>NC_040897.2:12643746-14049333 GCF_900634795.4 Betta splendens
TGAACACAGTGATGATAAAGTCAAACCCAAAGCTCCGGCTCCGCGTCCGTGTCCATTAGGGATCCGAATGAGCTTCTGGAGACGCTGGATGTTTTCCCATTAGGCTTCCACATACTTTCCTGCCAGGGCTCATCACCGACACCAGCCGATGGAGGCGCCGGCGTTTCCCATTTCCCTGAACGCACCCCCTTCCTGGCTTCAAGCCTCAGCTCCTGAAAGGCTCTCAGACTCCACAACAGTTCACATGGATGCTCCACAGCACAGGGTCACGGTTAAATATTACACTCCATCTTGTCTGAAGTGATCAATGCCACAGGTAATCGAGATTCCACATCAGCTCCTCGGGTTTGACCCGACTAACTGGGAGAGGCACTAACAAGCTTGTGAAGGTCCGTGGTTCGGCTCCAGTGGGTCATCACTTAGCTTCCTGCCGGGGGAAGGTGTTCAGGAGGGAATGAATTAAGCCGGAGCAGAGACGCTGAATGCACAATGAATTAACTTCCGGCCTTGACGCGGCGCTCGTCCACTGCCGCTGATTGAACCGGGCCGGGCTCACGTCGGTCCGAAATGTTTCCGAATGCCGGCGCTCGGGGCCGGAGCTGAATGCTGACGAGTGTGAGGCACACGGGAGCTTTATTAGCAGGCTGAAGGCGGGCCGTCGTAAATCACAGGAGGTGCTCCAGCGCCGCGTGACCCACTCACGCTGCGATGAAACACCTGCAGCCGCGATCTGAGTCAGCGCTCAGCCAGAACCCGGGTCGAGGTCAGGCCTCAGGCCACAACGCAGTGAAAGCTCTGCCTGGGTGAACGTTGATGACGGTGCTGTTGGATGTGACGGCAGTCGTCTGTGCACTGATCCCGGTTCTTGTGCCTCCAGGTGGTCCGGGTTCGGGGAAGGCGCTCCAGTGCGAGCGCATGGAGGAGCGGTTGGGGCTGCGCCGCGTCACCGCCGCCGACCTGCTGTGCCACGAGCTGCAGTCGCACGGCGAGCGGGGGCGCCGCCTGCGGGACGTCCTGGAGAGAGGGGAGCAGCTGCCTGAGGTCAGTTCCTGCTGTCTGTGCCTCCTCCAGCACCGGTGTGTGTGGGAACAGAAAAGACAGAAATCCACCAACGTTTCACAGATTGGACTCGTTTCCTGTGGCAGATTTTGCTGCGTATTTGCAGCCTTCGTCCAAAAATGCACTTTTGAGAGGGAAGGAGGAAGCTGGACGCAGTGATTCAAGGCGCCTGCAGGCGCCGGTCACCAGCAGCCCCTTCACGCGCTGAGGCTGCTGCTCCGCAACGTGGAGGGAGAGAGAGAGAGAGAGAGAGAGGTTGCAAAACACAAGAAAACTATCTGAGAGTCTGCATCAAGGAGCTTTTTGCAAAATAAAAAGCAGCCGTTCTTTCACCAGCGAGTTGGTGGAGACCAAACCTGGACATAAAAGTCAAACAATATCAAACTTGTATGTTCATCTTTGGGCAGAAATCACCTCCAAACTAATGGTAAAGCAGACACATTAAACTCAACCTGCAGGTGTAGGTGAACCTAAACCAGGCGAGTTGAGGATACGGGGCTTTTTTCACATTCAGTTTTATGAGCTGTGTAGGGAAACGCTCACCGTAGCACAGACTGTCAGGCTTTTCCATTATGTGGAGATGAAAAGTTGTGCTTTGAACAGATTTGCAAGATGTAAAGACGCCCACACACACATTTGCTTTAACTTTCCCTCTCCACGGAGGAACCTAGTGGCTTTCAAGCTCAGCTGCTTAAGCTCCTTACAGCGCATTAGGGTCACGTCCCTTGTATTCACCAGCACAGTCGCTGCCAAACGCTTATTTTTATTTTGTGCGAGAGAGAAATGGAGGAAAAGAGAGAGACGGCGGATGAATAATCCCACCCTGGGATCCTAAAGTGCTCCTCCGCCCGTTCACAGTCACAACCACACACCGACGTCACGGAGCGTCTCTTAATGCGAGATTAAAGAATAACGCCGCCGTTTGTGGTTCACTGCTGATGGTAGAGCTCAAAAATCCACTCGGTGAGAGTTCGACCTGTGGTGAAATGTTACCGTACTGTTGCCTAGCAACACCGAGAGCACCGTTGAGTTTTCTATTTGAACTGAGATCCCTCTGCTGACAGCTTCCTGTCTGGCAACACGTGTCTGCGGGGAGGATGATGGTGACGATGATGATGATGGTGACGATGATGATGATGATGGTGGTGTTGGTAATGATGATGATGGTGATGATGATGATGATGGTGGTGAAGAAGATAATGGTGGTGATAATGATGATGGTGACGATGATGATGATGATGATGAGGGCTCACTGGCCCGTCCGTGTGTCTCGCCCTGCAGGACACCGTGCTGGAGCTGCTGTGCGACGCGGTGGCGGCGGCGCGGCGGCAGGGGCGGGGCCTGGTGGTCAGCGGCTTCCCCAGGGACGCGAGGCAGGCGGAGGCGTACGAGGCCAAGGTCAGAGCGCCAGAGCGGCCGCCGTGCATGAATGAGAGAAGCCGTTAGTGACTCACGCCGCTCTCCGTCTGTGCCGTGGCAGGTGGGCGACCCCGGCGCCGTCCTCCTCCTGAGCTGCTCGGCCGACACCATGACCGCTCGCCTGCAGAACCGCGGCAGGTCCGGCGCCGGGTTCCGCCCCGACGCTGGTGCAGACGCAGACGGAGCCGCGCGCAGACGGGCCGAGAGCTTCTGCAGCAGCAGCCATGCGGCGGCGGCGGCGGCTCACTACGAACACAAGAGGCTGCTGCACATGGTGAGAAAGTCACATACGGCTTTTACACGTGACTCACATCAGTTCAAAGTGACTCCTCATCTGATGCTCTGAAGCATCTCACATATTTGGTTCAGTACATACAGACTGTATGGACGCCTACGTCTCTATTTTAGAGACGGACAGTGAAGGTGAATGGTCCACAGGTCACTTCTGCAACATCAGGTCCCAGCTGGAAGATGGAAGTTGGTGCTTGAAGGTCCCTTTAAAACAAGCTGTTTGAATTTTAAAGGCCACGGTGGATGATGCTGTGTGTGGGGGTTGAATGCCAGGTACTGAGGTCATCGGTCCGCTGTGAGCTCCTCACTCCGGTGCATGTGAAGACGCCGACGTCCTCTGAAAGGTCTCGTCTCAACCACTTTGTCTCCGTCTGCAGATTGATGCCGAGAGGTCGCCGGAGGAGGTGTTCGCTCAGATCTGCCAGGCGGTCCTGGCAGAGTCCTGCTCCACCTTCTGAGACCCCCCCCCTCAGACTCTTGGTCCCGGGAGGCTCCACCTGTGCAGACCCTCCCTCCGAGGGACCCCCCCCACCCTCACATGCTCATTGAACTGCAGTGGTTCGCATGTCCCACCTGATGTTTTGACACACTCCCACTACTCAGCGGAAGCTCCCTCTGCTTTTGACACTGATGAAGCGCCCGGTCGTCATATTCTGCTTCACCCGCATCGTCTCTCTCTTCAATATATGCTGCCGACGACCCCCGAGAGCGCGGCATCCCCCGCTGTGTCTGAGAGCGTGTTCCTAGACGAATGTGAACCCCCCCCCACCACGCTACAAGGTGAAGTGTGCGTTCATGCTCTCATGCACAGCAACATGCTTCATATTGTAACAAGCATGCAAGAATTGCAACCAAGCTTAAACTGCCGTTTGTGCATTAAATGGAAAAAGCAGAAAATAATCCGGAGTGTTGAAGAGTATTGCATTTGTATGTTTCCAAGTTCATAGTGCAGGTGCTTGTTGAGTCTGGTATCTAACATTCAATAAAGCCAGTGCATTTGGAAGATTTGTGCTTGTGTTTTGTGCGTGCAGCCGGAGGGTGATGAGCGGTGGTGCAGCGCCATCTGCTGGTGAACCGCTCAAATCTACTGAACTTAAAACCCAGAGGCAGCAAACATAAAAATCTGTAATACCTTCGTGCAGCTACAATGATCAATTTGTTCTTATTTAAGTCGCTATAAAACTTTACACATGTCATACAATTTCTACACAATTAACTAATCAGAATCTAAACCTCTCGAGAACAAGAACCACATGTAGAAACACTATTTTCACATACTTTTATTTCCACGGTTCTCCTCTAGCATTTTTTTTACATTATTATTATTTTGTACATAAGAACAGACTGTTATACACAGATATTGAAGCAGGGCGGGGTGGTTGGGGGGGGAGGAAAGGAGACGAAAACCATACAAAATGGTGTCTACTCAAGCACAACAAAACCTATGTGTATAAAATTGTGTGGGTTGTTCCACTGTGGAGGCACCAACCACTACCTCATTTTTTAAATAGATTAATAAAAATACAATCTTTTAAATGGGTGTTTTTAAGTGTGTTGCAAAATCAAAGAAGATCTAGAGGCATGATTGACTGGATCAGTTATGTAGGAGAACGTGGGTCAATGGTGCCACGCAGGAAAGAAGTTGTGGCCTGGTTCAAACGTGGAGTTACCCACAGAAACAAACGTTTTACTTTTTTTTTTTTTTTTTTTTAAATGGCACACAGCAACTAGCGCTGGCTACTTTTCACCATATACTTGTACACGCAACATGATCAATAACGGCACACACAGGGGAAGGAGAAAAAAAACAAAAACACAGTCCTGTGTATTTTTCCATACTTTCCCATTCCCCCTGCCTTCACAAACATTTGCTCTCCGTGCTGTAGTGCTTCCTTCTTAGGCATGTTTTAGTGGAGAGAGCAAAGGGAAAGAAAACGGAGATGAACATGTGGAACCGTGGGTATGTTTGTGTGAGGGGGGAGAGAGCAGCGTTGTGTGACACCGGTAGTGACGGCTCCATGCGGAAACGTGATGCGCAGTCTGTCTGAATACACGCGCGTGCGTCTGTCTGCACAGCGTCGTGTGGATGAGCAGGACCTCCTGCAGGCTGCATGGGGAAACACGCTGGCCTCAGTGTCCGCCCAACATCTCCTGCGGCAGTCCCACCTCCACCCGAGGAAGCTGCAACTCATAAATACTCAATCTACGGATACCTATCTAGGACATTTTTCACTCTTGCATAACACGCGCAGACCACATACACATAAAAACCACCTGTGTGTACCTCAGTTGATGGCTTTACAGTCCACTATGACACAACGGTCAACCACACATCTCCATTAGATGGCCATTCACCAGACTGATGGTCAGTTCTCCAGTTTCAAAGCAGCACAGGGAGGTAACAGGAGGGCAAGGAGGGAAGAGGGAAACGGGGTCGTCCCTCCTGATATCACAGAGCTCGGGAATGTCGGTGTGCCTTCTGTTTTTGTTTTTAAAAATAGTGTATCGTTTCAAATCACAGAGCCGTTGATTAACCTGGCTGAGGTGGGGCGAGGCCCCCTGGTGCTGAGGAACCAATGTGGCTGCCTTTAGCACAAGGCCAGTTTACCACCAGCCCCCCTCCCAGCAGCACTGTGGTCTGCTCTGGTGCCCCTGGCTGTGTGCCTGCCTGCTGGCCTCTCCGCCAGGCGGCAGGTTAAGCGGTTATCTTGGACTTGGAGTATGGAGCCATGCACAGAGTGGCCTGTGGGATATGTGGAGAGAGCCTGGAGCTAGGGGCGCCTGGGACCCTGTCATCTGTTGGCTGGAAAGTAATTAGGGTCCAGGTAGTTGTAGCCTGTGCTCTGAGGCAGGCAGTAGTCCCTGTCCAGGAAGGTTTCTGGCTGGTACACCGGTTCCAAGTGGTGGTTGGGCTTATGGGTCTCCGTCTTGAACAAGCTGGAGGATGACAGGAGGAAACAATGAATGTGCAGGCAGTCCAACACACCACAAACAATGTGTCACATCCTTCATTTTCATCAGTGACGGCACTTATTAAAAGAATAACCATCATGCTGTCGATGCAGTTGTCGTTTTACCAACACATCCACTAAATGTGACAGTTTTCTCACCAGTCTGAGCAGTTGGAGCAGAAATCAACAGAGTTGTCCTGCGGACAGTCCTGACAGTGCCACCGCACGCCCTGGATGGGCTCCATGCCACAGACGTCACACTGCAAACAGACAGACACACATCTTTAAAACACTTCCTCATGTCACTCATAAAAGCAATTTATGAAACTAACAATGTCTGGCTGCTCAAATTATCATCCTATGACTGACAAAACAGAAAGCCCTCACCTTGAAGCCCAAATGCCGCACCCCAACTTTATCTTCCCGGATCTCCTGGAGCTTCTGTTTTTTCAGACGTTTCAACTCTAATAGCTCTTTGTACTCTGGCAAATTCCTCAACTCCACAGGTACAGTCTCCTCATCCTTAAAGGGAAATACATTTTCTATCAGCTTCACCTCATTGTTATAAAAGCAGAGATTGTCTCTAAGACTGAAGTACGTGAAGTAAAAGTTGTGTCCTTTACAAGAAACTGAATGTCTTGCCTAACTTCAGTTTTTACAAACGTCTACTTCTTAAATGAAGAAAATAAGTTAAGTTAATAAGTTAATGTACAACCCAACCACAAGTTGCATTTCCAGATTTGACATTCCTTGATAGGAAATGACTGAGAGAGTCCTGCTTGTTCTGCAAATGACACCTGCCCTGAGCACGTTTTCTGTTTTACTGCCAACACACCCAAATTAAAAAGACAACTTGGTGAAGTGAGAAATGATTATGACTCATGCTGGCAACACCTTGTGCCTTTACTTCGTACCAGTAGCGTTAGGGGGTTGTTAACTCACTGGTAAAGCTAGCAGCCGTGTTCTCTACAGGGCACAACAACATGGTTACTTAAAAGGTCACCACCATCAAAAAAGGGGAAAGAATGTCAGTTCTTGGGTAACCACATGCGTCAGCTTCAGATGGAAAAAGATTCTAGCACGGTGCGGCCACTGCTTTGATGAACCAGTTTAAACGACACACCTTAGGACCTTAATACAAAGCACACAGTTCTGTACCGTTAAATTGTTCAATGAAGTTAGGAGGAACAAGGAAACTATCAAATGAATGCAAATGTACTGGAAAAAAGCAGGATGAATTGTTTTTTCTTTGAAGTTAACTTGAACTAGTTTGATTCCAGGAAGCATGACTGACCGACTCATCGGCTGAGGGGTCCTGTACGCCACTGTAGTACGCCGCGCGCTCGTCGTCATCATCCATGAAGACAGGAGGCTCATAGGAGGTCAGAAATGTCGACGGTCGGTACAGATGCTTGTTGAGGTGATGCTGCCTTTTACTGGAAGCCTAGAGAACAAACAGGCACAACACGCTAAAATATTTCACAAGTTTACTGATATTTTATCAAAACCCAGTTGAATGTGTTTGATAAAGCTTTGTATTAAGTCACATCAACATAAATAAGACAGTACGGAGTAAGGGGCTGGCGTTACCTTTTTTGTGTACATGCACAGGTTGGGCGTTCTTCCAGGCACAGGGATGCCAGCTTTTGTCAGTTTGATGAAGTACTTTTGAACCCTACTGGCAACCTGAATTTTTTTTTTAAAAAAAGGACAATGGCTGCGTTAGAGATTTCCAACTGTGTAACAACTGACTGAAGTAACGGAGGTCATTCACATGTGCATCATCCAAGTATTTGCAGAGGGTGCGATTAAAATCCAAGCCTTTCTTCACCTTTTTAGCACCCAGTGTACACGCTACATCTTAACAGTCTACAGTAAAGACACTCGTTTTATCAGCCTGTCATGGTATAAAAGCAGCAGGTTCACATTAACCAAAGCTAGCGTTACAGTATTAGGTGTCCCAATTTCCCATTGTTTGTTGTTTTTGATCATGTGATGTGATAAATAGACAAATATTCAGAACACTGGACTTTGACAGTTAAAGAGGCAATAAGTCTCTTGCTTCACCTGCTTTGCTGTTCGATTTCCCAGCTCATCAGCAATCTTCTGCCACCTCCTCGACTCGACCTCTTCAGGAGGGAACTTGACCAGAAGCTGCTCAAGTTTTTTCTACACAATACACAGATTAAAAAAAACACACAAGATGTAAATGTAACTAAAAGCTACTCTTCATTTATGTGACACTGGTTCATTGTCATAATGTGAAATCTAGAAAATACTACAGGCCATGCATTTTCTAAAACACTTATTCATTCATTGTTTTATACAGTACACATACATTATTTTGTTGTTCTGCACAGACTTGTTCTTTATTTTACTGAATACAGAAGCTGTGTTTTCTCAAGCGTTTCTGAAAAACGGTTCTCTACCTGTTCCTCCACGGTCCATAGCTGGTTAAATGTGTCAGGCTTGTTTGGATGACAAATCCTTCCCCTGATCATCTGTCAAGAAAACACTGCGTTCAGTTCATGGAAATATAATGGGATTGAAAGGATTTGAAAGGATCGATAGATCTGAACTGCCAAACACACTGAATCTGTCAGTTTAACGGAGAAAGCCCAGCTGTCAGATATGACTTAAGATGCGTCATTGGGAGGAAGCAGGAAAACAGCAAAGTTGACTGACAAATCCTGTTAGAATTCAGACAAGGCACTCAGAATATGCAAATGTGTTTGTGCAATAAAAACAGTGAGAGCAACAGAAATAATAGGGTTGTTTGCTCAGAATTAAATGCTAGCATTCGTCTATTCCATAACCACACTTTCTGCCCATGTGACACGTGTAGACATGACACAGGCCAACAATAGGGTGCTGCTGTTTAATACTGTCAAATGGCTTAGAGGTGGAAAAGCATTGTGAAACGGTTTTGACCAGGCGATTTTCAGGGCAGTGACTCACCAGCTGCAGTTGTAAATGGATGCACTTACATCTGTGCTGACGTTAGCACCAGCAGCAGGTTATTTTAGGTTGGACGAGCAGCCATACCTGTGTTTGCCTGCCATTCTCTGGAGCGTCACTGGTGGGCAGAGGGGAGTACATGGTGGAGGATTCCCCCTCCTTCTTGGGCTCTAGGGGACTTTTTGGTCGAAGAGGCAAACCTAAAGAAAAGGAGAAGATGAGCAACACATAGACAAAACTAATTCTTGTGTTCATAGTATGTATGCCCTATAAAGAAGAACAAAAAAGAACCCATCTATTATGGAATACATATTCAACGTGCCTTTGTCAAAGATCAGTTTCAGCCGCCTGGTTTTGCGTTTCTTGTCACAGAACTCCCTCTCAAATTCACCAAGGCCTGAGGTGTACTGTTCCCAAGCAATGTCAGGGAGCTGGACAACTCGCTGGGGACACGGTAAGCCCAAATTCACCTGGGGGGCACAAATTCACAGAACTATAGACAGTATATCTTTTTTAGAGTGTAGCAAGGTTAAGAAATGAGAAACAAACACCCTGTACAGCAAAGTTAGATTTTAGCACATTCTCCAGGGTAGATTCAAGTTTGGGCTTTTATAACCTTCATTTTGACTTTAGACATTACTTAACCAAACCCAAAGGTGCTGTTCAGTGGCAGCTGGACTTGCATTTAGTTCTTCAAGAACATCCTAATGCCACTGAATAGCACTTTAGGGTACGCATGACCTGGATCTACTGGAATAAACACATGAGTAAAATGTCATTTACGAGATCCCAAGGTGAAAAGATGAAGTGCAGAATTGTACAGTAAAAATGAAACAGAACATTGAATTTTAAAATCCGAGAAGCTGGATTTCCTGGGGCAAAACCAACATCATTAGAACTCGCAATATAATAAGATAAAATCATCAATTATCACATTTGCTGTGCACATTAAAACAATATGCTTTACACTCTAGGGTCTAGGGTATATTGCATATTAGGGACAATGGCTCTACCCGTTTCTGCAACTGCTCCACAAAGTCGATGGGATCAGTCAGTGCCTCTTGTTGATTACGTGCCAAGGTCTCAAGGTCCAGGATGGCCTGCGTGCGCTGGGCCTCAAGAACTCCAATGGTCTGTAACAACCGCTGATAACTGACACGGAGACAAGCAAAGTTAGACAAGAATGGAAAGAAGGGACTGCTTACATTATTTAACCTGACTCTTGCAACTCTGCAGTGCATCAAACTTTCAGACCCCTGACTATGCATAATTCAGCTGTGGTCCTGAGAACCTAAATAGTTGCACAAGACAGAAAGGGATCCATCCCTTCGGCCTAGGTTTCAAATAAAGGCACTAAGGACCATTTGCAATGCCTAAAAAGTGTGCACATACAGTTCATATAGCAAGAACAAAACTGCTGCACTGCAAACTCATCCTCAGGCTGGAGGAGCATTCAGCACTGTACAAGTCTGTTCACAACCTGGGGCAACAGGCAACTGAGCTGTCAATGAGTAAGTGTGACTGTGACTCACACCTACTGTAGTATGGGCAGAACCAGAGGAAACAACAGGAAGCCTGCATGGCCATTACCTAATGCAGGTGCTCAGTGGAGCAGAGCGGATCAATCTTGCCTAACACGACAAGAATGAAAATCAATGCACAAGGCACAATTTATTCAACAGCCTCCAGTAGTTTAAAAATCCTACAAGTATTCAGCGGTATCAGCTGTGCTTAACCTCAAACCAACTGAGTAGTTAGACACCATCCTTTTACACTAAGCAAGGCTCAGCTGACCTTGTTCATCAGTTTCTACAGAGGCACAACGCAGGCTGCAGCAGTGGCACATTTCACGTTCGACAGAGACAGATTCAAACATGAGCAAGCACGTTGTCCTCCTCAGATCAACAGTCAATCGGTTTTAGGGAAGTGAGAAGGGCATCAACTCTTTTCAACACGTATTTCCTTTAGGTGTCTCAAGTCTGCGGTTTCATTGCCACCTACTGGACTAGAGCTCCACGCAAACAAAGCAGGACAGTAGTTTTTATATTATTGCCTGATGATTGAGGGCCTGAGACATTTCCAGTTCAAACACAGGAACTTTTGCCAAATCTACAAAAATAAAATGCTAATGTGATGTTCTGTTCTCACATCAGTTGCTTTGAAATGCCAAGTCATGCATCCTATAAAATGACTCCTTACTGTATCGATCCGAGCCTTCAGAAAGTTGCTTTACTCAGCACAAACAAACCTTGGCATGAAACATGGTCAAATTACGTTGCAATATGAGAGCAGTGAAATGTTACTCTGTACAAATGTGAAACATTCACATTTGACTTGAAAGATAAAGGGACCTCTGCTGATGTCGTCTCCAGCCCCTTAAAGCCATCCATCCCCCCACGAAGACGCCTCATGAATCAGCTGATCTGCCACACAGTAGTTAGCAGAGCCTGACTGAGCACAGCATGAGACCTGTCCACCAACATAAACATCCTCATCTTGTCAAGTGACAACAAAGCTCAACATCGAACCAGAACACTTTCCCTTAGAAAATCAGGCAGAAGCAATCAGAAGACTAATTTTACCATCCAAACTCCCCAGGCCTTGGAAGTCTGACAAATGGCAGCTAATTCACACAATCACTGCAGCAGACTGAAGGTGGAAATTAAAGGCTGGAACATGTAAAACCTAAACAATAGGACACGAGTTTTAGTTGGATGTTCACCAATATTCCCATTATGAGCGAGAAAAGGCATAAAAATAACATTCTGTCTAAGTCTTGGTGCACAAGCACGGATCCATTTGTATTCTACTTTGGGGTTTCTGTGTGTCTATTGACCAAGACAAGGACATTAACATTGTTTTGTCTCATTACATGTGCATTAACACTGCTAAATAAAGCTCTAGTTCATTTCCAGGGAAATTTTGTGTTTATCAGGATCAGACTTCTTTGACACAGTACAGATCATCCTCACGTTTGTAAATAGACTAAAGTGAAATATACTTTTACTAAAGTACGTGCGTACTGTGGTTAATTTATAACCATAGATCAGAGACTACTGAATTATCACAGCTTGAGGTAACAAACATGTGTCAACTATATTTCAAGTATAGGACAAAGCAGATTCTCTGGAGAGCTCCCACATACTCTTTGTTGTGTTTTAGAGCCAGGTGGTCAGACTCAAAGTAATACACATCTGGCTCATCCTCTTCCTCCTCTTCCTCTGCAGTTTGGCTCGGTGTCAGTTCCTTGCTGCTTTGTGTGTCTTTGCCGTCCACAGGGAGCTCGATGCCTGCCATGTCTCCAGGGTCAATGGAAACTGGCTCCTCACTAGAGGGGCCGAGACAGTCTGAGGGAGCAGGCTCCTCCACCATGGCGCAATCCTCCTCCAGACCAACCAACAGTCCCTCCTCCTCCCTCAAGGGCCCATTGTCTCTAGGAGGAGATGTGGGTTTGGAGGAGGAGGATTTGCCACCAGTGGCAGGCCTCCTGGGTGAAGTTCGTAGGGTATATCGGTGTTCATAGAGCTCTGTAAAAGAGGGGGGCGTGCTGGATATAGAGGGATTGCACCCTGACTCTGTAGGGGAGGGGGTTGTTGCTAGTGGGGGTGTAGTTTCTCCTGAGTTGCTGTTGTTGATTGGACTATTGTTCACGTTGAGGGCTGTGGAGGAGGTGGAAGCAGCAACTTCCTGCACTGGTATTAGGGGCCGGCCATTGGCATCGCTTTCGCTTTCTGTCACCTGCTCCTCATGGGCCAGACACAAGGGGTCACCCACAACGTCCACCTCCACCTCCTGCTCCTTCGCTACTATCAACTCAGGGACAGGGTAGTCCGGAACAACCTCAAGTGTTGGCACAGACGAGGCTGGCGATTCCCCTGTACCAGAAACCTCCAACTGCCCAGGGACAGAGTTTCTACAAGGCACAGTTGAGTCAGGGGATGAGGGGGCTCCCATCTGGCTGCCGTTGAGCAGCGACGGGCAGTTGGTGACAGATGTGGGATTTGCATCAGGCTCTTTGTTGAGTGTGCTGAGTTCCTCTGCTTTACAGTCTCTGAGTCCATTAGAGGTCTTGAGAGCAACGGGGGAGCGAGATGTCCCTTCATGCTCCACATGACCACCCTCTGCCTTCGCCACTGTCACCTCACCTTCCTCTTTGCTGAGGACAGGAGAAGCAGGAGCAGCGTTAGCAGAGTTTTGACTGGGAAATTCTTCACAACTGTTGTCCTTGCTAGGCTCTGGAACAGACTCTAGACTTTCAAATTTAAGCGGTTCAGAGTCCTCTTCATGTCCCTGAGACTCTCCAGAGCGGGAGCACCGTTTGGTCCTTTTGATTTGAGGTGAGGCATCCTGCGCCCCTTTCCCTCCATCATAGATATCAGACTTCTCAGGAGTAATGTCTTTTTCTAAACAGGATACGCCCCTCTTTCTGGAGCTGCTCCAGTGCTCAGCCTCAGTTAGAAAAGCATTTGAGTCAGTCACCTTTCCCTGCAATGAGGACTCTTGCTTGCTATGCTGCTGACAGTCGTGCTTCGAATCATGTTTAGTTTCCTGCTTTGACTCCTGCTTGACCTCCTGTTTGGCATCCTGCTTTGACTCTTGCTTTGCTTCCTGCTTTGAGTCCTGCTTTGACTCTTGCTTCTTCTTGGGCGAGCGGGCCCTAGGTAAAGGAGACACCGAGGTCTCCTCTGGCTGGGCAATGCTGCGGTTCCTGAGGGTTCGACCACAAAAGTTCTCATCCAATCCATTGAGCCCCACTGATGACCTTGTGACGCGCGAGGAACGGGACGCGGCCATACTACGGCGGGTGCCTACAATCTCCTCATCCTGGTGCTCTCTCCTCTGCAGCAGAATGTGAGCACCTGCAAGACAGATAGATTCCCTCCATTAAAGCAATGACTAAACACTGTAAAACTGCTTACAGCTCAAAAAGCACACCTGATCACTAATGGTGTTAGGTTTGATTGCTTGCTTGCTAGTCAAGTCAAAATGCAATGCATGAACTGCATCTTGAGGGGTTTAAACAAAATGCCTCTAAAAGACCTTAAAAAAGGTAAATATCACTTCTCATCTCTTATCACAGGGGGAATTGATTTCTACCATAATTGTAACCAAGCAACCAATTCTGCAAACAGGCAGAACTAAATGTCTTAAACCAGGCGTAGACAAAGAAATACATTTGAAAAGGGTGGGAGATCAAAACAGGAAACAAAGGAGTGAGATCTGCCACACAGCCCAAATGAACATTCACACAGTCTTCTCTGGATCCTCAAATGTCAGAGCTTTAAGGCTCATCTGTATGTGCTGGGTATATAAAGAGATAAAGGTGGCTGCGGCACAGCAAGCAGTTTAAGTAATAAAAGCCTACAATAAAAAAACATATTGAACAAGTCATACAGAACGCGTGTCTGTTTCACTGAGGATATATTTATTTTCCTCCCTGCAGACATCACTGCCAGACGAAGAATAAATACGGTTTACTGGTTCCATGATTTCTGACACAGAAGCCGCACTGCATTTCTTACATCCAATTCAGCGGAGATCGCAGTGCAGATGTGCATTTGTCATCTTGCACAGTAGGCCGATTATCGCGTGTGAGCCAGAGGACCAACAGGCTGCAGTCCTTTGACAACTTATCAAAAACGTGCAGAAATTGAAATGCTACGAAACATGAATTTTACAAGGCTTACAGGATTAAAGTGTGGGAAACCACAGAGGCTTAGGACATGACGATTAACTTCCTTACAGTTTTAGTCACAACAAAACTAGCTGTGTTTCACTGAGGTATCCTGCATTTTATTGTACATTATTGGCAGTAATCTTTAGAATAGACAGATAAAGAGCACCCTCTAAAGTCTCCCAGATACTATTAAGTGCTTTTAGATAAATGTATAATAAACTAAATCAAAACCTTGGGATAACTACAATTCTTAAGAGTTATTTACACTAACCTGATTAGTAGAGCTAGGTTACTCTATAAGCACACAGCAAACATATATGCAGGTGGATTATTCTGGTTTGTCTCAGTGTTTTCATTCTGCACATTGCATAAAGGTCAAGGACTGAAGCGCATGCAAAGCAGAACATCTGAAATAAATATATACTGTAAAAAAATGCCATTGTAGCTGTAGACTGAAAACACAAGAACCAAGTAGATTTTATATTACAAATATGGTAGAACACATTTCAAGGTTTGCCTGAAAAAGCAACAAAGAATAATTCCTAAAATAATTAAAACTGCACACTTCTAGAATCATAAACTACATAAATAATTCACATTGAAAATATGTATGTAAATATTTCCTATGTCCTATTTGCAAACACCATTCGACTGGAGACGTGACAATAACGTATCCTCTACATCACAGCTCTAGCTAATAAATCTAACTACAGAGGACAATAAAAGCATGATATGGTAAAGGTCATATTAAAGTGACATTCAAAGAATGACGATCTCATTGTGTGATCTTTTTGCAGAACACATGATAAAGTGTCTTGAAGAAATTATCGCATTAATTAGCATTTGAGATATTGTATTCATCCACATTAGTTTCTACTACATCAATCTGTAAGCTGACCTCTGTCAAAATTGATTAAAAGCTCTGCTCTGGGTCAATCCTGCCTCTCCCTTTACAGAAGGAGCACTAGCTCCAAATACATTTTGATAATATTTCACCAGGGACCAAATAATAGTCACCTGGAAGAAACACTGCCATGTGCACATATTACTCACACTGTGTTAGAGTAACCAGCTGAGAAAGCTAATGTGATTTGTCCATGCATAAACTAACAGAGAAAAAAAGATACACAAAAAAGGGGAGTGGGGGCAGGTTATTCAGACACAGGGCTCAGCTCATGCTCAACACGACAAAACAAATTAAGCCAGCTCATCTGACTTGGTTTCCAAGACTCATTACCTCAAAATGATCAGGGTTACAGTTGAAATGAGAAGCACAAAGCTGAATTCATAAAAGGTCTAAAAATGTGACTTATCTAAGAGCACATCCCCATGAAGCCAGTATAATTTTAAATGCATTGTATGGAAGGGATCTTGAACAGTTTGTTCCCAGACAACCTTTAGTCACCTCCATTGTCTGACTGTGATCATTCAATATAAATGGCAAACTAGCAGGACATAGCACAGCTGCTGTCATTAACCCGAGTTTTAGTTTTATTTTGGCAGGTGACAATGATTATTATTTGTGGATTTATTTAAATGACAAAAATACTGTCAAATGAAGACTGTGCAAGTAAGTCAAAACTGGATAGGCTGCCTTTTTCCAGTCCACACTTCAGAGAGATACACAAAGGTTCGCAAAACAACGTGTTCCCACTTAAAACACAGTCTTTAATGACAACATTCCACTTGGCTGCAGAGCATGTAGTAAATGTGTATCAATACCAACACGTTTTAGGCTCCACGGACGCTTGTAACCTCCCTTCAGGGAAGCTAATTGGCCTCAAATTAATTCTGTAGCACAACAATGTCCCCAAACACACAATCATAAAGAACAATCTTCAAAGACATGAACTGAGTGCTGCAACAGATGGAAACCCCTCAGATTATACAAAGAGAACCAAGACATTTAGAACTTAAACCCACAAACGTACTAGAGGCAAGTTTTCAAAGACGTATGAAACAGCCTACATGCATTATAACTTCAAGGAAAAGGTGATCAGGCGGGTGCTGATTCTAGTTAGAACAGTATGGATTTGTCAAAAAGACCTTAAAAGAGCTCTGAATAAGACAAAAAAGACACAAATAACCCACTTTATGGTTAACCTGCATATAAATCATGTTGGCACAAGGGCCATAAGAGCAATGAGGCATTGCAGCACTTTATTTTACGAGGCCAAAAGGTTTAGAAGTGCTGCTTTAGACAACCAGTTGATTTGTGCGATCGGTCCACGTTGGTGTGTGAGACACGCCTGAAGGACAGAGTCAGAGAATTTTCACATCAGTTTGTGTGGCCACTTCCACTAAATGAGACACAAGCATGAGCAGAGTAGGTCTCAACATGGCAAATAGTTCACATGATGCCGTGCTGTTCACGCTACCAAAGTTCTAGGGTCCAGCTGTTTTCACCAGAACAGCAAAATTATATTTTAATGCAGAGACCACTCGGTTAAAGACCCTCACACTTGAATCATAGTGAGCAAGTCGAAATTGGGAGAAGTTGTTCTTTAAGCCGCTTCACCGCCATTAAAAGCCACCAGAAATGTGGGGAAACACAATGTTATAAGTCACCGTAGCTACTTAATAAGAGCCAACTGCGTCCAGACTTCCTGATCTTCAGTGCGTTTTGGTTGGAGTTAAACACGTGCTGACTGCCTCACTGAAATCATGACAGACCGGGGCTCACTGAGGGGCCGTTCAGCCTAAACACTGATTTCTCTTGGATGTAAAGGCGGCGGATTCCGGCTCTAACTAGTAAACACGTTGTCGCGTCCAGACCGGCGATGCTAACGGTCTTCGTTCGGTTCATGATACACAAACAAGCCTTGCGCCGTTTCACGAGACGAGCGGCGGCGGCGGACGGTTGGTCCCCGTTACTGACCTGTAGTCAAACACTTCCCCGGGGCCTACCGGCAACAAACACATCCACGGAGCGGTGCCGCCGTACGCGCCGACGAGAAACGCTCCAATCCCAACATCACAGCTGGTCAGCTGCCGCGAGCGCCTCGCCGAGAAAGTTGGAGGGCACGAGGATGCTGTTAAGCTGCCGTGGCGAGCCCGCGGTGCCGCTGCACGTGCGGCTGGTTAACTTCGCTCCAGTTCGGCAGCGGGTGAACTCCAAAGTTCGCCATTAAAACTCCACGCGCATTCACGCGACACACGCCAGCTGGCTCGTGAGGCTAAACGTTAGCACGGACCAACTTCCAAGCAAACGTTACTTGACCTAGCTTGTCGTTTAGCGGGCTAATCTTAGCCACAAACTAACTTACCGTTAGCTCCCGGAGCTAAACACAAAACATTAACGCTTGCTTCACCAAACTGCAGACTGTTGCACCCCTGGAATTCTAAAAATACCCCGCAGCGTTTCTGCCACGGCCAATGAACAAATGCACAACATGCACCAATTTAATTTTCACTGTGAACGATTGGTTAGCCAAGTTTGCTAACGTTACCTCAGCTAGTTCTTCCCGGCTAGTTTTCCCGTTAACCGCATCGTGCAGATTTCACAGATAGCCCCTCTGGTTACGTTAACGTTACTAATGTTTGACACATGCTAGCTCAACAACTGACAGAGGCGTCAAGTCTACTGACAAAACATATGCACAAGAGGGGGTCGCTATTAATAGCATGTTTCGCCGAGATTTACATTTCAGCCGCTTCGTACAGAGAGATATAGCATGGTTAGCAGTCAGTGTAACGGCAGTTGGTAGCGACTTAGCAGCTACGGCTAGCAGCTTGGCTACCTAATACTAGCTAGCTAACCAAGCTAGCTGATTGTTCAGCGCATAACTTTCCCGATGTAATTGTGAACTGCCCACAGTGCCCATCAAACACTTGTCTGGTGGGATAATAAACCGAGGGTTTGACATGTACTGTCCTACGAGTGCCGAATTTGAGGTACGCTTCTAAAGAGCTTTTGTAGCTTAAGAATTACACATACCTCACTTCCGTAAATTTGCTGCACATTCGGCCGCAGCCATGTTTTCACTCCAGTCAACTAGTCGGGGTGTGTGAGCGGATTCAGACGCGCTCGGCAAAATGCAACACTACTGTAGCTTTCTGCAGCCGCAAAGAGTGCGGCCGCTCGCACGCTCCATTCCAATAATTCCTGTCTACTGTCACTTTTTATTGCGGAAAAATCCACTGATTCATTCTTTCCCAGTTTACCAGTTTACCCTTTATTTGACAGTATCTTAAGCCCTCCGGCTAAAAGGTGACAAAATCAAGATGACCACCGTGTTCAACATGTTTTCATCAGGTTTTAATAGTGTCAGCCAGCAGAAATCAGGGCAGCTCTTACTCAA
The DNA here is from genome assembly GCF_900634795.4 of Betta splendens. Lineage (NCBI taxonomy): Eukaryota > Metazoa > Chordata > Actinopteri > Anabantiformes > Osphronemidae > Betta > Betta splendens. The sequence goes on from NC_040897.2 coordinate 12,662,403, forward strand.
GTGACATCCATAAGCACAAACTTACAGTACAGCATTCTGATTATCCCTATGAGCCAACACGTTAACATCATGCCCATACACAAAAATAATGCATCTAATTAATTAGCTGATTACATACTGCAATATACTTTCTGTTGCTGTACAATTTAGTGACCGTAGATCCAGATTGTGATTTGCGTGCACATTTAATGGGCAGCGTTGCATTTACATGCAGTTACGTGTGATGTTTAACTGGGACTGTTGTGTTAAAGCATGCATTCCTATCACACCTTTCATGTAGTTCCTACAAAACGTCTATAGACATATTAAAAGACTCCCTTCTCTGATTAATAACCAAGTGCTGAATCTTGACCAATATGCTGTCAGGACTAGTACATTCACATACAAGCCAGACATCAGTGTCAACATGCCAAGTTGTACGTCTACAGAACAGTGCAAACACAAAATTCAATCCTGAGGCTAGTCAGTCCCTTCATGTGTCACATTTTGCTCTCCTTCTTATCACTGGAAAATATTTTCATACAACAAGAAAAATGAGTCATATATCTACAGCAAAATAGTATTGTGATTTACATATCAGTATCAGCAACACAGGACAAATGGACAAGCAATATGTGCTTATTTGGTCAAGACAAAAAAAAATATGGCATTCAGTGAAATTGTTAGCTGCACATAATTTAAATGCTTGGTTCTGATAACAAGTTTACACAGGAATACTACAGTGCTAATAGAAATTTAACTGCTCTTTATACAGATTTGTACAACATGACAAACCTTGTCAGACATGTTAATTCCCTCTGTCAGCCGTCAAAGGCTGTCGTGTAGCAGTGAAGATGAGGTCCTTTGCTTTAATGCTTTTAAAATGAAAGTCAAGTGCAAAATAAAAGGCTTTTGTCAATTCTTACACGTTTCCCACTGTTTACTAGTAAGTGCTGGATTAAACAGAGCGCGTCTCCACCTCGATCTTTTCCTCAGACTGTGATGATTCTGCTTCCTGGTGGCTGATGTTTTGCCGGACCGTCACCAGTGGACCGCCGCCATAGATGGAGTGGAGGAAGTTCCACGTTTCTTCAGAGATCTGCCCCGAGTCTGCTCCTGCCGGGTCGGCGCACAGACAAAGAAATACCAATGAACAATAAATATAGTAAACTTTTAAAAGAGACTCTGACATACATGCTAAAGTTTTAAAAGCAGGATATAAAACGTGAAACAATAAGGGTTTGTACCTTGTTTCAGTGTTAAATGGCCATTTTTGTTAACTGCAATCTTGGAATTATCAATGGGTCCAGGTGGATCTTAATGATGAAGAAAATGAAATCAGTTTGCATACATTTATACAGTTTGGTATAAATTACAATTTCTTACACAATTTTTATAGATTCAAATAGCATCAATGTTAAACTCTCCAATTTTTTTGTCACATTATTAAAGCAATGCCTGCACCCAATTTTCTACAGTGACAAAACAAATATTAGCGGTGCAGAAGTCAAAGGAAACAAAACTGTTTGCAGACGTGCCAGATTTTAGCTGATATAAATAGAATATAAATAGATATGACAATACAAAGCACAGAAAGGGAAAAACACACTGCGCTAGAATAAAAATGAAACGCATTCTGACTCCTCATTTCACTGTAGCAGGAGGAAAACCTGACTCTGGGGACTAAAGCAAACACTCTGAAGATAAAACACATGAAGAAACAGGACTTCACAGTTTCGTTTGAACATGAGTGGCCTGGTAACAAGGGGATGTCCTATAAGAAACAACATACATGAAATATTTTCCTACACAAGCATTTTGGAATTATAATAAATTTGTTTTAGATAAGGGAAATTTACATTAGGCAAAATCCCATCAATTTATTGTGACACGTGAACAGTTACTAGATATAAGACAAACCGTCAGTTGGAAAACCCTCAGAGATTTCAACAGGGCTGCGATGGAAAGACAAGACTTATGACCAATTACCATTGTCTTTTCCTTTGACAAAGCCCTCCCACTCTCGGAACCACTGCATGCTGATGCAGTATATGACCACTGGAGACTCCTCCTCCTGGAACGCCTTGTTCAACTTCAGAGGGAGGAGAGGGAGAGAGGAAATGGGGGAGGAGCGGTAGAGACAAGAGGGATGGGGAGGAGAGACGGGGGAAGGGGGACAAAAAATTAAGTGAGTAAGAAAGGATTGAGAGGAGAGAAGATGGAAAATCTAATCAATTCTCTCTGGTAGTTTATTTCAATTAGAAGGCAATTTTAACACTACACTGCACCAGTTTCATCTTTTTTGGAAATAACACAGTCCCTGTTTAGTTTTCGCTTACTGAAGCTCTTTCTCTGTCTCTCTGAGCAGCCATTGTGTGAGTGGGCAGACTGAGCAGGCAATAACAGCTGCATCTGTCCCAATGCATTAATGATAAGGCTTTCATCAGACTCACACCTCTCATCTCCTGGGTGAGGAGCATAAGCACATGAAGCCTATCAACTGGTTATACAGACTGAAGAATAGGCCTATACACACCAGCGAGCACACAGGCTGACTGACACACAATGCATTAACACTCACATGAATTTCCGTTAAATCTGGCTAAAGCTCTGTCATCACATGCTCACAGCTTTGCTGGTGCACATTGGGTGAGAAGGGCTTACCCGAACAAACATGTCCAGCTCTGATTTGCGCCGTTTCTCTAGCTTTTCTATCTCAATCTGGCATGTATGGCAAACATACAGGTGGTTGACAGCTGGTCCCCCTCCGTACCTGCAGGGAACAGTTGGCATTAACATGCACAGATAAAATTACCACTAGAAGAAGAAAATTACAGCACATCTGTGGAAAGAATAGGAACCGAGAGTCTGAAAATGCTTCACATCACCGGTAAACCTGTAATTCAGCTGCATGTACCTGCTGTAAAGATGATCCCACACGTTCTGTGGCAGCATCACCACTAGGTCGGCTAGGTCAATGAATGCTGCTTTGTTGGGTTGGACACCTAAGGTGACATATTAAAACGTTTATCACAACTTAACATTTGAAAGGTGAGTGTGTGTGTGTGTGTGTGTGTGTAGGGACATTTTAGAACACACATTTGTCACACTACTGTTAACCGTACTGCTGAGTAAGCAGGAAACAGAACCATGAGATATTTTTGAAATAAAATATTTTCCCCATTTTCTACAAAATGGTATTTTTGTGTGTGAAAATTATTTGTGGTATTTTAACAATGTGAGACAGAACAGTAACCCTCTTATCAGCACCTCAGTTTAGTGGTCTCGAAAAGCATTACTCCATCAGCAAAAATCTTTAATATCTACAATGGTTCTACAGGGAGCATTCCACGGGATGGAACAATAACCCACTTATTCAGCTTGGAGTTTTACTGCATGACATAAAGTATATATGTCACAATATCTGTACTTACAAGTGCTGGTGGCAGCAAAGGAGGAGAAAACAAGCTGCAAATGCTTATTTGCACCATAAAACACATCCTCCGCTGCCACTGTACTATAGCTACGTTATCAGAAATGTACGTTATTTGCTACTTTATTTTCAATTTCACAATTTCCAGGCACTCAGAGAAAGAGCTTGACTGGCATGAACCCTTTGAGAATCCTCCTCTCTTTGCTACTAAAAGGGAGAAAGAAGGATCATCTGCACAAAGAAAAATAAACCCCCCTTTTGAAGTCTGATGTCTTGAGAAGGAAATACTCTGGAGTCAAAGTCAGATATCCCAGCCAAGATGAAAGCAGAAGCTATGTTAAGAGAGGGCACGGCGCTTTCTTTTTTTTTTAAACTGTTGGAAACAGGGCACGCGAACGAATCCATGCTCAGAGACAATTTTACCTCTGTGTGCATTCAGTAAAACATTACGCGGGCATATGTACCTCCATGTGAACACAGGAAGTCATCATTGGAAATGGGCCCTGGCTCAGCAAAGGTCTTGAACTTGTTAAGCCACTGGCGAGAGACGTAGAACTGCAGAAGGCTGGGCTCCATTATGCTGAATAAACCTGACACCCGCCTACGTTCTTTCACTGCATCTTCGTTGCTCTTTCTGACACAGGAACGGACCAAAGATTAGTCACTACTTGCTACTGAGTAATCAGAAGTAAGATGTTAAGTTATGAAACAAAGCAGCATGATGGCTTACTTATAGAAGAGCACATAAGCTTCAGCATTCTGGACACAAGATTCAGACACCTCAGTCACACTTTGGTCATCGAATTCATACCACAGGCTGTTCACGTCGTTCCTGCAGTAGGCAATGTAGTGGCCACCTGTGATCAGAAGGGAGAATGTGTTAGAGCAGCATGCGTAAACCTAACAAGAACATGTGAAACGAAAGCCAAATGAATGCAGGACACGTCTGTGTGCCAACTGATGGCAGATGCAGGAAAGGGGAGAGCCTGGGCCCACTCACTGCTGGCAGTGCCGTGGTGACAGATGACTGACAGCAGGTCGTAGTTGGTGGTCTGGGCGGAGCTGTCTTTTGCCAGAAAAGGCTGCAGGTCCAGGCCTTCGAGGGGGAAGGAGACGTGGGTGCTTATCTTGGTGGAGAACATCAGTTCATGCCTAAAGCGCTTTAGGTGGATGCACAGGATCTGGAGCAGAGAAGCATACAAACAGTTTTATTCTAGCTTTGGTTTATGAAAACACACAAATTATGCTAGAATTACTAGACATGTCATTATACCTCTGGCAAACTTTGCATTTTGCAAAATTTGACTCCGTTTCGTAATCTAAGGAAAAAAAGGACAAAAATTATTTAACTATGTTATTACTGTATGAAATTAGTTGTTAAAATATTAGCACATTAGCATGAGCACTCACTTCTTGCATTTCTCACAGCTATACATGTTGTCTCCTGGAAAACAACAAACACAGTCAATGAGGCATCAATATTACTGGTTATGCTAGTGAAACAGTTCCACGAGCTCCCTCGTACCCTTTAATTCATCCCTGGCGAAGAAAGCTGCAAGACAGTCTTGTAGCGTAACCACTGGACCCCAGAACCAACTAAAAACAGAAGAAAGCAGAGGAAATAACTGCTTCTAATTCGTCAAGTAAACATGTAAATAAGTGCAGTGTTCACATTATACACACACACACACACACACCTCTTGATATATTCCATGACAAAGGCGATCCAGCCCTGTGGCGCATACGCCTCCCCACAGGAGCCTGCTTTTACCAGCGAGGTTTGGTGGGTGGAGGAGTGGAGCTTGGCCAGATCCTCTTTACCTGGGATGGGCAATGAGATATCCTGGAAGTTCTCCAGGGTCACAGACACCTGAGACAAGCACAAAGTAAATATTCTGTCAGGACAGATCTCAAATAAAGGTCTACATTTCAACCAGTTCTTTATGTGGCAAAAGGGTTTGTTACATGCAAGCGAAATGTAATTCAATATACAGGATGGGAGGAAAGTGGGGAAGACAGGACAGTTTTAGAACAAGGCGGCAATAAGGTTGAGTTTTCATATTTAAGACACTGAGACAACTCATTGATTACTGTGATGGTAGTACTGTATTTACAGAACTAACCCGATCACAGGTGAGGCACTGAACTGAGCTGACAATGGTCCCATCAAACACATCTGAGATGATGCTGCGGTATTTCTTCTGACGCTTGTTCTTTGGTGGGGAAAATGTGGTCACTGCTGTGGGGAGGCAGAGAAATGTTCTAGAGATCAAGCAGCATTTTTTTAGACTTCAGTCCAGATAGGATGTTCTGATTCTCCAGTGCTACCTTTCTTGTGTGCAGGGTTTAGGCTGGGCCAGCCGCTGGCAGCTTTGGGTGGGCTGCTGGACATCTTGGGAATGTGTCCCTCCACAGGGACTGGACTATGTGGCCTTGTGATGTTGGACATGTGGATGCCTGGGAAGGAGTCTAGACAAGAGCAGTGCAAATATTACAAATTTATAATTCACAAAGTTCAATTCTGAACAAAAGCAGGAACACAATTTATTGAAAGGATGAAGTCATGAATATGACATGAGGTGTGAGCCAGCATGTTGCTTCTTTGTACCTGACGTTCTGCTCTGCACCTTGATGGCTCCCTGGCTGCTGATAATGGGGGTGCCCTCAGTGGTGGTGTCAACATCTTTGTCCATGTCTGCACCACAGTTTCCACCCGTAACACCAACACCAGAGCGGTAAAGGTCATTAATCATGTTCTTTTCCTTCTGCCACTCCCTGTTGGACTGAATCTCATCTTGCTCAGGAATCAGCATCTCGGCCTCATTGGTGTTGTCTGTGAGCACATTCCCACCCTGCACCTCGTTATCAGCCCGCTCGCTGCTTCCACACGACTCACATGACTGGAAGTCATTGTCTGACTGGCTGTGGTTGTCTTCCATGGGGATGTCATCCACCGGGATGCTGTTGGACTGGTCACAGGGTTCAAGTACTGTCTCCTTTAGCTCCTCATGAAGTTGATCCATCAAGCAGCGCAGAAACTCCTGCGAGTCCTGTAAATCACAAAAAGGTTTACGTTCCATAAAATTCCATGATAGCTTTTTGCTGTTGTTTTGGTCATAATAGTGAAAGAAGAGCTCATTTCCTCTCAGTGAATGAAATTTAAAAATCAAATAACACAGCAATAATTCTCCATGAATATAATCAAGTTTGACATGCAGAGTCAAGCTTTCAACAGCCAATTCTTCCTAGAATTTAAGCAACAGCCACTTAGTCTTCTTGTTTATACCAATTCTGCCAAAATCTGAAATCAAATCCTTTCAAAAATGTAATCAATTTATCTTAACACAGCCAATATCTCATTAAAGTCAGATGCATGTAAATACAATGAAGTCAACTTCATTCATACAACGCTAAGTCCAAGGCTATGCAGCCCCTCACAGTGTGACAAATGAATATTATTCAGTGAAATCTCCTGAACTAACGCTTGCAATGGGAACATATAAAACCAAATTCCTTCAGACTTAATAGGAGCATTTGTGTGGATGGAAATCTGTAGCTGTGCGTGATGTGAGCTGGAGCTAATTTCATTTGTGTAAAAGAATGAGCACTGAAGTGGAGTGAAAAAGAGAAGAGAATGGCTTCATCCGAGGCAGGCTTTATAGAGACAGACTATATAGGAGTGGCTTCACACTCATGAAAACCCACATCAGCACATATTTATCCCCTGAGGCAAGGTCTTAAAGACAAGAACTTCAGTGTAAGCTCAACCCGTTACATTACTGTAAGCTATTAAAAGAAACAAACAAAAGTCAATTAGCAACACACAGCAAAGTATCAGTACAAACAGTAGAGTGTTAATTAATACAAATTAACATTTGTAAACTACAGCTTGTTTATTAACATATTATTACAACAGTGGTAAAGGTTTGTAACGATCTCCAGAGGTTTAATTTATTTAATAACTAGCTCTCACACACACACACACACACACACACACACACACACACACACACACACACACACACACACACACACACACACACACACACACACACACACACACACACACACACACACACACACACACACACTTATTTATTGAGGGTGACTCACCTGCTGTGAATATCCTCTAAACATAGGGTTTATGGCTTTGATCCCCTGAAACAGGTTGATTGGGACCACATAGGAGGGTCTGCAATGTAGGACACACAGCCTGTTTACCAGTACTGTAATACGTAACACACACTATAAACAGAGCTCCGACGCTTTAGAGTCGTACATACATCCATAGTGGGAACTACCTACCTGTTCTTGTGCCACAGGTCTGACACTAGTTTCTGGTAGCTTTGGCAGAGTGCAGGCTTTTTGTCAGTCCTCACCAGGCCATCACATTCAAGAAAGAACTGCGTCAAGGGTGGGCTGCAGTGGAAAGACAAATAAATGCATCTCATGTGGACACCAAACATGCTTTTAATGAATATCTGCCCAGTGACAGATGAGTTACTCTTTAACAACCGTTATCAAAAAGCTTGTAATGCAATAGTCATATTTTATAATCCTGCATGAAACTCTACAGAATGCTATTATGTTATTGATGTCATGTTCTACAAAGCTACATAGATGAACGGCTATCAGGAGAAAGAGATTTGTATTCAATTCTGCTCGTACTTGATTTAGTTCATTAAAATGCATTCACATTTTCAGTGTTATTGTCTCATGCAAGAACCAAGGACACTGAAAATAGCTGAAAAGTGAAACAGCTGAAGGGAGCTTGTTTGATGGATAGAGAGTGGACAGAAATTTGCAAGAAACGAAACTCCAGGATGAATAAGACATATCCTGTTCCTGTCCCCTGGGAAGAGTAAAACCCTTTCCAACTGAATAATGACCCGACAGAAACTGAAAGGAACAGCGCTTGCAAAAACAGGCATCAAAGGAAAGTTTCAGAGAGGGTGGTCCTCCGTTCTGCAGCTGGGTAAGTCACGTCCTCCTATTTTTGGAATGTGATTTAGATTGCAAATTTTGACCCACATTTTCCCCCATTTTGACTTGTATCTAAACTAGGCACCATCACTTTAATTTATAATTTCACCAGCCCCAGAGTAAAAAACGTATGAGTAATGAGTCAGTCAGTTAAACACAGCCCAAGGCTCTGCTGCATAGTCCTAATTAAAGTGGCCAAAACAACAATCATATCACTGTTGCAATCATAGAGAATTATTCAGAAGTACTGACGCTCCAATGAACAATAAAATGGGACATAAAAACTAAAGGTGGAAACACAATAAGATATAGTAGTGACGGAAAGACAACTGAGCAGAAGAAGGAGTAGTTAGATTGGGAAGGAGTTCATTTGTAACACAAGAGCCTACAGGGATCTACAAAAGGCCAGTTCCTCCGTCTCAAATGGTGCACTGCAGCAATTTTCACTCAGACGTCACTCTCCCCAATGAGCAAAACCACAGTTGTTTCTCACAGTCAACAAGCAGCAGGCAGTGAATGCAACAGCAAAACAGCTACTGGAAAAAAAGGCACTTTTAAAGTTTAAATAGTGAAAGGAAAGTAACCCCCCACCACCACACACACACACACAGGGTCACAGAAACGATGCAGGATAGGCACGTAGCTGGGACAGAAGGCTCTTAACAGGGGGCAAGGTCTTACCAGTTAGACAGAGCCTGGAGGGCAGCGTTCATGTAGCAGGTGTTGCCAATGTTCTTCAGCCCTGTCAGGCCTAGGGGACACAGAAGGCACCGGGGAAATTAAAACAAGCCACCCAAACACTGGTAAACTGTGAAGGCAGCCAGGAGCATTCACTCAGTTCAGGAGATGCAGTCAATTCCCAAATTAGAGGTTTACACATAATGTAACATGAGTCTTCTGGCCAGCGTATGGCCATACGTGTTACATGTGACAGAGACAACCTGTTCATCCTATGCAGTAGATTTTGTTGTCTGTCTTGTTGTAATACTATTAAATATCTAAATTCTTGCCCACAGGATACAACTACATTTGTATCACAGATTTCCATAAAGACGTTCTTGGGCTCGGTTTCTGATGTAAATGTGGTACATAATGTTTCCTCTGGTATTTGCTTCTCTAACTATGATTCTCAATTAGCAACAATGAGAACAGCAGGTGCATCCGCGTTCTACTGTAAAACTGGATCTAAAAATACCGCGATTCATGTCTAGGTTCAAATTTGACACAATTAAGACTCTGCAATCAGACTTAAATACCTTAACCGCCTCCGCAAGCTGTGCCTCAATGTCGTCACCGTGCTCAGGTGGAGTGAGGCCAATCAACCACACTACAATAACCAAACACTGGGACGCAGCACGCACGTGTCCCTTTCACCTCACCCGCCCTCTCACACCACCTCAACTCTCACTCGCCTACTGTAGAAGCTGCACCTGTTAGACTCAAAACCTCTGATTTTCATCTTCCTCTGGTTTCTGAGCAGCCTATTCTGCAGTAAACATTAGTCCTATAACGTCTAATCACTCCTCCTGAATCCATATAATTAGCATTTGTGACAAAAATAACCAGGGTGTGGACTGGTGCCAAAGCCTGAGCTTCACCATATGAGGTTTAACCTGACATATGCTGTTGAGGGAGCATGTGTGTCCTTCACAGCACTGAGTGCACACAATTTCCAATGGGACTGAAGTAGCCTGTGGTCCACGAGTGCATGAATGCAGCCGGAGCTGCATTTGACGGAACTGTTTCAGCCTCATCGGTTTGTCTTTAGCAGGTTTTGGATGATAGCTGTCGTCTTTGTGTTGTGTTACAACACGTGACGTGGAGTGAGGCAACATATCACCTTGTGTTCGTCAGCCAGAGAACCTAGTGTCGGGTCTTAAAAGCCTCCCATCACAACGCATCCATTCACTGCTCCTATTAATTCAAATCATAACCTCGCGCTGAATTAATTCAGCCACTGATTAACAGGCTCCTGTGTTTGAGGCGTTCATATTTTAATTTTGTCAAACTTGGTTTAAGACGTGATAAAAGTTAATTACATTTTATTCTCCTCACTGACTTCATGTATATGATTTTAATTATTAAAATGATAACTCAGGAACGAACAATGAGCCTACCGCAGCAGAACTGTAACTGGAGATTAGAATGTTTTGCAGAACTACACTTCGGCAGGCTTCACTGGCAGAATGCAGACATTTCTCAATATATCTGTTAATTTTATAGCTGATGTAACAATGTGCTTGATGCTGCATTGATTGCCTGTATTAAATAACCAAGGGTTATGTTTTCTGGCTGCTTTTTCAGGATGCTTGTAACATATGCTGACTGACCCAAAACAAAAACAAAACATAAAGTCTACAAATGCACGTCAGGATGAGAACTTCATCTGAATAAACGAACCCCTTGCACGTAGGTCATCTTCTTCCTCTGTTTCCATGTCCTGGTCTTCATAGCCTCCATTAAGGGGCACTCTCAGAGAGGTCGGGCTCCCAGGGGCCCTGCTGTTATCCTGGAACAATAACAGCATACAGACTCATTGTAAAACTCCTATCTGGTAAATGAACAACCATTCAGTCTGACTGACAGTTCAGACTGGAACTAGACTAGACACTTTCACATGAGTCAGTATAATTAGAGAGTAACTAAGTGATTGTATGCCACAAACAAGTACTTTCAAATAAAAGGAGCAATTAGCAAAATGTTTATTAATTATATAATTTCTCCTAAAGTGCATTTTGCAGTTTTTCATCACGGAGGCAGTTTGTTTATTTACTCTGTTGTAGGCTGTGGAGATAATTCCACGTATTAAACCATGATGACACACAGCAGGACGTCCAGCTCCTACCTGGTCAGCCTTCTGTGGGGAGGGGAGGGCTTTGCTGGTGGTGGGCGACTGAGGAACCAGTTTGCGCTCCAGGAAAACCTCCTTGCCACAGGCGTAGCACCACACTCGAAGTGTGGTCAGGTTCACTGTCAGGTTGTGCCGCGTCTCCTGCATAGGAAGTAGTTAAAGCAAACATTTGGTGAACACGTGACTGTTTACATAAATTAAAATAAAAAGATAGTGTTAATATTTAGAGAAAAACATGGAGCTGCGCTTTGCTATGATAGGGAGCCGTTCTTTCCTCAAGCAATATGTACATTAAGAATAATAGAACCCTGATTATTACATAATTTAACTAAAGTATTAAATCATCATGAAACATCACCACAATTAGGAATCAACTGAAAATCTACAGAGTTCTTGGTTTAGTGGAACATGTGTAGATTCTGACTACATTACAACATCACACAAACTTCAGACACGATTCCAGGGCTAAGAGTCTCAGGTTCCAGGTGGAGACTGAGGCAGCACTGCTGTTCTGCTGACCTACTGCTGCTCTGACAAACACCGGCAGCCTGGCAGGTCGACAGGAGACTGAACGTGAGCGGCACCCGGCCAGCAGACTCTGCATTATTCATTAGCGCTGCATTAGCCTTCACGCAGCAGGGCAGAGTGGAGCGGGGCTGGGCTGGCAGAGCGGGCACACCAGAGTGTGATCCTGAAAACTCCCCCTTTCATTTATTTATACCAGGTAAGACATTAAAGACAAGCTGCATTTATAGGCCTTAGAAGCTGCTTTATCAACCCACATCATGTTTTATGGGACAACCTACCGATTTGTAGCTTTTTTACAAAAGCTTGATAAAATGATAAATAATTATGCATAATCATTTGAAGTAAACTGAACTGCTGTCTTTGCACAAACTCCCACACAAAATCCTTTTTGAGAAAATGAAACAATGCAGTAGAACCTGCCAAGCAAGTTATTATGGTCAAAATAAAAAACCACAACAACTATTCTTCTATTCCATTCTACTCAAAACAAGTTGCACAAATCCACTACGAGACTCTGATGATTCTACTGTGACTCTTAGTAGGTGCTAGATAGACGTCATTGTTTACTTAAGTTTGATTAGCAGGATCCTAACTGCATCCAGTTCAACAGTCACCCACTTTGTAGAGTAAATACTATTAAAAAACAAACTAATTCCAAAGCGCTAATTAAATACAACTTCATTTGTATAAGACAAGATGGCTTGTGCTGAAAAAGCACAAAGCACTGTTGAGCTGCAGCTACAGACAAAAGGCCCAGAAAAACATGTATATCAAATTTGTCTGTGATATCATTTGAAAACGTTTTGCTAATATTACATTGCCAGCCTAGTCTGTATCCGATTCCTTTCCCCTATCCGAGTTAAGAGCGCCACTTTAACAGGCTCTTTCCTTCTGGACAATGGTTTGAGCAGCTATGCAGATACCATTAGGCAGAGCAAATTACATGTTTGCTTTTATCCTCCTCCTCTAACCCCATTTGGCCCTAGCGTGCTGGAGGAAAAGCCTTAGTCAACAATCTGAACGCGAGTCTGAGTTAAGCCTTCGAGCAGACAGGAGAGACGCGTACTGTAACCATGCAGCTGACAGTACGTGTGGATCTCCCCCACTTTCTAGAGCAGTGGTGATTAATAATAGATGATCCAGATAAAAACTGTGGAGATGTAGCTACAGGACTGTTGCATGACGCTTTATAACAAAGTGTGTGTGCACGTGCAAGCTTTAAGACTGTGAGGGGAAAATGTTAAAAATAAAGCGAGACCCGGGGCAGTTTTAACGCAGGTCTTTCTAGACTTCCACCTGTGCCTCTTTACGTGATGTCTGATAAGGCCACTCCTTGTTGGTTTATGCTTTTCATCCAACTCAACATGACAGTCAGCATAATTATAGCTTTTATCAGATTCCTTGTCTCTCTCAGTTTCATACTTAGGTCCAAAACCTCTCACCTGTGAGTGAACAGTGCTGTGGTCAGCGTGAGATTCGCCACATCCTACATATGCACAGCCATTCTAGAGAAATACAAGCAGGGTTACAAGAGCAGGTCAGTGCTGACAAGTGGCATTTCATGGTATCCCACCAACTGTTCATTTTCATTTTCAGGCGCATATTGTCCTACCTCCAAACATGCCCACAAGTTTGGTCCTCCAACTTTACAATCTTGGCACTGGCCCTAAAAATATCAAGACAACAGGTTAGTCAGACAGGAAGGAACACAACAAACACAAACGTTGGTTTTGAACGAAATGAACGTTTTAAATGTCTCAAAGAATGCGACATTATGAGTGGAACGGTGGAGGTCTCACATGAGATTTCTGAATAAGTTCCTCCTTGGTGATCTCCCCCACACAGTCCAGGTGGGGGCAGTCACAGCTGGACATGGGCGGCATCGCTCACCAACAACTCTGGGAGAAGGAACAAAAATCAGCATTCAAATTGTTCAACTTGATAATTAATATCCTATTATAATAATAATAATAAGGAAACCAAAACTGTGAGGCCACTTTAATCCAAGTCACAGAAAAAGACAGAAAAGGTTCTGCATATTTTACTGTGTCGATTTAAAAATACATTGAATCATGCTAATCTTTTTACACTGAATATTCCTAATGCTAATTTAAAAAGTGTCACTATTTGGTTCTTGATTGGGACCCTGAATGAAAGGACGTCTTCAATGCCATCAACAGTCACAAATATTGTTTATTACATCTGACCTGATCAGTGCCCGCCACAATTTTATTACAAACATCTATAATAGAAGAAACTGCTCTTACTTTCCACTAAAAACAAAAAGAAGCCCATCACGCCACAGCTGTCAGCACCTCACGTGGAACCAGCATTGTATTAACAGGGAGCCTATAAATTATTTTTATGTTCACATCACAGAACAAGGCAGCGACACAGTCTATTACATGTAGGGCAAGTCAGAACCAATCTTGTGCAAACAAAGCTCAAATGACTGAATGGAGTTTATTAGAAAAGCTCATACAGCGAGTTTAGAACAATTTCCATCTCTACTTAAATCATTTTATTCCTGTGGACAGCGAGAAACAGCAAATGCTTCTGCTTCTCCTTCACACTTCCCACAGCTACCACTGGATTTGACCTATGTAGATATAATGCCTAGTTTACAAAGCCAGCCTCATGCACTGGCAATAAACACACCAAAGTGAAGTCACACCAGAAATGCAGGTATATCAACGATGTTTCCATTTATTCTGATTACTGGTGGTAGTTTAATTCAGTACACTGTCCAATCAATGGGTAGAGATGAGCTGCAGAAATGCTGAGTAGTCAAAGACATCATCCAAGGCATAAATGGACTAGCTAGCAGCTAGCAGCTATCTGTACACAGCTAAACAGACCCTAGCATTTCTCTTTTGGTTTAGAACTGCCAGATTTTAGGGAAAGCTGTGTATCACCGACTGCAGCAATACCAAGTCAAAACTTGACAGTGTTTGTGCATTAGATGATTATATTCATGAGAAGTGCAAAGATTTACGATTTTCAAGCTTAATGATCTGCTTTTGGTACAAATGCCTGAGCGAGGCTGCACTTCTGTTTTTTAGTGTGTATGAGAAGAAGAAGATCGGCAGCTTCCCTACAAAGGCGTCTTTGTGAGGATGACAGGAAACCATTGGTGGTTTTTATTATCAGTCATAAGAAGGCTGAGGTTCCATCTCCTCTACAAAAGGAAGCAAGTTTCTGGCACTTTGTCAAATAAAGACTTTCTCAGGGAATAAAAAAGGACATGTTTCCTGAGGGTCTGCTTCTCAGGTGTCCTGTATTTGAAAAAACTATAATAAAGAATTGTAAAAGAAGCAAGTGAGTGTGAACGCAATTCACCTCTCTCGTGACAAACTATACAAACGTGGTTTGGTCAGTGCTTAAGACACATCCTCTCATGTGTGGGCATGTGAAAACAAGAACACTGCAACCAAATTGTGAGAGACTGGGTAAAACACAAACTGTAAAAGGAACATTAAAGCATTAAGTCCAATGTAGACAAAACCTTTAACATCCGGCAGAGTTATTACTGGTTAATAATTTTCTCTTTAACATGTAATAAATAAGACTGATCATCTTTTAAAAACCTGTAAAAGGTGATTACATGCTTTGATTCAGTCAGTTGATAGTTTCATTTATTTTGACAACAATACAGTCAATGACACCATTTTACTTTTAAATGTTATGGACACATTCAGGAATTCCTGATGTTTCAGACATTAGACAAACAACTATACAGTGGCTACAGGAATCAGTGATTCATTATTGTTACATCTATGTACTTTAAAGATTTGTCTAACAGTTTAATTGTGGGATCAGTGTAGGAAAAAGTTTATCCTCATTCATGTCCAGTCTTGTGCATGTCAATATGCCTGTTTCCTCATCTAAACACTGCTACAGTATCTCTGTCAGTCTCTTCCACTAATCCAAGTTATCTTATCGAACTGATTTATATAACCAACAGCCTATTTGTCAAACTAGACCCCTGCAATAACACTGAACTTTGGAAGCACCTGTCAAAAGGTCAAATAAACAAACTCAATTTGCCCCTAGCTGTTAAGTGGCGCCAGAGAAATCTAATTAGCCCGTGGATTCACTATCGAGTCTCAAACCATTACGCAGGTCCGCCGTGAAAGACCCTTTTCACCATCACACTCGTGATACTTCCGCTGTGGATACAACCAAGATAATACTGACGATTCACGAGATTCGGGTCTTAACAAAGAGGAAGTAACCTAGAGTCAGGGTGGGGCGTTGACCCATCCAGGCAGTGCATATGAAGCCGATGCTGACTACCACATTCTGTGTTGTCCTTAATGAACTCACGAGCCAACATCTGATACAAGAACACTACAAAACACTCCATTAGCCTAAGTGGCCCCACGACGGCACATTTTAGCAAACTGTCCGCTAGCCACTACAGTTAAAACGTCACCTTACTTAGCAGTTAAAGTTAGCTGGGTGACCTAATAGCAAATTAATTTCCTCAGGCTTTCCGGTGGACACCGGTTCAGTACGTGTCCGATAAAGATGGAGCGAGTTACAGATACGCGTGGCTTCGGCCTTGTCCACTGTTCAATTAAACTGTCAAACGCAGGCGAGGCGTTGACAGCGTCACAGGCTGACTAGCACCCTTCTACTGTTAGCATGGAGCCTAACCTGTCGACAATAACGAGTCATTCTACGAAGCGCCTCACTCGTAAAAACATACAAAACTGGCTGCGGGTAGTTGTAGTCACGTAGAATAGGTAATAAAGGAGTTAGGCGGTTCGCCATCTCTCCAGTCAGCCACGGGCTAATGCTAGCCAGCTAGTTCGTTCCTGTATTATATGACGATAGCACAGTGACTAGCGTTACACCAGTCGGCTACAGCTAGTTAGCATCTCGGGAAATTATCCACGGTCCTTACCTGCAGAATAATAATAAACGACGCCCCACGGGTAAATCCAGATGTACCTAATAGCTAAGAGTCGGTTCCCTATGCAATTAGACTCATATTTCACAGAGCGACCCTTCACGTTCGGGAGAAACGTCCCCGTCGCTCAGCGTGGTTGCTAACGTTACTACAATCCCCGCCCACTTCCTGTTACAAAATAAAACAACCCCTCCCTACCCTGCTATAAACATCTGATTTTATGGTGTTTATGTTTCGTTATGTTATGTTATTCTATCACCGTTTATTTTATCACTTTTGTAAACACTAATTAGCATACAGACGTGCTTTCACTTACAGCAATTGCATGTTTTGCTGTAGTTTTTATTTTAGGGTATGCCCACAAACAGTGCAGCAGTGACCTTTTGCCTAAAATCTTCTCAGAAGAATAAAACACAGTAGTAACATAACAACAAGTGTGTTATATTGCTTTAATGTATATCATTACAAAACGGATGTTGTTGTAATAATTAATATAACCGAGAGGGGGTGCAAAACCTCTACGAGAGCCAGGAGCATGCTTTTATTTTGAAATTCACGCTGGATGGAACCGTGCAGCTGCCCAAGTCCTTCAGATAGTAGCGCCGAGGTCACCGGAGGGCCCGGAAAACAGCGGGGAGAGAAGGGAACAACCAATAAATGAACCGGTAACACTGCTCATATGTTTAGTTGAAAGACAGACGACTTTGCGTTTCAGTTAAATTAATTTAACATCTTCGACCTTCTGTTGAGACAGTGCTAGCCGGCATTAGCCTGCTCGGCTAAGCTAGCCGCCAGCTTGTGGGCATGCAGCTGAGAGCTCTGGCTAAACGAGAAAACGGACAGAAGTTTGAATCATAAAACAGTTAATACCTCAGCGCTATACTTTTTACAACTTACAATACACTTCGGCTTAAATATCGCAAAACTAAATTGAATCATTGAGTGTTTGACACTCTGTTATCATGTATTTATACAGTTATCAGTACCAGAATATTGGAAGTACGCTGAAGGCTATTAATCTGTTAATCGATTATAGAAACAGAACATTATTATAATATACTCATTATTCAACTACAACAGTGACATGGGAAATGTGTTACACTTGTTACTGGTTGTTTTACTAATGGTAAACCACCATCATACCTGTGGTGATCATGATAAGTACAAATAGGGAACCACCTGTCTGTCATTTATTTGTTGTATAAGGAGTTTTCATTAAATTTCATTAAATTAAATGCATTTGTTTCATGTGATAAACCCTTATTTCCTTACCTTATTAATCTTAATTAAATTTTGAAGATGTTGATTGTTGAGCATAGTGTTTTATGTAATATTGTTGTTATAAACCCCTCTCAAGCCTCCAAGGTTAAATCCTTGCATGTCACTCCCTCCTGCAGCTTCAGTGGAATGGTAATAAGGACAGGATGAGCTGCCAAGTCGTGGATAGAACGCCAAAATGACACAGGAGACCCTCTCAAGCTCCCAGTTCTCTGTAAAGACTGTTGCCCTGCGCATGGTTGACCTACCGCTTACTATCTATGGATCTTTGGTACAGGTAAGTGTCTAAAAAGTGGTAGGATTTACTCAACAACACCCTCATTGTTGACAGCATTGTTCAGAATACATCCCACATTTAACTGTATTGCAAAACATTTTCTCCTTTGTTCTTTCTGTTTGATGTGATTATCACTAGTACTGCTCTAAAAATAATTTTGTTTCTTTCCAACTGTGTGACTGATATTTTCATATCTGAATAAAACTGTTTTGTACTTTGAGGTGTCTGAGTCTTTGATCTAATTGAACTTGGCACAACTCCATTCATAGTGTAAAGCCAATTAGGTGACCTGAGTCTGTTTACACGTAAAGTACTACAGCATGTTTGAGTACTTGGCGAGTGAGATCCAAGCCAGCAGAGTGGCTTAATGACAGGTAAGAAGGTGGTTGAAGGATGCATGCTTCCAAATGAATATTCAACCAAAATGCTTGTTATAAAAATCTACTTATTTAAAATGTGTGCTTTGGAAAGGAAACCAGTTTGGATGTAATTTGTGCACCACGAGCACCCTCTTGCATTATGAGTTCTCCATCCTCATTAGTGCTCTTGTCAGGAACAAAACATGTTTGTTTAAATACTGTGCTTGTTGGAGTTACTTGATAGGTGTTTATCAGTCTGAATTCGTGTGCGTCTATGCTTCCTGTTATCTGTTCTTCAGGTGAGTGTCAGCCCAGGCACCAAGAAGCTGGTGGCCGCCACAGCCCTTGGTGCCGTGTCGCTCCTCTTGCTTGCACGCCGCTTTCAGAGGAGGAAAGGCAGGAAGAAGGCTCTCTCTGCCCAGTGGCAGCAGCCTGCAGGCTTCGAGTTTCCCTCCACAGCCGACAACGGTAACACACTGACACTGTTATTTCTTTTACCATGAACCAGAAACTCAACTGGTCAGAGCTTTTAATTTAATGTATCGCTAGTGTTTGATGTAATTAGATTGCTTCTATTTTATTGTGAACTGCAAAAAGTGATTTGATTCTGATTCAGCAACAAATATAAATACACACAAACACTGTTTTATGGCCTTTCTACTAAACATTATTCCTACACTTTCATTTTTATGTGCACAGATAACACCAGTCAAGACATCACCCTTTCACTTAATTCAAAAAATGGCTGCTCCTCTGGTCTGGTGCGCACCGCAGGAAACTACAGAAAACTGTCAGGGTCCCTGCTCAGCCTGGCCTCGGTAAGACAAGGGCACGGTTTGATGATTTGATTTGAAGGAGTTGTTATAAAATCAGCAAATTGCAATAATAGTTGGACTAATAAATACTAGAGGTGCATTATTGTGGAGTTCTTGTATATTGCCTCAGCTTTTCAGCCAACATTTTCTAGGTCTATCTAGTTTTGAACTACATGTGCAGTACTAGGGTCAACCTGTGTTGGAGTTGGATGCCGCTTCTTCAGTGACTCTGTTCTTCTGTTGCCTTTCAGGTTAAAAGCATGAACTCATCAACCAGCAGCACCTGTGCAAATGAATCCACGTGTTGGGATGTGTCTGGAGACGCTGATGTCTGCAGTCTTGTCAACTTACCCATCACCACACCGGAGAACCTGTACCTAATGGGTAGATTTCACTATGCACTTACTGTATTTGTATTGAGGATCCAACTGCATGTTCACTGCTTGAAATCCTTGAGCTCTCTGAATCTGTTTTTGGCTGCTTTGTGTACTATTTATTGACTGTTTTGGCAGATTCGCAATTTATGTTTCTGTGTTTGCAGGTATGGATTTATTTGAGGAGGCACTCCTGCGGTGGGAGGAGGCGCTGACATTCAGGAGCAGACAGGGAGAGGACGATACAAGCTGCGCCTTTGTCAAAACAGAAGCCAGAGACGCAATCGCTGAGCAAAGCGTGGAGGTGAATACACAAAACAGAGTTTGGGTTGTGTAACAGACTAATTTGTTGGTTCTGTAACCTGGTTAAAAAGGTTCTGGATTAGTGCAGGTCAAATAGATAAGCTTGCGCACCCAAACAGACATCCAGATTTCCCCTGCCTGTATCTTTTTATAGAGCTTATTATAAATCAGGTCACTGGAAATCCTCGACATTGGGAATACTAAAAAACAAGACATAGAAGACGACAAAGATGTGACAAACAACATGATTTAAATTACTAGTGAGGCTGCACAGATCATCCATGATGTGATGCATCTAGGGAGAGTACACAAAGTGGGTTGTTCAAGTTTCAAAAGCCGCCCAACCACAAAAAAACACTATCAAGGTCTGGACCCAACTGTGATGCTGATCTGAAGCACAGATTTGGTGACTGGTTTTGTTCCTACAGTTTATAGCACAAGCATGTTCTGTGTTCAGGACGTCATCAGCGCAGAGTTCATCCACAGGCTGAAGTTGCTGCTGCAGAGAGCGTACCGCCTCCAGGAGGAGTTCGAAGGAGTACTGGGAATGTCAGAGCCTTCATCCCACAGCAGCAGCCAGGGTGAGTCAGATACAGTATTATATTCATATTAGTAATATTTCATGACCAGCAGAAATCATACTATATTTCTGTGTTCAGCTTCTGTATGATTGGGGTTGCCATTTGTGTATGCAAAGCAACTACAGTGAGTTACAGTATGTTTGTTCCCAGATAAAATGGCAGACATCTGGTCCAGAGAGGAGCTGGATGAGGCCTGTATCAGAGACAGTATCAGCATCGCCTCTACAGACTCTTTTGTTTCGGCTGCTGAGGTAAGAGGAGCTGATTCCCATGCAAAGCTAGCTTTAGCCGTTAGCTCTAGTGCCACGCTGTCCTTTCTGTGGTTGGAGGGTGTCTTCTCCATGTCTTGCTGCTACGTTTGTTCCAAATGTCACAGTTTAAGGGAAACGGTTTGAAGCACCAGTTGTGCAGCTCGTACCCAGGATTTGGTTCAAATAGCTTTGTGGGTCATGTGCTGCACAGCTCGAGCCCCCACAGCGAGTTAATGAGCAAAGCAGATAAACTGCTGTGGAAAACAGCAGGTAGTGAACCTACAGGAAGATCAAAGTACATAAATAAAGTGGTTTATTTACTGTATCTACAGGCAGAATTCTTTGAAATAACATTTTAGAAAAGTTTCTTGGGTCCAAAAGAAATTGTATAATACACAGCATTCGTTAGTTTGCATCTTAATTAGGCCCATCAATTAAATAGATGTATCCTCAAATGTAAAGATATGTTAATCTTCATCGACAACATGGAGAGAGCTCTGCCTGGAAAACAGAGGCTCAGCTCTGTCTTTTAGCTTTAAAAAAACAGCAGCGCTTTCCAACTTTGCTATCTGTGTGTGTGTCTGTGTGTCAGCTGTCGGAGCAGAGAGAGCTGAGGAGCGTCTTCACTATGGGCCACCACCCTTTCTACGAGGAGGCGCTAGAGATGGCAGAGGAGGGCACGATCTCCTGCAGGGTGCTGCGGTAAATCCTCTAATGTAACCTAATCAGCCTTCCATCCCTAGAGTGTCAATTATAAACTTTGTGTTGTATTCTTGTTATCTGCACAGAACTGTGATGTGTGCAGGCATTTTATGATGTTATCTTCATTGGCAGGACTGAAATGCTGGAGTGTGCTGGGGACCTAGATTTCTTGGCCAAGTTGCACTGTGTGCGCCAAGCATGTCAGGTACTGACTAACATGATCAGTTAAAGCGATACAATACGTTCACAGAGTTCACTTCATTAACATCATTCATCTTCAGCTTATTTTGTGCGAGAGGACGACCCAGATGTTTCTGTGCGACACCGGAAAGAAAATCCTTTCCTCCATTATAGTTAAAGCACAGAAGGTGAGTTCAGAGCCACAGTTCACACACGTCTGCACTGAGGTCGTTGTGTTCTTACATCATTGTTTTGTTTCTAGAGCCCTAAGAGATTTGAGGAAGTGTTTGAAGAGATGATTTGGTTTCTGGAGAACAAGGAGCACTGGGAAAACACAGAGGTTGAGCTGGCTACACGAGGGGTAAGAAGACCCCCCACAGTAGTAGTTGTCTTCCACCAGTGTGTGTGTCTCTCATTGGTTTTCTTCATCAGGTGAGGCACTTGAACTTCTATGACATAGTGCTGGACTTCATCCTGATGGATTCGTTTGAGGACCTGGAGAATCCACCAATCTCCATCCAGAACGTAATAAACAACCGTTGGCTTAACAGCTCCTTTAAGGAAACAGTGAGTCAAGGGATTGACTATTTAGGTTTGGTAATGATTATATTGTGTGTCATGCACTTGATAGGACATAAAACATATCTATTAGTTTTTTATTATTATTAAGTTTGGTGCTTTCCACATTTACCTGAGACTGAGACTATTAAGTCCTTATATGATTTCTCTCTGTATTTCACAGGCCGTGGCATCAAGCTGCTGGTCAGTGCTGAAGCAGAAGAGGCGACACATGAAAGTATGAGTTCCACAACAAAACATGTCTCAGCTGTACCCGTCCGTTTTACCTGCATACAGTAATCAGGCCTGTACGCGACTTACACTTTCAATAACTTCAACTCTGTGTGTCAGGTGCCTGATGGCTTCATTGCTCATTTCTATGCGGTGTGTGAGCAGATCAGCCCAGTTCTGGCCTGGGGCTTCCTGGGGCCCAAAAGCTCCTTGCACGACCTCTGCTGCTTCTTCAAGGTTAGTGCCCTCATCAAAACCACATCAGGAGCGAACTTTGTCTGTCAACACCCTCCAATGAAACTCATCTCAACCTGACCAGTTGTGTACCAGCTTTGTATTGTTGATCAAATGTGCATTTTTCTCTCAGGACCAGGTGCTGCACTTTCTGAAAGACGTTTTCAACCTGGACAAGGTGCGCTACTGCTCAGTGGACACTCTGGCAGAGGATATGCTCCACCTGCTGCACGGCCGCTCTGAACTGCTGCTGGCCTACCTGGGAGCCGACTCGTTGAGGGCCCTCAGCGGCTGCAGCTCCCCACAGGTCCAGCTGGTTCCCAGGGGCCTGCTGGAGGCTCGGGTACAGTGAGAGCTAGGAAAATACAGTGAGCCTGAAACACTACGCAAGGAAACTGATTGACCAAAGAAAGCTGTTGGTGGCTGTGAATGCACACATCTGCTTAGATTTGCAGTGGAAAGAACTTAATTAGAAATCTATTATCACATTTCCATCACGTCATATGCCCTCACTACTGTATGAGGAGCCAGAAACTGCACCGCCTGCCTTCATGTGTGTAGTCATCTGTAGTCCTCAGCTTTTCTCTGTGCCATCAAGTGAGTTAATTCTAAACAGTCATAGCAATAATCTTTGTATCAGAATTGGTGAGCCAATTCACATGCTCGTGTATTAAAGGTATTGTGTAAATTAAGACATATTTGCTGCCTTTAGGAGCCATCTGTGGAAAAAGTGTATTTTACGTATTATACAGCGTAAATACAGCGTTTACTTTTATTTTTTTAACTGTAGGGGTGCCTGTGGATGTGAATGGATTTGTGATCAGCTTCAGTCTTACATTAGAAGCCCAGCGTTGTGTAATGAATCAGATTCATTATGTATTAACATTTAAGGCACATCAGCAATGCAAAGCCATTAAATGTACTTTTTAAATACATTGTGTTGTCATGTGACAAAAGTGTTGATAATTCTAAAAAAAAGAATTGCTTTTGGCACCAAGAATCATATTATTCCCAGGAGCCTTAATCCCATTAGCTTCATTTTGCACGTTACACAATACCACAGCTGCTTTTTCCTAAAGAAACCTAAACCAACACATTTATTGTATCTTTATCTTTAGTAATTGCTAAAAGTATTTTGGCTCAAAGTTAGTAACTATGAGTAACTTACAAAAGCTCTTGTCTGTGGCAGACTGGAAGAGTTTGATGTGTGAGAGGTGTAATTAAATTAATTTCAAGTCCCATGGTCTGATTTTTAATACAACTTTATTAATGAACATGGCCACATTTCAAAACTCAGAACAGAGAATTTAAGAAACAAAACCCAATAGATTCGGTAATATACACAGCACACGGAACCTTTTTACCTCGAAGGCATGCTCCTTGTTTAGTCTTCTACACCCCTCAACCTGTGTTGAAACACTGAGCAACTCCCATGTACAGATTGATCAGTGACCAACTACAGAGTGAATTTAAACCACAACCCCCAAAGTTATAAAACAGTGCACGTGTCAAAGTAGTAGTAGTTCCTGTCCTCATCCAACTTTCTAAAGCACATTCCTGTTCAAGTTAGTGATGAAGTCAAACAAGCCGTAACAGAAACCAGCAAACAACTAAACACACGATCATGATTAAAAAACAGTCAATCCGAGATGGAAAAAACATGTTTCTGACCAACACTTGAAATCATAGAATTTCAATTTCATTGCGTTGCTTTAATTTTTTTACCTTATCACTGGAGCTCTTGAACGGTCTACGTTCAGCAGTGGGACTGACAAAGGATTCCTCCTTTTGGGGGGACAAACTACGACAGGGCCTGACTCTACGACCTAAGCTTGCAGCATCCTCCAACACTGTGAGCGAGAAGTGAAGGCAGCAGCGTTTCAATAAAAGATTTGCACTGCACTTGAGGGCAGATTCACACCACGACACAAACAATCAAAGTCAGCAATTTCAATGTGTTTGACCTATCAGAAGAGCACATTGCTAACTTACGGCAACAAGTTTACATGCAGTTTGTTATACTAGTGTGGCTGTCACTTACCAGGGTGCAAAGAAAAGACTATCAGGTAATCAGCACATAAAATTTTCTCAGAACCTACACAACTTATGGGTAGTCACTTGAAAAGTCAAATTTCATAGAACAAGTCATGCAAATCAATAATGAAAGCAGATCTTAAAGAGCTGGTCACACTTAAATATCCTTGACATTTCTTTACGACTCAGCATAAATGCATTGAGGCATGTTAACACAGGTAAGCATTTTTTTTGCATGTATATGGATCATGTCACTGAACAATCAAAACACTGGTTTCCTTAGGTTTCGCTTACCTGTGTTACTGCAGCAGAACCTAAGGTGCAAGGTCTGGGACGACACTGCAAAGATCAGATATATTGCACTGTTTGCCATCAGAGAACAATGCAGTCAAGGATTGTTTTTGACCATTTAAATTGACAGCCTTTCACAATAGTGCCCATAGACAAAATATAATAGTGGACTAGTCAGAAACACTTCCTCTACCATCATTCCACATGCTCATATAGGACATTGATATCAGCAGAAACCTAAGCATGCTACGCTGGAGTTATGCAACATGTGGCAGAAATGTCACTTTTCTTTGCAGGGCAACTTTAAAAACGCACAAAAACCCATATGGACATCCTTAAATCAGTTCCTAACAGAGTGCTGACATTCAAACCCTCAATTCAGAAATATCCAACTGGCACTGAAATGCTACCAACAGAGTCTAGATCAAACTACAAAGAATCAACATACTGTGAAGAGTAAGCAGTCAAGTGGCACACAAGGGAAAAGGTCTCAGAAACATGTGGTACAAGAATAATCAGAGACTAAATGACTAAAGCCTCTCCTCAGAACATTTCATACTTACCCGAAAGAAGGGGGGGAATGACAATATTTGACAAAAATACTACATCGTTTGCAGTTTATAAATGCATCAAAATGGCGAGTGTCTCTCAGAGAGAATCAGTTTTGTACTTACATTACAGGAGGGCTCAAGTGAAGGACGAGGGCTGCTTAGCCACCTCCGACCCTACAACATCTATGTTCTTATATTGGATAAACACTAACAGAATGGGGACAGCAAAAAAACGATTTTGCAATGTTTTTATATTAAAAAAACATTCTTTAAAAAAATACATGAGTTAGTTCACAATTGGAAACGGGCAAGACAAACTTTTCAAAGCATTTTCGATACAGTTGCCATTTATCTTTACTGTCCTGGAAAAAGAACGGCACAAAAATAGAGAGCACTAAAAATGCAACATTTCTTGAAACCACATTTTCTGAGCAACATGTTTAGGAGAAAAATATATGTACTTGCTTACCGCTTTTCTAAACTCGCCTGTGGAGGAGGAAGTGTCTATCAAGGCAAAGTACAGTGCATTCTACCTCAACAATGTCAGCAAACCAGGCAAAAGGTTTAAACATCAGAGCCGCAGCAACGCAGTTAATGCAAGAGTCACAATACACAAACCTGTCAAACATCTGTCTAGAGCTCGAGTCATAGTGTCAGCAAGTGTTAAAAGGCTATCAACAATGGGGTGCTGGTCTGAACCGTGTAGTCACAGCACGTATAGAATACATCTAGAAGCCTCATCGACAGTTGGAGAGAGACAGGACAACCTTGAGTCCACCCTTTTGGACAATTACATCCACACATGGCCTGCACCTCAAACTCCCCCCCCTACTGCCCCAGGTAAAAATAAAAACATACAGAAATTCAACCCCTTATCTTCCAGACCACCCCAACTTACCAACACAGGAGGTTTCAGTTTGTTTTATTGCAAAAACACAACAGGCAATAGCATTTTAAAACTGAGATGATTTACATGGTAATGTCTACAGTTTAATAAACATGAGTTCTAACCACATTTAATGTAGATACAGGGCTGGAATGACCATATGTATAATTACCTTACTAAAAACAAAGCATTTACAAGAAAAGAAAAACAGCAACAAAAAAAACAAAAAGAAAGAGGACGTGTTCGCCGGGAAATCTGCCATCTATGTGAAACACTTTCAAACCAAGGAAATTTAAGATCTTCATCAAGGCGTCTGCATCCAAACATTTAACAAAGGATTTTGTTTCGACAATGTAGCATTTACTTTATGTCCACGTCACATTACTGGCCCTGTGCAGAAGAAATACATAGAAGATACGTTGCATGTTAACAGCAGAAACAGTGGACTCAGCTTCCCAAAATAAAAAGCTAAAACCTGTGCAGGGAGGAAGAGTGTTTTGGTTATGTGTTACTGCTGCAGCCACCGGAGCCCTGTAAAACCTGAGGAAGGAAGCAGGTTACAGTACAAAACAACTGGCTATAAGTGAATGTGGCGGGCGGATTCTTAGCACGAGTGTACCTGAGGAGCTTGTGGTGCTGCACCCATGGCCTGAGGGTTGGACGTGCCGTAGTAAGCGGCCTGCTGACGGTAGTACTCTGCCCAGGCAGCGCTGTAGTCGGGCTGTCCTCCTGGCTGCGAGGCTGCTGCTGCTGGAGTGGCCTGAGGAGCCGCTTGACCTGGAACACAAGCAAGAGGACCGTTTCAGAACGAGTCCAAGCCCATAGTTTTGAAAAGCTGGGAGAGCGACAGCCTTTTTTCAACAACCCACGCCCTGAATTTTTCCCCTTTGAGAGTTTCCCTCTCCACTCATTACAGATCCAATCTTCTATTGCATATGCATGCTAAATCTAAGCTTAGAACGCTGGTACATGTATTTCTGACCGCTAATGGCAGTCCTGGTGCCATCAGATCCGGGCGCGGCCACAGCTGCCACGTGCCAGAGCACCTGAGCTCATAGGGAGGAAAAAGCAGCAGCTGTTGACCAGTTGAACACGGTAACATTCATGTTCAGCTTGACTGAGCAGCGCTGAATTTACAACGTTGGGATTTAACAGAAATCTGTTTGTAATTATGTAAAAATAAAACCAACTGTTTCTAAAGTGCTGAATATTTCATTGTAGCATAAACCAAAATTCATACTTTCATATTTTTAGGCATCACTCCCTCTCATATTTAGTCCAATAAAGTCATACACAGCATTTTTCACCACTTTCTGCTTTGGCATTTGTCTTCTCTCAAAGTGATGAATGTAAGAAGGGGAACGAACCCGCCACCACAACTCTGGGTGGCAGGTCAGAAACCTTCCGCTTTCTCTTGGGCGGCTGGAAAAGCAGAGACTCTACACCATACAGAGAGCTGCTGAAATAACACAGCCACCCTAATTATGCCCAGGGATCGATGCATTAAAGTCTGGACTGCAGATTTATTACCCACCTTGTTTCTTGTAATACTCTTCCCAGGCTTTCGTGTAGTCCTGAGGTTGTTGGCTCTGTTGACCTGCAAAGAAAAGGAAAAAAGTTGTGTCAAATGACAAAGCAAATAAAGTAAAAAAAAAAAACAACAACAACAAAACAAACATTTATTACTCATGACCCACAAATTAAACAGGTAGCATCATTTAACTATACATTCAGTAACAAAGACACATTCACAGAACATTCAATAGTCATAAAGCCCTAAAATAAATTTGGCACTCTATGCTCATAAGGTGGTTCTGTGCTGACACCTCAGTCCTGTACTCCAATACTCCATTGTTGCAGTCTAAACAGCACAGGCTTAAATGTCAAACCAGGTACAGGCCCACTGAAAATGCTCCACAGTGGGCTAGTGACAACTAACCAGACCTGAAAAAGAAGCTGACTGAATGCCCAGTGGCTGTTTAGACTGGTTTGTGGTAAAAGGTGTACACGGAAACTACATTCATATACCCATTTTCTTGTAATATTCCTCCCAGGCCTTGGTGTAATCTGCCTGTCCACTCTGACCTGCAGCCTGTGGGTCACCTGTTAAAAAAAACGGTACTTGTAATTAGTGAATCAATCTCAGCAGTTTGTCCTCCACCTGCCTGGATCGGACTGTCAGCCTAGGGATAGTGGAAGAATACTATCCTGTCCCTGGAGTGATATAAAAAGGTTTTTTTTAAAGTGTTGTGGAAAAGCAAAGTTATTTTAAGGTGAAACCAAACCAACCTTTTCTGTAAGAAACCTGAGAAAAAGGACACTAAGCTAACAAAGCTTCACTGTGCTTTGCTTTTCTAACATAAGCTGCTCCTCCTAGAAGCATAGGCACATGGCTATTTGAGAAACACTGGAGTTACCTTGGCCATTTGTTTGAGTCGTGCCAGGAGCTCCACTCGTTGGGGTCATGGGCGCCTGCGGCTGTTGCCCATACTGAGCATAGTAAGCTGCCCACGCTGCGGCATTGGCATCAGCTGCTGCTTTATCTACACAAAGACAGACAAGTATGTCCACTTAAAGTTATTACCACAATATAACCAATGACTAAACCCTAAAAAACAAAGCTTCATATACTCTCCAAACAAAATACTGCTATAATGATCACTAAATACTCACTTGGGTCTGGTTGTCCCTGCTGCCAATGTGGGTATCCATTGCCCCATCCCTGAGGCTGGTAAGGCGCCGGAGGACCACTGTAGGAGAAAAGGAAAACCCTCTAAGGCCCATACATGTGTCTTACAACACACTTTGACAGATAACTGAACGTACTGTGGTCCTGGAGGTCCCTGGTTGTATGGTCCAGGGTTATATGGACCCATGGGGGCACCGGGGGGCCCAGGTGGTCCAGGAGGACCATGTGGACCTGGACCTCCATGTGGACCAGGAGGGCCATGTGGGCCACCCACAGGAGTGACTGGTCCCTGAAAATACACCAACAGATCCAGGAGAGTAAACAAACACAAAGACAGGTGTCTCTACAAAAAGGGGTTATAATGAAACATTTGGTGTCTCACCCCAATTTTCTCCTCCACCAGCTGTCGGGCATAGTCGATCTGCTGAGGAGAACCTCTGACGGTGAACATCTTGATGTTTGGGTCAGCATTAGGTGGAGGATTCCGCTGTAGTTCAATCCGGGCTCCTGACTGTTGACTGATCCCTTTGATTGTCTCACCACCTGAATACAACAATTGATGTTATTGTGAATAATCTGCCTGGGTGCATTTTGTGGAGTTTAGCTAGGTATTACTGCCACTTGCCTTTCCCAATGATGAGGCCAGTCTTCATTGTCGGGACAGTGAAACTAAACTCCTGCAGGCCTCCAGGGGGGCCCATGTTCCAGTTGCCTTGCCCACGACCACGTCCTCTGCCACCACCGTGTCCTGGAGGTCCACCAGCCTGGACACTCCTCAACAGGTCCGATATGATTTCCGCTGCATGCTGAGCCTGATCAGGTGGACCCATAATCTGTGCTATCCGATCTGGTGTGCTGCCATCGTCTAAGAAAAGAAAACTTGATTAGAAACTAGAGACATTTTGTTAAATATTAAATTATTACAATCCACAATTTTGGAGTTGACACAGTTTTTGTACATTCTCAGGTCTCAGATACATTTTGGTTTAGGAGTTATACATCAGCGCTTCAGCGTGGTGCATGTTGTCATCATTGACCATAATTCAAGGAACTGCACTTAAATATGTTTCAACCAAGCAGCTTTTAATCACTCACCTGGTTTGAATTGGATCCGGACGCCTGTGTCATTCTGTATTTTCTTGATCATCTCTCCATTTCTGCCTATGACAATACCTACTGCAAATCGTGGAACAGGAACCTAAATTATGAGAAGACCAAATTAAACACACCGTTTGATGTCTTCTATTCAAATCTGAAGTGAAAACGAATGCAGACACTTACATCTAAGCTATCTCCTCCAATCCGTGAACCGTACTCGCCCCTCTGCTCCCTGAAGCCTTGATCTCTGATCAGCTCCATCACCATCTCTTTAGCTTGCTGAAGAGGAAAATACATCACATTATTTTCCCTGTGGATAAGTAACGAGTGAGACATCTAATTTTTAACCACATGTAAGAACCTCCAAATCCAAGGCAACCCACCTGAACTTTAAAAGGTTCTCCTGAAATGCGAAGTGGCTTGTCAGCGCCTGTGTTCTGGGGTCCATCTTGGATCATGACCATCTTTACGCCAGCTCTTTCCTGCAATCAAAGAACAAACAAATACATCATGAGTCCCTTCAGCATGTGTACATTGTCTCATTAGTCTGCCATTTCTGCTTTTTCTTTTTTAACACTGTCCCTACATAACTACCTGAAGGCTTTTGATGGTTTCTCCCCCCTTCCCAATGACAAGACCCGCTTTAGAGGCAGGGACCATAATCTCCTGAACGGTCATTCCGGGGCCATCGTTGTGGTGAAACGCCGGAGCGGGTCTACCCTTTTCAACAATCTCTGTAAGAAGCCTCTTTGCAGTCCTAATAGGAGAATGGGTACAACGTCACATTTGGAAAGCAGCCCACAAGTACTTCTGGTACACCAAACAAAACTACCCCTGACATGACTATTTCAGAAAAAAAGAATACTTACTGGATCGATTCAGGTGGTCCTGTTAACGTCACCGACCTGTCCGGCATTCCTCCGCTGTCTACAGTAGCAAAGAAGCCGTTGTTATACATGCCACAACATTGACAGACAATCACAAAATGTTTTGTTTCACAATGTTTGAAAATCTTAAGAAAAACTTACCAGGTGCAATTTGAATTTTACATCCAGACTCCTGCTGAAGACGTGAAATTTGCTCACCCCCTCTTCCAATAACTACAAGAGAAGACAAACTACTTTAAAAACATCTATTGTTGACAAAGTTGAAGCTATGAATGTTCGGTCTCTTGAGTAATACTTACTGAATCCAACCATTCCATCTGGAACCTTAAATTCTTCTGACGCTGCCCTGGGGATGACGGTAATAGAATCAGTGAGATTCAAGGGGACAAATGTTCCAGTTAAACATTTAAATGAAGATTGTGTAGCTACCTTGAGGGACCACCCATTCCACTCATTCCTGAAAAGGCTACAATAAAGAAAGCCATAAATAAATATATATTTCGCACAACCTTTTCAATGGTACTCAAGAAATATAAAGCATTTAACTAACTTACCATCATTTGTAGCCACTTTCTTTGTCTCTGGTTGGTCTGTGACAAAATATTAATCATAAGTGACTGTGATTATACCCACTATCACATTGTTACCTAAATATGAAGTTAGGTTAACAAAAATGTTCAAATATCTATATCATCTAAAGCCTCTGAAGTAATTCAAGTTTACCAACTTCCTCTACAGACTCATTGCAATCTAACACACTAATCTGTACATGGGTGCAAGTCAAACTTGAATGACTTGAATGGCTCTCAGCTACAAACTGAAAGCAATTGCAACAATTTGCTAAGAACCTGCAGTCACCAAAAAAGTTTAAGTTTATGTAGTACATGATACATATTATCAGCAGGCACGGACTTGAAACAACTAAAGACAGGCACTGAAAATGTAATTGCATGCTATTACCAACATACTGTTAAAGGTAAAGCAAACATTCATGGAATAACAAGCTTGTCACATGGTTATAAGCAATTTACATGATGTTAGTCGGATGGGTGAAAATGCACGCTCATAAAGACAATATTGTTGTAGACAACGATCAACTCTCGGCAAATACAATTTAGAAGCTGCTAAACACAAACAAGCATTGACTATGAAGACTTGTATTGGATCGATTTGAGCCACTGACCGATATTCAGGTTAGGCATGGGAAAATACCCACCAGCGTCCTCCAGGGGCCTTTTCTGGCCTCCGTAACCAAATTCATTTGTTGGGGGTGCCGCAACGCCATCACCGCCAATCTTTGCTGCAATCTGTAAATCAAAAACGTAAAACACGAAATTCAGATGACGGTTTTTGCTAATTGCAAAGCGTTATTCAGTAAGTAAATGACTGGGTACGGCCTAGCTTAGCTGCTTTTCTGTCCGGAAGTCTGGACCAACAAAGAAAGCAACGTATATTCAGTTGTTACTTATCCAAACAGGCATACATTAAAATAAACGTCATGTTGATCAAAATTCAACCATGAACTCGTATTAAACTGTTCCTGTTTTCATATTTACAGTCGCCGTCTTGTGGCGTAGCTTTTGTCACTAGCTTAGCATAGCCACCTCGTTACCGTGATGTTAACTGCACATGATATTGAACAAACTCATCATTTCCCAACAAAATTTGCCATTGTCGTCTACTGAGGTGACATTTCAATCTTCCTACCTGTCGTGCTCGCTGAAGAGCATCTTTAAAAGCATCGTTCATTCCGCCACCGGCGTTAGAGGACGGGGGAGCCACGCTGCTGTAGTCAGCCATATCTGGTGCTCTTCTTCTGCTCGGCGCGACAAGATGGCGGGTTTCATTCACGGGAAGTTGACAGAAAGTCTCGCGAGGTGAACTGTCGCGATAACGACTGCCAGAATTGTATAGTGATTTTTTTACAACGAATAAAAAAATTAAAAGTTAAATGATATAGATTTTCAAATTAAACATGTACATTGTATTACATAACAAACATCAATTTCTCAATTTTCATCTATAGCCTGCATTTGTAATTTATACAGAAGATAGTAATGAAATTTACCAAAAGGAGCTCTATATATATATATATATATATATATAGAAGCCTCTTTGCATATATAATTTTATATTTTTTTATATATTTTATATTTGCATATATAATATATATATATATATATATATATATATATATATATATATATATATATATATATATATATATATATATATATATATATATATTATATATATATATATATATATATATATATATAATAAATATATATATAATCCAATAAAACCCTGGTCGTCAAATCAGGTGGTATTATTGTTTGACAACTTATCAGAAAATCTGATATCAATAGCAGTGTTTACAAGTATATTTCTTTGGAACTTATGCCCACTTATATATGAGGCAATATATATATATATATATATATATATATATATATATATATATATATATATATATATATATATATATATATATATATATATATATATATATATATATATATATATATATATATATATATAT
Organism: Betta splendens; assembly: GCF_900634795.4. NCBI lineage: Eukaryota > Metazoa > Chordata > Actinopteri > Anabantiformes > Osphronemidae > Betta > Betta splendens. The sequence goes on from NC_040897.2 coordinate 12,696,213, forward strand.
ATATATATATATTGCCTCATATATAAGTGGGCATAAGTTCCAAAGAAATATACTTGTAAACACTGCTATTGATATCAGATTTTCTGATAAGTTGTCAAACAATAATACCACCTGATTTGACGACCAGGGTTTTATTGGACAAATTTTATATAGATATATATAATTTAGAATGTTAAAACCAACTTTGCATCAGGTTTGTACAATGTACAATGTCTGTTGCTTTCAGCCAATTACACACAATATATTTACCACTAATACAGAGTTGTTTCATATTTGATCATAAACACTGTCATGGTGCGTCACTGTTTGTAATTGTTTACAGCTATATCTGTCTTATTGTTTCTGATTAAACTATGACGCTGCTGTGATGGTCACACAAGCAAAGAACCCAATGACTTTAATGACTTTTAGGATTCTAGGAAGGACAGCTGGTTTTCAAACATCCTAGTCAAAGTGTAGTTTATCAGAGCACAGGGAACAGCCCTGACAAAACTGGCTCCCATGCCGTTATAATATCCTCTAATTCCACGTCTGTCATATATCCCAATTAGTGCTTGTAAAACACCCGAGGCTGGACGTGAATCTGAGCTGAAAGCTGAAAGATAAAATGAACGAAGATGAGTGTATTCAACAGTTACATTCGACGATCTCACATGATCTCTTAAAAATGTAAATGTTACCGTGTGCCTGCTGCTGGGTCCGGATCACTGCCAGTGGGTAGCTGGTCATTTGTCCAGAAGCAAAGGCCACAAAACTGAAGAAGAACAGTTTGGAGTCACTGTTGTAGGCTGGATCACTCTTTGCCCAGTTCATGATGGACTGCAAAAACAGATGAAGACTCCCTGTTGGTGTGTTTCAGAAAAACATTTCATGTCTGACTGTTGTTTAGTCTCACCTGATACACTGCACACTCTACCCCTGCATAGGGCACCATGCAAAGGATGCTGGGCTGGAACCCTCTGTAAAAGGACAACAGAGACTCCTGTCTGTAAATGGATCGGGCGCAGGCCACAACGCCGTTGTAGGTTCCAGCTTGCTGCAGGTTCAGCCTCACCTTCAACACCTGGGATGGTTAAATACCAAAATAAAAGCCCAGTGAGCCACAGTAATCAGTAAAACGTGCATGTGAAGCTACAGTAAAATAGAAATAGGAAAATATTTTCATAACTAATCTGCAAAATAATTTAATTAAAGGCTTTAATTTCACACTCAGCATGTGACATTGCAACACATTTATAATTTATAATTAGTTATAGCTGCTTATATGAGAAAACAGAAGTGTTGAAGCGCTCAGACCTGCCACTGATCTCTGATACCTCTAAAGGGTAGAAGGCAGCGTGAGCAGCGGCGCCGGAGACGCAGCCCAGCCCGAAGCGCTGCTGCACTGTCAGAGTCTGCTGAGTTTGGTTCTGGGTGTACACCTTCGTCTGGATGAAGCAGCGTTTCAGTGAACTGGTGACTTTCAAACAGGAGGATGCTTGCTTCCCGGCTGCTGCCCCTCACCTGTGCGTAGATAAAGCACTGCAGCGTGGACTGCGGCGTTCCTTTCAGCACGTTGACGGCGTTCCCTTGCCACATCGAGCGTAGACCCCCCGCCCTCATCTCCTGAACGCCTTGGGAGAAGGCCTTGGATCCATGAACCTGGGATTTTCAACATTCAAAACATTGCACATCAACAAAATTGAAAAACGTTGCGAAAGGACGTTTAACAAGTTTGATGCCATCACGTGTCCGCTGGCTGACGCTCAGATAATGGCGCTGACGCATCCAGCTGAGGAGTCAAGTGTGTAGGCACAGCTAAAACCTGAGCTGTTTTACTCTGCATGTGTTAAAAAGTGTCGCTCCTCTTTTTTCTCACCTGTAGCTGAGTCTTGAGCCGGTCGATGGGAGCCGTTACCGTCCGAGACACAGCGTCCGACAGTCCTGCCGCAACGACAAACGTCCTCCACGCACCGGAGGCAGACGCCTCCTCAGGGAACTCGACAGGCACCGCACGACTCTCTCCTACATCAAAGACCTACAGACAGATGAGATGAGTTATCTGTCATCCTTTAGTCATCGCGTTAATGGCACGACTCATCGCTTTTGAACACCTCAGCTCTGTGTTTGAGCAGTTAACGTGAGGTTGATGCTGCCAGATGGTCTTATTGTACCAGACTGTGTTTCCACGAGGACACCAGCTCCCCGATGTTGTCCACAGGGTTGAGGATGACGTGATGCAGGAATTCATTCCAGTCAACTGTCATGGAACTGTCTTTATCCATCCTGATGTTGACAAACACAAGAAATCGTTTGTACAACCGTGAATGTAAAACACTACCTGAGTAATAATACCAATAAAACACTGGTGAAACCTGCTGACCTCAACTATACTCTGTTATACAGGGTTTTTAATGTATTACAAGCTAGTCGTACAAGCATCGCTGCTCAGTTTGAATTCTGCACCACAGTGCAGATGTAAAATTTGAAGTAACTGATAAAATAATCTTACATTTGTATAATTTTGTTCGCCTTCGCCTTTGAAATGACCACTCCTAACTCCTTAAACAAACTTATGATGTCCTCCTGGTCAATTGCCCCTGATCGGAGAAGAAATGAGCACAGATTAAAACAGAGCGTGGGACTGCGCCTCCATTTGACGTCTGTGATCACCCCAGGAAAGAGATGCTGTAAAAACTATAAGTGCAAAGGTCACACGTCTGTAATAAACACATCTTGGGTTTGCACAATTTCCTTTGCATGCTAAGTTTTAATTTGAAAGGATTTAGCATTTATAATAGATACTCCATCATGTTCAGTGGTAAAACATATTATAGGCTCATAAAGAGGCTAAAATGTTGTTTTTTAGTATTACAGTAGAATAAGCCTACATTACACACTCACCACACTTGTTCCTGTCGAGGTCATGAAAGTGAATTTTCCATTTCTTCTCTCTGTCCATCATGTAGCTGAGGAACTCCTCATAGTCCAACAAGGCGTCTTTGTTTTTATCATAAGAATCAATGATGCTCTGCAGAGGAAGCTTGATTAGCAGGTCTGAGGTAACTGAAGCACATGCATGTCGTTAAATACAGACACCTTACCTGGACTCGGCCGTCTGCAGACAGGATCCCGTGCTTCCTCATTTCATCGTGGAGCTCTGCCACTGAGATGAATCCATCATTGTTTTGGTCTATTTTAACAAATAATCCATGAAACTGATCCATGGTTTGTGTGGAACATGCAGGCGTGGCGGAGGAAAAGCACAGGCACCATGTAATGACAAGCAGCAGAGCTCAGTGACCTGCAGCTCTGCACTGATGCTGACTCATGGACAGAGCTGAGACCAGGGCAGAGCCTGAGCCTGTGTCATGGCGCCTGGTGGGCAGCAGGTGGCGCTAGTTCACAGGTTCTGTTGCATTTTTCTATACACGCAAACTCTCAAAGCAATATATCAACTAATATATTATAACCATTATTACACATTATTGTAAAGGTTGTAAGAATAACATCCAGTGGGTTTTTTCAACCTGTTCTCCTCCGACATTGACTAATGCTGTATATATGTACACATGTGGAATAAATCTGGACCGGAGCATCACAGCTCAGTTAAAACCGAAATGCGTTTTAGGGGAGCACCTTTTTTAGCACGTCAGTAAACTATTCAAGTTCTGCCACATAAAATAGACATATAATTATATTACCATGTGTTTCTAAAGTTTGGAGTTATTTTTTTAATGAATAACCCGAACAAACATTTTTGTTGTATAACAAACTCAAGCATTGTGGCGTCATATATGCCATGCCATAGAACACAATGAGCAGGACTCTTTTCACCTCTCACCTGGATGCGTTAAGACCCGTGTATAGTGAATGACGTCCTGCATTCGCTTTCTAGAAAGAGCCGCTGGATTCCAGCGCAACCATGAGAGCAGACTGTGAAGTTGGAAATTTGCGGTCAATATCGCCAGAAACAGGTTTTCAAAATAAAATCCAGCTAATATTATAGTTATTAAATCCAATCCAGCCATTTATACAACATGTATGCGTGAAATATGAGTAAAATAAATTCTAAACCACCGGAAGTATCGTTAAATAATTTTGTTCTATAGACCACTCAACCCGTAATGCTCCTCTAACCGGAACAAGAATTCTTTGTTGATTTAACTTGACTTTGGCGCTGAGGCTGCAGAGGAGGGAGCCGTGGCTATTTAAAGAGGGTCATCCACTCACGGAGAAATAACACGGGGTCCGCGGCGTTGACTAACCGGCTCTAAATGGTCTTCATCCTGCGCCGTGTATCTGTCTGTGGCCACTTATTGTTCATTAGTCCGGACTGACGCCGCCTCCCTGCTGTGACAACCAGCCGTCGTCCAGACTCGCTCCGTCCTCCGAGGGCCAGCCGTCTGTATCTCATTTGATTTTCTGTGCGCGAGAGATGGGCAAGGATTACTATAAAACGCTGGGCATCTCCAAAGGAGCCACCGAGGAGGACGTAAAGAAAGCTTACAGGAAACAAGCGCTGAAATGGCACCCGGACAAGAACAAGTCTGCAGCCGCAGAAGAGAAATTTAAGGAAATCGCTGAGGCATATGAAGTCCTGAGTGATCCGAAGAAACGGGAGATTTACGACCAGTATGGAGAAGAAGGTAACGCTGCCTTATTGTATCTGTGTGTGTCGTACAAACACGTCCATGAGCCCGTTATATAGCTGGATGCATGGATGTAACAACAGCTGGCTTCAATTCAAGTCACAGTGCAGCCAGAGAAGCCACAGGCCCAGAAACAGCTGTTCAGCTCATCACGGGTTACGTATGTGCATTTTGGTTAATACCGTAACACACTTTATTCTAAACAGGGGAGTTTTAATGGACAGAGCTCTATTTTAAGCAAAGTACAGTATGTACAGCCCACCGGAACACACAGTCCAGATGGTTCTGGGTGGGAGGTATGGGAAGTGAGAAATGGGAGATTCTTATTGAAGATTGAAGGTGGCGTCATGTAAATATAAGTGGAAGCAGGTGTATGTTTAGAGGAAAGCCTGAAAAAGTCAGTTAAAGCCATGGAGCCATGCAACAAACAGAGCTTCTAAACATGTGAGCATTTCAGTGTTCTTCACACCTGCTCTACTTTAATATCCTCTGTCGCTGGAGACAGGTTAGAATTTCACAATCAAAGGCTCCAGCTCTTTAAAACATGGCTCCCGATATCTCCTTCGATGCCTCAACTCAGGATCAACAATCTGATGCCAAATTTAGCGCCTGTAAGACAGAGTGTAGAACTCACTGGTATTATTTATAAGTGCCATGCACCCAGGGGTTGCCATGGCGCCGAGGACCGATCCAACAGACCGATGCAACTGAATCAATTTAGGTGAAAACATCTGATTTATTAAAATCAGATCATCCTCACGCCACCTTCGCCACGTTCTTCGGCGGTTCCAATATGGACAACATTTGAACTATAACAGACATGAACACTGCTGAGATGCTGGAAGGTTTCTTAAAAAAAAAAAAAAAAAAAAAGTAAAATAATTAATTAAATATTGCTGTAGTTCTGTCAGATGAATCATTAGATGATTCATTGCAGCTGTAATAAAGCGAATTTCATGTGTTTTGTTCACTTCATGACGCACGCCTTCATCCAGCAGATTGGCTCGTGCATCGCTGTCATCAAAGTGCCATCGCTCGAGGCATAAAAAGTTCTCACGCCGCTAAGTGCGAGTGCGTCGATGGCCGCCGATGAACCCTTTCTGTTCCCATCAGGTCTCAAGGGGGGCAACGGACCCGCGGGTGACGGACAGGGCAGCACCTTCACCTACACCTTCCACGGGGACCCTCACGCCACCTTCGCCACGTTCTTCGGCGGCTCCAACCCCTTCGAGATGTTCTTCGGGCGCAAAGCCAACGGGCGCGACGACGACGACATGGAGGTGGACGGCGGCGACCCCTTCGGCTCCTTCACCAGCTTCAACCTGAACGGGTTCCCGCGCGACGGCCACGCGGGCCCGGGCGGCCAGCAGCGCCGCAAGCAGGACCCGGCCATCATCCACGAGCTGCGGGTCTCCCTGGAGGAGGTCTTCCACGGCTGCACCAAGAGGATGAAGATCTCGCGCAAGCGGCTGAATCCGGACGGCCGGACCATGCGCACCGAGGACAAGATCCTCGCCATCGAGATCAAACGGGGCTGGAAGGAGGGCACCAAGATCACGTTCCCCAGAGAGGGCGACGAGTCGCCCGGCACCATTCCCGCCGACATTGTCTTCGTCATCAAGGACAAGCCGCACCCCCACTTCAGGAGGGAAGGCTCCAACATCGTGTATCCGGTTCGCGTGAGTTTACGGCAGGTGGGGACTCTGTGTATTTCGAGCGTAGCTGTATTAATAGAGTCTGAGAGTTGGATTAGTCACACAAAGGGCAGCGTCACAACAGGTTCACATTTAGATAAGAGCGCTGCTACCTGGGCATCATCAATGAATAACAGTCTGCCTCAGCAGGTTGGGGCGCACTGAATGAGTGTAGTACACAACCACACACACGCACACACACACGCACACACACACGCACTGGATGTGCACTTATGTAACCTGGATCATCCACGCTGAGAAATAGGAGCTGTATCACATGCAGGGCAGAGAGGCGGCGGCCGCCCACACACGTGGTCCAAGATGTGCTTATATGGTTCCTCCCACTCCTCAGAGTTAGCTCTATCTGCCTCAGCGCCGAGGATGTGACCGTAAGAAAAACTATGAAGAGCCACAGACCAGCTCTCCATCACTTGAACCATTAAGTCCTTGCATTTGGATAAATAGCACCACTTAACCACTCCCACCACTGCTTTTCTTCAGTATCTGTTCCAAGAAAAACCATGAAAAGAATTATTATTTCTTATTGTTCAGATGTCGCTCATAAATAAAAAGCCACTTCAGATTTCACAGCCGTCATAAAATAAGCAGATTTCTCAAAGGGCGCGTTGCTTAATGCACAAACAGCCTTCACGGCATCTGCTACACCACCGTGAGGCGTCCAGTTGCTGTGGGCGCCTCATCACAGGTACATGATGCTGCTGTTCTGCTTCAGGTGAGAGGACAACTTTCAGTGCAGAAATGCAGGACAAGTGCCTGAGGTCCATCGTCTGTATGTATGGTTTCATTATCCCCTTTAAAGCGATACACATCTTCTTAGTGTCTCTGCTTTTTTATTTTTGCCTTTGTTAACCCTTTAACGGTCGGTGTCGGCTGCTGCTCGAAGGCTTTTAGACAGTCAGACAGGAACACGCATCACAAGCTGCCACGGGACATGTTGGTTAACGTCTATTATAACCGGGCTATCTGCGCTTAGTCACAACACAAAGCCTTGTTTGTGTGTGTTCTACTGTGGCTCGCGTGTGGGTTGACGTTCTCCTGCTGATTCTCACTTTCCCCGTCTTTGCAGTCGCTGTGCGGATGCTCGGTTACCGTGTCGACGATAGACGGGAAGACGTGCAACATGAAGATCACGGACGTGGTCAAGCCCGGCTTGAGAAAGACTGTGGCCGGACAGGGCCTGCCGCTGCCCAAGAACCCGGAGCAGAGAGGAGACCTGGTGGTGGAGTTCGACGTGAACTTTCCCGACACGTTGCCCAGCAACGCCAAGGACGTCCTGAAGCGACACTTACCCACTTAGGACGAGGGACGCGGACTGAAACGAGAGGAGAACGCGGCGTCACGGCGTCCACGCTCGGCGCCCAACGCGCGGTCTCACACTCACACACACACCAGGACTGGCGGCTCACAGACGGACCCGTTAGCGAGGAATGTGAAACTTCTATTTTTGAGCTATTTGGTGTTTTTTTTAAATGCCACGCATGCTGCCAAGTTGATACGAATCCAAGTAACAGACTGTTTGGGCTGCTGATATCTGAAAGTACTCATTTTATGTTTGTGGGTCTGTGCCACACTGACTTTATCCTTTTGTGTGTTGGAAATATTTGGCTATGAATTAGTCTCCAGTTGCCAAAAAAGCCCCAGTGATCCTGGGAAAACTGCAGTGCCAAACGTATTATCTTATTTAGATTTGAAAGGCTTCATTACTGAAATTTTTAACTGTCATTAATGTGTATTTTGTTATAGAACAGATATGAGCTTCAGTTTGGAGTCTGTCTTAAAATCGGTGTATATTTTCTTCGAATGGACGGTGACTGAATGAACCGGTGGTGTCGATTTTAGACACTCTGTGATCTTCATGTGAAGATTTGGATGTGGCTTTTGAAATAAATATGTGCGAACGTGTGATCCTGATCTGTTTCAGGCGCGGAGATGCGTTTAATGGACACACCTCCACAAAATAACCCTGCATTACCAATATTACTATGAAACCACTAATATCTCCTCAGCGAGTGGAGAACAACGTGTTCTCTTTACAGCAGCAGGATGGAATGACATGATTCACCAGTGAAATGTGAGCATCTTTATTTTTGTGGGTCTTTTATTTTTGTCAAGATCAGTTTAACTGAAACCTTAAAGGTACTAATAGCAGGACTATGTTTTCCCAGCAGGGGGCGCCACAACACTCATCTGGGTTCAGGGGCCCAAAGAAGGGAGGCTGCACTTATTAGTTTATAAGTTAGGAGCGAGAATCGTTGCTTTATAAACAGTACCACCCAGTGTCTGGGCCCAGTTAAATTATCCGTTATCTCCTTGACTAAAGCCTGAGGTCCATATAATGTTCCTTTTTCTAGCAAAGGTCTGACTCCCTGGCAGTGCTGTGGTTCAGGTGGCTACGTTCACATCTGTGTGATAGAGATTAGTGCAAAGAATGAGTCACTATTATCCAGGGAGGGTGGAGAGTAAACACACCTGCTGCTTCCAGCCTGATCGTGATCTCCAGTGCATTAAATCACTTCTGAACTTCTGAAATCGTTTTATATGTGTCGCACACAGAGCTTCGTCTCTATATTGGTTGTGTATAAAAAGGAAAACCTGCAGTACTTTGTAGATTGATAGATCATTTCTTGGGTAGTTAACCATTGTAGTTTTTTCTTCAAACCTCAGCCTGTGATGAATAATGAAGCCTCTTACAGCCGTCAAAAACTCATTCTCCCTGTAAAGTATGTGAATATAAAAGGACAATATACCTGTATCTCCAATCTGCATCCAGCCTTCTAACAATGCTGCATATTGTGTATCAACAGTATTGAAGAGTCGGCCGAAATTCAGTTAATAATGCAGTTTTGCTGCATATTACATGGTTGTGCAGGAAATGATGATTTACCAACTGAGTCCTAAACACGAACGAGCAGTGATTCCTCGATGACGCTGGCTGTCGCGGGGCCGCCGTCTCGCGCGCCGGGCACAGGTGCACCTCGGCCCCTCTGCCCCGCCAAACCCGGGGACGTCCCACTGCGCCTGCGTCCCGCGGCGCGCTGGGACACAAACAGAGCGGCTATTGTTAGCACGGAGCCGCCAGCAGGTTGTGTTAGAGTTGATCCTCACCCACCTACCTGTTGAATAATTACGACGAGACGCCGAGTCGAAGAACAAAGTCGAACAGGTGAGGAAAGGAAACGCGCTGGCCGTAGGAAAGAAGCGGAGGAAAGAAGGAAGTGAATAAGGACCCGACGGGCGCTGGGAGTGAAACTCTACAGGTAGTTCAATGTTGTAGCAGTTGTTGCGTTCAAACGCCGATAAACAAACGAGGACAACACAAACACGCAGACAAAATGCCGCTGGGACCGTGGAGGAAGAAAAAACAGTCGACGAAGGAGCATTTGGTGGAGAACGAGGAGGTCGGCGGCGGACACGCAGGTGCCGGGAACCAGGCTAAGTCCGCCGTGAACGGAGCGGGGCTCCCGCCGCCACCTGCCAGCCTGCGGCCCAAGCTGGTGTTCCACACGCAGCTGGCGCACGGGAGCCCCACCGGCAGGATCGAGGGCTTCACCAACGTCAAGGAGCTGTACTCCAAAATAGCGGAGGCGTTCAACATAAGCCCGCCCGAGGTAAGGCTGCGCCTCACCTGCGGTTGGCAGCGAAAGCTGTGATTTAGAGTTACATTCGTGGGTAAAAGTCAAATTTACTCACAGCACGTGAAGTGGCCCGACTTGTTCCTTAACTTTTACGAGAAGAGTCACGGGCGCACAGTCGTGTTGATCACGGGTGCGACTCCTCTGGGGGCCCCGGGGCAGGTGGGCCCCCTCCACCGCAGCATTAATTAAGTTTAAAGTTGTAATTGTTCACATTATTACATGGGTCGTTTCAACAGGCCTTTCCCAAAAGCATCACTCTGTTTTCCCAGTTCAAACATTTGTTCAGACATTGGAGTAAACAAATATTTAAACAGCAATTGACAGTGTTTGAGCTTGAGAGGCCATTCCAAGTTGAAGTCCAGCACAGGGAAGCTTTGAAAATCCCTTCATGTTCTGCGTGTAAACCAGGCTAGTTATAAATATTCGCATTTGTTTTTTTGTGACAGCACATGTAAGAAGCAGTGTGGAGCATTATTTTGGTAGATACTGTATGCTGCCACGTTAGATGTCTCACTTTGTGAGAAATATACTGTAATGTAAAACCACTGCTAGGAGGAATCTGAGGGCTCCCCTGCTGGTTTGCCACCAAAGGGTTATAATGGAGGCGCAGATGACATAGGGACCAATGCCAACGGGACAACAGTCGCGTGTTAGAGCTAGTCGGCACGTCTTAGGGCACGCCCAGAAAACTCCACACCTTTCGACGTAGATGGTTGAGCAATGTCTGGTTGTGCAATCGCAAAATCTGGCAAATTAATGTCACCTCCATTTTTAGAAACACCAACATTGGACATTTAAATTCCTGTTCAGGAAAGAGCAAAATGTATGTCTACTGAACGTGGAGGCCCTGAAAACAAGAGCAGGTTCAGGGACTGTTTTAGATGTCCTTTTCAAAGAAGACTGTCAGTGGCATGTTTGGCTTTTGTCAGAATGAACATGACTAGAAAGGCTGGTGTAGCTGCCTGTTATCAGCCTGACGCGCTCCAGGCGCTGGAGATGTGGACTTCCTTCCTGCTTCAAAAGCTTAAAGATAGAATTTCTTCATTCAATGAGTACAATAATTGGTGAGGAATTTGTTACAGTGGCATTAATGAAGAGTGACACAATACGTGACACCTTCTGTTGTGTAGAGATAATGGATACTGTCTTTCTGTCTGGAAATGATCCTTAAGGTTACCGAAATTGTTCACTACTCAGATTTTAGAGTTTTGATTTTCAATGCAATGGAAGACTAGGTTAACACTGTACCCCTAATTATTTAGTGAATCACATTAGTCTAGAGAAAATAGTGTTGTTCCTTCTTCCTTAGTGTTGTTCTTTCCTCACCGAGCAGGTACCTAAGAGCAGATAACACATGTCGCTATATCTAGGTATCTCATTAAACAGCTGATGTCATGGTGGCATGCTTTTGTGTTTTGTCACTGAGTACACTGGCCTATTCACAAATGTGGCAAGGATAGTTGCACAGAGACAAACACAGATCGCCAGCGAGAGGGAGTGTGATGTGATAATGTCCTAGTTAGCCTCAGTTTTTACCACAGGAACTCCCTCATGTCCTGCTCAGTGGGCACAGCCTCAAATCTAAGCAGATAACCGGTCCCATGGGTCCCAGGGAAGCTGCTCTGCCCTGGGCCTCCTCCCTCCATAAACACCATCCAACTTCACTGTGGCAACTGTTGTACAAATGACTGAATGTAACCTGTACCAGGCAGCGCAAACATAACAGCGCTGCCAAATCAACACCTTGTTATTTCCCAACAAAACGCGGCTTTTTGAGGATCAAGTGGGAAGTTCAACATTTAATGGATACCTCAAAGTAATACGTAAAGCTCTGTTTTACTGTTTATACCCAAGTCGTCCTTTTTTATCATATGAAGATTTTATGGAGCGTATTTATTTCATTGTGGGAAGACTTATATAACATTGTGTTAATTTGATTAAAGGTGTCCCACAAACTACAGTTCCACTAACAGCAAACAGCTTTTTAGATTAGATGGAACATTTGTAGACACTTGAACTGAATATTGCACAAAAGAATCAATAATAACTTCTAATAATTAATTGATGGTGAATATATTCACTTGAAGGATTTTCCACTGAGCATTTCCAACCTTTCCATATTTTTATTTATGTTTTAGTTTGTTAGTGTTTATGTGTGTGTAATTGGGTGAAAGTGATCAGGACCTTTTGTCAAAAGAGACATAAATGCTTTAATAACTTTTATTATGATTATTATTAACACTTATTCCTAATACCAAAGTTCTGCTTTTGTGAACCAGAACTCCAACTCTGTGAGACTGTTACACGAGTACAGATATGAATTATGTGATGAATAATGACACCGTCTTGTTTTGCCCATCGTCTCTAATAGGTTACACATTTCTTTCTGAAAAGACATCACATTGCATCAGTCATGCATTCATTCTGAGCATCAGTTGTTGTTATGACAAAACTGAAGAAAAGAAATCAGTAATATGATAAATAAGGGGTGCAAACATAAGTAAGGCAAATACACTAGGACTAAAGTGCATCTTTGGGATGTTTCATGTGCTTGTTCTGTCCAGGTCAAAGTCTGTTCATTATCCCTACACCTGTGGAGTTCTAGGTGTGGCCTTTTGACTTTGCCTCTTGTCTGCCAGTGGAAGTGAGCGTGTTCCCTGCTCATGAGAAAAGCACACAGCCTTTTGCATAGGGTTTGAATATGTGGTATCAGCTGAGCGACAGAAGCACACGTTCCAGGTGGTTGCACTTCCGTGTTTGCGGCCAGACATTTCTTAATCGTAGGGGATTAGCTGAAATAATCTCATTTGATTAAGCTCAAGTCTGCTGTTTGTATTAACTGGGTTTCTGCACCCGCTCCCTAAATGTTGTATAATCCAAGAAAGAGTCAGGATGTCGTAGAAACTATTGTGATGGAATGTCATTTAAGACGCAGGGTGCTGCGACCACAATAAACATCACAACATTTGTTTATATTGAAATACATGTCTACACAGTGTCCTGGTGCCCTTGTGTTATAATGTGTAATCAGCACCTGTCCAAACTACAAGTCACGGAATAAACACTAATTATTCATCTGAATGTCATTTAAAGCCGTTGCATTACATTCTAGGGTACCTAATAAAGTGGTCAGAGGTTTATATATTAGATTCTTATGCTCTGTAACCATGACTTGTAATTGTTTATTTATAATCACACTTGGTTGAGATGAACTAGTAATACTACTTAATACCTAATATTTAACCATTGATAAAACGTTTTCTGGCTTCAGATTAAGGAGTAGCTCCACATACTGTTTGAATCTTTTCCTGTAGGTGTGAATGCGAGCGTGGATGGCTGTCTCCTTGCATATATCAGCTCTGGTCAGGCAGCGTTTCCAGGCTTCACCCCTCCTCTCAGCAAGTGTCAGCTGGAATCAGCTTCTCAACTTCAGACCCCCGTGACCCTTTGCAGGTTGAGGTTAAGCTTAGAGATGCTCTCTAAAGTCCCTGTCACTTGAAGTTTTCCTCTCAAGCGCATTTATTTAGAAAAAACTAAAACTAATGAGTGTATGAGTCTGTGTACAGCCTTCGTGTTTTCCCCTTTTTGTGTTAAATGAACAAACACATGTTATATTAGCGCCTAATAACATGCTCTGAAATTACCCTGCAACATGACTCCACCGAAGACGTGGCTGCTCGTAATTGTGCTTCATCGCACATGTGACAAGCAAATGAGCATGAACTCATCTCGTGTGCACACGCGCAGAGAGCGAATGTGATGCTAGCGAGGAATCTGTGAAGCTGCAGACACGGGTCTGGATTCATAGTCTGGATATTTATTTAAAGTGATTTAAGTTTGAGTAGTGTTAAGCAGCAATGGAAAGTGCTCTGTTGAATGTGAACAGTCTACAGCACACCAGAAAACACCAGCATGTGTATTTACAGGTTGCACAAGTTAACACACTCATCAGCATTTAAGTCAGTTTAATCATTGACCCAAGTGCGGATGTGAGATTTTTCCTAATGACAGAGGTTGCTTTATAAAGCAGCTCAGCAAAACAGGCGTCATGTTAAAGAGGGATGTCATTTGTAAGTGCTAAAATAACTAAATATATTATGTACAAGACGTAACATGACATTTACATCTGAAGTTTTAGATTAGAATGTAAATTCTTTCGTTACTACTCTCATTCTGTAAATTTATTAGTGTCTGTGCTTTTGTGTCTCTTTTCTTTTCTTAAAGAATTTTAGATGCCAACAGTTATTAAATAAATGACATTTAAAATGGTAAGATGTCATGTGACATCTTGTCCACAATGTACTTCCTCATTTTTAGCACGTACAAACCTCCTAAAAATGTTAAGATGCATTCTTTAAAATGATGCCTGTTTTGCTCAACTGCCTTTATAAAATAAAAAAACAGAATCCCTCTTTTGCGTTCTTGGGTAAATCATTACACTGGCTTTAATGCTGATGAGTGTGATTTCCTTATAAAGCAGACACGCCACAATACACACCGCTTACATCAGCATTACCTTAAACTTCTGACGATAACTAACAGAAATAACGAACAACAGCTTCCACCGAGGGGCGCCCTCTGTTTGATCGTCCCATTAAAAGGCCAATTTAAAAAGGCTGAACAACAAATGGACAGTGGTTCAGTCGCCGAAGGAACAAGTTTCCCAAGTTTAGGTCAACACTGGCTCAGTTCAGCTTGTATTTCAGCGGACGATCCAGCTAAAGACCGGAAACGGAGAGGTTGTCTGTCACCTTCAAAGATGTTTCATAAAAATATTGTGATTTCCTCTGAGATTTGCAGCAGCCTTTACTTTTAGGCAACTCGCGGCACCTTGCTGTGACGATCTGTGAATTCATTTAAATCAACAGAGACTCTTAAATTGATTTCAGATCCAAATCAAACTCATCTTTTGACCTAGAGACTATGATGGGGGGCTGCAGAGCAGATTGCTGGCCCTGTCCTTTCGCGTGCCCTCTTCCGGGCCGTGATGGAGGCCTTAGCAGAGGGCAGTGGGAGGTGTAGTATCTGCTCTGGTGAGTCACGTCGTCAGCGCAGGGCAGGCGCTGACGATGTGTGACGCTGCAGCCTGCAGCCTATCGGCACCCTGCCGTGAGAACAGGCTGCGGCTGTCATCCCAGCAGGAGGAGAGAGGGAGCTTGATGTGGTTGGCTGCCGTGGTAACCGCTTGCAGGCGCCCACTGCTGTTCCTCCCACTCACTCGTGGGCAGCACTGTGGTCGTTAGCAGGGGGGCAAAGATGAGGGTCTGCGATGGGGTGATGAAAGCTAGAGCCATAAACCCAACCACACTTACAGTGGAGTTGCTCCTCCATCTGTCTTTGCCTTCTCCTCCAGCGGCCCCCTCCATTATAATTCCATTCTTTTATAGTCTGGTAACCCAAGGCAACGCACAGGGCTGTGTCAGCTAATATGTGTGTGACCAGCACAGAATAATAGCCCAGACAAGAAGGGCCTCGCTGCCAGAGCCTGATTGGCGCACAAAGGTCATCTTCCAGAAGAACCAGTGTGAGTCATTGCCGTTCTCACATGCGACCCGGAAGTAAGCTGCTAAATCCTAGATCAGTGGATCTCAAAGCCCTGCTAGAAAGCCAGAGCCTAGATGTAGCTTCAGCAGCTTCTAAATGAATAAATCCCACTCAAGAACGTTAGAATAGCTTTAATATGGGCCGACTAAAGGAGCTAAAGGCAAATGATTCAGCGTGTATTGTCCTCTCAGGTGTGAAGACGCATTGAAATCAGTCACGTTCCCCTCTGTCTGCCACTATGTGTGAAGCCAAGTTTCGGCATCACAGCCAGACGTGTCATTTTGGCTCATTCTCTTCATCACACGCTGGTCCTGCCCATGGATTTTCAACATGCACCCACCCACATAGGCTGGTGATACTGTGGGGTAGAAGACAGTATGACTGCATGACTGAGCTGCTGCTATAAAGCTCCATGTCCCCAGTGATTCCTGTATTTAGCATCCTGACGCTGTGTTGTGACATCCAGCTCAGCTTTCAGGCCGTGACTCAAACAGGGATCCTCACTTTGATCGTATGTGATGCATGCATTTATGTATTGCACTTATCTTTTAATCATCCCTGTTCAAATGTGCAGTTTTAAGTATGTTTGCGTCTTTTGTTGTGAGTGTGACTGTAACTGTCTGCTGCGTGTCTCTGCACAGATTCTGTTCTGCACCCTGAACACTCACAAGATTGACATGGAAAAGCTGCTCGGGGGCCAGATCGGCCTTGAGGACTTTATCTTTGCCCACATTAAAGGGCTCAAGAAGGAGGTGGAGGTTTTTAAATATGAAGATGCACTGGGCCTCACCATCACCGATAATGGAGCAGGATACGCATTCATAAAGGTGACCAACATCTCACACTCAACACTGTGAAGAAAAGATGGATTAAAATGACTGGTGCATTTGCCTCTTGCACAGATTTAAGACATTAAGTCCCAACCTATAGTTTACTGTGACTCATATTAATGAAATATATATATTTTTCTATTTGGCTTCAGAATATAAAAAGAGCATGTTTTTACTTTACCTCTGATATTACATCTAAGTAAAGAAAAATATATTCATACATATTTGTAAGTGTAATATTAAGTAAATGAATACAGTAGTAAAAATGTGCAGGATCATATCTTTTTATCCAGAGAAGCAGTTAGAGTAGGAAATGAAATGCAGGTTTGCTGAAGTGACTTAATATCACTATAAAAGATGCCCTTATATCACATCTTGCACTATGTAAGGATTTTTTGAACTTGCTGTCATTGTTAAAATCTTATTTAAAACTATCTGTGTTATCACGTCTGTTAAAGGAGCTTATTTTGGTGTCAGTCGTGCTGCTGAAGCAAATCAACCTGCTCACATGTGCCATCATGTGATTCTGAAACAGCACTGCATTCTAGCAACGCGACCGTTAAAGCCAGATCCGTGTGATACACGTCTTTTCTTTTTCAACGACACGTCAGTTCACTGCTTCTTGTAAATGGAACCTCTGATGAGGGAAAATCTCCATTTAAGCACGTAGAACATTCAGCCAAGGGAAATCAAATGTATTGAAATAAACTGGCTCTTGTGGGTGGAGGACCAGACGAACTGTTGGTCGCATCCGACCTCACGCAGCAGATGCTTCTGAGCTGATGAGGCAGCGCATTTGCATCACAAATAGTTTCCTTTTTTAACCCTCTCTCTGAAGTCTCTCTGAAATAAACAGTCTTCCAGGACATGACGCTTGTCTTCTGCTGACTCTAGTGGTTTCAAATTAGTGGCCTCACAAACAAGACAACTAATTATATCACGGCCTCTTGTTCTGATCTGTATTTTTGTCTCTGTCGCCTAGAGACACGAGCCTCTTTTCATGAAGGTCTGCTGTCGTTGAACTGTACTTGTCAGTGACAGTCTCTCTCCATGTTGTGTTCTCTCCAGCGTATCAAAGAGGGGAGTGTGGTGGACGGGGTGAAGGTGATCTGCGTGGGCGACCACATAGAGTGCATTAACGGTCGTAACATCGTGGGGACCCGGCATTATGAGGTCGCCCGCATGCTGAAAGACCTGCCCAGAGACAAAACCTTCACCCTCAAACTGGTGGAGCCCATGAAGGCCTTTGGTGAGTGGGACAAACGCACACGCAGTGATTCAGTGGTTCCAGTGTTGACAGTCCTTCGGTATTTGTGTGTTTTCTGACTCAGAAATGCTTGAGCCAAGGTCGAAAGGGTCAAAACCTGGTGGCGACAACAAGATCGGTACAGGGAGGGGAACTCTGAGACTCCGCTCAAAGGGCCCAGCTACTGTGGAAGAGGAGGTGAGAGTGTTGTGTGGCACTCCTCTAAACCCTAAATCCGAGTTGTTTGTTTTCAGTATTTTTGGAATTTAGATTTTATTTAGTAACAAAAGCGAGAGAGTGATTATTGAAAACGGAGTGTTTGTTTTCTGTAGCCGACAGAATTTGAGGAGAAGGCAGTGAAGAAAGTAGATGACCTCCTGGAAAGCTACATGGGCATCAGAGACACTGAGCTTGGTGGGTAATAACAGTGGGACGACTGAGGAAAGCAGATCTTAAGATCTAAAGCTCTTATGTTGCATTTTGGATCCAATGTAAACTTTAGTCCCTCCTCTCCAGCTGCTACAATGGTTGAGGTCGGGCGTGACAAAAAGAACCCGGATGAATTCGCCATGGCGCTGGACGAGACCCTCGGAGACTTCGCCTTCCCTGACGAGTTCGTCTTTGACGTGTGGGGAGCCATCGGAGACGCCAAGCAGGGACGATTTTGAGTCGTCCTACACACACACACACACACACACAAACACACACGTATACTCTTCTCATCCCTCATCCCCCAGATCGCCTCTAAGAACCCTTGTTGAGGTCACAAACAAAGGTGGATGAAGTGTTTTCACCAGCACCTCAGCTACTGTGCAGAAGTGCCAGCGTTCCAGTTTAACCTCGTAGCACTGGAGCTGCTTCCAAGCTGACAGGTTGTTCATTGACTCCAGATGTTGGCAGATGTTGTGTAAACCTTGTGACCCCCCACTTTGGAAGCAGGGTAGCTGCAGCTGCATCTGATGACGTGTTTCTATCAGAGCAGCAAACACAGTCTATGACACTGGACAGAAGTGGCACATACACGCCTCAAACTTTAATCACTTTCCAGCTGTGTCGATTTGATGCGGCACAGCTTTTTGTAGGGTTTTATATGTCAGTGCTGCTGATTTTACAGCAGCAGCAGCATCATCGTGTAATTAGTGTAATTATAGTAACTGTAGCAATAGTTCTTCTCAGCAACTTTCTCAGATCTTTTAAACGACCTCGCTATGAAATAACTGACCACATTTCAGCGTTGCTAATGTTCCTTCACACTGTGATTCATTGAAGCTTCCCTCAGCTTGAACCTTTCATCCATCCAAGAGAGACTGAGCACGGTTTATCTCACATTCCCTCCCGTTTTTGTACTTACATTAGATATGTTTCTGCTGTACTTTATCCGATCATGGAACATGATATGCTGAAATGCATTTCACAAAGCCAGGGTTCTGCATGAACAGCCCTCAGTGCTGTTCTGGAATGGGATCAGTTGCAATCCAGTGTCTTAAAGATGCACTCGCGTTTAGATAACAGCACTATTTAAATCACTGTCAACCTGAATTTCTATAATAACCTGATTACTGTCATCCGTGATGTTAACTCAGCAGTTGACAATATTGTTTGATAAGGGATGACTTTTGTAGGATGGACAATAAACCTTGATATTCCATTATACGACTGCTCTGTCATCAATGTATGTGGTTCACAATGACATAAGGAAACACATAATTCAATACAATATACTTTATTTGCACACTTTACCGTGTACATGTACAAAATACATCAAGACACTTAACCAACGTTTCCATCCCTCATTGAAAGAACAAAAAAAAGAAACCCAAGAAACAGTGGCATCACAACACGAGCAGCAAAACAAGTTACAGATAAGTATGTAGAGATTAAATGTCTAGATTAAGATTAATACGTAAAGACAGTGTATATTAGAAAGTTGAAGTACAAACCTCCCATAGTGCACGGTGAGCATCGTCACAGATAAAGTACTGTAGAGGATCTTTGGAAGCACATTAGTGGATGTTAAACTGGTGATCGGGCTGAACACTACTTCTCATACTGAAAGACTTCATGGTTGTCTAACGACAAACAAGGCATTTTACATAGGTGGTAAAAACTTGGCATACTAAAGATACTATTTGCAGTTAATTATATCCTCTACAGTCAGTAAATACAGTATATGGCATTTCATTAACAGTACCTGAAATTCACACATTTTAAAACAAAGACAGGAAAATGAGTAGTAGTTTAGGAAAAACTCCAGGACAAATACTTCAGCACCGATACCTGTTACCTGTCAGCTTGGTTTGGTCAGTAAGATGGCGTCTGCTGTCTAAAGTAGGTGCATGGTGGAGAAAGGGCTCCTTGGAGGCCGCGTGTGCTCTGAAGCTCAGGCAGAGGAAGTGTAGCCCTTACAGCCTGACGCCCAGCGCTGCCTCCTCACAGCTCGTCTCCAGTGTGGCCCCGCTTGTAGGCGTCGCCCGTCAGCTTCTCCTGCGCCTCCTTCATACCAGACACAACTGGGTGGAACACAGAACATACAGATGCTGATGAGTGGGTGAAAATCATGATCATGTGATGTTCAACATTATCTTTTAAATGCGAAGGGATGAAAATCATCCTCTGATGTTCCACTGTTATAACAGCAGCTGGAACAGTGCTCTGCATGTTACCTTGCTCTGCGCTGCTGTAGAAGTACTTGTAGTTGGGATTCCCGTTTTTGTTAGTGATTTCAGGATGGACCTGTCCACTGGGATCTGTGAAGGGAATAGGAAAATTCTGGTTATAGTTATATTCAGTTTAATATGAAGCTGTCGATATAATATGCACATGACTCTGGAAAACTTCAGTGAGTCTTGCAAAGGAATTCCCAAAATGACTTTGTACCAAGGAAAAGAATCCGAGGAATATATCCACCATCGGGGCTGAAGCCATTATCTTTTGGTTCCTCCTCATCCTGTTCAGACAGGACATCAGGTCATTATCAAGACCAGAAACACATAGCATGAACATAATTTAAAATCTTATAAATTACAACTGATAAAAATGAAGACTAAATGTCTGCAAACCTCCAGGTTGACCATAATAAAGTTGTGGGCAAGTTCGGAGATCTCTGTCGACTCAGCAAATTTGGGCTTCAGGGCTGATATAAAAAGAAGAAGAACTGCTGCCTTCATCTTTGTGTCAACAATTGTTCACTTTGTGGATGCTCAGTTGAAGCTTTATGTAAAGCTATAGTTATAGAGTGGACAATAGGACGCTTTGTCTTTACATAATCCTGATAGATAGTTTTACTGTACCTTTGCAGGCTCCACACCAGCTCTTATGAATGATGACCATGATTGGAAGCCCACTGTCAATGAAAAAAAGGATATAATCACACAGCATGGTTTTCACTGCAGCTGCAGTTCTGACAAACCGAAGGCAGAGTTCACGAGTCATTAGTGGAAACGCAGCCACTGTGGGGGCTCTTTTAAAGCCGCACTCAGCCTCAGGGCCGTGTTTAGACTAACGTGTCCTCAGCAGAGTTACAGCGTGAAGTGGTGCAGCTCTCTGTGAACTCACCTGGCCTCCGCTTCTTTCCTGCCATCATCCAGCGTCCTCCAGTGGATGTTATCACCAAACCCTGCAGTGGGAGGAATAAATGGGCACATTAGCGCTGCGTGCCTGGTATTAGATTTCATTACTGGGGTGGATCTGCCCTGAATACAGCGTCAATAGAAGGAACTGTGGGGAAACTGTACCAAACATAACTGAATGAGCCGTAATTCAATATGGCGCTGCTGGTAACATCGATCCAGCTGTGTTAGTACCTATCTAGCTTTTTGTAGCAGCAGTGTCATGATAATCGATGCAGCAGAAAATGACTTTGATGCGCCCTTCTATTGAACTGAACCACCATTTACTCCATTCACACCTTTTGTACACGTAGAACAAATCGTGTGCGTGGTACTTACGTTTCCTAACCTTTTATAGGACGTGAAATGTAATATCTAGTCTACATTTTTAGCCACACACACGTCACCACAGGTCATTATTTATTTATGTTGCCTCTTTTCTGTGCTTATCACTTGTAGAGAACCAAATCTTTGTATGACCTTTGAATGTTCTATCTCTTTATTCTGTTGTTCAGTGTATGTTTGACCACTCCAGATGTTTAAACACCTGGACCGAATATCCAGGACAATAAATGCAGCATTGCGCCTTTAGTGGCCTGTTTTACTGTTGGGTTTGTAGCAGAACTTACATAGGCCAGACTAACCCAGTACATGGCTGTTACTGGGGAATCTTAAAGTGCCTGTGTGTTCGTGGTAAAACCGGATTGGCTGTGTAAACACTTCATGATCCAGGATCCAGAGCCTGAGCTGCACCTATCAATGACCCAGACGCCAACTCAGCCGGTCCGGCCTGAATGTGGACTCACCTCTGCCGCTGGCCGCGTTGGCGACACCCTGAAAACACGACAGCGACAGGAACACCTGCAGAGACGAGAATAAAGCGACATTCATCACAAATGTTTGCATTTTCACCGGCCTTTCTCTCGCACAAGGAAGCTAACAGACAACGGCTCCTTGCTAACGTGACCCGGATGTTGAAAAAAAACTTTTTTCACAATAAACTTCCGTTCTGAAAAAAATGTGAAATCGCACTACTAATATATGTATAACTTTATGATAAGACATATATTAATATAAGAGAATAAATATACAACAAAATGTTATAATGTCTTTTTGTCACACCTGATTGCGGTGTCATAGTCGCTATGACAGAAAGGTCATTCTTTTTACTGTCCATTCAACATTGTTACAATGCAAATTACATAGGAAGATGTTCGTATTTTCTCATATTGTTGAAACGCTGCCATTATTTTCCAGTTAATGGAACTGTTTACGTGACGTCACATCCACACAACCGCGTGTTCCTGTCCGCAGCTTCAAATAGTCAAGGTACATGACAGCATGTGACACTACAGCAGGAAACATGCACAATAATGCGAGAATAAAGCTGTAATTAGGTATGAAGGCTACGCCATTAAGAGTATTAATATACGCAAGCATTGAGACCAAATGTGTAATACCAATCTGGTTTTATGATTAATGCCACTTCACTAAAGTATACTCATCTTACATTTTCCGAAGTACCTTGTGTTAGTGTATCGATGGCCAAACACATTTATTGTGAAATGCAGTAACGGAAGTGTAGTATATTATTGGGATTTGACTGCTTCCGCCTCATTAACAAGAGCAGTTCAGCGGGCTGTCAGTTATTTCCTCAGCAAAGGTACAATTCCTTTAATTCCGTGGTTAAAATGATCTGACTTAATTCATGATTTAATATCAATTTCACGTTAGGCCTTCACTTAGTTACGAATTTAACAAAACTCTTTGCATATGTTGTTTTTCTTGCAATCATGCTAATGTTAGCAAAGTTAGCTTTCGAGCTAAGTAGCATTTTTTGGGCTTCAAATCCTCGGATGGAATATTTATAAGCCTGGTTTTAGATAACATTCCCGATTCTTTACTGACTACTGTAACTGTATGCTTTGCACAGTTTTTATAGTTTCCGTTATTCGTGTGTGGGGAAGCTCATGACACGAGGATTGTTGTAGCCAAAGTCCTGCTATCACTATTGCAGTTCAACTAATAACCACACGTGCTTTCCTTAAACGAACCGTGAAAAACTGCTTCTCTCGTCTGTCATGATAAGTGGGTTAAAATTGATTTTTTTACAACAGAACACTATGAATCTGGAAAAGCTCGCCAAACTTCAGGCTCAAGTCCGGATAGGTGGAAAGGTACCGTCTCCTATTGTGTTTCATCTGTTTAATATAAATTTGTAGACAAGGTTGTTCGATCAACAAAAACAACTAGTATTTGAAGACCTCTTTGTTTTGAAATAAACCACAACTCACATCTTTGTTTAGCAGATCACCTTTTGTTATAGATATTTGATCTTAGTAGCTGAAAATATATTTTCCAACTCACTGATGAAGACCCCGTGAGTAAGTGGACCTTAAGTAGAATCCATTTGGTAAACTAGCCCCCCAAGGTCAAGTTTACTTAATTTTCTCATTAATCATGTTGTGATTCATTTTGCTAGTTAATTTTAAAGGGCAGGTGACCTGAGGCACAAAAAGCCCCTCAACAGATTTTGGTGCAACAACAAAGGCTCAGAGATTCAATTTAGTCTCGTTCTTGGCTCAGTTATTGCTTATTTTAAGCCTTTCGATGGCATTCAGCACCTGCCAATTCTTTCCTCCTGACCTCAGCATTCCTTTTATTGGCCCCCTCCATCGGTGGCCTCTGTGGCTTAGTTCAGACTTTCTGTGAAGTCTTTAACTGTACGCTAGGTGGCGCTAATACGTGCTTTGCGTTAGGAGTTTGGCCAGATTACAGATTGTCATCATTATACATTTGTACACAAGGACCATGTGCTAATATTTGTGTCCCATATAGATGAAAACATTTTTGACCTGGTGGTAGTTTTGAAATGAGCTGTTTTAGTAAGCTGTCACTTAATTCTTTTCTCAGGGAACAGCCCGCAGAAAGAAGAAGGTTGTTCACAAAACAGCGACAGCGGATGATAAAAAACTGCAGGGCTCATTGAAGAAACTAGCAGTGAACAACATCGCAGGAATCGAAGAGGTGAGGCCTTTCCAGCAGGATTAAAAGAAAATCTTGTGAGAGCACTGCAGCTGCACTGCATCAAAGCACAAGACAAGTGTTCTTTTGTCTCTTTCATGCTTACCTGTTGCTTCACAGTGTAGTAATACTCACAGCTGTTTGTAGATGTTTTCAAGGAAACCAGTCCAAGCTTTAAATGCCTGGTTTCAATAAATGATGGCGTAGGCGGTATAATAAATGGTGCGACATTCTAATTATTATTTGTATGTAATTTGAGTTTCTCCTATTTTCGTACCCATGGTGTCACCCTGAGTCACATTTATGGCCAAAACACCAATTATGTTCAAATAAGGATCTGACATAATTTGTTTTATGTGCTTCCTCCTGTCTCATCGATCAGGTGAATATGATAAAAGATGATGGAACAGTGATTCACTTCAACAACCCCAAAGTGCAGGCTTCTCTGTCTGCCAACACCTTTGCCATCACAGGCCACTCCGAGACCAAGCAGCTGACAGAGATGTTGCCAGGCATTCTGAGCCAGCTGGGAGCTGACAGCCTCAGCAGCCTGCGCAAGCTGGCCGAGCAGTTCCCACGGCAGTGTGAGTACACGCGGACACGTTTCCACTAGCACAGCCAGTGTCAGGGTTGTGCTTTAAAAGTACAATCAGAAGGTTTCCATGAGTATTTTATTTTGAAGGAAGGCTGGTAAAGTAGAAAAGTGTCCATGGCAGTCAATGATCACTGGCTTCAGGAGGTTTTCACACCTCTTTACATTTAGCTGTTCGAGTTCAGTTTTAAATGAATCAATAGTCAACAAAAACAATGGAATAAATGTAATTTATGGACAAGAGCAATAAATCGGGGGGCAAAAATGGCACCAAACCACATAAGAACAAGAGAATCTGTGTTTGCATGACGATGAGAATAAAACCAGTGAGACAAACCTACAGTAGAAACAGCATTTCTACCGTACAGTACATGGCAACACTAGTAGTGGTGGATGTGAAATTATGTCTAAAACAACAACAGACAGCAGTCTGCACTACAAGGTCCGTTCAGGTGTCATTCTTAGACTTTTGAGTGCAGGATTAACACAAACACCTTCTTACCGATAGTCATTCTCAAATAAAACAACTTGCCGTATTTTCTTTTCTCTTACAGCGATTGTGAACAAAGCAGCCAATGAGGTCATTGCAGAAGAGGATGAGGATGATGTACCAGGTATAAATGATCATTGCTTTATTTAAAGAATTTAAGTGTTGTCAGATGTCATTATAATTTTTATAGGATCATTTAATACAATAATACACTACATCCATGTGAGAAGAAGAAAGATTCAAACGCAACCTTGTACTCAGAGACAACTTTGTCAGCCAAGAAAATTAGGTTTTATAAATGGTTTATATCAGCTGTTCAGTTGTAAAATATCCAGACAATAACACAATGGAGCTTTTCATTTCTAAATTGTCACTTGTCTGAACACAGTGCTTTGTTTTTTGGCCAACAGATCTTGTGGAGAACTTTGACGAAGCTTCAAAAAATGAATCAAACTGATGAGCCCTATTTTGGTTTCTTCTGTCAACCATTTTATCTTTTACCTCCTATGGATTCACAGAGGGCATTTCCTCTTGTGGGGAAATGATTGTTGAAGGTGCAATGCATCATCTTTGGAGATTGTACCTCTGGTCTGGCCTGCCATTAATGCACGGCAACAACATGCACATACAGAAGGGATTGATTTCAGAAATGGACACTATTCGGTGTCCATTTCTGAAATATGCGGAGGTACTGTGGACGTACCGAGAAACGTGGATCAGTTTGACTTTCAGCGCCCAAAGGACTTTAGAAATGACCTTTCTACATGATTACACACAGCTGGTATTTAAGATGTTGCTTACTTAATTACAATTCAAGTGAATAAACTCATTTCACATTGTATTTGCAAATATGAATTTAATAAAACACTTTTGAGCTATTGGTGCTTCTGTTTGTTATTTGACATTGTGTTGATCATTGGAACAAAAGCCCAAAACAATCTAAATTTTTAAAAATTTCTTCAACTTTCTTTGCTTGAAAAACAGATTTGAAATAGTTGCTGACGTGTTTGTATTTGAAAAAATCTATAATTGTCACTCATTTATATATATCTATTTCGCATATATACAGAAACAGTTGAAACTATGAATGCAACTTGGCCTAATGAGTCTACCTTGAATAATATGCAACAAGAGCCTTACCCCTGTTTTTTTCCTCCTGTATCGCTGAATGCGGGTATGCAGCATTTTAATTGCCTATTTTACTTAATTTTACTCGTGAAACAATGTTGTTTATTTACACTTATTGAATAAATGTATTTATAATAAACACTAGTAAACGTAATTGATCACCAATAAAAATGGTTTCACTATTTAGTTGTATATTCGCTAACAAATTCATTAAAAATTTCACGGTATTGACATTTTTTCACAACCTGAGTCTGATCAGACCCTCGACCTGCAGCAGTAATACAACATTATTATCACTGATATGGACGGAGGAGCAGGTAACAGTTCGCTGGGTTTTACGCATCATCACGTCCAGTGTCACTGATCAGCGCAGACGCTGCTCTGCTGTGTCGTGCTGATCAATGCACTGGCGCTTCGTCGCCGGTAACGACAGGACAGGTTTAACAAGGTTACCGAGGGGGGTAATGGGCTGTTTTGGATCCCGATCACCGAACAGTGAGCCGCGGACCCGCCCCAGGGCTCAGCGCGCCGCCGTCAGCAGCGCGGGTTGAGCCAAGACGTCCCTGCGGCTGGAACGCAGCAGGAGCTGGATGGAGCCGTACCCTTTCAGGGAGCGTCAAGCCCGATAGCAACAGCTGCATTACAACCGGAAACGTGAAGCGCTACACGAAAAATTAAGAACCCCGTAATTCGTTTATGAGGTTTATGGTTTTCACAAGAGGGAATCATTGAGTAAGGATCAGACAAGCTTTAGCTACTATTATTACTCTTGACTATTGAGTCTTGTTTTCAACCGTACTTTAAACATGCGAACCAGTCACTATGCGGCATAAAAGCAACCTTACTCAACTATATCCGAAGAGCTGCCACTGATTGTGCTTTTATTTTGAAGTAAACCACCGGGTGTTGTATGCTGGTGCCGCTGCCTTGACGCCGCTCCTTATTTTTCCACATTAAACCTTGGGGGAGGGATCCTTCGGCGCTGTCGCTCAACTACAAGCTGTACTTTCGGACTTGCGCCGTTTGAGTGAGGAGGTCGGCGAGAAACGCTTTTCAAAGGCGATTAGATATGAGCGAGGCTGCCGAGGGCGCTCCGCGGGACCGTGCGGGAAGATGAGGGTTGCTCCGGTGAGTAGCGACGCGTTCCCGTGGCGTTTCGCTGCCTTATGTTACGGAGCGCCATTACAGCGACAGGCGCGGGGTGAACCGGAGCCGGAGCCGGTGCGGAGGCTGCCGCCGCCGCCGCTCCACGGGTGTTCGGCTAAACGTTAGCTCCTCGGCGTGCGGTAACGCTGTCTGACGCCCGTTACACAACACGGCGGCGCGTTAACAGTCTCCACAACAACCAGAGTGCCGGAAAAGGCCGAGCAACGGCGCGAGTTGACCCGAGGGAGACGCGACGAGACTGGCCGTTAGCCGCGGAGCCCGCGGCGGCGCGAGGGTCCGTTAGAGGAGCGCTGGGAGCCCGGCTGGCCGCGGGGCCGCTGGAGCTAGCTCACCTCCACTCCGTGCTCCTCGCGGGCGCCTACAACTATTATTCAACCCCCGCACTGACTCTTTCCCCATCGTCCTGGAGGAGTTGCGGGTGACTGTTGAGAAACTTACTCGTGGCCTTTTCGCGCCGTGGGAGTGGGTGGTGATTTAAGCTAGCAGCGCGGCTAATACAACTTGGCTGCACAAGTTGCGGCGCGCACGACGCCTCGGCTGCAGTGATTCAACCTGCGGCGCTCGAGGACACGGAGCCGCTTCGTGCGTCCACCTGCCCGTGAGTGGTGCTGGTTCACCCCCCGAGCTTGTGTTTGGCCCGTGGGCACGGTTGCGTAATCGCAGCTGGCGATGATCCGTCCGCACCTGAGACTCGGCTTGTTGGCGTTTTCCTCCACTTGGATCTGGAGGTGGATTGAAGAAGGAAGGACTGTGATGCTCGCGCCAGCGTCATTAGTCAGAAACAACGAGACAGTGAAATGAGTTCGTTGCTGCAGATGGAAACGTTGATATTGGCGGGGTTCAATGCGTCATTAAGTATAATTAGCTGGGTGAAATAACTTCTATTTTGGTTTTAAATTGAGTATTTAGCTTCACACACTTTGAATTTCCAAGCTCTGAAATGACATTAAAACATTA
This sequence comes from Betta splendens, assembly GCF_900634795.4. Lineage (NCBI taxonomy): Eukaryota > Metazoa > Chordata > Actinopteri > Anabantiformes > Osphronemidae > Betta > Betta splendens. The sequence continues at coordinate 12,724,780 of NC_040897.2, forward strand.
AGATTAGTCGAGATCCTGGACTTATTAGGTCCTTTTCCAGCTGAGAGATATTTATAAGAGTTGAGGAATGATCACGTTACGTCTTGTATATTGTAATTTTCATAATGATTAATACTGTTCTGCTCACGTTAGTTTAACCTGATGTCACCTTAGAATGACAGCCAAGACTTTGCAGGTTCTAAGTCTTAGAACCTGCAAAGTCTTGGCTGTCATTTAATTTCCACATCATACAAATATACATACTTACTTCACAATGATTTTTTTTTTATATAAAACAACTTGCTGCTTTTCTCTGGTCTGATCAGCCTTTTCCCCAGAGAGCATGATGTCCCACGCCATGATCAAGTAGTATTAAAACCCAGGGGGCTGATTGAAGAGACTGATCCAACAGTTTCCCGTCAAAAGACAAGTTCTCGTGTGCTGAGATTTCCCGGATGTAGGTTACACTTTGCTTTCAGAAAGTATTACAAGTCTTTCCCGGATGACAACGCAGAAGGCGTTTTGCTTTTTTTGGTCTTTTACATCAAAACGTAACGGAGAGAGCGAGCTCTTAATAGCTTTTGACACTTGCTGTGAAGCAGAGCACCTCTTTGTAACAGGAGGAGACGTTCTGTTTTTTATCTTTCCTTCTTCTAATCCTGGTGGATTTACCTTCTCAACCTCTCCTGTCAAAGCAATTATTATATTTTTAACATTGAGGAACTGTGGTTCTTTTAGTGGGCTTTGTTATTATTCCTTTAATCTGTGGATGTTCTTGATGAATTTCAATTCAGAAAATCACTAGAGCAGGAGGCAGGAAAACTCCCAGTGCTTCCAGTTAGGGAGTTGATCACTGCCTAATAATGTGTTTCTCAGTCAAACCATTATGTTTAAAAGGTTATGTCAGTCCATTCTTAAAGAGAGGAAGTGATCATTTTGAGGTTTCCTGTGTTCACCCTGTGCAAACAGCGTCTGGAAAAGTGTGTGTGTGTGTGTGTGTGTGTGTGTGTGTGTGTGTGTGTGTGTGTGTGTGTGTGTGTGTGTGTGTGTGTGTGTGTGTGTGTGTGTGTGTGTGTGTGTGTGTGTGTGTGTGTGTGTGTGTGTGTGGATCTGAAGTGGCTGTTTATCAGGATTTAGGCTTGCCGTCTTGAGCAGTTTGCAGCAGCAAGAGAAAGGAAACTAAAAACTAAAACAAACTGCAAGTATCAGTGTGCATGGAAAACACAAGCAGTCTGTCCCCTCATCAGAAAACATGGAAGACTTCTCATGTCGGTGTGGCTTTACGTTTCTCTCCTAACACATGATCACAGTGTGCTTCACAGCTGACGTCGCGGTGAGCAAACAACCACTTTAGACATCATCACTTAAAACGTCTGATGAGGTTAAATGTGGGCCGAGCACAGAATCTTGGGGCGTCACTTTATTGGACACATTACCCTTCACACACAGCATCCTACTTGTATACATCCATATTGGACCATCCACCGCTTTGTCGGCCGGTTCTTTATTAAGCCAGCTTTTACTCACTACTTTAATTGCAATATTATTTAATATATCCTCACATGCAGATATTCTAACACAAATGTCGTTATTATACGAAACCTCCTGCAAGTAGTTAATGTTGTAGGAATTTTAAGATTGATCCAATGGTTTTTCTAACACACACACACAGACTGTCCCCACTATTGTTCCACACTCATGAATGACTTATTAAGAGTCATCGGTTGCAGCGTCACTCACTGCTCAGACCACAGCGTTGTTCCCACCCTCGCCCCGTTGTCACTTACAGCTTCACTTTTTCGGCCTTCGCACGTCTGGATTTCTGCACTTTATCGTCAAGACCGAATGGGAAGTATGTTTTCTGTCAGCCGTCAACTTCAGGTCTTTCTAGACCAGTTTATAAGTTTGGGCTTTAAATCAGAAACTGGTCGTACAGCTGCTCCGGCTCGTTTTGGCTCATTCACCACTAAGGTCAGGCGGACGACTCATTGTAATTTCACAATAAATGAGGCCACTGAGGAAAACTCTGTGCTTTAGAGATAGTTTTACACCATTTCTGTGATCTGTGTGTCAACATAAAATCTTATCGTGGAGGTCTATAGTTTGTCCGACCTGGATGCAGTGTGAATAGTGTTCAATGGGTCTAGACAGACTAGACGTTCTACAGACGTCTCAAGAAAATTGAAGCAAAAGAGTTGCATCCGACTACAGCAACTTGTCCTCACTTCCCTTAAATACTATAAGCATATCTCTAAGTATGAACATTTAGGACTATATGTTATTCATTTGAACACATGTAATGTGAGTGTATCTTAATAAATATACTTTTCTGCATGTGTAATGTAAAGAATTTGCACATCTGGCAGAAAGTGAGTGCAGCTCCCTCAGAGGAAACAACAACAGGAAACAGTCTTGTCCTGACTTAATGAACTGCTTTAACATTCCAGGTTTACAACAGTAAATGTGGCCTTATGTCTTATTTAATTGAGCTGCCATGGCCAGGATGTGCAGTCAGGCATGGTTTATCGCGTTAGTAGCCCGTTGTTAGGGCATTTCATTATTAGTATGTCTGGCTTACGCTGGAGGCTGGAGCATGACTGAGTGAATGAGGGTACAACTTCTCTTAGCTGGCGTTAAAAATGGACTACGATCTCTGCTCCTGTTTTTAGTCATGGTTCATTTAAGCAGATGCTTTATTTATGTTACACCCGATATGCAGTTGTTGTTCTAATGAGACACACAAGTTGAAAATTGGGTGAACGGCAGAGAAGGCTGTTTACATTTTATACAGCGATATGGTTGAATTTGAACAGGCGCGACAAATGATCATTAAACTCTGACATGAGCTTGACAAAGTGACAAAAACTCTGACAAAAAGCTTGTTTTTATTTTGACCCAGTGGTGTTAAAATAAAGAACGTAATATTTAGTTTGTCAAAACAACAGTAAACAGTAATAAAGTACATTTGCTCCAGCGCTGGAAAATAATGTACAGTTTTGAGGTTCAAAATATTGTATTGCAAATGTAAACTGCAGTTCCCCAAGTACAGACACGTACTTTGGTGTTTTTCTTTCACTGCTGCCTCACTCACTGACACTCACTGACACTCACTCACTTCTCTTCTGAAGCATCTTCAAGTTTACATGTCTAAAAATACAACTCCTTCTCGCACTTCGACCAACATGCATTATTTAGGGCCTCTGCAGAGTAATTAAATCTTAATCGGGGACGGGCGTCGCTCCTGGAGGTGTGTTTGTTCACGTGCTCGTTAGAGTGGATGCGTTCTGAGAGCAGGTGGGCTGCGTGGGGAGTGTTTTGTCCTGCAGACCTCTGGACGTCTTCACGGCGTGAGACGAATCCAGGAACACTCTCTTTACATATACACAAATGGTGTGACGCTGAAACAGATAGCGTGAAAGTCTTTGCATTAGTTTTCCATAATATGTAGCCGATAATATGGTGCGGACAAGTTTGCAGGTGACTTTGGTGTTAGTGGTTTTAATTTCAAACACACTGTAACCTACGTTCAAAAGATAATTTTCACTGAAATTGTTTGATTCTTTTTAAAAACTAAATTCAGTTGATCTTCGTCTTGATTGAACAGTGACATCACTGCCTCAAGTGAGTCATCGTGCTCCATCTGCACTGTGCCTGTGTGTGGTTTGGATCATGCTCTAATTAAACCACACTTGCTCTGTTTTAGTAGTTGACTATTAGATTTGTGCGCTGTGTAATTTTCCATTGTGTTTAGTCCATTGTGTCCTTCAGCACCGACCCCAGTGTGGCTGAAACGGTCTGACCCCACAAACACTCTTGTGCCTTCACCATTTTGTGCTTATTTCGAGCCCATGCTCGTGTTCTAAACAAAGCAGAAAATGTGTTGACTGTGCTCCTTTTTGTCCGAGTCCTTCGCTCTGTGGACTATTTGGTCTCCTGTGTAATCCCCGCTCGCTCCTGTCCTCGTGAGAATGACCCTGAGGTTCAGCCCGGCTGTTACGCGCTCGCGGCCCAACACAGACCAAGTCGCGCGTGCGCACGCACATCCCATCCTCGCTCCAAGGTCTCGTCATCAGCAAGGACAGAGCGGGCAGGTTTACTGAGCAGTGATTCAGGATTCAGCTGTTTTCCATTCATGACTCTGATTGCCTTGTCGACCTGGAGAGCTGATGGCTCAGTGCGCATGATAAACTGCAGAACCCTCTCCTGAGTATGGTGAGCTGGTTTCTGTCCTGTGTTACTGTTTGAACAGGGGTTTGTTGATGAACTGTCTAAATGATGTGTTTGACCATCCCTGTGAGGGTTGCAGAAATTTGTTTTATTCATTTCAGCATCATGTAGACAATTCTAAAATAGCGTTACAGCTCATTACCTGCTTACACAAAGGTCAAAGGCTGAACAATGCTCCTTCATGAAGGTGATACTGTTTGACCCCAAGTTGCTTCTTCATCATATGACATAAGTCAAATCAGCATTATTGAACTGAATGATTAAGCCTGTAACCATGGATCAGCTGGTTTGTTTACTTGTATGGGATCCTAACCCACTCTGCCACACAGGTTGATGCAGCTCCTCACCCGTGTGTTCTCCCTCTCTGTCCAAGGTGTGGGCGCTGGGCGCTTCCCAGACTGGGTGAATTCAGAACTGAGAGGAGAACCTGACATAAAAACCTGGCTGGGACTGCTGAGGAGGACCTCTGTGTAGGTGAGGAGAGAGCAGCATGACTTAGCTTAATGTACTATACAGGCTTTTTAGTGGAGTTAAAAAAACAAACCATTCATCCCCAGAAACCCTGGAGGCTGTAGAAGCTTGGCTTTTTAAAGAACGTATGATACAAATGTGTATATTACGGTTTACCATTTTGCTTGACCGACTTTTTGAAAAATCTTTATAATCAAAAAGGGCTTTTCACTAAAAAGCACACTTCCCTTTTTGTTATCCCTGTGACCCCAGAGTGATCCAGAAAGAGAAGGCTGCTTAGGAAGGAAATGAGAAGTAGGAGACGGTTGGAGAGGAGATAGTCAGCTTAAACAAATCATGTAAAGATAGCCAGACAACAACGATCTGAAAAGACGATCTGAATCAGGCTGCAGCAGACAACTGCAGACAATATGGAAATATGAGGACCCGCTTTCATTTCCTCTAGGTTCACGCGGCTGTCAGCAGGGTGGAGCTTTCTGACCCATGGAGAATTACTTTCAGGCCGAGGCCTTCAACCTGGACAAGGTGCTGGACGAGTTTGAGCAGAATGAAGGTGAGCGACTGCATCAGCGTTAATGAATGGGGGGGGGCAGCGGTCACTCACGGTGGTCGAGAAAAGACGCATGGGACAAAGTGCGACTGAGAGCGCAGAAGTTCAAGAAGTGGAGTAAACTGTGGGGTGTCCTCATGTGACCCGTAAATCGGCCATCAGACGTCCAACCACTGCCCGGGCGCTCAATGAGGGAGTGCAGAGAGGGAATCGGACAGACAGGGTTTTCAGTGCGTCAGGTTTATGCAAAACTGCTCAAGGAATGAGCCCGAACTGGGTGAACTTAATGTTCACAGTGCGCTAAGAAATTGCATTAGGGCCACTTTTAAGCTGTGGTTGCAGAGGGTTTATTTATAGTAATTGTAAAGTAAACACTACATTACTGAGCTGTGCATCTGCAGACTCGCCGCTCTCCGTAAACCGCTCTTATTACAGAGAAAACGCTTCTTTTTATGGATTTCTTGTCAGTGACCCGGCAGAATGCCGTTTCTGCTGATGCTCACAAACAAATAATACATTTTGATGGTGCTGGGAACTCGCTGTGTATTTTGGCTGCGAGCGATTATCTGCGTGTCCTTTGCCAGAGATACAGCTCAGCAGATTAACTCTGCATGTGTGTCACTGCCTGTGTGGCTCACGTAGCAAACACTCAAACAGCTTAGCGGCATGGCGGCTGCTGTGTAGCATTCTCCTTCATTGAAACCGCTAAGAGTCGCGTTGAGTGGATGGAAGAATTTCTACAGGTCACACATTATTCATGTGTCTGCTTCACTGATGGCTCCCGCGGGAGAGCGAACCATTTAGCCCACTTCCTCAGAGTTTCAGTCCATCCAGGCACTAATTTGCCGCTCCACACCAACCTCGTTTCTCAGCTCGTCCCCTGGTTTGTTCCTGCCTTTTTTTAGCCTTTCACCTGGGAGTGTGTGTCTTTGCGTCAGTGTTGTTAATTAGTGGCTTCCTGTTTTGTTGATGGCAAGATGCTGGTAGTTTTGTGTCTAGAGTCTATCCCAAACATCAGGATAAAAGGTTTTGTACACAAGACAAGGATCAAATTAAATGAGTGCAGAAAAAAAAACGCTTAGCCAATTATATAGATTTTAATTTAACAAGCTTGCTTCCACCTTCTCTCTAGACACCACTGAGAACTTATGGTGAGAAATGATAATGAATTAGGCACAATCATTTTGTTTTGCTCTTCTTTCTCTGTGCCAGATGAGACGGACACTCCCATTCTCTCTGATGCCAAGTGGACGCAGATCTTGGCCCCACCGGCCCACCTGCTCTCTCTGAATCCCGCTTTAGCCCACTCGGACCTCAGTCCACAAACTGCGCTGCCTATCAAAACTCTCCCTGACCCTTCTTCTGGCGCCTCCCCAGGGGCCGACCCCAAGAGACATCTAGGTCCTGAACCTACCTGGGTAGAGGAGAGGCCTGCCGACATCCATAGCCCGCCGCTCCCCCAGCCCAACATCGGCAAACTGGTGGGGACAGACGACCTGTCGCCGCCCCCTTTGACGGCATGCAGTGCCGTGGAGAATGGCTGCCATGCAAGCTCCCATGATGAGCTCAGCAAAGATCCGAGTTCCCCTCCAGACGTTCAGCCTGGTCCCTCATATCAGGAGGTCAAATGTCAAAAGGATGCGGACGTAGCTTCAACTGTGGGAGGAGGTGATGCCACTGTTAGTCAGTCTCACTTTACATTTGAGGTTGGATTAGAACAGGAGCCAGCTGCAACTAAGAAGACTCATTCAAATGCACAACCAACAACAGAAAATGAAGAAGGTGTCAAAGATGTGGCCATTATGGCTGTTTTCCAAGACTTTAGTCCAAAGAGACGAAGTGCAAACTCAACTGAGGAGCAGGTAGAGGTTCTCATGAATGGAGAGAGAGATGTTGAGGCTGATTGTGATGCAGAGGAGAATGATGTGTCTGCCCCTGACAGGACCGGAGTAGAGAAGATGAGATGTGGTCCAGAGGGAGGTGCAGACCAGCTTCTCAGAATAACAAATCATCCAAATGGTTTGGAACAGGAGAGCAGCCACTCCAGACTGAAAGAGGAAGAGGAGGAGGAAGGGGAACTGTCCCCCTCTCCTCTACCCTCCAAAGAGGACTCTGTCACTGAGGAGAAAGAGATGGAGGAGAGCAAACAGGAGAGCATTGATGGAGGAGCAGCGGGATCAAGTAGCATCCCACCAAAAGTCAACAATCGGCTTCAGCCGGTCAGCGTTCCTTATGGAGGGGCGCGACCAAAGCAGCCGGTTAACCTCAAGCTCCAGATTCCACAGCCAGTGTCGGGCCAGATCCAGAACCAGCTTGGCCCTTCTGTCAGCAAGAACAAGAACCTGGAGAACCAGTGTCGAAGACTCGCTCCATCGGAAACGGCACTTGGTGGGACTGATCAGCATGCTGCTGGGGTGAATAGAGTTGCTGCTGTGAACGCTCCCTCCCTGGTGCCTTCAGGGAGCCCAGACAATGACCTCCAGGCAGGCCAGCAGGGCGCTCTGTGCAGGAAAGCTGCCACCTCCCTGGGAGAGGTGGCCCCTGTGTGGGTGCCTGACTCCCAGGCTCCCGTCTGTATGAAATGTGATGTCAAGTTCACGTTCACCAAGAGGAGGCACCACTGCAGGGCCTGTGGCAAGGTCAGTGAAACCCCACCGCTGCTCTACAGCCAAGTGAGGAAACGGTTAACTGAGCAATACAGCTGCCAGCTGTATCATCAGCAAATGTCTTTAAGGTTCTTCTCTATCAAATGTTGTTTTATTTATTCTAAATATTTGTGGGTGAGAGTAAATGTGGTTATACAGCATGATTCTACTAATTTTAACCTTTCATTTCAACCCTCAATAACAGTTGTGACATTTTGGACCATCGCACACTAATGTTGTCTAAGGCGAGTCCCTCTGTAAATGAAAAGACATAACCAGAGAAAAATGGGTCTCATGTTCGTCTTTACGGATATTATTATTAATTTTAAGTCATCATTCTGCGATCCAGTTTGTTTCAGTCCATACCTTCATACAGCAGAGTGGTATCTGCTTGTATTTTCAAGAGAAAATCCGGGCGAGGACGAAAATATTTTGTGTGTGTTCTAGTGTATCGCTATTTACCATTAAGACCCGCAGTAAATCTGACTCCTGTGGTGGAAACTAGAGTGTTAGCTCTCCAAAGAGCCCGAACATTTACATACTCCAATGGGTTGAAGAACAGCTTTCATTTTTATTTGAGTATGTGCTTTCAGGCGTGTCAGTTGCCATTGCCCTCCGATTTATATGTGGACCAAAGGCAAGGTGGCATAGAACAGAAAATATGAATAAGACACACTTTACAGCAGCATAATCTCACAAGTGAACATTCCGCAGAGAGCAAGCTGAATGAAGTGCTGTGTATTGATACATGAGGTTTTGGGGCCTTTCCCTGAGATCTGCTCAGCAGGTGTGCAGGTAGCTTTCCAACATGGCCGCCCACGCGTGCGCCAGGCTACGAAGATGCAGCCGCTGACGGAGCGATGGAAAATGGCCGGACTGCTACTTTAATTTCCCATGGTGGTAAACAAACACACGCCCTGCCACTTGAGCAGGGAGGAGCTGGCTCTGCAGTAATTCTGACACCAGCAGGATCCTCAGCGCATCCACCAGCAGACTGGTAGAGCCACAAATAGCCTCATATATTGCCGTGAGGCTTTGAAATGAAAAGGATCCTCTGCTCTCTATCTAATCATCTACTAAATAGATGTCACTGGGTAATGGTGCATCTGTTGGACGCTGTTTACTGCTGCAGCTTGTCGTTGCACACAATCAGTTTTTAACACCTGCATGACTTTAAATGAATATTTAATAATGTCCAAAGTGCTTCTATTTTGTAGGACTGAGGCCCAGGTTCTAAATGATTTTGTCGTCCTGTGGTCAAGGTGTTCTGTGCAGCGTGCTGCAGTCTGAAGTGCAAGCTCATGTACATGGACAGGAAGGAGGCCCGCGTCTGTGTCACCTGTCATTCTGCTCTGATGACCAGCGAGCATCCACGTAAGTGCAAAGTTGTCTATTCCTTGCTTAGGTTGCATTTTAAGTGTGTAGATACACTCAAGCATTTTATTATCATTTATATTAGTGCTGTTTTCTGGCTCCTGCAGCTCAGTCATGGGAGACTCCAGCCTCTGGAAGCAACCAGAGTCCCAACCCCAACAATCCAGCGGAGTACTGCTCCACCATCCCCCCTCTGCAGCAGGCGCAGGCCTCTGGGGTGCTCAGCTCGCCTCCTCCCACCGTCATGGTGCCCGTGGGAGTGCTGAAACAGACTGGCAACGAGGGTGCGGGCTTAACTGAAACAAATGACAAAAAAGAACGCGCTCTGTGCACTTCTTTAAAGTGACATTTTGTGCCCTTTTTTTAGGGTCCCTCTCACGGGAGCAGAGGAGGGTGTGGTTTGCAGATGGCGTCCTACCTAACGGAGACGCAGCGGAGTCTCCCAAACCTTCAGCCTCCAGCCCAGCCCCCTCCCACTCGCTGGCCATTTCCACGTATTCTAACAAATCCAGCACGTCTGATGCCTCGGAGGTAGGCTGAGCACCACAAACACGCAGCTGAAGTTATTAGGTTAGCGTGTGTGACAAAGGGCTCCTTCTGCAGCGCTTTACTAGCCGGGTCAGGAACCGTAATAAACAGGCCGTAAACAGACTTTAAAAGAAACACTTAATGCTTAATCGGTGTTTTAAAGCCCCGAAGGCTGAAATGCTCAAAGCTGGAATCTGCAGTTGGTTGAGCTGAAGCCAAGAGGATCAATACATTGTGTTCAGTGTACATCTGAACAGCAGGTCCTGCTTCTTCCCCGTTTGTGCAACTGTCAGGTTGATTCAGGATCTGTTGAAGCTTTGAATCTGTTTTATTTGTAACGCCCTGCTGATGCAATGCAGACGCAACGCGTGTCTCGGCTCAGACTTTCCTGTCATACCGCTCATGCTAAAGCGACTCCTGACGTTCACCCAGTTCTCTCACACTCTACACGTGTTACATGGAATATGTGAATATGTCAGCTCAGTGTTTACCCCCCCCCCCCCTTTACCCCCAGGCGGCCCATGTACCTGTTGCCCCGGTGGGCAGCCCCGTGGGCAGCTCCCTCAGCCTGATCCCGGAGGATGGGCTCCCTCCCATTCTCATATCCACTGGAGTCAAAGGAGGTACGGGAGGCCACATCACAGGTGCTTGCCCTCATCCTCACCATTCGGCTGCCTCCTCATTGCTCTGATAGCTGCTTTGTTTGTGCTTGTTCTGCGTGTTTCTTGTGCTTTATGTTACGGCTCATGTTTTGACCACTCATTGCAAATAAGGGGGAAGGGGTCGTACGTGGAAATGCCTCTAAGCTGTGAATTCTTTTGGAGGTCTCAAGCTGCTGTTACTTTGGTCTGATCATAGTTTCCCCTCTCCTGCGTTACCTTTTACTCCTGTTCCATGGTCACCTTCCCCCTGAATTTCACTCTCCGCACTTTCTCATCATGGCTTTTTCCTTTCCTTTATCCAATGTTACCTCAACTCCTCCCTTCTTTCATCCTTCTCCAACTCTGTTGCACCACCTTAAACCACCTGCAGACTATGCTGTGGAGGAGAGGCCATCGGAGATTGTCCTTATGCAGCAGCTGGAGGAAGGAGGTCCAGATCCTTTGGTGTTTGTGCTCAATGCTAATCTACTCGCTATGGTCAAGCTCGTCAACTGTGAGTGTCACGCTACCAATGCCTGAGTAGATGTTTAAAGGCACAGGGTCTTAGATCTTGATGGGGAGCCTGTTATAGTTTGCATTAATCATTTATTTCAGAATCGTGCTGCCTATTGTATGTTTCACCTCCTGTAGTGTCCTTCTACTGGTTAAGTTAGGGTTCAAATTCCTGTTTGCTCACATGCTTTATCTGAAGTGTTTCTCAGATATCAATTAATTTATCAGTGCAGGTGTTATGTATAAAAATTTAAACTGGAGGCAGCCAGTCTGAATATATCTACGTGTGATGGGACAGTCCATTCGCCCTGATGCAGAATAATTACTACGTTTGGGTTATGAGTTTAGGTGGAAAATGTGACTTTGTTCGTGTCTTGTTTTAAGTACAACTCTGTTCAATTGCAACCTGCAGATGTAAACAGGAAGTGCTGGTATTTCACAACAAAGGGAATGCACGCGGTCGGCCAGGCAGAGGTGGTCGTTCTGCTGCAGTGTCTTCCTGATGAGAAAACCATCCCTAAAGACGTCTTCACCCACTTTGTGCAGCTCTACCAGGAGGCCCTCACTGGTAAGAACGCACCCAGCAGCTCCATCAGGAGGCTCATACTAAAACTAGACTCCACACATCAGACGCTGTCCACAGGTGAATCCATCTCTCAGTCAGATGCTGTCCAATAAAAAAATTAACCAACCCAAACATTATATAGTAAAAGGAAGATAGTTGCAGCTCTATTTTTGTCCTGTGGCGACAGCTCATGAACTCCGTAGCCTCTGCTTGGAAACCAGGTTACTGTCTCCTGCTGCTGAATTGTCTGTGTTTTGGTGGAGTACGTTCCAACATTAGCGCCGTGCTGTCAGGTCGCGTCCCTCCAGGCGTGACCGCGCGCCACTGCTTGTGTTGCGTTTTTACCTCCGTATGCTGCAGAGCAAACGCAGCTAATATCTGACGGCTCGCTCCCCTCGGGCCGTTTCCTTTTTCATATTCACACTGGGGCAGTTTGGGGCTGGCTGATTGGAGCCATATTGTGTTTGTTGTCCCTGATTAAGTTGACAGGCTCTGAGAAGAAATGCTGGCCTGAGCTCAGGTTTGTTGTGTTGTGTGCCATCTAAAGGCAGTGCTCCCTCCCAGGACACCTCGTTGGGAGTACGAGGTTTTAGAGTTCACCGTTTTAGGTCTTTAATAGAGAGGAACACTCAGGCTCCTTGTTCTCTGTAATCCCAGGAATGCACTGAGCCATTTCTTTCCCATTGTTCCTTTACAACTCTTTTATTCTCATTTCCTTCCATGTTAGATTTGTCACCACCTGTAGTATTAGTCCTTTTTCTGATCTCTCTCTCTCTCTCCTGTTCTTTCTTGTTTCGTGAAGGCAACGTCCTGAGCCACCTGAGCCACTCGTTCTTCACTCAGAGCTTTCTGGGCAGTAAAGAGCATGGTGGCTTCCTCTACATCAGTCCTTCCTTCCAGTCACTGCAGGACCTCATGCTGCCGAACCCGCCCTACCTCTTTGGCATCTTGATACAGAAGTGGGAGGCGCCCTGGGCCAAGGTCTTCCCCATTCGACTCATGCTGCGGCTGGGTGCAGAGTACCGATGTGAGTTGCTTGGGTTCTCTATCATTTTAAATTAATGAAATCTGCTAGTGATCATAATTGGCGGTGCATTGGTGGGCATAGATTCTGCATGTTCACAATTAGGTCGGTGTTTGGCTGCAACTGCCTCATCCTCCTACAACAAGCAGTTAGGAAGCAGCTTCATATTTAGTCTACGTAAATCACCTGTCAGACACGTTACAGCTGGTGAGTGGGTGAGCAATGCGTTTCTCCTCATTAGGTTTGATTCATATGGTAAAATATTAAGATCCAGATTAAGCTCCACTGAGCTTACTATGTCAGTTGTCTTAGAAAGCCTGTAGACCTTCATGCTTTTCACATGTACCACGACGTCTCCTCAGGAGGTTTATGAGAAAGGTTCCTCTCCACCAAATCCTCTCCTTTCACAGCCAGACCTGCCATCACAGAGCTCTGCAGGACTCCATTAAGCTTCCCAGCGAGCCTGGATAGAATACATTAACAAAGCCTCTTAAGCTTCTGAACATAAAATATCAGTATTTCCATTAAAACACATCCCCTCTATGCTGTCACCTCATACCCTAAGCAATGACCAGCACAAGGTTGGGAACATTTTTGGCACATGGACGCTCGCTGAAAAATCTCAAATTGAAGAGATTTATTTATTGGTAATACTAAGAGTTTGTGGCAAAGTCTTATTTCCAGCAGTTTTGCTGAGACAAGGCTAAAAATAGTCATCTAAGGAGCTTTGGTTGCCTCAGAAAAAAGCAGCCTTAGCTTTCACTTGTGCATTAGGAGCGTTCCTCATAACAGTTCACTGTTTGATTTTAGACGTGGAGGAGATGGGAACTCTGGAGTTGGTGCAGTTAATAAAAACAAAACCTAGAAACACTGTGTTGCATAGTGTGGAAAGGAATATGAAAACATTTATGAAGCACGCACACTGATTACAGTAAAAGCTGTTTTAAGGTTAAGTCCTATTCTTTGCCTCTGTTGCAGTCAGTGCTGAACCCAGAACACTAAAAATACCATTATTCTGGACTGTCCTTTAAATGTTTACACAGGAATGTGATGATGATAAAAATGATGCAAACATGTTGTTTTGCAGTTTATCCTTGTCCGCTGTTCAGTGTGCGCTTCAGAAAGCCGCTCTTTGGCGAGACCGGTCACACAATCATGAATCTGCTTGCAGTAAGTGCCTTGTTTTTCTCCCGCTGGGGCTGTGCTCTTACTTAATTCCAACGTGTAACAGCGCTGCTTTATGCTGTGGAAACATAACATGATGACATGATGATTTGCACCCTTTTCCCAGGACTTCCGTAACTACCAGTACACGCTACCAGTGGTGAAGGGTCTGGTTGTGGACATGGAAGTAAGAAAGACGAGCATCAAGGTCCCCAGTAATCGCTACAACGAGGTGAGGATCATAAAATGGTTTAATGTGTCTTAGTGATGAAATCAGTAAAAGATGCATTTTTCTAGTTCAACAAAAAACTGAATGCGTCAAGTTTCTGTAAACGACTCATGACAAATATATTAGTCACAGTCAACTAAGACTGTTGGTCATGTTCCTCTCATTTAACATTTTTTTGTTGATTTTTAAAACAATAAGCCCCCGTCTCCACATCAGTGGAGGAGGCTGTTTTTAGGCTCCGCGAGCGTCAACGGGAACATTTACTCGATGTAGGTGATATGTAATGAATCCTCCGGGGTCCCTGCAGCTGAACACGAGGCGTAGGCTGCCGACACTCGAGGGTGTGAATGAATGTCCGGCCAGAAGAAGTGACACACGTGAAACTCCGCCTGGCGGAGAAACTGAGCCGCGGCGGTGCGGGCTTGGCTGCTGATGCAGTGACAGATGGGAAGCCAGTGATATGAAATGGGGACGGTTTCCCAACAGCTTGCAGGCGAGTCTTTAGCGCAGCAAGTGGTTAAAGCCCTCCAGATTTTCAGTTTTAGACCAAGGACGGCTCCTAAGAGCTGGAGCCAGGGGATCGACTGGAATTAATACGTGGATCTTTCAACTATTGGTATCGTGTTGATGCCTTTGTCCACAATCTGTCATCTCCAGCGCCATCCCATTGAACTGCCCCCAGAAGCCCACTGCAATTAGGCTTAACCAGTCCGCTTCTCCTCCAGCCTCTTCCCCTGCATTCACCCAAAGGGCAGCGTAATTATGCACGGGTATTTGTCCTTTCAGCTCATGAAGGCTATGAACAAGTCCAACGAACACGTGCTGGCCATGGGGGCGTGTTTCAACGACCGCGCCGACTCCCACCTGGTGTGCGTCCAAAACGACGACGGGAACTACCAGACGCAGGCCATCAGCATCCACCACCAGCCGCGCAAAGGTGGATGTCATCAGCCTGTTGTGTGAAGGGCTCTGTTTGAATGGAATCCTCATCCTGACTCTTCTATCTGTGTCTTTTTTTCCCAGTTACTGGAGCCTGCTTCTTTGTGTTCAGCGGTGCTTTGAAAGCCTCGTCGGGCTTCTTGGCCAAGACCAGTATTGTGGAAGGTGAGAACCATGACGACAAACCACATGCTGGCTGTAAAGATGGTGAAATATTCAGTAGAGTTATGTAAAAAAGCCTTAGAAAGGTCACCGTGTTTACGGAAAACAATTATTGATGTTGCAGCTTTGTCCTGGAGTTACATTTGTCAGCTGTCAAGGATTTTGCTAAATCATCTAATGCGAGAAAATACTGCAAACCAAGACTCTTACTGTTATATTTTAAATTTATACAACAGTGCTGCATTTTTACATATCTGCTGGATTGAATATCCCTGAAACAGCAGATCCCTGTTTAGTTTTTTGTATTTATTTTGATTTATGACAGAGATCCAGATACAAATTAAGTGTTTACCCATTGGTAGATGGAGCTAAATAAATTCTACCTTGAATTTTTTTTTAAATGGTCAGTTCCCTAAATGATGTCAGTACAGTTTCCAAGTAAAAAAACTAACTAGAATAATAAACTAAATTAAAACAGCAGATGTGTTTTGTAAATGCAAACCAAAAACATCAATCAAATCAATAACTGATTTGAATTATAATTGGTGCAGTTTTAATCAGCTCTACTTGTGTAAATAGCAATGACTATTCGGTCCAACCGACTGAGCTCTACTCGTGACGATTGATCAGCAGTTTCCGTCTTCAGATGGTGTGATGATCCAGATCACGGCTGAGACCATGGACTCGCTGCGACAAGCCCTGAGGGACATGAAGGACTTCACCATCACGTGCGGTAAAGCAGACCAGGAGGAGAACCAGGAGCTCGTCCACATCCAGTGGACGGAGGATGACCACAACTTCAACAAGGGGTGAGAGGAACACTTATGGTGCAGATCGTTTCCTAATCATTGCATTTGCTGATTCAATAAAACCTCATGCCTCGGTGAAGCCACGTCAGTCAGGGTGGAATGATTTAGAAATGCACCAACACTATCAATTTTACAGCAGCCTGATAAATTTCATTGTAACTTTTCAGCATAAAATATAAATGAGGCCTTTCACCAGCTACTGTATCACTCCTTGGCTCGGTTCCCTGGATGGCAGCAGTTTTAACCCTTGTTTTTCCAGGTCAGCTGGGCTGCAGCCATCTCATTATGGTTTATTATGCTGTTCTATTGTTTGCTTCACTCTTATTCTTATTAGTTTGGCAAATATTCTGACAAGCACCTGTAAATGATTGATTTAGAATGTAACCCACCTCCACTGTTGACCAGCTGACAGCTCTACACACACTTACGTACATATGCTTTCATTCAACGCTGTTATGTTGTGTTGTTTAATTGTGCAGCGTGATCAGTCCTATCGATGGCAAGTCCATGGAGTCCATCACCAGCGTCAAGATCTTTCATGGCTCCGAGTTCAAGGCCAACGGCAAAGTCATCCGCTGGACAGAGGTACGGTGCCTGCGACCGCTCCTGCCGGTTGCTACGGCAACGAGAACAAACACAGACCTGACTGGATGAGACGTTGAAACATTCGTTTCTACCAAAGGGACCTGCTGTGAATCATTTGTTTGGCATGAATCTGTGTGTAACTTTCTGATCAGTTTAGGTAAATAGTGTAAAATTGTGTTTTTAAATGTTGTAAAATGTCTTTTTATGGCAACAGATGTTTTTCGTTTCTTATTCAAACTATATCAGCAGAGCTCTTGGCCATGACGCTGTTTCTTCCACTCCTCAGGTGTTCTTCCTGCAGAGTGAAGACCAACCCAGCGGTGTGAGTGACCCGGCCGACCACAGCCGGCTGACGGAGAATGTGGCGCGAGCGTTCTGCATGGCGCTGTGTCCGCACCTCAAACTGCTCAAAGAAGACGGCATGGCTAAACTGGGACTGAGGGTCACGCTGGATTCTGACCAGGTAGGCTGACGCTTTGCTTGTTACTGGGATTGTTACTGGGATAGTGGGCGGAGCAGCGGGTCGCCACAGAGCGTGACTGGCGTCTGTTGTCATTACAGGTGGGTTATTTAGCAGGAAGTAACGGCCAGCCTCTCCTGCCTCAGTATCTGAGTGACCTGGACAGCGCTCTGATCCCCGTCATCCACGGTGGAGCCTGCCAGCTGAGCGAGGGCCCCATGGTCATGGAGCTGATCTTCTACATACTGGAGATCATCTCCTAGGAGTCGAACACCAAAATCTTGTTTCACCTTGTAACGTCATCTCACAGCTCGTTCCTCAGTCCCTCCCTTTGTCACCTCTTAAACCATTTGCACTTCAAAGGAGCCTGAAAACTGTGCCGTGCCAGGCGGGGTAGCATTTTTCCAATCAGCCTATGCATCCAGCCACCGTGTGCTCTGCTCCAGAGGTCGCCTGGGGCCTGAGGATCATCAGTCATCTATCGCCTCACCTGTCGGGTTCTTTTGATCTCTGAGCTCCAGAGGTTTCACTGGGTTCGTCCCAATAACCACACCGTAATTGTGAGTAGTGCTATTAAGTGCCTGCAGAAGGGGCGGGTCTCTGCTGAGTGTCAGTGTGATGGAAATTTCTAATCTGCTCAATCATGCAGTGAAACCATTCAGGAGCAGTTAAAGACACCAAGTTATGTACAAGCAAAAACATGCCACTTCATGATTGAAATGAATCATGAAGTAGTCGGGTTGAAATGGAGCAACGCCCATCTGTGGATCTTCTATTGATGAGATAATGAGTGATTATGCGCTGATGTCTGCTGGCGGGTGGACGGACTGGGTGTCTCACTCCAGTGTGGTGTCATGTAGCTCCTCGGTGTCCTGTTTGCACCATCACTGTGGCCAGAGGTCCTGAAGTGCCGAACTCAAAGGCCCCTGTGTAGCACAGATGCTTCAGAAAAGACCCCCTGATGGGAAACTAGAAAACGAGGAGGGAGACGGCGCCTCTGTGTGGTGGTTTAGTTTTTTGCACTGCGGTGCTGTCTGCCTGCTGCAGATGCATGAGGGCAAAAACTAAACCACACTCAGCTTCACGTCTTAAGCTTTACTCATCAATCACCAGATGCTTTTATGTCATGGACAGATGCATTTGTCGTACATATTTTTTGTAGGTAGAGCGCTTCTCCTCCATTATAACCTCGTAGCCTCCAGAGATCTCACTGAACGACAGTATTACCACCAACTCCTAGTTTCTACAGACAAGAGCTGAATAGAAAGGTTCCAGTGCTTTATTTACGAACTCAAACAATCTGTACATAAAGATGACACTTTTTAATCACACCAATCCAAAAGATTAGTGCTCTGTGTTCATCCAGCAGTGGTTGGAAGGAACTGATTTTGGTGTCTAATCCTACAAAGAGAATAACTGTTAAAGATGTAAAATATAAATATATATATATATATATATATAGTATATAAATATAAATTCTATAAGGACTGTGTAAAAATTGCAGAAGCAGTGCACTGGATTCTAAGCCATTTACCAGAGTGAGTGCAAACGTTGGAGTTGCTGCGACCGTGTCCAGGAAAACGAAAAGAAAATCAGTAAAGACCGGGGATTCCTGCAAGAAGGGTCGCACCAACCTGAAGCTGAATGTATCTCCTCTCACGACTCCTGAAATCATCAAGAACTGTGTAGGAACCCTGTGCTTGTTGAAAACGTCAACACACGCTGGACCTGTAAACGGTCGACGCCGTCGCTCCCTGCAGCCCGTTCGGCTGCTGCTTCGACATGGACCTGGAAACCAAGAATGTATTCCTCCCGTTTGTTTGAATCTGCAGCGTGTTTTTGCTTTTGGCTACACTCTTCACCAAAAAGCTCTGTGTCGTCACAATGCTCTGTACAGGGATCGCTATGATCTGCGTCATAGTTACTTCTCCATCTTTGCTCCTCCTCGTACCGGCAGAGCAGGACCAGAGGTTTTGTTGAAGCATTTTATTGGAGAAAACTCTTGTCATCAAATGAGAATTAGACAATCACATGAAAAAAGAGCTGACGCATCGATTATTGCTTAGATCTGTAGCGATTTTGTGTTAATTTCACCCAATTTCAAGTATTTCAGAAGCTACTGTAGCAAAGTTATTCTAGTACTAGTATGAGGTTAAAGGTCACCAGTTCTAGGTCAATATACTGTGATCATACCAGAGTCGGTGTCACTCAATCACTGTGTCCTCACTGTGATGCTGTTTTTATAAATTAGCATGATGACGAGGTCATTTCTTTTCTGTCCCGTATTCATGTTCATGTTTTCATGCTTTTATTTCTGGCCTTGTCTGATGTGCAATATGATCCAAAAATCCAACAAATGGTGCAATTTGACTCAAAAGTAGCATTTTCTTTGGTATTCTGTTGTAATCTGTTCATCTGTAACACTGCATGCAAACTGAACCGAGCTAAGCGGGAAGAAATGTCCGCCTTCAGTTGTCAACAAGGTTCTTCTTTTGTTTTTTTTTTATGTCTAACGTTTGAAAAAGCCAAAAACCCTGTACATCTTTTTTTCTTTACACTACAAATGTTTAAACTGTAGTATATGTAAAATAAAACTCAAATTTGAAACAAGTGCTTTTCTGAATAGGATTTCTTGAGCAACAGAAGAGGCTGGACGCTGAATTAAAACCAACTTTTTAATAGTACTTTTAGGAGAACAAGGAAAATCCACCATAGAACAATGTCTTGATTCTGTTTTAATCATTTTTGAAAAACAAACCGGTGATAAAACACTTGTGACATCATTGACCTTCTTGAACATGTAGCCACAGAAAACAAAATGATACTTGACCATATTCATGACTTAGGGGATGTTTGCTAACAGGAGAAACTGAAATGCTGTGACCATAGTGATGCTGAGGTAAAACTGTTTGGCTCATTTTGTTTATGTCTGAAACTTTTAAAGGTCAGTTCCCCCTAGTTAATACAAATGCTTACCTCTGTTTTTTTCACAGCTGCATTTAATGTTTCCACAACTGGACAAATACACATTACTTAAAACTAAATCTAACTATAACATCCTGTTAAATCTGTATAATTGTAGGAAATAAATAGTCTGGGTTTGTGAAGCAAAAGCATCTTTTTAATCTAAGTAAACTGACCTTTTTAAAAGAGGATTATTCCAAGATTTCAATTCCACTGCATGAGAACTGGTGCATAGTTTTAAAAACATGTTCAGCTGAGAAGATCAATGGCGCGGGAGGGTCTGGAGGCCGAGCTCTTTCACATTTAACGCAGACACACGAGAAGCATGAAAACAGTTTCCCCAAAATGTCCAACTGTTTCTTTAGCTATTACAGTTGATTCACATACTAATGTTTATTATAACAAACTTTATTACACTTAACATAAATTAATATTTAGCTTGTAGACTGAAACCCTTAAGTGTTTCCCATTAATCCTGCACGAATTTGTGCTCTTCTGTGTAAACAAGACAAGTCTAACGCCCCTAAAGTTGCAGATAAGTGCACGGTTCAGTGATCACAGTAACGAATAATCAAAGTGTTCAATCTAAATTAATGTGTATAACTTGGTCAGTGCCCCGTTTCTTGGCTTGTGAAGCTTGATGTTCTCACCAGATGCCAAATAGATTGTGTTGAAATAATTAGTTTATATCTTGTCAAGTATATTAAGGTGTGGTATCACTGAAACCGTTTTGGCAGCTAAAGACAGTTTCAAATATGCAGGATTTTACAGCAACGGTGATTACTTTGGCATTAGTGCATAGGTGCAGTTCTAGATACCGGAGGGATGCGCACACATTCTTTGATATATTAACTAGCGTCATGTTGGGCAGCAGGATCAGCTTAGCTCCACAGTCCCTTCGATGTCAGTGGATCGGCTGCTGGCTCCATCAGTGGGTTCCTGATCTTTACCTGAGTGTTTTTCTCTGATACGCCTCCTGAACAGTCTCCTCCTCGTGGCCCTCAAGTCAAACGTATGTGTCAGGGCACCGCAGCTCCTCGCTAATGACGGGGTCATTGAGGCGCTGCCTAAACCAGTTCCCGGGCTCTTCGTGGTGAACGGCGGCGTCAAAAGGGGCTAGTGTGTCTTGCAAATGTGCAACAGTTTAAACAAGTTAAAGACCTGTTTAGCTCCAAGTTCCATCAGATGTCAACAATCCTTCCTCTCCTCACATCCTCCTCAGCTGAAAGTGGGAGAAAGGACTCAGAGAATGACATTATCTCCAGTATAAACTATTACCCCAGTAATCGCATTGCTAATTCTGAAGCTACCACGTGCTGCTGATTCATTTTGATCAACAGTTCTGTCTTAAAGTTTCCTCGTTCAATCACAGTTCAGTTTAAAGCATTTATGCTGACAAATCCATGTTTACTCACAGGACACAAGTCACATGCTGTCATCTCATTACCTGAATCTTGTGAGGTTGCTCTAATCTCTCAGAAGCATCTAAAGAAGAACCTGTGGGGGGGAAAAACAACAAGTTTGCCTTTTGAGTGAATAGGTGCAGAACCCTGAGTGTTTCGAGCGCTACCTGAGACTGGTCGATCACCAGCCAGCGCTCTGTACTTTTCTGCATGTCCTGTCCACTCAGAGGCTCCCGCAGTCGGATCTTGACCTCAACGCGACCTCCCGTGGCCTTGCGACCGTCCATCACCTGATGCGAGAAGCACATGAAGTCATGATGTTTGCAGAAACAACAAGGTTCCCAGGTTAATCACTATAAGATACAAAAATCAACAGTGTGAGTTTCTAAATTCCATGTCTGTCTTTGTACCTCTACGATCTCCCTGATTTCACTCTGTGACTCTAGCTTGTCCAGCTTCACGAGAGCCGTCCCGATGGGCTTGTCGCTCCGCAGGAAGCCTCTGAGAACAAAACAACAGTGTCACACTTCACTGCAGTCGCCAACGTTACACCACTGCAGATGGTGAGAAATCATCACAGCAGGAAATGGGGCATGTAGAATCAAACAGTTAATTGCATCCAGGATGTTTCTGTGCAGTGAGAGCGCGAGCATCAGTCTGCGACTCACCCTTTGTGCAGCAGCTCCAGTTTGATACCTTTAGATGTCACCACCCTCCTGAAGCCGCGGTGATTTCGATTGATAGACAATGTGAAACTCTGGTTGTATTCTGGTTAGAAATGTTACAGTTTTAGATTCACACTACATTCATTTATTGGTTTTGCACAGAAAAATCTCATGAACCAGGTTTTGAGTCCTCACCTGGGGAGTTGGTGTTTTTGATAACTGCCGTTTTGTGTTTCTGAGGCTGCTCCTGGTGGGGACAAAAAGTCATTTCTATACTTTCTCATCAGCCATTAGAAGAAAAAGCACAGGCTTAGTCTGAACTTACTGCACTCGGGTAAGGGAAGTCAAACTTGATGAAAGCATCCAGATAGTTTGGTTGCATTCCTGTGAAGAAGTGTCACAAAACAAAGTCAAAAAATCTGTGAGATCACAAACACGAGAGGCTTAAAGATACTTTATGTTGTGAAGCCATTTAATGGTCTTTAAAAGCAGAGCTGATTATGTCTTTATTTACCACTTGGTGCTGGTAGATTCATCCCTTTGACAATAACGATGACCATCTCAGTACTGCTGAGGTCCGGAAAGATTCTGATTTGGTTTGGAAGGCAGGCAGAAGTAAGAAATGTGAGGGAGAAAAGACAGTGGGCATCAATGAGAAGCATTAGTTATAAGGCAATGATTTAGTCCTATGAGGAAAATGATGAGTATGATGAGTCCAAAGTCACAAACTTAGGTTGATTTTTTTAGAAAGACCTTTTGCCACTGTGCTCCCGCTGTAGCTGGCAGCTCCTTCCTTACTGAGACCAAGCTTGTTATTTGTAGTGTACGTGTTCTAGTTGTAGATGGTGTGAACAGACCCACCTGACAGTTTGAAACGACCTCTCCTCAAAGTGATGTTTAGGAGGAGGCAGACCCCTCGACTGAGCCAGCTTCAGGACCTCCAGACTCTTCTTACAACTCTCAGCCAGCTTCTCAAACCTGGGAGACACACACACCTGAGCACTGATCCCAGCCTGAACTCAGCCATCACAGCTCCAAGGCTCCGTTCTTACCCCAACGGAAAGCAGGGCTGAATTTAAATGTTATAACAACATATAACAAAGAAAACCGTTAGGGGAGACGTGGGATCTTACTTTGTAGTTTCAGAGACATTCCCCAGGTGTGTGAATTGCTTAGAGTAGGTCAAACATTTCTGAAAGTTGGAAAGGAAGGAGAAATGACAAACATCCAAGGACAAAATGCGTGACAGTAAAACCAGACTGAAAACCGTGTTTATCTGAATTTGTTTGGAGACATTATATTTGAGCGCTAAACATCTTCACCTCGTACTGTTCTTTGAGGATCTTGGCCAGCTGTGTGTAAACCTCGTCTGCTTTGTCCGAGCTCTGAACGTCGCTGTGGTGAACCAGGATGAAGTCCTCGTCTTCATCACCAGGAGGCGACGGCACCTGAAGGTAAAAGTAGATTCCAGGTGTCCTATCACATTGTTCTCGCATCTGTGATCCCTTTTCTCAGGTATCACTTTGTTAGAAAAGGCTAGATTTAAATTAAATAACGAAGGCTGGATCTACGCTCTGCTCACTGTGCTGATGTCCACTGTTTTCCCGCTGCGTGCGGCTTCGATTATTGGGTCGAAGCTTTTGGCGGTGCGGAGGAGAACCTTCGCCTGCTCCATGTCCTTCTTCTGCTTCGCCTGCACGGCCGCCTTCATGTACTGCTTCTTCCGACCTTCCAGGAACTCCAGCTGCTGAACTGCTACAGAAGCGTCGCACAAAATAACACTCAGCTTTCATCTAACTAAAAGGAGATTTAACATGAACTACAGCAACAAATATCCAGTCCAAGAGGCAGCTGCTTTAAAGCGACCTGTTGGTGGAAGATCTTCTCTGGCGACAGTTTTCTCAGGCGAAGCTGCAAGCGTGCTTCTCTGTGCTTGCGCTGTAGGGGGGACGGCCAGCGTGGGCTTCTTTGGTTTTTTTGAAACAGCAGGTTTAGACTACAACAAGAATAAGACACTGAATAAACCCTCAGAACATTCCAGTAAAAAGCATCTCATGACGCAGACAGCCCACCTCTTCCACCGCTTCCTCATCATCGTCTTCGTCCGGTTCTTCGGCAGCATCAGTGGTGGCGAGTTTATCGGCCGCCTCCAGAGCAGCAACAAATCCCTGCTCAGCTGTCGAGGCCTTCTGACCCGGGAGCGGACCGAACCCTGCGACATATGACACAATGCTCACCAGAGGTCAGAAACACCGAACCTGTGTGGAGATACTGCACGAGGCATGAATCTCACCGGGGGGAACCGGCAGCTCGTCGAAGTCCACGGCTTTTCCTGCTTTGTGAGATCTGATGGCACTCTGGTATTGCTGCAAACATAATTGTCTAAGTATAAGTAGAAGTAATTTACAAACGTGGCTTTTGTCAACTTTGTTTACAGGACTAAGAGGAGGAACCAACAAAGGGCTTGGCTCTGTTCTTTTTTATTATAACCCCTGTACCATGATTCTACTGAGTGTCTGGTTGCTGCAAACCTTAGCGATACGATCATGCATCCGGGCCTTGCGTTCGTCTCCGCTGGCTTTAGCCTGAGTCGCTGCCTCCACGTACTTGGCTCGTCTCTGTTCGAGGGCCTCCAGCACGTCTTTGGGAGCTGCAGGGACTGGCTGTGAAGCAGGAGCTAAGGGAACAAAACAATAATTTAATTATTATTTGTTTGTATTTTCGCAGTTAGATTTAAACGTTTGCGAGCTCATGGAACTGAGACAGTGATTTCAGTTGGCTGTTAATGGATTGTGTGGTCATTGTTGGTCATCATCAGCACCGTTACCAGTAGAGTGTGTACATGTTTTCACTTAGTTTTCTATTTCTAATTGTGTAGAGCTGCAAACAGAAACGCGTTAACGACCAAACATGTGACACAAACACAAACCACTACACTCATGTCAAAATAATGGAACGATGTCTACCTGAGGCTGCAGCTGGTTGAGGGGTTGTTGTGTTTTGCCCAGGGGAAACATCGCTCCCTGCAGTGGAGCTTCCTCCTGACGAACAGACACAGTATAGAGTTCAACAACATTCCTATTTCATTTTCTGGTGCAATTTATCTTCCTTTTTATGCACATAACCATGGAAAGTCAGTTTGTATGAAGGTTTGTCTGCTTGTGTACAACCTGCGTGTTCCTCACCCTGCTCTGGAGACGGCGGGAGGCCACTCAGGTCAACTGCTTGTCCTTTCTCCAACGCCTCGATCACTGCATCGAACATCTGCCCCCCCCCCCAAAAAAGGACACATAATGATGGTCTTTGTCCACGCTGTAATGGTGTCACATGGTGGACATAGCTGAATGAATAACTGCAATAAGAATGTGAAGCAGCGGCTCCCAACTCACGAACTAGAATATGAAATTGATACAAACCAGAAGAAACAGGGCGTTATTTATTTTGATCCTCAATTAGCCCATTGTGGAGCATAAATATAACACAGTATCAACATATTACGCAAGTGTATTATATTTAATTCTAAAATAAACTGTGATTTATGCTTTGGAGATCAAACAATGTCAGTTTCAGCTGATAATTGCTAGCTTCCTTCTTAAATTTAAGACTTAGATATCCTGTGTAGAAAAACACCATTGATACAAATCCCTGCAGTCCTTTTTACCTTGCAGGTCTTCATGTAACCCTTAGCTTGCTCCACGTCTCCCTGCTTCTTGGCTCTCAGCGCTGCTATCCTGTATTCTTTCTGTCGCTCCAAAAGCATCGTCTTGGTCGCCTCGTTTGCTGTGAAATCACGGGTCAGAAAGTCACAAAACCTACCACAGTGAAAAGCCACATTCATCTATTCACAACAGAAATGTAGTAAAGCATTCCGAGACAAACTGACCGTCCCTGTGAGGAGCCTGAGGCTGCTGAGCAGCTTCCTCTGTCTGCTCCTCTGGACTAGAGAGGCTGCTCAGACTGGGTGCACTGGTAGAGCACTGCTGGTCACTGGTGGGCGTGATGACTTCAGGTGGTGCTGTTGTGCCCTCTGATTCCACCTCTTGACCTGAAGTAGCGCAGTCAGTTCTCTTGGGTACTGGGGGAGGGGGTCGTGCAGGAACAGGAGGTTGGGGGGCGGCACTCGGCGCTCCGGTGGCAACAGGTGGAGGCATTTCAGCCTCGTTTATTGGCTTCCCTTTTTTCACACAACCCAACATCGTCTCCAAAGTCTGTGGAGCGTGAAGAAGCAATTAACGCAAAACAAGTTTCAGACATAAATAAAAACAAAATGACAAGATATGAGGAAGAAATATATGATAATATATGATATGATAATAGAAGCATCTTAAAGTGTTGAAAAAGTTTATGTCTTATGTGTCTCAACAGTGTGATCAGACACATGAACACCAGAAGAAAGACCGGCTCTTGTCTTTTTACATATCTGTGGCTTTTGGTCATGTCTGCAAGTGCTGCTCATGATTTACATAGATTTTAGTTTTAAAAGTAATTACTGTGTCTTCTTCTGAATAATGACACACTGTATCACCGGTTCTAGACAACACACTGGCTGCCAAATGCTGAGCCCAGAGGCTGTCTGTGTGTCTGACAATCATAATTTATTGTGCTTCTTTGGTGCTGAGGTGAACAGTGGGCTGTCTATGTCTTGAGCATTCATACGATCTCATGAGAAGTACTCTGACATGGAGTATGTTTGCTGAAGCAGTCTGAAAGATAATAGATTTTATTGTTTACCGAAGATGTTGAAAAAGTATTAAGAAATCGAGTAACACATTCTAGATTTGGGTCTGTTACAGAGGTATATTATGATATACCCACTGTATTACAAATTAAGTTTTTTTATGAGGATAAAAATATTTATTATGCAAAAACATTAAAACTGTAATTCTGCCCTTTGAGCAAATAGTGTCACCCACCTTTAAGCCACGATCAAACCTCCTGGCTTTGGAGGTGTCTCCTGTGGTCTTGGCGTTTTGTAAAGCCGTCCTGTACATGGCTACTCTCTCCTCCAGGGTGTGCTGGAGGCTGCCAGGGGCCGCTGAGGAGACCTTCACTTCCTGATGCTAAAAAGTACAACATTGTGGTGTTGACATTCAGTTATTTAAAATGACGCACGTGCGCGCGCGCGCACACACACACACACACACACACACACACACACACACACACACACACACACACACACACACACACACACACACACACACTTTTGAAAAAGCCGGAAACACAAGCAGGATCAGGTATCAGGAAATGCATTTACAGGTATGCGCAGGCTTACAGGAAAAAGCAGAGTCAAGTGTATGTCCTGGCCACAATATCTTGAAATTTTTATATAAAGATAACATTTTAATCAACGATAAAATCCTCAGATTAAAGTTTGAAAATCAGGCAGCAGATGTCAGCCAGCAGCAAGGGGGCGTGTGTTAAAGTGGCTTGTGTCTACTTCAAAGCAGAGACAAAACAGCGTGTGCTGAACTGTACCTGCAGCGATGGGGACTCTGGGGTTTCAGCTGTAGCAGAGGATGTGGAGGGAAGAGTAGTGGCATCTTCTGCGTCCCCCTCACCCACCACATCCTGTAGCTCCGCCTGAAGGGGAAGAAATACAGAGCAACAGTCAACTGTGATTGTTGTCTGTTTGTGATTGTTTTGTAAAATGTGACAATGAGGTTAGGTGAGTAAAAACTCCTGTTAGTTTTACTTACTTAACTTCACCTGTTAGGTATATTTTGTTGGCTATCAATTGTTGGACATGGACATAGTATTTGCAGAGCTACTAAAATGTATTTAGTAGCAAATGTAGTGTACTGAAAACACATCTATGTCTAGTAAGAAGGACTATGACATCAGCACACAGTAAGAACAGAAGTTAACATAGACAAACACTAACCAACAGATCTTCATCATCCTCCAGATCATCATCATCATCGTCATCTGCTTCTCTCATACACTCATCGGCCATTTTTGCAATATCCTCCATGGGCAGTGGGGCTGCAACATCAGCATGTCATAATGTTTCTCTTGTCCACAAACTGTAACTGTATCTCACAAAGGGCTAACAACACAGTTATCTGCAGCTCTCACAAAGTTAAAGCATTTTTATGATACAAAACGTTGGCCTGGGTTTGTGATCAAAAACTTATAGTACTAGAGAAGATAATTTAAATAGTCCCTGTAGAATCCATGGACAGAGGGAAAGTGCACTTTGGGAAGGGGTTCTTTATTTTGTAGGAGAACAATTCTTCAAACACTATTTGTATTCAGTACATTATTTCTGATGTCTGCTTTGATTAGGTTTTAATGTATGAAATATTCAAACGAGTATCTTCAGCCGATATACAATATTGTGTAATATTCAATCGAGTCTCTGACCTTTACCCTAACCTTTGTCCAATCATGACAGACACAAACTCTTCCCCAGACTTGTTTACTGTAACTCACCCTTCCCCTTCGGCTTGACTTGTCCCCTGGCAACAGGCTTATGTCCAGTGATTGCAGCAAGTTCAGCCTCCAGGTCCTGGTCGTTGAGGTTCTCCTCCACACCCATCATCATGTCCTCCGAGTCCAGGTCTACAAACAGACCCATCTGAAAGCAGAAAAGCAAGAGTTAAAGTCCATCCCTTCAAACTGTGACAATAAGCAGCAGCCAGGTAAATTCTCTACGTGTTGGGCCGAAACCTTGTACTCATTGATGTTTATTCAGCAGCAAAAACCTTGAACATGACACCAACACTACATCCTTAGCTACTAGTTTATGTAACAGCTGCTTTTCTAGCCATAAAGTGGGCACTTCACCTGTAAAGTACGTTGTGATCAGAATGTGTAATTTTATCCAATTACAACATCGCGTACGTGACGCTTACGTCTACGCGTCTAGAAGCTTGAATAAAGTTTTTTCTGTATCGTTGACGTGCTGGATCTAAATCGTGGACGGAGTCCTGCTTCCACCACATGTTCGGCCGCCGTCGTTACCTGCTTGGCCGCTGCAGCGCCCTGGCCTCTGGGCTGCGGAGCTTTCTTCTTCTTACCAAACATCTTGCTGTTGTTGTTGTTGTTGTTGTTGTTGTTGTGGAGTAACGAGCCTCTATTCAACTCCCCGATTATCCAGACTCACGCCTAACACACAAGCACACGCAGAACGTCAGCTTCCTGCTGTCATCCGTGGCCGGTCGCCGTAGTTAAAATCATGTGAGCGGTTGTCAGGTGGTTCCCAAACAGTGAGTGGTAACGACCAGCCAACTGACGGCTGCGCTAGCCGGCTAGCTAGCTGTTAGCTTAGCCTCCAAGTCAAAAAGTTTCTTTTTGAGCGAAACGCTGAGCGTCTCTGTCACTACTAGAGAATTAATCCAGACAATTTCATCTCACTTCAGAAGCGTGTGTGTCTTTACCTGCTCGGCCATCACTTCAAGTAGTTTTCGAAGGAGCAGTTTCATTTCTGTGGTTTGACATGATTATAGCTGTGACTACGCATGCGCAGGCCCGATATCTGCTTTCCTCAGTCTGGTCTGCCAGGCAGCAGCTGATTTCCATTGAAGTAGTGCAGAAACTGAAACTAAAATTTACTAAAGTACTTCAAGCGTAAAGCTGCAGGATGTACGTGTTTGTAATCATTCTGAAAGTATCCAACATTTTACATTAGATTAGATAAACAAAGTCCACGATGAGCATAAATTCATAAGAACGTATGACCCTTGGGAGAGGCTTCACAACAGTGACTTCGCTTAACATCTCAATTAGCTGCTAATAAAAAATATTAGAACTATTTTAAACACTACTGAAACGGCATCATAGCTGAAACGTGTGCAGTTTTAAAGTTAATTACTATAATTATTATCATCACTTGGTTAACGACAAGAAAAGGAAAATGTTTTGAAACACAGTGCAAACAGTGGAAGAACAAAACATTTATTATGACCTTGTTTTTTTTTTAAGGTGTACTACTAAATGTATAGCAAACCGTAAGAACTTCCAAAAGGTAAAAAAATATAGCAAAGTACATTAGTAAGTATTTGTGAGTAAATGAGAACAGGATATACAATATATGAAAATGTGTAACTGACATGAGATTGCAGTGTAAGCAATGAAGCAATTTATATTTTGCCTGCTCAGCATCATGTGATATATTTTTGACTGCTGAAAAACTATTCAAGAAATCCCAGAAGACAATGGACCTATTTTATAACAGTATAGAGAATAAAAAAAGATAACCATGTAGGCTAAATAAAATTCAATACTGTACTCCATACGAGTCATTATTTCTTAGGTTTTTCTGACAGCTCAGATGATGCAACATTAAAAATCCCTGTTGTTGCTGCTGAGCAGCTTGGGGTAGGACGTGCCGATGGATCTCCCATGCCGATACACAACCAGCTCCAGCAAGTACTCGTCAATTTTAACCACAACTGACGTCATCTTTTCAGTGGACATGAGGAAGATGATGGTGAAGACAGCGACCTCAAATTCTGGACTCACGCCGATGAAGGAGCTCCCAACAGGTTTCACCAAACCCTTCCAGCTGAACTGCAGGCTCAGGACGTGGTCGTCTTCATCAGGCTAAATAGGGGAATAAGGCAAAGGTTTACTAATAGTAATGACAGTTGTAGTTGTTCACAGTTGCATTTAACTAAGACTTAAGCAACGATTAAAAGATGACAAAGTATTTTCTAACCGTGTCTTTTTTGTCTCTTGCTTTGTAGCCTTTGTAGTCAACGTTGCCCAGCTTTTCCTGCTGGTAGAAGTTGATCCAGTTGTGAAGACCCATGATCTCTTTGCCAAACTTGGTTTCTCCAACAAACACATGTTCAAATCCACAGGAATCCTCTCTGTAAACATGTTCAGCAGTAGATTTATTACATATTAGTGCAGACTCCCTTTCTTCTATTCTATCAAATATTCAGCCTGTTATTTAACGGGGTGAAATAATTCCTCTCCCTCACCAGCCCCCCTTGCTTTAACATTAAAACTCACCCTCCACTCCTGTCCCGATGATAAAGCTTGAACCAGATGTCATACAGCTGTTTCTTGAATTGTGTAGGATCTGATGGCGATTTCCCAGTCTTCGCCAGGTACTTGTGGGCACACTATGAATAAACAAGTCACACAACATGCAAAAAAGACAGAAGTTATCGAATGCTACCTTAATGCAAGTGACTCCCACCTTTGTAATCTGGCAGGGCTATGGCACATTGTATAAAAGACATGGTGTCTTTGTCATAGTTCCTGTTAGATTTTTTTAAATTTAAATATCTATAAGTATTTTGGTGAGACGTCCTTCAGAACACCAGGTGACTCACTTGGGCTGGAACAAATATGAAGACATGTGGTCCTTTCAATTATAGCTAATCCCTTCTAAGAAGTCAAATAAAGGCTCATTGCTGGTTCTCTGGGAATTCACCTTCACAGTCATTTCAAAATCCTGCAGTATGTTTCAAACAACAACTACAGCAACGTTTTGGATGGTGGCCAGGAGTGTAAACATTTGCAGTGTGGAAACAATGTTTACCGTTCCACATTGTGGTGACAGATGTGAGTCAGGTACCTTCATGACGCCTGTCTCCATTATGGCGTCGATAAACAGCTTGTTCTCTTTAAGCTCCTCTGAAGTAACCATCTCTGACACACCTGTGGACATTTCATAGTTGTCCAGCAAGCTGACGAAATCTGCGTGAAAAAGGTTTGTACTTGTTACAAACAGAAACTCGCGTCAAATGAAGAGCAGTGAGAAGGACCAATGCCATGAGCTGCTGCTTACATGCAAATGTCCTGATGCTTTTGAGTTTGTCTTCGTTGACATATGTGAAGAGTGGAGCACTGGCTTTGTCACTGGCAGAGTTGCTGCCTGGAGCCACAAATCCTGCTTTCCCCTAAAAGTGAATACATACACAGACAGAACAGAACTGGTTAAACTGGATATTTCGTGAAACACGAGAACCACTAAAATGCGAAAGTGAGGTGAAGTGAGAACAATTTGCATTGCAAATGCAGCTGATTTCAATTAAACTGACCTGAAGAGAAATTTTGTAATCAGTCCCTGGTTTTAGGCGGTTGGAGTCCAGGGACCAGAGTTGGTTTAGGACCTCTTTGAGGTCCGGATTCGCCTGTTGACTGAAAAGCAAAGCAAGGAAAAGCACACAAGTTTCAGTAATCAAATGAGAAATGGAGGTTGTTGGTGGTTAAGAAAGTTTCAACTAATAAAAAGAGACAAATAGGAACCATATGGAGAGGAAGAGGGACAGAGGGTGCTACATGCAAAAAAGGTCCCCAGGCAGGTTCGGTTACCGCTGAGATGCTCTCCAGAAAACTTTGTCCAGGTAGTGAAAAACACAGGTGTTACTTACACCTTCAGCTCTCCTGTTTTTGCAACGGTCTGTACATGTCAAAGCACACTGCAGTTTCACTATCTATGCTATGCTATCATTAACATTTACATTATTTGCAGTTTTGGACAGATCTCTATTTTAACCTGTCACTGATTAATTTCAGCAGTTAAAATAATTATAATTTAATGTGCATAATAAGACATAGTAAAACATTATTTGCTATAAGATTTTTGTGACACTTAGAAATAAACACAGCAAGTTTATGAATCTGCTCTTTACGTCCCTTTATATAATCCACAAAGGCCCCACTGTTCCTCATTTAGCCTGGACACAGCTGTTAATGTCACCAAGCAGAATTGTTACTGAGCCACACAAGTTCCTACTCAGGCGTCTCTAGTCTCTAACCAACGAATCACTAGCAGACGCAGCTGCATCCAGCCCTGCAAACATGCAGGAGGTCCCTCTGTACAAGCCTGAAATCTTCAGCCTGGCTCTGGGTCACAACTACAAACATTAACGCGCAGCTTATCGGGATGTGCCGTCTTCTGATCAACATCAGTACTAACCACAAGCGTCCCGTGACATTGGATCTAACTGTTTCCGTTAAGATTACCGTCTGAGACAGAAGCACGGCGCTAAAATGCTAACTATTTTTTAAGAAGCACTCAATAAATAAATAAACGTTTACAAGTCAGCTTAGTAAGGTGTTGCTATAGTTTCAATTGAAAACGCACCTCTTTGCCATCGTTTCACTCCGCAGAAAACTTTACTCCGTCTCATCAGCTCCGAGTTTCATGCGTTTCTCCGAGGCGTCCGTCATGACGTTTACAGGAGAAACAGCCAATAACGTGTCGGGAAAACGCCCATGCCCCGCCCCTCTGTTATGACAGGGCGGATCCATTACCATGGTTCTTACTAACGGGTTTAAGAAGAGTAAAGATTACTTTTACGTATCTTATTGTAGTTTAGTGCTTTCGTCTTATTTTAACGGTTTTATAGCGAACAACGTGCGCTTTAATATGAAAGTTTAGTTTAAGCTGATGTATGTATGTTTTTACTTTTTTACATGTATAGTTGTGTTTATTTTCTATAACTGGATGTTCCAGAACAGCTCCTAGGTTTAATTCGTGTCTGTCGCTCAATCCTATCTTTTATTCTGAAATTCAAACGAACGGAAAGGATTGGGGAAAATCCTTCACTGAGCATGCGCGACACCCATCTGCTATTTACGCGTGTTTAGAATAACACAGATCTTGTTGTAGGAGTTTTACCAACCCTCTTAAACTGTTTATCGTAAATATCGTGTATGTGTGTTTGGACTTTTAATACAATTCAGTGAACCCAGGAGACGCGTTTTAGAAGGAAAAGGCTGTCTTTTAAAGAAGGCTAAGTAGCTAGCTTAGCCTCTGCACCTATAAGAAGCAGCATGGCCGCTATGCTGGAGCTGGTTGCTGGAAGCTATGAGCAGGTCATCTTTGGCTACCATGTGAAAACTGACGAGAAAGTAAGTTCATGTCTTTTTTCTATGGTGCCTAATGGTCATAATCCAAAGAATGGATTATATGTGATTATGAACTATGTGTTGTCAATTCTGTTTTATACGTGAGGTTGAATGCTGTTTGACACTGGGCAGCAAAACACGTTTGTGAATGCTAATCTTTTTTTTCAATCAATACATTATATTCCCTTATCAAACAGGAGTGGACAGCCACAGCAGACTTCACCCATCACGCCCACATTGCATCAATAACAGCTGTGGCAGCCAGTGAGAGGTTTGTTGTCACGGGGAGCAAAGATGAGACCATACAGCTGTATGATATGAAGAAGAAAACTGAGCATGGTGCTTTGCTGCATCACGATGGTGAGTGTCATTATTTGCATATCTATGAAGTAGCTGTGGTACAGTGACCATATCCTAAACATCTGGCTGCTCAAAGATCTAATGATGAAAGATGGGATACAGTCATATTATAAAGACACAACCCGTTGTTTTGCTTTTTTATTGTTATTTTATATGTAGAACTTACAAACACAATAATAGTTTTATATTGTTAATCTTTGTATTACACAGGTACCATCACCTGCCTGGAGTTTTACGGAACAACTCATTTACTGAGCGGAGGAGAGGATGGACTCATCTGTGTGTGGAGCACGAAGAAGTGGGAGTGTCTGAAAACTATTGGAGCTCATAAGTAAGTTTGTAGTGGTGCAGAAGCACTGAGGCTATTGATTGGTTGGCCTTTTTTCAGTAATCAGTAATCATCATCCTCCTCCTCCTGTTTTGCACAGAGGCCACGTGACATCGCTGTCTGTCCATCCATCAGGGAAACTTGCACTTTCAGTTGGTACAGATAAAACTCTCAGGTAAAATTCATAGGTCTGCTCAATGTAATTGTTGGGTTGGACAAGAAATGTGACTCTTTTTTTCTTTTCTAGAACGTGGAATCTAATCAATGGAAGATCAGCTTTTATCAAAAACCTAAAGCAGAGTAAGTTTCTTTGGGACGCTAATGCACTGACTGTAGACAGGTGTATGTTTGAGGAGAGCTGCAATAAGTATACATTCAATAAAGAAGACCTATTTTCATTATTTAGTTTTTATGAATATTTATAAATATGTTGTAGGGAGAAGGTCCCGTTTTATAATAAGGTGCTCATGAAGGGACAGATTATGTTTTTGTGTTGAAGAGATGGAAAATATAGCAAAAATAGTATTTTGATTTACCAAGTAATCTGGGCAATTACAGAACTCGGTCATTGTAGACTCTGTCACACAGGGTGGTGGGTGTTGAGATAATTGCAGTATTAGATGTTCACCATCACATGTAACTAAATTTAATACACTGGATGTTTTTAGAAAGAATTAGCAAAGTCTGCATCCTCTTTTTTTCAAAAGTTATAGTAGGTGGAGGTAATTTTAATGGTGCATAGCACTTGTATAGATTCAGTGCAGGAGCATAAATTGAGCTTTCTGCTGCTTGAAATTGACTTTTTGTCTTTGCACTTTCAACAGATGCTCACATTGTCAGGTGGTCGCCAGACGGGGATAAATATGTGGTGATAGTAAATGACAATGTAAATATTTACGACCTAGAGACAGCGTCTGTAACGGGAACAGTCACAAACCCCAAAAGGATCTCGTCTGTGACCTTCTTGAACGTGAGTTCTCTGTGGTTGCAGTAGTGAGTGTGTGTTTCTGATGCTGTGACAGACATGAGTAGGTCCAGGTATGAGTGTTTGTCTGACCTGTCAAGAGTGAACCCTGCCACCCAAGTGTCAACTTAGGTAACTGTGAATTAATAGGACTAATATACCGGCTGTACGTTTACACGTAATTCTACCTGTTTTTCAGAACTCCATCCTGGTTGTCGCAGGAGACGATGAAACTGTGAGGTTATGTGACACTGTAAAACAGAAATGGTTGTGTGAGTTCAAGGCCCATGACACCAGGTAAATCATTTTCTGATTAATCCACCATATGAAAGTAAATTTGTTTTTTATGTTAAACAATAACATCATAATTAACACACAATCTGCAGGAAGACAAAAACATTTTAAATTAGCAGCAGCTTCAAGAAAAAAAGAGTGTATAGATATGAATTTGTAGCAATTCCTGTAGTATTAAATATCCTATATATCTAAAAGAATCTCTTTATTTCAGGGTGAAAGCAGTCGACAGTTTTAATATGGATGATTACTGTGTGATAGTGACGGCTTCAAACGATGGATTCATCAAAATGTGGAGGCTCCAACTCAAAGAGGCACGTCTGTAGATACACAAGAAGTGGTAAAAATGTGTGCCATGATAAAACCAGCTTTTTCTAGTAAATGTCAAAATGTCTGTAAAAGAAACAGACATTAGTATTTTGACATTAGCTTAACTTGTGACTTAATGCTGATTTAGTGATGTACTCTTGTTGTCCGACAGGAGCTGGAGGCCCCCTCGCTCCTCGTGGAGGTAAACACGACAGCCAGACTCACGTGTCTCGCTGTGTGGAAACCGTCTTCGGTTCAGCAGACCTCGGAAAAGACGGAAGCTGAGGCGACAACGTCTGAAGGTCGCGTCATTGTGCAAACACTGGCTTTGTTTCACTTTGTCATCGTTTTGTGAAACAATGAAACCTGTTACAGTGTGGCTGTTGTAAAAATTATATATATTTTTTGCCTGCAGAATCTGCTCAAGCCCTTTTGAGGAAGAAAAGAGTCACAATTGCGACAGAGCAAGTTGTTATGGAGGACGAAAGCAAACCCAAAAAGAAGAAAAAAGGAGGTGGAAAATAAAACGGCAATGAAAAACAAAGTTTGTTATTCAGTGACTGTTTTAAAGATGGTTGTTGGTCCGATGTACTTCCCACAATAACCAGGAATTGCTGATATATTTTTTGAGATACATATTTTTGCCCTCCACCATAAAACAAATGGGCAATAATAAATAAAAGCTTTTCTAATCCTAATATGCATTGATTTTTATTTTCTGCTTTGTTTCTCCGCTATACCTAAAACTAGAGAACTTGTTCAAATGACTGACAGTAGAACATGTGGTAAAGAAGTAGGTCACCATTTATTTGTATTGTAAACTTGGTCTGTGTAGAATAACTACAATAACCTGCCACTTCTTCTGCACACCTTTTATTAGGTTCACCTGTTTAATGCAGTACAATGTAGTGAAGCGGCCTATTTCGAACACAATTACTTGAGTTGCTGCATTGCATGCATTTAGTTTTATATGTGTTACACATGGCAAATGCATTTGGACTTGTGTGTGAAAGAAGCACAAAGTTCATGAGCACACTGCCCGACTTCCAATTTCTGACAGACAAAAGGTGCAGAAATTAAAATTCTCCTCATTCAATTTAAATATCACGATGCACTGTCCTTCCACATCCTCATAAGTTTTAATCACGACACGCTTTAGCTTAATATACAATTAATATTACCCTTCTCTGCGTCAATAAGTTATTAATAAGCTGTTGAACTATTGTAGGAAAATATTTTGTATGCTTTTGTTTTGAAATTCTGTCCTGACACGGAAGTATAAACGTGCGGAAGTCGCTGTTGCAACAAAAGTTGTTGAAAGTGTTTTGAAAATTCTGTTTACGTTTATAAAACAACAAGTCACGGGTTTTTTGTCAGACCTGCGAACCGAATTTTTTTATAACACCAGCAGGATCTTGTTGACATGGCTTTGGACTGGGTCGGGTTCTGTTACGCTGCTCTGGTATCAGCAGGAGGAGTCATAGGTTATGTTAAAGCAGGTAAGTGCATCATAGAAGGGGACGAACAGTATCACACTTTTACGCAGTCTGTAAATTGTATACTGTAAATTATATACTTGCTATTTTTTTCGCTAATTATTATTTTGATGAAACAGCTTCAGTAAATTTGGACCCGTGCTTGTTCCACAGGCAGCACCATCTCTCTGGCTGCAGGGCTCCTGTTCGGCCTGTTGGCTGCAGTCGGTGCTTATCTGACGTCTCAAAATCCCAGGAACGTCTGGCTTTCACTGGGTGAGCAGGTTTACTTCGACTCGTGCAAACCGTCTTCTAATAACACGTAGCAACAACTGTGTCCCTGTGCTGTGGCCCTTCAGGCACCTCGGGCTCTCTGGCTGTGGTCATGGGATTCAGGTTTGTGAACTCCTGGAAGTTCATGCCAGCTGGTTTAATGACCCTAGCGAGGTGAAAGAGCAGCGTTACACCTTCTGATTTATATTATAGTGCATTTTGTAATGTAAACATTGTTGACTTTAAACAACCATGTGTGATCTGTTTTTAGTGGTTTGATGCTGGCAAAGATCATCGCTGGGACGGTAAAAAGACCACACAAATCCTGAGATGTATTTTTGTAAACAGCCCTTGTGGAGTTTGTATTGGTCTTAAAATCATATAATAAACCATAGTCTTAATAAGTTTACTTTTTTACTTTTATTTTTTAAGATAATCTGTTATTGAAAATGCTGTAATTATGTTAAATAAGATAAGATGAGAGTATTATAAATGATCAAAGATGTCTTCCTTCAACAGGTTTTGTATTGATGAGTGTATTGAATGAGTTAATAATAATACATTTTTTAAAACTCGCCTCCCCATTTTCTGTGTGTTTTACAAGTCTTCCATCTAGTGGTAGATTTTCAGCGCTGCGTCAGTCGGTAACTGGCCTCTGTGACCCCGGTAATAGAACGTGCACTGACCCCTGCAAGCCTCATATAAAGGAGCCTGAATACTTCACACGTTTAGCGCGTGACTCCCAGGTGAGTTCACGTAACGCACAGGTACATGCGTAAGAAGTAAGGCCTGAATATTTTAGATGAGTTGTGGTACATTAGAACTGGATTCCTAAAAAAAACCCCGCCAGAACCTCAAATTATTGTGATGACGTTTTTCTTTTTTCCTTATTTAGAAACTCTGTCCTTTAATAGATCTTAAAATGTGTCCAACAAATTATGAAACCGTCTAACTTAATTCGATTTGCAACCTGAGTTGTGCCTGTGAATCAGGACACGGGAAATAAAATTAAACGATTACAAAACTGCTGGAATTATTTCACTGAGTGGCGAGTCGTCCCGTAGTTGCCAACGGGCTCGCGAGCAGCGCACGTCACGCTGAAGAAACAATAACGGAGCCGAATGCGGACGCGCTCCGCTGCATCGGCGTGACGACGAGGCGCGGGTTCGCCGTGTTTCTCTGCACACGCAGGCATGTTTCCCCTGCGAGGAATGAACATCATGAGCAGCATTCTCGAAATGGCCCTGCCTGCTGTAGTAACATGACGCACCGTGCATTGCACCTAACAACTGTGCAGCCGAATTGTCGAGTGTCTGCGCAGCGGACAGGCGCGTTTTTCTCCAAGGTTGGGCTTTTGGGTACTTACGGTAAGGTGGACCCGCAGTGTCCACTAGAGGATCAGGTGATCCGCCGACTACGAAGCGAAGGTTGACTGGGGAAAATGCAAAATGACATATAGCAAATGTCGGAGCATAATTCATTCACATTTTCGGCTCAAACACGGACTTAAATCGCACCGCTGGAGCTCCGATGCAACGATGGCTCGTTAGGGCTCGTGGCGCCACTGCTATTTTTGGATATTTTAATTTATGAGAAATCACATTCACAGACAAAAATTGCTTTCAACATGGGGCTGTGCTACAGTCTGCGTCCCCGGCTCTTCGGGGACCTGAGCGGCTCTATCTCCAACGCCACCTCGGACTCGGACCAGCCTCCGGACGCCGCCGCGCCGACTCGCGCCGGGGGAGCTCGCCCGGAGGACGCCGGGGGATGCGGGGAGAGCTCGTCGCTACGCTGCGGCGGCGGCCCGGTGCGCCACGGGGACCCGGCCCGGCTCCCGGCCGGGGAGCACCGCCGTGGAGACGCGGGCACCGACGGTGTGCTCATACAGAACGGCGGCGGCGGCGGCGGTAAGGCGTCCGGGAAGGAGCGCGGCCGACGCCTGCATCTGCTGCAGAAGACCAGCACCCAGAAGCAGAAGAACTGGGACAAACTGCTGGTGGAGGAGAAGGAGGCCGAGAAGGAGGCGAAGAAAGTCAGCAAGAACATCGACCGGGCGCTCAAGGAGCTCAAGCGGGAGTACAAGCAGACGCATCGGCTGCTGCTGCTCGGTAGGTCGCGGCCGCGGACGCGTCGCTCTCCGGCGGCGTCGTCGTCGTTGTCGGACGTTTTATTATTAGACGCGCAAAACGCGCCGGGCCGTCGAGAAATTCTGCCACTGCTCCGGCGAGGCCCGGTGCCACATCTGCTGCCTCGGCCGCGAGCGCCACCCCCCGCGGCCGTCAATGACAAACGGGGAGGATGGACGCGTGGGCCCGTCGTCCCCGCGTCCGACCGCTCGATACAATGTAGCCGCACAGGTGTCGAGAGGACGGAGCCACCGCTGGAGAACCGCAGAAGAGCCACGTGAAGGCGGCGCGTTCATTACGCGCCTGTCCATGTGTACGTTACAATGTGGCTGCAGTGGCTTTATGTAATCACGGGAATTAGAATAATGGTGCACACGTGGAGTGAGCGTTTCTAATAAATCAGTGCAGCGTGTGAAGCGTCGTTCAGTCGGCCTTATGTGTGTGCTATAGGGAGGCGTTTGTCCAGGGACGAAGCCAGGGTTTAAAATTATTCCACAATATCACACCAAATATTGTGTATTTGAGTGACAGAAGCGTAACAGAAACAGCTGTACATGTGATCTGCCATGAACTTTAGTGGTGAAGTAAAGCTGCCTGTGTCTCTGCAGCCACAGCTGTGGCTCATTTGCAGTAAAGGTATGTCAGGGTATAATAAAGTACAATGTAGTATAGTTCAGTGATGTATTATGGACATTATAATGTATATGTATGTGTGGAGAATAGGTTTAATATACAAGGATGTACTGTAAAAATACCACCCAGCTCCTGGAAGCTTCTAGAATGTGTGATTGAGTATAATGCGTTTTAGCAGCGTGACCTGATGAAAATAGATCTTTGATTACTCGCTTACATTTACAAGAAAGCTTCTAAATGACATACAGTAAACAGCTGGTGCAGTATTGTGAAATTCTACAGTACAAAGGTTCTAGTGTAGAACAGTGGTGCTGCCTTGGCATAACAAAGTGAGGAAGTCCTACACAAAGGATCATCGCTGGGGAATGCCTTGTTATTTTTGGCATTTTAGGTTCATTCGTCATGTACGAGTATAAGTCGCGTTTGTTTGTGATCACATAAATCGGATCCATTAGACGTTGAAGTTCTTAAGATTCTTAGATGAAACCGCGTATTTCATCTGCCACAATTTAACATCCAATATAGAGAATAATCAGATAAAAGGTCAAATCGCTGGATCTCGCATAGACAAAGGCCTGAAGGTTTCCACTTGCTCTAACTTACCTCCGAGCGTGGAGTCAGAAACAGCCGCTCGGTCACAGCTGTTCAGTAAAAACAACGGCACATTTGGTGTCACACTTAATAGCACTTTGCCTGTACGTGCTTGACTTTAGCCAGTGTCATGCTTTCGTTACTCCATATAATAAATGGCTACCAGTTTAATTTCCTGAGTAAACAGAGCTCAGTAATTACACGCAGGAAGAAATGGCTCATCCTAATGAAGTCACACGGGGAGACGTCGTACATTCTTCTATGAGCTGCTCTACAGCATGTACAGCATGCGCAGCCGGCGTCAACATGTCATTATGGTCTGTGTAGAGTCACACGCCTGTCTGTGGGCCCGCGGGGCACGCGCCGCGGCCCGCGGGCCGGTTCCACCGGGCCTCTGGGACTGCAGGTCTCCAGCAGGACTCTGGTTGCGTGTCTGGGGACCGAGGTGGTTTGGGTTCCTCTGAAAGTGGACACCTTTCAAATAGTGTTGCGTTTCAGGGCAGCGTGTGCGAGCTAATCTGGCCCACTTTATCTGTGTGTGTTTGGTGCAGGTATGAGGCTGAGGGCCGATAGCCATAAGGAGCCTTTGTTTATCCCTACGCTGCTGTTTAAGCTGCATGGAGCCGCAGTCAGCGCCGCACGCGCGCTGGAATCAGGTGTTTGGCATCTTAGCAGACACACTCAGGCTTGTTCTAAGTTACAAACTGGACACCATGCTCAGCTTTTTAGGTTTTGTTATAAATCTGAATTTTTATTTGCAGATATGACAAAAATATAATTTTAGTTCTTCGGAAACGAATTGCTATTAACTGAAGCTGTTGACTGAATATGTGAGATCCTTGAAAGTTCTGACGTAAGTCTGTGTGTGTGCACTGGATCTTGAATGAGCAGGCTCAGGCAGTCAGATAATTAATAGACATTATTGGCAGCTGTTTTGATAATAAACACCTAATAGGTCATGTGTAAACAGAGATGCTCGTTACTGTCATAGATCGGTCACACCTGCCTGCAAGACTTTGAGCTTCTCTCGTTAAAGAGACTCGACCAAATATCTCGATGAGCAGCGTTTTTACCTGTTTCTGACATTTGAATGAAATGAGAATATTTGTTGGTTCAGGACCTAATTCGTTTAGACGCGATGCTATAGACACGTGGTTCCCAACCTACGAAAGCCTTCAGTGAGGCCGACGGCTCCCTGTAACAGGTCAGGTTAGTCCTCAGCCGCCTGTTTGTGTCAAAGCAAGAGTTTTATACACATCAAAAGAAGGTACAGTTGATATATGATTACTGGAGAGGAGCTGCTTTCAAATACAACTTTGTGTGTTAGTCAAAGATATGTGTTCATGTCACATAAAACAATTCACCAAATATGGATTTCTTTCCCGATTTATAATAAATTCTGTGTGATGCAACCCTGAGACTAAACCACATGTGACACATTATTAATATGCCAGTCGTTTCTTTCAACCTTGTACATGGATGGGAACTGGAAGGCCAGTTTCTATTATGTCTTGGAAAGGAAGTAACTTTATTGTTGGGCTCTTGGCTCAGATTGTGTACAGGCCTGTGATAATGTGTTTTACTGCGTCTCCCGGCTGTGGCGGCTCTGCTTTTCATATCTCGGGCCTGAAATAGCTCGCTGAAAGTCACTGATTGAAGTT
This sequence comes from Betta splendens, assembly GCF_900634795.4. Classification (NCBI taxonomy): domain Eukaryota; kingdom Metazoa; phylum Chordata; class Actinopteri; order Anabantiformes; family Osphronemidae; genus Betta; species Betta splendens. Next base: position 12,767,508 of record NC_040897.2, read on the forward strand.
TCGTCAGGTGTTTTTTGTTTTCGAGCCACTATCCAACACATGGAAGTCGTATTTTGGAAAACCTGACTCATCCACAGGAGTGGAACGCACAGCGTGGCCCTTTAAATACACGCGGAGGAAGGTGAACTTTGCTTCTGTCTAAATTGGTTTTATCATCGACTGCCGATGAACTTTGCTACCAGCTGCACAGAGTTCACAGTAGAGGCAATGGCCAGAAGGAGGTCCTGGAGTATGAATGATCAACATATTTATGATGCTGATAGCAAACCTGTCCATTGTCTTGATGTGCATAAAAGCTCAATTAAAGCCAACCACAGTGCAGAAGGAGGACGTTAAACTATGCTAGCTTTTGCTTACGCTATAATTTCCTCCTTATCAAGAGCCTCTCCCTCTGACTAGAGTGCTATAAAGTTCTTTCCAGCTTCAGAAAATAATTCAAGGAGGCTAATTTTAGCTGGATATCAGTTGGACGTGTGCCCTGTTTATACAATGTGGGAGATTTATACACAGAAAAGACTTCCCTTAAATGTTTGATATTGTTGGACTTATTGTCCATAAGAGCTTACTGGCAGTTCTACTTTTTTCCTAGACTGAGGGCTTGTGCAATAAACAATATAATGAATGTATAACGCATTAAATCATGAATATGCATAATCTCTGTTTTATCCCTAAAAGTACATCTGTACATTGTTACGAGTTGTTCTTCTGGGCCTTCCACTACCAGACGATGTAAATCAGGCTCTAGACCCTGGCGGTGCCAGCAGCACAGGTCCGCTGTCGGCCCGAATATAAATATAAACACTAAAAACATCTTTGTCAGACTTTGAAAGCATAATTGAGTATTTTTAGATCAGGCTACTGCTGTGTTTACTTAGGCAGAGGAATTAAAGATGTCTGGGCGTGCATACGTACTGACAGGGCAATTCATTCGAGGGCACCTGCACGCGTTGGAATGATGGTTTAAAGCTCATCTCACTTGTGCAAGTTGAGTGAAGAGAAACATTCAAGTGAAGCAGCACATTTACTGAAGGACTGGCACACACACACACCCACACACACTAAGCTCGATGCTTCTAGTCTCTGTAACGGAAACCACAGCTAGGTAAACATAAATATCCGTCACTACTTCCTAAAAAGGCTCATAAGGCATGACGCTGTATCCTGCACAGGGCCTGACAGTGCGTTCAGTGCTGCCTGCGGCCACCAGGGGGCGACGTGGCACAGTCACTATTATGACCTTGCTTTCTGATGTGGGGAGACTTTTTTTTCCAATTGAACAGGCTCAGTGGGGTGGTGGTAATAGTTCCATGCCACTACAGGTAAAGTGGGTGTTCCAGTCTTGGTTTGCATGCTGCTTGTTTCACTACATGGAACTAGTATTTGTGTTGTGTTTGCATAATGGACACAATAACAGCACACCCTTTGTTATATGTTATACAAATAGGCATTCATAGCTGCCTCGTGTTATCGAGTCATTTATGAGGGTTTGGAGCATGAGCATACAGTACCGCAGGCTACATATATGATATACATTAGTTAGTCAAGTATTTACTCAGTTTGGTCATGAATGAAAAATAGTTCCACCTTTGTGCCTTGCATGCACAGTTATTGCCTGACTGAGATACCATCTTTAACAGTTACCTGCAAACAACAGCATGATAGTCTACATGTAAAGTGTTTCTACCGTTTGGTATTGAAGAGTCAAACCCACACCCTGCTTTGGTTTGGTTGAGAGGAAGCCACAAAAGCTAAACAAATGTTAGACAACACTCACACCAGCGACAGTTTTTCTGTTTCCTCCTTTATGCCATAACCAAAGCTAGCACCGTCACACTGTGTTGTAAAACCTGTTCTGGTTTTAGACAGTTTGGAGATACAAGTTTATTATTTTCCACAAACATGAAGGGCTGTTTTGTGACTAAAGCTAAGAGAAGTGATAATAAAGGCTTCTTTCTAAGGGGACACCATCACATATAGTGATTGTACTGACTCACTTTGTCCAGTGGCTGCTGGTCATCTAACTGGGCCAATATACCGTGGAAGTTGGTAAACTGTTGTTTTTATTGCTAATTATCAGATAAATTCATCCGTGCAACCCTCAGTAGCCTATGAGATGCCACTCCAGTGAAACAGCCTGTAGAGAATCAGTTGAATTGCTTTAAGTTTATGGGGTCAGTAAACCGAATGAGGATGCAGAGCATTACTCATTTAAACACTGCATCTTGCAAAGTAGCCCTCAAACCGGAAAAGAACACGAAAACAAACTATTTACCCAAAATGTCCCATCCAAATCTTTTGTAGTGCATCATTGATTATGACATGTTAAAATGTTTTAGCCCAAGACCAACAGCCACTGGATGAAGTATTTAATTTGTGCATTTATACCTGTAAGAATATGTGTTGTATGCTCTAAACATCTCTCAGATAGATGCAGTTGAATTAAAAAGTATTGCCCCTAATAGAACTACATGTTGTTACTTTTCATTCTAATTGGAAAATGTTTATTTCACTATGTAAATAGCCACTTTGTTATACTTTAAAAGCAGAACTCTATTTACTGCTTTTCATTATAAACCACCATTGGATCAAGTATTAGAGACACTTAATCATAATGCAAAATGGATGATTTGTGCATTTATAGCTGTACAAATTTTGCATAATGAGTAGTTTTACTTTTGTGTTTTTGTTTCCATTTATTGATGTTAATGCTCTTGTAATTTGGTTCACCCTTCCCCTTCTAATGCAGGACCGTCCTGGATACATATTTTGATGGTTCTGTACCTTTACCCACATTTTAACATTTGTAGGTTGGTAGAAATGTTCTCTATGCGGCTCATTTGTTCCACATCTGTATGTGAACATTCATGTTATCAACAGCATTAACAGTAGCTTGGTTCAATTAGTGCACAAAAGTACCTGGCAAACATTTGTAAAACTACTAATACATGCACCTAATGCTCAAGTAAAACTGCAAGTACTTGGCTAAAAAGTACTACAGATCAAGTAGTAGTACTGTTTAACATGCATTACTCTCAAGATAGTTTTTATGTGCTCCAAAATGTATAAAGCTGTATAAAGTACAGTTTACCACAGTACAGTAGTGTATTGAGCTTCATGCTGTTGAAAACCTGCATGTTCATGGAAATCTAAAAGTCGAGCGTGCATTTTAACAATAACAGAGCACCAAGTAAAGGTGGAGCTGCTTCACACCGTTTGATGTACTCCCAGGTGGTTAACTAGTGAGTGCAGCAGTAAAAATAGTTTAGTATGTAATTATGTTTCCATCTTGGTCATAGTGGAGTAACAGTAAAGTGAAAAGGAAGTAATCAATTAAGAACAAGCTCCACAAAAATTGAACCTAAATACAGCAATTGTACTAATATTGGGAAAGCATCTTAATTCCTAAATTAGAAATGTGCTAAAAACATGAAAATAATTCTGCACTTGAAGGTTTTGTTAACAATTAAAATGCTGGCTTTTTAATAATGCCAGAGTATTTCTACGTTTTACTACATTTACTCAAATACTTGTTTCACCACTGTCCAAACTCACCTTGTAGTTACTTTACACTTCTTGAAGTATTTCTCAATAGAGAAGTACTTGAACTTAGTGTTTCAGCCACAGAAAATAATTTGAGTGGATCTGTTTTGTAGTGGAGTACTTTTTGTCAGGCAAGTACTCGCACTTTTACTTGAATATCGCGTCGGCGCCCTTCAGCACACACAGATACTGTAAATGGGTTGCCAGATTGGGTCAGGGCCACCTGTCTGACTGCAATCCAACGACCAGCAGGCGGGAGCCACCAGCGCGGGTTTGCAGCGAGCTAGCGGGGGTAGCGGCCGCCTGGGTCGGAGGGAGGAACGGCGGCGCTCCCTTTGCCACACAAGTTATAAAATGCTATGTCAGTGCAGGCTGTTAATGTTACAGTTTAACGCAGGTTTTTTTTCCACCACCGCCGCCGCCGCCTCCTCCTCCTCCTCGGTCCACGGCTACTTCCTGGTGCCACAGAGAGAGGCAGTGCTGAGTTAAAGAGGCAGAAATACTGATAGAAATTCAGATAGAAAAAAAGCACACAGAGAAGAGAGGGGTTGGATACGCGATAGGAACAGTTGTCAGGATTCCCAGAAATTGAAAACCCTCTCTCTCTCTGCGTATTTGTGATATTTCTCCGCGTAACCGAGTCGTTTTTCTTCCCCGGGCTGCTCACTAACACAGGGCTTGGATGACGGTTGGCTGCGGCTAAAGCGGAATTGTAACGGGGGAACGTATTCCTCCCTCCGACGGACGAGCCTCGCAGAGATTTCCCCCCTTTTTTATTTTCCACTAGACTCATTCCCGTGTTCTTTTTTTTTGAAGCCCAACATCGTCCCAGGTGGTATTTTCTGTACATTTTTACGATTCCACAAGGAAGGGTTAGGGCGACGGAAGATGGGTTGTTTGGGCAACAGCAAGACTGAAGATCAACGCATCGACGAAAAGACACAACGAGAGACTAATAAAAAGATAGAAAAGCAGCTGCAGAAGGAGAGACAAGCGTATAAAGCAACACACAGGCTCTTATTACTCGGTAAGGCTCGTTTAAACGTGCGGGGCTGTCTGAAATGTAAGCTAAAGCCTTCCGTTTAGCGAACACGTAGCCCCATTTGACAGCGCTTGCAATAATATGTCATGGGGGTGGATATTGATGGAAGCCAAGCTCGGCCGGAGCCCACAATTAGCTGGCTTCGCTTCCACAACATATTTGAGGATTTCACGCTAACCGGGACGCGGCTGTTTGTAGGCATTTTACTTGACGGTCTCATGTGTTTGTTTGTGTGTGTGTGTGTGTTTTTCTCTGCTCGAAGGTGCGGGAGAGTCCGGAAAAAGCACCATTGTGAAGCAGATGAGGATCCTACACGTCAACGGCTTCAACGCGGAGTGAGTGGCTCGTCGATGCAGCTAGCCGCCGAGCAGCTACGCTAGCGGCCGGGGGCGAGCGCGGATGCGTGTTCCCGAGGCGTCGGGTTTATTTAGCGGCGCCGAGGCCGGAGCGTAGCCTCCGAGTGGGTTTTCCCAGGGCACCGCAGCGCCTGCTAGGCCCAGTATCCCGCGCGTAGCCGCTAACGCGGTCCCCGCCGCTCGCCGTCGCTCGCTCGCTCGCTCGCTCGCGCGAGCTGCCGTTTCCCCTCGTTTCTCGCACGCGCGAGCGTGTCAGTGTCGCACCAACGGCCGAACGAGTCCCCGCTCGCCGTTTCATGTGAGAGGGTAAAAGGTTGTGATCGACACGGGCCTATTGATGATTTGTTTTGCTGCAAGGCCTCGCATGGCATTGATCTCCGCTGTGGTCTATTTTAAACAGGCCCAGTGCATGTCAGCGTCCTGCAACTCTATGACTCTGTAGAAAATCAAACGGGGACCGGACTTTAGTGACCGAAATGCGTCATTATTCGTTTTTAACCTTTCAAAATGGAAGGAAATATCCTGAGTATATCACATGGTGTGACTTCGTGTTTGCGATTTATTTTAATTCTGGTGTTATTTCTACGTTACTTACTATTAGCGCATACGTTGTTACCATACTTACTTGATTAAATGCATAATTGTATTAAAAACACCCGGAACTCACCCCTGTCTGGATGATTAATCTTTTGTGGCTGATGTTTTCGTAACTGTTGCCTCACTTTTATTATGTCCCCATGTAGAGAAAAGAAACAGAAAATTCAAGATATTCGAAAAAATGTGAAGGATGCCATAGTGGTGAGTTTCATTTGTATTAATTACCAAATGTTCCTTGTTACAACAAATGCCACTGCAATCTCATTTCAACCATTGTAATACAGGCTCACGGTACAATCTGATTTTTAGCCATGTATTAACCCTGCTCAATTCTTTCTGCATTCTGTTTCTTCCTCCAACAACATGTAGACTATAGTGTCTGCGATGAGCACTTTAATACCCCCTGTCCCGCTAGCCAACCCAGAGGACCAATTCAGAATCGAATACATCAAAAGCATAGCACCTCTCTCTGACTTTGACTATTCACAGGTAAGATTAAAGTGTGTGTGTGTGTGTGTGTGTGTGTGTGTGTGTGTGTGTGTGTGTGTGTGTGTGTGTGTGTGTGTGTGTTGGGGGGGTTCTGAATGCGAGTATGTGTAATGATGTGTGTTTGCATTTATGTGGGTGTAATATGGTATGTGATGACATTGTTTTTAGGAGTCCTGTGACCAACGCTGTAGGTTCTTAGCAGTAGAGCAGCTGCTATTATGCTATAAAAGAACTCATGTGTCTTTATTCTACTTTGAGGCCATTTGGTTTGAAGTTAAAATTGGCAACAGTTGGTTGATTCGGGTGGTTGTAAAAGGCCTGATTTTCCTTTTGCCATGCACTGCGTCTTATGCTGATTTCTAATAAAGTTAAAGTACATGGGACACTTTATTAATAATGTGAAAGCTTTAATTTTAATTTCTAACATAGGAAAGTATTAAAATACTATTTCTGTATGTGTGAGTCACTGTCAGACTTAATCTCTTAGTCTGTTGGTTTGTATTTTTATATTTTGTCGTATTGAACTTGACACTGATCCTGATTCTCACGGTGTTAAAATTAAGATACTAAGCAGCATTTATGTTGCAGCTGATGTTTCTTATTTGGTCTGATAATGATCTGATCTAAAAACCAGTTAACCAGTAACATCAACAGCTTTTTTTGGCTTTATTAAGTACAATGATTTTGGGCAGCTCTCAAGGGACATGTTAATTCAAAAGCATTAGCTTGTAGTCTATGCTACACAATGTCTTAAATGTTTATATTTTATTCACTAGGTTGTGATATGTCATAGATTGTCCTCTTTGTTTCTCATTTATTTTATTCAGTGGCTCGATTGAGTTTGGAATATCCATCAGAATGTGGATTTGGGTGTTAATTTGCTGCCCGTACCTCGGTGAGAGCGTTAACAGGGTGGTGGTGGTCTGTACTGCTGTCCCCAGGCCCAGCCAGTCCAAATGAAACAACATGGCTCTTGTTGGAGCATCTGTGCTTGTCATCGGTCTCGGGCTTCAGTTGTGCCATCGGTGTCACCACTACATTGTCACTCAGGCCACCAGGCATGATATCTAATACAGTGGCGCAGGAACACAACCAATCATCAATTTGTGGGTTTCACCTGTTGGCGCCGTCTTGACTTGTGGAAGCATATTTTATCTTTTGGACAGATGATGTCATGGTGAACCAAAGTTCATTAGTTTTAAACCCTGAAGGGAAAGCCAGGCATTGAGAAACTTAATGGCTAGTGCATTTTAATAGCTCTTTTGTGATAAGATACTGCTGTGGACAGGAAGAAACAGATGATCCTCAACTTCCTATGCTTCTCTAATTTACTTCTTTACATGCATAGGTGAAGTGACTCATCAACGCATATACACATTTTTTTCCTGTTTAATATTAACATAAATGTTTTTAGTTTTAAGTTTAAATGGGAATAACTGACTTTTACAATGTTTTATTTCTCTATCTTCTGCCTCTACTGTAATTATGTTTAGTAAAATTTGGGATTTTGCAATAATGAAATATATTTTTTTAAACAAAATCTATTCATTTTGATGTGAATGGATATGCTTTGCTTTGATGTGCTTTAGACTTAGGAATCCTCTTTCACTACTTTCTCCCACCGTTACTTGGAATAACACACTTATGGAAAAAGTACAGATCCTGCTGGTCGTCTATGCAAATGGAAACAAATGCCATTGCGGTAGCTTTGCTTGCCACCTGCCAGCTGAAGTGGAGCAAATTCAAATGAGCCCTGCTACCTGTTTTGCACATACGCTCTATGTAACTTTTTGTCAGACGAATATAAACTTAATGATGTTACACTATAACTGTTTAGTGGGGTTTGAAAGCTGTTAATCTTTGGTGCGTTTTACACTGCCAACAGAAAGCGACAAAAACTTTATCTTTGCTGTAAGATATGAATTCTGGTTTGATTTTGCCTTGCTGTCAAAGGTGAGCTTATTATGTTCAGCCTCACATTTACCTCCCTATTGAGGTGGAGAGTTGCCGTAATAGTGAATCGTTTCAAACCTTAGGACACTCAGCCAGCAAGCGTATAACTTTATTTAATGTTGTCTGATTCACTCACTCATAATTATGACTTTCCAACATGACCTGGTTTGGGCTTCCTCTGTTGTCCACTACAGCCATGAAGGGTAGCACCTCTGCAGCATTCCCTTGTTGTTAGTTAGTAAGTTGTTGTTAGTTTACTAGTGATGAAGAGCTTGAGTTCTGGATTTTTTTATTTTTAGTTTTTTTCAAATTATTTTTTGAGCATCCATGATATGGGACGCTGTTCTTTCATAACACAGGTCCAACGACAGATGAACACCCTTAAAATTGATTTGGTTCTCCTCTATTTTTCTGTAGTATCACATGAAAGTCAGGTTGGGCTGTGCTTCTTATCTAATGTGTATATTATCTTTAAATCTAAAATATGACAGGATAATGATTTGCAGATGCTCTCGTTGGTTGTCTGGCTGGTTAAATATTGAGAGATTTGAGGTTGTTTCCCATCCCTGTACATTTTTTTTCCTAGGGGCTGCTAAAGCTGGACGCACTGTCCACTTGCTTAACATACAAGCCATTAGGTTGACTGTTTTGTTAAACTAACCTTAATATGATTTAGTCCAGTTGGTTTTGTCTGTCAGCCTGGCCTCATTCAAGTGAAATATAAGATGACATTTCCACTGAACCAGTACCTTTTGTCATGTTTGTGAAGTGGAAGTGAACTGGGAAAGGCAAAGGAAAGAGTTAAAAAAGCTTGTGTTAAAGCAAATTCCCTCCTGGTCTCTGTTATCAGTTCCTCTGTAGGGCACTGCAGCACACTGCATTTATTCAAAGGCCCAGTGTCACACGCCTCTGTGGAAAAGAGCCCTGAGGACCATACTCTGCTTTCCTCCCCTCGCTGCCCCTTCCACCCTCTACCCCTTGTCTTTGCTCCTTCAAGTCCTAATGCTTACTAGCTTTGTTGGGTCCTTCTTTGGGTTTCCAAGCCCCCTGTGTCTACTTGTAAAAAGCTGGTGAGGATCTGCAGAGTGAGCAGAAGAATGTAATCAGTGCTGTTGACTGTTATTGATATTAGTTAAGGTGGATGTTAAAGTTTGACTGTGACAGAACTGAAAGCAAACCGAGGCAGGACAAGGAAGAGAAGGCTTTTGCCCAATTTTCTTTGCTAATCTGAGATCAAAAGGTAAATGTTGTTACAGGAAAACTGAACCATGCTGAAAACTAAGTCTGATACTAACGTCTTTCATGGTTTTTGGCTTATTCCTGGCATTTACCTCAGGAGTGGTCCCACATTCGTCTTTAACAAAAACCAAACATAATTGTCTGCTATTGCGAGATTTTCTTGGCAGACTAGATCAGTGGATTTCCTCCACGTTGGACTTAATCACCGGATCTGCTGAGAGATCTCCTGGAGCATGTGATCATTTATCAGTCTCCTTCTCCGTCTCGCTCTCCCTGGTTTGGGGCTACTTTCACCCTCTCTCCAGTCAGAGCGCACAGCCAGTGCTGAGTGCAGAGAGTCATGTGGTGGTTCCAGGCAAGAGGAGGAGCCCATCCGAAAGACGTGCACAGGAGGCGACGAGGGATTTTAGCCCAATCATCTTTGTTTAGGGCATACAGAGAGTCCTGGGAAATGTCTCAAAGTCATTGATAAGAAGAGCTCCCCTCATAATGCTTCTCATTGTCCACACACAGGAAGTTGGCTGAAATGAGACTATTTATAGCCACCCATCCCAAGTCAGCCTATGGATGGATTCGGCACAGCAGGACTGCAGGTTATATTTGTATACTTTAGGGGATGTAATTGAATTTGTCCAAGCTGAATTAAGCTAAGGTGTGTAAGTATATCACACTGATGGCTTTTAGCCCAGAAATCAGCAACTACTTAAGCAGTTTATGGGATTTAATTTAGTTTTTCAGTCATAAACATAAATGATAATGTTGCTGTGCTGAGTACATTTTATTTCAATGTAGAAGAAGAATGGATAGGAATGCAACAATTAATTTTATGCAGCAATACCAACCAACCCACAGTCAAACCATAATGTGGTAAATATCTAAACTTCTTGCCATCTTGAGATGTTTGGCTGTTATGGCAAGGAGACGTTTAATTTTGGAGAGCACCATTTACATTAGGCCTCTGTTTAAATATACCCATTCTTTTGGGATAGGCACCCATATTGGACATTTGTAGTATTGTAGTTTGGTAATATTGTGAACCTTCTAGCCGTTGTTGCATTCCCCTTAAACCGTTACATCTAAGCTTTTATTCTACTTTACTTTGATAAAGGGTTAATGAAATACTAAATTCAAATTCTGACAGCATGAAGAGAATGCAGACGATATTTGTCTGAGGACGTGTTTCTTAAAATGTACTTCGTGGGCCCTTCAAGGACTTGTGGGGAATCTGCTTGTTAACTACAAAACTCAAGGAGGCATGGTTAGCTTGGCTTATCTTGGTGTAAAGGCTGAAGCAAGGGGAAACTGCTAGCCTGGTTCTGTCCACAGTGAAAGAAATGCATACTCACACGTTTAAAGCTCACGAGTCAGCATTATAGAGCTTGTTTGTTTGTCCATAAACAGAGATGTAAGAACAGTTCTAACAGAAATCCTATACTGTAACTGTTTCATGATGAACAGCTGTTTATGAATCTAGCAACAATCGTGCCAAATTATACATCACGTCCCTGTGTGGGCTTAGGAAGGTGTTCATGGTCCCAGGTAGCTGTTTGTTTAGTTACAACTTGTTGAGTAAGCTCTTCTACTACTTGTTCTGCTTCTGCTGGTGGTGGTGGTTAGGCAAATCTTCAAGCAGCTTCTTGAGACTAGATCAAAAGTACATTTTTTTGTGATTATTCATTTTGTGTGTGTGTGTGTGTGTGTGTGTGTGTGTGTGTGTGTGTGTGTGTGTGTGTGTGTGTGTGTGTGTGTGTGTGTGTGTGTGTGTGTGTGTGTGTGTGTGTGCGTGCAATGCATTGCTCTAAATTTGTGTGTGTGTATTTTTTGGATGTTATGTCATTTATTTTAGGGAGGACTGATCTGTAATCAGTCGCATATATATATCTGACGCATATATTTAAATGGGTTGAGTTTATAAAAGACAAGTAACAATTGCTTAATACCTCCTATGAGGAAAAAATCAGGAGTGTTTTTACTTTCCTTTTAATTGTACGTTCATTGCTAATTTCCCTTTTTTTCCTCAGGAGTTCTTTGATCATGCGAAGAAGCTGTGGGACGATGAAGGAGTGAAGGCATGCTTTGAGAGGTCCAATGAGTACCAGCTTATTGACTGTGCACAATAGTAAGTTAAACTTTTTTTACATGTGTTTTGTGTTGTGATTTTGAGCGTTGTGTACTAAAATGACACAGTTGTTCATAACTGCATGACTTATGTAATCAGTCATCTGTACTGGCAGCAAGACAAGTAAGAGAGATGATTTAACAGCCGGCAAACTATTGTCACATCCTTGATGCGTCCATCCTCTTTGTGTTTGAGGTGAAAATTGTGCGTGTGTGCTTGTGTCTTGTCATATGTGACTGTGGCTGAGATGTGTTTACACTGGGTGTGGCAGAGCAAGCAACAGTTGTAGTCTTTGGAAAACGGGACATATATCTCCTCACGTCTTTGTGTTTGACATTTGACAGTTGCTAAGACAGGCTTTGGCCTGTATTAAATGCTTGTTGAATGCACTGGACTCGTCTCATGCAGGTGCTGTCTTAAAAAAAAAAATACAAATTCTCTACTTAAAGTATTCCTCGCTCCAGTGTTGGAAGTGGAAATGATCAGTCTGTGAAGTTAATAGTCTACATTTCAACGTGTCTGGCTGGACAAAAGCTAAGTGGGTCATGATTTTGGCCACCATGTGTATAGTGCTTTACTTAATTCTATTGTACTTCAGATAGTGTAGTTATGAAACTGCTGATAACTACAGTGTGGCAACACACAGAAACTGATTTCTCTTTGCACAGTTGTAATTCTCCACCTGTACCCTGGGTCACTATAGGGACTGGTTGTACACAGTCAAGAGCCCCTCTGTTGTCAGTAAAAGGAAGTTTGGATATGCAAAGCCATTCACTGATTACAGTGCTGTCCTTCTGCTTCCTCTCTGACTCACCTCAGGATTCAGGTGTAAATATGAGGACATGTACATGGTACTATACACACTCAAACGTGCACAGGAAGTTGTCCCTCTCATCCCAATCTTAGTCCTCAGACAATGGTTGCCTTTGACTGACATAATAGTCCTCCATTATATGGCTGTAGCATTTTAGCAGAGCGTGTCCTGAAAATGGCTTAAACATAAATTTGACTTTGGTTTGTGTCTTCCCTGGTTTGTGTGGCTGAAAGCAGTTTCCATAGAATACAGAGAGTTAGTCAGGTGATGGTTGGAGAGTCACATGAGTCTGTAAGGTGGAGCTGTTACAGTTCATGGCCTGTGTTTGTCTTTGCTCGTCTCATTAAGTCTCTGTCTGTCTGCAGTGAGGTTACACTGTATGATTTAAAGAGCGATGACCAAAAATATTGTGGCGTAAACAGTTAAAACCTTTAAAGTTGTTGTTCTTGTTACTGCTCTGTGTGCGCAGTGGTCTTCTGAATGCCGAAATACGGCAAGAACTGAAAACACTGAACACGCTAAAGATGAAGCACTAAAAATACAGCTGTCTTGTAAAATGAGTAAACATTAACAGAGTGAAATGAAGCAAATGGACACCATGTAATATTTAAATTGAGACATACTGGTTTATATGTGACTTCAGTGTTGGTACAGTGCTAAACTTGCTTGTGGTCGGTTGCTGCGCAGCTACATTTTAGCATTGGAGTTATGACACTGATCGTTTAAGTCTTGAATTTTTCTAAATTACTTATTATTATGATGCATAATCATAATTTAGGGACTTATGTAGTCAAGTCATGATAGTTAAGGAGTTTTTTTGCTTGTGTGGGTTTTTCTCTCCATTGATTGATGTCTTACTTTTGTCAGACTACACAGCCTTTCATTTTTCACTTCCTCTCTGTTTTTACCTCAGTATGAACTCTCTTGGATGAAGGACATTCATGGATACTCTGACCTACATTGTCGCAACCTGTCTGCATGTTAAGACTCACATCCTCACACCTATTGTTGTTGTTGACCACTGAAGTACCTTAATTGTTCTCAGTCACTATCCTGGAAGTAGCTAAACGCTGGCACACAGCCTCAGCAGCCGACTGGGTTAAAGAGGAGGGAGCAGTGTGCGTAGCTTTGTTTTTTTTTTTTTGTTTTTTTTTTTTTTATACATTTCTGGCATTTGGGTAGTAATATTCTTAGTGAATGGCTTGTTATGTAGCTTCTGCGTTTTCTCTAGGTTTAACAAAGATGTGTGGTTCTGATCCCATACTCCTCCTTATGATCCAAAGTCAGTCCAGGAACTTGTCTTTTAATCTTTTACTTTTTTTTTCATATCTGCTCACATATTTTGTGTATTAAGCTTCCACTGACTTGTGTTTTTGTATTAACCTACATCTTGAATTGCAAATGTGATAAGAGGGCTTTCAGTTACTCTTAGAGTAAATTAAAGAGGAAGTCGGCCTGCCTGTCTGTTTGTTGGTGGAGCAGATTAGCAGGCTTACATGCTAACAGTCAAAGACAATAGACAGAGATCTGATAAATGCACTGTCACATCTGATAAGGAGACCCAGCTGTGTGTTAAAGTAGCATTGGAATATATGTGTGTTGTCCTTCACAGACCTTCCTCCACTGGTAGATATTTTTCCAGCAGGCCTAATGCCGGGTGGCCCATCGAACAAAGGCACAGGAAATAAGTTTGGGCCGATGGTGAACTCTTGTTATGCCAAAGAGCATGTCTGTATCGATGCTGAATCCTGTCACCCATTGATCCACCCTCTGCATTGCACATTTATACGTTTTAAGAGCACAGATATATGTCTGCCAGTTGATTGATTATAAGCTATTTTCAGCTGCAGCAGGCTGGTTCCATTGCAGTGCCTTGGATGTGTCAACAGCAAAATCAAACACTTTTTCTCACGCAAATCTGAGCTCCCAGTCCTCTCGCTTTTTTTTTTTTTTTTCGTGAGTGAGTGAGTGAGTGTTGAACATTACACTGTTCACGGCACAATTCATATATACTAAGGTATTTTTAACCATAGAGTTTATAATTGTTATTCAGTGTTATATGCTGTTTTGGCTGGTATGGATATATTATTTCTGAATTGCCATGGACTGTGACTGAGATGCCGCTGAATTGAACTGGCCCAGAGTAGATCAGCCTGGGTGGAGATCATGCTTTAGCTGGAGTCGGGGGGTGTAACTGAAGAAATTAGGCTATGAAGCAGCAGAGCAACGCAGTCGGTTTATACCCGCAGTAAGAATAAGGCCTGGGACGAAAGCGGATGCTGAATACTGGGCATTTTGATCAGCATATCAAATTTGTGTATCGCCAAAACAAGATGAGTGGCCCGTCGTATCTACACAGACAATTGCTTTAATAAGAGGTTAATTTTCACAACGTTATCCTGTGCTTTCTCGTGCACTCGTAAGGGTGTAATGCCTTTTTGTGTCCGTAGTCGTGGATACCTCTGGCTTTGGGAGGACGACTACAGTAGGAATTTGATTATGTTTGTTACATAAACTGGTATTTTGTAGCCCAAATTTATATTTAACAGTGGCCATTCAAATGTCATATACTGTGAAGTCTCACACTGACGCTGCTGTGGATTTGGAAAACATTTTTTACATGATAATCACGACCGCACATGAAATTCTTAAATGGTCTCTAAACTTGTCAACTTCATGGGATAAGTTTTATGTTGAATGGAGCTTTGATAACATTTGTATCTTAGGCGTGTTTTATCTGGGGATGTGATGCTGTGCAGATGACCAAGGATGGAGAGCTACAGTTGGGATGAGATGGCTCTCCAGCGGCCCTAGACCCAGAGTTGGAGCGTGGCTGTGCATACAGACGTCTAAGTCTGGGCCTGGGTTGTGGCCTGGGCCTGGGCCTGGGCTGGGGCTAGGGTGTAGTGCTGGTCACGGGACTCTGTCACCAGCCTGGGGGCCACTGACACAGTCATCTGGAACAGTAAAGTGCTAAGAATGGTGGGCATTGTCAGCCAGCGCAAGCCCCTGAAGGGCCTACAGAAACAGAGGGGCTACGCTTGGCAAACAGTGGTTGTCCTCAATAAGGAGCCTCTTCTGTTCACGGAAGAGCCTCAGAGAGTGATATTTATACACTGGCTGCATGTCACTGCTGCGTGTTTCTGTCACCTATAAGTTGTTTGTGTTTCAGCTTGTTTAATGAAGAAAGACAAACCCAGTAATTCAGACGGGCTGAACTGTCTTCGTAGCTCTGTGCGTTTTAAAAGCGTGTTTGTTGTTTTCAGCACAAAAAGTCAAAACGGCATACTGAATAGTGTTAAACCCTTGGTTTTTTAATATGTGCCACATAATGAGTGCCACAGTCATTAGGGCCTGTGATGCTGGCTGTAAAGTTAAGTCACACAACAAAATCGGTGATGGGCTGGTAATTGGAGGACTAAAGGGGGAAAAGGGCAATTTTTAATTAGTTTGGTGTGAATTTTGTCGTCTTCGCCTTTTTCTGTTTGTAATTCTTTTCATTGCAAAAAATTAACCTGTTTCTACAGACAATTTGAAATCATTTATAACTAAAATAGTTGAAACCAAAAAAATATAAAAGGCCTTAATCCAGATTAACAAAACCTTTGTGTCGCTA
The DNA here is from genome assembly GCF_900634795.4 of Betta splendens. Lineage (NCBI taxonomy): Eukaryota > Metazoa > Chordata > Actinopteri > Anabantiformes > Osphronemidae > Betta > Betta splendens. The sequence goes on from NC_040897.2 coordinate 12,783,273, forward strand.
GCTAAAATCAGATGACCCTGCCGTCAGCTGACTGAGGAATAATCAAAAGGGCACTATGGAAGTGTTTGTTTGAATGTGTTTCCGTGTATCTCCGGCTGTGTAGTGGGTTTGTGTGCATGATTTCTGAGGAAAGGGAAGAGGTCGTTTTGAGCTGAAGAATCTGATCTACTGGAAGCTCAGTGGGACTCCGACTGCACAAACCACTGTCCTTAAGGTTGTTGGAGCCCCCTGTGGGACCAGCTCTCTCCCACTATCTTTCTTGTCTCTCTCCCGTTCTCTGTCTGTCTGTTCAGTCGTCTCTTGAGGCCAGAGAGCGATAGCAGAGAGGATGTTACAGAACACATGTTGTTCCCTATATGAAACTTTTTAGACACGGTATCGGTTAACATCTTTTAAATTTACCAGTATGCTCATTAACTGGTAGTGGCTTTTCTGTGTCATATTTGGGTGCTGTGAATATTGCAGCTATTGTAGATAATAGGTAAAGAAGGCTCTCAGCCCTGTCTGGGTATTTGGGAACCGCTGAGAGCGGCTAAACCCGGTCAGCATAACATGCTACAGCACATGTCACAAGATGAGCTATGATGTTTCATCTTGTTTCTAGAGACCATCCAGCCTGAAATCCAGTGTGGCTCGATAGCAAAACGCGTACATGCTGCACAGTCTGTATCAAAATGTGGAGAGTCTGAAAACTAGCTTGCCTCACCGATCTTAAAATGTGAACAGGGTTGCAGAGAAAATGGGAATTTATGTTCCACTTAAAGGGGAATTGCAGCTATAAATAGCTTTTTATTTTTGGTTTAAAATGTGCGTCCATTTTAAAGGACAGACAGAGACACAGAGAGGCCGGTGAATGGCGGATATCTGTGGGTCTGTGCTGACACACACACACACACACACACACACACCTTTCTCTGTGACACACATGCATATACACAGTGCTGTTGGCTGGGAGAGTAAAGGCACAGACTGCTGGAGGACAGCAGTGGCGCTGCAGGTCCCCTGCTCAAAGATTGTGGAATGGTCGGCCATAGACCACCCCCCCATTCCTCCCCTCTCCGCCTTTCTCTTTACTGAGTATCCCCCCCCACCTCCCACCCCGCTCTCTTTTCTCCCCCTCCCCTTCCACCCCCCTTAGAGCTTATGTAAACTAGCTGTGGAGCCAGGGCAAGCTGAGGCTATTTTTAGCTGCAGCACTGCAGAGCAGAAACTGGCGGAGGGTCACGTGTGCGCAGCCGAATCAAAGGGAGTATCCCGGCAATGCGCTGTAAACAAAGGGAAGGTCAGTAGCAGAAGGTGAGACACAAAACGCCTCTGTATTGGTTTTGTGCATGAGTGGCTGTGCACTGCCTGCCCATACCTCCTCTCCTCGTAATACCCTGCCAAAAACGAGTCACTTTGTGTACGAACGTCCCCCTCCCCACAAACGCACACATGCACAACTCCAGCGTTTCTCCCCTGCTAGACACAGAGAGAGGAGCTGAATTGATCAAAGCAGGGTCTGACACGCGAGGAGACATTTTGCTGTCTAATCGTGACAGGGGCTCCCAGCTCCACACTCTTCCTGTTGCCTATCAGTACCAGCAACAGCAGACTTGAAGCCACACACAATTCATCAAGACCCGCACGCACACATGCGTTGAGCATCGACAGCAGCGCGTTCTCTGTCACACAGGGATTTTGTGCCCGTGCTGCCTGCCGAGAGCTTGGCCTGGTTGTGTAACGCAGCTCAGGTCGCGGAGGCGCTAGGCCCCGGCTAGCAGCTAGCGGAGTCCAGCCACACCCAGGCAAAATGTCTCTCTCCACATCAACCACTAGTCAAACAAGCCTCAACTTTCACCTCGCGTGGAATGTGGCCAGAGGGGGGCACGGCTATTTATAGAAATCTTTTTCTATTTTTCTGTCACATCGGTTTGTTTGCCTAGACATTTTGAGCCGTTGGCTGCTTTATCAGGCTAGACTGAAAGGTAGCTTGGAGGCTAACTTGGGTAAACATCGTGCCCCGGCACAAGCTGTAGTTCAGCACCTTTTTGGTTGGATTAGTTATTGTTGTACTGTAGGTGTTCCTAACCTGGAAATCTGGAGGGACTTTAACCTGGTGATGACCACCAAATGGATCCACCCAGTCCAGTTCTTTTCTTATATGCCGCATCAGGGGAACATCTGGTTTCTGTTTGTGACTTATTTTGGTTTTTCAAAGTGATACTGTATTGTACTGTACCAATATTGATTTAGACATGTCAGTCCACACCTGCTATGTTTGTACAGCTGCTGCAAGTTAAATAAAAGTACAAACTAGTGACATATTACTTGTTAATTTGTCTTCCTGTTCCTGTACGCACATAAACATTGAGAAAATTATGATAACCGGTTAATTCTTTTTAATTTGGAAGATTTGGTGCTTTGTTGTAAAATTCATTTAGGTTTTTAAATTGTAATTTAGCTATTTGTTGTATAATTAATAATGAAATGTTTACCTACTGAACAGCCCTAAACAGCTTCTGTATTAAAAGGCCTGATGCTAGTGTGCTTTAAATAAACCTGTATCTGCTGAAACTGACCAGTATATTTAAAAAGTGGATGTGAAACGCAGCATGAAGATTTTGGTGTAGTAGTGGAGTGAAATATGGAGATGACTGCATCTGCAAAGTGATTAGTATTATAGCTTATCGAAGTGGTTTAACTGGTGTAATATTCAGCGGGGGGGTGTTTTGACTCCTTACCGGTTCACACTGCACAGTGTTTTTTGTATAACATCCACAATAATCATCACCACGTTCAACTGTGTCCAATTTATCACAACCTGCATCTGCCTGTTTGTGGCTGCCTGACCTGCTTACACACACACACACACACACACACACACACACACACACACACACACACAAGCCAGTACAAAGCGTGTCTCTGCTTTGTCTTGATGTATGGAAGAGTCAGGGAATGGAAGGATACAAGTGCAGCCTGGCTTGGAAAGAGACAGGGATAAATAGAGAGAGAGAGAGAGAGAGAGAGGAGTGGTATGGACTGACTGGGGTTGCCATAGGAACCCAGCTGCTAAAAGCAGGCAGGGTCATTTTGGAAGAGAGGCTGTGTGCAGCAAGAGCGAAGGGATGCCACCCACAGGCCAGTTTGGGAATTAAACAAACAGGCCAGTGCAGCTTAGTTCCTGATGAAACTCCGTCAAAAAACTTGACGTTTTAAATAATTAAATAAAGAATTAAAGCAGAAAAGAGCTTGTTTTATTGAGCATACCTTCCTCCCTGAGTAGTTTGGAATTAAGTTGTATGTTTATGATCGCTAGCTGGTTCAGCCTGAACTCTTTGGCTTATGCAACGTGCCCTAGCATTGTAGACCTCCCTGTCTGAAATTAGTTGTTCTTTATTGACTTTTGATTAGGAGAAAAGAGGAAAAGCTCATTTCACTGGGTCACTGGTCGACTTCAAATTTGACACGGAGGCTGCGGTTGTTTACAGGGTAGAGAATTGAAACCTAATCGATAGTGTTGATTAGACTATTTTTACATGGGTTTTCTATTTTTGGTGCAGACTAATTCAGTAGCTGACGGTGTATTGATACTGGACTTCAATATTATTTAGAGGAACACATAAGTCAATTTCACTGCGAGAGCTGCATTTGAGAGCGCCACATGGGACATGGTTCAGACGTGACGAGGCCCCACTGTGTTTCAAACACTGAATTTGGGGGCCGACCCTATTTTAAGCAGAGGTAATTTTATGGTCCATGTGGACAATGAACAGATACAAAAGACATTTTTTATACAACACCTTTAAAAACTATGACTTGATGCGGCCCTGGAAGGTAAATTGGTGGACCTGAGATAAAGCAGGGACTTCTGTTTACACGAGCGTTGGTTTGACTTTCAGGAGTGTCTCCATTCTTGCTCGTATATTTAGGAAGTACCCACTGAGCCGTTGATGGATTTGTCTAGTTCCAGATCCATCTCCCTAACTTCACAGTGTTCCTGTTTGGATGGGCGATTTGAACCCCAGGCTCAGATCTTTCCACCAGGTGATCAGGATCCTGCACAGTTCCAGCTTTACTTTGTCCTGTTGAATGTCGCTCCGTGTGCTGTAGCAGCTTAATACCGTTCACACAGTTAGTGTTACATGATGAGCTGTGTTTGTTGGAATACTGGAAAACTTCTAATAAAAGACAAATGAAGCATAATTGAAAAGGAAGTTCTTGAGCTGAGATGTTAGATTTCTATTTGACAGGACCATTATTTTAGGTATTGTCCAAATAGAACTGAAATGGTTTAGGTTTCTCTGAAATGTGGAGAGAATTGCAGTTTGAGAGAAACTGATGACTTCAGTCAGTAAGTGACTAAAAAACATTTTTTTGGGGACCTTTTTTTTTTCAAATAAATACTTTTTTGTTCTGTTGGTACATTTTAAAAAACCTGAGTAATAGTAAATATACAACTGAGGAAAATCTCCAGGCAGCAACATTGTGAAAGTGCTGCTGTCCTGCAGTGGGTTTTACAATACCAGTCAGATGGAGACTAAAGTGAAAGTCCATTATGTTGGCCCGAGTGGCTCAAAATATGGAAACTATTGATCGCATTTCTGTGTACTGCTAATTAAAGATGGTCCACTATTTGTAAAAAGTCAACCCAATTATCAAATGAGCACATGAGTCTGGGTGCTACTGTTGGCATGAGGGCTGCTCATCTGCTGGGGGTGACTCTTTCCAGCCAATATTTCAGAACGTGCTCTTTTTACAGTCTCTTACTCTTGTACATGCTTGCTAGTCACTCAGTATATACTCACATCTGCTGTTTATTTAGCAATACATGTATTTACTCTATTTGTACCTTGTATTTGTATTGACGCCTCTTGTGGCACAGGACTTTCTGTGGTCTGGTTAAGGGAGAGGACCCCATGGAGCTGGGTGACCGGTGTCCTTGGTATGAAGTGTTGCTCCACCACCACCACTGTGTTCTCTCGGCCCATATTTAAGCCCAGTGGGCAGCAACATGGGACCTGGACCACGTGGATGTGCCCCTCAGCCTCCATTGTGTGTGGGGCTGACTTTAAACTGACTGTAGCATTAACAGTAGTCTTTGTATCCAACTAACTAGCACCTAGTTGACTAGAACGAATTACCCGGTCGCCTCTCTGGATCCAGTTTTTCTGTCATTCAGTCTGAGGCTTTGAAAAACGGAGCCAAGTCAAGTGATGCTGTCCAGAACAAAGCCTATACACAATACCACAGGCTGGCCACATTGAGGCCAATGTGTTTTGGTTAAATTCAGAGACAACCCGGGCCCGCAGACACAAAGGGAGAGACCGTAGTAGCAGAGAGAGTAGTGGATTTTTAAATTTAACCTGTCAGTGCGGAGCAAATCGTCATGGAATACTAAAAGGCATTTGGGTGTGTGGGCGGGTGCAAGGATAGAAAGATAAGTCAGTAACTACAGCTGGAGTGATGCAGTTTAGGACAGTAGGAGAATCTAGAGGAAAAACAAAGACACGTACAGTAGTTTTCCATGTATGAACCATAGTAAGAACTGTCCATTGTTGCCCAGCATGACCTCATCAAATTGTGATTTTAGTTTGGGAAGGAAACTAATGAAACCAACGCAAACCACAGATTCCCTGGATCTGAAACGCAGCTTGCCTGTTTGCAGCCAAACAGCTGTAGTGACTGAAAGGTGCACCCAAACCATTTGATAAGGCGCTATCTGGAAGGCCACTCGGTAGTCAATGTTATCTTACCACATTTTTCCTGGATCCTTGTTATATTTTGTGGCTGCTCTCTGGCTAAGGGAACTATATTTGGCTCTCCGGTCCTCTACCAATACTACTTCTGTCACATGGCAGTCACAAAGTGCTCAGTAATTATAACCTCGCAAGGTTTCGGCGAGGAAAGCTGACTAAAAATACTCCCACAATGCTGCAGTGATGGGACGAAGGCTGAGCTTTTGGATATTGTGCCAGTGTTGTTTTAATCACATACAGGCTGTATATGTGTTTAAGTATGGTCTGATGGTCTGCTACTCGCTTTCAGAGGAGCACAAAATGACAAACACATTTAATTAAATGTGTGGTTTGGATCTTGAACCATCAGACTGCATGACTTCAAAGCCAAATATCTGCATTGCTTCATGTTGAGATGCTTTGTGTTTTGTTTTTGGATGGGGGGTGTTTTGAAACACAAGTGGTCATCTATTAAGTATTTAATTAATTTCTTACTTGCTTGTTAATTACTTTAAATGCTAAATTCCAAGATTTGAGTTTGTAGTTTATCAGCCTTTTGCTTTGTAAAGACAAGGTGAATAGTTAAAAGATTAGAAAAGTCAGTTAGAAGTCGTATCGTTACAAATACAGTTGTATCATAGCGATATCAGCGTTTAGTCTTGTCTTCCTTTTTTCATTCTTTGTTTGTTTTCTTGGGAAATATTTTATTGTTTCTCTTACTATTTACAAGTTGGCAACTTCTAGTTATTCCATGTCCTGACAACAGTACAGTAAAGTGGACACTACTCTGATCTAGAATAGCAACGTTTATCTCGCCTTCAGGACGTTTTGTCCTGTTTTTTCTTTTGTAACGTTCGAGTTCTGCATTTGTACTTTACTGAGTATTTGACTGAGTCTGATCTGTAGTGTTATAATTAACTGTGTTTTAGTGAGTCCCCCTTGTTTCTGGTCCATGTCCATATGTTCTTAACCAAATAACCTGCTGGCCACAGAAGACGCCCTGCTTCACTCGCTGACTAAGTCGAGTCCTTATCTTGTTGGCAAGTACCCGTTCTTTCAAAACGGACGACGTTTCCCTTTATCTGCACACACTATCAATACTGTCATATCGCACAGCCCTAAAACAAGATATGAAAAATATGTGTACCTGTTCATCAAAGCATCTTTTATAGAGCTACCACTAGTGGTCATAAACTTGTCAGAATCCTCTGTGTCCAGAGAGGCTAAGGTTCAGAGGTCCTTCGGTTCACGGTTGCTTGGCTTAGAAGTAAAAAAACAAATTAAAGATGCTGTGTGGAGCTAAACGTGGTTACTTTAGACTGATGTGCTCATTTTATAAACATTAACTAAAAGAATGATTAAACATTTAACCACTAGATAATAAAACAAGTTTAGAGAGCAGAAGAGTGAGTGTAGAAAGCTAGTTTTATACTAATGCTGTGCTGTATAGTTTAATCTAACTTGTTTTTGTGGGAAGCAGAAATTACTTCATTGATATTCATTTTAATTCCTTTTCCACATGTTGGTGTTTTTGGTCATACAGTGGTTTCATCTTCTCCATGTCCCTGAACTGTGAGATTGTCTTGTCTTTCAGGAATAGCCTTGCTTCTTTTGAGTGGCCTGAATGCAGCACAAATACAGTTGGTGTGATAAAACATTTGTCAGAGCACATGAGCAGTGTCTCTGTTACCTAATGCTTCATAAAAGGCCATTTATTCTCAATTATTTAATATTCAGTGGGTGTGCTACTTTTAGGGACTGAATCGGGCATCGGCTATTCCTGGTTGGAATCAGACAGAAACTCAAACCCAGCTGATGAATATTGTGTGCATCAGGTTTCTTGCGTCTGTCTTGTCTTGACCTGTGACGTCCTGAAGCCTCAGATGGTTTGGGGAAAAAACGAGGGATGGTTAGACGTTTGCTCCACATCTGTGTCCTACATACCAGACTCACCAACTTCAAGTATGGGCTGGTGCCTCTCAAGGATCACCGCCTACACCCAGATCTCCTCTACTGGGGTTGAACATATGTTTAGTTGTGGGCCACACATTTCATTCCCACGATTGTACAGCTGCAATGATCCCATTTTGCCTTTTGTGCTTAAATATACTTTAGTAATTCAATCAACTCTGACTCCAGTAGTGTAGCAGTAGTACTGTCAACAGTGTTTATTTATTCTTCGACCCCGTTCTTTTGGAGCCATAGAATAGACACTGATGGACCTATAGTAAATCAGTTCAAGGACTCTTTTGGCCTAATGGTTTAATTTATGTGTGTATGTAGAACACACGAGTCACATTACAGCTGTTCTCCTGTTAGGACTGTGTTTTTGCAGTGTTTCGGGCTCTGGGACGGTCCCTGGGCCTGTGTGGCCGCGCGTCCCCGGCCTCTGTGTCCTCAGCCTGCCTGCCGTGCTGCAGAGAGGCCCAGTCCCTGCTGCTGCTCCTACTGCCGCACATGCTGTCTCAGTAGTGAAGAGAGGGCAACAGCGAGCTGTCTAACCTCCACAATCACCGCCTTATGTAATACTCTGGCTAGAGACAGACCAAAATAGCCCGGACTGAGCAGCCCTGCCCTCTTGTGGCGACTGGCTGTCCTAACACCGGCCTGCTGAGGCTGTAAGGACTCAGACATGGCGCCTGAGCTGTGACTCAATGCTAATACTTTAGTTTTGTCTATTGTTGAGTGTTTTTATGGAGGTATTGTAGATTCTTTGTTGGTTTTACTGAATGGGGACAATAAATTGTTATATGTTAGTAATAGAAATGCATAGTTCATAATCTGAGCCTGCTCTTTTTCTTTGTTTGCAGTTTCCTGGACAGAATTGACTCTGTCAGACAAAGTGACTACACACCAACAGACCAGGTGAGTTTTCCTGCTCATCTGATCAACATAAGAGCTATGCACCACGAAGCCATATGTTCCTCTGAGCTGCTTTCTCTTCTCTTGTCATGTTCTACAGGACCTGCTACGCTGCCGAGTGTTAACTTCAGGGATTTTTGAGACGAGGTTCCAAGTAGATAAAGTGAACTTTCAGTAAGTTCTTGCCAAGGACATTTAATTCCATTCAGCTACATTTCATTTGAGCCATAAACCATAAACCCTGAGAAAAGTCTCCCATAGACATCACTGTTGTCAAAGTCCTGCTTTAATAGAAGGACTTTTAAAAGTAATGGATTAGACACACACCCTGTGAAGGAAATGTTCTCTCCTGTTCACATCCGGTGTTACATTCTGTGTTTTGCAGCAACGTTTCCTAAATCTGTCGCCCAGTGCTGAAAAGCCAATTTGCCGGGCGTTTTCCTCTTTCTGCCAATGATTGGCTCTGTAAAAACACTGCTTTGTTTCTTTTTTCGCGTCATTACTGCTCCAAATATCGTAGTTTTCAGATGTCGCTTGTGGCTCTGAGTGCTTTATATACCACAGCCTTGTGTTACCTGCCTGAAATGTCATGAGTTCGTGCCCTGTGCCCCTGAACTTAAAAACTCTAAACCCCAGCGTCCTCAGTTGCTGGAAGCTGAGGCAAATGTAACGGGAGTCTGGCTGGTGATGTCTGACGCAGTAGGTACTGGCTTCAGTTATAAAAACGCTGATAAAGAGTAGAGTAAATGTTTTGTAACTTCTTTGATTGTCAGAAAATGACCCGCCTTCTCCAGACACAACAGGCTTGTTTCACAATCTGAAACAAACCTTTGTTTCAAATTATATCATCCCATGTGATGGATAATGCCGCTCTAGGACATGACTCTCCAGCAGGTTGTGCAGTTGTAATTCTGCTTTGATGACTTCCATCGAAGTTGGTACCCACTTCTTCTTAGAATTAATATATTAGTTGATGGTTCACTTGTTCTATAGAGTACCTGATGCTCTCTGTCCTGGTCTACCCGACGCATCAACAGCATGTGACCACAAGAGGGCAGCAGTTGGTGTTTTTGCAGTGTGTTACAATATTTTGTGTCCTTCACAGTATGTTTGATGTTGGGGGCCAGAGAGATGAAAGGAGAAAATGGATCCAGTGCTTTAATGGTGAGTTGCCTGTTTATGTGTGTGTGTCCCAGTATGACAGAGAAATAAAATCACCCGTTGCCCAGAGAAAGAATCGCCCCTCAGTCAGTCTAAAATATTGTTAATGTCTACATTCATTAAAATAACAGTTAGAACCAGTGTATGTGGAGCAGGCTTTGACTTTTCTTAGCTGTGAGTATGAGTCCTGATGGAGTACGTCTCCTCCTCCCAGACGTCACTGCTATCATCTTCGTGGTGGCCAGCAGCAGCTACAACATGGTAATAAGGGAAGACAATAACACCAACAGGCTACGGGAAGCTCTGGACCTTTTCCGCAGTATTTGGAACAACAGGTGAGACAAACGTAGCTGTGTGACCCTCAACGATGACACTTTTTGATTAGGAGCTGTATCTCACATCCTGTGACCTTTTCAACTTTCATCTGTCTGGTTTTTTTTACATACTCCTCCTCTATCACTTTATTTTAATTTAGGGCTTTTCTAATGGACATTCACATGCTTGTGTTTCAGATGGTTACGCACTATCTCGGTCATATTATTCCTGAACAAGCAGGACATGCTGGCTGAGAAGGTATTAGCTGGAAAATCCAAAATTGAAGACTACTTCCCTGAATATGCTCGCTACACCATACCAAATGAAGGTTAGTGGTCCACAGACAGACAGGGACCCACACGCCCGCTCGCCTCTGATGCCATTGCAGCTTTTAACCTCTATTCTGCTGGTCTTTCAGCAACTCCTGAACCCGGCGAAGACCCAAGAGTGACGAGAGCTAAATTCTTCATCCGAGATGAGTTTCTTGTAAGTAGATGAATGATGATCAGTTGATTGCTATCAGATGACAGTGTGGCCAGTTTTACGATGTGGCTTTCGAAGATCAAAGAACAGTGAATGAACCCTGGGCCTCTCTCTCTCCCCCGGTAACATAATGTTGGTCTCGTCTCCTCCCCCAGCGGATCAGCACTGCAAGCGGCGACGGCAGACACTACTGCTACCCCCACTTCACTTGTGCCGTGGACACAGAGAACATCCGGCGGGTGTTCAACGACTGCCGGGACATCATCCAGAGAATGCACCTGCGGCAGTACGAACTCTTGTGATGGGAGACTCCTCCGTCAGCCTTCTGTGTTTTTCTCCACCATTCTGCATCCTTGACAAACCCTTCCTCCTCCCCCTCTTCTTCCTCCCATACTCCACTCCTCCCTCAACGACCCCTGAGCACCCCTCCTGTCGAGGACTATGAAGTACTACTGAAGTGTGTCAAATCCTCTTCCTCTTCTTAACTTCTTAGCTTTTTTCTACTTTTTTTTTCTCACAGATTCGTCCCCATTTTAATGACTTTAAAGGAACACTGGGGAACAATGTTGTTGCGTGCTTCTTTTTTTTTTCTTTCTTTTTCCTTTTGAATGCCTTGATATTTGTCATTCCACTAAGCCTTGGGCTACCTCTTTTTTTTTGCCCCTTGTGTGTCCTTTTTTTTTTAAATTTTTTTTGGACCTGCCATCGGACCTGAGCTGTTGGGCGTGGGAAAATAAACCACACCTTGTGTGTGTGTGTGTGTGTGTGTGTGTGTGTGTGTGTGTGTGTGTGTGTGTGTGTGTGTGTGTGTGTGTGTGTGTGTGTGTGTGTGTGTGTGAGAGAGAGAGAGAGAGATCGAGTGCATGTATGGGTCTATGTTTGTGTGTCACTTGCTAGTTCACGCTGGCATCACCACGACGACCTTCGCCCCCCGTTTATTATTGTTTTTTTGGCCCGTTGCCCCTTCCCACCTGCTTCGTCTGCTCGTGCCCGTGACTGGACGCCGAGGAAAAGGGGGAAGGGGAAGCTGAGTGGATGAAGAGATAAATGCACTTTGCATCAGGTTCCTTAACAATTTTTGTTGTTGTCGTTGTTTTTTCTTCAGAGGAAGCATACACACAATGTAGCATCACAATATTTATTACCCTGTCACGATGTTAGCTTGCCGAGCTGCAGGGAGGACCGAGCGGCCGAGAGACATGTGGAGTGAACGGTGAAAGGGGAGGGGGCAGGAACCATGATGAAGACGACGACGACATGATGAAAGATTAATATGAAGGAAAAGGGACTAGGCTTTGTGCACCTTAGCCCTGCTGCCTCCATGGACTCGAACCTGCCTCCTTTTTCCACACAAACCATCCTTTTAGCTTAGACGGGAGGGGAGGGAGGGTGGTGGGGAGAAAAATGTATCGTTTTTATTTCTTTTTTTGTTCAGTTTTTTTGTTAACTTGTACACTGTGCAAGGTTGAATTATCCTGTACAGACTGTAAAATGTAATATTATTTTGTACAACTTAATTGAAAGAAAAACAAATCTACTTGTAGATCTTTGTGCCTTGATTATGGCTGTACCTGTAAATGAGCTCAGATGTAAGTATGTTTTTGACTGCGCTGTACAGCTTGATGTCAAACTCTATCGGCAGCGGAAGACTGCGGGTAGGGGACTTTCTCTGTAGAGTTTAGTTTTTTCTGGTTTATAAAAAAAAAAGAAATGCTGTTTAGTAAAAAATCAAAAATAGGGAAAAATCCTAAAAACCTGTATACATTATGCAAATTAACCACTTACCTGCAGTGAAGACCAGATGTTGCAGCGCCATGCCTTTTGTTTCTTTTATTAGTTTTATTTTTTCCTTCTCTGATTCTTTTTAAATTTCACAGCTTTAAACATTGGAAATCCATTGAAAGTGTCCAAATTGCAACCTGGTGTTGTTTTAATAGGAACCAACGTTTTTTCGATATGAAGCGTGTCTGAGATCTGTACTGACGTGCGTGCCTGTGCGCATGTGTACATAAAAAACATAGACTCACAGACGCATTGTGTGTGTGCGCGAGTGGAAGCGAGCGAGCGCGAGTGAGTGCGTGCGCGTTGTGTAAAATTTTATAAATGTATGTACATGTAAATTTATAGGTCTATATAAATATATATGTACAATTATACATGTTTAATTATGTGTGTGCCTAGGTGTACATACCTATGTATGTATACGGTAAATATGTATACATACACACATAGGAAAGCATGTTTAGAATGGAGATGAATAAATGAGAGTGTGCAATATTAGTAATTCTTTGGTCCTTTGGAGCCATAACAAATGGCACAGGCACTATGAATGTGTGAGCAGCACCCAACAAGACAAGCTCTTCTCCTTGTACAAACAGCATCAGCCTTTTCTTCTGCTACCGTACACATCTATCCCCAACAGAGAGTGAACTGACTGGAGGTGCAACAACCTTGTTTGGCCTGGGAGGATGATTTAAATGACATTTTTATTTTCTTTAAATAAAGAGGCACATTAGAGGACTTTGCTTTATTTCCATCTTGGTGTCCACGTTTGTTGTTTTGTTCGCTTGCTCGTCGGCGTTTTCACCACGTAGCCCTGCAGTTAGAATGTGATGAATAACGCCAATGCAGTAGAAGTAGGATTTATTGTTTTGTTGGTTCCTTAGTTTGTGAATAAACGGCGCTAAAACCAACTACTGCTACAGTGAAGACAGGAATTGTGTTATGTTACTGTATCCAACTAAAACAAATGTAGGATCTTTTGTTATACACAGTAAACATGTGCTCAGTTTATCCAGATTCAGTGGCTCTGGTCATCAGTTGTTATGTCAGTACAGTAGTAACACAAACCGGTCCTGGTTCCTCGTCTCTGCTGCTCCAGGTTTTGGAAACTGAATCTAAAAGCACGAGGCTGTAATAATTCATGTTCCTGTTCTCTGGATAATTGACTACCTCACTACAAACTGTAAAACACGGAGATTCAGATTCAGCTTTATTATGTACAGTTCATCAGAAACGCTTCAACAATTTGGCAAAAACCCTCACAAACATTTGGCACAGAGAGTCAGCAATAAATATATTCAGATATGCATCATAAAAACCAGGAGAACCTGGATCTGACTTCAACAATGGAAACGAGACTGAGTGAGATGATCCATGTGTTTACACCAGGTCACAGTTAAACATCAGAGTGAGGAGACGTGAAGCACCGACGCGCGTCTGACCTCCACTCAGACCGGAGGTCGCATTTACACCACAGATGCGTGTGATTTGTCTTAATGCCTCGTGTGTGCGCTTCAATAACTCAGACAGGTGAAGTGTTGTGAAGTCGGGCTCAGGAAACAACATTCTCCTGAAGCAACAAGCTCCACCCGCCTGCTACGTCCAAGGAAGGTGAAACAAACACCACTGGTGGTTAGTGTCAACAATGTGGCCCTGTGTCTGCAGATGCCTCGTCATTAACTGAGTCTCTCAAAGACATAAACTATGTTCGTCACAGTGCTGCAAAACATTTCGACAGACAAATCAAAAAGTGTACGAACAGATTCGCTCGGGTTCAGAGGCCGAACGCCGGCAGCATCTGCCGAGGCTCGCGCCGCGGCTCCGTCCCGGTGCACGCTGGGCGCCGCGGCTCACAGGGACTTGTGCTTCCCCAGCAGGCAGAGGCTGAGGCACTGCAGCAGGCCCTTCATCCACAGGCAGTGGGCCAGAACCAGCAGCAGCAGGCAGGCGCCGGCCGAGCAGTACACGCCGATCACCGTGCTCTCCTCCGGCAGGAAGCACTTGGACAGAGCGTAGCTGCTGGGCGACACCGACGCCTGGGGGGGGGGGGGGGTCAAATCACTTCAGTCAGGTGTGTGTGTGTGTGTGTGTGTGTGTGTGCACGTGCGCGCTCACCAGGATGATGCTGGGGTTGTTCCGGTTCCTCCAGCTGAACGACGGCACGCTCACCTCCGGGTACCGGTTGTCGTGGAGCACCTCGCAGCCGCTGTGCGTGTGTCCGCTGAGGACGAGGCGCGGCTTGAACCACTGCAGCAGCTGCGGAGACAAAGGCGCGCAGCGGTCAGACGCGCGCCCGCCGTCCCGTCCGGCCGCGGGCCGACGAGCGCTCACCCGCTGCGAGGCCTCCTTGGACAGCACGTCGTACTTCTCTCTGAACAGCAGGTGGCGCTCTCCCGGCGGCGCCGCGTCCCGCCCCGTGCAGCCGGCGTCGCTCACCCTGTACAGAGGATAGTGCTGCAGGGCACAGGCACGCGCTTTACTCGGGCTCGCGTTGCTCACGGGTTATGTTTACTGTGCAGCACAACTGACGCGGCAGGGAGAGCGATCGGTAATTATTCTCATGTGCTGCTGATGTGGTGGAATGTGAGGATTTGCTGCTTTAGAATGTTTTGTGCAAACATCTGCTGTTTCAATGACTTCCAGGAGATTTAATGAGGATGAGGTTGTGTTTGCACACATTCTATGAACACTGACACTGATGTTTAGCACTTTTAATTCATTCATACGTTAAATCGTTTATATTTACATGGAGTCAGAAAAGCTGCGGACCTCCGAGCTCCTGAGTGTGTCTCAGACTGAGGTCAACATTTCTACAAGACTAGAGAGACACAAAAGACACAGAGTGACCACAAAGACACACAACGTTACTCGACAGAGACACAAAACACAGTTGCTTCACAAATATGCAGAGAGACACAAAGTGATGACACAAAAACAACACACAACTATCTCATAGCTAAAAAGGAAGCGAGACATGAAACACACAACTTCGTAGAGGAGAAGACACACAAGCCGACGTCACAGACACAAACCCACAGGATAAAACCGATCAAACATTAACAACCAACGACTTGAGCAGAGATGAAAAGCAAACACACAAAAAGACAAAGGAACGTGAAGACAAAGGCTACAAAGACCAGAACATTGCTGTTTTGTGTCTCTTTCAGTCTGGAGGTGCTTCCTGCGTTTAAGCGGAACCCGACCCGTCTGGACTCGTATTGTGATCACACTCCGACCCAGACGTGGTTACCTGCAGCATGATGGGGGGCGTGGGGGGGTAGAGCTGCGCGCCTTCACAGCCGTCCGCCGCGCCGCCGCCGGGCTGCGGGTTCTGCGGGTTCTGCGGGGAGGACGACATGAACACTCGGTCAGCTGTTCTGCCCAGGGTTCGGGTCGGGTCGGGTCGGGTCGGGTCGGGTGAGCGCGTGTCCCACCTGAAGCGAACAGTTGAGGTCCCTGGACAGTTTGATGAGCTCCTTCTCCACCGACTGGCAGATGGGACAGCCGTCGCCGTGCAGCGCCACGCTGTTCACCAGCAGGAAGCTGGAGGGGTCAAAGGTCAGGCACCATCAAACAGAAATTCATTTTATTTCACATGAGGCTGCAGATGTGTATCATTACATCAGGCTGTCATGTTTCCCAGTAGCAGCGACTTCAGTACACGGCTTCTCTGCACACGTCTGCTTTGGTGCAGACTGAGTCAGTGGATTAAACCTGTGACCTGTCAGCTGCTGAGTCACATGCTCGCCTGCAGTGTGTGTGTGTGTGTGTGTGTGTGTTGTTGTGTGTGTGTGTGAGTGTGTGCGTGCATGTGTGTGTCTTTGCGGTTACATTGGAGTGGGGCCCAAAATCCTGTTTTTCGACCAAAGTGAGGCCCTATTGTCACTTGTGGGGCCCTTTGGCTGTGTGTATGTGTGTGTGTGTGTGTGTGTGTGTGTGCGTGTGCGTGCTTGTGTGCGTCTGTGTGTGTGCGTGCGTGTGTGTGCATGTCTCGGCCTCCTGTCACTCACTTCACTCCCTTGGTGCTGACGATCCTGGTGGAGGAGGCGTTGAACACCTTCTCGAAGCGCTGCAGCTTGAACCAGTCCATCCTGTGGACACACACACTCGTCACGGCGCCGCCGGCTCCGTCGCGTCACTCGGCCCGTCGCGTTACGTAAGCGCCGCCGGCCTCCTGCTGCACCCGCCCCGTTGGAGCCCATCACTCCCCCTCCACTGAATCCCAGCCGTCAAACGCTCCAGCGGGGGATTAGTTTGTGCTTCTGCTTTTAACGCTAAAGAGGGGAGGCAGTGAACGCAACATCTGCCTTAGAACGCATCAGCAGGGATGAAACTGACCCTTGAGCTCAGAACCTGTGTAGCAGTGATACGCAGACTTAGGCTGCATTACCCTGTGGCCTTTGCCCTGTGATGACGTCATCGCTCCCTTAATGATTCATTTTCAGTTCAATCTTTCGCAGCGTTTACATTAATACCAGGAAACAAGGTGATGATTTAACATCTCTCGTCAAACCCTTCCGCCGTCTCCAGGTCTGATGAGCGAAAAGGCTCCTCACAGCTGACGTGAAGGCGACGGCGGCTTGTTATTTAAAGCTATAAACAGGTTCTGCATGTTGTCACACCCGAGGTGTGTCTGCAGTTCAGATTGGGTTCGACCTGAGTCACGGTCAAACCCGCTGCACTGGTTTCTATTGACATCTACTCTTGGAGCAAACTGCTGCCTCCACCTACGATCACTTTGTCGGTGGGATTCGCTGAGGGTAAATAAGCGGCGCACGGGCTCCGCGTCCTCGCCGGCACCTGCGGCTCCAGCCGGGCCGTGTTCACGCCGCAAATGTCAGAACCCTTCCCCAGTCCGGCCCGTAACCACATGTTCCCTCACAGCTTACGTAACGTGCACAAAGTCCCTTTGTTGTAATGGTTTTCTGGCTCCGCTGTGTGATAGCGTGAGGCCTTTATTGACATTTCTGTGGAAGCTGATAAATGCGCCGACGTGACGCGGGGCGGAACCGAAGCCCGGGAACCCTTGAACAATGAACAAAGGGGCCGGCGCGGCCTCCTTACTCGTAATGGAAGCCGATGTCGTGGTTGCCGACCAGCACCACCAGCTCCGTGTCGGGGGAGTGCCTGAACATCCGGTGGAAGCGGCGCACGTCGTCCTCCCAGTGCTGCGGAGACACAACCACACACGTGAGGCGGCTGGAAACCGGGCTGCACCCGCTGCTGCGGGCTCCGGCCCCGGCCTTTCGTCACAGCACCGGGCCCTTCACACTGAAGCCTGTCTCTGACGCTGCTCTCGAGCCGCGCCGTCCTCCGTCGATGGGCGAAATCATCGATTCTGGACACGTTTCAAAGACGACAACAGGCTGAAAATGGGCTCATTGCTGTTTTTCTACTGTTCGTCTTGAATGGGCCTAATGATAATAAGCCTGTTGCTCCCGTCTCCCTCCGACCGGTGGAGGCAGATGGACGCCCACTCTGAGCCTGGTGATTTATCCTAATGGGTTTTTCCTCCCACTGTTGCTGGTGCCGCTCAGTGGGACTTCTTGGGTTTTAGCTGTATTTGTGTGTATATAATGAACACGCCAGGCTACGCTCTCTGCTCCACCTTCTTCTCCCCCCATTTAACAACCCAGTAACAGTTTTGTGCAGTTTTTCACGACGGATGCACTGGAGCTCTACACCTGCAGCCTCTCGGGCCTGGGTGGAAGATGAGGAAGATGAGGACGATGAGGGTGATGAAGACGATGAGGATGATGAGGATCAGCACGGCGGGTGAGCAGACAAAAGCAAGAAGGGACAAAATGGGAGCTCTCCGTTACCTTCTGCGAGCTCCACTTGCCTTCGTCGAAGATGTCCCCGAGAATAAACACTATTTCGGGCCTGAGCAGCCACAGCGCGGTCTGGAACGCGCGCTCCATCTGCCATTCCCTGCGCGTTTGGAGACACGAGTCTGCGTTAGTCGTTGTTTTTGTTTACACATCGCACCCGCAGGCTCGTGCGTGGAGAGGGGGGGGGGGGGCTGTGATGGTAACGGGGGGGGGGATTACCTCCTCAGCTTGTCGAACCAGTGTCCTCCGACGGCTCCCAGGAGGTGCGTGTCCGACAGCACCATGGCGCGGACCGTGGAGTCCATCGGCTGGCCGTCGACGTCCTCGCCGCCGCGGGCACGGCTGATCTTCGGCCACGCGCACTTGAAGATGGTCGGGAAGTAGATGAGATACTCGCAGAAGAAAAAAGCGCCACCGACGACGAGAATCAGCACCGCCGCGACCATCCACCTGACGCCGAACCTCGGCATCGCTCCGTTATTCGGGGTTCGGGAAGCCCTGAAGTGGCGCGCGGGCGCTGGTGCTGGTGCTGGTGCTGGTTCTGCTGCTGGTGGAGGCTGAGGTGGCGGTGGTGATGGAGCGGTCCATGAGGCATCTTCACCTCGTCCAGACCCGACTCGTCAGGTCTCCATGGCACGGTTCGGCACGAACGGGCTCGAGTTCCGCGCGGTCCAGACGACAGATGTGAGGAGTTAAACCGAAAACACGGCGCAGGCGACGGAGCAGCGGAGCACAGATCTGCCGCCGAGCCGCAACAAGCTCCTCTGCGCCCACATCCGTGAAGCTGGAGACAAGACGTCACCCGGAGGCTTTTCAAAATAAAACTCGAAGCGAGCGTTCGCAAAATGATCACGTTGAGTGACGTTGTCAAGCAGCTAAAATACCTCAAATAAGTAAACTCCTCAGGAAAAGTTACCTAAAGCAGCAGGTCTCCACATCTGCCTTATAAACTAAACCTCTGCAGAAATCTTAGACTTTAAAGCGTTAATTTAATTGACCATTAAACCTTAATTAATCAAATACTGTTAGACACTTTAATTAAACATGAAAGATACATTTACAAAACGCTTAAATATTTACTTTATTGAGGAAGTTTCTCTCCTACTCGTTAATTTCTTCAGTAAATACGACCCACTTCCTGTCCGTCTCCAGCTAAAACCTGACAACTTGACTGCAGGGTTTTATTTTGGGAGAGAAGTGTTGAGGAGTTGGCAGAAGTGATACTGAAAAACAGGCGCAAAGCAAGTTTTGAAACATCTACAACCAAAACCATCATTCACCGGTCCAGCGACAGAGCCAACAACTACGAGACAAATGAGATTAAGGGATTTGGAGCAGCAACTTAATCAGCAGGAATCTGCTTATCTGTGCAGCTCAGTCAACTCTGAAACTGGAACCGGGGAAGAGTTTGATTCACGCAGGAAACTGGGTTTGCTGAGACCTCTGACATCAGAGCTAAAGCAGCTGGTTGAGTTTTGCCACCTGACCCTGACTTGACTTGTGTAGAATGAGGAAGCTGGAGACGAGACCAGAGCACGAGACATTTCTCTTTTTTCAGACGTACCATTTGTTTGTGGTCATGAATAAGTGACACCTCTGGAGGCCAAAGGGGTGGAGACTGTGACGGCTGCTTCCTCCCAGATGTGCTCTCTGGCTCAGCTGCTCTTAAAGCAGACTTTGAGGATATGAAGGGCGGCTACTTCCAGTTTCAAGCAGCTCGTGCTCTTCTCAAACAGCTGATCGCTTCCTGCTTCTTGCAATGTCTTTACTCGAGCTGAGCCACTTTCACGCAGTAAAGCAATTTTTTGGTTCTCTTTTACTCGAATGTGCAGGAAACACTGAGTAAATCCACCACTTCCGTTGAAAGGCAGCACCGACCAACTGCTTCCTTCAACACACACACACTTACAGTCAAGACCACACGGCGCACATTTCAGACAGTTAGTGCGGTTTTGTTGCTTCGACAGTTTCCTAATAGTGTCTGATTTAAATTACAATCATATTTATTTAATTAGTACTGTTTGGTGGTTGTAGAATAGCAGCATCATCAGAACCCTCTCTGGGTTCTGATGATGCTGGGCTCCCATGGGTGTAGGTTGCTCCTTCACTCCTGAGCTGTTCCCCTCTCTCCACACTGGAACCACTGCACGTCTGAACCACTGACTTTGTGTCTCTCCTTCAGGTGATGTTGAGTCTTTGCTGCCTGTTGTTTCTCTTTTCTAACTCCACCGCTCTGACCCTGGTTCTACTAGAGGCATCTTCAGTTGCAACGGATGGTGCTGATCAGCTGTTGTTGGTCTTTACAGTTGCACTTTTCAGTTCTGTGAGCTCCTAAATGTTACAGCGTAAGGTGCCGTGAAATGTTTTTTGCTGTGAATCTGCACTAAATGAACAGAACTGACATTTTGTGACGAGAGTCAGAAAATAAATGCTCTATAGTTTGTAGTGTAAGTTTTTTATAAATTAGGATAAAACACAGAAAAGTAGAAAGAGCAGTTGGACAATTTAAACACAACTAGAATTTTCTTATGTTACAATAGGATCTCCATAAGCGCAGTTCTTCTCAATACCCAAATTGAACCAGTTGCCTTTTCCTCTTTTGTAAGCACTGGTGACGATCCGCGCCCATCCGTGTTCCCCCTGAAACCACAGAAAACAACAAAAGGCCTTATTTGAGTCTTGCAGACTTGATTTATCTCCGAGAAGCAAAGAGAGTGGAACACTAACCCAAAACTCTCCCCAGGAGTTTCTGACGACCCAGTACTCGGTCCCGTCCTCTGCTACACCCCAACCTGCCACAGACACAATGTGATTCGGCAACGAGAGGGCGTGAAACTCGGAGAAGATCCCTCCGGAATAAGCTTCCAGGCTGTCGGTGGCCATCAGAGCACAACTGAAGAACACAGAGAGAGAGAGAGAGAGAGAGAGAGAGAGAGGGGATTCTGAAGTCGTCCAACCAGCTGCAGCCTGAGTGAAACTTTTCTCCTATTCACATTCATTTATTACTACAATGTGAGTTCATGAGGATCAAACTGGCTGGAAAACCTTAATTAAAAAGAACAAACAAATACTTAACAAATATAAAAAGAAAACCTACGGCTAAACTATGTGAAATACTGTAAAAGTACACTGAGTGTTTTAAGAAAGATTAAATCTGCATCTACTCATAAAACCCTCAGTGTGATTTAAACATGCTGCCTCTGCTCCTTCGTGTGGAGGATGTACAGTAGGCGGATGAATCATCACAAACCACTTGGGAGGATGGCTGAACGTACCTGATGGGCCCGTTGGTGTAAATTTCAGCTTTCATCTTGTCCCTTCCAGAAACTTCCCCGTAGTCTCCCACTTTCCACACGGTGTAGTTCTTGACAACAGCGCACGATTCATAGGAGCAGGTACCGCACTGGTTGAACAGCTCGCACCCTGTGGAGCAGCAAAAACATCACGGCGGTAACTCAATGCTTCTGTACTGAGGCCATAAACCAAAGAGATCCCTATTTTTAAAAGATGACACTTCTTTTGATAAGAAAATCGCCCACACACTGTACCCGTGAGTAACAGGACAGTAGTTACTTTGATTCCTGGCCTGGTAGTTGTTGCAGGTTTCATCAGGAATGCCGCTCTCGTGAGCATAAGCGTAGACTCTCAGGTGATCTCCTCCATAGCAAGAGCCCGCCCTCCCGCAGTCAATCACATTCTGAACGGACAGGTAGGCGAGCGGCCACGCACCTTCACGCTTGATGTTGATACGGTCTTGAACAAGGAAAAAAACGCAAAAACTATTACATTTAAACATATTTTGAAGTGACATTAAACACAGCATGCATCGTGAATGACATCAGCTCTCTTCTATCTATTCCTCTACTCCCGTCCTGTCTCCGCCCGCCATCCCCACGTTGCCATGGTTACCTGCTAGCGCACTGGTGGCTCCCATGGCCCAGCAGGAGCCGCAGTACTGGGGGATGTGTTGGTTCCTTGTAATGCTCACATAATTCTTCCCTTTAATGTTTCTCCAGTCCCAAGAAAGAGGAAGGTCAGACACATTGAGACGCTCATGTGGCCGGACCCCAGTCCTAAAACGTGCAGGTGAGGACACTGTTACCCAGCAATAACCATCAGCATCTGCTTATTCACTAAGGAAATCAGTGTGGAGAATTAACACATAGACATCAATCCTAATAAGAAGAAAGTAGGTGAAATAATGATAATGAAATAATTAGGACAATAGTTTGTGGTTAAAATACATCAAAAAGTAACTTGATCTTGAAATCTCAGTTAAGATAGTTCAGTGATGTAAACAGCCTCGCGTCCATTAAACCCACTAACCCAACGTGAGTAACACTGACCTCACGGAGTCCGGCCTGTCGTCTGTGACGGGTTTGTAACAAGGCTCCGGGAAAAGCGTCGAGGAAGCAATTTGCAAGAGAAACAACGCGACGACAAACAGCGGAGGGACCGTTTCAGAAGCCGCCATGTTGTCTGTTGTCGTTGTGACGTGCGTCGAGCGCCGCCTGTCGGTCGGGAGGAGCATCACAGCCGCCACCGGCCAGAACGGGTTCACTAGGAATAAAACGACGAGACATGCAAAAACATCGCTAAGACGATGGAAGTAAATACAGAGAAACAAGACACAAGTAGAAAATCCATAAATGTCTAAAGAACAAATAGAAGTAGATATAATAACCACAAAAAAATGGTGCACAGAGAGCAAAAACCCATTTACCTCCACATCTGATGTGGGAAAAATCTAAATTCTTTGCAGGTGTCCTCCGTTTTTTTTTTTAGCTGCAAGTGTGTCTAATCATGATGCAGATATCTAACAGATAAGTAAAGAATAATTTATTTTTATAGCCTTTCATAAATGCCCCAAACCTTTCCTAACTAGTTTGAGGGCTACTTCATCTGACGCCCTTCTGTCTCTCCTCACATGCTCAGTAATGAACATCTGCCAACTAAAAACAGGCGTCGGAGCGATGCAGATTTTTGCAGGTGCAGCAGGAAACTTCTTTGCTCCCACTCACAATCGCATTACACCTAATGCAGCGCCTGATGACTGGCGGCGTTATCGTGGCTAATACGCAGCTGCTAACAAGGTTATAGGACAGGATGGGGCTCAGCTTCAATCAAAGCCTGTTTTTGTGAGGGGGCAAGCGCTGTTGTTTGTGCGTTTAATGATTAAAACGAGAATGAGGTTAGATGTGCATTAGGCATCTAATAAATGCTCAACAGGAACACTAGATAAAACACTCACCAGTTATTTGTTGTGTAATCCATCTTCAGTTTGTGGTCTTGGTGCTGATGATGAGCAGCTGACGGAAAAGCTATTCAGCAGTAAGAGCTTTGGCGTCAGTGTAAATACTGTAAATGCTTTCTGAACTAGTACCATGGCAAATACATAATAATAATACATTTTCTTTAGCGTGCTATCATTCTGCTTCACGTGCTGTTGTGTTCAGGGAACCATCCTCATCTTCATCTCGTTTACATTCGTTCTGGGAATCGTAGGAAACGAATATAAAAGTCCAGCGCTGACCAGCACTTCATCACAAAGTCGGATAAATAGGGAATCATGGCTGTGAATGTCAGATAATTATGATTTATGTGACAGCGGGGAAGCAAAGGTTGAGTGTTCCCAGAAGGAGTCGCTAACCTCAACTAATTTATTACTCTGGGTTTAAAGTTTCTGAAGCCCAGACCAAAGTTAACATCAGTCCCCAGATGATGTAAACAGACACAGTTTTACCTCACAAACAAAACATTTGATTTTATACACACTCAGTTCGTCTCCCTGCGTTTTGCCTTCGCTCCTCCTGTGAAGCCCATTATGGCACGGAACAGAACAGCGAGGGCTCGGCGACCTCTGACCTCAGATCATGATTGCGTGTTAAAAGCCAAACTCTCCTCAGGAGCACAAGCCCTCGTCAATAATGCAAAGGTTTACAGCCTGAGGCAGGGCGGTAAATGCATCTTTTAGGATGTAATGTAATGTTACAAACAGCCCAGGGGTAATAGAAGACATCTCTCAACATACCAGGTCTTTATGATGACGACAACATCCTGGCTACGTGCATTAGCATGGACGTTTTCCTGCTAATGCTACAGTAAAAGCTGATGCCACCACTGAACAGACGTCCAGTCACCAGTTAATGAACACCGTCATCCTGCTTCAGGTTGCTTAAATAAAAGCTTCTGACATCCAGCATTTACACTTACACATTATTGGCAGTCATGCACTTCAGAACTAAAATAGCACAAGGACAAAAGTTCATCTGGACACAGTTTAAAGGCTTGAACCTTGCAAATTAATCACATCACTGCTTTTACAAAAACAGTCGCTGGCACAAAATTTCAATATTAACATCAGGGAAACAATTTCTATGGAAGCACAGAGAGAATTTCAAAAGACTTCAATTTAAATTATATCCTCTTGATTTGATTAACTATGGCAGCCAAGGTCTCACAAAATTACCAGATAATTAAATTCCGTATGGATCTGAGCGTTGAATTCATCCTCATGGATCAACAGGTATGAACGTAACCCAAATTGGAGCAATGGGGTCACAAGACGACGCTGTGCTTCACCTTTAGAAGACACTGTGAAGCCCACTCAAGCAAAGGCACCTTTGGAGTGTATGGAAAGTGAATCCATGTAAATATTGAACACGCCACAGTTTGGATTTCACTCGTGGATCAATATTGAAGCAATCTGGACGTTAATCTCATTTTCACTTCTATTTTCTTCTTGGTGAATGCTCCTGCAGACCAACAGCATAGAAACTACAGAGAAACCATCAGAAACTCAGAATGTAATAAACACAGACTCTGCTCAGGAATGTTTTGTGTTCTGTGTTAATCCACTATTTATTCATGTTATGCTTGACTAAAGGCGCATGCTTCCAGTTGTCCATGAGGGTCACAGCAGGTTTAAAGCACTGGATGCGGCGTCTGTTTTCACAGCAGCCATTCTTGTTGTGGACGTTTGGGGCCGAGATCAGGTGCAGTGGGACCAAACACAGGCCACACCTGACTGAGAGGCAGCGTCATCTTTAAATGAGCCGCGTGCTGTTTGGTGAACCGGTCCTCCACTGCTGGGAGGCTGCTGTCTCCATTTGGTCTGAGGACGTATCAATAACTCCTCTCAAGAATCAGATGAATAATGGATCAAAGACAAATGTTACTTAAGATTCACAGACATCAAACAGCAAGAACAAATCAGGGGCTGACGTGTTTTCA
Source organism: Betta splendens (assembly GCF_900634795.4). Lineage (NCBI taxonomy): Eukaryota > Metazoa > Chordata > Actinopteri > Anabantiformes > Osphronemidae > Betta > Betta splendens. Next base: position 12,808,660 of record NC_040897.2, read on the forward strand.
GGTGGGTTATTGATCGCTGTTGGCTCCAAGGGCTCGTAGTGACGACGCTTCAGGACAGAGACTGGTTGATCTCTGCTCGTCATCTCTTCCTCTTTGCTCTCCGTGCTTTTCTACCCGAGCCGAGCGGTGATTTATCACATCCCAAGCAAAACCTTTGCAGCTTTAAGTGCCCTCTTCTTCCAGGTGGAGGCCCGTTTGGCTCGGACCTGACGACTCCCATCGTACCTCGTGTCCCTCCTGCCTAATGCACTTCAGAGGAAACAACGGCCTGGATCATTTCCCTGTCAAAGCCGTCGTTAAACATAACGTGTTGATTGACAGATTGATTTGATTCATAGGTTGGTGCTAAGTAAACATGAAGTCAGCACTAGTAGTAGTGGTAAATAATGTCAAGAGGAGCCTTAAGTGGTTCTAATATTGGAGCATGACTGGAAACTGCTACTATTAGTTCAGTCAGCAACTGTATCAGTACAAGTACAAGTCATGATGTGACGTCCCTGTCTGACTGCGTCGGAAGTAAACAATCTGATGTTACATTAAAAATACTAATCAATTGTTCTTAGAATAAATATTCTAGTAAAAATGTCCATACATTAACTGATATGTGTCTGGACTTGAGTTGCGCTAACCGCCTGTTTATTCAACAGACACATGGATTATATGTGAGGGGCTGTTTTTTCTTTGATGTTTTTCACGAACCGAAAAAAAGTACAGTAAAATCCTTCATTCAGGGAAAAGGCGGACAGATGTGCGGCTGTGTCCAGATCAGACCACTAGGCGTCGCTGTTTGACTAAACAGCTGCGCCGCAGAAATGCAGTAAGTGGAAATGTCTAGAATCTACCTAGAGATATGTGTCCTTATTTATGTTTCTTACCAAGACACGTTTATCAGAATTCGTTTTTCTTTTAAACAAAATGCGCTATTTTACGTTTGCCTATAATCAGTAATCGCATCAATCTCCTTGTTCCACCTCTTGGTTCCAATTATCTCCGAGGGCTGGACCGGCTACTGGACGGACACCTGTGATTGGCTGGCTCATGTGTCAATCACACGCTCGTCCTGTAGCGCCTGTTGGCGAGTACGGTCCGCACCAGAAGTCACAAAGTCAAATTCAATCGTTGAAACGGAGAGCGGCTGATTCATGCGGCGGCTGTGGAGTCTCTCATCACGCTTTGTAGTAAAGTCGTGTCCTTTAAGCTTCTAATGTTTTGAACGTTTAGCGTTCGCGAGGCTTTGTCTCATAAAAAGGGGCTTAATTGGACTTGAGAACTTGTTGGCTCGTCTCCACGGCATTTTTACGCGCAGCGCGGGCGTAGCGTTTTTTGCGCACCTGAGTCCGCTGCGCCGCCTGCGCGGCCGCTCCTTCGGGCGCTCGGGCCACTGAACTATGACGGCGACGTCTCACCGCGGTGGGACCCCCGCTGGGCCGAACCGGGACCAGGGCGCAGTTTCCCACTGAGGGCTCCAGGCGTCCTCAGGAGGAGCCGATGTCGCCGCGTGGAGGAGCGCACCAGGTTGATGCCAGCTGGGATCAGACGCAGCCCGGGAGTTTGGCATGCAAATTAAACACTAGGGAGACGGCACTCGGAGACTTTTGCGTGGGTTCCACTCGAGCTGCATAGAGCCATGGCCTCTCAGGTTGTGTGCGGGCTGGTCTTCAGGCTGCTGCTGCCCGTGTGTCTTGCAGCCGGTGAGTTTATAGGGTTTGGATCACTATTTACGCACCAGTGGGTTGTGAGTGCTTCTTCATTTAGTTGATCTGACGCATATAAGGTTAATTCACTATTATTCAAAAAATCTAAATTTAAATATTATTTTAAGACTAATAATAATGAATGCACAAACATTATGTGTGAGTGTTTGCAGGATGTTAATGGAAGCAATCAGATTTATTGTTGCGTGAACATTTTATTGACTATTATGATGATTTGCGATTGACCTCAGTGCTGGAGGTCATTTCATCGGCGGTGAGGCTTGTGCTCCACACCCCAGACGGGGCTCATCTTAGATAAAAAGAACAGCACACGGAGTGTGCTGTGTCGTTTCACAGTACACAAACTGCAAAGTTCTTCTTCAGTTTAGTGGGTTCAGTGAAGAGAACGTAGCAGACGACGTTGGGGAGTCACAGAACGACCCAAGTCTAGGAATGAATGAGATAAACAAATGTTTATCTCATGTTTAAATGTGCCTCCCTCCTAGTTTACATTGTGTGGACACAGATTTTAATTACCAGATTTTAGAGTATAGAATAGAATATACCAGACTACATTGTAGTCAAAGTAAAATGTGTTATTGTACTTCTTCGGGTTTACTAATAACTATTGTTGGTTGCTATTAATAAGGAAGTATTATTCAGACTGATCATCTACTAATTGGACATGTTAGTATTACAAATTAACATCTTTATCATCTTGTCAGTGTTGGAGCCGCCTTGTTCTCTCATTCTCATTCCTCTGAGTTTCAGTCAGTGGTCATTGTGAGTGTTTTGGTTTCATTACAAGGGCTCTGCACAGATAAAGTTATGTTTGCTGTGTTACTGAATGTGCTTTTTGATTAATGTCATAACTCTGCACATTCAGAGGAGGGTTTGTGCTCAAACCGGGGCAGTTTAGCAACTTTAAGCACGCTGGGAAAGTCGCATTTAAAGCATTACTAGCTCCTCTGAATTAGGACAAAGCTCAAAGCAGGTTTGTGGAGATGAATCTCTAGGAATACTTGTAGACTATTGCTGCATAAGACTCTATTAAATGCAGTTTACTTTGTGTTTTAAGCTGTAATTCTGTGGTAGACCACGGATGAGGCTGCTTAGTCTGTAGTGTGTGTAAGCCTTATTCCAATGAGGCAGTTCTAAAGCTAACAGCATGCTTTCTATAGATAAGACCCACTCAGTACCACCCTAATGCATCACCGACAGCCTGACACCCTCCTTTTTATTTCCAAAAAGCAATTGTGAGTCCATGCATTGTCTCCATTAATTCGTGGAAAGCCGTTTTAACAGTATGAATTAATAATGCGGTTGTGAGGGGGAGAGGAGTTGCATTCCCTTTTATCGTAAACATACCTTTTAATATTTTATGTTTTTTCAAAGTGCAGATGAGCGCTTGTCATTCACTGCAGCCGTACACAATAACTGACAGGATGGAGGAAATGTAAAGTGGAACGTATACAGGAACAAACAACGTCAGGGATGAGCACAAGCATTTGTCTTTAGCACCTGATCTGATTTTCCCATGTTGTATGTTTTTTAAAGCAAATTTAAATGAATGAATGGATGTTGTGTGAATCAAAAACCTGCTAACAGTGTTTTCTTGATTGTTTGCCACACTTCCTTTCCATCCAGCTTCTTGGAGTTTTTTTGGCCTCTTTGCCCGAATAAACAGCACAGCAGCTGTTTATACCTCCATTATCACAAGGGTATGTTCAGAGCAGTTTGTTGCAGATCGTCGCTGTTCTCGTGTCCCAGTGAAAGACTCGTCTGCTGACGTTACACGGTCTGTGTTTCCTGTGGCCCATCTGACAGCACCTCTATTGAAATGGACCGAACTGCTGGGCTCATGTGTACACAGTCCGTCTACCACACACACACACACACACACACACACACACACACACACACACACACACACACACACACATACTTTGGCTGATCAAACAGACTGCTGTTTATGTGTTTACCGGCAGCGTTTGGACCGTGACCGCGATTATGAGCGAGCACTTTCCCAAATGTCTGATTTGATATCGAACATGTGTGGTGACGGTAAAGACAGATCAGCTGTGAGGTGCAGGTTGCAGCAGGGTAACGCACAGCGTACAGTGGAAGTGGCAGATTGCATGTACAGTAGACGCTTGGATACACAGAACGTCGCACAACACGAGGCTTGGTTCTATTTGTGAGATTTAATTTAATAAAACCAACTCAATATCTGCTGCCACATCTTTCCATAGATGCTGGGCCAGTACTTCACATGTATAAGTAGCCACAGCAGTAGAAATAATACTATACCACAGTGTTATTAAATAAATGAAGGATGAAGAAAATGTACTTTTTATTTTAATACGATTCAGAAATGAACCAAAATGCAGAAATGAACCCAGACAACATTTACAGAAAAAAACATATGAAAGTGAAAAAAAAATCTTCACCTTCTAACCAAAATTAGATTTAGTTTAGTGTGATTATCGACACTAGAAGAGTGAAAGAGAAGCAGTGCTGCCCCTAATAAAGCTACGATGTGAGTCCTGTAAACTTTAATTTTTGATTGATTCAGTTTCTAACTGGCTCTTATAACTCTTCTACATGTAAATTTAGTTAAACACAGTAGCTATGGAATATTATAGTGGTTGTAGTGGCTACGACTAACTGCTAGTAAACGTCGGTTGCTTTTAGCTAGCTATGCGCTAGCTTGTTCGCTCCTAGCTACTTTAGCAAGCTAAGCCTGATTAGCTGCTAGCGTGGGCTGGCTAATAAGTTGTTCTGTTATCATAAAAACTATTATTAATACTGCTCAACTCAATAACTAGTTACCTAAAATTAGTTTACTTAAAAATCAAGTGACACATAATTTACTTGCTTTATTTTATTTAGTAATTATTTGAAGTAGAGCCAAGTCAATTATAGCCATCAATAAAGAACAATTTTGTGTCATCACTAATATTTTTTGTAAAATATTAGAACTTACTCTTTAACGTGTTAACAGTGAAATATACAGGGTAACACAAAAAAACGGGAACTTTTGAGGTGAAGTTCAAATTTTAAAGTTCCCAGTTTTGCATGTCACCTTTTATCAATAGGTTTAGGATTTTGACATATTATGGTAATTGATTTTCTCAACCATAGTCAAAATGATCTATTAAGTGACAAAATAATTGTCCAATTAATAGGTTCAACCCTAGACGACAATCCTATCTTCATGATAATATGGCGACATTTTGTAGAAAAGAAAACTGTTATGTCAGTTAAAAGCTGACACTTGTCCAGTTGTTTTCTTTGACCTCAGAATAGGTGATAAAAATATCTGATAAAAGCAGAAACTTATCAGTAAAGACGTGATGTGTTGTGTTTTGTGCTTCACAGAGGTCTAAATTTCTGATATCTCCCAGCGCTTTCGTGGCCAGGCACTGCCGCCTTATCTTCTATCACCACATTTCTGTTTGTGGGCTCAAACTATGAAGTTACTTAAGTTACTTTGGCTCTGACTTCACTTTTAAAGGCCAGTTTCTCCTGACCTGTTGAGAGTTTGTGGGTAGCTTTTACTGGGAAAGACAAAGGCCCAATTCACCCCTGAATGGGGAGTGTTTTTGTTCCTGTAATCTGATGTCTGAAAACAACAGCAGTTTATTTTTATTCCCTGTGTAAAACTCCTCAGATGGTGAGTCATACTGCGAAAGCCAACATCAGGACGGCTGCGGTCAAGTGTCTGCGGGCGAGCAGCGGATCGGAGCCATGCAGATACACACAGATTGTCATGATCATGCACTGTGTGTAGTATAGTTTAAAACACTACTTAAGGACATACATAGAGTAAGAGGAGTAAGACGTTCAGAAGGATAATTCAACACCTAGAGTCAAATAAGAGTAGATGAGTATAGAAATGGTGCCAAGTTCATTCCCTCTAATCACTCAAGAGGGAATGTTCTACTCACTTTAACCTAATTTTTCAATTAAAAGGAAATGACTACTATTAATGATAGACAGATTTGTAGCTGATCTGACAGACATGTCAAGCATTCCCTTATGTTTAAAACCTATTCTTCAGATATTAGACAGATTATTGTCCCTGTTCCATTGATTATTGTTTACAGTATATTGGTCTGTCTCTAAGTACAAGGAAACCCACAGCTTCACCTACTGTAGGGCTGTAGCAAGGGAAAAAGTCAGGGCAAAGTCAAATGTCAATGAATGGCTCCATTGAGTTTGTGTGAGGATAAATAAAGCACCATTTTAGTCAGTTTAGTGTAGTTTTCTAGTATTTTAAGGCCAGACGGGCTGACCTCTGTTACTAAGACAGTAACTCAAGCAGCTGACCAGATCGTGAACACTGCGCTTGCTGATTTAACCACAGGGAGAAATTTGAGATGTCAGGTTATGTCACTTCAGATCAGTCACTGTGTATTTTTCCCTTTAGCTGAGCTACCGTTTAACTTAGAAAGGTTCAAAGAGGCCTGAGAATTGATGCTGGTTATCAAGTAGACACTGTGACAGACTGTGACTTAAATAAAATCATTTAGTTGCACATACAATGTGTTTCATGCATTGGCTTCACTGTTGGAGTGTTTGCCATAGTCTGGTTCATTTTGGACGCGTTAATTGACAGTCAGTCAGCAGGTGATGTGAGCCGTTTAACTGGTAAAAGCTCCTAATCAGCTCAGATGGTCAGTCAGACTCGGGGGAAATGAGGAAATGTCAAGGATCAATACTTCAATTAATGGTTTTTGGAAGTCACATTTGCACTTAAGCATTTCAACTTTCATCATTAGCTCAAAAGACTTCCTTTATGTGCACTGACAGGGCGTGGATGCATGTCGATGTGCAGAAGTGTTTGGGGAAACAGTGGGCGTGTGAATGTACATGATCCAGTGTCGAGTGTAGTGTTCCATCTAAAACACTGTAACAAGCTTGAGTAGAGCTGCTACTTACAGAATTGTTCTAATAAAAATTACATAAAATCTCAATTATCTAATTAGCTAATTAATAGCTACTAATTATTATTTTTTTAATTGACAAATTGTTGTCTAAAGGAGAGAACGAGTTAACCTAAATATTCACTAAATATTGTAAATTCAGTTGCACAAAACTTAACAGATTTTCATTTAACTGATTTCCTTTTTTCGTATCATGTGTATAATTTAATTTAAACAAATGAAATGCAAACATTGTGGTTAGACCATATGAAGTTTAAATTTGTAGGTCCCTGGTCAAAAACACTGGGGCATTACCAGTCACAGCATGCCACAGTTTTCTTGCATGTGATGTTATTTTCCTACTTTTAAAATGATGAGTGGATTTTAGGGGTGTGTGATGCTTTGTTTTGCATACTTTAATAAAGAAAATAGTCCTTTTTCAATATTTCTCATGGTCCATGACATGTGATGTGAAGCTGCCCCTTGCGAGGCATTAAACAGATCTGCCCACAGGCGGCTCAGGCACTTAATTTTCTCTCCTAACACCCAAGTCCTATTGTGTGATTATTTCACTTCAAAACAAACTTTGTTCTCTCAATGATTGGATTACGCTCGCGCGGTTTTTGTGATACAGACCAGATGAGCAAATAATGAGGCTTGTGAGAAGAATGTTTGGTTTTTTTTATTGCTTTGAGGAGTTTTTCTGCACAGGAACATTTTAATGAGTTTAACCACATGTTTCTCTCAAATCAGTGTTTCGTGGATGTCGAGGACTAAGCGGCTTGCTACCGCTGCCAGCTCCTGCCTTTATTCACTGTTTGAGTGTAACATAATGGACTCTCACACCCCAAACTATAACCTTTCGTGTTACTGGTATACTGTATAACTGCAATTTGATGTTGTTTGCGAGCCAGAAAATGTCATTTGTGCCTGTGTTTGTTTCTGCAGCTTGTCTCTTCAGGTACAATGCCTTGTCCTTCGTCTACCTCCTCTACCTCCTGCTTATTCCACTCTTCGCAGAGCCCACAAGCACAACCATGCAGGGTAAGATCAAACTCTCCTTCAAGCTTTGCTCATTCAGCAGCTTTGATGCTGTGCGGTGCCTGAGGAGTCTTGACTGTTTCTCAAAAGCCACCCGTTTGAATTGAAATATTGTTCTCTGTAATACAAACCAGCCTTTCTCCCGGGGACTTGAATTTCCTCAAGATGAGGATGGATTTTGGCACATGGCTCAGTCCATGAAAGGTAATATCGGTTAGTGGGTCCATCTGTAATAATAAAAATGATCCAGACCCAGGCAGGTCTGATACAGAAAGCAGTGAAGCATCGGGGTCACGTCTGCATGATAATAGTTAACAGTGATTTCACAAATAATATGAAAAACTCCCAATGATTCAAATGATTATTTAGTCCTGATCCTAATTATTTCATTTTACTGTGGATGAATACTTAGTGCTAATTGACTGAATATGCAACAGGTGGTCATTCTGTAAAGAATACAAATAAAATAAATATGTGAGGCTTATGAGAAGTGACTGACTGTGGTTGGAATGTTCAGCCACGCCTTGCTGCACTCGCCCCACCGCAAAACACTAAACTGCACACCTCCGATCGCTCGTACCGTATTATGAGCTTCTGCAGGAGACCACATGCGGCGTTTAATAATACATAAACGTATATTGGTGGAACAACATCTAGTCCGACAGCTGTCTGTGCTCGTCTCCAGCTGAAATAACAATCAGGAAGTAAAGGAGAAAGCGAGGGAGAGGGGAGGAGGGGGTGGAGAAGTGGACCACTTACATCGTCATCAATAGTTAAAGAGCAAAGTCTTCTAGTAAAACTGGACGTTCTGTATCTGATGGCTGTTGAACTCATGGCTCAGCAGTTAAGTCTGGCTTTATATATAATCAGATTTTATTTATTTTTAACTGGCCTGTAACTAAATATCCGGTCTACTCCTCAAATATGTACTGTAAACATATTTGATGCCATAAAATTTCAACTTTGCTCCTAAATAAGGCTGCAGTTGTTATTTTGTTTTTTAATGAATCCTGTCAAATTTCCCAATTATTCAACTGTTAAAAAATCTATTTATATTAATATAAACTGACAATATATCAGCTCTTTGCTTCGGCTTCAACATAAATGTTTTTTTCCTGTCCTGATAGGTTTTCAATAGTTCATGTTTATGTAAAGTTTATCCAGCTGTTATTCTAGTGTAAAGAAACAAAAGCAGCAAAGAAGTGAGGTGAAGGGCCACGGGCATCAGATAGCGTGAGATTCGTCATGTGTAGCACCTGTTGGGAGATGAATCCCATCTGTGTGCTTCACCTGTCTGTCATCAGGGAGGACGACCGCAGGCTGACAGGATGAGGAAGTTGACGTGAGCACATTCTTCTAATAGGATTAATTTGAATTGGTTTATAAAACAACTACTTCTGTAATCATTTCAGCATAAAGACATTGTTTTAGGTACAGTAAATATCAGATAATAGTAACAGCTGGATGGTTGCGGTAACGCTTTGTCCTGTGATGAGGATGCTACTGTAGGGAGATTAAAAGCTGTGTGAATTTATTGGATTACTGAATTGAGTCTTATTTGCTAAGAAGAGGAACATTAAGCATTTTCATTGCCTTTGGGGGGGATTAGGAACAGGATGGAGCTGAGGTGGGTGCTTGGTTTGATGGTCCGGTTCATTTTGTGTTTTCAAGCTGACAAAGACATGTGGCAGTCATAATCATACTTCTGTTTTATAAACCGTGGCTGTGCAGCGGGCCTGAGGATTCACCAGTTTCAGCCCAAGCTTCCAGTGGCGGCTGCAGCCAAAACAATATCTTATGTAACTTGTTGTTGTTTGTGATTTACTCCCTAATGTTGTAATTGCAGCATTTGGCTACACTTCATCTCGAGGGGATTAAACTCTCAGTGGAGGCAAACAAAAGCGAACCAGTTGCTCTCATGTGCGTAGCAGACATTTTCAGGGGCCTTCAGGTGCAGTATGGCTTGTTGAATGGGCCCCGATACGACACCTCCCCTCAGGGGAGTCTTTTAGGGCTGTTGCATGAATTCGTATAAATATTTGATGTCATGGGTGATTCATCAGGTTTATGTTTTGCCCAGTAGATTTCAAGCAGAGGGATTCATCGTTCATACCTTTTTAAATGGTCTGAGACACCTTTTTCTCTCCTCTTAATACAAACTGTGCTCAAATCGTGTGCCTCTGGCCTTTTTAAGACTCTAGAGTGGCACAGCTGAGGAGCCACAAAAAGTCTCACTGTTGACACGCTGCACAAACTGTTAAATCGGAACAATGTCCTCTGTTTTGTAAGTATTTTAAAAGCACTCTCGACATAGTATTTGGATGAAGACGCTGGCTAACATTTAACACGGGTCATATTTACAAGCATTCTTCTGCACCTTTTGTGAAAGCCCAGGGAATTACAATGGGAAATAAGCACAAATTGTTTTCACTTCACCATTTAACAGCCCTTCCCCGATGCTGCGATGAGGTGAGTTCTTAATGGCCTTCGGCTCAGCAGTAGTGCTTCACCTTGTCCAGGATATTATGCCACACTATAATAAAACTGTTATGGGTTCCCCGCAAAGATGCAGTAAATTTAATGGGATGGTGATGTTGCCCAGTGAAGAACTAGTGGTCCAAAATGTGCAGATATGACATTTTAATCTTCTCAGCGCTGGTCGCACAGTGAGGGACGTTGCTCCTGTTACACCACCATCAAGCGTGTGTCAAAAACTCTGTACTGTATTGAACTGTCACTAGAACAACTCCCAAATTATCCCAAATGCCTGTAGGTGCACCGTAAAACGGCCATGTGTTGAACAGCTGTGTGAGCTCCACAGACTGCTCCAGCCCTTCTCTCCCAGGATCCCTCATTTTCTCTGACAGCTGTATCTTTAACTGTCTCTGAGCCGAGTCATTCACACCTACGGGTTACACAACTTGCGGTCTTGGAACGTGAACCCGGGGCCCTGAACTGCTACACAAGCCGGAAGCAACAGAATCTAATTAAGCCTGGTTTTCCCCACTCTAGGCCATGATGTTAAAGAGAACTGGATGCCTTGTGATCCAGAAGTGTATTCGACGAGAGAAAGAGAAATAAGCTTAAATACGATCGTATTTGTATAAGAAGTGAAAACCTCGTTACTGGACAACTGTGCTGACATGCAGCAGAGGAGTTCTCAAACTTGTACTTATTTCAATAATGCACAGCGCTTTGGACAAAGGCTAATTTAAAAAATGAGGCTGCACGTGATGATCTCTCCTCTGCTGACATGATCAGAGTGGGGGGTGTCTGGACAGAGAAACCTGGGTTCTCCACAAGCTTTGCTGGAAATCTACCTGAGGAGTTTTTCTCTAATTCCCCACCCTGATTACAGATGGAAGGTTTAATCATTTTACTTAAGTAACCAGCTTCCAGGTCATGTAAACACGCTGCATGGGGGCTGTTTACCACAGATGACCACCCTAATGTGATTCCTGATGTATTCTTATCTTTGCAGTAAGAACCAGCTGTTAATGTCCCAGTACATTCCTCAATCTGCCCTAGGAGTAACATGGGAATACAGAAATACCAGGCACTTAATGTAGGCACAACATTTCATCCGTGTGTCAGACAAGGTTCTCTGTGTCCTGAAAAACGAACGGCGACGAGGCCCTGCGTGTTTCAGTGCAGCATTAACATGTGGAAATCCTTAACGTGAACTCACTGTGGACGTTCTCCTCCTGCAGGCCACACAGGACGCCTGCTGCAGTCCCTCTGCTTCACCAGTATGTCCTTCCTGCTGCTCCACATCATCTATCAGATTACAGTCAACAGCCTCCTGGCCGGGAACTCTATCGCCTCCGACTTCAACTGTGAGTACACAGCAGCCTTTATGGCCAACTCTCCGAAGTTTGGGGTTTGTTGGAATGTAGAAAGACCCAAGATGTCAGTGCTGATGCAACTATAGAGACAAACAATATGTTATGGGTTCTATTGGTTTACTGTCTAATCTGTAACTGTAGCATTTGTTTACTAGAACCTTTAAGATACAGGTTGAGGTTTGTCTTGAGGTTGAACATATACAAAGACTGAAAGAGAGATTTAGACTCCATTTTTTTGAAACTTGCCACATATTGTGGTTAGTGTGTCTCAGGTGCGGTTGTGTTTGTGTGTTAAATCACTTTGCAGTTGTTTGAAATTTTGGGCATTGTACTTATTGGCTGTCTCGCAGAGAATAAGCATGTTATCTGAGCTCTGCTTCGCACAACGATGGGATGCACTTGCACATTTTCCTGGAGCTGCAGCAGTTCCCTTTTTCAGAGCCTTCGACCAAGAGCGGAAGATCTCCGCTTGTTGGTGCATGTTCACTCCTGTGTCACGTCCATCACACAGGCTTAAACTCTGACCTAATCTATTGATGCCGCGTCACATAATTGTATATCATTACAAAAGGTGTAGCTTTTAGTTTTTTTACTACCCAAGGGAGTTTCCATCTAAAAAGAAAACAAGTTGTGCTTCATTCTACAGGGATAGTGTAGATGAATTATCTGTTTGAATAACTTTTTATTGGACGTATAGGCATTGACAGCTTGTTACACATCTCTCTATGTAATTTGCGTCCTCCTGCCATATGGGTGATGAAAAGGGAAGAAGCAAACACTCTAAGCTACTAGCTGAGTGTTGGAAGGTGTTAATAGTTGGCCTTGGGCACGTCATTAAACGCTGCTTCAAATTGTAAGAATCTGAATGTGTCTAGACGGGACAGACCTTGACCTCGCGTTCTAATGACTCGTTGTTTCTAATGGAAGTAGCTCACGCCGACCGTCAAAGTACAGCCAACTTTGCTCAGGAGGCAGAATGAATGTTATCGCCTCAGGCAGGAACACGGAGCTGTTCACAGAAGGTAGACTAAATATCCAGCGAAGGAATTCTTCATCACCCAGGTTTCAAGGACTGCAGCTTTTGGCAGGTTCGACTGTGGTGAGATGGGCCCGTAAATTCAGTCTGTTTACTGTATGCACCTACAGTAGGTACTGGTATTATCCATGTATCCATCCATCGATTCGTTGAAATAGTAATTACTTAAGGAGGATTTAAATTTTGGAGCTCTTAACGATCTTCGTTTATAGTTTGAATACTTACAGTACATACTCATAGTATAAAATATCATGATTGATTTGATGTTTATTATTTTAACAACAAAAAATGTAACTTCACCAGATTTGGCATATCAGTATTGTTAATATTGTAAATGAATAAACGGGCATAAATAATGTCAGTAAACAAGGGGTTCTCAACAAATGTGTTTGCTTGTACATGATCTAATCTAAAGCTAATTTTGTCTGTGTGGTCAGATAATCTCAATCCACAGAGAATGACCTCCCTTGATGACCTCCACTGAATTTCACTGAACCTTGCCTTTCTCATCATTTACTTGAATGACCCCACAGTACATTTGTGGTGCGCAGGGGATGCATTAATCTGGCTTTGGTGACATGAGATTGATATTAGTGATCATGAATGAAGTATTTGCACTACAGGGAAATTAATGAGACATTTTTGATTGCAGTACATCTGCTACTCTGTGAATAAATAATTTCCCTTCACCAGTTTCGGACCATATGATGCTGTTTACTAGCGGAATGTTCAAGGCCCCTGAATGCACAATGTTCCTGATGTTTTGCTGAGTAAGGGCAATAGTTGTCTGTTAGCTTTTTGTTTCAGGGTTTAGATCATTAAACTCAACTGGCACTTGAATGAATAACATATTGGGTCATTATATGCAACATTTAACAACAGAGTCCCTGAACGAGCACTGGCGTGGTCAGTATTACCCTATAATGAATAGCTAGTGGAGCCTGGCATCGTTCAGCAATTAATGAGCTGCATATAAGTGAAATTGAACATCACACACTCATGATGAAAAACTTTATGTGGGGCTGAAAAGACAGTAAAAGTTTAATTAAACTATATACGATGTCTGATAAGTTTTGCACAGCAGTTTTCTTAGAACATTAAACCCACACAGGAATTGGGTTTTTACCTCCTGAAGTCCCTGTCATCCAATTTCTATTTTTATTTTTGAGTCTCATTGCAACAGGAAGTCAAACATTACCCCCGATTCTTCCAGATCCGCCGCCTCCTTTCTGTGGAAACGCCTTATCTCAGGTTTCTATATCTGGTATTTAGCCCCTTGACACTCTTTTCCTTTTGGCAGCCAACTATAAACATGAAGTCGTCCTCTGTGGTGAGTCGGTGTCATCCCCGCACAGTAACTTCATATCGTTTCCTCTGGCCACTGCAGCCAAATACGCCATTAGACCAGTGCAAACTTCCACGTCCAGCTGTTAAAGGTCAGTGACTGGTCACCGCATGACCTGGGGCCGACTTCCTTTGGAGTCATCTCTCATTCCTCTGTGCTGACTCACTGTGGCAGGAAATGCATCTTCAAACACCTCTAAGGGTTTGTACCAGTACATCAGATAGACGGTGCCCGCTGAATTTCAGCTTACGACGACTATACTATCAAATAACTACAGAACACCACTGACATTTTAATACTTTCCTGTTATTGTCTTAACTTCTTGGCTTGCATTGTCCTGTGTGGCAACGCCTGCCTATGTGGCCACTGAGCTGAAACAAACCATGGAAGGAGGAGCTCCCAGTTAGACTGGGCTCATATCTGACAGTTATTGGTATTCCACCAGTAGCCTGTCAAAGGCTGTGTTGTGACCATCGAGGTTGGCTTTATTAAAAAATGTTGACCTTTAAATATAGTTTGCTAATAGTTACTTCATGACAGACTGACTTGTTGATGTTGCTCTAGAACAGTGTCTGGGGCCCATTGCCAGTTGGCCCTTCCTCACAGAGGAAGAGAGAGAGAGTGCCCAGAAATGTTGTGCTGAGAGGTTAACAGTCCAGCGAGTACAAAGGCTGGTTTATGATGCTCACATGGAGTCTGAGGACAGGTAGTGTTGGTGCCCAGCTGGAAAACGGCCTCGTCTCGACAGGCAGAACATCTCAGCTCCAGATGTCTTCATCCTGAGTTGATCTCTACAGGAAGGCTGTCCTCCTGCTTGTGTTCTCTCATATCTGTGATGTTACGTGTGTAGATGTGTGGGTCACTGAAACCACCCTTTCGCATTGATGGTTTGTATGTGTAACATACAGTACCAGCAAACACATCCACCGAACACTGAGCAACGGGCCTTCAGCGCTGCACCGCCTGCTGTCCGTCAGTGAGCAGACACTGGGAGTAGAAGTGTGGAGGTGGACAGCTTCCTTTGGTATTTGAACAGTTCACTTGCTGTGAATGTCAGGGCTGGTCACGCATTTGTCATGTGGACTCCTCCCTTCACAGATGGTTTAGGTTTCTCAATTTCTTCTGTCGCTTTACACTCATTGACCTGCACACAGTCCCTTCTTTTAAAATCTTACCCAATAGGAAATATTTTTATGATTTTAGTGAGTGCCCACATCACAACTGAACATCAGGGACTGTGGACTCACAACTGTGAAATCAAAGCTATTCTTTGGTCACTGATTAGTACAGTAGTAAAGGAACACCAGCAATGGTGCTGACAGACGTTATTACTTGATCCACTTTCAGCGGAATTCACTTCTGTTTCCTGTTTACAACAACGTGCGTAATAGTGTGACTCAGTCCTAGTCTGAATGCTTTGTGTATGTGCTTCAGTCATTTAGGAAAAACCCTCAAGCTGAGCTTTTTTTAAGGAAGTCTGCTTTAATATTGGTTAAAAAACTATTTTCGTCTGACTTCTTTATATTTCTTAGATATTGAGCGGTCATCCAGCGTGTGACACAGCAGATGAAATCAATGTGACTCATTCCGTTGTATGCTGTCTGTGTTGATTTTTTGTGTTTTGAGGTCTTCATTTGTGTGTTTTACGTCTTCTGTGCCCCATGGAAAGCTAGCTAGCAAGATAGGTTTTGTTATTTGTCTGTGATTTGAAAACCTGAGTGTGGAGGGCTGGGCGGTGCATGATAATGGTAAAAAAATATATTTGCATGATACCATGGATTTGCTCCAAATATTCTGATTATAATTGAATAACAGTGAATGTATGTTCTCATAAAAGGTGCAGTATCATGAAATGACTTTATATATATTTCTGTTTAGGTTCCATGTGGGAGAAATCCATAAGACAAATTGGCTTTGAAAGGTAAGATCATTATTTTAGCACCTTTACAGCAAAATATTCATTTACTGGCACGTAGCATAAAATATGCAGGTGTGTGTTTTTATATAGTGAGGATTATTCTTGCATCTCAGTGGCTGATGAATCCTGCACAAGAAAATGTGACCACGTCTCCAATGCTGCATTTAAAAATATAAGCACTCATACAGTACATGTGTTGTTTTTTTTGTGATTTTTCTGTGAATTATTATTATTATTATTTTTACACATGAATGTGTAAATTTTACACACATTGTAGGGAGTTGCGTTTTCTGTGCAGAGTGTCCTAAATATAGCAACACAATAGCATTAAACCCCACTTTTTGCATTCAGCCACAGTGGCTCGTCATCTGACAGGGTTTCTGATTCTTGATGAACACTAAACCCAGTTACCCCTGACAATCAGTTGACAGGCCTATTTTTCAAAGCTTTTGCCTCTCTGTCTGTCTCCTCGCATCCCCGTGATCGTATTAGATGTGGTTTCCTAAGTACGGGAATGTCCAAACTCAGCCACGTCCTTTTTCCAGTACTCAACGGCCCTCAGTGGATAGTGTACTGTAAGTGGCGGAAGTAGAGCCATAAACATTTTATCCTGCCTGCATTTACCTGTTTGTGTTGAGGCTCATATACAGTATATACAATATTTACAGGTGCATTTGCTGCGCGAGCAGACGCTTTCTCCATTTCACTTCCTGTATGGAGGAAATTGTTGAGCTCAAGTGAGATGTAGTGGAGCCCAATGAGAATTTACAGCTGCTGTGTGTGTATTCCCACAGAGTTCCTGCAGTTTCCTTAGCCTCAACCTTTTCCTGAGGTTTATACAGTAAATACTAAATATTTATATGGAGTAGGACGTTTTTATGCTCTCATTATTTGTAGGTGTTGCTGCTGCAGCCTGAGGCGCAGAGGACGGTTCTTAACGCACATGATAAGCGGGAGAAACTGGGTATCATTCAGTTCGCTGGCTCAGCCTCGTCCGCCTCAGACGATTTCCATTATTTTCATCCACGAGGATGCACGAAGCTCCATAACAATTAAGCATGTGGAAACAGATGTCCTTGATTACATTAAGCTCGTCAACAACAGCCGTTGTTTTCTATGGCGCTGATTAGGAATGTTTTACTTCGCTTAATAACCACTTTATGCCCATTCAAGGCCTCTGTGCAATTGGCTCCGTCCCAAATGTTTTTTTAACTCCATCCGAACATTTTGTCAGCATGTTTTTGCAGCCTGCGCCACAGAATCACCAGTATGTTTCCTTTATTGTAAACAGTTTAATTACACTTGGGTCCTGGCATTAAACATAAAGAAAGCATTTCAGGGTCCAAGCACAGCGTGCAGAATGATCGCTGTAAACCGATATAGAAGTGGGTTTGCATGAAAAAAGGGAGCTTTGAAGGTTTTTAAACCTGTTAACCATTTAGGACTTTTTATTTTCTTTAATTATATGTGCAATTATAACACCTCATAAAACATGTCCTCAGGCAGCACAAATACATCACACTTGACTTTTTTTTAGCCGGACTTAGCGGTAGCTGTGATGGCAACAGTTTCCCATCATGGTTTACTTTCATGTTTGGGAAAAAAAGGTATCCAACGTTTTTGTCTGAGACAAAACCATAAAACTTTAAATGGTGTCAAACTTACAGTAAGTGGGTTTAGAAATATTGCACATGTGTAGGTCTTACCGTGGTTTAAATGTTACTATGAGTTAAGGTAACGAGGGAGCAAACATGTATTCACTGTAAAATAGAATCCGATTCTTCCGTGACCCGCCTTTCTGTTTGAATGGAATTTTACTCCCTCTTTAACAGCAGTATATTTAAAACAAGGAGGTTATTAAAGCGGGTGGTACTCTGTATAAAAGTTGGGACATTCAAAGGAACATAAAAGAACTGTTGAGCCTCAAAAAGATTCAGGTTCCCATGCAATCATGGGACAGGTGGGTTTGTCCTATAATATTTGCGCTCATGAACAAATTAAAGTTCAAACTGAAAAACTGATTTAAATTAGAATAATAAATGATAAGCCGCTCACTTCAACCGTTTGTGCAAACGCTTTCTATCAATACGTGTTCTGTGATTCTGTTCATCCCCAGTGTGATCGGTGCAGATGCGGGGAACGGCATCCGCGTGTTCATCCCTGACATCGGCATGTTCATGGTCAGCTTGGCTATTTGGCTGCTCTGTCGCAGTCTGGTCCAGAAGAGGCCTCCTGAGGACATGGCGCAGTACAACGCCGACTTCGAAGCAGAGGAGCAAGTGGGTTGTAGGGACATGCAGGGTTATGCAGATGTCTCATGTTATCAGTCTTTAGCCAAAAAAACATCAATTATTCATATTCCTTTTGTGCATTAATCCAAAAATATAATTAAAATTTAAAATTGAAGTCCTACTGTATTTCTGGACTTCAATGGTCAAACGTTTACCCCTAGTGTACTGTAAATGTCCTTCACTCAAATAGATTTTAGTTCTAAGCTGCAGTCCAGGTTTGCAATGTTTCACAGCCGTAGTAGATTACATTTAACTACACCTTTATGACATTTTATCTATACAAACAACACGTCATTGCTGCCAGCGCAATTTATGCAATTTGGTTTTTACTGTGAACAGTCGTTCATCTCCAACGTGGTAAATAAAGCGGCGAGCCGAGTGGAAGTTGACTTATCACCTCCATCCCCTGGCGAGTCGCTCATTTTGTTTATGACTCACTGATAATTAAATCCACATTCACTTTCACCTCGACTGCTGCTCGCATTGGCACAGATGGCAACGCTCCACGTTACTGAGACATCAACATTTGATTCACTGCAGGATTTCTACCACCTGCTTCTTTTTCTCTATAATTCAACTATTGTCACATCTTTAGGAGAGTGACATATAGTTTGACAGCGTAGCCAGGGGAGTAACTCATTAGATTAGAAGAAAAATGTGCCAAGCATCGTTAATAGAGCTGTGCCATCTACCACTCAATAATAAAATGAGTTTGTCACCTACACTCCACCTGTAAGGAGGAAGAGGAAAAGCTGAGCCTGGATGACAACATCCTGCTAGAAGAGGACTCTGAAGCCGGCTACGAGGCAGAGGAGGATGAGGATGATGAGGAAATGGAAGAGGAGGAAGAGGAGGAGGAGGAGGAGGAGGAGGAAGCAAAGGAGAGCATCAAGATGAAGATCCTACGCATCGTGGCAGGAGTTGCATCCAAAGTGAAGGAGGTCATTGGGAATCTGATCACCACTGCGGGGAAGGTGGTGGTCACCATCCTGCTGGGCATGACAGGTGAGTGAGCTGTGACACGTTCACCTCAGGCTGAGACTGTCGGCGGTTCACTCACTGCCTCTTGGTTTGCAGGCATCATGTTTCCATCGCTGACCTCGGCCGTCTACTTCTTCATCTTCCTGTTTGTGTGCACCTGGTGGTCCCTCTGTCGCACCTTCAACACGCTCATCTTTAGCTGCATGTGCGTCCTGATGGCCATCTTCAGCGCCGGCCACATCATCATCCTCTACCTCTACCAGTTCCAGTTCTTCCAGGAGTCCATTCCGCCAGGCGACAGCTACATCAGGTCAGTGATGGGCCTTGGGCTGAGATGCTGTAGAGTAAAGTTTATTTCTCCCCATGCAACGATGGATCAGACCAGCATTAGCATGTAGCATTTCTCCAGTTAAACAGCACCAGCTCATACCAGAGGCGCCGTATTATTAAGACCAGAAATCATTTAACCACATGATGGTTATTGCACCCAGGGCACATTTGCTTCAAAATTAATAAATATTTACTATTGTTACATAAAGGAAGGCAGAAGAAAAAGGCCTATCCAGCTACAGGGGAGATGTATCAAAGTCCCACTCACCACACAGAGCTTTTAGCAGAGCTCTTTACACCCGGTGCTGATTTATTATGCATAGGAAATGAGACAATCAGCTGTCTGTGGCTGCAGTGGTGAAACATTGTGGTTGGAGTCAAGCCACAGTGTTTCACATCGTGCCAACATGTTACTCACATTTGTAATGAATGCAGAGCCAGTAGCAGTGAATGCCTCACTGAGCTCATTGACGCATAACCTGGAATGCAAAGAATGCCGTGTATGTACTAATCACAAAAACGGTGCGTGCCATAACTTAAATAATATAGGATGTAGGCACTGTGCATTTTTAATAATAACTGAACAAAAACAGACCCCTGGCCTGAAAAACAAATACATAAACGTAAAGAGACCAGAGGCACCTTGAGACAATGACTTTCCCGTCTTCACCAGTCGTCCTGTTCGTTGTCGGGCTGGAGCTGTTGCCTTTGTGTAGTTGTAGTCTCTGCCCTTGGTGTTACAAGGTTTTATTGATGTCCTGGTTTCTCAATTGAAAGCCGTGGTGCTAAGTGTCAGGACTGATACTATTTACAGCTATGTTTAGCTGAAGCCGCCTTGGACGAGCCTTGTTCCTCCACATCGCTCTCCTCGGTCCGATGGCAGATAAGGTGTGATTATAGTCTCGCATTGATGGGTTTCTCTTTAGGAACTCATTACACTGAACAGACCTTCTGCGATGTCAGTAATAGAAGTAATATTTAAGACAGCAGTTGCTTAAGCAGGGGTTAGGACCCAGCAGTCGGACCGTAAATCTGAGTATTCAGAAAGTTTCAAAGGACGAAAGCTAATTATAAAATGTAGTGAAACAAGTTAATTAGTTGGCAAATTTAGGTGATGTCTAATATGTGCTGCATACCTTTACCTGTACCTGTAGACTTTTATATTGTTGTATTTTTTTTAATTAACAGGTTTCGTCTCCGTTTGTAAAGAAAGTCTGTGCATTTAATAGTCTAAATTTGGGATGCTTCCCATGATTCTTATTTAATAGTCTTCACACAACAGGCCAACTATTCCACGTTGATTTTCCACAGCGCCGAGGTATTTGTGTTTGCCACTGCATAAAAATTATAAGAGTAACATGCTGTCCTCTGCTCCGGCATGCTTCCTCCCCACATCAGAGGGAAAAGCCCTCGGCTGTAAGTGTGTGCGGCTCCCATTGGACGACAGGCCTCGGCGGCTGCCCTAATTGTGCTTGTTGACAGTGGCTTGGCCTTGCTGCGGGGCCGGTGCCGAGTGACGCCGTTGAGAGGCCTGGCTTCCACGCTCCCTTCCTGCCTCGCTGCCTTACAATGGAGGTGCCCAGTCACGTGACCCGCGGGCCTTCCCCAGCTGTAGGAAGAAACGGTGCAGGAAGTGTGTGGAGGTCAAAGGGCGGCGCGGACTCCTGCCCGCGGCTTCAAAGAAGCGACTCGGGAGGCGTCTAGCTCTTGAACAGACGGTTGAATTCCTGTTGACCCTTTGACTTCTGTTCGGCTCAGAGGAAAAAGCTCTGGATCATGACTCATGATCTGTGGCACAAACAGATTTTTATATGCAGCATTCGTGTGTTTTTCAGATTACAGGGTTACAACTGATTGTCTAGTCAAGCATTTAAGTCATTAAAAATTTTAAATTTCTTCAGATTTTAAAAGCTTTTCATTGTTGACAGTAATATTATACATGATTATGGGTGATGGATGACATTGCACACCTACCTATTAAGTTTGTGCTGCAGGAGACGTTTCAATCTTTACAAACAAACACCATCACTACCGCTGCCTTGTGCTGAGTTAGAAAGATGATCATAGTCTTATAGAAGATCTTATAGTCATAATAAGCATATCCAACATTAGCAAATGCATGAATGAAGTTAAAAATATTAGGACTAACTAATAATAGAAATAAGTCCAGGGCAGAGCAGCAATCAACTTCCTTTCACGTTGCCTGTCTTTATCCCGTCCTGTCTCTGCAGTGTATTTGGCATCTCCCCCATTGTTGAGAGCAACTGCTCCTGCACATGGAAGCTCACGGTGCATCCGAACCGTAAGTGGTACCACTTTGTGAATCCCATTATGCTGTTGATTCTCTACTACACCCTGGCCACGCTCATCCGCCTCTGGCTGCAGGAGCCGATCGACCAGCTGATGGTGAGGACAACAGACAGAGCAGCACACACAGTAACAGTTCACAGCCTTTGACCGCATTAATTACTGCGAGGACATATAAGTATATAAGAAAATGTTGTGCTGGTCTTTTCACGAACGACGTGACAATGCTTGCGTGCTTTAAACCTGGACTTTGAACCAGCTGAATCAATGGCAAACGCGGGAATGAGACCTCAGAATGAGCGCATGACACCTCCAAACTGGTTCTTCTACACAGAACTGAAATAGATCCAAATTGAATCGAATGAGCAGCCACGTGGCCTCGTGAACAGACAAGCGGTGTTGATGGAAGATTTCAGGGTGATCGATCTCTGGTTGGATCTGTTTATCGTAGCTCAAGTGTTATCTGAGACACTGTTTACATAATAAGTCACTACAGCGTTTTACACTAGAAGGTTTAATTGCATGCGCTTGTGAATTCTGATCTACCCTAGGATCCATTTTACCTAATAACTACAAGTGCAACTCACACATGTTGTATCATGTTTAGATGACTGTTCATTACAGACATTTAATCACTAGATACTGTGTAAAAGAAAGATTTGCATAGTTAAAATAATACATCTAAAGCTGCAGCTTTTTGAAAATGTAACTTAAACTTGATTTGATGCAAACTGTTCCCAAGCTGCTGAAGATCTCAGTAATATGTTGAAAGTGGTGCACATCATGAAGACCCCCACTCCTGAATTCAGCGTCTCTTCCTTCACCTCAGAGCTCATGGCTCAGCTTCTATAATGGAGTTATAGATTAGTTTTTTTATAGAGGAGTCAATATGTCCCTGTAAACCTGCAGGACTTTGTGGAAGGATCAATAATGCATAAAGGGGTGTGTGTGGTTGTGTTTTCACCTACGCTTACACTTTAGAACACACTAATAATAAAATGTGATTATGACATAAATCTGCCACCGACAGCTGTGTTCGATTTCAAAGACACTGATGGACTTCATCAAGAAAAATCTAGACACACTCACCAGTTCTTGGTTAAATCAGAGCTTGATTTCTATTTATTTTGCAGTAGTTCACTGACTAAACCCTGTGGAAACCATAATTCAGTCCAACTTTTTAAAAGTCTCCAAAGAAATGACAAAAGGAATCTGACCATAAACTAAAAACAATATCACATACAACATGATCTTCACACAGAACCATCAACATAAATATTTACCTATAGCATAAACTTTTTGATTATACAGTCTGGGTTTGATGTTGAATTCAAGAGTGTGGTGAAGACATGTTTAGATGTATAACCACTGCAAGACGCAGCCACAGCTAAAATTTAAAAATTCTGGTATGTGAATGTTTATTGAAGAAACTGACTATCAATTAGCTTTTATTGGGAACTCATTCAGAGA
Organism: Betta splendens; assembly: GCF_900634795.4. NCBI lineage: Eukaryota > Metazoa > Chordata > Actinopteri > Anabantiformes > Osphronemidae > Betta > Betta splendens. The sequence goes on from NC_040897.2 coordinate 12,831,846, forward strand.
CTCGCTAACGGTCGTCCTACTGCTCCTCAGTCATTGTCTAAATAAGCTCAGTGAAGCTGTGATGTGTTCTGCTCAATACTGGACTGAGCCCAAAGCCCGGAGTGGAAGCCACACATTGTCTAAAACCTATCTGTGTTTTTTCAGGACAACAAGGATGAAGATATGTGTGAGGAGGAGGATCTGGATGAGGACAGAACAAATAACTCTGCCAACAGGAAGAGGCAGCTGTGGTGGGAGTCACGCCAAGGCACGGATGAGAAAAATGTACGTGAGGGTTGATACAGTACACACAATGGGCAGGAAGGACTCATCCTCAGTAGAAGGTGTTACAACAGGGGTCTGAGTAAATGGAAAAGTAAACGTTGTAACATACTAGACATAAAGCAGATGCTGTATTTTTCTTCAGTGTCTTGCATCAAACCCTTATCTTTATTGCTGAGACGTAATAGTGAGCTGGAAGCCTATGAATCACTCGACCTATAACAGTCAGGTCGTGGAATGTTTGAAGATAACAGGAAACTGACTCTTTGTTAACCGTAAGAATCTTACAGGTTCATTCCACCAGACCGGAGCAGTTGACTGTTTTCACCAGCTTATGTGTGTATTTAGCTGAGCTTTCACCTTCATAATGAACTCATCCCTGGAATGATTTCAGCTAGAAGTGGACACACACACACACACTGACCTTGTTCCCATATCAAAGAGTGTAGTCTGTCTCCTCTGGCCTCCTCCTGAGGCTTAAAAGCTTTTAGGCTGTACGGATGCAGATGAATGATGGGCTCGATTTACAGAGTAGTGCTGCTCAGCTTTGTTCCTGCTTATCAGCGACTATAAAGAACACGGAGGCCTTTGACTTCGGTAGCTCATCGATAACACACCTTGCCTTGTATGCTCTTTTCTCTCCCTAGCTCCTCTCCACTCAGGATGGCATCAGTACGACTGAGGTGGGGGCTTAAACATGTACCTCTTACCCCTGACCCACTCCTTTCACCCTTCAGTGTTGCCCCAAGAAAATGAGAAACTGCAGAGTGCTTTACACACCGCACTCTCATAAACTCTGGTCTAACCCAGGTTTATGAGTTTAACCAACTATTTCACTTCACCCAGAGCAACAGTATACTGTATTGGCACTAAATGTACTTTGCAGGTTAATCCTGAGGCCAAACTTGAAGATTACTCTGGTGTCAAACTGCCTGTATTAACTGCCTATGCACTAATGGATAACTAATTGAAACAAAAATATGTGCAGTGTGAAAAGTGGAAGGACAACATGTGACAATGTCTGTGTATTAAACATGTAATCCTAAAAAAAATGTGTTTTTTATATTATTTGTAATTTCTGATTGTTTCTGACAATGATCTACAGGCTGTATCAAACGGGACGTCCTTTGACTTTGTCACAACCGAGAATGGACCGGTCCGTCTGGACCTGTACTCCACCCCCACATATAAAATGGACCAGCCCAGCGTTGAAACAGGTGAAGTCTAAATATACATTTATATTATTGTATACATTAAATATTTGGTCATCAGAGTGGAATAAAATGAGCAAAGTCACTTTATATGATTGTTACCTAATACATCATGTTGTTCATTTTGAAATATTCATTGTTAAATGTATAATAGGAAAGTGTCATAAAGTTCCTGTACATTGACTTTGTTGTCTCTGATTTTAGAGAATTGTCCTTAAAGGGGCACTTCACTGATTTTATGTGTCACACATCATATAAAAGTCATGTGGGAAGTGTGAACACAGCTGTCTAATGTCCTCCGCATCTCTGGAGGAGCTTTATGAGCACTGGCCTAATGACTTCATGGAGATCAAAGCATCTGCCAAATGACTGCATGTAGATGTACTGTTTTTATTCTTGGCTGGGGAGTTGAAAACTTTTTACCTCAAAGCCTCCATTACAAATAAATATAGTCCTTGTTTCTACCATTCTTTTAAACGGGGTGTTTTTATTAGTTGGTCCTGTTGTCGTGTTGTGTAAGTGCAGGGAGTGAATAACTAAAAGCACTTTAACTCATTTAACAATGAGCTCTGTTTCTGTCTTCAACCAGAGAAAAAGGATGAGAGCGTGTACGAGGTTTGTTTGCCCCCGGAGGATTCAGAGCTGGAGGGTGGGGAGGAGAAGTCGGAGGGAGGAGAGAAGGAGATGAAGAAAAGAGGAGTCGGTGCGATGGTCAAAGTCTTCCACTTCATCATGAAACAGAGCTACATCTGTGCACTCATAGCCATGATGGTGAGTGATGAGAGGAAACAGGAGCAATTTGTGTCATGTATTTCCCTTTTAAGCCATTTCCACTCCAACAACAGAAGGTAACGAACCCGCACTAGAAACACAACGCCCATCTCCATGATAAACTTAGACTACGGTGCAGATGTCCTTGAGCAAGGCACTGAACCCCGCCGTGCTCCGGTTGCAAAGCTGAACAATCAAAGTGGAAGCTGTCAGTGGGCAGCTTCTGAGTTTTAGTAAAAAGACCATCTGTTCTGAGTTGAAACATTCCTCGATGAGTCATCGTTAGCAACTTAGCAACAGTTACTCAGTTCACACACAGACACTTTGTTTTGTTAACTCTTAATACACAGAACAACCTGTGATGATTTCTCACTTAATCAAGTACAGTGTTTATTACATAAATATATGTAGAATCTAGTTTAGGAAACGAAACTCAGCAGGACTTTATTTTTCCTCGCATAAACAAATGTGGATTGATGATATTTGTAATTGTGTTGCAGACTTGTTGATGTTGACTTTGACTGTGTATTTATGCTTAGTGTAACGTAGTCATGTCATAATTAGAAGCAGCCGAGGATCCGGCCACAAGCGCTTGTCTTCCTTTCGCCTCTCATCAGCGGCCGAGGATCATTTGTTTACGCTGCTCTGTGGTTCCTTTTCTTCAGGCTTGGAGCATCACGTACGTCAGCTGGCTGACGTTCGTCTTCCTCATGTGGTCGTGCATGCTGTGGATGGTGAGGGACCGGAGGCGCTACGCCATGCTGTCCTCTCCCTTCATGGTGGCTTACGGCAACCTGCTCATAGTGCTGCAGTACATCTGGACCTTTGAGAACATGTCTCCCATCTCTGGCTTCTTCGTCAAGAAGAACAATCCTTTCCACTCGCTCTCATCCAAGGTTTGACATTGTTTATTTTAAATCCATGAACTTAAAACTGACCTTAAATTGACTGACGTAAAAACAAAAATGTACTTGGAAATAAAGCATGAGACTAAACTAGAAAGAAGCTAGTTTGTTTGTCTGATAGTTTATTTGAATTAATAAATGTTGACTTATATTATAATGTAACGCTAACTACTCCTGACATAATAGTATCAACAGTCAAATTTTAATCATCATGACCTTTAGTGGTTTAAAGTTTTAGTCTCAGATTCAGGAACTGCTGTAACTTCTGCTCATCCGTGTGTTGTTCTGACCACCCGAGCTGCGCTCTCTGCACGTTCGACGATGTGGAAATGATCTATTAGTTCGTCTTCGCTCTGCTAGTCTAAACATGGCATTTGTGGCGTGTAGGTCCTGTGTCTGCTGAGCTTCTGGTTGCTACTGAGGCAAACGCTCACAGAGAGACGGGACAAACAAAAGGAAGACGGCGCTGGTCTGGTGGATGTTCATGTGGATGATCAGAAGAAGGAGGGTAAGCCCTAAACTCCTCTATTTAAGCTGTTGGAGAAGTATAGTGTTAGTACCAGTTGGTAGAATCGACAATAATATGCAGGTGTAGTCAATTATTCTGTGTTAATCTGGTTGATTTGTGGATAGAATTAGAGTTTTATGTTAAAGGGGTCAAAGTAAACTGTTTGTTTAACCTGCACATCTCACACTCCAGGATCAGATTCTCTTGATTCGTTCATCATCTGCTTGTCGGTCAGAGGATTTCCCCTCGTGATAGTGCATGTTCCAAAAATGTCAACCCTTAATTTGCTTTACTTTATGAACTTTATAACAGTTAGCATAAATTATTCATGGTTCAAGTGGTTGTGGCTTAAACTGTTCTGTGTTGTAAATCACTTTGATTATTGGACACATCATTTGAAGCTATATGTCAAAGTGACAGGCAAAATAAACACAGTTAGGACTATACGTTACCTGATTGCACTTGGTCTTAGTCGCTTAGTGTAATTTTCTTTGCTCCTGTAGAGGAAGCGGACTCTGAGGAGGGAGGAGAGCAGGACATCATGCACGTGCTGGGCAGCATGGTCATGGCTCTGCTGGTCAAATACTGGATCTACGTCTGTGGGGGCATGTTCTTCTTTGTCAGCTTTGAGGGAACCATGGTCATGTACAAGATCATTTACATGATGATGTTCCTCTCCTGTGTGGCCCTTTACCAGGTAACACCCTGGCATCTGCAGATACTCTTGTATAAAATGTATGAAAGCCTTTAGGCTGGCTGTTAACACTGTGTTACTCAGGTTCCTGCAATACTTTAGAAATAAATGTCTGAACCCAACAAAGACTTTGGAGAATTAATTAATATGCTGTGAACATAACTGTGTTGATGTTTCTGCATTCAATTTACCAAAGACAGAAGGTTCTGACAACTTCAGTGCTGTCATAAAGTTTGTGTGCAGCGCTCTCATAATGCACAGCTATATGACTGCTTTATAAACCCATTCACAGGAAAACAGAGCAGAAAACCTGTGATTTATTCTTTGCATATTTCATAAATCCCCACTTTCTTTTCAACCTAGGTCCACTACGAGTGGTGGCGGAGGATCCTGAAGTACTTCTGGATGTCGGTGGTGATGTACACCATGCTGGTCCTCACTCTGGTCTACACCTACCAATTCGATGGCTCGAATAACTTCTGGAACGAAACGCTGGGCATGAAGAATGAGGGGTGAGAAGGACTAACTGACCCCCTGCTGGTCTCATCCTCTACAAAACACAAACGATTTAATCAAGGTAGGATGGGACTAATCCACCGCTCCAAATGTGGTTAAGTCACTTTCCTTGTGTGCAGCTTGAAGGACCTTGGTCTGGAGCGGTTCACTCTGTCCGAGCTGTTCACCAAGATCTTCATCCCCACCTCCTTCCTGCTGGCCTGTATCCTCCACCTGCACTACTTCCACGACCGCTTTCTGCAGCTCACCGACCTCCAGGCCATAGTGGCCAAAGAGGAGAGCACTATCTACAGGTGAGACACTTCCTCCACTGTTTGCTTCTGTTCTTCTATTTAAGTTGACTAAAATCCAAACTAACAGGTGAGTTGCAAACTTCTTAATAGAGCAGTAGCGTTCGACCTTCAGTGGAGCTTTTGTCAGTAACTGTTTCTGAGCACGCTAAGGTTGCAAAGGATGGTTGTTTACAACTGGTATTAATCTGTTTCTGTTTTTACGTTCAGCCTGACATCAAAGTTTCCTAATGGGCAGAGTTACGACTGCACCCTTTTTATTTTTAGTCAGGTTCTTGTTATTGTAGAAGTTTGCGTCCATTATTCATCGGTTTGTGCGTGTTAAAACCAGCAGAACTTCATGTCTTTTCATCAGTCACTCTGCTGGATAATCACCATGTTAGAACACCCAGTAAAACAGTGTTCCCATCATGCATCTGTCACTGTGAGGTTTTAACACTTTCTCAGTGTGGGGTGTGTGTTGTTGTGGGTTTTCCATTATTTCGCTGCTGCCTGCTCAGCTCGTCTCTGCTCTGCTTCTCTCTGTGACCTGCCGCCGTCTCTCTCCTCTGCTGTCCGTCTCTCACAGCCACGCTAAAGTCAATGGGCGTGTCTATCTGATCATGAATAGGTGGGTACCGCTCGCTTTCTGTGGCATCCATCACCCATCCGTCTAAATGTCCTCGTCTCAACACTAATGTTTTTTCTTCACCCTGTTTGCCAGAGAAGGTTCTCTTTTAACTCCTGTAGTTTCCTTTTCCCACTTACAGGAACGAAATAGTTTTTTAAATTTATTTTTTGCCTGTAGCCTCCTCTTGTTGGGTTCTGTCAGCTCCTGGATCCTTAACACCTTTCTGAATCCAGCCCAGCCTTTTCCTCTCCTCTTGTATGTTATCCAGCTTTTACAAGGGCTGATATCTTCCCTACGCATGTTTGGATTAGTAAAAACTGGTCTTCTATTCCAGTATCTTGCCCTGATCCCACCCCTCTGTGAATCCTGTTCCCTCACCACAGAAACTCTTTGCCCAGTATTTATGCATTTCAGTAAAACAGTGCCTATTTCCACTGTAAGTGATTCAGTTTGTTTTTGTCAATTTCTCTCTCCTCATTGTTCATCATGGCTTTTGTGTAACTTCATTGTTCTGAGCAGCATCAAGCAAAAAATTCCAACCCAGCAGAGCAAGTAAGTGTGACATCTGGAAAACAAACTGCTTGCCTTGCTATGTGGTTCATGCAAGCCAAACCTGACCTTTGACCTCCAGAGTTTGAAGTGTTAATGCCTCACTTCAGCTGTTACCATGTCTTTGCTGCAAGAAGAAAATTCCTCCTGTTCGATTGTTTTAACGAATGCAAAAGGAATGTGCACTGCTTATCGATGACAATGCCTGATGGACTAAGAGCTAAAGATTCCCATCCTGACATTTGCATCATTTGACTTTTGAAATTCACCTGGACCGACTGTATGCGTGTGTGTTGTATTTATATACTTATGAGGACTCCAGTGGACACTAAAACGGAATCACACATTTCAGTCAGTATAAACCATTATGTCAACAAAATATACTGTAAAGCAACTGAACAAAGATTGGGCTGATTGTGGTGACTAATACCTTTTAAATAAATATATTGAATGGAATAAACAGTAGCAAATATAGCTGTCATGAAGCAGCAGGAAGCATTTCTTAACTTAAAGTAGCGTAGCTGTCATCTATGGTAGTATAAAGTAGAAAAACACGTCCTCACAAGTGTAAAAATCTCATATACTGTATGTGAGTCGCACGTGTGTTAATTTCACACATGATTTCAGGTTGGTTAACCCGGATGGCAGCCTGGCGGACCTCACCATGCTCAGCGCCAGCTCAGTGGATGCAGCGCTGCCCAGAGAGGAGCAGAGGCCGGAGCAGGAGGAGCCGCCCAGGGAGTGGGAGAAGGAGCAGGAGCAGCAGCAGGAGCAGGCCCTGGTGCTGGTGATGGATGACACCGATAAGCCTGCTGACAAGAGCCTCTCCGACCAGCGACAGTCCAGCACAGAGGAGAGCCACCACTGCAGTGCGGAAACCGAACCAGAGCCGAGCACCGAGCAGAGCTCAGGTGCCGAAACACAGCAGGCCCGCAAACCCCATTAGGCAACAGCAATACTGTGGAAATGCCCTGAAAATAATGGGCCCGGATGAACAGAAAGTATCGTGTATTACAGTTTAGCCCTAAAACTCGGCTGAGTCTTCACACTGGTTTAGCTTGAATAATTTTAACAGCTACGCTTTCATGCCTGACTTATAACAACCCCACACGCGTGCTGCGTTGGCTGATCTGCAGCTCGTGCATGTGACTCTGCAGACGCTTGTTTACTCCTCTCGCAGCGTTTACAGCTGAGACTCCGTGATGACAGAAAAGCCTGCTTTCTCATGTCGCTCTCATTCCGTCAGAAGACTCGGGCGGCTGCAGGAGTCCGGCTGTTAATCACCCCACGCATAGTTGTAAAAATATGTTATGTTGCCAATTTTGGGGTTCCGAGAGATTTATCTTCTGTTCTGTTCTGTTCTGTTGTGACACGACGCGTAGCTCAAGTACTCACCCATTACAGTACGTCCTCCCACCAACGCCTGCCTCTTAAATTATAATGTTGTTTATATACACAGAAAGTAGGTGATAAAACACAAGCGTGCAGGGCCCCTCGGTTTCTAATGAGCTGCAGGCTATATGAGCTATATGCTCAGCTCCTAATCTAAACAATGAAAGCTCTATAAATGCCTGTGTAATATACCTTCTATAATAACATAAACCTACCACACTCTAAGTTCATTTTTTATTTTCTGTGTGGGAATGTTAAAACAAGTATTCAGAGTCTACTTTCTCAGGTGTAAAAGCCAGTTTGGAGTCGTTAATACAGATCTTAAACCTTTCTATTCATTTAACATGTGGGAAATATTCATAAAACTAACAGCTCTATGACTTTAAACATGGAAAGCACATATTGCAATAACCTGTGTCTGGGGCTTACCTCCTTTATGTTCTTTAATTATATAAAATGTAGTTTCGTTTGTTAAGTTTATTACCATGGAGAACAATTTAATGTCTGGTTCTATAAAGACCTTGTTAGCAGGTACTTTCATCCAAATCTATTTTAATAATCTTTGGTTGGTGAACACGGCGTGCCGTTGCTGAATGACGGTGGATGTGTTGCTGCAATCCAAATACTTTCCCTCTGCAGCTCTACAGGCTTGTTGTTCTTTCCATTTTACCAAATCTGGTTTTTATCTCGTCTTCCTTAGATCTGAAGAACAAATGGCACCTTGTGGTCGACCGTCTGACTGTCCTTTTCCTCAAGTTCCTGGAGTATTTCCACAAACTCCAGCTGTTCATCTGGTGGCTACTGGAGATTCACATTATCAAGATCGTGGCCTCCTACATTGTTCTGGTCTCTCTCAAAGAGGTAGGAACTCATTATGTGCGTCCACCGCTGATTCCATCTGTCAGCTCTGCAGCAGCACATCAACCCCACTACTACTGCTACTGTAAATCACAGCATTTTTCTGACTTTAGGCGTCCTGTGTAGTATCTTGTGTTTTTGTGCTTCTTCTTTTCTTCTGTCCGTCTGGTATCTGTTTATTTAGAGTCGTATGGATTTATTAGCGTGTGTGTGTGTGTGTGTGTGTGTGTGTGTGTGTGTGTGTGTGTGTGTGTGTGTGTGTGTGTGTGTGTGTGTGTGTGTGTGTGTGTGTGTGTGTGTGTGTGTGTGTGTGTGTGTGTGTGTGTGTGTGTGTGTGTGTGTCCATGCTCAACATGTTTTCACACCAGGAACTATAAATAAGGCCGATGAACTGAGCTGATTACAGTATAGTCCCTGTGAAATGAACCAGATTTGTCTGTAACCACACAGACAATAATCTGGACACATTTGAGCTCTGACTTTCTGAATTGTTTCGACTCAGACTGATCCCTTTGACCTTTTTAAAAGAGTTCTCTGTTTAGAACATTACTGAGGTGACCAGCGTCCTCTCCTGTGCAGGTGTCTTTGTTCAACTACGTGTTCCTGGCGTCCTGGGCCTTTGCTCTGCCCTACAGCCACTATCGACCCCTGGCCTCCAGCGTTTGCACTGTGTGGACATGCGTGGTCATTGTATGCAAGATGTTATACCAGCTGAAATCTATATATCTACCATACTACTCCAAGAACTGCTCTGTGGTAAGTGGTCACTGCGCGCTGATAAACATTATCCTTATTATCCGAGAACACCACTGTCTATGTTCTATCTACAGCCAGTGAACGAATCAATGCTACCGGCTGATATGATAAAGGCGTCCCTGCTGTATAAGGAGCCCATTGATCCCGTCAACTGGGTGGGATTGAAGAAGTCTGATGACCTGCTGGGCTACCTCAGCGTGAGCAGTGGAAACATTCATCAGCTAAACATTTTAACACACTGTCACAAGAGATGGAAGGAGCATCATCCATGTCCTACGTTTCCTCCTGTGCAGAACAATCTCTTGATGCTGGCCATCCTAGCATTTGAGTCAACCATCTACCGCCATCAGCAATATTTCAGACTGCGGAACAAGCTGTCACCTCCCGCTGCTTGTATTATCTTCCACGATATAACGAGACAGCACTTGGACATCGGCATCATCCACTTCGTCAAATATTTCATCAATTACTTTTTCTACAAGTTTGGACTTGAGGTACGAAAGAGAGTGAAAAAGTGGAAACACGTTTTACAATCAGATCATATTTTATTTCACGTCTTTTCCACAGACATGTCTGCTGTTGGTGGTCAATGTCATCGGGCAGCGCATGGACTTCTATGCAATGCTCCATGCCTTTGCATTGATAGCTGTCATGTATCGACGGAGGAGGAAAGCCATAGCTGAGATCTGGCCCAAGTACTGCTGCTTCCTGGCCTGCATGTTGACGTTTCAGTACTTGGTCTGCATCGGGTTCCCACCGGCAGCCTGTAAAGGTCAGTGTATTTGATGCACCGACACTCAACCTGCTAAAGTCAACAAATGCTTCATTATGTCTTTCTATTCGTAATGTTTTGATTTTAGACTATCCTTGGAGTACTACAGACACCAATGTGGTCAAGTGGCTCTACATTCCAGATTACCGTGCCAGTCCCAACCCTCTGTTCCTCATATGTACGTGTTCTTCAGATTAAATATTTCTTTATGTTTTGAGTTACATCCAATAAAATATACTGATAAGTTTATTCTTACAGAGTCAGAGTTATAAATGTGGCTTCTCCTCTCTTCTAGACGACTTCATGCTGCTGCTCTGCGCCTCCCTTCAGAGGCAGGTGTTTGAGGATGAGAACAAGGCGGCAGTTCGCCTCATGGCCGGAGACAACGTGGAGATCTGCAGAGACCTGGACGCGGCCTCCTTCAGCGTCCATAACCCCGTCCCCGACTTCATCCACTGCAGGTACGGCAGCCACTGTTTCGCTGCATTTGCTGGCTGGACACAGGACAGTACAGTGTATGGCCATGAATCCCACACTCGTAGTTTATTACATTACATTCACTTAACACTTGTCATAATGTTGGTGTCATTGGAGCTTGGCTGAACCAGCATTAACAACAACAGCCGCAGCATACAAATGGAAAGGAAGTGAAGTAGCCGGCTTAATTGATGCTTAACGATGTTAAGATTCCTAGATAAAAAGTGAAACTCGGTCAAAACAAGCGGAGCTATCCCTATATCCTGTACTTAGACACTATACTGTACTTGGATTAGAGAAAAGTAAATTAAGAAGCAATGTGGAACATATTTATATAGTTGTTATATCAAATATTAATGTAAAATGAAGCTGTTGGGAGCCTCTTTAATACTAAAAGTCTCCTTTTGAATGAGATTTACACATAAAATTATTCAAAATTCAGTAAGGAAAAAATTTACGTTAATATAATAACACATGCACTTTATTCGAGTCAATGTACTGTATCTCACAGTCAAACCTCATATTTACTGAGCTCAGTGAACTGTTGCTGTACTTGGCAGCCAACTGTGTGACTGTAGTTGTGGATGGGAGGCTGCTTTCAAACAACACGCTCAGTCAGAAGCTCCCTCTTAAATAACGGCAGGGAAAAACTGACAGATGACAGAAGCCCATGTAAGTGTTGTAGCTTAGTGGAGGAGTTATCGAATAGCTGCGCTGCAGCCCAGAAACCTTGGCTGTTGTCCCATATTTAGATCTGGAGCTTGGTACCGACTTTGCCCATAAAAACCGAGGAGAGGCTTCGAGAGAGGTAGTTTAAAAAAAACAGCAAGAACATCCTGACCTGTCCACAGTCATTGATTATGTGCTCTTCACATTCCACTGTTTTGATGTGCAAAGTGGACAAGTCTTTTATTAACGCACTCTGTGTCCATCAACAAGCACTGATCGGGAGAAAAGCAGCTGTACAGCCCGTCTGTCCACGCCACAGCAGCGCTGCACTTATTCCATCGTTTCCCTCCAGGATCGAATTACGGATGGGGGAGAAATCCATAATCCACAAAAACACTCTGTCCGTCACTTGACGACTCAGACGCTTTTGCCCTGTACTCTAACTCAATAAATAGCTTTTAAGTATGGAAAAGGTATTTTCTCCCCGTGATGAAGAAGGACACTCACTCAGCGATTCCGGCCGGTCCCACTTCATCAGCGCGGCTGCCTAAAGAGGGCAGCTGTTGATGTGGTCCCACGTTTTTCCCAGGTCCATCAAATGAAAGCGCGTCGCGTTCAGTGTGCTCGCTCTACGTAGCTCCATGTGCACGTGCTTTTAGCATGTAACAACAGGACACGCGCTAATGCACACGCTGCACCTGGGCTGAGTGACAGGAGTCGGGTTTCAGATGTGCTTCCTCCTTTAAGCGATGCACTCAGTGTGATGAATGTGAAAGAAACAGCCTGAATGAGCTGAAATGTTGATGGTTTGTGATTAACATTCCCCGTTACTTCAAACATCACAGATTTATTAAATCACCAACAAGCTGGAATTATTAAAAATGATCTGAATGTTCTACCGTCACCTCAACAGATGCTCTTGGTTTTTAAACTGATGCAGTACCTACTGTACTTTACATACTGAATACTCGTGGCGGGCGGTGGTAAATGATCTGTGTTCACATGAAGCGGTTCAGTTGCTGTTTACTGTTCACTGGCAAGCGTCATTTCTCTTGTGTAGGTCGTACCTCGACATGCTGAAGGTCATCATGTTCAGCTACCTGTTCTGGTTCGTCCTCACCATCATCTTCATCACAGGGACTACACGCATCAGCGTCTTCTGCATGGGATACCTGGTGGCCTGCTTCTACTTCCTGCTCTTTGGCGGCGACCTGTTGCTGAAGCCGATCAAAAAGATCCTGCACTACTGGGACTTTCTAATCGCCTACAACATCTTTGTGATCACCATGAAGAACATTTTATCGGTGAGTAAGTTGGTGATGGTGGAAAATCAATCCTACCTGTAAATATTGTAGATATAAGAACATATGAATTGATTAATATGATTCATTAATTTATTTTATTAAATAAAAATATAATATTGCTTTAATAATGTTTGTTTTGTATTATTTAGATCTTAGCTTGTGGCTACATCACCTCTCTAGTCCAGAATCAGTGCTGGTTAATCCAGTTGTGCAGTCTGGCGTGCACGATTAAAGACTACAAGATTGACATCAAACAGCCCAATGGTGAGTGTATGCAGCGGTTTATCCTGTGTATCTATTGGTCATTTGTGTTCTTGTACACAGCAAAATTCACATTAGTCTGTGTGATACAGACTTACAGTAAAACCCTCATCGTTATTTCAAATCTACAGTGTGAAAAGCGCTGACGCTCACATCTGACATTGATAGTTTGTTACATGTGTTAAATGAGTTTGTGATACGTTCCAGCTGAACGGTACTGTGAGCTGCCCAGTAACGAGGCTGGGATCATCTGGGACAGTATCTGCTTCGCCTTCCTGCTGCTGCAGAGACGGGTCTTCATGAGCTACTACTTCCTCCATGTGGTGGCTGATATCAGGGCCTCTCAGATCCTTGCATCAAGGTACAGAGACATTGGAATCAGTAAAGTCAGTCTACTAAATGTGATTGAAGATTGACCCGTGTACTGGTTCCTGGTGTTCTTCAGAGGAGCAGAGCTGTTCCAGGCCACTATAGTGAAGGCGGTGAGGGCCAGACTGGAGGAGGAGAGCAAATCTGTGGAGCAGCTGAAGAGACAGTGAGTCTAAATACTTCACTTCACCTAAAGGCTTTGATGTTGTGGTGCTACAGTATAATGGCTTATTTGTTTTCATTGTGTGTGTAGCTCTGACTCTTATAAAGGTGTGTTCAAGGTAAAAAAGGACGATTGCTCATGGATGTTCTTTTAGTCATTCTTAGCCAACAATGTTCCTTAGTGGCATTAGGTAAGAAAGAGGTTCTAGATTAAAATCAAGCTTTGTTTCCTGAAAGCCGTTTGTCATAAGTCCATCTCACATACAGTGAGGTCGATCTGTTTCCACCACTTACTTGTTTACTCATGATAACATCCACTCACCCGCTCTAATGAGCACTCTGTACACTCGTTTCCATATGAAGCCTGGCCCCGTTTATGGTCATGTGTGTAGTCAGTGATGTTCTTCTCTGTTCATACTTACGTGCTTCTGCACCATCTCTCTGATCTAATCAGGATGGAGCGCATTAAGGTGAGGCAGCAAAAGTTTAAGAGGGGCAAGGAGCGGATGGCGAGCATGGCACAGGAGTCCGTGGATGGACAGACCCTCGAAGTGGGCGAGGACGACGACGATGACGGTACGATAACGCCTGACAGGCCCTTTAATGTGTTTCAGTGTTAAAAACGTTTGTGTAGAAGTGATATGATTGCCAAGAGAGCTCAAGGAGGGTGGGTGAGTGTAATGAAGCTAATCTAAGTTGAATAAGTATGACTTTTGATACCTATATGAACAACGTAGAGCAGAGATATACTTGACTTTCTTATGAAATGTTGCACTGATGTATTTGTGAAATTTTAGGAGCACAGCGAACCAAAGCCAAGACCAAAAAAAAGCAGTGGTGGAGGCCGTGGGTTGATCATGCTTCCAGTAGGTTGACCCTCAACCCTCTTTTTTCTTTTCCTCCACTCTGATTGGCCCTTATGTCCTTGACCAGAATGCTGAGGATTCCCATACTGCCACTGGGCTCTGAAGGCACCAACATACAGTAGCATTGCTCCCTCCAGACTTTAGTCCTTTTCTGTCTCTATTTAAGGGCCCCTGTTACAGTAGCTCCTATGAGTGTGGACAAGTACTTCAGTTTAGGATGATCTATAAAAGCGTGTCGGTGAAGGTCCAGGGCAGAGTTGCCTTAAATAGACACGGCTAGACTCTGAAGAAAGAGAAAATGACTAACAGCTGGTGGTTTGTACGTGACACTGTTTAAATAATGAACCTTAGGATCGGCCTCACCTAAGGAGCCCACAGTAGAGAATCTCTCTGTTGTCAAACACTTTAATGCAAAGATATGAAACCGACCCAACCTTTATTCTCAGTACTGGAATAAAGGATGAAGGGTTTGTTCATTCTTTGCCTGCAGACATGATCACCAAACAGGTGTTAACTCGCAGAAGACCCAGAAACGAGATCAAATCGGTGCTGAGACACATTAACAGCAGTTGACTGTGACTAAATTGAACGTACTGTAGCATCTTTTGCGGTGGCTTCCTGTTTGGTTCGAACTCATGTCTCAAATTGTGCGCCATCCCCACATGACATTTTCAAATAGTTTCTCCATTTCCCCATCTCTCTGTGATTTGACCCAGCATCCTCCTTCGTTTCCCGCTCACTGTGGTTCTGTTCAAGGACATAAGTCAGCCTCTGTTCCCACTATTGCTTCTAACACATAACTACTGCAGCCAGTTGCTCTGTCAAGTCGCTTAGAGGTGGCGGCATATTCTTAATTAAGGGACATTTTTCATTGTGCTTCGTGCTCAGTTTTATCAGCCATGTTTCCACTGATGGTGCGTTGTGTTCTGCATTTCTAGTTCCATCCTGTCATGACTCCTGATGTTTTTCTAAGTGTGTCTATGTCACGGTTTAGTTCACAGTCGAATGTGCAGCGAATTAAAGATTGTTAGGTTGTGGTTTGATGTTCCTGCATCTTCCTTTACTGTTACAATAAAACCAGTGCATGGCTGAATGTAACAACACTTGACCCTCTGCCCCTCAGTGGTTAGAAGTGGAGATTATTACTTGTTTGAAACTGACAGTGAAGAAGAAGAGGAGGAGGAGGAAAAGAAAAAAGAAGACGAGCCACCGAAGAAATCAGCGTTTCAGGTGACCCATTATTCATCTGTTGTGCTGTATTTATATTTTTCAGACTTTTGAATATGATTAAATGTTTTAAATGCTAACAGGAGAATGTGCTGCACAGTATTCAGGGCTCCTACAGGAAATTCTCCTCAGCGATGGTTTTTAACAGTGTTTCTCTACTAATCCTCTGTCACTCTTCCTTTTCTGTAGCGAGCAATTGGGAAGTTTATCTCTGCTGTTCTGGCTTTGCCCAAGTCTGTCATTAAGCTGCCTAAAACTGTCCTGCAGTATGTAGTCAAGGCAGGCAAGGTACATCCCAGCAGAACTAACAGCATGCTCTCTGTGTGAACGCCAGCCAGCGCATGCAGCTGTTAACTGTCCTTAACTAGACACACGTTCACCTCTGCTCTTTTGCATGTTGTTGCCTGATTGATTAGGCTTTAACTCAAACCTTTGTGTTGATCTGTTCTTCAGGTTGTAGTAGGTTGTTTGCTTCACAGCTTGCTAAGTATGAGCAGCTTGCATTTGTACTTCTCTCTAGAGACCAACATTCTTTTAGTTTGTGTCCATGTTTTGCCGTGTGTGGTAAAGTATTGAGCATGTTCGGTTTAATTGAAAAACTCTTAATTCTTATAAATTACTTATTAATCAATTATTGCATGAAGATAAATGTGAAAAGGAAGGTCATTGAAAGGGGTGAGGTGAAATAATTTTGTAACAAAAAGAAGAGAAATTATAACAAATTTATGGGTTTGTTTTAAAGTCTGTTTATTGGGAGTAATAAATCTTTGTTTGTTTGATACCCTTTCATTTGCACTAAATACTTTCTGTCCCACAGTTTCTCTATCACGCCTGGATCACAGATCCCAAAGCTGCTCTGAAAGCACGAGGAAAAGATAAACGCAAGTTTTGGAAAAAATACACCAAAGGGGTCAGACACAGGAAAAGCAAGAAAGACAGTAAGCAGCTGAGGACTCCCCTTTGAAACAACCAATACACTCCTGTTCTTTAAATCAAGGTGGAAGTTCAAATCTTCTCTGTGCTTGCAGCGAGTCATGTGGCCGTAGATGTGGGTGAGCTGTCTGACGACCAGGAGAAAGGAGAGGAGACCAAGAAGCCTGCTGGTCCTGGTGGGTTTTCACTCACTACTACTACTGCACTAGGAGCACTTCATTTACTGTAGGATTTGTAAAGATAGTAAATGTGTGCGTGCATGTGCGTGTGTGTGTGTTTCCTTCCTTCAGATAACATCATCAAGCGAGTGTTCAACATTATTAAGTTCACATGGGTGCTCTTCCAGACGACTGTGGACAGCTTTACTAAGTGGATGAACGACATGTCCAGGGAGTACATGGACATCTCCACCGTGCTGCGTATAGAGCGCTGCATGCTGACGCGAGAGGTCAAGAAGGTACGAGATACTTACATGTACTGTAGTAAAAATTATACCTACAGAACGTATGATATAAACATTTCCTTAAAGTGACTGGGAGACTCGGAGACTCACTCTTTTTGTCTTCCTCCAGGGTAACGTGCCGTCCAGAGAGAGCATTCACTGCTACTACCAGAAGGCCATGAGGCTCAACATGTCCAGGCAAACCAGCGTGGACCAGCTCAGCGACGACGAGTCCGCCTCCGGCTCCCCGAGGGCCCGAAGGAGGCGACGGGTCTGCCAGCTGGAGAGCCAGGACTCCACGGCCTCCAGAGACAGCATATCCAGGTACCGGGGGCCCAGAGGGGGTCAGCGAGGCAGGGTGAAAATTCACCATCTCCTCTTAGGAGATAAAATCTAACTTTGAATCATGATCAGTGTCTTTTTTATGTATCATCATCATCATCATATCAAGACATTTAATCCCTACATGCATCTCACTATTTATTGGTCATAATCCACCTGATTCTATGCTTTAACCCTGAAGAGTTGAAGGGTTTTGTTACACAGAATGTGTGGCCCATGCATTATGTAACCCGACCTACTGTAGATGTCCTCTCATCCATCTCCCCACCAACCACCGTCTGTCGCTCTCGCCACCTCTCAGTGCCTACACTGATGCCACCACCCTGTTTTCCCGGCAATCCACGCTGGAAGAGCTTGATGGGATGCCAGAGTGCATTCCCAAAACCAGTGAGCGTGCCAGGCCCAAGCTGCGTAAGATGTACAGCATGGACATGTCCAATTCATCAGTGGACAGTGGCAGCAGCTTCATTTCCAGGTGCCTGGCTTCTCCATCACCAGACTCACCACATAATACCATTGCATCATTTGCATGACCTTTAAGAATCTGTTTCATCTGTTTATTGTGTCCTGTCAGGTTTTTTTTGTTGTTGTTTTGAAGCAAAATGAGATATTACGGTACATAAACTGTATGTATAAAATATCTGTCTCTGCTGTGTTTGTGGTCTGAAGTGAAGCCACCCAGTGCGTCACACTCTACTCCAGACAGGGAACCGCAGACACCATAGAAGAAGTGGAGGATGAGCAGGACCAATTGGAGGAACAGCAGCAGGTTTCCTGGGTTTTCCAACAGGTGGATGAGAGCGATGGAGCTGAGGGTGGTGTTTGGACCGATGAAGAACCCAGGCAAAAGGGTGAAGAAGAAGAGGACAGCAGCGATGGGCTTCAGAGACTGGAAGGAGCACAGGAGCTGGAGAGTGATGAGGTGGAGCAGAACGCTGAGGCATCCAAGGAGGAGGAGCGAGAGCAAGAGGAGGCACCATGGCCGTCTTTGGGCCCAGACGAGGGCCCCTCCTTCAGGGTGGAGGAGGCAGAGCATATGCACCCTGCTGAGAAGAATGACACCGTCACCGAGAGTGAAGATGGAGGAGCACAGCAGGACTCCGTGCAGAAGGGAGCGCGATCCGTGCTGCTCTACACCCCCGACACGGACGCTTCCAAAACGTCTGACGCCGACGTCCCCCCCAGCTACAGCAAAGCCGTCAGCTTCGACCGGCTGGAGGTCAGCGACGACGAGAGCGGCGTGGAAGGAAGGAGCCGCATGCTGATGACCTCCGACAGCCGCTCGGACAGCAGGTCGGACATCATGCTGCCTTCTATGACCACTGAGCTGACCGCCAGCGAGCTCCTGCTCAACAAGTAAGTCCAGAAACAGCTGCCTGAAGGTCCTTTTAGTTTGAACAGAATGTTTGCAGAACGCTTCCTGTCTGTCCAGGATGTTTTATGATGAGGAGCTGGAGCAGTCTGACAAATTCTACCAAAACCAGCCCCTGATCCTCCAGCTGTGCTACGCCCTCTACAACATGCTGGTGGCTCACTCAGAAATGGTCTGCTACCTGGTGATCATCATCAACCACATGGTGTCAGCCAACTGCGCCACGCTGGTCCTCCCCATCACCATCTTCCTTTGGGCCATGCTGTCAGTGCCCCGTCCTAGCAAGCGCTACTGGATGACCGCAATCGTCTATACTGAGGTGCAGTCAGTGATGATGTGCTGTCAGGTTATCAGTATTGTTTTTGTAACTGAAGCACCAGTAAGAAAACATTTTTATTTTTGATCATGATTGACACCTGTCATCTTGAGCTTAACAGATTATTCTATTCTTCCTTTCTATTCTTCAGCTATTTAATGCACAGACTGAACATAAAACATTAATTCAGAAAGATAATTACATTGTACTGTAGTCTCGTATTCATTCAATGAATCCTCTCATTGTTTCATTGTAACTTTCCTTTAACTTTTCTCTAACTCTGTCGTTCCTGTCCCTGTAGGTCACTATTGTCATCAAGTATTTCTTCCAGTTTGGCTTCTTCCCCTTCAACCAGAACAAGATAGATAAGAACAGACCCTATCACCCCCCCAACATCATCGGTGTGGAGAAGAAGGACGGATATGTCCACTATGACCTGGTCCAGTTACTGGCTCTCTTCTTCCACAGATCCATACTGAAGGTGCCAGCAAACCATCGAAAGCCTGGAAATGCACTCCTTGTGTTATATCACCTCCTGTATCTTAGAGTTCCTTTACTTCCTTTTTTCAATTTCAGTGTCATGGCCTGTGGGACGAGGATGAGCCCAAAGAAAGGAAAGAGCCTCCAAGTCAGAGTGAGTCCGAGGACGAGGCAAAAGACAAGGATGTGAGCGAGAGGGAGTCTGCCTCTGAATCTGCCTCGTCGGTGATCAGTGAGAGGCGAGGCTCCAATCAGACCCTGAGGTCCATAAACTTTGGGACCTCTATCGATTCAGGACAGGTCCAGGTGCAGTACCCACAACCACAGACCTATCAGCGTCGCAAGAGCTCCAGCGGAGGTTCACACATTTCTCACCGCTCCGTCCACAACTCTGCAAGGTCCAAGCGAGGTAAGCGACCTGCTCTTCAGTCCATTTACTGCTAATGAGGAGTGTCTGGTCACTGTTCCTTGTTCCACAGGAAGTACCGCCTCCCACAACAGCAGCCGCAAGGATGGCAGCGCGGCGAGCATCCACCAGAAGACCCGCAAACAGATGGTGATGGAGAAGCTGAGGGAGCAGCTCTACAAAGGGAAAGCTTTCCTCATAAAGCGGTACACATTTATGAAAATGACCACAAGTATCCACAAATCTAATAGAACATCTACAAACATCATTCTTACTGTTTACCTGTTTGTAGATTCATGGAGATTTACCTCCCCATGCGCCAGTTCTTCTATAACCTGATCCACCCTGAGTACAGCGCAGTAACGGACGTCTATGTGTTGATGTTTCTCGCCGACACCGTGGACTTCATCATCATTGTGTTTGGATTCTGGGCGTTTGGTGTAGGTTCAAAACCAAGTTAAAATTCATTTCATGAGTCAAATTAGGAGCACACGAAAAATATTTTTGCTTCTACTTTTTCCTTCTAGAAACACTCAGCAGCTGACATCACGTCGTCGCTGTCTGAGGATCAGGTGCCGGGCCCGTTCCTGGTTATGGTCCTGATCCAGTTTGGGACTATGGTGGTGGACAGGGCCCTCTACCTGAGAAAGTCAGTGATGGGCAAAGTCATCTTCCAGGTCATGCTGGTCTTTGGCATCCACTTCTGGATGTTCTTCATCCTGCCTGGAGTCACGGAGAAGTAGGAACCTATTACTATTTCAAAGATTAAAATTTGTTTCCATTCCTTTATTAATCCAATAAAAAAACTTGAAACCTTTTCACCAACTCGTGCATCAACTTTCCTTCCTTGCAGGCGCTTCAATGAGAACATAGTGGCTCAGATGTGGTACTTTGTCAAGTGCATCTACTTCGGACTGTCAGCCTATCAGATCCGCTGCGGCTATCCCACCCGTGTTCTGGGAAACTTCCTCACAAAGAGCTACAATTATGTCAACCTCTTCCTGTTTCAAGGGTGAGATAAGCAGGCAAAGCATTTCCTCCAGCTCAGAGAATGTCTTTAAGCCCTGCGCACCAAATATAAACATAAATAACTAATCGCTATTTGCATGTTGTCCCACGTCTGTGTGGGTTCTGTCCATGTACTGTGGCTTCCTTCCTACTCTAAATAGCTCATACTCTATGTGTGAGTGGTAGGTGGTCTCTTTGTGTTAAAACCCTGTGATAATAATCTATCTGGTGTAGCCCGCCTGACAACTGGGACTGGAACCAGCAACTCTGAGAGGAATGGATGTAAGGATAGATGATGATAGAACTTAAGTGTATATAAAGTACATCCACAGCGTTTCTGTAGAGATTAGGTGATGGATGTAGGCCCTAAACATAACTCATTCCAGTAAACACATATGTTGTATCTTATATGTTTAACTGTCTCACTAAGAACCATCTGTGTTGCTTTCAGTTTCCGTCTGGTGCCGTTCCTGACGGAGCTGCGTGCTGTGATGGACTGGGTTTGGACCGACACCTCGCTGTCTCTTTCCAGCTGGATCTGCGTGGAGGACATCTACGCTCACATCTTCATTCTCAAATGCTGGAGAGAGTCTGAGAAGGTGCCGTTCAGCGCCGAAGCCAGACATGCTGGAATTCACAAGATTTGTTGAAGTCAACCTTTATTAAAAGTTCATAGTTGTGAACTTGAGGGAGAGATGAAAACCTGTCTGGTCTGTTTTCACTTCATGCAGTGTACCGTTTGTCAAATAGCAAAGATAAATGGTGTGTGTGTGATGCCCAGTATTCCTGAAAGTGCCTGAAAAGATCTTTGTTCTACACCTCACTGCTGCTAGTGATGCACTCTCTAGTCTGGAAAGACATCCCATCCTGCAGGCTTCATTCTATTTTTACAGTTATATAAATACACAGAGCTACCGCCTGCAGATAGCTGCTTTATCCTGAGAACAGGACAAGCAATTCAGTTGATTCAAAACAATTTATTGACCTGTTACCTGTGCTTCATACAGTATGCATGTGGTTGGTTCACAGAGGTACCCCCAGCCGCGAGGCCAGAAGAAGAAGAAGGTGGTGAAGTACGGGATGGGGGGCATGATCGTGGTGCTGCTGATCTGCATCGTCTGGTTCCCCCTCCTCTTCATGTCTCTGGTGAAGTCTGTTGCTGGAGTGGTCAACCCGCCGCTGGACGTCTCCTTCGAAATCACCCTGGCTGGATTTCAGGTGTCACAGAAGCCACAAGGAAGCAGCCGGATGCTCTGCCCAAGTCTTCTAATGCAACAGTAGATTTAGCTGTTTTATTTGTGATTCATTCCCAACTAGCCTTTGTTTTACTTTGTCTTCACAGCCGATCTTCACTATGAGCGCTCAGCAAAAACAACTGCAGAATGTGACAGATCAACAATTTCAGAAGTTTCAACTTAAATATTCTAAAGATGATGTGCGTGCAACATAATGCAATACAGCTTTAAAATTATTGGCATTAAAACCAAAGTAAACTGGTTTAATGAGGTTCTGTTTCATGTGTTAGGATGCGCTGCAGTGGCTCGAGGGCTACACATACCAGGACTTGATCATTGCTGAACTGAAAGGCAGCTCCAACTCTCTGTGGACCATCAGTCCACCCAGCAGAACCAACCTAATGGAGATGTTGGGCTCACAAGATGAATTTCCCATAACCGTGTCCTGGTCTGTGCAAAGGTATGGAAAGACGAAGTGGTTCAACCATCCTCCGAGATGAACGCTTGCTCACGGGACGCTGCAGTTTTACAAGCGAGAAGTCTTTAATTGATGTTTTCGCTCATGTTGTGATTTTCAGAAACCTCAGTTTTGGTGCTAAAGCTGAAACAGCGTCTGGAAAAAGAGTAACATCTCTGGACAGAACAACAAGGAACAAGCTCGTAACCCTCCTAAATGGGTCCAGAACCAACACACAAGTGTGAGTTAATCGACTGCTCCTGTTCTGTAGAACTACTCACACAACAGTGTTAAACAGTAAATGTTTAACACAATGAATAACAAGAGTTTGTCTTCCTGACAGGACCCTGATGGAAATCTTCCCTCGTTATATTCGAGCTCCCAGTGACTCCGATGCGAAGCCTGTTGAGCAGCTTTATAAAGGTGAAAATCACTTTTGTTCAGTGTTTCTCCATTTAGGCAGAAATGTAAATACTGGAGCTTTCTGTTTTAGGTGGAACTGACAGCAAACACATACTGTACCAATTTCCAATATTACTATACAGCTGTACATTTAGTAGCATAGATAATTTTTTAATGCTTTACATGGTTTTTGAAAAATGTCTGGTATTAAAATATTGTTATCTGTTTTTGTTCCGTGGAGAAAAAAAGATGCTGAATATAACCGTGACCTTGATGCGGGCTGAGAATGCCTCGGGTCAGGTCCAGGAGTGGTGGATCGTCAACCAGACAGAGCCCGGACCCGTAGAAAAAAGAAAAAATCAGAAGTACGACACCGGCCTGGAGCTCTACGTGTTCAGTGACCAAGTCAGCCCGCCCAGTCTGGGTTTTCTGGCCGGATACGGGTACGTTAGAAAAAGAGATGCAGCAGCAGCAGCGACAGATAAGATTTGTCCAGATTTGCGGGGCCCCCTGCTGGCCTCCTGCTGGACCTGCAGCGTAGGATGTTTAGAATGATTCAAATAAGTTTTAATGGAAGCTTTGTCCTTGACGGTGACAACAAATGGCCCATTTGCCTTCTCTGCGCAGGATCATGGGTCTGTACGCCTCCGTGGTTCTGGTCATTGGCAAGTTCGTGCGCGAGTTCTTCAGCGGCATTTCTCACACCATCATGTTCGAGGAGCTGCCCAACGTGGACCGCATCCTCAAGCTGTGCACCGACATCTTCCTGGTGCGAGAGACGGGGGAGCTGGACCTGGAGGAGGACATGTACGCCAAGCTCATCTTCCTCTACCGCTCCCCAGAGACGATGATCAAGTGGACCCGGGAGAAGACCCAGTGAGGGGTCTGGACGTTCTTCGGGACACTCGGCGGTTGCTCTGTTGGTGTGAGCAGCTGCTTTAGGCGTTTTTACCCAAGGAGCACAAACCACGCTGTCCTCGAAGCACTAGCTCCTTTTATTCATCTATCTTTTTTAGTTTTTACTAATTAGTGATGAAAAACAAAGGCAGTCATTACATTTTAGCACAATTTATTGGTGCTGTGTCTGTCTTGTGAAACCTGGAGCTGGTTGAGCAGCTGGACATGGACAGATTTCCTAAGATGAATCCAGTCCCATCTCTAAAGTGTTTCTCTTAGGAGTCCACGCAGGCGAGAGGTCAGCTTTATTCTTTAAGGGCTTCCCATCCACCTAAACGAGCACAACAACCACCACGAGCACAGTCTTGCATCTACAAACACTTGGGTTTTGGGACTGTGCAATATTGAACTGTCTTTGCTCCAAGCGTTGGATTGATACGGACCTAAAGACAAGACACACGTGAACATGAGGACACTTTGTTTGGTTGTTTTTTAAATTATCAGAGGCCACGGGAGAGTCTCTCCAGAAACACAGTCCAGAAAATGTTACCAGATAATCTTTACTTGCCTTATTTTGTTTGTATGAGAAGAACAGAAACTCTCATCCTTTACATATCTTTCTCAGGAAGAGCTGATATTCATTTTGTGAGTTACATGTTACAATACGTAGGCTCTGACAGATCTAGAAGAATGTGATAGAGACAAGAACTATTTAAATGGCATGAATTATAATGGGGACTTTGTTGAGGTGGACTGATGAGTATGTTTACTGTAACGGGACACAGTTTAAGGCTTTATTGGGAGTGAATGCATCTCTGTGGACTTTTTCCTCACCGAGAATGAGAGTTATTGCCAATCCACATCCTGAGTCATCTACGGGTTGGCTAGAATCAGGACCAGCGGGGGTCTGTGTCTGAATCAGGGTAACGTGCATTAGCTGGGTGACTCTTGCACATCACTTGTGAACCTCTCGCTGTTTTAAACATTCACATCCACGAACACTGTGGCACCACAGCTGTGCGTTCAGTCACCGAGGGAGATAACGAAAAAAAAAAAAAAAAGATTCCTCACACAAAGGGCTCCAAGGCCCTTTAGTCCAAACTATGCATTAGAGGACACTGTAGCATGAAAGAGAAACTTCATTATTGCCATGACTAATTTTCATTACATGTACATAACGTTTTAACAGGACAGGACATGGAGTACTGAAATGTGAACTTGTACCTGTATGTTGAAGCAAAGTGGTGTGAGAGCCGTTCGGAGAGCTGCGAATAAAACATCTGGAAAAGGTGTGAACGTTTTGAATTGAGCTGCTGTGTCTGTGTGCAGAGTCTGTGCTGGTGACAGGTTAACGGGTTCAGTGAAGCCGTCCTACGGCTGGATCTGTATACTGACATTCTCCTGTTGCTCTTGAATGAGTTTCTCCTCATCCATGAAGAGAGATGTGCATGTAGAGCAGGGTCACATACTCTAGAGTCTCCTTATTCATGTCACACTAAGCCCTAAATGGACGTTTCTCCTCACATTCTAAATATTAGGTTGTATTAATAGAAGCAAAGCTTTTCTAACTCGTCCAGTAAACGTCATTTGGAGACAGAAGAGCAGAAGAAGGAAACTGGACAAACTCCAACAAGGTGGGACAAGGTGTTTCTGAAACACTAATGCTGTGGACTAGTGGTGAGTGTGTGTCCACCTCCATTAAGATAAAGCTGCTCCAGTTCAGGGAAGCTGCTGTCCTGCTGCCTGTAGGGGGCGCCACCACCTGATATATTGTCTAACTACTGATATTACAAGTATTTTACTTGGACATGAGGTAGTTTCAGAACCACTTAAAGCTCCTCTTGACATTATTTACCACTACTATTAAATTCAACTGCGTTTAAAAACAAGAAGCTCTGACTTCATGTTCACTTTTTTACCTGAAGCACCAACCTATGAATCGAATCAATCTGTCAATCAACACGTTATGTTTAACGACGGCTTTGACAGGGAAATGATCCAGGCCGTTGTTTCCTCTGAAGTGCATTAGGCAGGAGGGACACAAGGTACGATGGGAGTCGTCAGGTCCGAGCCAAACGGGCCTCCACCTGGAAGAAGAGGGCACTTAAAGCTGCAAAGGTTCTGCTTGGGATGTGATAAATCACCGCTCGGCTCGGGTAGAAAAGCACGGAGAGCAAAGAGGAAGAGATGACGAGCAGAGATCAACCAGTCTCTGTCCTGAAGCGTCGTCACTACGAGCCCTTGGAGCCAACAGCGATCAATAACCCACCTGAAAACACGTCAGCCCCTGATTTGTTCTTGCTGTTTGATGTCTGTGAATCTTAAGTAACATTTGTCTTTGATCCATTATTCATCTGATTCTTGAGAGGAGTTATTGATACGTCCTCAGACCAAATGGAGACAGCAGCCTCCCAGCAGTGGAGGACCGGTTCACCAAACAGCACGCGGCTCATTTAAAGATGACGCTGCCTCTCAGTCAGGTGTGGCCTGTGTTTGGTCCCACTGCACCTGATCTCGGCCCCAAACGTCCACAACAAGAATGGCTGATGTGAAAACAGACGCCGCATCCAGTGCTTTAAACCTGCTGTGACCCTCATGGACAACTGGAAGCATGCGCCTTTAGTCAAGCATAACATGAATAAATAGTGGATTAACATCAGTCTTAAAGATGAGCACAGACTAAAACATTCCTCAACAGAGAGCTTTATAGGTTCCTCTTAAACGCACCTGTTGATCCTTGAGTCCGAATTTAATGGTACTTGAGCAAAGCTTGTTCTTATCACAAATACATTTAATTGTGTATGTGATAATTATATGAGGCTTGTGCCACTTTAGTCAATCAAATCAAGGGGATATAATGTTTGGTGTTTTTTCGAATGCTGAGACTTTGTAACAGTAAAATCAGAAACCTCAAAAGATTCAATGTGATTAGTTTGCACAAACTCCAAATCCAAGGTAGCACAACCACATTTCAGTTCATTCTTGAAGTGCGTAGAACATCCAGTTATGATTTTGCTAGCGCTATACAGGCCTCTCAAACCCGTTCAGCGTGGACAAGCATCATAAAAGCAGCAACGATGTGTGCACTTTAACTATCGCTGACCAGAGAGGAAGCAGCAGCCTCATCAAGGGTAAGTACGTTTCAGGAAGCTACGCAGTCATCACACGTCCGTCAGAGGCCATTTAGTCTCACTGATGTGGAAACTCTGACTGCTGAATCATTTAAGGAACTGTAGAAACCATAAATCGCCACACAAAGAAAGTATTTATTGATGGATGTGCAGTTTGGAGATATGCTTTGAGGGCCATTCAAAGACACGAGCAGCAAAACACGTGGAAAATGTAAACAAGCCCCTGATTTCATTTTACTGACATGAAAATACTGTCTTCATGCTGGACTTCACACATTTGCAGGATTAACAATAACCAAACACAAATTCTGCATTAGAGGAAAACAAATTTTACCATATGCTCCCTAGTACAGTGTACATGTCATAGACACTTTGACAGTATGGAATAAGAAATGAAGACCACACCTGGGGGTATTAAAAATGGCTACGAGCTGCAATTATGATTTAATTGTTTTGAGTAAATTAAATAAGCGCTAAAGTTCCAGAAAACTGAGTGAATCATTTCTAAGCACTGGTTTTAACAAATTGACAGCTTTCATTTTCATTTCTTTATTCCAAACATGCATTAACAGACCGATTGCATATAGTGACATTCGGCCACAGCCATGGATACTGAATAAATTAACTCTGTACAAATAATCTCTACATGGACCCTAGTACATCCATCATATAGAGTATTTCTGATTTTAATAGACCTATAATATTCTTAGACTCTACCCACAAACAGCAAAATTTACAGCTTCACAGAGACAAGAAATAAGAGAACATTTACATACAGGAGGCGTTCATCAATTATCCAACATTAAATAATAACTTTTCATTAAACTGAGGATCCACCTCAAAAAAAAACTATTTGTTTAAAAAATGTTTCATCTCGACTCTTGTGTGACACCTACTGTAGCTGTTGGGTTAACATGACTTGCTCTGTTCTTATTAACATTTGCACGAAGAAGACCAAACAGAGCAAATAGGGGGTTTCAAGGGTTTTAAGTCATACACAGGGGGTGTTGTGGTGGAGCAGCACACGGGTAGAGTCGACTCTCGGGAAGCTGAGAGCTAACACAGGCCACCCTCGTAATCCTCCTCCTCATCGGCAGCCGCCGGCGCCCCACTAGCTCCACCTTCTGGAGCAGCGGCAGCCTTTTTCTTCTTTCCGCCTCCTCCGGGCACTCTGAGGGAGATGGCCAGCTTGGCGTACTGTGAGGAATAAACCATTCTCTGCTTTAAATCATCAGCTTCATTACTGTGCTTTCTAAATAAAAACCTTATTTGGAAGCAAAACACCAACCATGAGACAAAAACTAAATTCACATTTATCACTGAATCAGAGTCAACAGTACTCACATCATTGTCCATGTACTTGAGTAAAGGTGAGTTGCACACGCGGTAGACCTGGTCCTCATCCTGCTCATCGTAGCCCTGTAGGAGGGTCTCCATTGCAACACAATCTTCACTTCCACTGTAGCCGGGCAGACTGAGAAAAATAAAGTAGTGAAAGTTACATTAAAATTTCTGTTCTCTTTTGTTCAAACCCAAAATGTGACTGGGGACGTTTTGCCCCCTGTGGTAGTAGTAGTAGTAGTAGTGGTAGTAGTAGTAGTAGTAGTAGTAGTAGTAGTAGTAGTAGTAGTAGTAGTAGTAGTATGAGCCACAGCTTAGAGACAGAGATGCTAAAACTTACCTGTAACTTTCTCTAACGCATTTATCAGCTGCTACGTAGTCGCCTCTGTGAAGATGAATCAGCACTTGGGCTGTTGTTTTCTGGAGAATTAATGTTTAACATGTTAACTGACTGATGTCATCTGGTGATGACTGATTGATGTTCCAACTCTTAATGCAACACTGTCATCGACTCTACTCTTTTTGCAATTAATAACCCACCTTGAAGCACATGGGGAAGTTCTCAATCTCTTTGTACATGTTCTTCTCTTTTTGCACAGCAACGGCTGCTTCGTCCAACCTGCATATAAACATGAGAACAGAGTGAGGATGGCTAAAGATGGTGGAGTCCCCTGTTCACTCAGTGTATTTCTCTTTACCTTTTTAACCTGACAAGAAGTCTGGATGCTTTACCCAGCAGTTCCACTGCCTGGCGCAGACGATCCTCATTCTGCAGACAAGAATGTATGAGCTACATCAAAGAACATCAGCAGCAGTTTATTAATGTAGTTGCTACTGGTGGCTCCTTGTTACCTCAAACACACCAGCTGCCTTCTGATACAAGTCCACAGCTTTCTCCAGGTTTATGGGCTCGATAAGTCTGGTGAGAATACATGCTTTTGTTTGGTACAAGTACATTTGCTCAATATTTGTTTTGACTAACTTTGCTGGAAACTAAAGTGAACAATAATATGATAATCAAAGATGAAAAACAGAAATAGAAATGAGTAATGCAGTGGTAATAATGTGTAAATAGAAAACTACATTAACATGAAATTAATACAGCACGTACAAGTTTGCAAGAAAGAATGTAACATGTTTCTGTTATAAAAAATATATATTTATAAAAGTGTGATTCTTACTTTCCAGCTCTGTCCAGGGCCATAGCAGCGGTGTCCGGAGTCCCGTTCTCCATGTACATCATGCAGGCTTTCTCTATGTACTGGATGGCCTCTGGCATCTTCTTTTGCTCCTGTTGGAGTACAAACACAGCCAGTATGAAATTCTGCTGCAGACACTTTAACTCTATCTACCTGACAATGACACAATGAATGTGACCTGTACACACCTTCATCATCATACCGGCTTGTTCGATAGCCCTGAATAACAACAGGAACATTTGAATGAAACAAGTGTCTTTTTAATGTTTGCTGCTGCTCTAGTGAGTAGTTATAAAACAGGATACTTACTTTGCTGCATGGAAAAGCCTGAAGGTCAAATTAAGGAAATTACTAATCAGACAACAACCACAGTAATGTCTCTTTTTACCACAGTGGAGTGAGCACAGAGAGGATACGCCTTGTTTTCTGTGTGATATTCAGCTTCCTTCAGGTAAGCGTCCTTTGCCTGCTCGTACTGCTTGGCATTTTTGAAGCACACAGCTGGAAACAAGACACAAAGCAAACACTCAGCGGGATTTATGCATTTGAAAGATGCGCTTTGTCGTAAATAATACTATTGACTGAGTTTACCTGCTTTAGCGTATTCTGATGCAGCACTGTCAAAATCAGGCTTCCACTTTGTCAGACTTGTCTTTAAGCTAAAAAAGCATAAAAGCACATAATAGATACCCGGAGCAAATACATCATTATACGGTTAATTGAATTACAGAGCAAAATTTGTATTTTCTAGTTAATGTACTGTGCCTATTAATGTACTTATAATAGAACGATGACGTTGATTTATATCTTTATCCTTTTTTGTGAAAATGTCAGTGGCCTGACAGCTAGCTAGCATCGGTATGCTAAACAGAAATGATGTAACTCACCATTTTTCTGCTTTGGCTATGTGCTCATGAGCTTCGTTTATCTTCTGAGCAGCCATGCTGTAGATTAAATCCCACGGATTTTACGAATTCGTTATATTTTTACAGATATCCGCTCGGGCGATGTTTGGATTAACAGGAACTCCTCCTTAGTCACAACGTCATCCGTTGTCGCAGGCTACGGGCAGCGCCGAGGGCCAAACCGCCCCGGACTGAGAGCATTGAATCGAATCAGAAAGCAAATCTGCTCTTTATCGCTAAAATACTCGAAAGACCAACTGTAACACAATTATGTGGCCACCTTGTCAGAAATAACAAGAATGACGATTTCCAGTAAGTTTAATAATAAGTAATAAGTAATTTGTTATTACTTTTTTGCAGTTGCTTATTACTGTTACTACTACTACTAATATAATCCATATAATAATAATCCATATAGTAATAAATAAAAATAATATTTAAAAAAATGAGACGCGAGGTTCACCGGAAACGGAAATAGGCTAAACGTTGGTCGATGGCGTCATTACGGCCCCTGCGTCTAATGGCTGAACAACAACAACCGTCTGAGAGCGACAAACTTTCGCCAACTTCTACAAAGACAAAGGAAAGTTGGGAGTAACTCGTCGTTTCTGCTGGGCGACACTTGACACGCGTTTGTTTGCGTTCCCTGTGCCCACAAATGTGGAGTTACTGATGGATCCGCGATATGACATGCCCCGGAGGGCCGCCGGTGCTGGCGGGGGCTCCTCGAACTCGTCCCCCGCTCTGGGGGCTCAGTCGCGCCGGCGGAAAATGCCTCCGAGACCCGCTGACTTTAAACTTCAAATTATCATTATCGGCTCCCGCGGCGTCGGTAAAACCAGCCTGATGGAGAGATACACCGACGACACGTTCTGCGAAGCGTGCAAGTCGACCGTAGGTGAGGACTGGAGCGTGTTTTTGTCAACTTTGTCGTGACAGGATGCAGCAGGGCTTCGTCTACTTACTGGAGGAAAGACCCCTCCGTTACTACGGACCGGGGACTGTTCTGTTCGCATAGCGCGTCCTGTTGCTACTAAATGTCTCTAATGGCTCTGAACAGCTAAAGCTAAACGTAGCCACAACAACTGAGTCGAAGCTAGCGACTGTCTTCGTTGTTTGAGACTTAAAACGCTGCATTTAGTCTGTTAAAGGCTGGACATCTGTGCCCAGTGTTTGTGTAACACTGGGCACAGAAAGGTTTTAGATTGTGCTGCAATCTAAAACCTGAGATCTGTTTGTACGTGGAAATGGGTAAACAGTCCTGTGACCAATGCGGCGGCCAGTGTCAAATCCCCAAAATAGTCTCAGTCCAGCAGCTGCTGCGGCAGCTTCACCTTGTTCCATGTGATCCTGTGACTCGCTCTCAGGTCGTATGAGCGGTGTGTCAGTCCTCGTCTGGGGACCTGTGTTATTGATCATAGCTTGAACACAAGTGACTATATAAATAGAACTCGTATCACTGCCACAGTCATCGTTTGCACCTGACAAACTAAGCATTTTTTCTAATTTCCCTGACAGGCGTTGACTTCAAAATCAAAACAGTTGAGCTTAGAGGGAAAAAGATCCGACTGCAGATTTGGTGAGTGAAACGAACACGGGTCCAGGTCCAGTTCGGCTGCTTGTCGCTGTTCCTCCTGTCTGTCTTATCATTGTGCAATTTGGTATTCAAAACTGCAGGGAACCTGCAGCTTTGAATAGCACACGAGCTACATATGTAACAGCATGTTTTGCTTTGGCTAAACCTGCAAAACATAGAAAAAAAACAATAGTTCATATTTTATATATTTATTAAATCGCTTGTATTGGCTTGTTTCTAATAAAGTATTGACCATGCCATGACTAGCTTATTAACTGCTAATTGAGTGTGTGACATTAGAGTCTCATAATTACTGCAATTGTGAGATGAATTTTGAAGAATAAAATAAATTAGAGGTGCGTTAGAGGTCTGGCGTGAGGTGATTGCTTTATTTTAAATGTTTTGCCTCTACTTTAATCTTGTGACTGTAATTAAACCTTAAATGCTTTAAAAAAATCTAGTGCTTCTGACCAGTGTATGAAAAACCATGAAATACAGTCAGGAATGCTTCGATTGTGTGACTTCATTGAATATACCTTATTTCACTTGTAACTCATCTCACCTTTCTACTAAAACCCCATCATCCCTCACCCCTTCACCCCTTCACCATATCTCCTTCTGTCCCTGCACCTGCATCCCCGACCTGTCCGCTCAGATCAGGAAGGTCGTCCTTAATGTTTCTCGTCTCTCATGGTGAACTGCTCACATCAAGGTCCATCACTGTCGCACCCAGGCTTAGCTAACCCTCGCACTGTGCTGTTGTGTCTCTGTTCGCTCCTCTGCTCATAAGCCTGACTGTGACTCACAGGGGAACGGGGGAGACGAGCTGACTGCAGGTACAGTAACTGTGAATGGAACCCAGACTGCTGTAACTCTGCCAACTAAGACAAGGACAATCAGCTGAAAGATGATAATATTTAAATTATGCAATGTCGGGCACATCGTTGACACCATTTAATCTGTTCAGTATCTGTATCTGATCTATTTTCTAAATAGGTAGCAGAAGATAATTCCACATTTATCAGTGTTTTGAAAACATAGACTAAGAAGAAATTAATAATAATTTTAATCTATAATCATGATTAAAAGTGTGTAACACCATGTAGGTATATTGCTACAGAACTGATTCTACTTCTGTCATGTTGATCTTTAGTAACTAATCAAGTGGCGTTTCTAACATTGTTACTTTTATACAAATTTGATTATTTGTGTTTGCACTTAAGCCACAATTATATTAATAAATATAATATTGTAAAATAATTTAAGACACTATAAGCAGATTCAATAATATGTAGGTTGTATATTTATATTTTGTTTCTTTTTCCTTCAGGGACACAGCTGGCCAGGAGAGGTTCAACAGCATCACATCAGCCTACTACAGAGGAGCCAAGGGAATAGTGTTAGTGTATGATATCACAAAGCAGGAGACCTTTGATGACCTCCCCAAATGGATGAAGATGATAGACAAGGTAATCGAATGGTCTGGGAAATGTGTTGTTTACGCTACATACAGTAGATCTTTATAGATAGAGTTTCCGAACAAAACCAAATCACAATGTTTAAATGATTTATTACTTCCTGTGCAGCACAGACAGTCTCATGGTGACAGTAGACTAAACAGATTTCACAGCGCTAATCTAGTTTGGCTTTTAATAAATGGGAAGCTGATGATTTCCTGAAGCATCTAACTCCGCTCTCTGTTTCATGTCAGTACGCCTCAGAGGAAGCAGAGCTCCTCCTGGTCGGGAACAAGCTGGACTGCGAGACTGATCGTATCATCTCCAGACAGCAGGGAGAAAGGGTGAGATCCCAACTTCCCCCGTTACCTTCTCACATACATTTTTGTGCAAATCCAAACCAAAGGTGTGCTGCTTGTTAAAATCTGTTCTACGATCTGAACTGTGACTTGAACACACTGGTCTTCACCTAGTGAGAGGTTTAAATGACCAAATAGCCACATGCCAACCCCCCTCCCACCTTGACTAAAGACTTGAGTGCTCTTTGGTGGTAATGAGCTAATATGGCACAATTTTATGTTACAGTTT
Organism: Betta splendens; assembly: GCF_900634795.4. Classification (NCBI taxonomy): domain Eukaryota; kingdom Metazoa; phylum Chordata; class Actinopteri; order Anabantiformes; family Osphronemidae; genus Betta; species Betta splendens. Next base: position 12,865,761 of record NC_040897.2, read on the forward strand.
GCCTCTAGAATAAGCGGAATGCGCTTCTGCGAAGCTAGTGCCAAGGATAACTTTAACGTGGATGAGATCTTCCTGAAGCTTGTCGATGACGTTCTTAGCAAGGTTTGTCTCGACCATTGGGCACAGCTCTCAACACTCACTAGAGACGCATCAAGCCGACATCATTCTTTTTTCTCTGATCCGACAGATGCCTCTGGAGCTTCCTAACAAGGAGCTTTCCAACAGTGTCCTGTCTCTGCAGCCCGAACCAGAAGTGCCTCCAGAGTTGCCCCCTCCCCGTTTTCGCTGTTGCTGAGAGTGGTCCCCTGTCCTTTACACACACACACACACACACACACACACACACACACACACACACACACACACACACACACACACACACACACACACACACACACACACACACACACACACACATGTTCATGCAAATCACCAGTCTGACCAGCAGGGGGCAGCACACAGCAGCAGTTTAGTAGCTCTGACTACTGCTGTTCAGATGCATGGACTCTTTTAACAACCAGTATTATGTCTTCTCCTGTTTTGTAACAGCACACCGTGAAATGTAGCCCCGGTCAGTCCCCCACGTTCCCCGACAGCTCTGTCAACACTTTACCCTGACTACCTCAATCCTCGGACCGTCAGGCACTGTGCCCCGCACGTGCCTCGGAGGTAGCGAGCCCTCTGGTAGTAGCTGCACATTTTGTAAGGAGGGCCTTAAAAAGTAAATTACAGGCACCTTAAACTACGTTTGACATTGTCGAAGTTCCTCCAACATTTATATTGTTATAAATAGATTTTCCATGTAATAGAAAATATGAATCACTACATCTCACATCAGCTTAGTTTAAATGATGGGTCTACAGCAGGTACAGTAGTTTTCTCTTTTTATAAAAGGCTATTACTGACTTGAGCTAAACAAAAGCACATGATGTAAATATGGTGTGTTGCTGCAATGACTGGACAAGGTGCAGATATGGATAGGTGGTTGTGTGATGCTGGTGATATCAGTTTGTACTTCTTTGCCTTACAGTATTAAAGCAGGTGGAAGGACTTCGCATTTGAATAAACTGTAATATTTTTGCACTGTGATCCATCTTAGCTTAGCTGGGCTGACATGCAGAGAAGGAAAGCACACAACTGTATAGTTTAGCTCTATTGATGAACAACGTGGCCTCGGCCGTGGCCGCTCTGAACTCTTCCACACCCTCTCTGCAAGTGGGATGGAGATGAAAGAGAGATGGGTGATGTAGTGTCTGAGGGATTTAGTTTGTCACGGGGGGCATTTTCTGTTTGAGTTGCTGACTATTCAGGAGGAATAGGTTCTAAGATGCTAGTTCAGGTTAATCCAGCATCTTGGTTTTGTTACTAACATTTGTTTTATTGTTTTTATATATTAGCTCTGTATTCGGCTCAAGCTTAGAGAAGTTGGTGAGAGTCTGTGTGTGTGTCGACAGAACGACAGAAAGGTTTATTTAGTATTTGAATGACTCAGGAAGTTTTGATTGGCTCTTACCTGCTCATTTTTTAGGCTTGTACCACAGACCTACATAAAACTGAATAAGGAAACAAAAACCTATGTTTCATAGAGCGGTCGGCTGCTTTGGCAGATTGTTGTGGACCAGTATGGTGATATCCCATTACCTGCACCAGGCTTTGCATGAGAAGTCCCTCTGTGCTCATGGACCTTGATGATCCTTTAATTATTCAGTCTTTGTTGTGACAAAAATACAATATTAGCAGTGTAACACTTTGCATGTTTCTACCTTGGCTCTCGTCTGCAGGTGATGGAAGGACAAACCCATTCAAGCCCATTTCACCCCAACATATTTGTGTTGGACGGTTTTGTGTTTTTATTGTGTGTTAAACTCAAGTTTTTGTGTCACTCACTATGTGTGTGTTTTTTTAACAAATGAATAGTTTCAGTCAAACCAAGCACAATGAGATTATCAGTCAACAAATGACCTTTGCTTATGAATGATCAGTTATCCACAGTTCAGCAGCAGCACCAGTGTGAATGGATTGAAACTTTTCATTTGCGCTCCCCTCCCTGAGATTCAGCCTTCAGTACTAACCCTGCTCTTTGTTTCAGCTAAGCCTTACACTACTCCATGTTATGAATGCACATTTTTAAATGCTTTCATTTAAAACCTGCATCCTTTTAATTCGGAAGCCTCTACTATATATGAAACCTCTCTTTGAAAGGTTTGGGCATGTTAAAAAAGGATTTGTGATATTTATAACCTGTGGCCATCGTTGAACTAATGAAATCCAATTAAAGATATATATATTTATTACCATATGGTGGTTTGGTTTGAGTGTGTGCTTCAATGAACATAATGTCATGCTCCGTTTAAATGTAAATCCAGTGCAGTGGTTGAAAAAATGACTAAAGGGTATTTAGTTTTGGGGGGGATCGATTTCCTATAACAGGAGCTGAGTATTGGTTTTATCCTGTGCACGTGCGCGTGTCATCGGGGCATGCGCACCGAAGCGCGCCAGACTGGGTCCCCACCGGTCCCGGAGAAAACAAGGGGTGTGCTCGGGCGCCTGCGAGGCGATCGGCGCATGCGCCGTGCAGAAATTCACGGGCGTCGCTCCTGCTCGCACCGCAGCGGTTGCAGAGCTTACATGTCAGATAGGAAGGAGTAGTAAAGGGCACGAGACGCCCGGGCACGCGACGCAGGGATGGAGAGCAGGTCTGTAGAAGAAGAAGAGGGCTCCGACTGACTCCTCTCATCCAACTTGAGCCTTAATCCCTGTCGGCAGATGCAACCTGTCCGCCACCCATTCCTAGTAATCCCGTTCTGGTGCAGCGTTTCCTCCACGGGGGCTTCGTCCGGAGGGGACCACAATGACAACCTGGTGAACGCAGACGGGACGGAGCAAAGCAGCCCATGATGCGCAGCTCCAGCCCGACGAGGAAGAAGCGCGAGACAGCAGACTGTGTTCCTGGTGGCGCGTGCCACGGATTTTCCGCGGTGCCGCGGACTGATCGTTTCGTTCATCGCCCTCCTGCTGCCGGTGCCGGTGTATAATGGAGAGCTCCAATGGCTCCGGCAGCGACACCAGACCGCAGAACCACCAGTTGGAGAGGAAGAGGCTGAACCGAGCGCCCTCCCCGGCGAGACCCTTCCTCAAAGACGCGCACTCCCGCTCCGCCAAGCCACCTGCCATCGTTCCCAAATCCCCCAAACTCAACAAGCAGCACCCGCCCGCCGCGGCGCATCCGAACCGCGCCTCCCGACGCAACGCGGCCGCGGCCAAGGAGAAGCCGTCCGCGGCCAGAAGTAACCCCAAGTGTGCCGTGCCGAAGAAGCCCAGCAAGGCGCCCCAGCATGCGGCGGCGGAGCCCAGAGCCGCCGGCACCAAGGCGGACAGCACCAGCAGCCCGGTCCTCGTTAAAGGCAAGAAGGGCAAATTAGCCCCGGGGTCCGCGGGGCCGCTCAGCCATGGATCTCCCATCCGGGTACCGACCGGAGCGCCTCTGGGCCGGGTCAGCCAGACCGACAGCAGCTCGGACCTGTCGGACTGCCCGTCCGAGCCGCTGTCGGACGAGCACCGGTTGGCGCCGGCCGCCAGCAGCGACGCCGAGTCCGGTACCGGCTCCAGCGACCGGGATCAGGTGGGAGGCGATAATCCTCCGCGGGGAGAGGCGACGGGAGCGGCGGCGGCGGCGGCGGCGGCTCCCGCGCGCACAAGCGAGGCGTCCGCGAAGGGAAGCATGTCTCAGGCGCCGCACGGAGAGAAGCGCAAACAGGACAAACCCGCAACGGGCGCGCAAGTCAAAGTGCCCGGCGCCAGGGACGTGACCGAGGACGACCTGCTGCGGGAAATAGAGGATCTGAAATCTGAAAACGACTACCTCAAGGTAATGACACCGAACCCGGGAGAATCTGAATTCACAGTCCACCGACTAAACGCTTATTGTGCTGTTATTTGACAGTGGGCCACGGGAGCGGAACCGAGGTTCGGCTCGTTTCCCGGTTTGAGCCTCACTGAGCAGCTTCTGTTTGTTTACACATTCACATCATCAAATATCATCGCAATTTATGAGTGAACACAATCCACCCCCAACCCATCTGTCTAGTCCAGTGACCCCCATCTCATGTCCTGGACCTGATACTGATGGGAGCTTCTCTTCCCCTTATTTAACTTTTAAATAAGCTTCAGTCTTTTTGGCAGAAACGCAATGTTCTCTTATTTAAGTGTGTTGATTTTCTTATATAATGAAGAAGCTAAATAGTGGGTCGTATTTTTAGTCTTTTAATCAGGGGCTGTTTTTATTTACCACCAGGATCCCCCACCCCCACTCTTTAAGTAGGCTATCCCCATTATTGGGGATGGAGCCAAACAGAGAATGCGGCAAACACTCTCTTTTTTCCAGGTTTATTTGTTGTTCCTGCGAGTGTTATTTCAAACTTGAGCACGCGCGTCTGTGACTCTGGCTCGGTGCGAACACAAGAGACTTAATCAGCTTTGCTGGCTCTCGCTGTAATGGCTTTATCCCACAGGACCTGATAACAGTCAGATGTCCCGTGTGTGTGTGTGTGTGTGTGTGTGTGTGTGTGTGTGTGTGTGTGTGTGTGTGTGTGTGTGTGTGTGTGTGGCGCTGCCAGCTGGGTCTCGGAGGTGAACCTCTCCCCACCCCTCCCCCGACCCCCCACCATGTCTGGGTGTCCCCTCTGACACCTCCCCTCACACTAAACCTCCCTGATGGATTCGATTTTAGGTCCACAAAGGTCATGAAGGGGTTTATAAGCTTCTCCTATAAATAAAAAAATAGTGTGGAGAGTAAAATATCATCAACTCAATTTCAGCTCATTTGAGTAGATGAGACTGACAGAATTCAGGAAGCTTTATTCAACATTAAACACTGATGGAAAATAATCATCACACAGTCACTCATATTAATGTGTGTTATTCTTGACTCATATCAGAAGTGGCTCTGCTGCTGAAACCACTTATTGGTTCTGTTGCTGGTTAACCGACAACGACTCTTTCAAGCGATTTTCAAGCGAAATTGTCAAACGCTGCTGAGGGGCTTCCGTCCCAGGATGCTCTCCTGCCGCCGGCCCTGCTTTTAACCTGGCCATCGATTGGGCCCGTCCCTGCGCCGGGTCATTATCTGCTTCCTCCAGGGCCCGGCTCAGATAACAACGGGCCCTGTGCTTTTTCTTTTTCAAACGAGGATGGATTTAGTTTTCATTAATTGACACACTCTTCCCTGCTCCACTTCCACTTTTATTGTCCAATTGTCTTTTCAGCCGATGCCAGTCGACCCCTTGGAATATCTAATCCTGGGGGAAATCTAGTGAGCAAACAGATTCCTCAGGATAGCAGGAAAACAGATATCCCCGAGGTTCCCAGTCAAACTGCTCCTTTATCTCAGCAGTACTGATAAAAGGAGCATATAGTGAGAGGAGACAGACAAAATGAAAGCATCCTATCAGAGAGATCGGAGCCAACTAACAATGTTACATCATCAGCAGTAACAGAACTTGCATAACTGGATCTCATGTGAGATGTATTGACATAATCAACATAAGTGTGTCACAGTCAATTTCTAAAACTAACTAGAAATGCAGGAATCTACTAAAGTCTGAATTGCTCTCGTCTCCCAGGATGAAGTGGACGAGCTGCGGGCGGAGATGGAGGAGGTGCGAGACAGCTACCTGGAGGAGGAGGTGTACCAGCTGCAGGAGCTGCGCCGCGAACTGGACCGGTCCAACAAGAGCTGCCGCATTCTGCAGTACCGCCTGCGCAAAGCGGAGCAGAAGAGCCTGCGGGTGGCGCAGACCGGCCACGTGGACGGAGAGCTGCTCCGGAGTCTGGAGCAGGACCTGAAGGTCTGAGAACCAGCCCACAGCCACCCACCGGGCTTTCACTTAGTGCAAGTTTCACTGAAGCAGAACTGAACCCAGGCACATGAAACACAGCTTTAGCAGCTGTGGAGCTTCCTGGACCGGTGATGCAGCACCCTGTCGCTGGTCCAATAACTGATTCAATAAAAAGTAAAGTGGAAAATTAAAACAGTAAATAAAAGGCAGAGCTTTTTTTAAGTTAGATAATTACAAATATTGACCAGTCATTTCATCATTTCATTTTAAAACCCATTTCCCAAACATGCAATAAAAACCCAGAACCATTATCTGGTGATTCAATTAACTGATTCATCTGACTCAAGTGCAGAGTGAAGAAATGATTTCCAGTGTTTTCAGAGCAGTTTAATAGTATTTGTCTGCAGATTTAGCGTTTGATGCCTTATTGGAGATGAGATTCGTGTTAATGCAGCGGTTCTGGCTGAGTTCTGGAGGCGCCGGGCTCACGCCTGTGCTCCGTCTCAACGGCAGGTGGCCAAGGACGTGTCGGTGCGCCTGCACAACGAGCTGGAGAGCGTGGAGGACCGGCGCAGTCGGGCCGAGGACGAGAACGAGCAGCTGAGGCAAAAGATCATCGAGGTGGAGATCTCCAAGCAGGCGCTGCACAACGAGCTGGAGAGGAGCAAGGAGGTGAGAGGGCGCCATTAACCGTAAATGACCTAAGTGTGCTTCTCTCCTGGGCCTCGGAGCTTCTGCTTCGATGGGCTGGACCTCAGGTCTCCTCGCGGGTAACGAGATCAGCCAGAACTATTCTCAGCGCTGTTCACCTTCAGCTGCTTCCACTAATCGATGGTGACGAGAGCAGGTAACAAGGGGAAAGTAGGCTAATGCCACGCTGCTGCTTTCTCCCTGTCGTCACCGTGGCTTTTCCGGTTTGATCATCACCTGCGTCGACCCTCATTCCGCAGCAGGTTGCGGCCGCGTGATGATGACGCGGGCGTAGGGAGCGGCTGAGACGCTGAGACTCCCTCCACATCTGCAGCATCTGCATTCACCATGTCTCTGCTTAATGGCCGCGAAGTCATTTAAAAGTTGAACGATTGTGGTGAAACTTTTCACTCGGGCACTAATTTAATGAACTGGATCTAATCTGCGCTCTGTTGTGGGAGTCGCTCGGTCACAGAGATAAGGAACGAGGAGGAGCTCGCTCTATGATAAGAATGTGGTTTAACTGGACCCGCGGGCGCTCCAGGTCGACTGAGGGGTGGCTCTGTTGTTGTGGAATATGGCCTGGTGCTTGTGTCAATAATAATGAAGCTGCAGCTGTGGGATTATTAGATCACGTCTGCCCTCGGAGCCTCTGTGCTCTCTCCAGCGTGACTCGGACCAGATATTGGCACCACTGCAGGGATTAATCCAACCAGCGGACCTGTTACAAAACCGGGGGGGGGGGGGGGCAAAATCCCTGCCGCTGCCTCCGTGCGGTCAGCGTGTTCCCCACACATCCTTCCTCCCTGTGTATACAGTAGCACTCATACGTTTATTGAAGCGGGACTAATTAAAACGTCGACGAGCGTGAGCTGATTCATTAGGTGCGATGGGTCCGTCATGCCCATGCACCGTTAGCACCGGGCCCGTCCCGATGCTGGGCTGGGATGCGCCCAGCGAGGCTGCAGCCTGTGTTATTATCCATCTACAGCTAATTAAAGTCGCCTGATTGTGTCAGGGCTCCGTCTCCTGGAGCCACAGCGCAGCACTGCAGATGCTGATGTTGCAGTTTCACAACCATCACGCGTGATGATGATTGATAGTGTTATTCTTATGTTTGTGTTCCGGTGGTGTCCCCAACCAGTCGCCTGCTGCTTTCAAGCCTGCGCCACTCGTTTCTCACCTCTCTCTCTGCGCGTCTTCGCTGCCGCTCCGCTCTGCCGCGGTTCTTCGTCGGCAGCGAGCGGAGGCATCTCATTGACCCAGTTAGTGTCTTGGGTCTGACTGCGCCAGCGAGGAGGAGCGCCTCCGCTGTAAGTCAGAATCTGCCGCAGTGACACACATCCACATGAAGCTCATCCGCGCAGCCGCTGTGCAGCGCCGTGTCACAGTGTTCAAACAATGCATTGTCATTTTCCTTTGGTTTAAACAGTGATAGTGCGTCTTTATATTATATTAAAGCAGCACTGATGCTGCTTCCCTGTAGACAAACTGACATTCACACAAAGCAGACTGGGAAATCATCAATTTTGCATGAAACCTTTGAGCGTTATAGATTTGAAGCGCTGCCCTTTGAAGTTAAAAACTCTTGTAAAACCTATTTTTCCCTCTGTGTGGATGTAATATTATACACACGAACACATGTTTTAAGAATTCTAATTTCAAAGCGGCTGCTTTAAGAATCAGAAAACATCCTGAGGAGCTGTAATCGCTGTTGGATTGATCAAAGCGCGTCTGACGTTCTCGTCTTCACTGGTTTAAAATAGGAGCAGAAGCCAAATAGACGGGAGCCGTTTGTCTTCCAGAAGGAAAAGTTTGATAAAGCGCTGAATTAGAAGCATAAAACACAAGGGAGCAGCTTTTGGCGCAAACCCTCAAACATTTGTGTTTCCAGCACTGGTCCCATTAACGATGCACTTTAGACGCTCTGCTCCTCCTACTGGGAATAAAGGTCCAATCAAGGCTGAGATCATTCCTGTTGAGGTGATTCAACAGCTCGGTGGTTCCACGGCTGGGAGGAGCTGCTGCCGCTGCTGCCGCCGCTGCTGTAGGTGTGACGGTGACCTCCCATTACTTCCTGCATGCCGCTCGGCTCTACCCAGATCTGGAGACGAGCCGAGCGGCTCGCGTCCCCTTTGCTCCTCCTCCCCCTTTAGCCGGTGTATTCAGGGAGGCTGACAGCGGCTGGCAGAGCTCCCTGCAGCACGCGGGGCTGAACAGCCTGCGGTCACACACCTTCATAGCAACACAGTGGGATGGGCTCTGTTTTCATCTGCTGCTTTTACGAGTTATTTATGAGGCCGGGAATCTGGAATCGCATCCAAGCTGTTGAGATTTGTGCTAATGAAGGCGTAAAAGAGGACAGACGCTGCACATTTATACGTTTCTATATTCAAGTCAAGTGCCTGAATTTTTACCCCTTTTTACTCTTTGAGAGGACGCGAGCTTCTAAATAAAGCGCTGACATAAATGAGGTCAGGTCTGCAGCATCTTCTGCCTCCTTGGAAGCTGCCTGAGCAGAATCCCTGGAGCACGTATGTGAGAAGACGTCTACGGACTAGATGGTGCCAGCGTTTGATGCGAGCGCTTGTTAAAGTAGATGAGACCAGGAAGCTGAGCCCACGTCTCTGTACAGTCTGCAGTCTGTGAAGCGCCGGTGCTGCTGAGTCCACATACCTCACATGCCTCTGGTGCCACCTGAGCTCAGAGTTCGTTACCTCTGCTCTGTTGGGGTTTGTTAAGGACTAAATATTTCACGTCTCACTTTCTCCCACCCGTTCGGATCCACAAAGGCAGCATGTGTGCCGAGGCGGCGCCCCTCCCTCCCATCGCCCACCTATTGTGAACCTTTTGACACACACACAAGGGGACGGTGAAATACTGAGGCCGGGAAGTGGAGCAGGGTGCAGACAGGCTCATTATCAGCCAGCTGGGCATTCGTACCCCCACCCCCCTTCTCCTACGCCCCTCCCATCCAAACTATAATAACACTCGGTTGTCTGGTTCCCATTAGCGAGCAGACGAAACAGGGCCGTGGGCCAGAGAGACAGATCCAGTGCAGTGAGTCCCACGTAGAGTGGCACGAGTTCGCCTTCATAGTAATAAGGAGTTTTAATTAGCACAAAACCCCAGAAAACAAGAGGGCTCATGCTAATAAGTAGAGGATGCTCTCAGATGAGGCTGAGGTCCGTGGTTAGAAGGTAATCATGGCTGAAAGACGGAGCCAGCAGCCATTTTGTCAAGCTTGTTTACAAAAGTGAAGCGAGTTGTGTTTTGGATTCACTGGTTTGATGTTTGCTAACGTGCATCTCTCTCATCTTTTCTGAGTCTCCATGGTTTTCTATGAGACGCCTGAAGGTTTATTGGAGACAGATCCCACTGAGATGCTCCAGGACCCGACTCCATGTTCACACTTACTATTTGAGCAGAGCAGAGAGGAATCCACTGCTCTGTTCATAATAAAACATGGATTTGTCAACTAATACAACATTTTACCTGCTAGGGCCTTTTTTAACTGCACACATGAACATGTGACGACACCTTCAGGATCCACGCGGCCGTGTTTGTACTACGCACCGCTGGCCGGCCGCCAGCCCGTCTTCCCAGAATACTCTGGACTGGCTGAGGCGCTGGCAGGCAGCTGACGGGTCAGCGCCACCCTCCTCCTGCCCCGTCGGACTCTTTATAGCCGTGCGTGAACCTCTGCAGGGCCACCGGTGTGTGTGGTGGTGCGTTCATGTTCAGATGTTCAGGTAGTTTTTGTCACCTGCGTTTCCCTCGGGAGTGATTTCACTGAGTTGTTTGCTCTGTGAGTGCAGAGTCCTGCAGTTACACACGTCCTCACCTGGGACCTGCCTGCTACACTCACAAACCAGATGAACGCTTATACCTTTACTCTACTGATTCCTCGTCTAAAAGGACACAACAGCATCATTAATAAACAGCCTCCGAGCCGGCCTGCAGTGGCTCTTGCTGTGCATTCGTGCTGTCAGATGTCTCGTCTCGTCTGTCTGGTAACAGGACCATCAGTCATCACTTCCCCCTCCTGGCCTCCAGCAGCCAGGGCCCAGTTTGACTCCACCACCAGTTCCCTCCTGGAGCCACGGGGGGGAGGTTGCCAGTTCAGTGCTCCCCACGGCTGCAGCCGATCCACCAGCATCGTGTTTAATAACAATCATCTCAGTCTGAAGATCAGAACAATAATTTACACACCCTTCAGAAGTGATCAGAAGCAGAACAAGCCAAGTAGACTGAAGCAAAATTATGCTGTAGTGTTGAGACAACACAGATTATAGAAGAGGGGTTTAGTTTACATTGTAGCCGATATTCCCTGTTTATTTTGTTTCCATGTCAAACGCTTCGATTCCTGCCTCTGAGGCCTGTTGCCATGGCAGCCAGTGATGGACAGTCCTGGCTGGGCAGTGGCTCATTAATTACCGTAAGCAGACTCTGGTTCACAGGGCGACCGAGCGGTGCGGCTCCTGGCTGTGAACCAGGAGAAGCATCTTTACTGTGAGATGTCAGAAGACCTCAAACCTGGAGGGAGCGCAGATCTACACATAAACGTTTAAAGGTTTATTACGTCCACAAGTTTAATTCATGAGATGATTAGAAAGTGTTATTAGAATATTAAGAGCTGCTTGTACTTCTTTGTCTAATATCCTGTGATGCTACAGTTTTCCCGAATTTCCCAAATTTGTAGCGTGTGCTTCAGGAGCTTTGGCTGAAATAACGCTGTCGAATCGGCCGTGTGCGTCGTAAAGCAGGAGCTGATTGTAATTATACGTTTCACAGAAGCTACAGCTGCTAATGGAGGTGCTCACTGGAGTATGGCTTCTCTCCGGACTATTCTGAGGCCCAGATCTGTCGACTCAGCACCTCGCGCCCGGCCGAGGGCTCCGGGAACCAGTCCGCCTGCATGCCGGCGCTAATGCATCACACAACATGCGGTGACTAATCACAAGGCTGAGCGTCGCTGCGTTAAACCTGAGTCGCTGCGGAGGAACACACCTTGTCGTCAGTCTAACAAACCAATTTGCTCAATTGTTCAGCCGTTTGTCCCCTGAATGAGGAAATTGCTAATCATTATTAGCGGCTAATTACCTCCTAATGTTTGATTTGGCATCAACAGGAAGCCGCAGCCCTGCTGTGTTCCGTGTGAGGGATTAGCGGCAGCACTCCTGGGGATTTCTGGTGTCACCTTTTAGAGTGGCCTCAACTTTCTGCCTTGTGTGCGGTGCCAGCTGGCAGCGCCGCTCCGTGTTGGCTGCGGTTCCACACTGTGGAAAAGCTCCACCGAGCTCTTTAATGTGTGCTGGGTCTCAGACTGGGGTCAGGGTCGTCTTAGGGAAGAACCCCGTGGAACCCTGTTATCTTCAGGTTGCTCTACTAAATTTAGCATCAGTGATTTCACGCAGGCGCCTGTTTGGAGGTCGACCTGACATTGGGACGACCTCGGCCGCTGCTGCAGCTGCAGACGTGCGCGCCGTCGCCTGCGTTTAATTGCGTTAGCGCTGACGGGGTCGCAGCTTTGACACATGCTGCTCCTGCAGCTAGTGGCAGAATGAGATGTGTCCGGGTTGCGTGGCTCATGCTGGGCTGGTGCTGCACATCCACACACCGTGTATATTTAGACCTGTAAAAATACCACCGGCGCTTCAACAGAGCAGCTCCTTGGAAGACGTAATACAATGATTGAAAAAGGCCGTTTGACACCTTATGCATCCAGTCGAGCGTCTGCGCTCTATTAATTACTTATTGCAGCGGATTACGCTCCAGATTGAGCCCTCATTCATCCAGATCTCGCTAATATAATCTGCCTCTGAACATTTCCTAGCGACTTATCTGTCTGAGCCCTCCCGCTGGGCGAGTGATATTTATTGTGTTGTGCTGGAGCGTTCGGCTCCGCTGTCGGGCTGAGAGGGGCTTTATCTGCATCCAGCGGCAGCCGCGGCTTCTTTGTCCCGTCCCTCCCGCCGCCGTCTGCGCTGGTCATACACTTCCTGTTAAATCCCATTACCAGAGCCTGGCGCCGCTCTCTGCAGCTGCGTACAGATGCTCCGTTCCCATCCTCACTCATCCTCCGCCCTAAGACCGTGTTTTTCCTCTCCACGTTGGGAGTTGTTGGTGATGTCACTGTGCAACGAGCTCCACAAATGCCTCAGCATCGTACGTAAGCAGGCGTGCCGCTGCACAATATTCCCCTGTTCCCTGTTTTTCCACAACTAGAGGTTCTGACTGCAGCAACAGCGAAGCGTGTTTCACAAGTACTGATGCTTAAATCATGCTTTTATCTTATATGACATGTGACAGGAATGATGCCAAGGCGCTTAAACCTAATCCTTACATCAACCTACACTAACACTAATCCTCATCTCTACCTTAAAGCCACGTTCAAGTACATTTATACAGAAGGGAGATTGTCTGACATCCGTCCTCACACTGCTGGCCAGCGAAAACATCCCAACTGTAGCTTTGAAGATAAAACAATGACCCTTCACTTTGATTTGGAGACAAAGGAGCAGAATCTAGAAAAACAAAGATGTGAAAGACAAATGTGTTTTTTTGTTGTTTTTGTGTTTTGGTGCTTCATTGAAATTGTCATTTGTGACGCAAACAAGCTCAAACCCTTTAACAGACTGAATGCAATCCTAACACTCAGGATCCAACGTAACACAGTAGCTGAATGACCTCGGTCTGTTTGTCCAGCTGGGTCTCAGAGCGGTAGGCCCTCATCCACCACAGTTCTACTGTAATATCCTTCATGCATGACGTGCGTGACCCACACTCATAAGCAGATGAAGTAAAGGCTGTGAGCCCGCTGGTCTCTGAGGGCCCGGATTGCCTGGTTCATCCAGTCCCAGCAGGGTGACGACTGTGTAACTACAATCAGTTAATCCCACAGACTGGGGAGTGAAACCAGCCGCACCAGTAGGAGACACCATCTGGAGCGGGACTGGCTGCCACTCACCCAACGGGCTCAGGAGAGCAGTGCATCTGAGTGACTGACTGTGTTACTGTGTGGGGGGAAAGGTTTGAGGAGAGTCTGGACCTGAACCTCCTCTAGGACGACTCGCAGACTTCAGGGTCCGACAGCGACGCAGGTCAAACTCTGGCTCTGCTGGCTTTTAATTAACAGGCTTCATAAAGCCAGTGTGAGAGAGTTGTCCCAGTGGAAGATGTAGTTGTAGTTTATCATTATGGACATGTGATGGCTGAGATTAGTCTATAAAGGTGTTTATATCAGCTGAGCCCGTATTGGTCTGGAGTGTTTTTAATAGTTTTCTCTGAGCCGCGGTTCGACTGCTATATTTAGTAAACAGGGATCCCCGGGTTTGTTTCTGAGCAGCTCAGCACAAGATGTCGTCTAATCCGCTGTTCGTCCAAAGAGATTAACTCTGTCACCAGGGTTCGGATTAAACCACAACTGGAGCCTGAGGCAGGAACGAGGCCAGAGGTGGCCCAGGTGTGAAGTCAAGCCTCAGCTGTAGCCGGCAGAGAAACAAGCGAGTTGGTCTGACTTCTATGAGCTGATGGATGGAAGGATAGAGTGAGCGGGAGCTGTGAACCATCACGCTCAGTCTTTCTGACAGATAAATATGTGGAACACCTGAGAACTGAATTTAAGGAATTGAAAGTGAGACAAATGGAGGGAAACCGGGGCAGTTTGTGCTGTGATTGGGTTCATACAACATTAAAACATTGTCATTTCCTTTCTGTGTTCACTCCTTTTGAACGCATCAGTAGAGAAATTAGGTTTGGATCAGACACAGAAACTTCAAAGGAGCCTGTGAAGAAACGAGCCTGAAAGTGTCCCGTGTCAGAAACTCAGTGTTTTCCATGTGGATAAGAGACGAATTAGAGAGAAACAGGCTGCAGAGTAAATGTTCAGGCAGACGATGACAGACGCATGTTCACTCTACAAAACCACTCAACTCAAGGCAGGCGCCTTTTCTAAGGTCAGCGTGAGCGGATGAGTCCTTCCTGCCTCTCACTCGTTCCCACTCTGGGTAGAACGGGTTCAGACTCACATTTTCCATTCGTCTGTGCGTGAGTCACAGCGTCCGGCTGGTCTTATTCTGGCTGGAAGCTCAGACCGGACAGTATCGAAGGCAGAACAGAAGGAGGAGGTATAAAAACCGCCCTCCGTCTGCACCTCAGTGACCTGCACAGCGTGTACCTGTGGGTCACGTCCTGATTTCTGTACTGTAGTCCTCTGACTGTGACCTAGACTCAGTGCTTTGGTTGCTCGTTCCTCTTGTCACGTGTTTAGTGTGAGTCTGCATTTAGGAAAATATTAATATCGGTGCGGTTCCTAGAATGAGCCTGGCTCAGACTGAGCCTTTAAATAACTGAGCTGCAGCGCGTTCCTAGAATATACCTTCCTCTCCTTCCCTCTCATCCTCACTTCTTCCCTCCTTTCCTTTCTCTCTCTCTCCTTATCTGTCTCACCCCTGTCTTATCATGGCTCAGCTAAAAGAAAACCCTGATTCTTATGAAGCTGCTGTGCAGAAGGCACAGCCTCATCCAGCTTCTCCTCACAGCGATGCAGAAGCTCCGTGTGTCTGAATCTGAGCTGCGCGAAGACGTCCGTCTCAGTAAAGTACCAATCTAAGAAGCTGTGCAGGAGTCTAGTTGCACAGAGCATCACCGTCCGTGAGCTCCGCTCGTTTACATTCACATTTAAATCACATTAACCTGACAACATGCAAATCAGCCACAGAACGGATGAGACGCTGAGCAGATCCAGGCCATTGCTGCTTGTATCAATGGGACCATCAGGTCATCTGCAGCTTGCATTAGAGTAAATACATTATTAGACTTGGCCTTAATCTCATAATACAAGTGAAACATGTTCGCACGTATTAATATGTTTGACCTTTGTCAGAATCTGCTTCACATCAACACGTCGGACAATGGGTTCCTGCGGCGTTCTCCTGAGCTCATTCACATCTGCACAGACCCTCGTCCAGCTGCTTTAATGGCTCCATTTACTTTTAATGTTGTTTTTTGTAGTTTATCTCATGAGCTAGTGGTGAAAGGACTGTTTGTTGCTTCTTCTTTTTTCAGACTGCAATGAGGAGACGAGGAAGCAGGGAAGTGTTCAAAGACAAGAAATCCACCAATCAGGTAAAAATATAGTATATGATGTAATCAGTTATGCTCAGCAGTCTACAGTTAATATTAGGCATCACTCATATGAGCATCAGGACAAGTAGAAGCCTCTAATTGTTTAACTGCACTACTTATTTACCGAAGGGTTCTGTTTTTCCCACCAGGAGGACAGTGCAGACCTCAGGTGCCAGCTTCAGTTCGCCAAAGAGGAGTCCAGCCTGATGAGGAAGAAGATGGCGAAGCTGGGTCGAGAGAAGGACGAACTGGAGCAGGAGGTGCAAAAGTACAAGTCCGTGTACGGGGACGTGGACAGCCCCCTCCCGCTGGCCGAGTGCTCGGGGGGGGGTCCCCACAGCACGCGGGAGGCCGAGCTGCGCCTGCGCCTCAAGCTGGTGGAGGAGGAGGCCAACATCCTGGGCAGGAAGATCGTGGAGCTGGAGGTGGAGAACCGCAGCCTGAGGGCGGAGAACGACGACATCCGCTGTCAGTACGAGAGGGACTGCTTCGGCCGCGAGCCCTTCTCCAGCATGCCGTCGTCGCCGTACGGGGGCGACGCGCTGGAGTCGGCCGGCGAGCTGCGCCGCCACCTGCAGTTCGTGGAGGAGGAGGCCGAGCTGCTGCGCCGCTCCATCTCGGAGATCGAGGACCACAACAGGCAGCTGACGTCTGAGCTCAATCGCTTCAAGTTCGGCCCTGGCGGCGGTTCTGGCGGTTCTGGCGGTTCTGGCGGCTCCGGCTCCATCACAGAGGAAGCCGCTGACGCCGGCCTGTTCAAACCGGCTAACGGGGGCGGTGGGAACGGCTCCACCGCAGCCATGATGATGGAGGAGCTGAAGTCTGCGCGGATGCAAATCAACGAGCTGAGTGGGAAAGTCATGAAGCTGCAGTACGAGAACCGCGTCCTCATGTCCAACGTCCAGCGCTGCGACCTGGCCGCGCACCTGGGCCTGCGCACCGGCAGCACCGGCAGCCCCCGCGACAGCGACGCCGACAGCGACGCAGGGCGCCGCGAGCCCGGCGACGACGAGGACGCGGGCCGGCTCCTGCTCCTCCACCCCAAGAGGGAGGGCCCCATCGGGGGCGAGAGCGACTCCGAGGACCTGTTTGAGAAAACGGCCACCACCTCCGGGTTCGGCAGCGTCAAACCCTCGGACGGCAGCGAGCCCAGCGCCGCGGAGCTGGCCGCCCGCCGCCGGGAGGAGCGGGAGTCCTTCAGCAGCGTGAAGCGGGAGGCGGAGAGGCTCGGGAGGACGGTGGACCGGCTCATCACCGACACCGACAGCCTGATCCTGGAGGGCCGGCTGCTGGTGACGACCGGCGAGGCCACGGACGCGGCGGCGGCCTCCGGGCCCAAAGCCGACTCCCAGGTCCTGGACTCCATCAACACCCGCATGAAGGCCTTCCGCACCGAGCTGCACATCTTCATGGAGAAGGTGGACCACGTGGGGGAGGGGCTGCGGGAGCGGACGGACGACCTGTCGCCCATGCCCAACCTCACGGAGTCCAGCAGCTTCCTGTCCAGCGTCACCTCCATGTCCCGGGACTCCCCCATCGGCACCTTCGGGCGAGACCTGGCCACGGACTTCCAGGTGAGCCTCCATCCGCTCCGTTGGGAGAAAATATCAACAGGGAGGATCCAGAAAAGGCAGAGACTCTTCTCGCATATTATCGATTGACATTTAGCTTCAAGCGCCTCCACGTGATCCGTCTTTAGAAGGAAAGCGAGCGTCCTGACAGCGAGCGGGGGGGGTCAGTGTAGGTAGAGGGATGAGTTAACCCGGCGGTGCAGCCGTAAATGGGATCATTCATTTAGGTTTGATTTAACAGGCCCTCGACGTGCCGTCATTAGTGGAGCGTTTAGAGTCAGAGCAAACTGTGAGTTCTCTGTAGAGTCGCACACACACACACACACACACACACACACACACACACACCATGCAGTCCGTGAGGAAGTCATTAGACCGGTTAATTAAAGGCCGGGCTCGGATTCTTTGAGTCTGTCTTTCAAGTCATGCTGTAGGTTCTGGAAGAAGTCGCCGTTGACCCTGGTGACCTTCTCACCTTGGTAGCTCGAGTTGCATTGTGGGTAACGTATGCACAGACTGCTGCGCTCACAGGAATCCGAGCCCGTCCATTAAAGCTTGAACATGAGGTAGCCTCATATGGAGCCGTCTGGGGGGGGGGGGGTTACCAGCCACCCAGCTCCACCACCACTGCTACCCCTCCCCTGACCCACCACCTCCACCATTGCTCCCCGCCGCTGCCACATACACATCTGCATCTCCGCGCCGCATCCTCATAGCCAGCAGCTCCACCTGCACTCACTGTCTGCAGCTGAGGGGTGGGGGGGGGGGGTGGGCACTGCCGGACCCACAGCCGCTCCATTCAGCTTGATTCAAAGCTTTTATTGCATGAGGTCCAGTAAACACTCTCCTCTTCTTACAGGTTAGTTACGCCATCCTATCATTAGTGACTCATTATAGCCCATAATTGCTGTAGATTCATGGGGCTGGTTGCTCTGTACTGTTGCTGAGGAAACCCTGATGTGTGTGAGCGTCTTGGAGCGAACACGAGCAGCAGAAGCAGCTCCGTTAGGGATCGGGCCCGGCGACTTTGACGGGGGGAGACAACGACGCGACCCCGCGGCCGCCTCCATCCTCACTCTGCTGCTTCGCTCCGCTGCGTCTGGGTGAAGCTGGGTGCTTTAGTCGAAGCGCATCACTGGCAACTCACGCCTTTGATACACTCACACGCGTGCAACAGAGACGGTCAAATATCCCCAGATGAGGACACGATAAATAATAATGAAGGGAAGAAGCAGGCACATTCACCAAAGAGAAGAAAAATAGATTTTCTTAGTAATAAGTATTTACATGACCAGTAGGTTGAAGACAATGTTTTCTCTTTTGAAGAGTAGATCTGTATCTCTCCAACATTTTATGACCGTAATTACAGTTAGTCATTTGTGTCTTTTTTGTTACATTGTGTCAAAGCCAAACCTTAATAGTCTCTTATTTTGAAATGCTGATTACTGCAAGCAACACACGCTTTGCTGGTGATGAGCTCAGCGCGTTCGAGGCCGCTCGCGAGTTCCTGCTGCTGTGCTGTGTGAGAACCCAGCCTCCCGCTTCTTTAGCTCACAAGCGCACACACACACACGCGCACACACACACACACACACGCACACACACACACACACACGCACATACGCACACACACACGCACACACACACGCACGCACACAAACACGCACACACACACACACGCACACACACGCACACACATGCACACACACGCACACACACGCACACACATGCACACACACGCACACACACACACGCACACACACGCACACACACGCGCACACACACACACACACACACACACTGCTGTGCACGGGCATGTGTGGGAAACGTTGGGAATCTCTCCGCTGTTGGTTTGGACTCATGGATCCCTCATCGCATGCGCTTCATAACAGGTGTTTTGCATTCTTTTCCCCCCTGAATCCCTCTCTTTGTTCCTCTTTGTGTTCCCGCCAGATGTTTCAGCCCATGATTTTGTTCATCCTCATTCTCGTTCTCTTCTCATCTCTCTCATACGGCGTCATCTTTAAGTTGGTCTTCCTCTTCGCGCTCTTCTTCGTCCTCTAGTCCGCTCGTTCTTCTCCACACCGTCTCGTCTGTTAGTTGATTTCTCCCCCTCTGCTTATATTCTTTACCCATTTCTGTTTTACTTTTGTTTCTCCCCACACGCTTTCGTTCCTCGTCTTCTCACCACATCTGTTGTCTTCTGTGGGTTTTGTCCGTCTCATCCACCTCCCACGTCTCCCCCTCCACCGCCATCGCCACCGCACCCCTGTATCCTGCACCTGTCGCCCATCGTCCCACCCCCCACACGCCTCCCCACCCTCTTCTCCCCCCACCCCCCACCCCACGTCACTCACAGTCCGGTCAGAGGGATGAGCTGGAGTGGCGTCTAGGACAGGAGCGAGGCGTGGAGCCCCAGAGCCAGAGCCAGGGTGGGGGCCAGGCCCAGAGCAGGGGAGCCGCGGGACTCACTAGGTACCACAGGCCCCTGGCTTTAAGAGCAGAGGTCAGTGCCTCCTCCCTCCTCCATCTGCCCTTCCACTGACTGAGTTTACAGCGTGAGCCTCTGGGCGAGATAATTAACCTGAGCAAAGCAATATGGGAAACTGATTCCTCACTGTGGAGCAGCAGAGCTCCTCAGAGGAAGCAGAGCCTCCGTGGAACAGCCGCACACTGAGCATGTCGCATGTAACACACTAATGCATGCACAGTGCTGAGATTTACTGATGCACTTAGACGCGCCAGTCGGACTCTTTATCTTCCAAAATCACAGACGTTTATAGCGATGCAGTGGAAATGGATTCATTCAGCTGATGACATCCACTCCCACGGCCACTGACGCTCGTTTTCTCATTGACTTTCATGCTGTGAGACGAGCAGCAGAGCTCTCTGGTGCAGCATCACTGGCTCCACAGTCATGAGTCAGCTCAGCAGATTAACCACATGCAAAGTAGTAGCTCACACGCACACACACACGCGCACACACACACACGCACACACACACACACGCACACACACGGCTGGGAAATTAAAGTGTGCACGAAGCTGCAGCTCCCATCAGCTCGGCTCTGTTAAATCCTCCGCTGACTCAGCTGTTTCATAAAGCAGCTGTGCGATTCATAATCGCCGCCTCATGTTTGTTTTTGCAGAGAAATCGCCCGCCGTTACGTAACGGCGGGTCCTGGCGACGCTGATGTGACACTATCACAGTTCCAGTTATGGCACACGGGCGCAGCTCCTTCTGCCGCAGCGTAGTCTGTGGAGGTGACGCGAGCGAACGCAGAAGCAGCAGGATTAGCGCCGCGCCGTCGGCCTGTGTGATTTGCATTTGACATTGGGCTGACAGGGAGCTGATCCGGGGTCAGAACACGCCGAACAGCTCAACTTACTGTTGCTGTGCCGGGTGCAAGCGAAGGCTGGACAGAACAGGAATCACACGAGAAGCTGCAGCAGTTTCCGAAGGGCACAAAGTTCAGTGGTGACTTTACAACAGCACCGCCAAAATAAAAGCGAGACGTTAAAAAAAAGCTCATTTGCATTCAAAGCCACAAACATGAGCATCTCATCCCACACAGTTTTATTTCAATTGCTGTATTTGTCCTTGTGTTAATTATCACATGGCACAAAACAAATAAGGGCCTTCTATTGATTTTTAGTTTTATGATTAATTCAAATCCTTTGCAGAATCATCGTCTATAGTTACAGACAGGACAGAGAGACACGAGCTGTTCACTGCAGCATTAAATGATCACATCCTGAGAGGATGCTGATGAAGACGGAACTGTCAGAATTCATCTAAAGCTTTTTCTGCTCAGTGACGTTTCTGTACCTCCACAGCCTAAAGGGTAAAATTATCTCGTACACAAATCCTTTTCTGAGCTGAGACAGGGCTTAAGGGACATATCAGTATGATACAACTCCTCCGAGGAGCGGGTGAAGTCACTGTGCTCCGTCAGCTGCCGGTTCTGATATCCAGTTTCATCTGGATCAGGAAGGCTGAGAGCTGCGCCAGGCGGGCGGGAGGCTGCTCTGCCTCAGGTACAATAACACTCAGGTCCTCAGGCCATTAACACAAACGAACCCAGCAGCATCAGCTGTAAGAACAGACACAATCCTCCACAAAAGCTTAAGAAACGACAGACACATGCCATTAAACTAATTATTATCGCGCGTTGATGTCTAACATTTTAGATCCAAGCTTTGGTCCAGTCTGCTCCTCTGCTTCCTCCCCAGTGTGCTCTGCAGCAGGAGGACGAGCGCTCGCACCTGGAGGCCCAGCGCGCACGCCTGGAGCTGCAGGGGCTCCCGGGTCATGAGGTTCCGTGGGCCCAGGAGCGGGCGGCGCTGCAGCAGGAGGTCCGTCTGTTCAGGCGCAACACCGTCATCTTCTACATGAAGCTCAGGTGGATTCTGATGCACTGGAGGCTCGGATGCAGGGAGGACGCTGGGGAGGGGGCGCCGAACCCGGAGGCAAGTGTGCCTGTTGTGCAAGTTGGTTCTGTTGCTCTGCTACTGTGATGTAATGCATAGACGGCTCAAACGTTTCTTAAATTCTCATGCTTTGAAACATGCTGGGACATTATCTGAGAGTCTGCTGATGGAGCTGGAGCAGCAAACGGGGACATAAGGGAAACGAATGAGAAAAAGGGCTGTGTTGAATGAGATAAAGGCTCTGAGTGTGTTTAATCATGACGAAGTGTTTTAATCCAGCACAGATCTTCCTCACGCATAGGCAGGAGTTAAATACTGGTGGCAGCCTGTTTGAAGTTGAATGGATGGATGCTTCCTGCTTGATTGATGGTTCATTTACTGCAGAGACCCAAACTTAATACAGGGAAAAAAGGTCAAAGCGCAGCTCTTCACGTGTGTTCGGTCTGTTGCAGTTGGAGAAGTTGGACGGCATCCCGGAGCTGGGGGTGATAATGGAGCAGTCGGAGGCGGAGGCCGATCGGGAGGACAGACTGTGTTTACCGGCGACTCCGGGGGACGTCCCGGATCCTGGGCCCGTCCTCCCTCTGCCGTCACCAGATCGGCACCCGCTCCAGAGACAGGTGCAGGTCAGTGTGCTCCGTCCGTGCAGCTCCGCGTCATCTGTGAAGATGGAAGGTTTCATTCCAGTTGTGTGCAGAGCAGCGTCTGGAGCCGTTTGGCACCATATGCAGATGAGGATTTCGACCCAGATATCTATTTAGACTAGCGGCAGTAATTATTTTGGTTGCACCCAGTTCCAAGCGACAGAGTCTCAGTTACAGTGGAAAGAGACAAGTGAACAGTGAGTTACTGAGGCTGCTGAGGGTTTAATACGTGGGTCTCTGCTCAGCCTGGTAAAGAAAATAGACTGGGATCTATTATTAAGCAGCCTTAAGTGCTCTACTTTGCATCGGGTTGGATTTTTCCATAACTTCAAGTGGTCTGTGGAGTAATCTGACATTGTTTTTCTGTCCACTTGACTTGCTTTAGTTCCTGCAGAGCAGAGGCACAGATTGATTCAGTTTTCAGGCATTTTAGAAAAACGTAAAAAAAAGGTGAACTGCAGTCACCTCAGGGCAGTTAAGCGCATGCTGTTGGATGTCACTGCTCACGCAGCCCCAAAGCCCATGAATGCAGATTCAGACCTAGATGGCTTTGTCTTTAATCTGAACTTTAATCAGAAGTTCAGCAGATCAGAAGGTTTGCAGGTTATTCAGGCGGAGCCGGAGACAGATGGGAGGCGATTTACACATAAAGCAGGTCCACGCTTTGAAGGGAAACGCGGGCGGAGCGAGGATTAACCCGTCCTGCGTGTGTGCTTGTGGCCCGAGCAGTGCGGGGAGAACCGGCGCGTGCTGCAGGCCCTGCGGACGCTGCTGGAGGAGTTCCGGGAGGAGCTGCGGGAGGAGGAGACGCGGCGGCGCCAGCTGCACCAGTCCTACGCCAGCGACAAGGCCGCGTGGGAGCTCAAGTGGGCGGAGGTGCGGTGCCACGTCTCCCAGGTACAGATGGCGCCTCAGCGCCTCACCTTTAAGGGGATGGAGCACAATCTGGCGTGGGAACATGTCGAATCCCCACAGGGCGAATAGAATATGCAACACTGTAAACACACAACAGAAGAAAAATGACCCGAACTAAAGGCGTGGGTCCAAATCCAGGGACGCTGACGTTCCTGTTAGCATTTAGTGTCAGAGCACTTTCCAGCTTCATCCCATAAAACGGCATCTGCAGCTCTGGGAACCAATTAAGGGGTTTGAGTTATGACGGGAGATTATCTTTTTAACGCGCGCACTTTTATAATCCGTGCAGCTTTTACACGCTTCGTATCCGTCCACAGAGCAGAGGTCGCCGAGGGCCGCGGCGAGAACTAATTTACTTAGTTTCCTCTGATAACACCATGTTCACGGCTTGTCTGGCTCTGCTGGGCTTCGGTCTGATTAAGACCTCGGAGATCAAGCCTGAAATGCTTGGCTTTTTATTTACTGGTTTTCCTCCACAGCCTTTGAGAGAAAAGTGGAGTCAGAAACACCTCCACCTGA
The DNA here is from genome assembly GCF_900634795.4 of Betta splendens. Classification (NCBI taxonomy): domain Eukaryota; kingdom Metazoa; phylum Chordata; class Actinopteri; order Anabantiformes; family Osphronemidae; genus Betta; species Betta splendens. Next base: position 12,889,497 of record NC_040897.2, read on the forward strand.
AAAGCTCCTGGTGTTTAATATCTTCAGCAGGTGTTAATTGCGTTGCTCGTGCTGCCTCTGGTTTGGCCACTGACTTACTGTCTATATTTATACGCTGTCCTTCATCCTGGCAGTCAGTCAGCAGCTATTGCTGTGCACGTCGTCCTCCTCAGGATGTAATCACACGCTTTCAGAGCCCGGTGTAAAAGTGGACTCGGTTTGTGAATGGCTGTTGCGTAAGCCGGCGTTTGAAGGCGGCCTCTGCTCGCTCTTCACGCGGCTTCTCTGCAGCAGATGCTGATTCGGAGCATTGTGCTGTGGGATCAGAGCGGAAGACGACGAGAGTGGGAAGGAGAAACTTCCAGAGCGGATTCCCCTCACGCGGTTCTGCAGCTTTGAAGATATGTGCAGTACACGCGGGTCCTGGGTTCATGTCCCTGCGCTTTAATGTGGCGTGAAATGGACATCAGGGAATGTTTTTAGCACCTAACGTGTATTTGTACACATGTTCAACACTGTAACCAAGCAACTGAAATAAAAACAGTATTTCTGTCGTTGGAGAGTTTCTTATCGAATGGAAAAATGTAGTTTGAACTAAATTGCGTTGAACAGCTTTGAGTTGATTCTCTGTTAAAATGCATTTATTTTTTCATCTAAAACACTGCGTTTGTCTTTTTCAGACATTGCTGTTATGTGTTTTGACATTTCCTCATCACTGCTCAGTTTTTTATCATTAATCGGATTTACTGAGCTCCAGAACCAAAACAAAAACTCAAAGGTCAAAAAACAAAAAAAGATCAAAACAAGGACTTTAATAAGTTATTGACCCATGAAGGAAGGAGACGAAAACAGACCAAATGATGTTTACTGTTGCCTGAACTTTTTTTCTTAGTTCAAATCAATTTCAATGTTTTTTATACAGATTTTGACCTCTAAACCGATACATTTCACAAACAACACATAATCAGCTCGACCCTGTGCCTTTGCTCTGTGAGCAGCTGGAGGAGCAGGCGCGAGGAGACGCTCAGGGAGGCGAAGGCGACCCGGCTGGAGACCGGGACCGGGCCCTGACGCAGGAGCGGGAGGAGCACCGGCGTCTGCTGGCCGAGAGCCACGGCGCCTCCCTGGACCTGCGCTGGAAGCTGCAGCACGGGGAGAAGAGGTGGAGCCGGGAGAGGGCGGAGCTGCTGGAGCGCTTCGAGCGGGAGCGGCAGGAGTGGGACGGCAGCACGAGGGAGCTCCACCGCAAGATGGAGAAGGTGAGGGCGCCGGCGGAGATGCTGGAACATGTGGGAGGTTGACCTCAGTCATCAGGTGACCAGGGTCTGTGTGATGTGTTGCGGCACAGATGCAGAGGGAGCTGAACTGCTACCGCGGCGACGCCGCGGACGGCGGCTCGGGCCTCGTGGGCGTCTTCTCTCCTCAGGACAGTCCCTGCAACGCCCCCCGCTCCCCCTGCGCCCCCGCCCCCCACGCCCGCTCCCACTCGGACTCGGAGGCCGTGCCGGAGCGGCGGGGCGCCGGCGGGAGGCCGAGGGGCCCGGCGGAGAACCTGTTCCTGGACGCGCTGTCGCTGGACCCGCTCGGCGGCCTGGAGGCGCCCGCTCCCTGCAGACTGGAGAGCGAGAAGAGGTTCCCCTGCATGAACGAGGTAGAGCGCCGACCCCGAAGCTTCGCTCCAGGCTGGAGCGTAACGGGATGTGAGTGATCAGGACGGCGCGTCTTGTGTTTCAGGCCCTCAATGAGATTTCGGAGGGAGAGGACGCTGCCGAGTATCCGGAGGAGGAGATGGCTGGAGGGAGTCTGCTCAGGTAATCCAGCTCTCAGCTTCAAGTCAAATCAGGTTCAGAGACTGTTCTAACTCATTTTAATGCATTTTAATACATGTCAGCAGCAAATGCACCAGTAAGATCTGGTTATTATTCAGCCTCCTGCTGCATTTTGGATCCCAGACTCATCAGTCCCTCTGGGAAACGGCTGTTGATTCCATTAAGTCTTACTTGAAGTGACAGTGGGTTTTCCCCTGGAGATTTTTCTCTGCAAGTTTGTCTGATGGCAAAGATGTGATCCAAGAATTCACATGGTTTTAAAACACTGAAAGACACAAAAGGCAACACACAGTTATTCTCTCTGGGCATTTTTGGGTTTGCATGGTCTGTAACGTTGGACTTTTAGCTCATCAGCTCTCTGTGTGTGTCTGTCCAGAGCCAAGTCCGTCTGCTCCATGAGCGACTTCCAGCGGCTCATGGACAGCTCGCCGTTCCTCCCCGACAAGACTCGCCTCGGCGACCAGGGCCGAGACGACGTCACCCCCCCGCTGTCCCCGGACGACCTTAAGTACATCGAGGAGTTTAACAATAAGGGCTGGGACTTCCCATCCTCCAGCTCCGGCCCGGGTCCTACTCGAGAAGCCTGGACAGACAAAGCCCCGGAGGCCCGGGCCGGCGAGCTGCGTCCCGATTCATTCCAGCCGACCTCCTGGTTCCTCACCACCAGTGCCACCCTGACCACCAGCACCCTGAGCAGCCCGGAGCACTGCCACAGGTCCCCGCTGAGGGGCAACGGGGCGGGGGCGGCAGGGGCGGGCCTGGAGCACTACGGGGTGCACATCATCCACAGCCCCACCAGGACCGGGGGTGCTGAGCGCTCCACTGCCCAAGACCCTGACTTCCTGTATGCAAAGGGGACCAAAGGCAGGGGAGGGGGAGACGCTGGGGCGGGGGCCGGGGGCCCAGATGAGGTGTTCAGCGGTGGCAGGTGGCCGTGTGGGCTGCTGGAGGGCGGAGCACTGAGGACTTCCCCCAGTCAGTCTCCTATCTGCCCCACTGTGGGCTTCGCCTCCTCCCTGGAGCTTCAGCTCTCCAGGAACATGAGTGACGACATGAAGGAGGTCGCCATCTCCGTGAGGAACGCCATCCGCTCCCCGCCGGGGCCTCTGGTGCGGGACAGCGCCTGCCAGACCAACGGGTTCACCACGCGAGGCACTCAGACCACGCAGACCATCAGCGTGGGGCTTCAGACGGACCTGCTGAGGAACCTGACCAGCAGCCCCCACCGCTGCCTCACCCCGAAGGGCGGCGGCACCCCCATCTCGTCCCCGTCCCGCAGCCTGAGGAAGGTGCAGTACTCCCCCGTGGTCCAGAGCAAGTTCGAGCGGCCGTGCTGCTCGCCCAAGTACGGCTCGCCCAAACTCCAGCGCAAGCCGCCCACGTCCAACAAGGCCGAGCCTCCCAACCCCAACCCCAACCCCACCCGCGCCCCCACCCCCACCACGCCCCAGAAGGGCAACAGCGAGTCCGCGTGGGCCCGCTCCACCACCACCCGCGACAGCCCCGTGCACACCACCATCAACGACGGCCTGTCCAGCCTCTTCAACATCATCGACCACTCGCCCGTGGCCTACGACTCCATGCAGAAGTTCAACAAGTCCCCGAGCCGCTCGCGCCCCACGCCGCCCGCCACCGCCGAGCCCAGCCCCGCCCACGCGGCTCCGGCCGAGCCCAGGGGCGCGCAGGAGTGCCCGCGGGGCGCCCGCGGCCGCTCGCCCAGCCCCGTGCAGCCGATAGCGGAGACGCAGGGCGACAGGAACCCCGAGGCGGCGAGCGCGCGGCTGGACCTGTCGGCGCCGCCGGGGTACACGCTGGCGGAGAACGCGGCGCGCATCCTCAACAAGAAGCTGCAGGAGCAGAGCGTTAGGGAGGAGAAGAGGCTGCAGGCGGGAGGACAGAGCAGAGACAGACAGGCCGACCCGGACCGAGCGCAGCCCGGGTGCATGGAGGTAAATATACAGCCGCACTGGATCCATCGCTTCATCATTCACCTGATCTGGGGCCCGTGTTTTATGACGCATTGACGTTCACTGTGTGACTGTGCACGGATCGTCCTTGTAACGGTTGAAGGCAGTGAAGAAAAGCTAATCAAGGCATCAGCTGCGCCGCATTGTCCTCGTCCTCTGAAATGTTCCTGCTTTCTCCTCAGATCAAACGCCCCGACTGCGATGGTAAAGTTAAAACCCTCCTCAGCAGCTCTGTGCTCTCAGCGGTTTCCTTCTGGGCTCCCGTCTTATATGTATAAATACGCTCTCCAATTCTATGAATCTGTGGCTGCATACCTGACCTGTGGGGAAAATAAATGACACAACCACGTTTGGTTATCTGACCTCTGCAGTCCAGCACACGCCTGGTGCATTGTGGGTAAAGACGGCACCAGATTTACATGCATGGCGTTTAAAGGCCGTCGCTCTATGAATCATCGAGCCTCTTAATCTGATAAACGGACTTATTGCTATTAAATGATGAAACACCTGTTAAATCACGGTGCCTAATCACGTTCATGTAAACAATGCGTTGCTGAATTCACCCTTTCTTGTCCCGTGATGAGACGGGGCTGTGTGCACCTACAGGTCAGCTTCACCTCAGATGTTGCTTTTCCAGGTCTGAGGTGAACGGGTGCGTTTCCTGCTCCGCCTGCTCTGCAGTCTCCCGCTCCACTTGTCTGCCTGTGATAGACTCATCATGTATCTCCTTTCCCTCTTTGGCCCGTTTGACCAATTAACATTTCCCCCCCTCTCTCCTCCTCCTCTCTGGGCCTCATCGCTCCCTCCTGCTCCTCCTCCAGAACCACACTGTCATACTAACAACTCCTTGGGGACTGTAACTCTGCTTGTCTCCGTGATGTAAGTGCCTCTTCCTCTCTGAGCTTTGACGGTGGGTTCACCAGCCACACGGACCTCTCGCCTCACCCCCCGCAGACCCCCGGTCATTAATGCATGCCTCACAGGTCGGCAGAGTGACAGTGTTTGAAGCCATCGGGGTGGCGTCACGGCGGCCATGCATCACTTTCTTGGTGTTAATGCGTGCATGCTCAGTTTATTTGGTGTAGATCATCTGTTCTTTTTACAGGACCATACTAGTGTGTTTGCATGTTTTAGCCCATTCACCATAAATGACTCAAAAGCCATGCCATATATTCGTGATTATTGACTTTATATGGTATGAGACATGCATGAACTGTATTCAACTCCAATTCCAGTTGGTCCTAATTACGTTTCCAACACACTTACATAAGCTGATGCTCAGCCAGTGTGTGTGGACGGTCTGACTGTGAGAATGATGAAATAGATTGATTCTGTGCTAAAAGGACAGAAACAGCAGCGTGTCATCAGCGTAGAAATGACTCCATTCCTGCTCTCTGCACTAAATCAGTGAGTGATCTGCATCTGGGGCCGTTTCAGTCGCAGCAGGTCGACTGTCACGTCCTATGAGTGATCAGAGGCTGCAGAACCGCTGGTATGGTCCTTTAAAACAAACCCAGGAACCTTGAGGGTCACAAGTGCCTTGCTCACTGGTTGTGTTTCCGCCAAAACGTGGACCAGTGAACATGACACACAAAAGGTTGAGCTGGATTTTAACACGGCGTTTCCAGCAGGTCTTCCTGTCGCCTCGTGTTGGACGGACCGTGCCGACTCCTTCATGTGTTCTGATTTCCACCTGTTTGTCCTTTTATTACAGTTCTCCTTCGCCATCTCCTTCCACACTAACCAGATTCACTGACTGGTCGCTAACACTCCCCCCTCCCACGCACCCCTCCCTCTCTGGGGTCCATTTGACTCCTTGGTGCAAAGCTACTGAATATTGTGGTGTTTTTCTTGCTTAAAGTAAAAATCCACCTTATCCACTTGAACATCCCTTAAATTAGATTTTATTTAGAGTCCAGTGTAGCATCATCAAACCATCTTCAATCCTGACACGTGTCTGTTGTTGACTTAGAAACCAACAGCTTCAAATCGTTTCAAGGTGGATTTTCCCTTTCAAGCTCCGCTGTTCTGGATGTAGATGTGTTCACGTTGCTGTTTCCAGTAGCCGCTCCTCTACTGATTTCCTGTACACGTTACTGGTGCATGATCTGTGGTGTGATGGTGTGTATTAGCATCCAATAGGAAACTATATGATAACCCACAAGCCACACATTAAACAGTGATCTGTCTGTGTACGTGATGCATCGGTGGTGCTCATGAGCGCTTCATTCGTGGGTGGAGGTGTGTATTTGGTCTCGACTTGTTCTCCTGCCAGTTCTCGAGGAACTCCTGCAGGTTTCGAAGCGGATCCATCTGTCCGTCCATCTCACCTCTTTTTCCTTCACTTCGCTCTTTCACCCCGCTGCCGCGTATTTTTAGCAGAAGGTTCCCTTCGCTCCGTCTTCTCCATCCTGTAGCTGAAATGGAAGATGTGAGACGGTCTATTTCAAATTAGGCCGCTGCTGTGAGCGCTCACACAATCGCACGCTGATGTCATTCAAACGGGGGGAAAACCGGCATCACCCACACGTTTCTCCCACGTTTACTAACCGTGCATGATCCAATTTCTGTTGAGCTCAGTTCAGACTGCTGAGTTATAATTTCAAAGCTCCGCTAACGACGCCTTGGGCCAGGATCAGTGAAGCAGGTCTAAATCACTCTCCTGCCGTCAATATGAGGGCCAGTGATGGTTCAGAGGTTATTATGATACGATGCAACAACGTCAAACGTGACCCCTCTCATCCATTACCAGCGTTATTCCAGTACAATTTGATGTGACACAAACCTTCATGACGTACCGTAACTCAAGGTGCTGATACAGGTGTAATAGATGAGGCTCCGTGGGCGTCAGGTGAAGGTGAACCTCTAGTAAAGAGCTTAAACAATCAATCCTACCACACCCTGTGGCACAGATCATGTCGGTGACCACCTCACCTTTTGTGTTCGTGCACCTCCTCACTTACTCGTCCGCTCGCTCTTCTCTCTTCCTCTCGGGCTCACGTTTCTGCTGCAGTCGTCTCGCTCTCGTCTCTCTCTCTCTCTCTCTGACGGCTCCTTGTCGTTGGCAGGACCTGCCTCGCTCTCCCGTGGCTCCGCCCCTGGACTCCCGCTTCCTGCGGCCGGCGCGCCCGGCCAACCGCAGGCCGCCCTCGCGCTGGGCCGCCCGCTCCCCCTCGCCTTCGCCCAAGTGGAGCGAGGGCTCAAGGAGGAGGTTCAGCTTCCCACCGCCGGGTCCCCGGAACACCATCCTGGAGGGCGAGGAGCCGGCGTGAGGGCCTCCTCTACCTCCACCTCCACCTCAGCCTGAAGATCCAGTACCTCAGAAACCCCCTCAAATCTAGAGACTCGCAGGAGACGGAGCCTGAATGGGGGGTGGGATCCACCCAGTAGCACCAGCTGACCATCAAGGAACCAGAACTTCTCATAGGAAGAACCTGGAATGTACTGTAAGATCACAAACAAAATAAAAACTAGATACCATCAGAGGTGCCTGCACACACTTGAGTTTCCCGTCACCCCACGCGTTCGTACAAACGTCAGCTGTTGCATTTGTTTGATGTTTACATCCTCTTTTCTCATCTGTTTACATTTTTTAAGCAGCTTTTTTTCTGTTGTTTTTTATTTTTTTTATTTATCGCCAGCCTTCGAATCTTTCACCGACTTAGTTTAATGAGCGAAAGGACAAACGGACAAAAACCTGGCTTCTGCTTCGTCCCATGAAGCAGAGGCTCCTGATGTCATTTCTGGCGCTGACCTCTTCGTCTTTACTTTGGAATGTTCTCGTCTTGTCGAAGTCGGCGGCCGACGACAAACCCAACAACACTTATGCATATTTGGAAGGCAGTTGTACAAATATGGGTCAAATATTTGCATGCCTTTTGAACACTAGCACTTTAGTGCATGTACATACAAGCTCTAGTCATCTTTGCTCACTCCGCTCCGCTGTGGGGGAGAAGAAAATATATTGTGATGGGAGTTTTTGTTGTCACATGATGTAAGAACCATTTTTTAGCACATTATTGTATCGACTCAACTGTCTTGTGCAGTTGTCACTATTGGATATGAATGATCTTTTCTTTTGGCAAGAAAAAGTGATTGTGGACAAAATATGAATGTTTTAGATGAAAACTCTATGTCAGGCGTCTAAGGATCTATCGTCTCGTGTACATAGTCAATGGTAATAAACATGAATGTGTATTTACAAGACTCGCTCCCCTGCGTGTTGTGTTGACCTCGTGGAGCGGCGCGCGGCAGATTATTCACGGCCCGACCTGAGTTCGTGTTCCTGAACGTCTGTCTGCGTGCGTGGATTACAGCGCGGACCACGGGATTACAGAGGGTCAGGGGGCAGAGACACACACGGTGGATGTGAATAAGAAGATTGCGTCGGCCCAGAAGTTAAATCCTCTTGCATCACAGTCACACACGTGCCACCTTGCTCGTGTTTCCCAGCTTGTCACGCAAGATAAGGACCAGTGATGAAGCCCTGGGTGGGTCACTGTTCGAAAATGAGTACAAATTTTACATTTAGATGAGAGATGAAATGAGAAAAAGAAAGCCAGCATCACGTAAGACAACCTGAAAGAACATCTGGTGGTGGCAGAGGCAGCAATAAATAGAGTCAGAGTTCTGCGGATGAATAATGGATGAGGACCTGCACGCTGGGAGCTGCTGATGGCGCTGAGTGGGTCAGCGGCGGGAGGAGCGAGGAGACGCTCCGCTTCTACTCCAGTCCACCGAGAGAAACCCACCGCTGCTGAATAATTCACGCTGCCCATGAAGTCTCTGCTGCCGAAGTTACTGGGCTGCAGCAAAGGGGGCGCGACCTCTGCGACGCGGAGGTCAGAGGTCGTGAACGGACGGAGGAGGAGACGAGTGACGCGCGGCGGCGGCCGAGCGACGCTTCGGTGCCGTCAGGCTGCGGTCCCAGTCACAGCTCACAGTCGCCCATTAAAACCTGTTGGTTTGCTCTGTTTGTGACATCACACACAACTTTGCAAAGTCAGTGGTAACAGATCGATGATAGGAAAAATAAGGCCGCCGGTTGTTTGCCTGAACTGACAAACATCTGCTGATCTGCTGTGTTTGTGGCGACTTGAACAGGACACCAGCAATTTAAGGATGAAGGTCGTAAGTGACAAAGAGCAAAAGGTGGTGCAGTGACTGATTTAGACTCTGTCTTTGCTCTGACGTGTGACTGATGAAGGAAATCTGAAGAGCCAAGTTTTCCTCTCTGGCTGTGATGAATAATGCAGCGGTGGCCGTCTGGACCCCTCCTTAAAAGCCTTGAGAGGAACTTTCTCTGTTCGTCTGAACGGATGAGACGAGTTGTGCTGCTGCTCTGAGGACTCGGATCTGAACCCTGGGGATCGGCGTGAAGGCCTGAACCCAGTGGACGTCACGCCACAGACCAGCGTGAGCTAGTCCGTGCCGACAAATGCGTAACTTCACTGCCTTGTTGTGTTTGTAATAAAAGGAGCACGTCAATGATTCCAGTGCATGGTGCATTCAAGGGCAGGACAGCGTGTAGGTTATCTGCAACAGCGCAGCATTTGCTTGACTCGTACAGAATGAATGCCAGGTTTCCTAAAATTATATGAGAAAATATCCATAGTGACCAGTGAATGGATGAATCATTGCCTAAATGCATCAACGATAAAGCAATCTGCTTTCAGGATGGACAAAAGCCTGCGTGTGATGCCTGATACACATTTGAATCGATTTTATTAAACGGCTCTCATCCTCCGTGTGTCCTGCTGACAGAATTAACCTTTCCGCGGCTCCGCGCCGCCTCGTTCAGCGTGCAATCTGTCAAAAATTGGCCTCCAAATTGCAGCGTGCAAAGGCCTCAAACGGACAATGAGCCACACAATGGTCGTGGCCGGGCTATTAGCCGAGGCGTTGTCATGCCAACGATGCAGAAAGGCCCGTAAGCACCGCTGGAGCGAGGCTTTGGCCCCGAGGAGGATTCATACCGAGCAAAGCTTCGCCTGGAGGCTCCTCACGTCTTCTGTCTGTTACATCATCATTCATCAGACAAAAAGGTCCTCCTGTGCTCCTGTCGGGCCCCGAGACCAGGGCCGCCGCGGGGAAAGTGCATGGCAGGAGCCGGCTGTCAGACAAGAAATGCACTATTGTGCTTGTGAACAGACAGTCTCATTGTGTGGAGGAGTGTGACGAGCGTTTGAACCCCGCAGCATCAGCGCGTTTACTCAGAAACCCTTCGTCCGACCACAAAGTAGGTTCACGAGCCAAAAAGCGCCAGAGCTCCACCAGATTATCTCCTCAGCAGTGGAAATTAAAAAAACGTCCGAACCTAACTGAACTGGGTCCAGTTCAGTTAGGTTCAGGTTCACCATCTGTCTGTCGGGCTCAGGTCTTTGTGTGGCTCACAGTGGGCATCCGTAACGTAACGCAATGGGAACGCGAGGCTCCCACCTCATCTGCAGCAGCATCCACGGAGGCTGGGACACTTCACACATATATTTGCACACTAACAGCTAATTAGACCCTGATGTGGGGTCAAAGTGAGCACATTTTGTTCTGGGGAACCATACAGTAATATAATAACAGTCATTTAAAAAAGAAGCAGCTCATGATGCGTAATGTGAAACCAGTAATTTACCTGAGAGACAAAATAAATTAAACTGCTCGCTAGCTTCCCATGATTGCGTCATTCAAATTGGCCTCAGGGCTGTAAAGTTAGACCATAATTCACAAGCATCGGCTGTAAAATACGTCATGAGAGTGTGGAATAAATACAGAAATGTATCGGCCGACTGAGACCAGAGGACGACACAGGAGGACTGGGAGGATTTGTGGATGCTGCGTAAGGCAGGTTGTCATGGTAACCACTCCTCTGCTGCTGGGAAAGATGATATAACGTTTTGGGGCTTTTTTCTACACACAAAAAGAAAGTGCACTGCCTGCACATGACCCAACGTCGACAGTGAGGTAAGAGGCCGGTCCCTCTGAGACGTCTCCAGAACAACCTGCTCCAATAAAATCCCAAACAAACTGTGATTTGTTTTCCTTGTTCCACTTTTCAAACCTTGGATGCTTTTAAAATCAAAAGAAACCCAAGACCGTAAGATAAAGGCCTCCTCCGTCTCTTCTAATTGCTGCTCGCTGATCACACAATCAAAGCCGTGAGGCTGTACACAAACAGTCGACAAGAGGCAGAAATCCTCAGCAGATGAACGATGAACGATAACGCCATGCGACAGCTGCTGCACGGCGCCATTTCTGCCACACGAGGGCAATGAACAGCTGCTTTATTACTTTATTCATACAACACAGAAATGTGTGATTTACAATATACACAACTGACACTCAATAAAATTTCTAAATATAAAGTTTATTCTTTGAGGCATTAGAAAAAATTTGTCTTTACAGGGGACGACTTGGACCAAATAACTGCCCCATATAAGAAGGTCCATAAAACCAGTGCACAACCACACTGGACCACTAGTTAGACTAGTTCTGTTGCATAGTTACTGTAGAAGACAGTGTGGGAGCTGAGGGGTGTTTGATCAGGCTGCAGCTTCACACCTCTGGCTGAACAGCACCTCCACCACCTTCGGGTCCGCCAGGGTCGAGAGGTCGCCGAGGTCGTTCTCATTGCGGGCAATCTGCCGGAGGATTCGCCTCATGATCTTCCCTGGACCCATTCGGGGCAGGAGAGAAGAGGAGACGGGTGAGGAGGGGAGCAGAGGCGGGATGGTGGCTGCGAGAGCCGTCGGGTCAGTACCTGAGCGAGTCTTGGGCAGCGCCGGGGCATTCTGGATGAAGTCTGGCGTGGTGATTGGTCCGATTTTCTCCCTCACTGATCCAGGAAACAAAGTGGAGAACATGAGTCGATGCCGTGCAGAAACAGTCACAAACTCAGGTTTACTGTCGATTTCACGCAAATGCCAGAAATATGGCTGCTTTTATTCAAAGGTGCCTGCGTCAGGTAGAATCTGAGAAATGAGGCAGCTGCATCGTTTAGGAGCTGGATTCAATCCTGGAGCAGTGAAGCAGCTGTAATTTAGGATAATGTTACCGCCGCCTCTTCTACGGGAATTCATTTTTCAATCATATTGAATGTTTATTGACGTCTGGGAAGGAAATCTGCTGCATTTCTCAAAGCCGTAATCTGCTTCCGATCTGTCTCACCCAGCGTCTTGAGCCCCTGCACCAGCGCGTGGCTGAACTCCATGCCGTCTTTGAGGGTCACGAAGCAGTAGAGGCACTCGCCCTTCACTTTGTGGGGCCGGCTCACCACGGCGGACTCCGCCACGGCCGGGTGCTGGGTCAGCGCCGCCTCCACCTCGGCCGTGCTCATCAGGTGGCCTGGAAAACGCACGCGGCTAGAACCTGGCGAAGGCGGCGACGCAGAAGCACAACGATGGGGGAACGATACCTGACACGTTGATCATGTCGTCTATTCTGCCTGTGATCCAGTAATAGCCGTCTTTATCCCGCCTGCAGCCTGAGGGGAAGTGTTCTTTATTAGTGAGAAGTCAAAAAGTACAGGGCAGCTGTTCACTGTGGCTTTTATTAGAGTGCATCTGTGAGCCTCACCGTCACCAGTGACATAAAAGCCGGGGAATTTCTTGAAGTAGGTGTTCTCAAAGCGCTCCTGGTCTCTGTAAACCGTGCGCATCAGTCCAGGCCAAGGCCTCCTGAAAACCTGCAGGAAACATACATGCAGACAAGATGATATTCACATTGTGCACATCTGAATAGCGAATTTGCCAGAATGAAGCAAAGCCGTGAGTGAAAGTCACCAGATAACCCTCAGCCTCTCCTTCCAGCTCCTCTCCGTGCTCGTTAAGGACGCTCGGCTCCACTCCGAAGAAAGGGAACGTCTGGAAATGAGGACGTGGACTTAAACTGTGCTGTGTGTGTAGTTTATTTCGGATCACAACCCATTGCTTCAATTTGGTTTAAATGCAACTCTTCCGCATTAGAGAGTTGAAGGGTAGTGCTGCGTAGATGGAGTCGATGCTACTTACAGCAGAGCCTGGTTTCAGCGGCGTGGCCGCGGGCAGAGGAGTCAGAACGTGACCTCCCTGCACATCAGCAGAATAAAAACACACGCATGATGAACACATGATGAGCCTATGAACGTGTGTAAACCCTCGTGTGCTCTGTGAAGCTGTGCTTCATCTACCGTCTCCGTCTGCCAGAAAGTGTCGACGATGGGACATCTCCCCTGCCCGACCGCCTCGTGGTACCACTGCCAGGCCTCCGGGTTGATGGGCTCGCCCACCGTCCCCAGGATCCTCAGACTGGAGAGGTCGTACCTGGCAGAGCACAGCACGTAGAGCACGCGCCAACAATATGTGCTCAACATACAACAGCTTAAACCCATTCAGAGCTTCAACAGCAGCATTTTTAGACAGCTTGAGGTGGTTTCCTCAACGCTGAGCTAAACGTTACACAGCAAGAAGTCGGAGCACGGTGATGAAAGCCTTCGAAAATCAAAGTGTGACTTTTTCATATGAAAGCTGGAAAATTCCTGCTGAAAAAAATGCACCCAAGCATCTTGTCGAGTCCAGCTGTGCTTTGAGACGAGCTGCAGCAGCTCCTGCAAAAGAAGCTGTTTTGACGCTCACTTCTGCAGCGGCTCCCGTCCGTACTTCATCAGCAGGCGGATGGCTGTGGGGGCCGTGTAGAACTTAGTCACTCTGTACTTCTGGATTATCTCCCAGAAGCGTCCAACGTGAGGGTGGATGGGTATGCCCTCAAACTGCAAAGGAAGACGGTGAGACGCAGACACAGTGGGATGTTTAAACCCTCGAATTGTTTTAATGGCACCAATCGAGAACCAATCGCATCTTCTGACTCACCAAAACGCTGGTAGCGCCATTTGCCAGCGGACCGTAGGTGATGTAGGAGTGACCGGTGATCCAGCCGATGTCGGCCGTGCACCAGTACACGTCGTCATGGCGATGATCGAACACGCACTTGAAGGTCAGCGCCGTGTAGAGCAGGTACCCGGCAACCGAGTGGAGAACACCCTGTGCACAGCAGGCAGAAGCGTGTGGGAAACGGGAGGATGACTTTCTAGAAATACATTTCTGCCTTTTAGCATTGGAAAACCCTCATTTCTCTGGAGACAGCAGATTATGTAAAAGGTTGATTTCATTACAGGCTTGTCTGAGCAGAAAATAGATGCAGATCTGTTGTTGTTGTAGTCGTGATTTCACAGGTAATTTGATGCCATGTAATAGTTCCAAGCCGAACTGCTGGTTTCCATTGTCTTGTACCTCACCTTGGGTTTTCCGGTGGAGCCGCTGGTGTAGAGGATGAACAGAGGGTCCTCGGCGTCCATCCACTCTGGCTCACACTCCTCAGGAGCATCTTTCATGGCCTCGTCCCACCACACGTCACAGTCCGAGTCCCAGGGCGTCTGAACATATGACAGCAACGATTTGTTTCTTTGTTTTAGTTAGTTTTAGGTTCAGGGTTTATGGAGCCTTTAGCTGAAAAACAGCACGTTTTGCGTGACCGTTAGATTATTTTACCTGTAATTTGTTGGACGCTGTTCCACTTTTTGTCCTCAGATGGTGTCGGACAACGAGGCATTTATTGATGCTCGACGAGGCTCTGTGTAAAAAATAAAGAAGAGGGTGAGGCCCGCGTCTGAGGGCTTGTGTTGTCCTACTTAGACATCAGGATCATGTGAGTGCAGAATAAATTTAAGTTACTGTTTCACAATTGTTTTATTTTTGAACCCACAAACAGGTCTCTGACACTTTTCCCACATGCTTTATTTCTCAGCTCACATCCCAGGCTCACGTTGCCACGGGAGACAGGCAGCTTAGGTATCCCTGACGACTCGGAGTGCTCCATGTTGCTCGGCAACACCGTAATGTGAAAACCAGGCTGTGTGCTTCCTTAACATCCCTGATAACAGCTGATACAGCTTTGCTGTGAGTGAGTTTGTGTGTTCAGTGACTCATATGCTAGAGGCCAAGTCCCATTACCAGCAGCAGCAGCTAGTGTAAATAAGGGAGGCTGCTGAGAACTGGAAAACTGTTGCTTTGTAAGCAGCACCTACTTTTCCCGGCACTTCTCTAGAGCCTCGTCTACAATCAGTTTCAGGTTGATCAGCTTCTCCCCTCTGTAAACACCATCTGTGTATTGAAAGTTTTGGAAGGACAAGTACGGGTGAGTTAGAATCAGTGTACAGCCATATTGTCTATTAATTGTGTATTAAATGAGTGTCCTGACTTACCTGCTGTCACCAGGACGCTGCTCTGGGCATCAATAATCCTCTCACACAGAGAGTCAGAGGAGAAACCAGCAAACTGAATAAGAAAAGAAAGAAAGAAGTTCTGGAAGTGATTCCAGCTTGGGGCTGATTATTTTAGCTATTAATTCTAGAGCATATGACAAAATATAAACTCCTTAGTAAAATGATTCAAAAAATCTGACAAGACAAAGTCCAAATGGGCAAAACATAAATTACTGCACATTATATACATTTACTTTATTTGCTTACTTTACAACTAAAAGTTAATATATAACTACAGTATAGATAATAATCAGCAGAACTAAGTCTTGGATGTTAAAGAATGTTAAAGCGTAACCCATCATCTTCTATCAAACCAACAACCACTTAGTTACTTTACAGCTTTGAACAGTTTTATATGAGTAGTTGTAAAAGTTCAGAGCATCTCCGTTCATATGCGTTTGATCATGTTCGTGCTCATCACCAGAATCACTCGCTGGCCAAACGTCTGTGTTCCTGCCAAGGTTACTAGTTCACTGAGTATAATGTTCCAGTGTTAATAAAAGCGTTATGAATCAGGTCACTGTCGACTCTGGACTCAGCAAAATGTCAGCCCTGAGTGGAGTTATCTGTCCTGTCTCTGGCTGGACTCTATGCCAAACTAACGTCTGATTAGTATTTATAGGGACATGAAAATCTGGATGGCTGGCGTTATCGCCAGGAGCATTATATCATGATGCTCATGATGCTCATGTCCAGTGAGGTAAAAACAATGACCAAGCAGAGACATGACTCTCTCCTCAGTTCTGCCAAAAACAGCTCATAAGTCATAATTTGAACCCACAGTGGAGCCGCCTGGAGCTATTTTCATCAGGAATACTAACCTTTGCATGGATGGGCAACGTCTTATGGCTAAAATAGAGTTGGCTTGCGTGCAGAACTGACTCGGATGTCTTCCCATGCTGTGAATGTCTGACCCATATATTGTGTGCAGGTGCTGCCGGTACCTCGTTCGCGCATGAAAGAGCGGCTAACTGGGAGCCGGGTGCTGAACCCACAGACACCAGAGCTTATGTTCAAGCGCAGAAATGAGGTCGGAGCAGCAAACGTAACAATTCCACCTGTTGATTGTCTACATTAGCACACTCCACACAGCTGAAAAGGGTCGAACCGGGGCCTGCTTACCACAATAGAGTGAACAGCACCTATCCTGGCACAGGCCAGCATGGTGTAAACCAGCTCTGGGATCATGGGCAGGTAGATGGACACCCTGTCTCCCTTTTTCACACCTTCATAAAAGATACAAACACACACACAGGGTTTTATTATATTTCACCCTAATCTTCATCATTTCACGGTTCCTGTTTTCTGTGAGGTGTGCTGAAGGGGGCATCAGGGTCTCACCCATTCGCTTGAGGACGTTGGCGCAGCGGCACACCTGGCTCAGCAGCTGACGGTAGGTGATGGTCACATGGTGATCGGGTGAATTGCCCTCCCTGGCAAACGGGACAGAACGGGACAGGTTTTCACGCATCCGTGAGCATGTTTCAAGTCCCGAGGCGTCGGTGGGTTCACAGGGGGAAATGACCTGTTCCTGTAACTGCTGGGTCTGTGTTGGGTTTGGGCGTCTGTCAGGAGAGTTGTTTGGAAAACTATGTGGTGCAATGTTTCATAGGGCCACATGAAACCTGATCATCTTGGCATAAAAACACCTGTATTGCTCAACACGTTTTTAATATTAACTAAAGAACCTCTGTAACTGTAAACATGTAGGTTCTGTACTTTTCTAGGTTGAGAAACCTGAGGTGAGTGTGTTTGTACTAAATGTGACAACGTGGCTGCAACGTCAGAGCAACGACACGCTTCCCACATCTCAACATAGTGAAATTAACCATTGCATTCTTTTCTCAATAACAGTTAAAAATGGTTTGTGGATAGAATCTCCTGCTTTAGTCAAAGCACACGAAGGAGCTAAGTGCTTCCATGCAGTGCAACCAGTGTTGGTGACGTTTGGTCTCCACTGTGCTCAGTTACATTGAACCCTATTACTGCTGGTCTGGTAGAGCAAATATGTTGTGTTTGCTAAGCTTCTCCAGTCTGAGGACTGGGCAGCTGGACTGAGTGCCATAAGTAATAAATAATAATCATTGTGATTGTGGTATGATATAAGTAGCATTTTTGCATTTCATTGATTGCAACATATCTCCATTGAATTACTTTTGCAAGAACTCCTGCCCACTCTTTATCTTTTTATGTGAGAGATTGAAAAGCTGGATTCATGCACTGGAGTTGCACCAAGGACACAGCAGCTGCCACTGACTGAGATACCTGACGTAACTCCAGGCCATCATTCACTCTGCATGCATTGTTGCTTACCAGTAATAGGCAACCTTTTCATAGAGGTCCTTCTCCCTCACATGCCTGTCCAGGACATTATAACATATGTTGGTTTTGGCCCCTTCCATGAATTTAACGTATATGTTTCCTTTTGTGACGTCGAAGTTGTACTGCAGCATTGGGCCTGTTGCTGGTTTCTTCCAGAAGAACTCACTGGCAACTTCTTTCCAGAAAGCTGAAACCAAGTGATTTATGTTAGCGTTACAGGCTGCATTCAGGGTGGATAAACATCATGACGAGTTGGAGGGTGGTGAAATGCAAGAAACCACTGATGGTATGACCTACCTTCTGGATTCTCAAGAGACTTCCTGTACTGTGCCAGATATGAGTTCAAATCAGGCACATGAGCATCCCTCTGCAGGTCGTCAGGAGGGTAGTACATTTTGTCCTGAGATTCAGGAACAACCATGGTGCAAGGACAGATGCAGGCAGACCTAAATCATCTGAGATTGAGTGTGAAATGGGCTAAGCTGGAGTCACCGTCGATGTGTCTGGATGGTCCTGGGTAAGGTAAGAAAACCACAAGGCCTCCAGTGCTGAAGCCACACAATCCAGCATGCATAATGATCCACCTCTAATGTCCAAGCTGCACGCTCACTCCAGTCTGCTTAGTGCCAGTGCAGCCAATCCACTTTCGTGGTGCAGCACTCCCACTTTTTCATTGGATAAATCCTCCCTGGCCTGTTGATCACATTATTTTCCCAAGCAAGGAGGTGGAGTAGGTTGTAGAGGAGGTGTTTACTGTGATGTATGCTGGGCATTCAGGGCCGCGCAGGGAGGTTTGATTTGACTGATAGTGTAATGCATGGTTTAAAACTGCAAAAACTAATTTCTCAAATCTCTCATCACTCCACTGCACTTCTACTTCACCACAAGTGAGAGAAGTATATACTCCATGAGATTTATTTGAAAGATTTAGGTACTAATTAGTTACTAACAATGCGGCTGTAAATATAATGTGGACAGAAGTTACCAATGAGTTGTTACATAAGTCAGCAGGCTGAATGCTGTAGTATAAAACTATATCAATAAACTCTGGGCAGACTGTGAGCTAAAGGGACCTCAGCAACACAGCACACAGAGCAAACTGTGGCTATGGGGGGGGGGGGGGGGGGGGGAATTATTACCTCAAATTACTTAGGTAGAAGCAGTATGTACTCACTAAAGCTGCCAAATAAATGTAGTGAAGCATAATAAATAGATTCTCAGTTTTCAATATAATTAGAAATGTGAGAATTGCTGGTAAGCTTGGAGCACAAACACATTTCGGGTTACATAACGTGGATCAGAAAGAAAAGTGGAAATGATTGTGTTGATTTCAAATTTCAATCTGGGATCGATTGAGTGGCACTGCCGCTGCCGTTGTCTTGCCCGGGCGTGCGTCATACGTCAGACCCACTTAAACGATCGTGAGCACGCTGATGTTGGTGTCGGCGGTGGTTGTCCCTTCCTTCTGCTAACGCACAGGGAACACACTTCAAGGATCAAGATGTTTTTGTCTGCGGCTGTTCGTTCTGTAGTATCGCAGACGGTACGGAGGTGTTTTATCCATGGTTACGGACAGTAGTTCATGTGCTAAAAGTATGATTTAACTAATAATCTGGGCAAAAAACACAATGACTCTTCACAAGGACAAGCAACAGCAGAGGCCGCTATGCTAACTAGCTAACGGTGGGCTTGTTAGCTTTCTGCTGTCAAACGTTTACGATGTGATCCTTAGACAAACGAGCAATTCAGGTGTAAATCACAGTCACTTTACACATTTTAATATTTAGATTCAACTGTATTACAGGGTAATACAGTTGATTGAACAGGCAGAGATAGACATACTGTAAGAAAAGACCGATGTGTGACATACTGGTCGTTGCAGTCCGTGTTGTATAGATATATTGCAGTTAAATAACATGGCAATATTTTGGTTTTTGTTAATCACTTACTGTATTTAGGAAATTATAAACGTATTTTGGTTACTTTATCTACAAGGTTGACTCTAATAAAACGTATAAGAGGAGATTAACAAATCAACAATACCTTCATGTTTTAACTATTTTTTATATATAATAATAATAATAATAATTCATTTTTTAATAATCTTTCCCCCAGATTTAAGATAAAACTACAAATGTCTCAGGGAAAGTCGAACCAAGCATGCAATTACTACGTGGTGTTTTTATTGTTTTTTCTATTTGCAGGCCAGGCAGGTCAGAAGTCTGCATCAGTCTGCTGCACGAGCTGGAGCTGGTGGCATCTTTGTGGTTAGTTCATGTTACTTTGCTAATGATGAAGTGATTGTACACAGAGTCATCACTGCTGGGTAGTCAGGCTTCAGTTTAAAATCAGGCTTCACTTTCAGTGCTGAACCGGACATTGTGAGTTACCATAAACTTTAATTTAATTTTGTCAGCCAGAATCAATTGGAGAAATCTCAAAGTTAAAATATCATCCACAATTACAAACCTGTCCTTCAGTTTTTATTAATGTATTTACCTGTTAATTACACATAATAATAGACATGTATTCTATATATACATATTGTAGAATATGAATTATGATCAAAATCTATCATGTAAATTTGGTCAGATCATAACTCAGCAATATTTTTCCTCTTCCATTTTTACTTGAAAATTCCCAGTGGTATGACTTTTCCAAAGCTAATAATTCATCCTGGGAGCTGTCTTCAGAGTCTGTTTAGAGCCATGCTGTGCAACAAAAACATGTCATGTCACGTAATGGAAACATGCCATGGTTGCATAGTCTGTTGATAATTTAGATGTTGTTAATCTGTGATTGGACAGAGAAAAAGTGGACTTGGCTTGCCTGCAACCCACATGAATGATGTTTTCGACATTTACCTTCACATGGCTTTAAATGCAGTCGTTAACAGCTCCGATAATTTGCTGCTCACAAGGGGGCAGTGTGTGCAGAAGGACACATAATTATCTGTGATAAGTGTTTTCTTGTGGTGGGAGAAGCACCCCTTTGCAGGATGAAATCTAAATTACTTGACAAGTGTTACTTAAGTTAATTATGGTTTTGATATAATAATGTTTACATGATATAACTTGTTTTTTAGCACAGAGATACACCCGACAACAACCCAGATACTCCCTTTGAGTTCACAGAGGAGAACAAAAAGGTAAGAATCACATCTGTGTGGAGTAGATTGGTACCTTATCAGTTCAAGTATGTGATTTTCAGCCTGCACCTGTATTCAACATGAATCACGTGTGTTTTTTGATTTCAAAGTTAATTCTGTATGAATTTGTTAAGCCAAAAAAAGAGTGCAGTCAAGTGGGAGACATGTCTGAAAAGCTCAATTTGCACAGGTGGCAGCCACCCCATTCAAGCCATATTGAGTTTCACTGGTTGTAGTCTTAATAGTGTATGTTAGTGTGTCAGTGTTATATATCATTAATTTGTAGATAATATTTGCTAGTTAAACTGAGGTAAGTGTAACATGGAATAAATGGGGAAGTAATAAGGATTATTTTCCCCCTGCAGAGGATCGAGGCAATTATTTCAAACTACCCTGATGGACACAAGCAAGCAGCCACCATCCCAGTCTTGGATTTAGCCCAGAGGCAACATGGATGGCTACCCATCTCTGCCATGAACAAGGTAATTTTTACAAAACTGTGTGATGCCGTTTTAATATTTTTAACCATTTTAAATATCAGTTGGTGACAGACCACCACACCAACATGTGCTGTGTGTCATCGAATGTTTGAAATTGTTTTCATTTAGGTTGCGGAGGTGCTGGAAATCCCTCCTATGAGAGTGTATGAAGTAGCAACATTTTATACAATGTTCCTGCGTCAGCCTGTGGGAAAATACTTCATTCAGGTCTGCACAACAACACCCTGCATGCTCTGCAACTCAGACAGCATCGTGGAGGCCATCCAAAAAAAACTGGGTAAGAGAGACATTTTCCATTTTACAACATACCACCAATACAAGAGAACACAGATGAAAACATGATTTCTTTTATTGAGTATATACAATTAAATGAACATTTAGAATATGAAAAATAAATGTTTAAGTAACACAAATAACTGTATATTTGCACAAGAGCAAGCTATAGTGGTAAACAGGCAGAGATAGACATACAACTCTGAAATTCAACACCATTTCAGTCTGTGTGGGCTTTAATAGAGAACACTGATATTTGTTTGTTCCTCAATTAAACGAGTTACATTTACATTTTGTTAGAAGTCAAACAGTGCATCAAGTATGCACTGTCAAACACAGCTGCTTGAGTTTAGACAAGTTCTACTGTCTACTGATATTCAGAATGAATTGTAAATTGCATATTGAAGGTTTTCATATTTCCACATTTTATGCATCAATGCCTATTAAATGTTTATTCAATTACTACTCAATCTACGATGAAAAAGCAAAATTCAAATAAATACAATTCAACAACAAATATCCCATTTATTAAGTATTAACAACCTTTATTTAGAAGCTAAGGTATTGTTGACAGCAATGAGAACTTGATCCTACAAGCTTTGCACAGCTTTTGCTCATGCTCAGTAAGGTTTGATGGGAGCACTGGTTCACATTTATTTCTCTACAGGTATCAAGGTTGGAGAGACAACACCCGACAAAATGTTTACCATGATAGAAGTTGAATGCCTCGGCGCCTGTGTGAACGCTCCAATGGTCCAGATCAATGACAACTATTATGTGAGTACTTGACTTGCACACACATTCTAACTAATAAACAAATACTGTAAGGCTCAACCCTGGCAAAGTCTGCCTGCAGGGTGTATATTTTCCAGCTGTATTTCAGAAATGAAACACTGGAAGCTAATACATCTGTGGTATGGTCTATGCATCTCTTTCTTGAATTAGAAACCATAACGGAACTAAACATTACTTGAAATTAACGCATAGGAAAATATAGTTATTTAATTAGTGCAGACAAGTGAACCAAAATTTATTCCAGAATTATTCTGGTTTACTTGGGTTAAAAACCAACCCAATGTTGAGAAAATTGGGATAACTGCTTTACATTTGGGAAATTCAAAGCAGTTAGTTTGTGAAAGCAACAAAATATTTGCAGCTATACAGTCGTATGGAAATTTATTCTGAAGTGTTAGATAAACAACCACTCTAACAATGTATCTTGGAATTTGAAAACCTATTATTTAAAGATGTCAGTATTTATATTTGCAGTGTGAAACCTATGTTTATATTTTCCCAAGAATAAGCTACAATCATAATGACCCTACTCAGTTGCAAGAGGAACAGATTCAGGTTTTCTAGCCTCTCCCACAATAAAAGACCATTGGTAAATAACATACAGCACATGCTGCTGCTTTTTTCTCATTGCTCCTGCCTTCTTGTTTCTAGGAGGACCTAACACCAAAGGATATTGAGGATATTATTGATGAACTTAAAGCCGGCAGGGTCCCACCGCCTGGGCCCAGGTACATGCAAATAACCCCTCATGTAACGGTCATTGCCGGTATTTAAATCTCAGAGACCCATTACATGTACAATGACTTTATGTTACCCTATAATTTTTCCCCTTTTCTACAGGAGTGGGCGTTTCTCGTGTGAGCCTGCAGGAGGATTAACTTCTCTCACAGGGCCTCCTCCAGGTCCAGGCTTTGGTGTACGATCTGACCTGTAGACATTTTCAGCCACATTTGTTTTTCTTTGCAAAAGCAACTTGTCTCAGAACCTATGCTCAATTTAAACATATTGTGTAAATAAATTCTTATATCTGTGCGATTATTAATGTGGTATTTTCTGACTTTGGATCATCCAGGGACTTTGAATTAGACTGTTGTAGTTGACCACAAAAACAACATTATTTATCTATATTACTGCTCCTTAAAGGATTTTACAACAAGTAAAATTTTTTACATGTGGCACTAAACAGCCAGAGAAGATCAGCTTTAACAATAATCCAAATAATTAATGGTTAAATGCATGGTCACATGGTCAGTGACAAAGGTTTATAGTATAGACGTGTACAACAAGTCAATTTACTGTATCGCGCTTAGATTAATCAAGGAGTAGTCTCATTTTACATTTCTTTCAGATGGATTTCATAGTTTTTTATTTTGGATTTTCCCAGGGCCAGGATAATGCAAATGAATGGCCAAAGTAACTCCAGAGTAAGCCTGGCCCTATTAAATCAGGTTTTACTTGTTCTAGATGAATTCCAGATAACTTTAAGGGTAATCCGGGCAGGCTGTTATATGATTAATCCGCTTGGCAAAGCCTTCGCCGCCGTGGCCGCCCCGCTACAACTGTTCCTGTCATTTCCATCCCAGCCCGGTGGCGTGTTCGTGTCTAGCCGCGTCCCCCTCCCCCACTCCGCTTTCTCTGGCGACTTTGAAGCCTGCTCTGCAACATATAATAATATGCACCATGACGCATGCGCACAGAGCCCACAATGATGCAAATGTCACTGCGCAACCAATTCAAAGCTGGCACATAAAACGAGTTGGCGCGTTAAAATGGCGAATAACCGCGATCAGTTTGTTAACGTATATGTGGCCGACCTGCGTGCCCGACTCACGGGAAAGAAAGACACCGACTTTCACCCGGCAATAAAAGCCGTGATTTTCGAGAAAGTTCGCACTGACCGCAACTCAACAACGGAAAAGATGACGTCAAGTGCCCGTTACGGTTCTCACTCTCCAGTGCTTTCGGTCCAAATTCACACGCCAAGAGCCACCTGGACATGCCGCACACGCCTCTATCTTACAGAATACGATAGCACGAAGAACACTCTGAACGTTGTAGGTTGTATGTTCCTTGTAGCGTCAATAAAACAAGACTTAAATAGTTTGACACATACCCATGTATAGTCTATCCAGCAGACGGAGACCGCTCGGTGGGGCTCAGGCAGCCACGTGACCACTTTCAGCCAATGAGAGCACAGCTTGCATGTTCGCCAGGCTTCTCTCCGCGAGGACGGGCGACGAACGGCTGGGATGTTTTCAAAAGCTGCGATGAACGTCACACAGCCGTAGGCTACGGTTAACGTCCAATAATTAGGAAATAACAGCATATATTGCGCAATATTCACAAATCGGTGAACCCGAATGAGTCGGTGGGAACGCGTAAACCAGATTAATGGTAAGTGCATAACAAGGTTTGTTGTATGATTGTCGTATCATGAGGGCTGAGAATGCCAGTTAACGTTAGCCATCTGGCTATAGCGAGCGGGCTAACGTTAAGCTAACTTGACGTAAACTGCGTGCGAAAACGGAATGTTGTGTGTTAGACTGGGCTGGGTATAGTTGTGTGCCACGTGCGCTACACACGTTTCGACTACTTTTTTCCCCATGCTAGGGCGAATTACACCTGTGTGTGTGTGTGTGTGTGTGTGCGCATGTAATACCCCTGGAAGGGGAATAACGCACAGAGAGCTGACAGGAAAATGTCGGGGCGAAGCAGAGTGAGCTGCGTTAGCTCCAGCCAGCGGAGCAGCCAGCGAGCCCGTGCAGGGCTGAGCGCGAGCTTGCTAGCTAGGCTAGATGAGGCGCTGGGGAGGGGGAACGTTGCGAGGGCACTGAAGGGGCTGCAGTGGGCTTTTGTCTTCGGCTGCTCTCGCGTTGCACATCAGCCGTTGAACATAAACCGTGAGCACACGATTATGAATTATTGCTCGCACTGCGACATAAACACGTCCACACGCGGAACCAATTTCAGGATGTAGCACAAAAATGCCTGGTGTTTACCAGCCGTAGTCATGTTGATTTTTTTTAGCGCTCAACAACCTATTGCGGCGTGTATGTGTATGTATGTGTGTGTATTAAAAGCAAGCACCGGCGACATCACCGTGAGGTGGGTGGTGTTGTCTGCAATGGTCCAGCCACCGCCGCCGCTTATTTACACCCACTACAGCTGTAGGTTTAATAGGCACCAAACGTTTATGCTATTGTTAGTTAGATAGTTAGCTAACGCGTACAAGGAACTAGCATAGCTTGAATAACCAGAAGCTTTTCCGCCTCCCAGCTAATGACTGTGACATTTTGGGGGGTGTGTTGCCTCATACAAAAGCTGTCTGTTTTAGAGAGCAAGGTTCGCAGTGACTGCTCTAATCAAAAGGTATGACAATGAATCCACAAATAAATGCTAAATTATTTTTCAATACATGAATGTAACACTATTAGAATTACTAGACTAACAACTGTTATTTCTTGGGCATTTGATGTGTAACATGGTCATAATTTAAGAGGGAGAAGTAATAGAAGGTACACAGTAACTGTACAGTGTAAACGTTGTTTACCTTGTGTACTCACATAAAAACCTTCTGTAAGTAATTCAGGAGATTTCCTACATTTTACAAAATAATTTTATAATCTTCCATTGCATGTGCACTGACTATATGTTACAACCACTACAAGCTTTTCTTTTTTTATTAATCACAAGGGAAATGTATATGTTTTTATTGCAGAATCCTGCTTGCAACAACAAGACTAAGGGACTTGAATTAGCAAACTGCTGGGAAAAAACTTACCACAGTCCTTTCCCTAAATGGTTACTTCATTAGCTCATTGATATCAAATGAGAGTGTGATATCATATTAACAATAATCATCACAGAAGACAACAATGCTGTTCACTCTTTGCGTCCTCTGAATTCGTAGTAACAATAGTCTGTGTTTTTGCCTTTATTAGGTACATTTTTAATAGTGTGGTAGTGTAATCAATTTCATCTATCGTGTTTTTCTTTAGCAGACATTGACTTTCAGCACCATCAGAAACATCAGTGTTTCACCGTTTCTTAATTTTCATGATTTAGAGAAAATCATATCAATGTGTCTTTGGTAGTTCAGTCATTTTAAGATGAATCTCATTTATGCTTATAAGGCACCATAAGGGACTGCTCTGCCAATACTAGTGGCATGCAGTCATTTGACTAAATCTGATCGATAGTTGTAATGTACCATGAATGCAAGGCTGTCATAGTCTATAATTGTGGATTAAGTGAATGAGTTCATAAACAGTTGTAATATCAGCTGACCAGGGCAGAACATCAGTGAATGTCATGTGGTTTTTATTAACATCTGTACACAATGTTGAGCAGCCAAATCAATTTTTGACGCAGATGTACTATTTGAAGATGATGTGGACTTGCGCTTTGGTTTCTCACAGGTGCTGCAGTTTAGACAGTTTAATAGGCTAAGCCACTAAGACTGTTTCATCTTTTCATCATCTTTTTCTCACATTTTCCTCCGTCCGTGATATATACTTTTAACAATATACCAGATGAGTAAATCCATTACTTTACCCATTTATTAAGTGCAATAATCACATATTTTAAAGCAGTGTTACAGTAAGCATTGCTTTGTGATGCTGCATCTGCTGCTAAACGTTGCTTTTTTTAAAAGCTTGCGTGCTTTACTGCCACGGTCATCTGACTAATGGCACTACTTAATCTCCTGTGCACCACATGTATAGGATGACTTTAACAGCAAACGAGGTTCATGAATTGTTTGGCCTTGAGTGATGACAGCTTCACAAGCCAGTTGGCAAGCATCACATGTGAAGTCCAACATATTTCCATAACAGAATATGACCTGCTATTCTGTTTTTCCCAGAAATTCAGACATTTGGCCTTCTATCTGCAAAGGTTCTGCTATCTGACTTTCAGATAGAAGTTCAAAGGTCTATAAGAAGAAAGGTCCTTTGAGAGTGCTTTAGTCGTTCAGCTGACACACGAATATTTCATGCATCTTATTAATAAATAGGCCAAGGAGTAGAACCGCAGATCTCAAAGGAACACATTAGTTGTTTCATTTCTACTGTGGTGCTGGCTTGAAGGCAGTCGTGAAAGATTTGGTCAGTATGAAATTTTTAATTTCTCATTATATCTTTGCAGGATTAGGCATTCCTCCTCTGATCACACACATGTTTGAGTGACAACTCAAAATTACATTTTTCTCTCCTTTTAATTTCTGCCAGATCAAGAAAATCAGATGAGGGAGGATCTGCAGTCACATCAATTTTACGCATGCAATCAAAGCAAATGTTCATAGAAACAGACAGAGAGGGTGCGTGAGCAAAAAGCAATAAAGCCTTGAGGTGCATAATACGTCGTTTGATATCCCATCATATTGAAATGACAAATTATTCTTGTAGCCTTTTAAGAAATCGTTGCATGTTAAATGTACAGAAAGCGTCTAATTCACGTGTAACTGAGAACCTGTACCATGTCTGCCATAGTCCAGACGGGTTATAAGCCTCTTAGCCTCTTACTGTAGAGCTTAGAAACAATATGTGAAAAAAAGGCCGTCCTCGGAATAGTATTCCGATATGTTAGCAATTTAACTTATGTTATCTTAAAATTTATTTTTACTGACTGATTAAATAAACAGTTATTAAATAATTTTGTCCAGCATGATCCTCAGCTTAGTGAACATTGACCTCATTTTTATGTAAACTATAAGGACTCAGTATGAGTGTTATTGTTATGTTTTGAGATGAAATCTTAGTCGGAGACATGTTTAAATTCTTGTCAGCTTTGTCTAATATCAGTCATCTTGGAGCACTTAACCATCAACTCTGTTGTGAACTGTAACTATTAAAGATTTAAATGATACAGTATTGCATTTGTATTCATATAAGATACCATTAAGGCAGTTCCTTCTTTATTTTTGTTTTGTGATTACACCAGTCTGTATATTTAGGGAAAACCCCCAAAACGGTGCATTTTGTCTCTTCCTCATAAAAATTGGCCGTGACGATGCTGATGGTCTTCTTTTTTTGTTAATGATCAGTGTTGTTTGCACAGTTCTTGTTTTGAAGTCCTTCACATGTGGTCATGTTGAAGTTAGACTGGTGTCAAGTGAAGGTTGGAGAGCTCAATGAACGGGGGGGTAGTGACCAAAGGCACAAATTATTTATTCAGTCTGTTAGACACATTCTGTTCAAGATTCTGTTCAGTTTCACCACATTTATGTTGCAGCTTAGACAAGACTGAAATGGCTTCAGTGCTGTTTATGATATTTGGGCCTGAGCATATCCACATTTAACTCTGTCCGTCAGGCATTTGTGTCTTTGAGGCCTAGTGAGTGCGTTTGTGCTTGTTCATGTATCTGTGTGTGACGGGGTGGAGCCTCCTGATCACACACTCCGAT
This sequence comes from Betta splendens, assembly GCF_900634795.4. Lineage (NCBI taxonomy): Eukaryota > Metazoa > Chordata > Actinopteri > Anabantiformes > Osphronemidae > Betta > Betta splendens. The sequence continues at coordinate 12,918,000 of NC_040897.2, forward strand.
GCTGGCAAACGCTAGCACGTGTAGTGTTTTGTTTGGTACGTTGAGCGCAGTATCTTTGGTTGATGTTGCCTCGATAATCCACCACTTGCTCTGAAACACTTACGATTTGAAAGCCAAAAAGCCTGTGACCTTCCTGCAGACCTGAGTAGAGCATGACTTGCAAAAGTAAATGAGAGGAGTGGTAGGAGGGGGAAATGCTGTTTTAAATAGTACGTGACAAATTCACATATACAGATAACAAATGATAACAAAATCATATTGTACTAGTAAAATTTAATTGTTTTCAATGAAGCAAATAATCCTGGGTAAAGTTGTCAGAATTCATTCTTAAACTTATAAGCATGGGTGGTGGAAAGGTGACATTCAAGCCAGGAAGGTATTACCATATTGTGCAATGATGAAACCTAGTTGTCATCATTGAGGACACTTGTGTAGTTGAAATATGAAGTAGGAGTAATTGTTTCACAACTGGTCGAGCATCAGTGTGATCACGTTGGAAATGGAAATGTTTATCCAATGTACTGTCCATGTACTGTTTTTCACCCAATCCCTAATTTTAACTGTTATTTGATGATTTAAGCTCATTTAAAACCTTGTGTTGTCTGCAAAATAAGTTTCTTTTTTTTTTATAACCTTTTTTTAATTTGACAGAAATCAGCTGACGTTGGGTTGGCGTAGTCTGAACATCACTGTCTGTCTGGCCTCACTGAGGACGACTCAGGCTCTGTAAAGCTGTAGTGTTGGAATCTCATCATACCTAATAGGATGTGGATGGAGTCATGCTTTGAATGTTAGGGATTCCTTGTGGCTGTGACACCATTAGCTTCACAGTTTCCTTTATAGTACTGTCAATAGCTCACCGTCGCCAGTTCCTATATATTACAGATTTTGAATTCGTAGCACACTTTCCTAGCCCATCGTTGGCCCACACACAGGAGTAAAGCCTCTATTGTTCTTGTCCACTGGTATCTTGGTATCTGATCATTAACCTACATTCACAGTTGTGGCAGTAGGCTTCTCAAGACTGTCGGCCCCTCTCAGTTTAATAGGCGTGCTTTTTTGAGTCCTGGGCTGAGACGCATTGTCCTGCCAGTAAAGTTAACCCTTGTGACGCCTCTCTCTTACAAACATTAGCCTGTTTCATGAGGCATTTGATTTATGTGCGAGCCATGCATTATGCCTTTTCCTTGTAAATATACACCTATTCCTGTTTCATGGATGCTTTTAACAGATGGATAATGCTGTGAAACTGTTCAGCACTTGGTTTTACATGAGAATACACATTTAGGACGCATTCAGTATTTTATGTCAGTTTTACAACTGCTTAATGATTGTAATATTATGAAATTAGCTGGAAAATGTGGTGCCCTGACGGGTTCTATTCTTTTGTTTTCAACAAACACAAGTTGACCTTTTAGAGAGAATAATGGCGTAGCCTCGATGCATGGTAGTTTGGGCGGAAGTGTTTTCTTCTAAATCAATAAATTCCCCTCCTCGTCACTCTGTTTAATTTAAAATGGCAATCTTATCCTGCATGAGTGGGTGAAATTATAACAGCATTTATCAGCTTCTGTGGAGGTCCAGGCAGTTTCTCACCATTACTGGCAGTAGTAGCTCATGCATTTCCCATGTGGGAAATGTGGAACCAGAGCTTTCCACTTCTTCCCAGGAACATGGCTGGGATGCTTATGCAACCAACAACCAGTGGAACGAAGGCCAGACGCTGGTTAGAGAAGGCGTGTTCGTCTGTCTGGGGTTAGGGTACAGAGAGGTGAACAGACGCCTTGAGACACCAAGTGTCACTTGCTGTTTGTTTTTCCATTTTGAAATGTGGGTTCAGACGACCCAGCGACAGGAGGTGCAGGAGAAAGATTATATGGTTCTGGCTAAAGAGCACAACTGCATTCAGCGGATGTTGGTCTTGCATTTGTCGTCTTGTGATTTTTTTTTTTCTATGTGTACATGTGGGTATGATGTCTGAACTTCATACTCTAAAAGCCTGCCTTACAAGTTACAGTGGGATAATTGCTTAAATCAGTATTTAGTAATTAGTCCAGTGTTCTTAATTAGTACTTAACTGTCATTATTTCCTGAATAGAACAGCTTATTTTCTCTAGCAAACAAAATCTCAATATTCGTTCAGTCTGTTTAACATAATGTTGTGTCTATATAAATTTGGGGGGATTTTAAACATAAGCTTGTAATATGTGTGTGATCATGTTGAAGATGGCTGCCTCTCTGCTGGGTATTGTTGCCTCTCTCGCTTTGTCCTGCTCCTCATTAGGGAGTCGACAGAGGAGGAGGAGATGAAGGCTTGGAGTGGATGCGCAGCTGAGAGAGTCCTCCCCCATCATTTAGCCTGACGACATACAGGACACACGCGACCACGTGACCGACTGTTTACTGTTGCAGCAAGCGTAGCGTCTCCTTGAGCGTGAGCAGGATTTTTGTACTTCAGGTTCTCTGGATAGACATTTGCAGATGGTTATTTGAATTTGTCCATATTATTTTTGGACAACGAGAGGCATTTAGAGCTTGTTTTTCAGTAGGCTTCTTTGTGTGTACAGTCATAAATGCAGCCACATGGGAGAACGGCGGAAAGTCACATGTATTTTCCACATGGTGCGTGAGCGAGCTCGCAGCAGGCAGTGCTCTGGACGCAGTAGTAGAGTAATGCTGCTGCTGCTGCTGCTGCTGGTAGCATACTCTATGTTAGACTCGGTGCTATTCTTAGCACGCTTCCCTCCCTGTCCCATCCTGCAGTCGCCGGATCAGGTTACTGTGTGCCTACATCCATCCCAGCTTTACCGCCGCCGCCATCACTCACCCCTCCCTTCAACACACATCTCCCCACCACCCACTCCCCACTCTTGTAACCCCCAGACCGCTGCACACACGCGAGGATATGCGCTAATGCATCGGCTCTGCTGTCTGGGCCAACATGCCCCAGCACTACAGGGAGATGATAATGATGCTGGCTGTTGTCGTGTCTCACAGTACCCACAGTGCAGGCGGCAGTCTTAGCTTAACATGCCACTGTCAGGCAGTACAGGTGGTTACAGGTGGTTCAGAAACCTATTTTTGTGGGGAGTTTGCTGTGTTTTAATGGCATTGTTTTCTGGACTGTTGGGATAAAATTCATCCATTTGATGCCTTTTAAATAAACCTGACACCCTGACAATTTTTTGAGGACAATAATTGGATAACTATCTGTGTATGTGTTATATTTCTCTCATTAGTGCCTGTCTTATCTGATGATGAATCATTTACCTCATTGGTGACGTTTTAGACTGTGGGAACCAGCCGCCCTGAATGTCTGTGGTGTTTATCTGTCTGTAGTCGATCTCTCATTTTTATGGCCATGATTCAGCACTCTATTGTGAGGCATTGAGTAAGTAAGGTATTTCTTGCCATTGCTCAGTTTTCATTGTAAATGTCAAACTAATCTGTGCTATAGTATCCGTGAACTATATTTGTAATCAAGCATGGTTTGATCTACACTGCAAACCGCCCAAGGTTAATGGTATAGCTCACAGGGGCCTTTTGCAGCCCTGAGCTGCTCATGAAATGCAGCGAATGTGAACGCCAGACTGGCAACGACCCAAATACCTCTGTGATTATAGTCACGCCCTCCTCGCATCGTCTTTGGGCCAGATCAGAGTCCTGTCAGCGTTTGTTTTCTGGTCTGGTGTCGGGCTGTCCGTACCGCGATACACCAGCCTCTTTACACCAGCGTGTTCACTGTCGGCCGCTATGATGTGCCTTTCAGATGCTGCTGCATCCTGGCTATCTGCTGACTAATCATGGAGCTGTCACTGTTCTCTTCTTTGTATCAGGATGGATCTATTTCTAAAACCATAAATGTCCAATTATTATTAGTGTTGCAGTGTTTATGTCAAATCATGAACTGGATTAAATAAGTAAAAATACCAGAAAATATTGGTAGACCTACAACGTTTTTCCATTTAAAAAATTGTCAATTATCTTTTATTATGGTGGAATAAAAAACCCAACACATCTCTCCAGAGCCCAAGGTTGATTGCTTTTTCCTTTTTGGTTTGCCTTTTTCTATTTTTGAAATGCTGACTGGTAGAAAGCAGAAAATTCTTGCATTCAAACACTTGCAATTAGTGACTTACAAATTTGTCAGTTTTGTTAGCTGATGATTAAATGTCAACTAGTGGTTAACTATTTTTTACCCTGTTTTTGCATCAGGCCACAATTTAATAATTCGTGTGAAATTTCAGGTTTCTGTGTTTGTGTCATCAAGGTATGGTTATCTGGAAGTTGATTCATGACTGGATTTCTTTGAGTCAAAACATTTAACCACTCATCCGAGTACATCTACATCAGTCTCACAAGTTGGTTGGAGGCCAAAATGTATCCTCCAGGTAGGCATCACACTTCTAGCCTGCTCTGTCATGGAGCTTTCATGTTGAAAATAAAATAATTGTTAGTTCAGCTGTTCTGAAATCCAAAAGTGAGTCAAAACACTGTTTAGCAGCGTGGGTCAACCCCTGTTAAAGAGCTATTCATTGTGTGGTGAGCAGAGGACCTATAACGCTGCTTCTTCTCTTGGTAAATGTTCACTATATATAGTGTAGTTGGATGTATTTTGAGTAATGGGACTGTCCCATTCATTTTGGTCACCACTACTTGCTAGAGTGAACTGTGTGGGACTTTCGTACTAAAACAGGAGCAGGGAAAGTTCATCGACAGTCTTGTGACTGAAAATCTTTTCAGCCAGAGAACTGACACGTAGCTTTAGCTTCAGGCACACGTTCGCCGGGGTGTTTACTACTTTTTTGTTTTTTTTCAGCTCCGCTCCCACATTGCTCTGACTCTCCTGTCGGTGTTGCTACACTGACACAAACCACATCAGAGAGAACCTTGGTTACACTGATGAGTGGGCAAGAGTGATGGCCTGCAGGGGGATGTTTTCCCTCCTCACACTCCTCAAAGCTGTGATTCATGCTGATTTGTATAGTTGTTTCCTGCCTGTCTTTTTCAAGATTGGTATCAAGTAGTGCAGCGGAAATTTCGGTAAAAATCCCTCATTACTGATCCACTCAGCCTACATACTGAAACACAGCTGAGTTACACGTCGAGCAGCACCGTTTCATACGTAGCCATCCACTTCTCTCTGGGGTTTAGTGGCATTTATTTAGTTTCCCTTTTGTGAAGCAACCGCCTGGTGCTTAAACTTTCGAATCAACATTTGCATTTCACCTGTGTTTAGTTCCTGAGCCTGGTGTCTGTTGAAGCCGAGCGTAAGCAGTAACGGGCCTGTTAACCAGTCGGACTGAGATCTGACAGGGTGGAAATCATGCTGAGTGCTTCTGTGTTTTCTGTCTCCAGGTGCATGATGGTCCTGCTGTGCCGTAGCTGCCACAGCTAGTCAGGTGCTGCACCATGGCCAAACCTGGGAGCGACAGAGATGGAGCCATGGTGGATAAGCAGGCGGGGAAGAAGGTACATGAGCCCTGGGGATGCTGCTGTTCACTTATAGCTTAGTGCATCGACAGCTGCATTTTTATCTGTCAGTTTTACTACTGTTCCACAAATGTGAGATTGTATAAAGTAATTATAAATCATGATTATCTTCCCTGGGAAACTGTAAAATTGTAATCCCTGTGATCTGTTTTCAAGTACTGATGAACAAACCAACTGGGTTCTGGAACCAGTTACGGCTTAAGGCTGGGTTTCTGGGGTCATCCCTAGCGAGAACAGCTGATCAGTAGCCTTTTTTTCTTCTTTTGTGAGAGTTTATCTAAGATTTTGTCTAAATGTCAGTTGATATTGTTATGCAAATATTTATATTTCCGTTTCTTGGCAATTCATGCTCTGCTCATCTGTGTAGGTTGAAGGTTCCAAGTTTATTCCTGACCTCAGAACGCGTCATGTTATAAAATGGTCTCCTCATGGCCTGTTCCTTGCTTGCTCTAAATCATCTTGCATGTGGTTTTGTTGTCTTTATCTCCAGAGGTGGATCTTATCATTTTTGCAGCTTTGCTTGGTCAGATTTTACATTAAGGACTAAAAGACCAAAACATGTTGTCAAGATGGATTGTTTTGGTTACAGTTTGTTTATTGTACTTGGGCTCAAACAGAAGCTATTTAAATGACAATTCAAATAGCACCTCCAATGACTCCCATCATGTCATTTTAAGTTATTAACCTCTTAGAAAAATAATCTGCCTTGCCCTCTGGAGTTGCCTTAACCAGTATATCTAGTTGATGTGTTTAGTCTTGTTTTGTTGTTTTATTTTTTGTTAATTGTCCATAAATGAGAGCGACAGTTACCGCTGCTATTATAAGGCAGCAGAGCTTCTCATCCTAAAGCTCCCTGCCTTGAACACACGCACAGCTTTGCACTGCTGGCTTGTTGCTTCACTGAGATCAAAGACGCACCATACTGCAGACATTTCTACTCCTGCCAGAAATGTATTTTACTGCATCAAGTGCAGCTCGCTAGAAGTGGTGGTAATGAAAAGCATTTGTCTGCAGATCACATTGCAGAACCCAGTGAAAGGATCTGTCAAACACTGAAAGCAGTACCTTCTCTTATTAGTATCAGTTCCTAGCGATGCATGTCTGAGGGGACAGTACATGGTGATGTAGGCACTGCTAAGATGCGCCCTCACCAAATAGCCCCTTCGCTTTAAATTGTGATCTTCTGACCTTTTGTGGGAGTTAAGCTCTCTGCTTAATTATTGCAACTGTATAAGTTTATTACTTCTTTCGCTTTAGTATTTTGATTTCTTCATAACAGGAAAGTGTTAAATCTTGATTTGTCACTTGGCAGAGAACTCTGCTTTGGGAAGTGAGTCATGTAGGAAAACACGCTGCCTCCTGCAAGACCCAAACAATATGTTGCAAAGACATAACAGGTCCTGCAGTGTAATCACGTGCACCTTGTTGTTTTGATGCCGCGTTGGACTAAAGTAAAGACCACTCACAAATGTAGCCCATCTTGAGTGGCGTTTGACATGTCTGGCTTTTTATCTGATTTTCAAATCTCTCTCTACCTGTGACAGAGCAAGGAAAAGTTGTCCCCGTTCTCCAAAACTCCGAAGCTGGACCGGAGTGAATTACTGGGGAAGGAAGGGAAAACAAAGTCTTCCATGAAGCGCAAGCTCTCCTTCACGACCAGTCCGACGCGGACAGAGGAGCGAGACTCTGATACCGGTAAGCACTGTCACTGCTGCTCTACCTTGCAGCCATGATGCTGGCCCGCTGCCATGTCCTCACACTGCCTCCTGGTGGCTTCTTATTAAACCTTTGGTTCAGGTCAACACACTTGTGATATACATGTTCAGTCTACAGTAGCCATAGTGTCTCATGGTCATAGTCAGGTCACGTGATTTGTCCAGTAGGAATAAAGATGGCTACAGAGGAGAATGGGTTTTTAGTTACTAAGCTTATTACCTGCCATTAAACAAGGAAGTTAATTTTAGGTTGGTTAATTCTAGATTCGCTGCTTTATCAACAGCGGAAGTTTGCTATATGAGCACCAATGAGCACCGCGAGCCTTCGCAGCCACCCCATCGTTTACACTGGTTCTTCTGAAGATGGTACCTTCGGTGTAGAGTCAAACTGCTGAGTCTGTACAGACACTCAAATACTGCTGTAGTGAATGTCCATCACGTTACTTTTGGGTAATACTTTTATTTTGGGCTTTAGAAGCCTGAGTCTGAACAGGCCCTAAGTATCAGTCTTGAGTCTTAATTCATGTAAACCCAATGTTCTTCTGGTGTCTTTCGGTTAGATGTAAAACTGTATATTTACATCAGATTTGAGACCGTGAGGTAGTTTGTTTATTATGCAGCTATAATTACAGTAATGCGTTTGACAACCCGCTGGAGGTTCTGCATATTTGCCTTCATGTCCTCTGAGGAGAAAAGCTCCATGTAATGACTTCTCCTGTGTGGTCCGTCATTCTAACAGGAGGAACCCTCAAATTTTAGCTTCACTAAGTTTTATTTATCTTTCTTGTTGATATAAAGTCAAGATTGCGCAGAGGGTGGCTCTGCCTTTCCACCAGTCTTTCCACAGTGCCCCCCAGGTCTTATGCGGAGCAGCTGTAGGAAGATGGGATGTTACGACTTCACTGACCGCCTCAGATCAGACTTTGTGCTGTGTTGCCATGACTCATAATCTGTGCTTGGAGTGCGAGTCTGTCTGTGTTTAAGTACTAGTGGGATGAGTAGGGTGAGAGTGTTGTTAGCATTAATGCAGTGCTTTCCCACCCTTCCACTCTCCTTTGCTCTCCCCTCCCCTCCCTTCCCATATTCTCTGCTTTGCACTGTAGATGACTCAGACCCAGGCCAGTCGAGTGAGACCTGGGGAGAGAGATTAGTGCCTCCCTGCAGGATATACGCAGGTAATCGCTGCAGCCCGAGCCTCAGCCCTGTGTCCTCTTCAAATCACGTCGCCAACTTCGCTACAGTGCTGCTGTTACCACACATACACACATGCACGTGTGTGTGTTTTTGCCCTGTACCTGCCCCGTTACAGCTCACGCATGTCTGTGTTTATGAACAAGAGACGGGTGCTCGAGGTGTGACTGCAATTGGATGGTTTAGCAGAATTAAACCTCATGCTTGTTATCTGTTCCTCAGCTTGATCAACAGATACAAGGGGACGAGGAAAACTGATGATTGAACTGCTGCTAGAACTCATGTTTTTTGATTGATTTCTGTCCCTGCTTGGTTTTGTTGCAGACAAAGATGGACCAGACAAGAAGAAAGTGAAGAAGGAAACGGGGAGCAAGAAGCCACAGCCTCCCAACCTTTTGTTTGGGTATCCTCTGTCAGAACGCAAACAGATGGCTCTCCTAATGCAGATGACTGCCAACAGCCCAGGTGTGTGTGCCTGTCTCTCACCGTGACCACATCCTCAAGGTGGCTTACACTAGTCTGCTGTTCTGAGTCGTGCTTCTGAACATTTTGACAGGCATTTACATTTCAAGGTTGTTTTAAAATAGGCCATTAATATTTAATTTAACTTTTCAAATGAAGGACACTATTCTTTGGTGTTTCAGAACATTTTACAGTTTTGTTGTAAGCCACTTAATAGGTACTTATGTAAAATACTTTGACACAAGCAAGCACATACTTTCTGCTTTGTAGTAAAACTGGTTTGTTTGATATTCAGACACTCTTAATTAGGTTATGTGGGTGTTTAGGTAATATGCACTGTAATAAAGTTGTTATTGGGAGTGCACTTATTATTAGCCAGTGAGTAACTTGGATATGAGTCCAACTGTCAAAGAACTCTGCCTTGGTAATGACAGTTTCTACTTTGAAGAGCTGTTTTGTACAAAAGACAGTTGTCATTACAAGACAAAGGAAATAAGCATAATCTCTATAATAATAATAATAATAATAATCGTCTATATTTTACTGTTATTTCTTTGCGCATCAGTGAAGTCTTTCTCTCTCTGCACATACACAGACTCAACACCTAGTCACCCCTCTCAGACGACCCCTGTGCAGAAGAAAGTCCCCAGCAGCACTTCATCACGACAGAAGGACAAGGTCAACAAGAGGAATGAGCGAGGGGAGACGCCGCTTCACATGGCAGCCATCCGGGGAGATGCCAAGCAAGTAAAGGAGCTCATAAGCCTGGGAGCTGATGTCAACGTCAAAGACTTTGCAGGTACAATGATCATTTGACATCTTTTATCATCTGCATGGGCGCTGGTGTAACCGTTAACTAACACCTGCTAATTCAAAAGAAAGGTCTCGTGATGAGATAATCAGAAGAGACAGTGGTGTGCACCTGCTCCCCCCCACCCCCTGCTTGTGTGCTGCCCCAATAAGCAGTGTACTGAAAATTATTTGAATGCTTAAATATCTGGTGTTCTTTCCCGCACTCACCAGGTTGGACTCCTCTCCATGAAGCCTGTAATCTCGGTTACTACGATGTGGCCAAGGTCTTGATAGCAGCAGGTGCCGAGGTGAACACACAGGGTCTGGACGATGACACGCCGCTTCATGATGCTTCCAGCAGCGGACATAAAGATGTAAGAGTTGACTGTAGTAGTTTAGGATTTGTACTAAGGACTATTGTACTAAGCAATAACCCTTTGTGGAGTGAATTGGTGCAGTTGTGTAACTCAGCTGCTAGGACTGTAACAGGCTCTTCTGGAGGTGATTAAAGTCTTGTCTGATACAACATTTAATAAAACACATTATATATGTATATTTCTCAATGTCCGTCTGCCACCTAGTGCAGATTGGAGAAGCTGTTTTAAATTAAAGGAAATATTATTGCAGCATGTGTAGTTCAAACTGTAACTATTTGGAGCCTTTACTAACGGGATTACAGGATTATACTCTTGCTGCAGCAAATTATGTTGTTCAGAGAGTGAAGAAGTGTTGGATAGAGTTTCTGTTGGGGAGAGGTTTCATGATTTTTAATCACATTTGTTGGTGTTAATGACCATTCAGTTTTCTTCTTCTTCTCTAACATTGTATTTTTTTTCTTGTATAGATTGTGAAACTGCTTCTGCGTCATGGTGGAAACGCCTTCCAGGCGAACAAGCGGGGAGAGCGTCCAGTGGACGTAGCAGATTCTCAGGAGCTGGAGCAGCTTTTAAAGGGAGAGTTGCCACTGTCTGACCAAGATGACAGCACTTCAGGTAAGCAAACAAGGCTTAGGCGTTTTACCAACTCTTCTGTGTTTATTAGCTTTCATATTACTTGATATAGATTAATTATTTAAGTAATGTACTAATTAAATACATGGGATTTTAAAATTAAATGTAATGGTATTATATGCTTTCTCTACCCAAGGACTTACAGTTATGTTAACAAGTTACGTGCAATGACTAATAATACAAGGACAGACTTTTCTATTAATTACTCGTGAAATGTATTTGTATGAAAGTGCATATTTATACATATATTTTGTGTTAAAATTACTCTTTTGTTCTTCAGAGTCTGAAGACCCACCATCTGTCGATCCGTCCAGTGTGGACGACAACATGGAAGATTCCGATACTGAAAAGGACTCGGATAGCAAACCAGCCACGAAGGCGTCATCCTCTATGCCAGAGTTGGACGAGTACGAGTTCAAGGACGAGGAAGAGGAGGAGGATCTCAGCAAAGCCTTGAATGACAGGCACATCCTCCGGAGGGAACTACGGCAGCGCGAGAAGGACGACAAAGATAGGAATCATGTGGCAGGAAAGCAGGGCAGTAAGGGAGATTCCTCCAAGTCCAAAAAGCAGAAGACTTCTCGTGTCCACTGCAGCTCAGATACCTCCAGTGATGAAAGTGTTTTGGAAAAAAGGAACTCACCCACCTGTTCCCAGAGCTCAGAGAACCTCAAAGCAGAAACAAGGTCTAAAAAGGACAATGCTGAGCAGAAAGACAAGGGCAAAGTTAAGAGGAAGAGCAAGAGCCAGAATAAAAATAAGGAAAATCAAGAGGATGGCAAAGAAAATAGTAAAACATTGGTACTGTCCCTCGCAACTGTGTCAGAGAGCACAGAAAAGGGTCGTGAGGAAGATTCCTTCAAGATGTCTTTCAGCCCTAAAGACGACTCCTCTGTCCACCTCTTCCATTTGTCGTCAATCAAATCTCCCAAACTAAATCACAGCTTGACGGACAAACAATCCCCGCTCAAGCAGGAAAATACCAAGATGTGTATTTCCATGAGCGATAGTTCCTGTCCAGTGGACAGTGTCAAATTCAACCACTACACGGACACAGAGTACTGCACTGAAGGCTCCAGCACCAAGGGCTGTAAGCATAAGGAAAAGAGCAAGCATCAACAGAAAGACTCCAGCTTAGATGGAGACGACGGTCATCTGAGCCCTTACAAAGATGGCAGCTTAGGAAACAGCATAGACAGCAGTGAAGGCGTGCTGCGGAAAACCGACTTGGATGGCAAAGTAGTAAAGAAGCATAAGCTCAAACACAAGGAGAAAGACAAACACAGGAGGGAGTATGAGGCAGAGCGGAGCCGGCGGAGGGAGAAGGAGGCCAGGAAAGACAGCCACAGGAATTTGGAGTTTGACAGAGAGTTCTGGAAAGAGAATTTTTTCAAAAGTGATGAGACGGATGAACCTCTGCCGGTGAAAAAGGAAGGTGACGACTCGCTGCCGAAGAACTCTGATTCCTCGCCTGTGAAGGATGAGAGAAACCCAAAGGAGAAACACTCGAGCAGCAAGGAAAAGAAGTCGAGAGAGGAGCGAGAAAAAGACAAGGCGGTGAAAAAAGAGCGGAAGGAGGCTGCTGGTAAAGAGGAGAAGTTAAAGGATTCAAAGCCCAGCGAGCGTGACGAAAGGCTGGACTGCCACAGCTCGGGGCGGATTCCTGAGGAGTCACTGCAGAGCAACAGCATGAAAGAAGAGACAGAAGAGAAGCCCGTAAGTGGGATCACAGCTGATCAGGAACAGCTGGAGTCCTCGGAAAAAGGCTCACGCGAGAGAACTGACAAGAGACTCCCAGGAAAGGAGAAGGATTTGGAAAAAATGGAGAAACGGCATCTCGACAGGGAAAAAAAGGTTAAAACTGAGCACTCTGACAAAACGGAACCACAGAATTCAGTGGATCGCTGGAAGGAAAAAGAGAGAACTGGGGCTGTTTCCTCCCACTCGCCTGGAGATAAAAACTACAAAGACAATGAAAAACTAAAATCCTTATTCCCAACAAAAAAACACGAAGACGGCAGGAAAAACAAAGATAAGTTCGACAAACGGGTTGACAAGGAATACAGCGTCTGGGATCACAGGGAGAAGGATCGCACAAACTCCGATAAGAAAGGAAAACCTCTAGAGAAGTCCACAGATCATGGTAAATCTGATCGCTCCAAAGAAAAGGACTGTGACAGGAAGAAGAGAGAGAAGCTCAAAGATGGAACTCTCTCCTCCAGTTCCAACCTGAAACTAGTTTTAGAAGAGAAGAAGAGCTATCTGTCAGAGAGCAGCAGGTCTGTGTCTGCCAAGTCAAAGGAGGAGGTTGTGAGAACTCCGGAAAAGGATCGCGACCGGAGAGAGCGGGACAGAGAGTGTGACAGACACAAGGACAAAGAGCGACACAAAGACCGCTCCCAGCAGGCCAAGATTAGCAAGATCAAAGTCAACGAGGCCGACGTGGACAAGGCCAAATCCAAAGCGTCCGCAGCAGCCCGAGACGCCAAGCCCAAGGAGAAGAGGCTCGTGAACGACGACCTGATGCAGACCAGCTTCGAGCGCATGCTCAGCCTGAAGGACCAGGAAATTGAGCAGTGGCATCGGAAGCACCTGGAGAAGATCAAACAGAAAGAGCGGGAGCGGCTCAAGCAGCGGCCTCTGGCGGAGCCGGCCAAGTCCAAGCCCAAAGACCGCACCAAGCCGGAACCGTGCCTGAGCAAGGAGCTCACGCGCTCCAAAAGCTCCGAGGCCTCCGAGGTCCACGGCAGAGAGAAGTCTCTGAAGGACGGCACGAGCCCCAGGACGGTGTCTCTGGACGGAAAGAGTCTGCCCTCCATCAGCGCAAAGGTCATGTCTGCTGTGGAAAACTGTCTGACGAGGTCGCCCAGACCGGAGAGCGAGCGCTGTGGCCCCATGTCTCGATCCGTGTCCTTGGTGTCTGTCGCCAGCTCCGAAGATTCATGCCAGGCCACGATACTAACACCCAGACACGCTGAGTACGACTCTGACATGACCATGGAGGCGTCCGACTCGCTGCCCGCCTTCCTCCAGTCTGACCTGGTTATACAGGCCACCCGCTCGCCTTCTGCCCACACCAACAGTCTTCCAGACGCGCCGCAGGTCACTCGGACGCTACTGTCCAACAGGCATGAGACTCCGTACCTCCGAGCTATTCTAGATGAGGACGCCAACTCGGCAGCCGAAGGTAAGGCTGTTGAAAGTCTGCCCAAGTCCACCGAGGAGTTAAAAACGAGAGAGACCCCAGCAGAAACGGAGGACGGTGTCAGTAGTCAACAATGTTTAAATACTGTGGTGGATTCAGACGCAGACAGAGACACTTGTGGCTCCTCAGCTGCACCACAAGTGTTAAACAAAGACCCCCTGTTAAAAAACCTGACACTTCCACAGTCCAGCGGTTCTCAGCCTGCATCATCAGAGCCCACGGCTCCTCTGTTTGAGCCTCCAGTTGTGAAGGACGTCCAAAGTGTGACGGAGAATCTGCAGGCAGAATGTAGCAACAAGGAGCCTGATCAGCTGTCAGCACTTGCAGCTTCACTGTCTGCTGAGCCTCCTGTGATCATAAATGCGAAACCTCTGCCGTCGTCTGGAGTGGAGAGCCTTCAACAGGTGGACACGGCCGCCACAGAGGACTCTGACCACACAGAGAAGCCTTCTGAGGTCTCTGATGGACCAGAACTAGAAAGCGTGGAGAGTGGACCTGAAAGCTGCAGAGCAAGTCCCGCACTGTCCACCAGCTCACACATTCCCAGCTCCACCACCGGAGAGTCTTTACCAGGTTTTAGGAAAAGCAGCACAGAGTCCAAATGTTCCGAAGAGAACGTTAAAGGTGAGAAATTCAAACTTTCCAGCGACGCCGCTGCCTCGTGCATTGAAGCTCCGCTGGAGAAGGACAGCATTCCCTGTTTAAGCCTCGAACAGAAGACGGAGGAGGTGCCAGATGTTCCACATAATTCAGAGAACCTCAGTGGCAGCACTGCTTCTGTTTCAGCAGAGAGTTCATCTACTGAGGGCAGCGTTTCCACCGAGGACCTGTCTGAGCTGAAGGCAGAGGCCTCGTTGGAGCCGATGGCGATGACGCCCGCTGATGAGAAAGCAGAGTCAGCTGTAGAACCGGCGCCTCAGACCGACAGCAGCAACGCCTCACGGAGCTCCTCTCCCCAGTGTGGAGACCAGAAGGCAGATTGCTTAGGGGCCAGGCTCAAAGCTCGCTCAGCAGAGGACGACATCGACATCCACGTTCCCCACCCGCGAAAGAGAAAGATGCCCAAGGTGCCGACTTCTCAGTCGAGCTCCTCGTCCCAGGACAAGGAGAGGGGCCAGCAGTCGCTGGCTGCCATCGTGGACTCTTTGAAGCTGGAGGAGATTGAGCCCTACCAGACGGAGCGGGCCAACCCTTACTACGAGTTCCTCCACATCCGGAAGAAGATCGAGGAGAAGCGCAAGGTGCTGTGCAGCGTCACCCCCCAACCGCCGCAGTATTATGACGAATACGTGACCTTCAACGGATCCTACCTCTTAGACGGGAACCCACTCAGCAAACTCTGCATACCGATGGTGAGTTCTTCTGCGTCCTCTCTGCGCTGAGAGTTATAGCTCAGGTGTGTACAGCGTGTCTCAGTCTGAGGGAGGACCGGTTGACCAGTGTCTGGTAGAACCTGTTGCTTGGGAGCAGACGCTGTAGAGCCCAATCATAGAAAAGTAACGGTGACTTGAATTTAAATGTGCTGATCGTCTTTTTCCGTCTGTCGTATTTGCTTGCACAGATAACGCCTCCTCCATCATTACCAGAGCAGCTGAAGGAGATGTTCAAACAACAAGAGGTCGTCCGAATGAAGCTGCGGCTCCAGCACAGCATTGAAAGAGTACATAGTTTTACTCTCAGCTCTTTGTTCTCATTCTTTGCAATGATAAGGTTTTAATGGTGTTTGACATATTCTGCAGTGCTTCATTAAAGAAGCACACACACGTTTATGGTACTGATTGGACTTTACTTTCCTCAGGAAAAGCTGATCGTATCCAATGAGCAGGAAGTCTTGAGAGTTCATTACCGGGCGGCAAGGACACTAGCCAATCAGGCGCTGCCTTTCAGTGCCTGTACAGTTCTATTGGACGCAGAGGTTTACAACATGCCTCAAGATGTGCAGGTAAATGACTGAGTTTACCTGTGGCCTTTTTAATTAGCAGTGTCGTTTAGACTGTGCTTGATTTGTTTAGTTTGCTCCTGGTTCACAGAGCGATGACGGCAAAACGTCAGTAAGGGACAGGTTCAACGCCCGCCAGTTCATGTCCTGGTTACAAGATGTGGACGACAAGTTTGATAAACTAAAGGTGAGAACGCTGACAATTTCTGCATGGAGGCGTTTATTCTAGTGCTCAAGTGATACAGCTTTGTTTTAACTGTCGTCCACAGACGTGTCTCCTGATGAGGCAGCAGCACGAGGCGGCGGCCCTGAACGCCGTGCAGCGACTCGAGTGGCAGCTCAAACTCCAGGAGCTGGACCCGGCCACCTACAAGTCCACCAGCATCTTTGAGATCCCCGAGTTCTACATCCCTCTCGTGGAGGTCAACGATGACTTCGACCTCACGCCGATATGAGCTGCAGGACCATGTCACGTACACAGGCACTCCACGCGTTCAAGAAAAATGTGAAGCACTTGGGACGCGATGGTCAAACAGAAACAGCACTTAATAGACGACGAGCTCTTACGGTCCAAGCAGGCACGCCCACCACGTGGGCCGACCCGGAATGCAGATGAAACCCAGGGAAGCGATACCAAACGCTGGGCCAGGAAGCAGGAGCGTGGGCGACGAGCACCTGCGGCTCCTCATCAAGCAGGGTCACACAAGTGAAAGGTTACAATTGTTCATACATTGTGTACAGACTGTGCTCTTAATTTTTTAACTTATTTTATACATAAACAATTGTGCATTTGTAAATAGCCATGTAATTATTGTTTTAAACTTGTAAAAACAAAAAATAATAGATATTTTGATTGTAAACTTGTTCCGTCTTATGTTTTAATGGACCAAAGTTGGTTTTTATATCAAGTGTCCTCTTCGTTCGTGACGTTCTTGTTGTTGTTTGCTTAAACTCTTAAGCATGTGTTAGCTTTGTGTTGTTTTGTTTTCACTGTTCCTTCCTTCCTCACCTGCAGTTCCAGGCCACAGCTGGTGTTATTTGACTTTAGCAATTAAATGCTGTGCATGCGTTGCATTGTTTGTACTTCTTTCCTAAAAAGCTGTACTGTGGACTTAATTGTGAGTTTACTGAGGTGTTCCAGCTTTTTTGCCGCATTGTGTTCATGTCCTTTTTGCAGCCTCACTCTTCCTGTGTTGTCCATTGTGTCTTGCGCACATTAAAAAGTCTGTTGTGGCTTCCAAGAAAAAAAACAACATACTTTTACAGTTTCAATGTGAGATCACAACAAATCCTATTTTTTCAACATAATGCCTTTTGAACGATAGTTCTAAAAAATGTCTATTTTAATATTTACTTGTTACATGACTGTACATATTTGTAATATATAATTGAATAAATTTTATTTGTTGTGAAATTAAAACTGTTCTGTTGGTGTTTACTATCATTGTAGTAATACGAGATTTGTTCAGTGACCGTCAGACACCAGCAGCAGCACAAATGCACATTAAAAAAAAGATTGAGACAATTATATACATTAAAAAAATATACACATAGTATATACAATATGATGATAGATGTAGAACATGGCCTTTACATACATGTAGATGCGTTTTTATCTATTGTTTGCATTACACGTTTGTGTCTACAGACAGGATGAAACTTAATCTCATGAGTGCTTTGCGACGCAATGATAAAGTCGGTTTATTAACGATACACAGGTCATTCTATCAGCAGTACTATTCTTTGCCAGTAGGCGTCGCTGTTCACCGCACAACTTTAATTCTATAAAGTTCAATTCAATATATATATATATATATATATATATATATATATATATATATATATATATATATATATATAGAGAGAGAGAGAGAGAGAGAGAGAGAGATACATACATACATACATACATAGATGTCCTCACCCAGGTTATTTATCCCACCACAGTTCATATGATATTTAATTTAATTTAATAAGTGTAACTGCTCCAATCATTTCTACTATAACTACGACTAAAACTTGGTCTCTCTTCTCCTCTTTTCCTTCGTCTGATTCACATTTAAATGTACCTGCCCTGATTAAAGCTGTGACCTTCCTCCCCTGCGGGCTGGAAGTGGGCCCTATTGTGGCTTTGCTGAAGACACATGTAAAAGCCCGTGGGCTTGTCCGTCCCCCGGGGCGTTTTCTGTGGCGACGGAGGAGCCACAAATGAGCGCAGGTACGCGTCACAGCGGGGAGCCTCATCAGCCTCACGGCTTCCGAGTCGCTCTTTGTCGCCCATGAGCGCAACCACGAGGCGGCTGGTAAGTCAGGAGTTAAAGGTCCGCTTAATGGACTTGGGGGTGGTTTGAAAGTAAAAGGTTGCCTTGATCCAGACAAGCCAAACACGGGCCACATGTGTTGGTTCGAGTCGCGGTAGCAGCGCATGAAGAACGAGCCGGGGACTTTACGCACAGCACTTTTACGCACAGACCTCGACGGAGAGAAGCTGTAAATGGTGTGTGTGTGTGTGTGTGTGTGCGTGTGTGTGTGTGTGTGAGAGTGACCCGAGGGCCCGTGTTCTCCTCCGCAGACGTTACACAGAAAATGGAGCGTGTGCCTTTAAGGCGCCCGACTGCCTGTCGCTTTGTGCTGCGGAGAGACTGACGCCCTCTGGACACAGTGGACACCAGAGCGGCGGCTGAGCACCATCCTGGAGGAGTTCAAAGGGAGAAAACAGCCATCGTTCCCCCGAAGAGAAGAAAAGCGGCCAACCGTTAACAGCGCTTTGGTAAGTTGTTCTCACGTTCAGCGCTTCGCCGCTTTGCGCTCGATCGCGTATCGTCGCGCGACGGAAACAAACCTTTGGTTCATGCGACGCGAATATATATATATATATATATATATATATACGTGTATATGAAAAAAAGGAGGCGAAGCAACGCGACCATGAGTGAGGGAGCTAATGCTCCTCACATGTTCCCTCTCCGTCGTGAGAAGTGGAACAATGCAGAAGATCGGGATCCGACGCTGCGGCAACGAGCGACGCGGGCAGAGGAGTAGGTGAAAACGGGAGAAGGTGAAGCAGATGTTGCCAGATGTGTTATTCCACATCAGTGGGAAAAGTGCTGTTTACGTGTCAGCACTCTGACACTTCCACTATATTCACCTCACTCCTTCACCTGATAAATGAGGACTTTGTCAGACTTAGATCCCACATAAGACTGACTTATGTGGGACACGCACACAGCAGCTTTTGGTGTTTTATTATATAAAGATTCAAACTGTCCATTAAGGCGTTTATTGGATTTCTTGCTAAGATGCAGCACCGTATTTGTGCTTTTTGCCCCTCATCTCCATCCTGACTCCGACCTGTGCCGTGTTGGTGTAGGTGTTCCCAGTGTGGTGCTGGTGGGCCGTCAGGATGAGGCTGGGTCAGCCGATGCTCCCCGCCGCCGCCGCCGCCCTCCTCCTCCTCTCCGCGCTGCCCCTGACCTCCGGCTGCAACAAAGCGCTGTGCGCCAGCGACGTCAGCAAGTGCCTCATCCAGGTAAGAGCGGCCTCCCCCGTGGACCGGCGCCACGGCACAGAACAGGAGCCCGGCTTTCAGTGCCGTTTAAACGCGCGTGAAACCGGCGGGTCGCACAACAATCGGCGGCAGCCGCTTTCGCGGCGGAGCGAGCCGGGGCACAAATCGCTCGCAGCTGTTGTTGTGTCTTTAAGCGCGCGTGGCAGCTTCGCACAAACGCGAAACGCAGCTGCAGCCAAAGCGCGAGCTGAGGTCGGCCCGGCTCCAGGACGAGACGGAGACTTGGACCCGGGCGAAGAGATGGAAACCGCTGTGAAGAATGCAGATGCATTCCTGCGATAAGCCAAGCAGAGTGTGTGTGTGTGTGTGTGTGTGTGTGTGTATTTTCCTTGAAGTGTGCACAGGAACCTGCTGGACACCCTCTCACATCCACCGCCTCATACTTTCCAGCCGCGGGTCCGTTTCCCCCACGAACCCACTCGCTGCCACCATCTTGTTATTTTTATAGGAAGAATGAGGAAAGGTGTGGGCCTGGTTTTCCAGCACCTGTCAGAGGCTGTGTGTGTGTGTGTGTGTGTGTGTGTGTGTGTGTGTGTGTGTGTGTGTGTGTGTGTGTGTGTGTGTGTGTGTTTAGTGGTCCGGCCTCTCCCATTAATGTCCTCACGGCACCGCGTTTGACCTGTCGCAGGGATGTGGGAGCTGCAGCTGGAACTGTTACCGTGCAGCTATGACTCGGTTGAACTGCGTTCGCTGCCTCGGTCCGGTGGACGCGTGTTCAGCCGCTAACGAGCGCGGACGCCGTAAATACTTGAGATCGTCCACAGAAGAAGATAAAGCAGCATCAAAGAGCAAAGCAGAGCAGAGATAAGAGCCCGTCAATAAACAGGCCGCTGCGTTTTGTACCTGCTCAGTGTTTTCATTAATTGACTGAATAAAAAGCTCATTTTGTCTAATTACGCGTCCAGAAACCCTTTAAACTTTGCTTGTTTGGAACCTTTGCCGTTCATTTAATCTCTCTTGATAAATCACTAAAGCAGTTTAACAGAATCAAAGAACACCTGTCGGTGCTTTGGAGGAAACTAATGGCTGCTCGTTCTTATAAAACCCGTAGTGAGGAATAAAATCCTTTTACGCACTGATTTTTCTCAGTAAACTATGTGTTTACAGGCCGTATCCACGCATTTATTGCAGACTCGTGGAAACTCCGACCCCCTCGTCCACCAGAACCCTCGTGGCTCCGCTTTGTTCCGCGTATTTCGCCTGACGAACCATTGCGCGGGACGACGAGCTCCGCGGCGTCCGCGACCCGTTGACACCGACCCGCCGGCTGTCAGAGGCGGGGGCGATGGTGCGTGTGCCGCAGAGGAGACACGTTTCCGCCCGCGGCCTCTCCGCGGAGGCTCCGTGTTGCTGGTGATTAGTGGGCTCCGCTGCGGGACGCTCGCCTCTCACGCGCTGCTGCCGTCTCAAGTCATTTGTCCGAACTCCCCCGAAGAACACGAGGAGGGGTGGAGGAGGGAGGGGGGGGGGGGGGGGGGGGCTAAGGTCAGGAGGAGGTGTGCGCTTGGGGGGGGGTTAGCCTGCAGCCGGCTGAGCGGGGCGGGGCGGGGCGGGGCGGCTCCCTTCAAAGTGAGCACGCGGCGGCGGTGGCTCCGCGGGCCGAGGCGGAAGCCGCACACTTTCTCTCCGGAGGCCTTTTGTTCCGCTGCGGCCGCGACGTGACCGACTCTGCGCGGAGAGAAGGCGAACTAGAGCCGCGCGAGTGCTTCGGATAAGCTCGCGCACCTCCGAGAGAAAAGGCGTTCGCAAGGCGCCAAATTGGGATTCCGCTAACGATTGGTTAACTGGCCAACAAGAAGTTACAGAAAGTTATAAAAATGTGTCATCTCTTAAAGAAAATCTAACAAATTTTAATGTTTAAAAATAATTTTCACTATAATATTAAGTAAGATAAAGTAAAGATGACGATGTGTTTTAACAGATATTTAATTATGTAAAAATATTAAATTAAAAATATTATTAATAGTTAGTTATAGTTATAATTTGTAGTATGGTTACTTTTTCTTAAATTAATTTTGAATTTCAAACCTCACGATTGGTTATTGTACAGTTTGTGTTTAGTTAATTTGAGTTGTACTTTATATACAGTTTTATTTAAGGTGCAAAAGTGGCAGTTACGTGTCAGCCTTTATTTGTGGGTTTGTGTTTCTTTTTTTATGGTCATCGTTGTTCATGATGCCTTTTTGCGCTAAGATTTTTGTTTTCTTCGTCATTTCCTTCACCGGTCTGCTGTTTGTTTGTAGTTTTGTTGCCTCTATTTGTGGTCATGTCTCATCCCTGCAGTTCCCCAATAAACTGTTAAGTTTGTTTAACAATGAATCTTGTTGGGGAGAAGCTACATCCAACACAAAGCTAACAAGCGTGGCTGTTTGTTTGTTTTTCTGTGTACATTTATTTCACAAAACAAACGTAAACCTTACCTTTGGCCAAATTCAGGCCAGTGGTTTCCCCATGTCCATCTCCAGCTATAGTTAACACATAAACAGGCAGGGGAGTCTATAAAACCTAATAATGCCTTTAATAACATGTTAATTTCACCCAAAATGTACACTTGAAAGAAATGTTATATGGACTTTTTAAATATTTCAATAAAGTAAGGCTAATGTTTAGCTGTTTACCCTGAGCTAGGCTAACACTTAGCTGTTTCCCCAGCTAGGCTAACAGCTCTGCAGCTTCAGCTCTGTCTAGTAATCCTGTTTTATTTCCACATTACTTTAAAAAAGGAATTCTTTATTTGTGAAATATGAGACGTGTGTTTCCCCTTTGGGCAGTTTAGTCTTCATAATTCTACCTCTGAGAGTCATAATTACTCATGGGACGGGCTCCTGATCAGAGGTTTGGGGACCGAGCGGTTGTGTGTGGTTTTGCAATCCCTCATTGGTGAGTCACTGGAGAGTCTTCCATCACTGCAGACGCTGTTTATGTGTCGGCTTCTGCAACGCTGGAACGGAGGAGCGGGGGGGAGAAAATGTTTAATAAGAGAAGAGAATGGGGAAACGCAGCGAGCAGGGAGGAGCGGCCATGTTGTGTTCCTCGCCCTCCTCCCGTTTCTCCCCTGGTGACCTTGACTTGGAGGAATGTGCTCCCTGTTCGGAGGGAAGAAAGAGGACCTCCACTCGCGGCCGTGTTGTTTCCTTCGCTGCCTCCGTCCCCGGAGAGGAGCTGCTTTTATGTGTTTGGAGGAGGCTCACGGAATCGGCAGCGCTTCCATGTTTTAGCAGCTCGCCTGAGATTCTTAACATCCAGTTTCTCCTAAAGCCACTAAAAGAAAGGTGAATTGTCAGCAGCCCGCGTTAAACCTTCACTGTGTCTGCTGTAAAACTGCACATTCTTTATTTAAACGGCTGCAGAGTTTGCCTTCAATTAGTTTGGTGCTGCAGCTCTGCTAAATATCTCACAGCTGCACAAACACTTGAGTGTCAAGAGGCCTAAACGGCTTCTAAGTTCAATTTAGGACTTACGATGATCATATGAATAGAAATCCCTTCACATTTACTCATGCAGACATGAGTTATGTTTAGAATGATCATTAATATAAACCCCAAAAAAGTAAAAAGTAAAATACAGAACCAGACGTGTGAAAAGTGAACTCGTCTTTAGTTTTTTTTTAAACCGTGACGGATAATGGTTCAAACAGCCACTGACTCATTATTCCCCCTGTGAGGTTCCTTATCTTGTTCCCTCTGCTGAGCCTCACTTGCAAAACCATACGAGAAAATCATTTCAATGCCGTGACTTCGACGTGTACGGACCTGCTCGCTCCATGAAGGAGACCGTTCATACCTGGACACACGCGTACCCTGTAATATTTACTGTGCATGAAACGAACCCGCTTTTTATATGTTCCTGGGGTCATAAAAACAGCCTGAACGCACACCTTCTGCTCCAGTAAACTATGTTTCCATGGCAGTTTATTCTTATTGAGGCATTTCACGCAGCAGCTTCTACAGTGTTTTAAAGATGAGTTGTGCCTCGTTGTGGTCGTCCAGGTTTTTCTGATTCCGTGTGTGTGTGTGTGTGTGTGTGTGTGTGTGTGTGTCCTTCAGGAGCTGTGCCAGTGTCGTCCGTCGGATGGGAACTGCTCCTGCTGTAAAGAGTGCATGCTGTGTCTGGGGAACCTTTGGGAGGAGTGCTGCGACTGCGTAGGTGAGTCTCAGCAACACGTATTTAAATGACAGCAGAAAACTTGGTTGGGGTTATTGTTGCATCGTCACTTTAATTTGCAATAATATAGTTTATTGTTTTTTGCTATTCTTCAATATTGTCATATTGGTGCAATTTTTATATTTTATATATATATATACACAAACAAGCCTGTTTGTAAGAGGAATGGCTCTGTGCCGCGTCCCGCTGCTGTGATACACGCTGGGTGTGAGCTGAACGAAGCCAGAAGCGTGTGAAAGGTGAGCGAGGGGGTGGAGGTCGGCGCCGAGCCGGGTCCGGAGGGCTGCCGTTCACCGGCGCCCCGGGGAAAAAAGGCTCCGAGCGTTCCTTCGGCTCCGACTCGCCGCACGTCCGTCTCACGTTCTCTGACGCCGTGCTGCCGTTCGGCGGTCGCAGGTGTTTCGTCCAATCAGAAGCAGGAAGTCGTACCTGTGAGCCGTCATGCAGGCCTGTAGGCAGATGTGGCGGCCACATTATGCAGCGTGTGCTGATAATGAAGCTTTAACAAAAGCTCTTTCATGTGGAACAGAAATACAAGAATCTGAGGCTGAGCTCTGAACTCGCTGCTGCTGCTGCTGCTGCTGCTGCACAGATGTTTAGTGGCTGAGTTCCCCTCTTTAACTATACACCCAGGACAGATTATAACTCCTATCAGTAAATATTATAAATACTAATATTTTAATATTTTCCTCCTCATAGCTGGTCTTTGCGTCCAGCAAGTTTCCAGCTTGCTCTCTGTGCCAGACTCGGTCAGGCTGCTTTGAAGTGTGTCTCTGTAAGCACTGAGACGAGCAGCAGGGAGAGGACAGTTTGTATTTAAAGGAAAAGGAGGAGAAGGGAGGAGAAGGGAGGGAGCGACGACACGAAGGGACGGCTCGTGTGTACACTTTATCAAAAACATCTGCTCTGGCTCTGCTTTTAGCCTGGGTTTGTAATCCAATCCTCTGTCTGAAGTCCGTTGCTCATTAAATGACTTCCCCATTAGCCATAATTCAGTTTGACTCGTTTAGAGGGTTCGTCATCATATCTCTGTCAAGTCATTACTACTGTTTGTGGAAATGAAATCATTTGGTAATGGACCTTAATTGAGATGAAACTTTCTTGACATCTGTGCGGCTTCACAACCAGTCAGCAGAAACAGTTGAGGTGAGAGGCCTGGTCTAACGTTGGCCTTAAAAGGCCAGTTCATGAATATTACGAATGGAAACGTTCATGTTCAAATGTCTCTTTGTCCCAGGGATGTGTAACCCCAAGAACTACAGCGACTCTCCGGCCACGTCCAAGAGCACGGTGGAGGAGCTCCACCGCCCCATCCCCTCGCTGTTCCGCGCCCTCACGGAAGGCGACGCTCCCATCAACATGATGGTGGTGTCCTTCCCCGTCGCCGAGGAGCTCTCCCATCACGAGAACCTGGTGTCCTTCCTGGAGTCGCTCGACAACCAGCCCCAGAACGTGTCCGTGCCCGGCAACAGCATCCACACCAGCTACGACACTCACGGTAACGCCTGAAAAAAAAAAGTCACAATTCACAGTAGGAGGCTCGGTTTGGTGATAAGGTGAATTAGCATGACCATGGATCCACATCAACATAATGTATTGTCAGTAAAGCAAGGAGCATATGTAAAAACATGCATGGCTCATTTCTGGTCTCCTCAAGTTGAGTCACACGTCATTTTCACTTATCCGCACTCGCTAGGAGCAGCGGTAACACCATCTGGGCCGGTCCGATGAGGCTGATGCTGAATTGGGTCATGTTTTCATCAGGAGTTACGGGATGGTTGTAACTGGACTGAACGTGCTTTTTTTTATTTTCATTTGAGGCTCTTTTGCCTCTCCCGCTTCAAGTCAGTGCTAGTTTCTCCCAAACACTCATTTCCCACGCGTTCCCGCAGCGCTGAGCTGTCAACTCATTAAGCTCGCCAAAACATATGGCCGTGCTTAGCTGCACCGATTTCACTTCAACCCTGAGGTAAAAGTAGGAACAGTTTAGAGGTAATTACTTGGAGCTTGTTTTCAGAAACCGCATTTACTGGATTTGTGACTCATAGCTTTTTCTTTCGTGTTTTGATTGCAGAAAACATGTGCACGGTGGTCTACTTTGACGACTGCGTGTCTATCCGCCAATGCAAACTTTACTGTGAGTCAATGGGAGGATCCAAGTACCGCTGGTTTCACAACGCCTGCTGCCAGTGCATCGGCCCCGAGTGCGTGGACTATGGCAGCAAGGTGGTGAAGTGCATGAACTGTCTCTTCTGAAGCGGGCACATATTGGTACCAAATGTCTGGGAGCCTTCCAGAGCGTACCAGAGGACTGAGGGCAGAGGAAACTATGACTGCTATGTGTTAGCATTCCTCACTTACCTTGTAAAATACCCCCTGCACCCCTCCTCCTACCACGCAAATTGTTTTTATTCTGCTGTTATATTTTACTGTATATTTTTAGATGTTTTTATAGTGTTTTTTAATTAGAGGTGTATATGAATTATGTATTTTTACAATTACGATCTGCTAAATCCCAGTCTCATGCCAAATAAAGAGTAGTTTGGTGACGTGGACTGTCCGAAATGAGTCAAAGCGTTAAAATGATGTGTAAACACACACAGTAAATGTTTGCCTTCCCTGTTGCCTGTGTCGTGCTCTAATCTTAGCCTCGTGTTGCCCGAGCAAGGAGACGCATCGTTTCCTGGGGGAACAACGTTGTTATTATGCCGTTCTGTCCCCCAGGTGTTCCCGTGCTCACTGACGGCCTCATCCAAGCTCCGGGGGAAAGTGAATGGCTATTTACTGACACACACAAATGCTCTTTGTGATGCCAGTGCATTTTCAAAAGGCACACGGTGGCCTATCACCGATTCTGTTCCCAATTGGCATGCGACAGCCGTTTGCGCAGACTAATGTACCAGGCGCACAATGAGACCTTGTTTGTCTTTTTATTTTTTATACTGAAACACGACCTCATTTTGTCACTGCAGCTGTGTGGGTTGGAGCAGCTGATGCCAACAACGATCAGGACCTAGTAGTGGAAATATTACTCAAATGCTATAACAATGTGAAAGTGCTTACACAACAATGCTCCATTACAATTAATATTCTATTTTAGTAAAATTCTCTGAATACATGTATCTGATTATAGCATTATTAGATTGATTGATTACAAAGCAGCATTTTACCAACTGGACATACATGAGAGTTTAATACTCATATATTATTTTTATTTTTTTGCATTTCATTGAACTATACAATATTTAATTTCTTAGAGCATCACTTCACTTTACTGAAATTAAACAATGTGAGATCCTTCCAAAAACATTTTACTGTAACAGAGCAAACAAAACATACTGAAATGTGTCAGAGTCAACCTCGTTTTCTGTAATCGTAGCAAATGTTGGAAGCAGCTGGTGAAATCTTTCTTTAAGTGTTGTATTTTATATACTTACATTATAACATAACATTATTCACACTAAACATAGTTTCAAAAACCATATCTTACTCTGACGTGAGTTAATTCAAGTCAAAAATATTATGAATTCCCAATTTTCGAGAAAACTTTAAATATCAACGCTTTAATGTGGATCAATACAGTTAGACTGCGCATAAGCGCTGATTTCAAACTACATTTCCCAGTGTGCATTCGCGCGGTAGCGCAAGCGCAGATTGGTTTATTTAGAAAACGGACAGGCGGAAGCTGGACTCTAAAATTGGCCGAACTGGATGGGACTTGGTAAAGTTTCTTGCCTTTCGTGTTTCGCATGTTTAGCGACAATGCAGTTGCAGCAAAATACAGTTTAGCGCCTGCGGCTAACTATATACACTGCGTTTGTTTCGTGTGGAAGACACGGGAGCTTTAATCGTAACGGACAGGCTGCTATCCAGCTAGCTTAGCAGGTTCGGAGCTAGCGTTAGCATATGGGCCCTTCCATTCAGTGACAAGCTACTTTATGATTGATATAAACGTGCTTAAATTCATTAGTACAGAAACTACGCTCGATTGTTTAGCAATTTAATGAGCTCATGTTCGCTGTTATGTTAGTTTTTCTTAATGGTTATGCTATAAATAGCATATGGCAAGAAAATAGTAAGGATAATCTGACCACTGTGAAGGAGGATTAAGTTAACTAACAGCTTTATAAATAGTTTTGTCTCTATAATCCAACTAAGACAGCGTTAGTGTCTGTTTAGTTGTTCGTTTGCATAAATTACCTCATGTCTTCTTGACTCTGAATAATGTCTTTGTTAAAATTGGTTTTAACACCATTATGTACAAGAGCTACAGTCGGTTTGCCAAACAACGCTAAAGGAGACTGTTATATATGTAAGTTTGTGGTAACATAACCGTAAATGCGTTGGTTGTTTCATGAGGGATGAGGTTCCCCTATTTGCATAATTTGACATAAGCAAGGTGGGTAGACCTCTGAAGAAGTCGACTCATGACAGCTGGCTCTTTCTACTTGGGTCAAAACAACTAAAACAAAAACAGAAGTAACAGTTCAACAATGCACATTAAAAAAATAAAATAGATTCTCTGGACACTAAAGGAACATTTTTGTAATGGTCATGAAAATATAAGACGTGTCCTGACGGACCTAACGTTGCTTAATTCTGCATACACATGCATTGTTTTGTTATGTGATTGTCAAGGATACGATAAGATAAAATCAACAAGCTGTACATTTTTTGGAGAAGTTGATATTTTAACCTGCCAGGACTGTTTAGTGTCATATTAACGGATGTTAAACTATTATTAAATATGATCTAATTCTTAATCTCTCTGTTTACTATTAATATTAAAATTCAATCCTGTGATATTTGATTGTTCATATGGCAGAGCCCCATCTAGTGGGTGGACGATACTGTTGCAGTTAGTAATATAGTTATCGTCAAAATATTTGTAACAAAACACACTAAGACTATTACAAACACAGCTTAAATTACTTTAATTTATATCTTGTTTATGAAAATGTAGTTACATAGCAAAAATGTGTTTAAATGTTGAAGGCTGCACTAAGGATAGTCAGAAGGCATAAACAACGTTGAATATAAAAGTCAAACAATAGCTAAAAGGATTTATAATTAATGTTAATAAAACGGGGTGCTTTATACAGAAACTAATTCAGTTCACTTAGTCAACTTTATGCCAACTGTAGGTGTAATGGAGAGGTGATGTGCCAGTGAGAGGAGCGATAAGGTCAAAGCAGCCATGACCGAGTGCTTCCTGCCACCCAGCAGCAGTCCTGCTGAGCAACGCAGGGCTGAGCACCCAGGGGGAGTGGCCCGCACCCCCAGCTCTGAGGAAATCAGCCCCACCAAGTTCCCGGGGTTGTACCGCACAGGCGAACCGTCACCGCCTCATGACGGCCATCACCATGAGCCGCCCGATGTCTACGTCTCGGACGATGACAAGGAGCACGGCAAGAAGAAGAACAAGTTCAAGAAGAAGGAGAAAAGAAGTAAGACATGATCTTATTTGAACTGGAAACGTTTTTTTACATAATGAAATGTAGTTTTAAAATGTCCTCAGCAAAAGGTAATTTAATTGATATTTTGTGCAGTTTATAGATATTTTCGAAAGCTTAGTTAAAGTATTTTTCCTCACACTTCCCTAATTCTGTAACTACTTCTGCTGCATTGACAAATATGAGTGTAGCAATACAATGTAGATGTTGTTCTTCTGTTTGCAACATTTTAAACTGCACTGTAATGTAGTAGCACCTTTATTATGAGACTTTAGTTTACTGATTTATGGCTAATAATTAGCTTTAAGGGTGATACTTAATTTTTAGGGAGTGTTGACCATTACAAGGGATTGAACACATCAAAGCAAACAGTTATGTGGGAAGGTAACTGCATAAAACACTAATATACTTAAGTGTCAAAAAGAAAAGTTAATGAGAGATTCAGCAAAATCATTGTGTGCTTTGTCTTCGCTCTTTTCAGACCTTGGAGTATAAAGTGTGTAATATTAAAGGTGCATTTAAACAGGCAAAGCTATATGTTTGGGTTTTATTCAGAATAGTACAAAAATGCCTTCTGAACAATAGAGTCGTTGTGAAACAAATACCATTATGAAGCTGCTGAACGCCTCCTCCTGGTTTTTGTCATGTTGGCTGTTGCTGTTTAGCAGCCAGAAATCATCCTTTGCTGATTTGTTTTTAATTATAATTGTCACTAAGGGGTTGTCAGGCCCTGTGTCCACTCTGGATTTTTCCATGTCTGTATTTAGCTCCTACACTAGTGTACGGTGGGAGAGGGGAAGAGATGGACAGTTTCAGGGCACACCCAGAGAGCCCCGGAAGGTGTGTCTCAGGCAGCAATGTGATACACGGGGGCAGGTCTGGAGAAATATAAATAGAAGATAAAAGAGCGTGCAAGGCCACTACTTTTGTCTTTGTTGAAAACTTTAAATCATAGAAGAAACTGAGCCATTCAGTAGACGAGAGGCATATGGTGCAGTGGGAGCTATGCTAAATTGGAAGCTGACCTCTTTTCCAAGTCCCCGTTCTCCCCCTCCTCTGTTATCGTCTCTCGCACACATCTCTTTCTTTTTCTACTTCACTGCTATCATAGTTCTGTCATAGGAGGATAAGGAAACAGGGGTGCTTCTTTCCTCGCATCCAGACCTATTTCTGACCCTTTGACCTCTTTACGTTTACAGCGGAAGGTTACGCTGCCTTCCAGGAGGACAGTTCAGCAGACGAAGCGGAGAGCCCGTCCAAGATGAAGCGGTCCAAGGGAATCCATGTGTTTAAGAAGCCGAGCTTCTCCAAGAAAAAGGAAAAGGACTTTAAGGTAAAGGAGAAGGGCCCCAAAGAGGAGAAGCCCAAGGATAAGAAATCTAAGGACCTGACGGCTGCAGACGTGGTCAAACAATGGAAAGAGAAGAAGAAGAAGAAGAAACCGACAACAGAAGCAGAGCCGGTCCCAGTGGAGGTCCCCACCTTCAGGCCTATTTTTGGTGCACCTCTGGCTGAAGCCATAAAGAGGACGAGTCTGTATGATGGCATCCAGCTGCCAGCCATCTTCAGAGAGTGTGTGGGCTACATTGAAAATTATGGCATGAAGTGTGAGGGCATCTACCGGGTTTCAGGTACGTGGTGGTTTTTGTTGATCTGACATTGTGCGCGCCACTTATAAAATGCAAAAGGGGGAAAAACATTTGTGATTAATGAGCTTTCTCCCCACAGGTATGAAATCCAAGGTGGACGAGCTGAAAGCATCATACGACCGTGAAGAATGCCCCTGCTTAGAGGAGTATGACCCCCACACAGTTGCCAGTCTCTTAAAGCAGTACCTTCGAGAGCTGCCTGAGAACCTGCTGGCGCGAGATCTGGCCCAGCGCTTTGAGGACGCCTGTGGTCGGCAGGCGGAGGCAGAGAAGGTAACAGAGTTTCAGAGGCTGCTGGCTGAAGTGGCGCCCGAAAGCAGACTGCTCCTGTCTTGGCTCATCACACACATGGACCACGTCATTGCCCGGGAAGCAGACACCAAAATGAATATTCAGAATATCTCCATCGTCCTCAACCCAACCATTCAGGTGAGAGATGAGGGACATGAAGCAGAGAAAATCCACACTGAGATGAAAGAAACAATAATGCAAATAAAGAGCTGGGCAAAAAGGATAATTAAACACACTAATTAACAGATAGGTAGTTTGGTTCATGGTTAGCTGTAGCCAAATATAAGAAAGTTCCCCATAGCAACAAACCACTAGATTTTTACTGGATGAATCAATTCAGCTCAGAAATCCTGGCCCAGTTTCTGAAGTTAACTTATCCCCACGGGGGACAGTCTCTGTGGCTGCTCCACTTTTTTTTAACCAATAGCAGCAGTGGACACAGCACCGTTAAATAAACATGCTTTTTAATTAGATGAATAGAGTCCAAGCTCAGTTTTATCAGAAAAAGGAATTTATTTTGTGGAAATAAAATGAATCATCATTACTTTGGTGTATTTGGGCACAGCTCTATCCAGTAGCTCTTTTTGTTTACCACATGTTTAGATCGGGAATCGTGTTCTTTACGTGTTCTTCACCCACGTGAGGGAGCTGTTTGGGGACATAGTCCTGAGGCCAGTGGTGCGGCCACTCCGCTGGTCCAACATGGCAACAATGCCGGCGCTGCCAGAGACCCAGGAGAGCATCAAAGAGGAGATCCGACGGCAGGTGAGTTCAGTCCTTAACAAAATGATTTACACACTATTAAAAGAAAATGTTAAGGTGGTTGATTCCTTCTGCCATATCTGTTCACTAATTATCAGTCTTTATATTTAAATAAAATATGTTGCCTTTGATACAATGTTTACATATACTGTATATGTATATAAGAGAAGTGAGATTTCCTTTTTATATATTTCTAAGCACATAGTCTAATCTGTTGGACTGTGTGGGCTTTTAGGAGTTCCTGTTGAACTGCCTGCACAGGGACCTGCAGGCTGGAATAAAGGACTTGTCCAAAGAGGAGCGACTATGGGAGGTTCAGCGAATCTTGACTGCTTTAAAACGCAAACTGAGGGAGGCCAAGCGCCAAGTAAGCCATGTTTTAGTATTAAAACCAGGAGGAATAACTTCTTTACTACTGTTTGTACAAAACATATTTTATTGTTATATTCAACTCTTCAGGAATGTGAGAGTAAAATAGCCCAGGAGATAGCCAGCCTGTCAAAAGAAGATGTTTCAAAAGAGGAAATGACGGAGAATGAGGAGGAAGTCATCAACCTCCTCTTAGCACAGGTGAGTCTGTAAAGAGAATACAAAACGGTTCAAGCATTTGTTTAGACCAATGGAGTACCACCCTAGCATGAAAGATTGAAAAAGGTACTCTTCTTCCAAAGCATTTGTGTGAATCTGTGGTTAAATCAGATCCCTCACTTTTTCACTGTAATCAGGAAAATGAGATCCTGACAGAGCAGGAGGAGCTGATCTCCCTTGAGCAGGTGCTGCGTAGACAGATAGCTACTGAGAAGGAAGAAATCGACAGACTGCGGGCTGAGATCGCAGACATACAGAGGTAAGAGAATACCAAGACAGAGTTGGTAGGAAAGATGTTTTAATACGATAAAGAAGGGCCATTACATGCAGGTCCGTTTTGTAAACTTAATGTAAAATTGTTTTTGTCAGTCGGCAGCAGGGTCGCAGTGAGACAGAGGAGTATTCGTCTGACAGTGAAAGTGAGAGTGAGGATGAGGAAGAGCTGCAGATGATTTTGGAAGATTTGCAGAAGCAAAACGAGGAGTTGGAGGTGAGGAAATGACCTGTTTGGCGCTCTCTCAGCCTAGAGGTCACCCCATTCATTAGAACAGAGAATTCCTATGGATTTGAGATCCATGTACACTTATGTAAAGCTAAATTTATATTAAATCAAGCCTGTTGAATATTGTTGCCCCGTAGAACAAAAACACCCACCTGAACCAGGCTATCCACGAGGAGCAGGAGGCCATCCTGGAGCTACGTGTCCAGCTCCGCCTGCTGCAGAGCCACAAACTGCAGCAGGAGCTAAACGTGCAGCCGCCGTCTGAACAGGCACCCCCCACCCAGCCGAGCCCAGAGCCCCGCAGCGAGGAGCAAGCCAAGCGCCCCGCGACAGCGGCGGCCGCCGGCACGGACGCGGCTGCCTCGGCCAACGGGAAGACGAGCAAGGATCCTCCGAAGCCCTCGCCGAGCAAAGACAGGAGAGACGCCAACATGTGAGGTGTCTATACCGTTGGTCAGTTGTCCTGTAGCGTCACCCATCATCCACTGGAGATTTTACACTGCTGGATCACCAGATTCATTAGTAATTGTGTGGCCCACACAGGAGCCATAGAAAATCCATTACACTGTATTTGGTGGCCAGGTTCAGAAAAACACTGCTTTCCATTTTCCTGTGCAAAACATAAAAGACATTCGCAACAGAATCTGAGTAGCTGCTGTAGCGACTGTCGTCAACTGTCTTCCTTCCTGTCCTCCTATCAAATCTACAGTGCCAAGCCCTAGAAAGGAGGAGAGGTGTGGCACGCAGAGATTATAATGGAAGAAAGAATTAATTACAGTACGTTTATTTTTTACATTCAAGGCCTTAAGATGTAATCACTAGACGCATTCTCAGTCCCGTCCCCAAATGGAAATTTGACACCACTGTGCCATAAATGAAGATGCCAGACTGGACAAGTTTCCCCAGAGAACCACTAATATAAACAGCTCTTTAAGTGATGAAGAATTGGTTTATCTATACATTATATATTTAAGTAGTATTCTAGAGAATATGGATGGATGTTCAGGAAATTTGATTTTAAATGAGTTTTTTAGTAATATATAAATATATGTATAAATATATTGTATGTTTTCTTTGAACAGCATATGCACATCAACACAGTGGCGTTGTACTTCACAACTGACCAGTGGATGCAAGCAAATATGCAACAGTGTGTTTTCGCCTCTGGACAATTTGACATGGTTGTGTAGTGTTATCTTCGTGCACACAAACTGGCGTGGAAATACAACTGCAGCGATGACCTTGGTCTCCAGAATGTGTGCACACACACACTGTTGTGCATTTGCTTGTGTTTTTAACTCTTGATGTGGGGAATTAATATTCCTGGCATTCGGTGAGCAAAACATACAAGTCAGTCATTTCAATTCTCAGCTGATCCATAACTATTGTATGAGTAAAGTCAGTTAAAGTGATGTTCAAAGAAAGGCATGTCCTGACTCACCTGTCATTTCTGTATACTGTTGTATGTTTGCAGACATGCTGTATTTCCAGCTCTTATGTTTAGTTATGTTCTTTTTTTTTAATTATAAATGGGCCTGTATGACGTCTGCTAGTGGGACTTGGTCTGCTTTGGTCCAAGCAATTCTAATCTCATCAGGACTCATGATTCACCGTGTTATTAATCCTGTGACTGAAACAGATAAATGCTAGATCGGCTTCAGAAGCTTCTCATGAGGTTATTTTCATATTGTTCCAAACTTTTGTAGCTTATTGATGCATAATGCTGTGAAGAATAAAATGTCAATCTTAATAATTTATCCCTCTCTTTTCTCACAGATTTTCGTGTTTTCATTTTTACTCTTCTTGTCCAATTTTCGTGATTCCCATATTATACATACTCTAAACGCGTTTTCCCATCAACCTCTTCGTCCGTTTTGAGTCAAACTACTTTCACGCGTTTTCAGAAAGAAACGAGCTTCTTTTTTTCACAAACTTTTTGTCGGCGCTTTTACTGGTTTCAGATTTGGTAGGTAGTTGCGTCAATGCCACGACATAACCAGGGAGCGAAGACCGGATACAGTCAAACGTTATTTCAAAGTTAAAGTCTGAAGTGTGTGTTGTAATACAAACCCAAGTGTAGCAGTTAAAATACTTTATGTATTTATGGGTATTCCTTGTAAGTTGTGTAACAATTGTATTAATTTGTGGCAGAATAAGCGTTCAGTAGCACAAAGCCCCCACAGTGGAGTAAACCGGGGGAAGGTACAGCTGCTCCAAACGTGACAGGCTCTTATTTTGAAATGTGTTGCGTGTGTCGCTCACGCCGCTTGACGCCAGTCTAGGACACCGCCAGATGATCGGACTGTCTGCTTCAGGGTTGGGTTTTCTCTTTTATCCGAAAAGAGGGGAAAAAGCCGAGCTTAAAGCAAGATGAGACGAAGGCACTGACTGGTTTACAGACTTGCACCGCTTACTATGGCCATAAGGGAACTGAAGGTTTGCCTGTTGGGGGTAAGAGGCAGATGTTTTTTGTTGATCTATTTTGGGAGAAATTCCTTCATCTGGCGGCGAGTGTCACTAAGTAACTGAGCTACAGCTCTTTGATGTGAGGGCACGTTAGCAGAAGCTAGTTTAAAGCTCCGCCGTCAACTTGGGTCCTATTAATGTTTAGTCTTTATCGCGTTATTCCTGGTCCTAAACTTGCAGATCGCTGTGATGCTCGTTAACTCCCCGCCGCCGTCGTCTTACATTAGTTTTCCTATGATCCGCATGTGGTTTTCATCTTTATAGCCACTCACTGGAGTGCTTTTTATGCGTTTTGGCCTGTTTATTTAACGACTGCCGACAGTTTCTCATCCATTACGTCATCGTTATATCCGTTAGTTTTCCTGCTGCGTTAGCAGAGCGCGGCGTCCTGACGCACCGTGACAGGGACGGTGAGGAAGGAGCTCGCCCCAAACTGTTCTTGTTTTTCAATGGAAAGGTCCCCCAGGCCTCTGCACCCTCTCACAGGCCACCGACACGCTCACTGAGGCATTTTAATAGCCATAAACCATAAAACTACCTCGTGTCACCCTCCAGGGGCGTATCTAGACTGTTTGCATTGAGGGGCCCTGTATCTGGGAGTTTACACTTTTAGCTTAAAAATAGTGAGTGACATACGTGTTTAATTCAATGTTTTGTGGAATTGTTCTAGCAGCGGCACCACTATGTCGTCACAGCGTGTTAGGTTGGACACTTTTTATTGATCATGCATCAGATCAATGTCCAGTTGTCCCAGTCAGGTCAGCTGATTTTTACAGTATAAACATAACTAGCTGCAGAAAATGAAGGCATTGTTTTGCTTTTGCTGAGAGTTAAATAGGCATATCAGCGTTCATATCAGAAGAAAAACGCTTGATTTACTACTAATATAGTGTAATGTAAGAAGGTGCTGCTTGACTTTTGATAAATGATCACACTAGTCACCAGATCAGAGAAACTGGGCTGTGTGTAATCAGGATAATGCACCACACTGTATTCCTACTTGTAGCACTTTTATGTGAGAGTTGTCTCAGGACAACGTAAAACCCAACCAAAATAAAAACAATCTTATGATTAGATTGTTTTGTATTTTGGGATTAACACAGTGTTGTAATTGTACAAATATGTGATGCTGACTATGAATACGAAGCTAAACAGGAAACTGTCAGATGGAAGGGGCATGTGACCAGACAGTTGCACAATGAGCAGTGTTCAGTAGTGAGGAATGATGCTGGTAGCATGTGTGTTCCTACATTTCTGTGAGTGATGTGCAATCTCCTGTTTTCAGGATACAGGAGTTGGGAAATCCAGTATCGTTTGCCGATTTGTTCAGGATCATTTTGACCACAACATTAGTCCCACAATAGGGTAAGAGCATCGCAGTCTGTGCCGTGAAACACCCACAACAGGAAACAAATCAGACAGACTGGTTCACAGGTGTGAGATTTCAGGCTTTTAAGTATTAAATAAAGCCCAAAGTCCATGTTAACAATAGTGGAGTTCAGCTGTCTGTTATGTCAAGTTAAGTGAACTCTGTGGAAGTCAAGTCCTGTCATGTATATTAACGTTCAAGACAGTGAACACACTATAGTAGTACAGATTATAGACATCAAAAAGACTTGTCAAGACCCATTTATCATCCAAGCAATTTATTACAGAGAGGGTAAAGTTAAACCCACTGTCAGAAATAATGACCTCATCGTAGAGAAAGAGAAACGATCACGGCCCCACGGAAGCATTCGGCCCCAGACAAATTCACAGGTCACAGCGAACAGATGTTTAAAGTTTGGTCATGAGCAGGGAGTGAAAAGAACAGTCACTGACACAGTTAGTCACCAACATTTTTTCCAGCAAAACCAATGAACACATAACAGTCTCCATTAACTGACCTGTACAGAGCAAAATAGTACCGTCTGTTGATGTAAACCAGTGTGAATCACACCGGAAAAAGACCCAGCTCAAACATGCCACGTGGCTGAGTATTAAACAACTTCATTGCCAGTGTTTCCTGCTGACTTGTACTAATTTGTTTCCTGTGTCCTTTAAGAAACGAGCGGAGAAACACTGTTGTGAAATACTCTGTATCGCCCACAGAGCGTCATTTTTGACCAAGACTGTGCCGTGTGGAAACGAGCTGCATAAGTTTCTGATCTGGGACACGGCGGGGCAGGAAAGGGTGAGTGCGTCCACCACAGACATGCCTCATTTACCTGCCGTTTGACACAACCTCGGGCTAGTGTTGAGAGTTATTATTAGGGATGAAATAGGATTATTATTGTTATTACTGTGGCCACTGGCAACGTGTACAATAAAGACACTGCGGTTTTTGACCAGTGACTCTATAGAGAAACGAGATGTTAGCGGGTTTGTTAGCTGCTAAAAATAGACACGTCTTGTTCATGATTGTCTTGTGTTGTCTTTTTTAGTTCCATTCTTTAGCCCCTATGTACTACAGAGGATCGGCTGCTGCTGTCGTCGTGTATGATATTACTAAACTGGTAAGAACACTGATAAAATACGCCTAACCTATAAGGCTGGTTTCACCAAGCTTGATGTAGAAAGTCATCACTCTGGAACGCTTTGACCTAGAAACATCATTCTTTCCTGCTCTGTTAATGGAAACTCGTATTACAAAAACCACCTAATGCAATGAAATGTGACACACATAAGGAAAATGCTGGCCACGATCTCATGAAGCGCCGGTCCCACATCTGACCATGAGGTCCTCTTGTTGTTCAGGACTCCTTCCAGACTCTGAAGAAGTGGGTGAAGGAGCTAAAGGAACACGGTCCAGAGGACATTGTTGTAGCAATAGCAGGGAATAAGAATGATTTAGGAGACATCAGGTGAGCGATCTTCTGCCAAAGCTGCGTTTTATTTGGCTCACCTGTGATCTTTGCAGTTCATGTCCTCCTCCTTTTCAGGGAAGTGCCTATGAAGGAAGCTAAGGAGTTTGCTGAGTCCATTGCAGCTATTTTCATTGAGACTAGTGCAAGAAATGCTGTTAATGTTGAGGAGCTCTTTCAGAAAATCAGTAGGTTCCTTGCCTTTATACTGGGCCTGTGTTTTGCTCTTTATATGTTGTAAATCTGACACAGCAGCTGTGTAAATGACCCTGTGCCTCGTCTGTAGGTAAACAGATTCCACCCCTGGAAAATCCAGAGGTGGAGAGCAACGACTCCTTTAAACTCACCCGGCAGCCTGCTCCATCCGCCAGGAGATGCTGTTAATACCAGGAGGGGCCGACGACATTACTCCCTTCAGCACCAAGGACCCACCAGCATAGTCCACAGTGTCTGGGGGCAGACAGAGGTCAGCTTGCATGTGTGCTCGGCTGCAGCATTAGATGGGTCAAAGCACACGGATTCATTTAACTGCAGCAGTTTCAAAGCGGCTCAAGCAGAAAGCCTGTAGCGTGTCTCCCTCCTGTGGGGAGTCTCCTGAATTACATTCAGATTTTGTTTCCGGTACTTTACAGGTCTCATCATTAAGGACCGCTGTATCCTCCCTTCGTAGTACTCTTAAAGTAAAGCACAATAGAACGTATATGATCGAGTGGATGTGCTCTGAAACTGGGGTATTTTTGTTTTTTAAATGTCAATTGCTCTGTAGATTTTGACTTGTGGAGCTTTTGTGTTCATACATACATCAGTCTGTCATTAGGGGGTCTGAGATGAGCACTTATTTGTGTAGCTCCGAGGCAGCAGCTCTACATTCCTGTGCGTCATGTGTTCTCACACGTTTTGCTGTATAAGTGTCTGAATGTATTGCTGCAGAATTAACAGCTTAGGGCTCTAAATCATAACTACAGCATGACCCCCCCCCCGCCGTTGAAACACTGTGACCGATGCTGGAATTGTTTACATAGAGGTTTTTAAAGGTGTTTTCTACATGCTGAAATTGTATTGTTTAAGATTTCACTACAGGGAACGACCTCACACGCCTCAAAACCAGACCAGTGTCTTACCTGATATACATTACGTTTATACTGTTACGACGGTAGGAGGCTGGCGTGTGCTTTTCTCTAAATGTGTCTACAGGGGATAAAGGGTAGAAAAAATTATGAGTAGTGTATTTGTGCTCAATAAACTCTAGAGAGTTGGAATCACATCCTAATTTGTAAACAATGGAAACAAGAATAATGTGCTGAAGTTGTAAAAATAACATTTACATTGGATTTGCTGCAGATTCTTCAGCCGTAATAATCTTAGATTTGACCTCTTAAAAAATTTACAACTGCACTTTTACGTACCATGACCACAGTTTTATTAAAACAGTGCTCAGTAGTAGCAGGATTTGGTAAAATGGACACAAAAGTTCATGGATGCAATATGACTTTTGTATTAACAACATTTCTGTTTCCACATTTTCATAGCTTCAAAAACATGTTTACATTTGTATGTTGTCAGTTTAAAATGACTCCTGTTTCCACATCTGTGAGTTGGTAAAACTCACTTATTGTATATGTGTCGTTACATTCCACTCTGTAGAGTCCTCACTAAATGTTTTTTGTGGATAAATATTTTTCCCGCATGGTCTGCCTTTTATCGGAGGGAAATGTCAACCATATGGTGCGATCGCCCACCCAAATTCAAAACTGTGATTAGCTGGGTCCAAATTGAAAGTTAATTGCCTTCAGGCCCAGATTCCTAGAAAGTTAATCAAAAATTTTCAATGCATTCTGGCATGAAATTAACCTCCGTACAAAAAAGCAATGACATAATAGTGAGCAGATTATTATGCTATTATGAAGAGATCTTGAACTAGTATGCTGCCAGAGAGTGCCTTTTTTAAAATGTTCTTAACTGATGTATGGCATGAAAAACGTGCATACTGCTGGAGTAAAAAAAATGTGTAAAATCAAACCATCTGTACACGAGTCCACTTTTATATTCTATGTCCAAGTATAAACTTACCCAATTAATATTTGTAATCAATCAATGTAATAAAGTATTACTAATTATTTTTATGTCTTTTGTTGTGTTTTTTCTGACTCTTAAAATATGCTTTTAAATGTTTATCAGAGTCACTTAACCCATTCACCGCATTCACTAACTGAAGACTATGACTTGAATTAATCTCCTAACCTGTCATGAGCAGATGGAATGTTTCTCCAATGACGCTTGACGCTTCAGAAAATAAGAAAAAAAGCAAAACCTGGTTTACTGCTACAGGTGAAGCTTTTATCTCAGTCACTAAAAACTACATATGGTAATTTTCTTAATCTTAATTGTACAAAAATGAACATCTTTTTTTTTACACTTTAGTTACTATGACCTTTTGTGTGTATTAGCATTTAGCTTCTTACAGAAGCACCTCTAAAGTTATTTTCACATAAATGGATTTAACCAGGTGTTCCCCAGATATCAACCATTGGTGTAGAGTTTAAATCGATATGAATTCTGTGTATGAGTTCTGTGAATTATTTCATAGGAAATTTGATAAACAATAAATAAAAATGATAAATATTGAGTGTTTTCATATTCTAGTGTGAATAATTCGTGGTTTGTAAAATTACTTTGTAAAAAAAGACATTTTTGACTCTTGGTCAGATGAAATGATGACTTTAAAATGGAAATAGAAATGATCATATGTACACATGTAAAGTAATAGATCGAAAATCTTTGCTAAACTTCAGTAAAATTACGTTCTTAACTGCGGAGTATTTGCAGTGACTAGTTTCTTGCGGCATTATCCCACCAGTTGCTGAGTCGCGGGGACGCGCACTGGAAGCGCGCATCCGCGCGTTCAAGTATTTGTACCGACATGCTCAATTGCAGAGCTCAGTCAGCATTAGGCTCAGTAGTAGCAGGGGATCCAGGACTTCCACTTCTCACTCACTCCCCGACACTGAAATCAAGTGCATCCCCTCAGCTAAAATGTCCAAGTTGGATCAGGTCCTTATCCTTGACCCTCCCGCAGACCTCAAATTCAAAGGTAGGTGAGCCACAACGTCTCTGCGCGTGAAACGCCCGGCGAGTGGAGGACGTAAATTACCTGACTGAAACGATTTCACTCTCCCTCAAGTGAATTTCGCATGTAGCCAGGCTAGCTAGCCTTCACCGCCATTTTAAGTTAACAGACGGGCCGTCGTCGCCCCGCACTGTGGTGACGCGTACCGCCGGCTCGGCACGGACCCGGGCGGCCTGACATCCATGACAACCGCTGGCAAAGTGGTGGATGAAGTGGCGTAACTGGCGCTGGGCGTAAAGAGGCTTCAGACGGCGCTAACGAGCCAACGTGTGCGCTAGTGAGCAGCAACACGAGCTAACCGCTACCCTGTTGCTAGCAGCGTTAGCCGCTGCAAAGTGTTTATTGCGGCTCATCCTATTAGCTTACCCGGAATGCTTATACCCCGAGAGTCATTTATAGGAACTAACTTTTTGTCAGCGATAACTGAAAGGTTCAGCCTGGAGCACTTCTGTCACGCTACGATATAGACTTGACAGCTGGAATGACAAACTTGGTTGACCGACGTAAACTATAACGTTAACAATCTAAAGACCGCTTTACGCAGCCCCGGGCTAATGTCAGCGTCCCCCCTTAAGTCGACACCCAGACTTCCACCGTTCTCCCCTTTAAACAAAACCAAAGCAATGCACACATTTACTATCACTGCCTGCTCGGCTCCCAGCGATAACGTCCAGTGATGTGTCAGTCAACCGTTGGCTAACCGTGGCTAGGCTAGGCTACGTTGCTAGGTTAATGTAAAAGTTAACGTGGGGCTAGCTTAAGGGGTTAGCTGCTCTCCAGCGACCGCCTACCTATATACACTTGCAGACCCGTGAACCCTGTCACGTTACTTTAGGGATGCGACGACGTGATACTGATACGAGTCCAACTGTTGCTCTTGTTATTAGCTCAGTGGCGGTGACCATTGCTAGCGAGTGAATGATGCAGCTGTAAAGATTACAAGTGCTAGCGCTGCTAGTCCTCAAATGCTAACGTGTTGGAAACCATCCTTCTCCTAAATTTGTCCCAGTTACTAACCAGTGTCTGTGCTGCAGGCGTTATTGCCAACGAGGCACTGTGTCATTGTTGCTGAATGAGTCGCAGTCATGGACTGAAGAACCTTTCTCCTGCTGATTATTCGTGGCAGGCATGAGTGGATTCTGGGCTTGACAGCTTTTGGGAATGCCACTATTCAAACAGTCGACCCACGGGATAGCTAAGGGTTGGCTAATGAGATGGTTTTGTGATGATGTGTTCTCTGTGAAACGGATTTGTTGCATCTTCACGCATTGTTCAGATCCTTTACCTGATGATGGCACAGACCGAGAGGGACCTGGAAGTTTTGTTTTTCTCTTTGTTAAACCCGCAGTTGCATCAAGTATAAACATGGCGAGCAGAGTCCTTCAGAATACAGGACGTAAAAAGCACAAGATTCAAGATCAATGAAATCTTTAAATTAAATTGATTTGTTAAAGACAAGAGACGATGTCTTGCACTGATTAAGGTCAGTTTGTTATGGATGCACATCATTTCAAAAGTGGTATCAGGAGTTTGAACTAAATGTTTGCCCTTTACATGAACCCTAAACTGACGTTCACGGTCTGATGGCAAAGACATGGTCTAGCATCATCTCATTGTAAATTTCCTGATTTGAGCTGATTAGGAACTTAAGTTGCATTAGATGTATCCCCTTTACAGATGAGTCATATGATTTACATTGGATTTCATCAGGTTAAACTCTTAACTTTGGAATGTAAACTGAATCATATAGATATGATCTTTGGTCTTTGGCACTGATTAAATGATTTTTTTTCATTAATTTTGTCAGTGTGTAAAAGTAAAGAATAATGGTTTTGTCTTGAAACCACACAAATGCTTCACTTTTGAAATGAACACACAATGGAAAAACTGCTGTGTGCGCGTAAGCAAGCCAACTTAAATCTGATCTTGGTCTACCAGATCACTTTGTACTAATACAAAGAGGGACATGAAATCATGAATTGGCTCCTATTCTGTGTTTGAGTATGAGGAGAAAGATGACCACGGCTCTTTTACTGTCACAGAGACAGAGCTAAATCGGTCTGCATGTATCTGATCGCTGGTCTGTTTTAGAACCTCTGCTGGGATTCCTCCAGCAAGCTAGAGGGGGCAGCCCTCCTTTCCTTAGCTGCTATTTTTAGAGTTGGACTGACCTGGGGGACCCTAACTCAGCATACATGCAACAAGATGAGAGAGGCGCTTCTAATGCTGCTTGAGCAAAGGTGGCATCTCGGAGTTGAGCAGTGTGGGTGTATATCTGATGCACACAACCATTCCAGTGTTTCAGTCTTTCTCACGTTGTGTAAAAATGAGACAGCAGATATTTTATCTATCAATATTATTATTAGGTCTAGTATTTGGCAGAAGCACATTTCAGTTTGTGTGTGAAAAGGGGGTTTAGTAA
Source organism: Betta splendens (assembly GCF_900634795.4). Taxonomy (NCBI): domain Eukaryota; kingdom Metazoa; phylum Chordata; class Actinopteri; order Anabantiformes; family Osphronemidae; genus Betta; species Betta splendens. Next base: position 12,961,639 of record NC_040897.2, read on the forward strand.
AATCTGGATCTTTTATTAGTCTTCATTTAAATAGCAGGTGATGTTCTTTTTATAATTTTGTTTCATCATAGTTAAGTAATCTCTTACCAGTTTGACTGTCCATGACTATGGAATGCATAGTAATCTAGATGTTTAGGGCACATCACCAGGCACAAGGTTTTTCAGGTTTGTAGGAATGCCTTGTGACACACCTGTTCAAAACACCAACCCAGTCAGTGTAACGTCATGTTAGCTTTAGCTGGGTGCAGCCACTCTAACTTTGTTATGCATCGCCTTTTTATTTGTGTTCGTGCGTGTGTGAAGGTCAGCTAGACTTTGATTTATGTAATTTCTATCAAACTGTAGCGGCATTAGAATGGGTAGATAAATGTTTTACAATAGATGAATGTGTGAATTGTGTAATGATGGCAGATGATTTGGCTTGTTTACATCCAAGGGAAAGACAATAAACATGTGAATTGGTGGTCAAGTTCTGTTGTCCATGACCTTGCGAATGGTATTAATCACCAAAAAACAGCACGCTCTGAACTTGGCACTAGACCTTTCAAACAAGAAAAAACCAACTATTTGTTGTAGGTTTTATTTAAATAAAGATCTTTTGGAAAATTCCATCAAAACGGTCACCTTTTAACCTGATGGTGAACTGACGTATATGGCTGCAGTGAAATTGGTAGATCTCATCCCTGGCGTCCGTGGATCACGGGACGCGCTTGTGCAGGTTCTCAGCGTAATTGTGCTGATCGAGTTTGGGGTACCTCAAACTTGGCATCCAGGTTTGTTTTTGACATGAGTACACATCGCTGTATCACGCTGACCATGGTTAAGTATCTAATTTGAGGCGAGCTCTATCACAAGATGGGGAGCTAATCCTCTGATTTATAATCCTGATATGTGCTTGACATGCACATGGAATATCAATACAAAAGCCCAATAAAACTAACCCAGGTGCACTGGCCTGTCTGTTTTTGGAGGGACACACACTCAGTGTCTATACTTTACAATATGTAATAAGTGTCTCATACTTAGGTTTGCCTTTGTAGCTAGTACGATTCCCCAAACACGATTGACCAAACATTTTAAGAAAGTTTTAAAACTGGAAAAGTTTTCTGTCAGAGTATTCATTCTTTCTGTGCAGTTTCAGGTGGAGACTGTTTCACAATACAGAGATTGTAATGCAGTTTTTTTTCTGCTGTTTTATATCTAATAGGTCCTTTCACAGATGTAGTCACCACCAACCTCAAACTGAAAAACCCTTCTGACAGAAGAGTGTGTTTTAAAGTGAAGACGACGGCACCTCGCAGGTACTGTGTCCGGCCGAACAGTGGCGTTATTGATGCCGGTGCAACTGTCAACATTTCTGGTACGTTGTCCAGAGTTTTGCAGACATGCATGAAAACCTTTTAGTATATTTTTGTTTATATTTAATAGTGCAGCTTAATACATGGTTTTACTTTCCATTCACAGTCATGCTGCAGCCTTTTGACTACGACCCAAACGAGAAAAGTAAACACAAATTCATGGTTCAGTCCATTTTTGCCCCACTAAATGTTACTGACATGGATGCTTTGGTAAGTGTGCTTGGTTTTTCATCTGACTACATATGAATGTATGTAATTTATCAACATATACTGAGTGATGCAGGCTGACAATGACACTTCATAGTGAGCTAGGACTGTTTGAAGGCTATGAGCTCTGAATGTGACTCAGGTAATAGGGTGTTGGGAGCACCCATATGATCCATATGTTTTACATAGTCTAGGTACACAGATACCTTATTTTTGTTAAAGGTGCATTATCTGAAGTTTACTCCTAATATGCTTGTGTCAAAATGTATTCAGTGCAGTGAACCGTAGTCCTCCACTAGAGGTCGGCAAAGGCTCACTCAGAGCAGAATGCCTCATAGTTGTGTTTTAAGAAGTGGCTTGTCTTGAATGAAATAGAAATCCAGGAAGTGTGAGGAACAAATGTCCAACAATAAAGGAACAAAGGTCCAACAATAAGTAAACAGTAGTCTAAGAGGGTTTCATGATATTCTTCCTCACAATTCTTTGTAAGACTATAAAAGATTTTTTTTTTTCATTTTGTTATTAAAGATCAAATTTTAGAGTCAAATTAAAAATAGTGTCACTAAAGGTCTTGATTGTTTGTAATGTAATGACCAGGGATTAAAGATTGCAATGCATGTGAATACTATGAAGCAGGGTGAAGTGCGTGTGTGGATAGGTTCCAGCTGCTAGCAGTTTGACTTCATGAATAACATGCCCATTTTTCATCTCCACCAGTGGAAAGATGCAAAACCCGATGATCTCATGGATTCCAAGTTGAGATGTGTCTTCGAGCTGCCTTCTGAAAACGATAAAGTGGTAAGAGGCACTGCTACACATTAAAAATTGACTTTAAGCAAAATGTCAGGTTTAATGGTTTTCACACACACAACTTATTCTAAACTTGGAAATTTCCACAAAGCTTCATACTTATTTCTCAAATGTATCTGCTATAAAGGCTAAAGTTCAGCACAATGATTCATGACTCATTCCCAACCCTCATCTCAATATCACCTAAGATACAGAATTGTCTTATTTTTTTTTTTTTAAATGCAGTAGGTCAGAGGGATGCTCTTCACACTAAGCCAACTAAATGGTGAACTGCAGAAATATGTAGATGATGGACAATGAGCAGCCTGCAGAAACTAAAGCCTCCACATACCCTCTACAAAATGATAACATGCTGCTGCGTTAGTATTACAATATTTTGGATGGACAAGCTGTATTGCAGGGCAGTTCCATGGATCACGTGTGATTTTAGTTATGTGACCACAGAGACGTGGGCCAGCTCTACTTTAGCTGCGCTGAGTCAGGCTCTCAGCTTAGTGCCGTGTAGTTAGACTGATGTTGGGGATTTCCTTCCTTCAGTCTCCTCTTCAGCGGGTGATCTTCATGGTCAAGTGGGTTATGGTCTGGTGACTGGGCCAGTCCGTAACCCTCTACTTTGCCCTCTGATGCAGTCTCGTGTTTACTTGGGCAAGTGCTCTGGGTCATTTCTTTTTCTGGTTGCTCCCAGTTAGTTCTGATGCACCTCTCTGTGTAAATCATGTCATCATGAGTTACTGCATCAATAAGGATTAGGTACTGATTTCCAGAAGCAGCCACGCAAACCTTGTAGGAGTTAACCTTGGTCTCGTCTGTCCATAGAGTTTGTTAGAGAGGTTTTGTGGCTCATCTTGTTTTTGCTAATTCTAACCTCACTTTAACTGCTACTACTGATTACGGTTAACATCTTGTGGTGTGTGTGTTTCTGCATATAGTGAGTTATGTCTTCACCTCTGATCTGTGGAGTTGGCTGCTAATGTCACCTTGTTTGGGCCAGATCTGCTAATATTGGCTGTTTTAATACTCCAGTAATTTCTTTTTTATTAGGAGATAAAAATGATGTATGTTCTTTTTGGCTCTATGACTGAAACACAGTTAATAGCTATTTATTACTTATACAGTCAGTCTTGCAGGACACACCTGGATGACAAACTCACCCATCACAACCCTTCTAATATATTATAAAAAGGTCATTGTTTCCTGTTTGACTAAACAAAGTCACGTTTTCTCAGTCTGACGCATGGACTCTCATCTAGAGGGCAATTTCACTACATTTCATCTTGTTTTGTTTTTTGTTGGGTAGAATGACGTGGAGGTGGCCAAAACACCTCCACTGACTTACTCTGCAAAGGTTGACCCAACAACAGCCACGGTGCCTGTCCATGCCTCAGTGGACGATTCAGAGCTGAAGAAACTGCAGGAGAAGTGCAAGAGGATGCAAGTTGAGCTGAACAAGCTGGCGGACGAGAACCGAAAATTACAGGTTAGATTGTAAACTGTTTCATTCAAAAGTGACTTGCATGAATTGCGCAACCAGTGCATTTGATTAATTCTAAGATCCGGTTCACAAGCTGAGTTATATTGCAAAGCAGTAATTATATTTAATATTTGATAACTTTTTTTTTTTTTTTTTTTTTTAAGTATCAGACCACTTTTGAGATGCGGCTGGTCTTCTCTCATTTCTGTGATCAGTTTGTGCTTACACTTGACGAGTTAAATATTATTTCTATGCAAATTTTATATTTCAAACTGAGGTTCTTTTACTTATTTTCCTGCAGGCGGATGTTATGAGAAAGGCAGACTACATGACATCAAACTCAAATAGCCTCCTTGGCCGAGAAGCCACCACTGCCTCCTTGCCATCCCTCCTCGTCGTCATAGCAGCCATCTTCATTGGATTCTTCCTAGGGAAGTTCATCTTGTAGACTGGGAGACGCATGCCAACCGTATCCCCCGCCCTGGCTCTGGAATCAAAGCCTGGAAGAACCAAGACGTCTTTCTGTTGACTTTGCCATATCATTGGTAGTGTGGCCTACAGTGAACACATCTGTACAGCATCATTTGAAGGCTTCGCCTTTTTACAATGTTACACGGTTAGTATACACAGAGTTGAGAAGAGGGAGGCAACAATGTTACACGGTTAGTATACACAGAGTTGAGAAGAGGGAGGCAACAAAGTGGTGTGCTCCCTTTTTGTTTTTTGTTGTGGTGGCTGTATTATACAGGTGATTTGGTAGGACAATGAAAGATGTATACAGTCAACATGAAATCTGCACCTAGAAAGACCAGCGGGCAAGAGGCCGTCAAAAGGTTAGATCTTTCTCTGTTTTTAATAGGATTTGAATGAATTGTTAGGTGTGTTGTAAATGTTTTAAATTCTTTTAAACAAAAAAGGAAAGAACTTCCATCAAAAAGACCTTGCTACCTGTTGCTGGATTGCCTCTGAAGTAAATTTGTTCAGTTCGTAATTTCTACTTCTTGTCTTGGAATGTTCAGGTCCAGCTGGGGATATAGGTGCCTCCTTGTACATTTTCACTTTCCTCATGACGCCAATGCAGACTTTTTATTATTGTTATTATTATTATTATTATTATTATTATTATACAAAGCATATGTTCTTTCTCAGTCAAATATTGACCAAATAAGGTCTCCATTCTTAAAATCTGTCCCATAGTATTGAAGAAATAAAAATGAAAATGTGGTTTTAATGGCCTTTTCCTGTGTCTCTCATCAGTGACACGCCCTCAAATGACATAGAAGTGCGTTTCTGTCAGTTGCATTGTATTTTTTTTTTTAACCTTATTACAAGCAAAAATAACGCAAGCTAACTGGGGTTTGTAAATATACTCTATATCCAGCTGTTATAGCAGCTGTATAAGTGCCAAGAGTCATAAAAGTAGGAAACGATTCCCAGCCTCAAACATTTGCTATTTTAGGAGCTTTAAATGAAGTAAACTCTTGAACATGCTTTGTTTGCAGACTTACAAAATGAGCTGGACGTTTGGATCAGCTTCTGATTGTACTGAGAATTTAGTTTTGGAATGATGGTTTTGTGTTTTAAGCCTCTATAGTCTGTGACTTGGTTTTTCTGATGCTGTCTTGCCAACGTAATTTTATACCCTTTTTTTTTTTTTTTTTTTGCATCTAAATCTGCTGTGGTCATTTTAGCCCGATGGGTAAAATACAAGATCCTTGCTTTCCACAAAACCAAAGGCTACAATCATTATATTAAAGCGTAAAATAATATGATTCATAGTGACTCCTTCAGGACTGGATAGCTTGGGAAAGGCCACTGCGTTTTCCTTTTAGTTTTCTGCCTTGGCAGTGGAAAAAGTAGAAATGCATGTTTTACTGTAATTATAATCAGTATTTGCTGATTCTTTGGTTTTTGCCAGTATGAGGCAATAGAGGTGCTTTGATTAGATAAGCCGTTCGTCTGCTTAAAGAAACAAATATTGGCTAATTACACAGATTAGTATAGATGTGTACGTTAGCAGTTAAATTGAGTTATCAGTGATAAGTACCACTAGAGACAACTACTGTAGCACAAATAGTTGTCAAGAGTTTTTTACTTTTTGCATTATATTGGTAAACTAATCCCTGAAATTAAATTGTTATTTCAGCCTTTAAGTCCAGTGTTGTTTGAGCTGAGTTACTCTTATACCAGTTTAATGTAGATGACTGTAAAAATCTTTTAATTCTAAAAACGTTTTTCTAATATGTATAGCCCTACTTTATGTAAAAAGTTCGCTTGACCTGATTTAGAACCTGCAGCGAAACCCAACAAGTTGTGTCACTGTTACACAAATTAGTTGTAATTTGGCAGTAGTTTGTTCGTAAGCACAGTCATAGGTCATAAAAACAAAGCTGTAGGTCAAGTAGCAGCCTTCGAACATGTCTCATTTAATTGTTCAGAATAGACAACAGGGCGTGTTAGACTTGGAAGCACTCTGGTTTATTTGTTGAGCAAGTGTTAATTGGGACAACTTAATCAAATCCAGTACTTTAAAAAATGAGTTCAGTGATCTCTGTTTTGCTCTATGACCCTGTGCTTGAAATAACTTTTATACTAGAGACAAAGTGTAAATGGAAAAGGAAAAGCTAAAGTAATCCTATATTACATTACTGGTAATAGATGTCAATTTGTTTTACAGCAGATAATTGTTGCAGTTTTTTACTAATTTCCTCCACATTTATAGCTGCTGTACTTGTTCTAAGTGATTTCTTAGACTGCCTTGTAATTTACCATAAATTACTTACGTTTTAATGAATTTGATAACTAATCAAAATTGAGGGAAGGCTAAAAGTTTTTCTGAAATTCTCAAATTTCTGATGATTAGATTTAGGAACAAATCTGTAAAAACTAAATCGGTATGAAACAATAATTGGATATATGCATTGTTGTCCTGCGCTTGGCCACATTATCCAGCTGAAAGTAAACATGTCTTAGTTTGTGTATGTCTCTATTATAGATGGGTATTGCAGTTTACGCTATACAAACACTTTACAGGTACAGTTTCCAACTCTTCCATGTTTCTCACAGAAACGGCTGCTTTCTGGTCAGTGACAAATATTTCCTTCAGATCAGTCTTTCGTCACATCCAGAGCAACAATTATCTCAGTTCAGACTCTTGTTAAACAAATGGGTCTGTTCAGGTAGTGCCGTTCCCTTTTACTCTACAGTGGCTCACAAGCATCTTCTCCTTGGGAACCTATTGTCAGAGGGTCTACATATCAAATAGTCTTTTTGCAGTACATACGTTTATAGTTGCAGCTAAAATACAGTAAAAACAAAGTCAGCCTCTCAGGTTCGTGTGGATATAGACATCGTTTCGTGTTTGTGGAAACCGGCAGGTCGACCTTTGGTCCCACTGTAAAGTGCAGTTTCTATGGTGCAGTGGTGTCGAGTCTTTGGCAGATGAAGGAGTTCAGAGGATCACGAGCACCAGTTTACATCCTCTACTACTTTTGCTGGTTCAACAGTCTCATTGTCTGCTCTGCAAATGTGCAGGTCTTTGTTTGGGGTTTAACGCTGCCAGAGGAGCAGCAGAGCTGTGACCGCCACCATGTGTTTCTGGCTGACTCCTCCCGTGCAGCCGTTGTGGGGCGGCGAGTGGCTGTCGGCGCCCTGGCTGAAGTCCGACGCCTGCCCGCTGGACGAGCACTGGACCAGGGGCATCTGGTAGGAGGTGGCCCGCTTCTCCGGCCGGTCGGGGCTGGAGCCGTCGCTGGGGCGCTGGCCGTTGTAGAGCAGGTAGCGGCCGCGGGCGTCCTGCTCCATGCGGAAGAGCTCGTACTCCGTGTGCGGCAGCCGGATGCCGAGCGCCACGCAGCCGTTGGTCACGGTGACGTCCTGCTCCACCCCCACCTGCCAGGAGCCCTGGGCGCCGCACTCGTTCCCGTTGAAGACGTTGAGCAGCGAGGTGGTGGCCAGGTCCATGGGCGTCACCGTCATGTGGTTGACTGGAGGGAGGAACACAGGCGCTGAGTCTCAGGAGAGGATGAAGAGCGAGAGGCGCCGCTCCTCTTCCTCGTCTTACCTTTAAACACGAAGTCGGTCCCGCCCATGACGCGCGTGGAGTGCAGCCCGCGGCTGTAGCGCCCGCGGGCGTAGATGGTGAAGGTGGGGTGTTTGCAGACGGGGTCCGAGTAGTGGTAGTAATGGCCCTCCCACGTGTGGTTGTTGTCGTGGAAGACGAAGTGGCGCGTGAGGAAGAGGGCCTCCGGGCGCACCTCGCAGCGCTGGCTCACCCACTGGCCGTACAGCCCCACCGTCAGGTCGGCCCGCGGCGGCAGGATGGGCGGGTGGAACTCGTCCGAGCGGTAGATGATGCGACAGACGATGCAGCCGTGGTCGTGGTTCTGGCAACAAGGCAGAGAAGAGAACAGGTCACTTAATCTACAGTCGATTTGCATAATCTGTCCTGTCCCTAACATAACATGGAACATAAATGAAAGAAGAAAAAAAGTGATGAAAAGCATAAGTCCCAGATTCAGGTCCAGTTTGGTGCTGAACCTGAATCTGTGAACTGTTTAAAAGGCAGAGTTCAAGCTTTCACTCAACATCGCATCCAGTGAACACGTCAGCGCTGGGAACATTTTGAATCCAGTGTATTGTGTGATGAAAAACCACAAAAGGACGACTGGCGTCTGCTCAGAGGTGAAGGAGGAAAAACTATTTCCTTCAGTCTGAACCTCTGGAGCGTTGGAAACCAGACGAGGCTCCAGCATTTTCTCAGCGTGATCGCATCATTTCACAGCAAGAGACAGATGTGTGGTCGAAGACGAGCCGCGACAGGAAGTCGCACAACGAACTGTAAGCAGCGTTTTAATGCTCCACACCAACAACATGGGAACGGGGCCTCATGGATTCAGAGATGAAGCCTGGACCTGGGCCTCCTGCTCATCCAGGCCTGAGAGAGCGATCACCGCATCTCTTATCTGAGTCTATATGTGGAAACTGGAAAGTAAATACAGAGCACAGAGGGAAGGCTAAGAGCACGTACCCCACAGTTTACTGTTTATACATGGAGACGGGGAGCAGGAGGGGGGGGGGTGTCTCTGCTGCAGGTGTGGAAAACATGTTCCAGACCTGCAGGAAGGTCTGTCACAGCACAGGCAGGAAAATCATGGGGTTTGACAGGAAGCATGTGTCCTTTCTATGGACACTCACCTGTCAGACAATGGGGGGATGGGCTGAGTAAGTGCTTATTAAAGGTGACGTGCCTTCTGACCTCAGGGTGTTTCAAACACAGCCCATTCGTTTCTCCTTGATTTACTGACTCTTTATTCATCTCATGTCACTTATCCTACTGCTATCACACTGATTTTAGCTACATGCTGTAACTATGATGCCCTTTTTTACCACATACTATACTGTGACACTTATTGCAGCATGTGGTAGATTTATATTTTAGTACGTTGTGAAAAACCTGCCTTACTCCGCTTCACTTAAAACCCAGTCCAAGCCACAGTCAGTGAAGGAGGACTGGATGGAATGGGCTCTGTTTGGCAGCCATCTTTCATTTGGTCATTCTGGGGACTGGAGCCATGGCTCCGTGAAGGACACTGTCCAGAAAATGTTTTATGAGGAACAGACTTAGAGGCTTATTTACAGACCTACGGGTGATGCATCGAGCTACAGCCTGTGAACACACAGGATTTTGCAGGCACAAAACATGAACCAACCTCCAGGAAACAACCGTGCTTCACGTGATAAAACCTGAGATCTCCTCATCGTCACAGCCATCGCTACCCAGACGACGGGAAACGGAGAAAACAACCCTAAAAACGCAGTCGCCGCCTTCCTGTTGCATCACCGCCGAGATCCACCCAGTGACCACAAATGCACACGCTTGCACCGAGACCAGGCTCCGGCTCAAGATTAATGGACTGGACAGTCATCAGGGCAATAAAAGTGCCCAGAGAGAGGCCAGTGCAACCTCAGTAGACGCTTGAGCTGAGCACTTAGTGAAGGAAGGAGTGAGGTATGTCACACTGCAGCACCACAACATACGGAGGTCACAGCACAATTTACTGTTACTGTACCACAGCCGTAAAATTACAAACGTTAAGGACGGTGAACATTCCCATAATTCATATTATTATGGAAACAGAGCCTAAAGGGTCAGTTCACCCAAATTACAAATCCCCAAATAACTTCCCTGCTCCACTCTAAACAAATGAACCCACTGAAGGACTGAACTATTTACCGTTCAAACCCACTGGACGCATCTAATCATCACTGCATGAAGGAGATCAACGTTGCAGTTCCTACTGCCTTATTCTAATAGTTTACATCATTGGCGTTGATGAACACGCTCACGTCTGCGACAGGACAGACATCAGCAGAGTTCATGTGGATGTGGTGAATGGGTGAATGGGCTGCAGAGACCCCCGCTTCAGGTTTGCGGTTTGATTCCAGCCCCAGGCATGCATGAAATCAGAGCCGGAATGCGCCCGCTGGAATAATTCATACGTGAATACAAATTCTACCAATACCACATGTTGATCGCTCCCAGAGATAGGTCCGGTCTCGCGTGGAGCAGAGCAGCTCTGCTCATTAGAGCATCACAGGCGCTCGTCTGATCACAGCCCGACCCGTTTACACGGCGACCGGCACGTGTGGATTTAGACAGTGGACCCGAACAGGATTTCACTGTAATCTCTGTGGAGGGTGACAGTGAAAACATGGCTCTAGGGTTTCACCCAGCAGGGAAACTGCTGTTCGGCAGAGTAAACAGAGAAATTACATCCCGTAAGTGCAGAAGGGGGAAGAAAGGGCCCTTTATTACAGCTAAATCTGGGAAATTAGAGCAGCATGTACATGTTTCTGGTTTGTACCAGGGCAAATTTTAGCGTACGAGGCTGCAGGATTACAGACATACACTGATCCCAAGTCAGATTTGGCTGAGTTTGCTCGCCACAACAGGTGGTCGGAGAGTGTGGATACGAACGAGCTGCTCCCCAGCAGGTCAGACCTGAGAGGGCTCGCGTAACAAAAGCCACAGCTCCCAGTGCGCTCACGCCCACTGGTGCGTGTGGTCCACACAGTGGGAGTGGAGTTCAGCAGAGGTCGCGCCCGCTCGGGTCCGAAAACAAAAACCCGACCTCCGGCCCAGTTTTACGTTCCAGTGAACACAACACCAGGTTCAGGGGGTCCGAGGAGCTCGTCCCGGAGGCTGAACCGGCGACTCGCTCACACTTCCAAATGCTGTTTGGAAACCCAACAGTACCATGTGCAGCAGAACCACCAACCACACACACACACACACACACACACACACACACGGGACCGACCTTGGCGTTCTGCAGGGCCGTCTGGTAGCTGGACGGCTTGTAGTAGAGCCTCTGCGACGGCTCGGTGTGGATGTCGCCCAGGAACAGCTCCTCCACCAGGTGGTCCAGGTTGTGGTGCAGGTACTGCTTCTCCACCCGCAGCAGCTGCAGCTCGTGCATGGCGAAGTTGAGCTCCCTGGAGCAGTTGTAGCCGCCCTCCTCGCTCCACAGCTCGTAGGGCACGCCGGGCTCCCAGCCGCCCCGCGCCGCCGCCCGGCAGCTGCCGTGGAGCCGCCGGCCCAGCTCCTTGGCCACGGCGGCCGTGTGGCACGCCACGTGGACCCGGTGCAGGTGGTACTCGGCCTCGGTGCCGCCGCGGATGATCCAGGAGGCCTGGCGCAGGCGCAGGCGGCCCCGGACCAGCAGCGTGTAGGTGGGCCGGGTGCAGTGGTTGTCCTCGTAGTAGAACTGGTGAGCGTGGAAGGTGTTGTTGGGGTAGAAGCGGTAGGAGCGCGTCAGGAACTCCGGGCCGGGCCGCACCTCACAGCTGCAACAGGAAGACATGGAATGAAGCTGAACCCAGATCAGGTGGGAGAAGGTATTTCACGCTCACATCCCTGGTTCCTTTACCTGGTGGAGACCCAGTGGCCCTCTATGATGGGAGGCATCTGCACCGTGATGCGGGCCCCGTTGTGGAGGTGCTTCAGCATGTGTTGGCACTGGGAGTCCGTGACGGAGCGGCCGTAGGTTTTCTCCAGGCGGCTGGAGTAGTGGCGGGAGGAGGCTTGGGCCCATCCTGGGGGGGAGGGGGGGACGTGGTTAGACCCTGCCCACCGGAACCCTACATTTGACTCCATGAGCTTCAACCCCTCAACCAGGTGAGTCCCACACAAACCCCTCTCTCCCGCTGAGTCCCCTCAACGCAGAGCAGCGCTTTCACCAAGAGCCCGAAATGCTGCAACATCGGATATTAAAGCAATTTCAAAGCTTGGAGCCCACGAAAAAAAAAACCTCGAAGCTCGCATTCCAGTGAGGATTTGCTGAATTTAATACTCCAATATCACCAAAATCTACCTTGAAATGTGAAGGCCTCGCCTTAAATTCTCCCCGTCCGCCTCAGCTTGCCACTGCGCGTTCAATCCCAGACCAACGACACAGAAACATCTGATCAAAAGAAACCGAAGCTCCGCTAGGAACAAACCGCGCGCCAGCTGTTGTGCCGAAGCGTGCGTGTGAATCACCACATCACAGCGGCGCTGAGCGGAGGCCGGACGGCGGCGGGGACGCGATCCCCGCGACGCGGCGCTGCTCGTCTGGATTAGGCTCCAAAGGGACGGCCCGGCAGCTGCTCGGCACCAGGCCCATCGGGTTCGCACCTGCAGCCGGGCCGGGCCGGGAGCCGAGGGGAACAAGCCCACTGGATGCACAAACCACGAGAGGCTCCTGGACATAAACACAGGAGATGCTCCAGAAACGCACAAAAACACGGCCCTGTTACTATGAGGTCATGTTTCAACAGAGAGGTCTGCAAATAATTACTCCAGTATTAAAACTGTTGTTGAGCTAATTGATGAATTTGGGTGTGGCCCCAAAACAGTCACGCTGAGAAACCAGAGAAGCACAAGCTAACTGGACATCACACGGCAGCTGAGTGGGTTTGGATCATCTTCTGGAACTAAACAAACTTTAAATCTTATTTCAAATGTGCAAAGCTACAAACTGGTTTCCATTTTATTATCTTGCACAACCCTCATTAACATTTATTCACTGGGAAAAGCCAGAGCTTTATTTAAAGCAATTTAGTTACAAATAAATTTTATGAAGCATCGGAGGTTTATGTTATATCAAAGTCTAACACGAAGCCTGAATGGAAAACAGGCTGGTGCCGAAACAAATGAGGAGATGATTAAAAAGAGGCCGCGGCCGTTCGTTCGTTGAAGAGAAAGCGTCGCGCGTCTCGTCCTCCACGCGTTTCAAACGCGCTGGACGCGAGTTCGGAGCCTTTTTCCTTCATTAAGGCAATAATCTGAGTCAGTTTCGCTCAAACCCTCTGCCGTCCCTCAAACCGATTTGAAATCAAAGAGGCCGCAAAGCTCCCAGAGCCCGAGACCGCGGAGAACACTTCCAGTTGGCCCGGGCCCAGTGGTGAGGTAACACCGGGACCCGAACGGGCCGAGAGGCTCCACGTCGTCATGAGGAGGGAAATCCAGCGAGAGCGGACAAAGGGCCGTTCTTTGACTCCTCTCAGAGTCTGGCGGTCGACAGGAACCAACAAAAACGTGACAGCGTTCAGTCTGCGCTTCAGAACCACTGCAACCAACAAAGAACCCGCCCATGATGATGATGGGCCGACTCGCTCATGCGTCAGGATTTTCCACTGATTCCCACGAGGACACTGGGTCTCAGCAGGAACCTGGACCCGCCGCCGACGGCACGTGTCCAGCTCACGGAACCGGGCCCGGATCCGACAGGATGCTGCTAATTGTCGGGCCGGTTCCTCTGCAATCACGGCGCTGATTGCTGGGCCTCGTCGGAGCGCCGCCGGCCGCCTCCTCAGAAGTCACACATCAAACGCGCTGATTTCCAGGCGGCTTTGAACGCCTCAGTGACCAGACGGCACCAAATGCAGCTACACCAACAAACACACTGTTCACGGCGTTTGTTCATGCAGTCGTTTACACGGAGGGAAATAGCAGTAAATTCAAGCAAGATGTTTAATTTCTACTGTGCCATCACTTAAAATTCACTAAAAGTCTGTATTTGCCTCTTCAGCTTTGAGAGTAAATTTTAATTTGCATTCCTAAAATATTCCTTCACAGATTAGATTCCTCACTGAACTGAAGGCTCACTGTTACAGACACTTTTAGGATGTTTTATCAGTTTTGAGCTTCACGTTCATTCGTTTTCATACCTAATTTGAGAAGAACTCACTGCTATCGGCACATTTTCTGATCTTCCAACCGTCCCATCCATCATGAGCTCCATCATGAGGTCCAGACCCGACGCTGGAACGTTCCCATACATTTAAAAAGCTGGATCAGCTGGAAGCGTGAGCTACGAGCAGCTGCTGCTCCACATCGGCTGCGTGTGACTTCTGCTGCAGGTTTTTCCCCTGTTGCACACGGATGCAGGGTGAGCGTGCGTTCCACCGCCACCGAAGGAAAGGCTGCAATAACGCGCCACCTAATTGAACGTTGCATGCACTTAAACACACTGCAGGATAAGTGGCCTCCAAAACGTTGTTTTATCTCCCGGCCATTTGAAGTTGCAGCCAAACGCTGCCTCCGCTGTCACTGGCAACAGATGGAGCGGGTCAACGGAGTCCCATAATCCTCTGCTGCTCGGCCAGGGGTTTCCATCGGGATCTGCTGTTTTAAGTGGCTCTCGGCTCCGCTTTCATCTGCCCCGCAGCCTCAGGGAAGCTCTTTTATTGGCTCTCAGCCTCCGTCACGTTCATCGCGGTGCGTGAGGGACAACTGCTGCTGCCGCTGGACACGCGGGCGTGACGGCAAACAGGTGCGGAGGAAAACGCATCACGGCAGGTGACGAGTGCGACGCAACACGGGGGGAGCATGTTTCAAAAGCCACTTGTGACTAAAAGCAGAATCCAGCCTTTGTTGTGTTCGGCAAACAAGACATTTTACGCACACGTGGAAAAATAAACGCACGTTACTGTATGTACAAGTTACGGAAAGTTCTTACCCCAAAAAGCAGCGAGGAGCAGCAGCGTGGACGACGGCCCCATTCCGAACACCGACGGACTGGAACGAGCCTCACTGGTCGCACTGGGCAGACGAGCCTTTGCTTCGCGCGGCGTCCTCGTTTATTCCGACGCAAAGCCAAACATTGTGGACGGAACACTCCAGCGGCACCCGAGCATCACGAGAACGTCTCCGGTTCATCGACCAAAACGAACCTCACAAAAAACACCTAAACACGGAACCGCGGTCCAAACTCTCAAACTGTCCAGAACTCGATCCGCTGAAGGAACCCAACTTGTTGACGCGCGTCCCTCCTGCGTCCTGCGCGCTGGAGGAGGCTCCGCAGTGTGCGCGGACTGCGCGCACACCCGCCTCACTGCACGTTTTGTGGGCGTGGATTTGGAGCTGAAGTTATGCGCGCACTGCGCAACTTTGGAGATGTTTATAATGTGGGTCATGAATTATGTTTTAGTTTGCCTCAAACCGAAAACAGTGTTTTTATTGCACGTCCTTAATCACGAAGCCTAAAATGTACCTGCTCTGCTTCTACTGTGGTTCCGTCACAGGTTCTGAAGTTAAAAACTCTGAGAAATGAACGGAATCGAAGTGACTTCACGCTGACACAGTGATCCTGGATATAAACGGTTCCGGCTCAGTGAATTCACTCCTTTCAGCTCCGTTTTCAGCTTCTTCTTGTTATCACTCATGATGGATGCTGCTCATTTTTCACAACTGTCGCTCTCAAATTATGCACCTCGTCGCAGTGCGTTTGCCCGAAGGGAGGAACGAAGCAGAGCACCTGTGTGTGTGTGTGTGTGTGTGTGTGTGTGTGTGTGTGTGTGTGTGTGTATGTGTGTGTGTGTGTGTGTGTGTGTGTGTGTGTGTGGTTGGTACTCTGGATATGTGTGTGTGTGTGTGTGTGTGTGTGTGTGTGTGTGTGTGTGTGTGTGTGTGTGTGTGTGTGTGTGTGTGTGTGTGGTTGGTACTCTGGATATGTGTGTGTGTGTGTGTGTGTGTGTGTGTGTGTGGTTGGTACTCTGGATATGTGTGTGTGTGTGTGTGTGTGTGTGTGTGTGTGTGTGTGTGTGTGTGTGAGAGAGAGAGAGAGAGACCCGGGCCTTGAATTTCTGCCTCTCATGTGGTTCTTTGCTTCTCTCTGATCTTTTGACCCTCAGGCGACTCTGCTCCTGCTGTTTATTCATCCACTCATACGGTCGGACACTGAGGCTTTAAACACAGATTGTATCTGCACAAAAGACACCAAAAGATACATTTCTTCTGTTATTTTCAATATTCTAACCAGACCGTGCACAAACGCACAGGAACAAAAACGAAGCAGCAGAACCAGAGACATTTTATGCAACACGTTCCTCATTACTGTCAGAATCTGGCAACTGTGTTTTTGTGTATTAGTGAATCATCATGGGTGCAAAAATAAAAAAGACAGCTGCCAGTACAGATACTGCAGTTCTAGAGCTATAACTACAGTACCCACAATGCAACACAACCACAGATGAGTCAGGAGGTTTAAAGGTGTTATGCAAAAAAAAATTGAATATTTAGTCTCCTTCTAAAATGAGGAGCCACAGGAATCTGACAAACACACCTTCAACTTTTTAAACAGGTTTGGAGGAACAACTAATTAATTCCTGATCAACGTAAACTTAAGCGGGTTTGGTTTCAGTCGTGCTGAAATATTTGTGGCAGCTTAAGGTTTTTGAAGGGACAACAAAGGAAGCTCCACACAGAAACAGTGCTTCACGTGCTGATCCAGTAATCCTCAGCAGAGCAATGCCACTGAGGGGCTTCTAATGAATTTCTATTGTTAACCTGCAGCCTTCGCCCTCGCGGCTGCCTCCCTGTGTACGCTCCACGCCAGTCGCTTTCTTCTTCTAATCCTGGATCCACGCTCTGGGAGAGTGACTTCAGCCTTCCTCTCCCTCTCCTAATTCCTCCTTCTTTCAAGGTCCGGAAAAGCCGCAGAGCGAGATCCGGACAAACAGACTGATGGGATTTGGAAGAAGCCCCGGAAGGGGCATTAATAAGGGGACTGTGGAGGAGCGGCTGGAAGCAGGGAGGCGAAACTGGGAGGCCTGTTCCAGGGAGGTGACCTCTGTGTTGTCCTGTGTGGCTAATCAAAGCATCGCTGCTCGGCCTTTGTGTTTCTGCAAGAATGCCATCTTTGTGGCGTGAAAATAAAACGGCCTCGAGGTGCAGCGGAACCCGCCAGGAACCCGTCAGGAACCCGTTACCCGGGCCGCCACGTGTTGCTATAAGAACCCAGCGTCTCCGCCTGTACGTGCTGGTCTCCCTCACATGCGTTCTGCATTAAACCTTTATTATCAGTGTCCCTAAACATGTCAGAGCAGATGAATGTGAGCAGCGACGTTTCAAAGATGCTGTCGCTCTGTTTCTGATTAAAGCCGTGTTCCGAAGGCCCGGATGACTGTTTTCTGTTTGCGTCTGTCTTCACGTCTCCCTGAGGATGTTTGTGTCATTTCTAGAGGCAGAGTGAGCAGGGAGGGGCTCACTCTGAGTTATGAGACTCTAATTGTTGAGCTCTTTTTTCGTTACGACAGAAGAGTTACCGACTCAGATTAGCGGCAACAACGGCGCAGTGTTTCCAGTGACACTGAAGTGTCACTGAGTGCAAAGCAGGCGCTAAAACCTAGCGACTGGGGCAGAATTTAACACATGAGTTTTAAAAATGAACGTTAACGAGCTTGTGATGATATTTCTTATTTCTTATATGATGATGAATGATGACGATGGTGATAAATTGTTAGCTTAAACCGTTAGCTTGATAGCGTGACAGCGGGGAGAGTGCAGCGCGTCACTGGGCATCGCATTAGGAAACATCACCCTGCAAGAATGTTGAACTTCATGTGAGAACTGTCCTCATCATGCACTCATGTGTCTCCATTTCCATATCTGATGAACATCTCATCCTGCCGCCATCCCACAAATTTGGAGAAAAAGTCCAAAGGCGCCAGAAGTTTTAGCTCCTGCTGTGAGTCTAGTTAGAAAAACTAGATATAAAAGAACCGAAAACATCCTGTTAGACGACTAGTTAACGCTGGTCAACCTCCATGACCTCACAGATTTCATCCACACCGACAAACCTCTGTGTAAAATGTAAAACCCATTACCTACATGTTCATTTCACGGCTAAGTGAGAGTTTCATTTTGACGGAGTGGAGCACAAAGCCTGGTGGAGAAGTGCAGATTCAATATGGCCGCCATCTGCAGCCGCAGAGAGAATTTAAACAATACGGTTAAATCAATCCAGACTGAGAGCGGGAACAGACAGAGGGAAAACAGGAGAGGGAAGATTAAAGAAGAGTCGCTCGTCTTCCCACTGTCTCATCTTATTTCCTCTCTGGACAGATTTCTGATCATAATTCACAAACAGCCGTTAATTGTCCGGCCTGAACTGAACTGCAGTCTGTAGGAAGAAGCCGACGTTGAAGCAGGGAGGTTTTGAGCGCTGGCTTCAGGTCGTGAGGTGATTGACAGGAAGCAGAGCGTAACGGAGGGAAACCTCAGCTTGTCACGATAAGGTGCGACGCCGCGTTCCCGTTGACGGGTCGCGTTGGCTGCAGGGATTTTATAGCTCCACACAGGAATGGAGCTGAACTCAGATAGAAGTCTGTGACGCAGCATGAAGTCTCAGTCGGGTTACGAGAGGCTGCGTCAGAGTCGGGATTCTTCTGGTTTCTGCGGGTTCTGGCCCGTACACCGGTGTCTTCCTTCCCCGACGGGCCCCGGTTCCTCCTCCGTGGTGCCAGGCGGCCCGGCTCAGCCCAGTGCGGGAGGAACCAAAGGCCTTCAGCCCAGAGAAGCGCGGCTGATTCGTGCTAAAAGCAAAGCCACAGCCATAAACACACATGGTGGAGTCCGGGTGCAGGAAGAACCGAGCCGCCACCTGAACCACACGACACCGGGCTCTGGAGCCGAACGCTGCAGGTCGCAGTTTCATAGGAAGACGATGACATTTCTTATTTATATTAGAGCTCTGAGGGAGACAAGGACTTTAACAGACTGAGTCCATTACTAGGTTTCGTAAGATGTAAATATCTCAAAGCAAAGCGTCACCAGCTGAGGAGCTGTTGTGGAGCTTTGGAGTTCATCCCACGGACTCTTCCCGCTTGTCAGCGAAGTGCAGATGTTTAAATAAACACTCAACTCATTCCTAAGCCTCAACTCTGCAGCTAAATCGCTCCTTCACGGAAGACCGACCTCTCCGCGGACCCACAGGTGGATTCCACCTCTGGACCCGGTGCCTCCGGCCCCTCGGACCCCACTTCACACCACAAAAAATGACATCCATCCATCCATCCATCCATTTTCTTAACCGCTTACTCCCTAGTGCGGGGTCACGGGGGTGCTGGAGCCTATCCCAGCTGGCTACGGGCGAGAGGCAGGGTACACCCTGGACAGGTCGCCAGTCCATCGCAGGGCAACACATAGACAGACAACCATTCACTCACACACCCACACCTACGGGCAATGGAGAGAAGCCAATCAACCTAATGCACGTCTTTGGACTGTGGGAGGAAGCCGGAGAACCCGGAGAGAACCCACGCAAACACGGGGAGAACGTGCAAACTCCACACAGAAAGGCACCAGGGCCGCCTCCGGGAATCGAACCCAGAATCGAATCGAACCTTCTTGCTGTGAGGCGACAGTGCTACCCACCGCACCACCGTGCCGCCCACAAAAAATGACACTCTCTGCTTTTTGTCACGTTACGATGAGGGCCCACTTTCAAACTCGACACGCTTCCCTGGAGTTGTCAACAAGCCGGCTGGGAACAAAACCATTACATAAAGAAGAAAGGGACTGAGCCGCAACAACTAGAAAGCACTAAAAATGAATGTTATATGTTACAAATCATTTACTTACGATTTGTCAGCACAGAAAACCAACATCCCTACGTTTTTATTATCTCTAACTCATAGCGTCACTTGTCTACTTAGACCAAAGGATGGACAGATTTAGGAGGTCAAAGGTCAAAGGCTCTCATATCAAGCCTCGAGGAAAACTGGCACAGACGCTCACTTGGTTTCAAGACCGTCTGTGTATAATTAAAATAAAAGCAGGTGAGACTATGATGTGATGGTGTGTTAGCATCCAACTGCTCTGCTGGGCTTGAACCACTGCTAGCCAGCACCGCTAACCACCACGCAGTCCTCCTGGCCCCTATTAGCATCATCTGTTATCAATGTGGACACCTCAGAGGCTAAATGTGATTTAGTATGATTCATTACTGGTCCCTTCAGCCGTCGGGACAGGCCTCTGCAGAGAGAAAATCAAACCCTGACGTCTCCGATGTCGAGCGCAGGAAGCCGCAGGTACGTTCATGTTTGTGTTTTGGTGCCTTTGAGTGACGAGGAAATTGCTGGAGGTTCACATTTCAAACTGCGCCATTACTACACTCAGTTTGATCCCATTCCGAGTACAAGCCCGAGCTTGAAGGAAGGAAAGCATTGGAGGATTTCTGAGCTTTTGTCATTTCTCTGACATAACTGTATGTATGTAAAAGAAAAGTAATGTAACGCTACTTCAGCACAAACTGACGACAAACACCGGAGCTCAAAAAACGTCGTAAAGGCTTCAGCGGGATGAGAAAAGATGAGCGTGGGAGCCAAAGTCAGAGTCTCTGCACGTGAACGGGTGAGGACGGGGAGATTGATGGATCTTTAACGCAACACCACTGATGCACTGCAATCTTTCCATGAGTAAAGACAGATTCCCAGTGTGTGTGTGTGTGTGTGTGTGTGTGTGTGTGTGTGTGTGTGTGTGTGTGTGTGTGTGTGTGTGTGTGTGTGTGTGACACTGAATGTGTCCCAGATTTTCTCTTCTTCTTCTCTGTGGGCTGGATGGAGGGAGCTTTGATGTGGCGCTCCCTCAGTGTTGTGACCACAGGCCCAAAAGGAACCAGATGCTCTTTGGACTGGCTTGTGGTGGGAAGACATATATATAAATAAAAAAAAATAAAAGAGAGAGAGAGGAGATGGGTGATCGAGGGGGGTGTCCGACATGCACAGGCCCCACAAAGACAATGGAAAAGCTGGCTCAAACAGGGGAGGTGGGCAATGTGCACACTCACAAACCTCCCAGCGCCGAAACCTGAAGCCGCTCGGATCACGGCGAAGGAGGCGCCCTCTTGGTTGTGACGGTTGGAGACAGGGACTCAAAACAGCACAGTTGAAATTTTTCCACGGTTTCTGGAGTCAAACATAAAAATGGCTGCTCGCAGGAAACTCGATGGACCAAAACAAGTGAGAAAAAACTCAGCAACAGCAGTTAAATAGCTGAGTTAAATAAGATTGTTGTGTTTGCACATATGCTTCTGTTTAGTTTTCACTGTCGATGTAACACATGACGGCAGAAATCTGACAATGAAAGGAGTTGATACTGGCCGGGGCAGAAGGACCCGGTTCCGCTCCTGGACCCGGCCCGGTGCCTTGCCAGTTTGTACACGTTGTGTCAAGGTCACTTCAAGGTCGGGCTCCGCTTTTCCGCCTGACGCGCCCACGTCGCCAGCGGCTGGCGCGGCCTGAGCGTCTGCTGACTCGGCTTTCCTGGGTTTAAGGACGTTCCGTCTGACCACCAACAAGCGCCCCAGCGTGACGGAACACGGGCCGCAGCGGGTCCGTCTCCGTGGCCAATACACAGAGCTCATAGCTCCTGATTTATGACCCTCCTGTGACACTGTAGCGGCCGGCGCGACCGTCTTTAGCTTCCCCCCGGTCCCCGAGGACGAGCATCTAGAGACACTATGAAAGCTACACATGGAAAGATTCAAAGCAGAAGGTGGGACGCGGAGCAGGAAAAGCCCACGTCTCCTCTCGTCCTTCTCTGAGTCAACGTCTCTCGCTGTCAAACGCCACACGGAATGTTTACCTCATGTCAGATGAGCGTTTATGCAATAAACCAAAGCCGGGCAACACAATGGCTGCGTAATGGACACTAAGTACAATACAAGCAGCCAACTATTTGGATTAGGAGGAAATGGAGTCGAGCAAAATAAAAAAAAAACTGATTTTGTTTATGGGAGCAGAGACAAGCGCTGAAGGCGGTTTGTGAAGGGAAACTTCAGGAGGTTTGAACGGAGCCGCAGGAGCGAATCCCAACATCAGAGTGGGTCCGGACGGGTTCTACCTGTGTTTGGGCGCTGGTGGCCCAGCGGTTAAAGGAGGCTGGACGTAGAAAACTCAATGAGAGAGAGAACGGGGATTTTCCACACGCGCTGGTTGAGCTCATCCTGGACTTTATCAGAACGTCTGGAGCCGGGACGTGGCCCGGACCCGCTCCTTCCTGCAGCACGCCGGCGCTGCTCTGAACCTACGGCTGCTTCTTCCAGCGAGCGCAGCGTCTGTTGACAGAAAAAGTCCCAAACTATGCCTGCGGTTGGTTTCATGTGGCAAAGCGCTGCCAATTTAAGGATCCTCTTTGGTTTCCTCCGCACAGATCAAAGGCCGTCGAGTAATCTATTAGACGGGGCCGGCTGTCTCCATGGCGACGCCACCACAGACAGGAAGCCCGTCCTCCCTTCACGGGCCCTTGTCACCAACAATACGACCACTCAGCAGCGTCGGACTCTCCCACATGTGACTGTGTGTGTGCAACACACGCCTGTTTGCATTTGCGTGAAACTCGACCCGCGGAGCCCGACTCGTTGCTCTGCCGACGGCGCGCGTTTGTGTACGCGTTCCAGCTCCGACTGACACGCGGCCTTTCATCCGCCGCGCGATGGAGGCGGCGGAGAGTCGGGTTCTGCTCCGGTGACCCTGAACACACCACGGAGCAACAAAAGACACGCTTCAGACCAATAAGTTGGTGCTAATTGGTCAAAATGCGAACGACTAAGAAGAGAATAAATCATCAAATCATCATTTGTCACATGAGCATCTGGAGTCGTTGCATAAGTTGTAGGATAAAAACCAAAATCCTGACTCTTAGCGTTAATTTAACCGGTTGTGACATTAACCAACAAGGATTTACAGCACTTTTCATAGGAACTCATCCACGCGGCTCATAAATAACTAAAAGTGTCTGACAGGTGGCTTCACTGCCTCTGTCTTACTATGTGACTGGAACAAGGTGAGATCAGATTGAATTAACTGACGACTCAGCACCAGAACCTGCAGCTCCGGCCTCAGCGTCCAACCAGATGAGCTCGTTAAGACGACACACAGAACTTCACCTTTCATTCCGCTTCAGTCTAACACATTTCAGCCGAATCAGACCGGATGCTGAGGCTCCGTCGTTAGGCCTGAACAGGCCTGTAACCGTCGCAGGCCGTTTCTGGGCCGTTTCTGGGCCGCTGCCTGATTTCAGCAGCGCCGTCACAGATTTCCTTTGGCTGTTTTACACTGAATGTCAACAGTTTGAATCGGACGCCCTGCAGCCTGTACAGACGCGGGGAATGCGGAGTCTGTGTCCTATTAGGAGTCTGTTAGAAGCTTATGAAAGCATGTGGGGGTGGGATCAGCTGCAGCACATTAGGACTTCAAGCCCGTCACATCTCGCTCTCCGGGGTTTTCGCCGAACAGATTCCATTGTGCCCAAATAGCCGGATCCTCTCCAGTCCGTCTTGTTTGCGTGACTTCAAGGGCGGCGCAAATTGAAAAGATAATCCCCATTCTTCTACGCGGCGCGGTGGGGTGCGTCCAGCGCCGGCATGTGTGCGGAGGAGATAAAAGTCCCAGTTGTGAACCAGATCAAGCTGCTTTCACAAATAGTTTTGGTGGCTTGTTTGAACTCTACATGACATAAATGTTTAACTGTTTAAACTGCATTTTCATTGAGGAAAGATTAAGAAATCAGTCATTTCTCTTTCAGTCATCTCAATAACTGCTATTATGAATTTCCTGCCCTGCTTCCATACAACTATACAAGTCATCATATAAAATGAATGAAGATTAGAAATTAGACAGCTCAACACACAGTAACTGCAGCCTCCACTCAAACACGTGAGCCACAGGTGAACGATGTCACGCGACGCGTCCTGCTGCATCTGAAAAAGCAAATCCTCCTTCATTCACCACACCGAGCATTAATCAGTTTAACCAAACACGCGTATCTGTGGTCGTTGGAGGAGCTGACTGCTACAGAGTCCAGACGGGATTCAGTCAGCGTCACGTTTTCACTGAGTGAGATACGAAGAGCAGCCACTTCAGCAGACGCTGATTAGGAGAAGCGTCTGGTGCCTCAGTCGGGCCGAGTGTTGTATGACTCCCTCAGCCATTAGTAACCTGCGAGGGATTTGTCACCGTCCTCCCCCGCTTCACGGCCCGCACGCTTTCAAACACTCCGTTACTGATGAGCTGCGAGGTCGGGGCTTTTCAAACATTTCCCCGACTCCGTCTCTGGGACCGACCGTCGTCGTCCGGTTGGAAAAACCCGAGATCTGGGGCCGTCGGACGGGATCTTAACTGTCCCCAACGCTCACCTCACGGTCGGGAGGCGGAGGCCTCCGGACGCAGACGCAGACGCAGACGCAGACGCATGCATCCAGCTCCGTGACACGTATGCTCTTCAGGCCAAGGCCAAGTCATTCATCCTCTCTCAACATTTGGTTCCCATTTTATGAACGTCTATCAGATTGTTAAGAACAAATGAGTCCCCAGCATATTTCTGGCTTGAATCCCCACTGAATCAAGAACACATTACAGCAGCAGATCCAGGGGTTTAGTACCTCAGGAGGGTTCTTACTGAGACTCTTAGATATTACAGAACATCCAGCCCATCAATCCATCCTCGTTGCTGCCCAACTATAAGACGTTACTGCTGGTTTTAATAAGCTGCTGGACAAACAACTACAGGACAGATTTAACTTCAACTCAGGAACCGGACAAAAAGCAGAGGCCACGTTCTGCTGGAACGTGGCCTCTGCCCCTCAGTTCTCGCCCCGAACAGAAGCCGGACCGGCACTCAACCTGTCGTCATGCCGTGTTTTCACGTGTTCGTTGTCAACATGGGTCGGTTCAGGTGAACAGGTTAATCTGGAGGAGAGGGAGTCTGTGTCCGTGGGGAGAGGCTGATCAGAAAGATGATGATGAAAGACACCATTTAAAGACGTTCGTGTGATGTGAGCAAAGCCACAGTTCACCATCAATGAAAGATTGAGCTTGATTTAGGAGGAAAAGTGCTCACATCCAAAACCAAAAAGCCTTCACTCGTCATTTACTCACACACACAAAGGTCCAGTGCTATTGACAACCTGCTGACAGTCTCAGCCTAAACAAGAAGGGAAACACAAACAACTGTCAGCGGAACGCTTTATTTGCGGCCAGAGACTCCAAGAGCAGGAGCCGCCTCTGGTTCCCACTCACTGCGTTCAGTTACGACACGCCGGCAGGTGAACGCGGTGCTGCAGAGGTCGAAAGCAGCAACTGCATGAGTCTAAACGCTCGGCATTCCTCACGGCGGGGCCGACCACCCAAAACCAGCCCCACCCTCGCCCCGGCCTCGGGTTACAAGGCGTCGCCGCTTGTCACAAAGGAGGAACGTGGGCTTCAAACCGCGGCTAATCTGAGGTAGCCGGACTTAATCACGTGCATCTGTTCGCAGGAGTTGGACCCAGTCCTGCTCCGCCAGTTACCCCACAGAGCAGTGACCCACACAGCGCTGGCCCTATTACCATCAGCCCTCCTCTGTTCATGTCTCCCCGTGGGGTCCGATGGGGCTGGTACGGAGCTAATGTCACAACCGGCCGAGGCACCGAGCCTGGTTCTGCTCGAGGTTCCGTCCTTTAAAGGGGAGCATTTCCTCTGCTGCTTTAACTCATAGTTCATGTAAAACATAGCATTAGCGCTGCTTTAAAGGACGCAGCAAAGTCATTGACAGCTAAAAAGCAAAAACTAACAACAAATGATGAATGTTCGACTCAGATTTGGAGCCAATCGACTCTGGTACGACCTTATTATGCAAACGTGGTTTCATCTCTTGTCCTCTACACAGGACGTAAACAATCACCTCCGTAGATGATTACACATTAATGGCAAAATTAGATTCCCGTCGTTAGTAATGGGGTCGGAGCCTGAGCCGAGACGTCTGCATTCTTCACTGGGGGACGGCGGCGGAACAAACGTCACGTTTAATCGCTACGCTCCGCTTTGTGGGGCAGATAGCAGCTCTGGCAACATGTGGCCTGCCCTTGAAGGCCAGCCGGAGCCACATGTGGACCCCCCCTCCCCCCAAGAGGCCCACGGGCTAGCTGGTGCTGCAGCGCACTGATTGGGGAGAGACCAAAATCAAAGGTGCGAATCGTGGAAATGAAAGGAGCCGCAGGAATTCGTTAGCTCGTTAGCGTAAACCAGCTACTGCAGACGCACTGGAAGCTACAACATAAGAGCTAGCATGTTTTTGGCTAATTCAGCTTTAATCAGTCACTAACGTCAGGTCGGAGAACAGGAAGACATTTCTGTAAGCGTCAGAGGACCGGTGACTAATGACGCCTGGTGAAGGTGAGCACACAGAGCACCTGCCAATGAATCACCTCCGCCGTCGTCCTCGCTCCCTCTGTCCACAGGAGAGATGGAAACTCTGGACCAGATGTCCACCTACACCCGTGTGTGTGTGTGTGTGTGTGTGTGTGTGTGTGTGGTGCTGATGGATGACCGGGATGTGAACAATCGAAGCTTTCTTTCATCAGGTGACTCAAAGTTTGGAGTCGCAAAACCTTTATCAGGCTGGTGAATTATTGACAGGAGGAGCCGTTTAATCACGCTAGTTTCTTTACCCTGTCAGCAGGTGTGTGTGTGTGTGTGTGTGTACACTGGGCAACGTGTGTGTGTGGAGCTAAACTCCACCCGTTTCTTTTCATATCAAGCCTTCGTCCCCGGGTCGTGACGCCTCCGTTCCAGCCTGCTGGAGCCTCGTCGTCGTCTCGCCTGTTCCTCACGCTGTCGAGTCCTCGCAGCGGCGACAGCTGAGCGGCCGGCGAGCGAAAGCGTCGCCCTGCGAGCTGTTTATGGCAGCAGGTTGGACTCGAGCTGTGAGATCCCACGCTCCGAAGTGAAAACAGTTCCCTCGGCTCAATCTGAAATCTTAGATTGTGGGAACACAGCGGAGGAACGTCCACTTTTCAACTTCGAGTAAAAAAAAAAAACCCTCGAAAGGCGCTTTTGTTCTGCTGCTGATAACTGTGGATCGGACGGATCCAAGGAAGCATCTGTGCAGAACAGCGAACCACCCGTATCTATCTGCTGCCCTCTGCTCCGCTCCAGCGGTTCTGGCCCGGCAGGCAGTTCCAGGAAGACGAGGACGTTCGCTTTGAACGAGTCCCTCGAACTGAACAGGCGCTTGTGCTGATCCACCACATCACACGTCCAAGTTCACCGGGGGGAAACGTGATGGTTGAGACAAGGCCCTCACTGTTCCAGAGCTCCTCTCCGCGGATCACAGCACACGCCCCGGGCTACAGCTGCTGATAAGCCCGGCCCGGACTGATCCGAGTCATGTGGGGGAGGATGAAAGCCGACGCATTAGGTCTGAAGTGGTACCGGCGACATCTGTGGAGCCCAGCGAGCCACGGTGAACAACGGCATCACACGGCGCAGCCTGAAGCCAGAGCTACCTGGACAACGTCACCCTCCACCTGGACGGCGCCAGGCCTGAGACCCGGACCCGCGGTGCCGCAACGCCTCTGCCGGGCTCCTCACCTCTGATCAAGCAGAACCGCATCCGTAAAGAGAGAAGCTTTACCCACATAATAAGTGAAGTGAAGCTAAGACATAAACGCATCCTGGTCCAGTTCAGGAACCTGGAACTGGTTTGGGTTCTGAGAAGCAGAACCGGGTTTGTGACGGCCAGCAGCTCGTGATGAGCCAGTGCTCTGAGGGACGCGGCCCAGCGAGGGTCTGGCAGGAGACAGAGCCCCCTTTCATGAAGCCAGAGCCGCTTCAAAGCTGAGGCCGAGCGCAAAAAGATTGAAGCCATACTTGTAATGATTTATTTTCCCTCCGTGGGGGAGTTCTCAGATTAAACAGCAGAATAAAATGTCTGTGACAGGAGGCCGATATGTGAACACCTGCTGCTCCGGCAGCGGTTTTTACACAGCTGCTTCTCTGTGGAGACACTAAAAGCTCAGCTCATGAGAGCAGCATCAAGCGTTGCTGTCAATATATGCGTTCATGATTACGAAGTCGGCTTCTGACTCAATTTTTGCTTCATGGGACCAAAACAAAGTGGGTGTGAGGTCACAAGGTCACAGGGTCGAGACCGGGGTCTGAACAAAAACAAATGCTGCCATGATTGAACTCTTTGATTTCATTGACTACAAAAAATAATTATTTATTCTAATGATCTAATGATATTTTAAACAGCACAAACATGTGCCAGCTTCCTGCTGCTGTGTTCTTCAGTAGCTGCCGTCCTGATGAAACCTAAGACTGTTGGTCAAAGCTCATAATCTGCTAAATGTATCGCTCCAGCTGCAGACTCCAGATTGGAGGAGATTACACATAACTCGTTCTAAAATCAGATTCCAGCCGTTTTTCTTTCTCGGGTCTCCGGCCCCTCCCCAGACGTGGCCTCCAAACAAACACCGCTTTAAGATCTGCCAGTGTGATCGCACGGGGGAATTTTTCATTAGAGCGAGACCTCCCTGGACGAGACGGAGGAGAGGAGGAAGAACGACAACACAGTGCACTGTGTCTGAGCAGAGACAGTCCTCAGCTGTTATCTCTGAGGTGGAGGGGGGGCGAGATAGGAGGAGAGAGGGAGGGAAGGTAAATTAAATCACAACGAGGGAAGCAAGACCAAGGAAAAGGTAGTAGAGAAAGGGGGGGGGGGGGTAAAATGAGAGGAGGGAAGATTAGGAAGCCAAGAAGTGAGGAAGGAAACGAGGAAGGAGGCAGGGTGAAACGAGGGAAGGAGGTGAGGAGAGGACAGAAGTGGATGCAGGTGGAGGAAGCCCCCCCAGCAAGGAGCTGCTGATGGTTATCTGCTCGGAACATCTGGTCCGGCCTGGAACAATCAATCCAGCAGGCCGATCGCAGACCCGGACCCGAGGAGATGACCCGATGACCCGATAACCCGCCTCCGCAGGTCAGCGCCGCCGCGGGTCAGCGCCGCCGCCGGCCGTGCAGCACGCCGTCCGTGGACAGCTGCTTCTGAGACTGGAGCGAGGACATAAAAAGGCGACAGCCGGCTGGAAGTCCTGAAGAAACTGAAGAAAGTCCAGATGGTGCTGGAGTGGAGGACGACATCACAGGAGGCTCCACGGCTCGTGAATGTCAGCGGCTCTGATTAAAAGCCATTCAGAGGAAGAAAAAGCTGCTGGCTGTGCCCTTCATGCCCATTTATCACATGCAGTTGTTTGTATACAGTTGTTTTATTCCCCTCCAGTGTGTGTGTGAGCGCGAGAGAGACGAGATGAATGTAATTAAAGTGTTTTAATTAGATACTGTTCTTTTCTGGGAAGCCTGTGGCAGCGCTGGGTGGAGCCAGAGTGGAGACAGGAGGTTTGTGGTCTGGCTGAGGGAAGCTCGCCGGCCGGAGTAATGGAAACCAGGTGTTCTCTCTCACACACACACACACACACACACAAAATATATGTCACACACTGGACTTCCATCTTTGAGGGGACACTGACTCTGGGCATTTTATAGCCCTGAGCCCTAAACGACGACCGACAGAGTCCCCACAAACTGAAACGTGCTCACTCACAAGCAAATGCAAGCGTACACACACTGAGATGCACCAATCCAATGATGAGACTACCTGTGTGAGACTTCAGCCCGCTGACATGTGAATTCCCCAAATACGGGTGATGCGCTCATTTGCATGCGCACACACACACACAGGCCATCTCCTGCATGCATAGAAATAAAGAAGGACTGATTGACACACACACACACACACGAGCAGAGGATCATAAAGGCTGTACACAAACACATGGGTGCACTAATGTATGCACACGCACACACATGCATGAATGCACGCTCACACCCTCCATCATCAGAGTGCTCACACACACGCAGCACTTGTCACTCAAATCCGTGGCTAACACACGTTGCATTTCAAACGCATGAGACTCAAAGACGAACACACACACACACACACACACACACACACACACACACACACACACACACACACACACACACACACACACACACACACACACACACACACACACACTCTGCATCCTCCACCAGCATTGGTGCACGATCACACTAACACACTGAGTGCATCGGGGCCAGGAAATGCAGAAAACAGATCTCGCATCCACTGACATCAGTGAAGCAGGACCCGCCTTTTCCATTAGACGCTGACGTCAGTTTTCCACAAAACTGTTTCTCCCAGAATTCGAGGCGATCTGAGCTTTTCCTTTGGTGACGTCCGCGAGCGCTGGCTCGGTGCCGAGGATGCTCCTCCACTAGCAGAGGTCCGACACTGGAAACGTGGCGGCGCTGGCCCGGCTCCAAGCGCTGGAGCCGGAGTCAGATGTATGGAAATATATGGAAATGACCGAGGTGTGAGCGTGCATACATTTCACAGGCATCGGCCAATAAATGAAAAGCCTCTTTTTTTACTCCAGTGCAGAGCAGTGCTGCTGCTCCTGGACACGGAGCACGAGCGGGTCACGCCGGGCAGCACCAGGTCAATCACTATGAACAGGGCACCATCTAGTGTTGCTTGCGGAGTATGAGAGAAGCGACAGGAAGCGCCCGCATCCCACGAGACGACGGAGCAGACGAAGCTCCACTGCTGAGGAGCCTCTGACCCCACACAGCACCACGGTCACGGGCTGGAGCTGAAACGGGCCGAACGAACCCAGGATGCAGCGCAGGCAGGCTGCGGGCGGAGAATGGAGCAGATGGGACTGTTTGCACAGGCCGGACTCAAACAAACCAGAGTTTCAGACTCCAAAGGGGACAGCGCTTCTACAAAAAACTGGGAAATATTCAGCAGCCTCACTTTGCTGCACTCTTAGAACTATGTTGGATGTTTTTCCATCTCCTCGCCGGCATTTTATAAACAAAAAAGTATAATTATATAAATTAATATGACCAAATACTGCAGCAGGTACTTAAAAAGCTTCACCTACATTCACATTTAAACTTATTTAACTCAACTAGGTATTTACAACAGTTCAAACGTATCTAACTTTTCCATAAAATTTCAAAATAAAAGGTTAGAGCCTGCAACTTTTTATATTGGAGAATCCGTGTCTCCAGGTGCTTTGATCTCTGGACTCCTTGACGATGCTAAAAAAAACCAAGCTGTGCAAAAAAAACAATAAAACACAACAAATGGTGTTTATTGTCAAAGTGTAGGAGTAGGACAATGTTATATGTGCATAATTCATTATCGTGTTCTCTAATTGTGCAACAAACTAAGCTACAGTATATACAGACATCTATCATTAACTGCTGATAGCTGGATGACAGTTATACTGTATAACAGTAAATCTAGTTGGCCGGGTGCTTGGGCAGGACGGCCTTCAAAAGGCGATCCGGTTCGGACCCAAGACTTTGGTATCATCTGCAAAATGTTTACTCTTACTCTTTACAGTGTAATATCAATCAATACAACTAAACACATCCATTAAAAACATCCACATGAATATACTCAATGCAACAAATGTTATGCAGAAAACCCACCCCACCCCCCGTCCCTCCCTCACTCCCCCCGAGCTCGGCCTCTGCCTCGTAGCTCCATAAAATTCAGTAAAGGTTAAACAAACGTTTGAATGTTACACGTCCCAGAAAAGTAAAAAGAATCATGTTATGAGAACCCGCGGTCTAGATAGCAACGATGCTTTGTGAAAATATACGTATAGTAGAGTGAACTAAACATTTACATGATTTTACACGTGGAAAGAAAACATTGTTTTGACATAACTCTTTAGAATAATAACAATAATACAGCCCCACAGTCTTATGAACATGCTATGATCTGCTGCCGCTCGCTCCCATCAGTGTCCGTGTGGTGTCCGGCCCTCGGCCGCTCACAGGCTCACGGTGTCGTCAGTGTGTTCAGCTTGTGTGTGTGTTTTTTTTTATTTTTCAGGTGTTTGCGTCAGTATGTCAGTATGTGTGCGCGCGCCCGGTGTGCTTGCAGGTTCAACAGTCCCCCGAGTTGTGCGAGTGTGGCCCCGTCTCTATTTTCCAGTCTCTCTGGTCCATGGCGTCCGCCTGGCCGTGCTGGGACGCGGCGGGCGACAGGGACATCTGTCTGCGGGGGTTCCCGCTGTGCATGGTGTTCCAGTGGCGCTTCAGGTCCGACGCTTTGATGAAGGCTTTGTCGCAGGAGCCGCAGTTGAACGGCCGCTCGCCCCGGTGCTGCCGCTCGTGGTCCTTCAGGTGGGACTTGTGCTTGAAGGCCTTTTCGCACATCTGGCACGCGAAGGGCCGCTCGTTGCTGTGCACCCGCTCGTGCCGCTTCAGGTCGGGGCCGCGGATGAAGGCCTTGCCGCACACCACGCAGCGGTGCGGCTTGAAGCCGGAATGGATCTTGAGGTGCTCCTTGAGGTGGGCGGCGGTGGTGAAGGCTTTGGGGCAGTGCTCGCAGCCGTACGGGCGGTTGGCCGTGAGCAGGCGCTCCTTTTTGGCGTTGTGGTCGATGGGCTTGGCGCCGGCGCCCTGGCAGGAGCCGTGGTCGCGGTGGCCGTACAGCAGGTACTCCAGCTTCATGTCGCTGGTGGAGGACGAGCCCCAGCCGTGGCTGTGGGGGTCTTTGCCCATGCTGCTGTTGTAGTTGTGCGGCTGGGAGACGTGAGAGCCGCCGGGGCCCATCCCGTCCATGCCCTGGTCGTAGAAGCTGTTCTTCCTCACCTCCTCCATGGCGAGCTCCTTCAGGATCGCGTCCTGAGCCCTCATGCCGTTGTCCCCGGGAGCCTGGTTTTCCCGGGTCTTCATGTTGGTCAGCTCCCGTTTCTGGGTGCACAGGTTGTCCAGGAAGTTGATGCCCAGGATCTGACCTGATGACATCATCATGTTGATGTCCTTCTTCCTCACAGCCAGCCTGGCTGTGTACATATAATTGAGCACCTCTTCGAATATATCGGAGCGGATAAAGTCCAACTCCACTATGGAGTTGTCCTCGTCGCTTTGTTTCTTGAAGAGCTTTTTGAAATAGTTGCTGCAGGCGGCCAAGACACAGCGGTGAGCCCTGAACTCTATGTTTTCCACCACCACCACCACATCACAGTGCTCACCTTCCATCCTCTGTTGGTTTAGCATCTTCAGAAAGGTGGCTTTGTGGTCATAGTCGATATATCTCAGTAAATCAGACATGGTGCTGGTCAAGTTGGAGCAACCTGCGGGGGAACAAGCACAGGAGTCAAACGTTTGGCTTTGCACAACACGCAGAGTTGGGCACGCACGCCGCCCGCACGCAGCCCGCACGGCGGAGAGGTGGAGCTCCGCATGCACGCCTGCGACGAGCCTGTGTGCAGCGGGAGCATGCAACACCCGTGGCCCCGCAGCCCGCAGCGACCGCCACCCCGCACGAAACGCACAGTTTAAAAAAAAGTGGCAAAATCAATCAGGCAGAAATCATTCGGTCAAAACCTCGACGGGCCCCGGCAGCGGTCGAACCCGGCGCAAAGCTGATAAAATGCCCCGAACGCCGACGGGAGCGAACCGCGGCGCACTTTTCCCAACTTAACCAAACGCGCCGTCGCCGCAGTTTTGCGTGACACCGGCGTCGCGTGCAGGACGCATAACCATAGCAAGAGTGCTTCACATTTCACTGCGCCCAGCCATTTTGCTCAGCAAGCCTCCATTGGCATGTTTCTGGTGTCTTTAGAGCAGTTCACAAACAGCGGCAAACACAGCGGCGGGAAGGCGGGCGACGCGCGGCGCAACGACGCGCCGCCTCCCGCGCCCATCGGAGCCACAAAGACAAAATAAAAAGATTATTACCCGAAGCCTGAACGCGATCCCTGTGTTGTCACGCAAGGCGGCCAGTCGACGACGACCCAGAGCTGTCGTTTTTCCTCTTCCTCCTCCTCTTGTTGTGACTGTGGCGCTCCGCAGGAAACGCCGCGCCGCTCGGCTGCCACCTACAGCACCGGAGAGGACACTGCAGCGAGATCGTCTATGAACGACACGAAGGCTCACTCTGAGGACGGCGCACAGCCGGAAATGAACAACTGGCCTTTACCTAATTTAGTCGGCAACAAGTCGTTGTACTATTTTTTTTTTACAAAATCTGAAGTACAGTAAGTAGAAATGACTTAATTAATAAATGAAATGAAAGTACGTGAATACATGTTTATATACTTCAAAAAAGAGAAGTTGTTTTATTTTCCCTGGTCTCTATTCTAGTATCAGTGCAATCGAAGAGGAAATGCAACAAACTTGTGGTGATTTTGAGGAAACAGAATAGAATCACATGTTTTTTTATGACACGCAACACAGCCTCTGCTTCATCATCACCACCAAGTTTTTATTTTTCACCCAGATGAGTTCACTTCGTTTTGAGATAATGTTTGTTACACTCCTCTAATTAAAAATATAAACATCTAGATAAATACTATTTAATGTAGTAATATACTCTATGTATATTTCTTATAGACCTTGTTTATCTTTTGTTACCATGATACCATCAGGAGTTTAGTATTATAATGTTAGTTTTCTTAGCAGGTATTCATCATAACAGAAAATAAATAATCTAAGATTGCACGTGTTTTTTCATTTTTCATTGAAGTGGCTTGGTTGAAGATAACACGCCCGGAGACATAAACGGAGTGGGACCTCCTATACGTTGCTTTTATTCTCTGCTCACGCACCAAAGGGGCGGGGCTTAGGACGCCTTCGTGTGTTCGGCATAACCACCAACGGCTAAAACCCCGCATTAATCTGCCCGTAGAGCTTGTTCTAACTAAGTGTTTCAGCTTTTGGATCGTTGGAATAGATTGTAATAATTCTTAATCCACAAATAATAAAAACGAATTTTTAAACAAAACAGTAAACGCAAAAGCAAAGTGTTGAAGTTATGGTTTAATCCATTAAAGGCATAGCATACATTTATAGTAATATGGTCATTAGTATTATTAGACGTATTATCGCTTACAAATTGTATATAAAACCAACTTCTGATCTCACTGTGAGATGTCAACACTTATATTTTCAGTTCTGTAGTCACTTTAATATTAGAGACAAAAGGAGCAAATAAAAAAATGCATTTGCCACTTTTATTTCACCATTTTGAGTAAAACACAGCTGTACATGAACAATATCTAGTTATTCAGATACAGACGAACAGATGTGGGAGGCTTACAGCTGACATGGAGTGAGACGGCGGGTTGACAGAGCTCTCTGGGCTTCGCATCTATCTGGCCAGAGCTCATGGTCTGAGCCCTTTACCTCACAATCACACAGACTGGGGTCTTGTGCTGCAGCTGATCATCTACCTTGGGGGGAAAAAACAACAACATTCAAACCCTGCACAGGCACGTCACAATCTATTTCTTGATTCCTTGGCGTTTGCTTGAAATAGACCTGTTTGAAACGAGGCGCTGCAGCGGTGGAATCAACCAATGAGAAATGATCACGAGGGAAAATGAAAATTCAAGTACACAAGGTGAAATTGAGTATGACAGATAATTAGCTTTTTTTCCAAGGGAAGCTGTGATATGTACAGTACTGGGGTAGAGTGACAGACCTGATGGAAAATCATGGAGTTGGAGTGAGTGAGGCGATGCTTGCTGGAAAATGAGGCTTGGCACTTCTACAGCAAAGTTATATAGTATTTGCTTTAGCATATACAGCCCACAGCAATTTTAAGTGTTTGGAGTGTTGGTTTCTTTCATAAATAAAATGTTGCTACAATAATTATTCTTATTAATCATAAAAATGCATCAAAGTCATAAGGCAGGTGAAGCAAAAGGTTTGCTTGCTGCACACAGGGATTTGACGTGCAGATGGATCGAGACTCGTCTGTGAAGTCACGCGATTTTCTGTTCAATCTTTCCATTTTGCTGAACGATGCTGAACACTGGCGCCCTTCTCATGCTAAATGCACGGGTTTATTTTGCAGGTGATGGTTGCGACGAGCTGCAGCATTTGGTGGTATTAGTCTTCGGGGGGATGGGGGGGGGGGTCCCGGTGGTGTAACGTGGGAAGTTCTGGATGTCGGCATGTGGACGGGTTGAACAGAAAACAGCTCCCGGTGTTACTCCTGAAAGAGCAGAGAAAAGAGCAGTCAGCACATCCTGCACCGAGGGTCACAGATACCAAGCCTTGACCCCATAATTAGATCTGCACTAATGGGCTATTTAATTACACGTAAGCAAACACACACTATAGATACACACAGGCTTGGAGGGTGTTTTCAGGGTCCAGGGGATCCACAAACAATCTATTGTACATTACATCAGAGTGAAGATGATTGAACGCTCAGTTTAAACACCTCTCCAAACATTTTACACTATGATGTAATTATCAGTCTCTCGAAGACACTAAAAACAGTAACGTGATGAAGTGACTTTTCCTACTGGACTGAGCTCAAAGAAGCGAAAGTGGTTGAAATTTTTCAGACTTGTGAATGCGTGTTGATCAGTTAACACTGGAAAACAGTCTTTGTTCCTGTTTCTGCACTGTCACAGAGAAATTGTTCTGCCCCACCATTGTGTGTATCTACAACGTGAAGAGAAAACTCCAAAACACCACAGAAACTTCTATTAATAGGAGATACTCACAAACAACCTTTTTCCACACAACTACATGAAAACGTACACAGACATGCAGGCACGCACCCCCACACACAGAAGACCGAGGGCTAGGCCACAGGAACAAAGCCAAGCATTCCCGTGTGGTTAGTCGAGTACACACATGCATGCTCGCTCATCCCGAACCCCGCTCTCTGGGAACGCTTCAGTCACAATCTGATGCCACCAGCGGCCCCCGAGTCGAAAGGTGGGTCCGATTAAACCAGGAAACGTGTCGCGCCCAGAGCCGACGGACGTTCGGGCATTAGAGGAGGACATGCGCTGGTTTTAAAGGAAGGACAAGCCGCCACACGCAGCTCGGCGCCTGACGCCATCCTTACAACACCGACAAGTTGGAACACAAACGCTCGTATTTGTCAAGTCGTGGAAACACTGCCGCGAGGACCGATGACCTATTTTTGCTCCCACACACAGAAAGGAAGAGTGAAACTGAACAGAGCAGTATGTCACAAACCGTGGCCCAGAAACACACTTTGTACTTTTTGATATGTCGGTGCCTAAACAGGAGAATAACACCAACATTGTTGTAGTTTAGACCAAACAACTGATTCCTTTATATAAAGTTGTTGATCATTAATTAATTAATGTCCAATCACTCAGTTATTAAAAATAGGGTCGATGTTACAGTAAGTAGTGATTTCAAAGCAGTGTTGTACGCGCTGCCTGTTTGTACTTTTATGAGTGTGTACATGCCTTTTCTTGCAAGGACACAGTTTAAAATAGACTAAAGCACATCTGTGTACACTCAAGATCAGATTTCACTCTATATGGGTTTGTTTACTGCCACAGACTGCGTGCGCCAAGAGGCAGGAGCTGGTTCAGCCGGTATTGAAGTCCCAACATCGCTGCTTGGTCCATCACAAAGCTGCACAATGTGAACACAGGGCATGAGAAACGTTTTTACTATTGGCCTGTGCTGCTCTTTTTATTTCAGAGTTGTCAACTTGACTTGTTGCTGCTAAATAACACCTAAATGAGATGTGTTGCATGCATTGCACAGCAGCTCTCGCATTACAGGAAAGCGCGATTCCTCCCAGCAGGGGGCAGCGTTGCAGCTAAATTGCACCAGATTGCGTGTGACTGCCAGCAGCGTTGCTGTAAAGGTTTTTCAGCCTTGTCATTACGAGGTGAGCTGAGGCTGTAATATCCGGCCGGTGTGCACAGGCACACTGACGGGGGAGTGGGGCTGGAATGACAACGGCAGTGATGCATTAGCTGTAAGTGCTATAGAAGCAGGCTCTCTGTGCCACAGGGTAAAAAACAAAGGCTGATGGGAAAGCAGCATGCCAGATAGAGACCAGCTTGAAAAAGCCCAGGCCCACACAGGTAAAAGCAGACCAAACCAAACCAGGTGGGACCGGGACTGGGGCTGGGGCTGTGTTGTCTTACCTGGGTCAGTCCTCCCCCTCCTCTGGTGTGATCTCTGTCTCTTTATGCACCACTACTTTGGTGACTGACATGTCAGGGTGCTGTTCTTTTGCCTCCTTTATGGCCTGAGCCAGAGCCTATATACGAGGGAGCAGTGCCAGGTGGGATCACCAGGGGGAGACAGAACGGGGAAGGTCAGGGAGGGAGCAGGGACGTTGGATGGTAAGTTAATATGCCAACAGGGAAGTCACTTTTAATTACACTTGTCACAATCCTGCATTTGTTAAAGTCACACCATTGTACTGCTTGAAATGTCACATGCTTGGCACTCGCTCAGAAGGCTCACGTTAAGGTCCTGAGGGGGACACTGAAGTCAGCGTCCAGCATTACAATATGAGAACAGAAATAGAAAGATAGATTCTGGAGACCTCATCGTGATCGATGTCTGCGTCTCCGGTGATGACGATCCTTTTCTCAATCCGCGTCTCCGATATTCCTCCTTTCACCGTCTGACCAACAGAAGCACATGATACATGATCATTAAAATAGTCATCATCATTAAAAGTCCTGGTAGTACATTTGTTTTTGAGACAGTTAAATTATTGATTAGCCTAACCAAACATTACTCTTAGCTTTACAGCTGCTTAAAAGCACCACCTTATACACTGAGGCAAAGGTTAAGAGGTTAAGGGGATGACGGATGAACCCTGACCTTTGTGATGTGTGTGGTGGTCGTGGTGCTCGTGGTTTCCATGGTGATGGTCTGAGCACTCAGCAGCACCCCGGGGTCTGTGTCACCATTAGTGTCTCCCTGTAGGAAAGAAAAACAGTTAATTACAGTCAACACACTCACAACTGTAGATTTAAATGACATTAAATGAAGGATTTTATTGAATCAGCTAAATATTTATGATTGAGATAGAATCTTGTACCTCTCCTGACTCGTAGGTGATGGTTTTTGTCTCTGTTTGGATTACAGGCATCTCTTTTGTACCCACCTCACTCAGCTCAAGACTCTGAAATGCAAAAACACACAGTTAGCATTAGCATAGATGCTTTGGTTAATCCAAAACTAACTTCGGGGCTTCAGGCAGGTGTGTTCAGGGTGCCAGAGGCAATTACAGTTCCTGTGGGCTGTTGAAGATGCTAGCAAACATCTGTGGGGATCTGTTAGTCCTGATCCGGTCTCTCTTAGCAGGGGTTGTTATATTTTACCCTTTCCTCGTTTGCCTTCTCTGATACTTTCTAAGTTGAGCCCTGCAGGCTCCACTGTTGGACCGGCTCTCATCCAACCCCCCAAACTGTTGGTACTGTCCACTTTTCTGTTTCCAAAGGCACAGATGTCCGCTGTTGAACTAGCTCTGACGATGACGCAGAGCCAAGACTACCAGATTTTTCACTATTAACAGAATCAGCTGGTGGAACTGCTGAGCTCTTGTCACCAACACGCCCGAGTACTGTTACTACACAGTTGACCCCCCCAGGCTCCGTGCACGCTGCCGTGTACTGGCTTTGGAGCCTTTATGGTGCGGAAATTTACCATTGGCCCGGTCGTCTCGGTTGGCGCTGCATCCGTCTCCATGGTAACCACTGCCTTCTCGTCCGGATCAGCTGACGTCTGTGAATGACAATAGTACCATGAGATGATGTTTCTGCGTCACCGTGAAATAAATCATGTCCAGGCCACAGTGAAGGACAGTGTGGCATCAAACTGCACACAGAACTGGTTACGTTGGCTCTGACACTTTCACTGTAGAAACGTGACAGTCATTACACATAATAGGTGAAAATATGAAAGCATAGAGGAGAGGTCACCTTCTGAGAGGAAGAAACCCATCCTAGTGTAGACTGAGGGGACAGAAGGATGAACAGAGACAACCACAGAGAAATAAAACAGTTTAAAATCCACGCACAAAAGGTAAAAAGAGAAAAGGGATGAAAAATGAAAGCTATGATAAATAAAAAACGTGTGGATTGTATGGAATACCATTATGTAGCTGATTAAATTTGGCAAAACCTAATGCCAAGAAGAAAAAAAAAACAATTTTTAGAGCCGCATAATCCTAGCGCTGCAGATTAGAGCTAATCTGCCTTTACAAACTGTTCCTTGAGAACAGGGAAAGCTCTTTTGGGTAGAACCATACAATGTTTCTGACTTGTTACAGAGGCAGAGGGGGATTTTGGAGGATGAGGTGGGGAAAGCTGCAGCAGTGGCACCGAGCCAGGGCCATGAAGTCACTGCTTCCAGGGAACTGATAACGGAGCTCGAAGAAAGGAGTGATGCAGCGGAGCAAAAACAAACAGACAGACAAACAAAGAGCCAGCCGCTTCTCCCGCTTCCTCCTTATCAGCTGCGGAAGGCAGCTGCTAAGGGAAGACGGGCCGCTTTAGCCGCCGACGGAATTACAAACAAACCCGAAGCTGTTGGATCGAGCGACGAAGCGGCAACAGAAAAGGCGGCGGGTGGGAGAGGAAACGGCAGACGTTACGGGTCCGTTAGCCATGCACAACCCTGGTTCTGACGCCTGTTAGACTGGATGGCCGCGGCCGCGGGGGGGCGGGTTAGCGGTGGAGATGTGAAGGGAGGCAGCCAGCACCAAGTCGCTGCTTGTAGCTGTCATACAGTACCACCGCTATGGACGCAGCTGACGGGTCACAAAGCGCGGTCTGAGCCGGGCTGGAACCGCTTGGCTGGGTCTGGACCGCCGCCCGCGCCTCCTCTGAGGGCTCTTTGACTCCGCTCGCTGACACGCCGTTGACCTCCGGTGCCGTCGCCTCCTCAGAAATCCACGACGCCATGGCTTTTTTGGGCGAGTCGACGCCTTTAACGCGAGTCACGTCATCAGTCTTTATCTTCAGGTTGGGACTCAGCGTCTCAAATACGGTGCCTCCGGGTTCTGTGTTAATAGAATTATCGTCTTTGACAGTTTGTTTCTCTTTAGAGGAAGAAGCTATTTCACTTTGGTCGGCGTCAGCTTCAGGTTCCTCCTTTTCACCCACAGCTTTCATCTCTTTCTCCTCCTTCAAGATAATGAGCGTCCCTTTCTTATCACTGATGGCCTGAGACACTTCCTGTCTGACAGCTCTGGGGCTGACCTTCAACACCAACCTCTCCGACACCTCGTCCTGGGAGTCCGGGGTTTTCTCCTCCGCCTCCCTTAGGGTGCCGTCCATAAAGACGTCGTCATCCATAGTGGTTGACAGACTAATCCCGTGAGGCCCCGAAGAGGTGGCCCCATCTGTTCCAATACTATCCACCACATACTTCACCAGATATCCCGCCGCCTGGGGAGACACTTGGCTTATTGGAAATGGGTCGTTCAACTTAACGGACACAGAGCATCACATAGCAACACACAGCGGCAGAAGGTAGAGGGAATATTTACACAGACACACACACACAGACTGAGATCAGCAAGTGTGTGGACACAGATGCTTGTTTGGATATAGAATAATAGAATACTTTGACCTAGTGCACATGACCTGTGTCCACATGTCTGAAGAAAGTTTACACCAACAAACACCACCACATAAAACTCTAATTGGAAGAAGCTTCCTGTACCTCTGGGGCTTTAGGTTTCACCTCCTCCTCCGTCTCTGCAGGCTGCTCACCGTTAGTCTGCAAGACAACAATGATTTATACAGTTAGAGACACTTCATGTAAACATATCCTGTGTCGCTACTGCCCCGAGGCGTCTCCAGACAACCAGCTCCTCATCATTTCAGTGGGACATGATTAATGTCAGCGATTAGTCGTCAGGCATCTTAATTAACGCTGCTCATTTGTCCTGCGCGAGTTCATCAGATTAAGTTACACAAGTAACGGAGAAACACAGATGAAACCGTGTGTAATGTCACTAAATGCTACAATCACATCACTGATTAACGATGTCACAACTCATTAGCCAAACAAATCTCCATGTTAATCGGCGAATGATGAGATACAGTGAATGCATGAGGATACATTGGAAAAGCACACGCTGACACAGAATGACTTCACAGTTTAGTTTCTTCAATCATGGTGACCGTTTCCTACGCTAACGTCCTCCTTTACCAAACTGGACCATAAACTCTAGCTATGGAAAACAAGGCTCCAGGCCCATTATGAACATTGAAAATACTACATTGTGACTAATTACGAGATCACTCCTGAGAGTGATGCCTTTGTTCATTCAAAACCCGCCTCGCTGATGTCATGCCCCACACACACACACACGTGCGCCGCCCGCCTCTGGGTCTGCTGTGAGCGGCAGCTTACGTCCTGCGGCTCCAGCGGCTCTATCATCGGCGCCTCATCTGCTCTGGGAGAGTGCGCCGGGGACGAGGAGAGCCTCTTCTCCCACTCCGTCTGGCCCTGCGTGCCGCCGCCAGTCTCCAGAAAGGAGCGCTTCAGCTCGCTGATGTTGGTCTGGTGCTTGGCCATCTCCGCCGGGGGCTCCGAGTCCTAGAGCGGCCGGTGGACCGTGACACAGGGGTATGAGGGGCGGGGGCAACGCGGCGGGGGCAACGCGGCGGGAGCGGCGGCCATGCTTTCTACACTGGCACGACCACTCAATCGCCAAAAACAACTGGACATAAAATGCAGCTCCGAAAAGGCCTCGAATCCATCAATACGGACCAGAACCAGCTGCATTATGTGCTTATGTACAAAACACAGCAGCAAAACAACAGGAGCAACTAGGAGAGAAGCAGCAGGTATCTAAATGCTTCAAGCATTTAGGACCATCTTTAATGATGAAAACAAAAGGCATCATGCACGATCTGCTTCAAGGGTTCAGCGAAACACAACTCTCCCAAATCCTGTTAGAAAACTTCTATAAACACTGAATTACATCATATTAGTATTTCTCTAATGTGTTTCTCACCAAAACAATGACCTGGATGCGCACAGCAAAAAAGTCCAATAGACTAAAGTGCAACGAGAAACATCAATCACACAGGAAAGTTTGTGAAACTGGTAGAGTTACAACTGGGTTGAAGAGCATGCGCATCTCAGTCATGCACTGGTTTCTCACCAACCTCTAGCATTAGATTACTATGCCTGATAAAAAGGTTTTCCCCTTTTACTCGTCTTATGAAACTATACTGTAAGGAAAGAAAGAGTGGAGAGCAGTTGTAGTTAACGTTGCTTTGCCAACGGTAAACAGAGACTCATATGAAAAGACTGGGAGCTTTGTCCTTACACACATCTATCAGTGAACACAAGCATGAAGCATGAACAATGAGCTGGAAAGGTGTGTGAGAGTGGATTCAGGCAGGGGTGAAGGGTCAGTGCGGTGTGTGGTGTGATAGTTAGTCTGTCAGCAGCAGAAGCAGGAGGCATGCCAAGGCAGAGAGCTGATGTCTGAGCAGGTCAGAGCATCCGCTGGTGGAGCTGAGCGGAGGCGGGAGCCAAGCGTACCTGCGTCCGCATTTCAGAGTCGTCGTCGGCGTCCGACTGACGGCGAGGAAAAAGGGGGGAGAGAAGAGAGACAATGAGGCGAAATGCAGGCGACGGAGTACACAACGGGCGAAGTGAAGGAAAAGGAGCATCGACGAGCAGAGGAGAGAGATTGTAGAGAAACGGATGCTGCAGCTGTTCATTAAGGGCTGAATGCAGCTGCAACCCGGCCGTCAAGAGGCAGGAGTGATGCTGTGCAGACAAACACTAGAGCCTGATGCGCCTTCAACAAGGAGCGAAATGAACCGAACATGCGTCTGCGTCTCATGATCGACGCCCAGCTGTTACAGGCTGCCGCTGGGAACGCGACCACGCGTCTTCAATTATGAATCACACCTGCCTCGGTAATCACGGTGCATCCAAATGCTAAGTGCAGGCACTGATCACTAAATTCAGCGCGTGACATCACCATCACTCTCTCCATCTCTCTCCGGTCAGTACCGTCGTGCTTTAGATGTAATGCCTTTTTCCCGGCGTACAAACCTCGGTGGCGGTCAGATCTCCGTCAAAGGCAAAGTCAGTTTGCTCGCTCTCGGTCTGTTTTCACAGACGGACCGAACCCGTTCCGAGAGGCAGGCGAGAAACACAAAGACAGAACCCAACTTTTAAGCCCTTGAAAAGTCGTCAGAACAGATTCTCGGCTAATCACGAATGGGACAAATGGAAATGCACTGCTTGTTTCTGTAGCTGACACATCATCAGACACGTCTACACTTAAAAGGTTAGCAGAAGGAGAACACAGAAACAAAAAAGAAAAAAAATAAATAAAGGCAAATGAAAGGTTAGCAAGCAACAGACTCAGAGGAAGATGAAACCTTCGGTCAGTCACTTTGACGTTTAGATGTGATACAAGTCAATTTGCTCTGGTTTGGGAAAGGGAGCACGCTGGTATCAGTAAAGTGTGTAGGTTCAATAGCTGCTGTGGTTCATAATGTGATTGGACAATTTGGCTGCTGAACAGTAACCTGACTTTCAGGCCCTCCCCCTCCTCTCCATGCGTGTTGACACTAGAGGTGATCTGGATGCATTCAACTCACGCGGTCTCTCTCCACCACAGCTTGAATTACATCACAGCGATCGTTTGCAACTTCTGAGAGCGTTGACAACTGTATCTTGGCTCTGAAAAGCCAAGAGCCCCTTCTGCCACGTGTCAGTTTAAATGATTCATTTTAATTTGTGCTCGGTTGCATAAGTCATAAGAAGCGGTGCAGAGAGACTGAGTGCTCTGATAAATATGATCCCCATGCACTAAAAAGACATGAATGTGCATGATAACACTGAGATGGGTTAGGCACAAATATATTTGTTTTAAATGAGCTTTGGTGAAGGATAAATAACTAAATGAAGACATGTGAC
The DNA here is from genome assembly GCF_900634795.4 of Betta splendens. Classification (NCBI taxonomy): domain Eukaryota; kingdom Metazoa; phylum Chordata; class Actinopteri; order Anabantiformes; family Osphronemidae; genus Betta; species Betta splendens. The sequence continues at coordinate 13,006,348 of NC_040897.2, forward strand.
CACCCAACTTATAAGAAAGGCAGTATTTGCATGATGAATAGTTTCACTTTGCAGTGAATCAGGCTAAAGAGTACTGAAGACTCCCCTATTTGTGTCTAACCCTTTCAATAAATAACAATGAAATAAACACAAATATGAAGTTGTGAGACTTGCAGGTTCATCTCTGTGATGACGATGGGGGCGGAGCCTACAGGATGAGCGTGTGATCGGGCAGAGATGAGGTTCTGAAAGTAGGAGAACTGACAGACACTGGGACAGACACGGTCTCCAGGTGGGCTCTGGGCTGAAGCAGCAGCGGAGCCAGATACCGGACACGGTAAGGAGTTAAGGTGTAACTGTGGTTTTAAGCCAGAGGCGGGTAGTGGAACATACAGGCGTACACAAACACACACCTCCTCTTCCTCTGAACTGTCATGGTCATGGTAGCCCTGGTATATGGAGGCAGTCAGGGAGGTTGCCTTGGGCTCCAGGTAGCAGAGGCACAGCGCCAAGGGGAAGGAAAGGGTGAGGGCATAGGGAACTGAGAAGGAGGTGGAGAGCAGGAAGAAGAAGATGAAGAGGAAGCAGGGGATGAGCGACGGCGACTTGATGGGCAGGAAGTTTTGCGCGCACTCCGGGAGGAAGCGCATCTCGGACAGATCGGGGAAGGTGAGGTAGCCGTCCTCGTCCAGGATGGAGGACAGGTCGGGCAGGTGCAGCGAGAAGGAGAAGAGTGTGCCGCCGCGGCCCCCGCCCTGCTCCAGCCTCTGCTTGCGGGCGGAGAGCAGCAGCGCCTGCTCCTCCAGCAGCGCCGCCTTGCGCTCGGCGCGGGCCTGCCGGCGCCGGCACCCGGCGCCGCTCTTGGCCGGGCTCACCGACGAGGCCCGCTTGTGCGCGCTCTCCCGGCGCCGCCGCCGCACTTTGGTGGATGAGACGGGGGTGGAGGGGAGCGAGAGCTCCGAGCGGAGGGGGTCGTTTGTGAATGCGTGAGGGGAGCGCTGAGCGAGAGAGAGACGCCGACGGGGGGGAGAGATGATGCGAGACATTTAAATGGAGGGGGGCGAATACGCATGAGCACACACACGAGTGTAGTGTGGGGTCAAAGGAAGGACAAGAAAAGAAAAGCTAATTAGTAAAGCGCACACAAGATGAAAGCACTCAGGCCTAGTCTACAGCAGTGGGTTAAGCTGAAAGCAAGTGGGAAATTCCCATCAGCCATTTTAAAGTATAATATAAAAAAAATATATATAAAAAAAAAAGGATTTGAAACGTTCACAGCAGATTCTAAGAAACAATCGCTTCTTTGACACACTGACGCCATCTTTTCATAAGCTACCTCTCTTTGAACCAAACGCACACCAAGAAAAAAGGAAACCCAAAAAAAAACAAAAAAAACATCAAAGCTCAAAGGTTTTTTTATCCAAACTAGTGCAGCGCTGGACGTGTCCGTGGGCCGTGCTTTACCTTTGTGTCCTGTCTGAGCCGCGTGGGCTCCGGCGTCTGTGCGGCCTCCATCCGAGCGTCTTCCTGCTCCGCCTTCTCCTCCTCTGCTTCCTTCTCCGTGGTTACCGTGGTGATTATGTCTCCCTTGGCGATGACTTTGACCGCCCCGTCCGCGGTGCCGTCCTTCATCAGAGTCTCGTGGTTTTCCATAACCGGAGCTGGAACACAGAGATGGACGTTTTCCCACGAATGAAACCTTTGTCTTTGTGGCAAATGGCACCACGGCTCGGGCCTCGCTCACCTCCATCTAAACTGCGGGACATGTTGTAGCGTTTGCTGGAGGTGCGCTCGAAGAGCGGCGCCGGCCTGATTATCAGGGAGCTGGCTCTGCGGGTCTGCGCCTGCGTTCTGCCGCTGTAGCGGAACTTGGAGCCGAGGGTCAGGAACTTCTTGGGAGGAACCTCAGGGGACACGAGCCTGTCGCAAGTAACCAACGCTCCAATTAATCAAAGCAGGAATGAGAACACGCTGTGAAACATTACACCTCCTACTCATTTTATGAGTCTCTGAAGAGCCCGCGGGCTTGGATCACTACTCATAAGATCCCAGGGGACCAGTATTTAGTATTTTTGCTCAAAGCCGCACAAAGAAACTTCACATACTCCCCAAATGGCAACAGCTACTGAGAGACTTAACACTGTCTGGCTACAAAAAAATGATTTGACGTGATCAGCAGCAAAATCCTGTTTACAAGCCTGGAACGCATGGCATCACTTACAATCAACGGATTAGAAAAAACAAACCAGTGTATGTTTGGTGAGTCCAATTAAACAAAGGCCTCGTCTTTACTACAACAGACTCTGAATCGTCCGGTGAGGGAATCTCTACTGTGATTTGAAGGCAGTTGGTCCAGTGTTACTTCTTACCTGAAGAAGGTGTGATGTTCCACGCACACCTTCCAGAGCCTTTTGGCAGCGCGATGATTTGGAAGCTTGAAACCAATCGTGCTTTCAAACTGCTCAAACTGCAAAAGAAGGAAATACTGTGATCAGAGCGGATTATATTTACAAGATGTTGGAAAACAAGAGACCCTAAAATGATAAAATAAAAAAAACAGCTTTAATATTTTAGTAACGTGGGAAAAGAAGTGAGGGGACAATGAACGCAGACTACAGTAAAAACGCCCCAGTTTTGTCAGATTCATACAGAATGAGCTATTCTCACCTCGCCAGGGCGGATTTTGATGTAGAAGTTGTTCCTCTTGTAGGAGATCTTGAGGATTTTCGGCCACGCAAACCGGTTGATCCTCAGCCGGTCTCTGTAGATGAGCAGGCCGCTCGCACACACTCCCAACATGATCTCCACGCCCTCCGAGTCCTGGAGGCGACCGACACACACACACACACACACACACACACACACACACACACACACACACACACACACACACACACACACACACACACACACACACACACACACACACACACACACACACACACACACACACACACACACACACACACACACACACAGGAATGAATGCACCTGGGCCGCATTGGTCGACGTCATAGTAACGGAGAAGAAGCTGCTCATTACACGTCTCTCCTCTCGTCACGTTCTTTAAAACACAAACTCCTCCTCCACGGCGTCTAAGGCATTTACAGATCGGGGGCTGTTGGCAGCGCACAGCGGGTAAAGCTTCCCTTTATAGAGTAACTGTGGGTTTGTGATAATAACAGGGTGATGCAGGCAGGTGGAGAGTGGAATCAGGCATATGGTGCTCTAATCTCCTCTATGCAGGCTGTGGTGCTGCTCAGCAATGTCTCGAAGGGACTGATCGGCAAAAGCAGCAGTGAAGTCTTGGGGAATGATGGATGAAGCACGAACTGATGCTCTTCACTGCACAAAGCAACGCGATGAGCAAGTGAAACCAATTAATGGCATTCGGACGGGGACGAGCTGGCCCGAAAGCGGGAATGCCGGGCCGTGGGAGGCGGTGGGGTTCTGGTAAATGACAGGTTTGGATGTGACCATGCACACACTCGCACAGGTGAAGCACATGAAATGCAGCCTCTTACCTCTCCCTCAGCCGAAGCCAAGCATTCATAGAGACGCCCTACCAACTTTGCATTTAATGAGAGAGGAGAGAAGACAAAAGAGGGACGCTGGTCTGATATGTACATATTATTTTATCGTATCAAAACTATGACTCACACAAGCAACGGCGGGCACTGATGTCTGCTCTGTTTGATCAACGCTGCTTCCTCATCTCTGTCATCTCCTCCATTCGGAACTAGACCCACAGAGGCAATATCCTCCTCCATCGCTCACATCTAGACCCATTTTGACTTTCAAAGCGCTTTTGATAACTCATTCACATCTGAAGACGGATGACTGTAATTTTCTTTCATGATGACAGCGGTCCTGCTGTCGTGCTCCAGCTCCCGCTTCACTGCCTACGCTCTAATGATACATTTGATCCCATCTGGCCGCTGGATTAGAAACGGCACAAAAATAATTCGTCAAGCCGGGCTCCAGACCACGTCTCCCACAGACCCCCCCCATCGCTCACTCCTTCGGGTCCGAATCCACAGAGGCAGCAGTGATATAAAGCCAGTGGATCAGTGGTGCAGGCATGTTAACTAAAGGCATTACTGGCAGCCATGATGTATCTGAAGCAGTGGTGCCGTGGTGGGAAGCATCGCTACAGACTGCATGAGTGGAATGTGGTAGAAACCTTACTTTTATACTTCCATATGCTAAAGATACCAAATAGGACTGCACACATGCAGAGACTGCAGGGTAAGTTGTTAACAGGATTTATTCCTGAGAAATCTGACATTTTAAAAGGAAGTACAGTTTAAATACAGTCATATTTAGTCGTTTCCAGTTTCTACATGTTGTTTAAGAGGGCACAAACAGGCTACACACGGAGTTCCTGACTTATTACCTTGGCGTGATGGAGGTCCACGCCGTACATGGACAGCTTCTTGGCATTTTCCAGGAAGTGAATCTCGGCGTCAGCTGGAGTCATCCCCCTTATGGGACAGAACACGGCAGATGAGACACGGAGGTGCAGGTCAGGCAAAGAGTGATTTCATGCTTTGGAAAAAATGTGCACATGCCTAGTTGGAGGCCGATAAGATTTAAAGAAGGGATAATTTGCAGTTTTATAGAATAAAAGCTTTTAGGAAATGTCAGTTTCTGTGGATGCTTTTAACTAATGGTCCACCGAGAACTATGAGTGCATCCATTTATAGCGAAGAGGGTCTTTGGAGGGAGGAAATGACAGTGCCAGGATTAGGGTCTCTCTAAAGACAGCACAAGACAGAAGTGCCTCAAATTACAGGCAAATCATTATAACACAGGGACAGTGGAGGACAAAGAGTATTAAATTAGATCCATTTATAGGACAATGAAAATCCAATGTCTGCAGACATGTTGCCTTTCAAACATGATTATTGTTCCTGCAAAACATCCCTGTTGGATGGACTGACTGAGCTACAAAAAGGTCCTGAAAACCTGAGAATAGGATTTTAAATCAGATTTTAATCAGCAGTGTCCTCTATTTGTGCATCAGCCGGGAGCAAGAATATTTAAAATGGCTGTTGCTTCAGTTATCTAGACTAAAACACTTTGATTCCTACAGTAATGCTATTTTGCTACTAACTTATAGGATTTATGGAGCTCCATGACTTTCTCTTCTAGCTCTTTGGTCTGGTTGGGTGCGAAGCGCAGTTCGCTGATGTAGTCACTGCCCAGTTCCTCAGGGTCGTAGTCTCCCAGTTCAGACTGGGCCGTGTACGAGCCCAGCACCGTGTGGGTGGCAAAGGAGCAGGGCAGGCGTCCGGACACCACGTCGTCCCTCAGCTGCAGGCAAAGGTAGTACCTGTTGGAGCAGACGGATCTAAATGTAACAGCGTTTCCACCTGCACAATGCTTTTATTATTACACTACAAATGGAAACTCACTCACCTTGTGATGTCTTCAGTCAGCTGGGAAGGGTCTGGGGGGTAAAACTTTACATTGAAAGCAAAGTTCCAGGGACCAGCTGAAACAAAGAAAGTGGATTCAATTATTAAAAAGGAGCATTTCACAATTTCCTCTCGCCCCACTTAGTTATTCAAACAAAGCATGTGAGTGGCCTCCATGTCAGTACTTACTCCTGATTTGCTTCTTCAGGTCTTTGGAGGGGTCCAGCCAATTCTGCAACAGCAGTGAGCAAAGCAACTTTGCATATTAAAGTGTGACATCTTGACAAAATCCTAGATATTAACAGTCACTCTGAAGCTGTTCTGCCTGATTCATCTTTTCAACTTGTCCTAGATAGAACTTCTCCAAAGTGCTGACAATTTGCATATTTTAGCTGCTAACACATACTTCAGCTTTTTTTCTAGGCCATTTCTACTGTCAGTGAACCAAGATGCAGCTTCACAGTTCACATTTCATTCGTCTTGATTACCTTCTGGTTCTCTACGTCTCTGTAAGTGATGCCAAAGTAGTCCTTCTCCAGGAGGTTGAGATGCTCACACACTTTGTCAAACAGAACCTGGCCCTTGGCTCGTTTCTGCAATAGAATAAAAAAAATGACAAAACTATTAAAAACATCAGATGCACAGCTGCACACGAGAACTTTCAGTCTGTAGATTATGCTGATGCATTTGGACAATTACACGGAAATTAACTTTACCACCAGCAGAAATTAATTTAATGTGAACATTTTCAATTAAAAGTAGCCACATGATGATACAGCACATTTTACTTCTGCATGACTGAGTCTTTTTAAAGGACTAATCCTGTTTAAAGCGTTATTGTATAAATCCTTCAGATGTCTGATTTCAGGGTGAACATCAATGCACTCTAAAGGATCTGAATGCCGGATGTCATCAGCTGGGGCTCTCTCTCTCTCTCGCCCGCCCGCCCCCACGTCACACAGCCCACTCTGGCTCACTCTGGGTATTTTAAGGCCGCTGTTGCCACAACACACACGTCTTCTGCCACGCTGATCCAAAGCCGCGTTTGTGAATACTCCGAAAGCTGCAGTCACAGCTTATTCCAGCACCAGCAGCCACCGCACGCCTACAGTCAGCATCTGTAGCGGAGCCGTGGCTACATTCAACAGATTAAAGGCTCACATGCACACAAACACACGCGTCTGACCCGACAGCTTCATCACTCATCTATTAATAAGGTCACGCTTGGTCAGTTTTCTAACACAGCTATGAAAACGTAAGTGGATGAGACGATCTGCCTGTGGTTCAACAGCCAAAGAGGGCAAATGATCTCCAACCAGTTCTATCTTAATCAAGATTATAGACTATATTTGGAGATTAGAGCCGCATCAGTAAAATGATTCACTACTGATGATTCTCTGGGACATCATTACAATGTCCTTCAGAGACCTTGACGACTTCTGTAAGTGTCTTGTTTTGCCTGACAACAAGCACAAAAGCCAAAAGTAAGAAATTGTGAAACACAGAATTATTAGCTAATAATATTAAGTCATCACAGATTAACATTTTGTTGACCAAATTGATATAACCTCATGCTTTGTCATGTGCTTCAGAAGAAAGATGAATAATCGAGCAGTCATTTACACACAGTGAAATGGATTTGACTCCTTGTCAAAGACATAACACCCTCCGATAAGAAGCGCAGGAGGCAGTGGGCCTGTCTCACTGGAAATGATAGGAAACTATTAGTGCAGACATCTTTCCCATAGGAGGAAATTCAGTTGAGCTGGAAAACTACAAGGTCAGGAGGATAAAAATTTCAAATCTGAAGAAGCTGGATGGCTTTTGAATGGGACCGGGAGGAGGACGACACCCTGGTAATTACCTCTGGATCCTCCGACCTCTGTGTCAGACAGAATGAGCTGCTGGATGTCACCTATAGCTGTTATATCCAGCGTTTGTAAGATGAGGTACTGTCCAACACATTCCAGGTGTGACTCATGCTTCCTGCATCACTGCAGCATTAATTAGCACAGCTTGATGCTTTATTACAGCGTCCAAGTCTATCACGATCAAAACAAGCAGATTAAACTGCTTCTCACAAACTGCTGGTGGTGAAGTATATTTGGACAGTGTGCAAACGCCTGTAGCTTTTATTATACATATTTAATATTTGTGTAATCTATTTGTTTCCCACTGCATGAGGTTGATTTGTCAAATTGTTCTGCTTCATTAACAAATCAAAGTTTAAAGAGCTTGGTGCCACGGCGTTTATTTGAATTAAGGAGGTAAGAGACAGAGTGAGGATGTTTGAGGAAGAAACCAGTCAAATGGAGTGATGGAATTAACTGAGGCTGGCTCTAGGTTTTCCTTCACTAAGGGGTGTCAATGTTGGACATCCTGAAGTGGGGAGAGCCCGAGGTCACCTTGACAGGAGGACAGCACTAGAGGTTAGAGGATCGTAACCAGATGGGACACTGATTCAATACACTGGCTATTAGATGCTAAAGAACACCAAATAATGAGGTTTATGTGTTCATTTACTGCAAATGCCGGTTCTCATTTAAAATCTATGTTGTTAAGAGTGTTTCTTTGGCCGCAGTTGGTCACCAAAGCAGAATAAATGAGCGATTTCCTCCAACCAACGCTCCCATTTTACAGCCACCTCGCCGTCATCGACAACGGTTTATCGCTGCATCCAGACCCCTGCTGGGCAGGAATCTGCTCAAAGGGGACATGAAAAGCAGCGGCTGGGCTCCGTCCCTCTGCCTCTACACATTCTGGCTGATGTACAAAGTTGAAAATGTCCTGCTGGGTACAAAAACATGCAAAAGGGAAATGTCAAAACAGTTCTCTATTCTGATTAATTCCTGAATTCATAGCACTAAGAAAGAGACGCTGTTTGGAGGCAGAAAGCAGCCTTTATACCGCAGGGCTCCTACACTCACGCTGACAACAAAGAGACATTTTCCTTGACTGATCGTGGATTTTACTTGCGTTACTGGGGCTATTTGTGAGTCCTGGAAACTTAAGAGCTACAGATAATCAGCGTAATTGTTTCAGCTGAGGTTCAACAGTGGCGCATTGGGAGAAAATTAACCTCACACAATGGTTCAACACACAACAATGATAAATGTGTCAAAGGCATCAAATCTGCCGTCAGACGTCTGATACAGAGTTTAGAGTTGCGATGACATTCTGTAGATATAAATATCTGAAAACATCTCATTTATAACGCATACACTATTTATGCAAGTTGCCCGGCTCAACAGCCGAATCCATTCAACAGCTCACCGCGCTTTCATTCGAACCCATCCACCAACTGATGACCCGTTTCTTCTCCTCAAACAAAACATCCCACCGCCGTGTTTAATTTTCCACATTACGATCAAAACCAGGCTGTCGGGTGGCGGAGCTGCAAACACTGCAACACAAAGCGACTTGTTTTTTTGCAGAATGTTTGCTCTCCTTACTTCAAAGCAATAAAAACCCCACGACGAAAGAAGCGTTTACTATTTAGTTTTTGGGCCTCGTACAGGACAGACACCTAACATACAGTACCACACAGGCGCAAGCGGCATGTTCAGCTCCTTCCCAGGTTTTGCACTGAAAGGTCATTGCACGAACCAAGCCATTTTAATTAACATTCTGGAACCAACGTCTAAATGAAGCCATGTGTTGCATTGTTTATTCAAACTAATACAACGCTCCCATTAGTGACTTTCCTTCCTTACGCTACATTTCACAAGAAAATTAAATTAAAATCACACAAATGTCTTCTGTGAGGAAATGACTTTGACAGACATTTGAAGTGTGGTCTAATTATAATCACAGACTGATGCACACGTCATTAGTGTGTCTGCTTTTATTCAGCCATGTGATGCAGCAGTTTTAACATCAAACAAATGTTCAAACTGAACTTTGGACAGAATTAAAGACTTTGTTTTTATTTAATAGTGACGAGGTCACTGCTTCACTTTCTCACCTCCACGTTGACGGTGTAGTCGGAGCCGTCCAGCAGGGTGACCTTACACTGCATGATCTTCACCTTCTTCACTCCTCTCAGTGGAGACCTGGACAAACGACTGGTGGACGACCTGTGGGACACCTGATCCTCCTCCTGATGCTCCTGTGATTAAAAAAAGGAAAACGAGCGTCAGCTACTGTAAGAGTAACAGACTAATTGTGATTTGGATGTTAGTCCAGAAATGAGTGTGAAACAAAACCAAGCAGAGGTGTTTTGACTCATCCCATCAGGCTGTGTTCAGAGGAGACACAATGACTTTAAGCTGCTTTAATACTTATCCTCACTGAAGCGAAGCTTGACCCCGCCTTAAAAACACACTGTACCTGTTTAGACAATGCTGCCACTTTATCACTGCGATGCTAGATAAACCCCTCGACTTGTCCAGCCGCCACCCTCATTACTTAACTGCCTTCGACCACTCTAAATGTCACATACTTAATTTAGACATCTCTGGCAGAGCCATTCGTTGGGCCACATTCCCAAAAACGTGACGCCGGAGATCGAGTTTGTGACTGAATCCCACTGAGATGAGCTAGTGGTGTGATGCCATTCTGCCTTAAACAGAGAAAATCCAGTTTTCCACTTCGCTGAAAACAAAGGCTTCCTAAAGGATTCCATGCTAAAAAAGAGGCCACTGGTTCAGAGACACTCTTCCTTCTTACACACAGACAGATGATTTAGAGTCTGTTTTTCATTCCTACAGTATATAAAAAAAGGTTGCCATCTGGTTCTTTAGGCTATATCCATCACTGTAATCCAGTAGCCGCCTCACAGGACCAGTACTCACTGTCTATTGACTGACTATTCAAATGCTCAAGGAAGCAAGAGCATCATTTTATTTAAGAATTTTAAAGTAATACCAAATATTCAATGCATTTTAGACATTTGATGACGTGCTTGACTGATGGAACCAACTAAAACACACACATGCTGTCTGAGCCATAGCAGAGGAGGGTCAAGTCATTGATATAATGGATCTATCCATTTCCTCCTCTTGCTGCTGCGGCATCATTACATTACTAACCCATTACGATTCATGTGTAGACGCGTGCTCCGGTTCGTCCCTTTGTGGAAAAGGCCATTTGCATAGTAAGTGATTCCACATTAAGATAAGAGCCACGCTGCCGGGTCGGCGGTGTCACGAGGCAGAGCTTGTTCCAATTGCATTTATGTGCTCAGACACGTGGCAAATCATAAAGGGGCCCAACACCATCAGGAAAAATTTAATTTGCTCTACTAAATAAAAGATTGTTTGCAAATGACTCAAATATAGTTATAATATAAAAACCAAATGGGTGTGACTTCAAACTGCCCTTCACATGATGATCCTGTCCTGTGATGGACGAGTCAACATTTTATTAAAAGCTTTTGAAGGGTTAATTTCTGTTTTCTGATTCCTGCTTCCATCTCCATCACCGCTGCCTGCACGAGGCCGTACCTGCTCTTTCCTGGCTGGGGTGCTGTGTCCGGCGGCAGCGGGGAGCTGCTCTGCCCGGTTCTGAGGCGAGGTGGGCTCGGCCGCCGCCTGGTCCGGATGGGGCGCCGCCGCTTTGGGCTTCTCCACCTCCTTCGTCTCCTGCGGCTGCTTGGCCTCCGACTCGGCGCCTGTTTCAGTCGTCATGGCGAATCACGCTGCAGCGGAGGAGAGGGGAGAACTAGGTGAGTCAGCGCGCTGGTTTTGAATTGATCCATCAGTCAAAAACATTTATCCAGTGAAAATATTAGTAATGTTCGTTTAGCTAAGTTCAGTCCTTTGGGTTTGCAGCCCACTGTTTACACACAGGGTCTGAAGAGCCGGGAGCAAACATCTAATAGCTAGTTGACAGACTGGCCGGGGGCTCGTGTTCCCACAGGCTCTGAGACTGCGGCGTGGGGCCGTGGAGGGCGTGTGCGCGGCGCCACACTGGGCCTCTGCTGCAGAGAATCTGGGGTTTGTAGCACAAATGCCTGTCATTCTGCAGCCGGCCCGCTTCTGGCCGAGCTCTATTTATAGGCGCGTGTTTACTCGGATGAGACGATAGAGGGAAGGACCGCCGGCGTTCAGCCGCGTGCGGCGAGAGCAACCTCTGGACCCGCGCCGGCGATGGCTGCAGGAAGCAACCACCGAAAGGAACTAAAAATCACGAGATTTCTAATTATTGTCGTCAGGAAAGCGAGTCTGAAACCGAAAACAAACAGTTTTGTTGAGATCAGTGTTTCAGCAATCAGCTGACAGCAAACCTTTGCTTCTCTTAAACCTCCTATGAAACAGGAACTATGCTGCTGAGGGGGGAGGAACATCTTAGCACCATAGAAATGGAGGAAGAATACGTTCAGTCACTGGTGACAGGCGCTCTTCACAGGGCTACACAACAGCGCACACAGCAGCCTTGTGTGTGGCCTCCTCCATGGACTGGTACATACATTATGCATTCAGAGTGCTGTATTCACGACTCTTTTTGTGCCCCGACCTCCCCATCACGTACAGGAGCAGCTGATGGTCGCAGCAGCGCCGTTTGCATCATATACCTTTTTCTGCTCGAGTGCAGAATGGGATGAATGTTGTGTAACACAGACTGAGATTTTAGCCTTTGCATTTGGTCTAAACTGAAAATTCAGAATTAAAATAAAATAATTACCTACAACTTAAAAAAGCTGACAGAGACAGTCTCTGAAAGGGAAGCTGCGCAAATGTTTTGCATGTCGGAGATTTAGAGGAAATTTGCAAAAGAAGAACTCAGAGTGACAGCTTGCACACATAGCTTCGGTTTGTCAGCTGTCACGCGATGTCACGTGTGCAATTCTCACCTGGCTTTTTGAACCAACCAACGTATGAGCGCTGCTGTGTGCCACTGGAAAAGCTAATTGAATCAGACCTAATGGGGGGTGGACCCACTGCGGGGCCTCCTCTTAATACCATGTCACTTTACATAAGTGATCGCTGACACGAGGCGCTACGACGCCGCCCCATCCATGCAGACCTCCATTTTAGGACCCATTTGTCACTGTAACGCACACTCTTGGAAAGTGGCGCGTGCGCACACACACACACACACACACACACACACACACACACACACACACACACACACACACACACACACACACACACACACACACACACACACACACACACACACACACACACACACACACACACACACACACACACACACACACACAGGGATGAAGGACTGCCATCTGTGCAGAGTGTCATTAACTGGAGTTGGCCCCTCCCGCCCCCATAACCCCCTCTGCAGAGTTATGGAGGATATGTGGAGGGGACGGGTCGTCGTATTCTGACAGGTCAAGACCCATCCTGCAGCATGCGACACGAGCCGTGGTCAAGGCTTCAGGGCCGACAGCTGTCACACGAGCCCACTTACTGGAACCGGATACCGCGTAGCAGGTCCGGCCACCGGACCTCTGGTCTCCACAGCGTTTGGAGCCGACGTTCGACTAGTTCGTCAGGAAACGATGGCTCCAGACGAATTCAAACAGACAATACCCTTAAATGGAGCATGAAAGGTTGAGGAGCTCAGCTCAGCAGCATCCTGTGGAAACAACCCAAGCGCCTCAGCTTATGTTAACCAGACCGACTGGAACGGACAAACGACTGCCAGTGAATCCAAACAGGTTTAACAAGCAACACACGAAGCTCTCGCTCTTTTTTTTATTTTACTAAGCAACTGGTAACTGGCGTAGCTATAAACACTACGTGATTAATTTGCTGCCAGACATCTCACGGGACAGTCATCATTAACACTTAGTACAAATTCTCTACGTGACAACTCAAAAAATTCTACCAGCCCAGATCCATTTCCTGCCTCGGTGCGAGCGGCCAGAACATTCTCCAGTTCTGACACAGCACAAAGTGTGAAGTTTCATTTATAGCCACTGCAAGTTCAGCCAATCCATAAAAACAGGACAGCGCAAAGCTTTACGCCGGACCACGAAACTTAACACACTGATACACAGCTTTTCAGGCATTTTGACCTAGAACAAGGACACATCCCCCCGGTCGCGACCTTCTACAGAGGCTCAACATGAAGTTAACAGTGAACAAATCATGTGCATGTAGTCATTTAATAAGTGTAAGTCAATTAATAGTTTGCTGACTTGAGCCTAATCTTAAATCTTTACAATATAACTGGTGGATCGTCCCAAGACACTGGAGGATGTCAGCACTGGGCCTGAAAGGAAACTCTGCACAAGTTGAGGAGATCAAGAGACCCACACAAGGCCCACGATGACGCCGCTGCCTTTCAGTGGCGCGGCTTCATTAGGCTGCCGGTCTCGGGCCACTGCATCGGCTGAGCGGAACCGGGAGGAGAGGATGCTACGGCAGCTCCGGAGCGTCTGCCTGTCCCTGGCCACGCCCACCGCACTGCAGATCAAAAACAGCCGAGCGCGACGTCTTAGCCACCGACTGTGCAACAATGTTCCCCACAAATGTCACCGCGCGTGTGCGTGACTCAGCTCCGCGCCTCGCCTCCCTCTGAGCGACGGCTTCGAGCATCAACAGGGTGACGTCTCGCCCCTTCCCCACGTTTCTCGCCATGAAACTGGAGCTCGCGTGTCGCTCAGTACCGCGAGCGCCTCGATCCTTCGAAATGTCCGACCGACGTTTGACTTCTGATCCGCCGCGCAGCACCGCTACATTGTTGCCAACCGACGGTCGGGGGCCACGGCCGTCGTTTCTGCCGCGGTCGGCCACGTCCGCTCGCCTTTTCCGCCCGACGCGGTGGAAGTGTCTTAGCGTGAATCGCGTGTCATCGGTCGGACGAGCACGGCGCGAGAAGACGCGACGGCCGCGTCTCGTGCGGGATACGCGGAAGAAAAGGGTCTCGTTACCGGGTGGAGCGTCCTCGGTCGGCGGCTCTCGTCGGTGGGCTTCTGCTTCCTGACAGGGGTGCTGCTCTGCTGCAGTTCCCCTCTCCGCCAGCCTATCAAACTCCACTATGCAGCTCTGTAGAATTGTGGGATATCGGTACAGCCGGGGCATTATTTTAAGCAGACGCAAGCCTCCCGGGCGGGCGGGCGCGCGCGCACAGACCCACGCACCCACGCGCGCACGGAGCGTGGCGATTACTCGCACGGGGCTCGTGTGGCGTGCAAGTCATTTGTGTGTAGGGAAATCAGAGGTTACATGGGAGAAATCCTAAATAAAAAGAAGCGTTTACTGCATGTAAATGTAAGAGAGTAGCTGGAGAATTTGAAACTCTGCTGAACGGCTACAGAACAAGCAGAGTTCATTTCAAAACAACGAATGACATTTAGGAAGTATTTAGAATTAAATCATTTAATAAAATATGTTGATAGAGTTTTCCCTAACATTGCTAAGGCTTTCAAATCTATAGCACTGTACAACATTATTGTACAGTAATAAATTCAATCTATGACGTTCACCACATTCATTTGAGGTATTTTTAGGAAATCCTTCTAATTACGCACCGTATTCGTATTTTAAATGAGGCCAAAAGCACCTGCTAATACGTAGCAGTCTAGTCCGATCTCACCCCATAATAAAACATATACAATCACCACTTTCAACTTGAGAAATTACAACATTGTAAAAGTGAAATAACTACTGTAGTAGAATGTCATAAAGAAGCGTTTTAGGCTATTCTCCAACATGCACGCAGTGCACACACACACACACACACACACACACACACACACACACACACACACGCCACTGTGCAAGTACGGAAGCAAGTTCTAATTAGCGCCTGCTGCTCCCTCCAGAGATTTGTGGGTTCTGCCTCCCACCTCCTAGTGGGAACTTAACCCAAATCGTTCACCCATTTGACTTTTATTTCACCTAATTGCTTTCGCATCCAGTGCAACAAGGCCCGCCAGATTTACTGTACGCACCGAACACACTCAGGCATCCGCATTAAGGCTCCAAGGAGAACGTCGAGCAACAGCATCCTGTAAATAGCGGCAGAGACATTGCGAACATACTTCGCAGACAGAGGGTGCAACGCCGCAGACAGTGTGAGTCTTCTGTTCAGCAGCCACGCAGCTGGCTCTTCATTTGGCCTCTGGCTATTTGTGGCGTGCCTCATAAAACAGCCTCAGTGACAACAATAATGAACGTTTCACATACAATACATATAATTTACATCCCATTACAATGCCGCTTAGCTACTACGAGTTAAGACTTCCCAAACACTACTGTAGATTTATCATCAACTGGCGGAGCAGTTCTGTCTGACAATAGATTTAATTTAATACTCCTGCATCCTGGAATGCTGAGAGGAGAAATAATAGCAGAAGACGCTGCCATGTATTGAGCAGTGCTCCTAAACATTAATGCAATGCCCTCATGAATTCAGCTTGCATGCATACGGTTAGTTGTGTGGTGTTATTGATAATAGATAATTAGGAAATATTGAAGTTCACATGTTTGCTCCTTTGTTCGTGTCTGCATTTATTAACAGAACCAGTGGGAGACGCATGCTTTACCACCAGGCCTGACGTCACGCAAGCATATGCATCGTGCGGTGCAGATAGTGTAGGACTCCTCAGAGCAGAGCCAGAACATCTCTTTGTCAGCATAATGATTAATACCACGCGGGACAGGCTGCATGTGATCTCTGGACTCGACTTTGCTTATGCGGTTGCTTAAGTCTTTTTTTCTGCTGTGTTCACACACTTCTGACCTTCCACCCGGTCTAACCTTGAACTCCATTAACCTTTAATCCACCGCATGCACCCGCAGATTTAACATGTATTAGTGGAACCATAACTGATTCACTCTGTACCTACACAGCAATTTGTTGCTTAGTTATTAAACTTCAACTCCATATATAAAAAATGAATTAATTTGAAATCAGAGGTTTATTATTTAGCGAGAACCATTTTTCTAAACGTAATCAGTCAATCCTGGTGTCAACGAACGTGTTTATGCTCAGTTTCTAAAATCAGTAACCTCGGGAACTTCATTACAGAAATCCAATTTGCAGTAGCGCAGTCAGAACAGGAAACTTGGCACCTCATCAATACAAAATATTATAGAAGCATGTCCCCAACAATACACAGCAATTACTCATGTGATCCAATTTAAAAAAAAAAAAAACAACAAAAACACAAGTCCAGGCCAGATTTCCCCGTTGCCCCCGAGGTGCGAGACGAACTTGCTGATGTAAAATGTCGTTTGGCTTTTATTATTATAAAATTGATCAGGCTCAGCTGTTCTACAGTACGTCTGAGTGTTTCATCTCGAACTAACAACGGCCGCCGTGCGCTCCGGCACTCGGCTGAGATGCCTTCACTCCCAAAGGGCTGCGGGTCAGCGGGCGCGCACGGCAAATTAGAGTGGGATTTGGAGCTCACGCTGGGCCAAAGCTCCCAAATCAACCCCCCACCCCGAGCACGCCCTCATCACACAGCACCACCTGTTAGAAAAGCCTCTTTGCCTCTGCTTCATGGAACAGCAACATTATAAATATGACAAATAAATGGGCTTTTAGCGAGGATGAGCTTTCCCTTTTTGTTATTTGAACGCTGGGAGCACTTGTTATCTTGGAAAATCGTAAACGCCTGTAATCGTAACCTTTGGAAAGCAGCGAGCTAATGATTGTGCTCTAAGTGATTGCGGAGGCATTTTGGGAGAAAGGGAGGTGCAGCGCGTGGTTTAAAGTAGAAGCGCAGCAGTTTTAAAATCATACTTCCTTTTTAGACAACATTTCTGCTTAGCAGAGGAATATTAAAAAGCTTGACATGTAGGACGGTTTGGACAACGTAGCATTTGATATCACAGTCTAATTATTTCCCATCTTACTATAACTACTGTAATTTACGAACCAATTAACATTTTGACCTAATGTTGATGTTCACCACCAACAATCCTTTTTATTGTGGACCGGAGTCATGAACTGACTGAAAACACCAGGACACAGTGTGCAGCTTTATGCCTCTGTGTTCAAAGGAATACTCTGAAGGAGGAAACAAGTACCTTCACAATAGCACGTTCTCTCGGGCTCAAAGAGAGCGCAGTCTCGCCCCACTACAAACACTCACGGCGCCGTCCATGGAGCTGCAGCTTTATAAAAGGCAAAGACTCTCCAGTGAGCAGACAACACTGGGAGATAACGCCATTCCAAACAAGCTTATCTCCCACACTCAACAAGATTGAGTCATGTGTGTTATCTCCTCCATCGCCTGAAGGCTTCGACGGTCGCAGGCCGCGCCCGCGCGTCGCTCGCCTCGACTGGATGAACCTCCGCACACCTGAGGGCTGATGCCTGTACTGCTTTTCACACCTCAGCGACTTAATGTTACAGTGAGGAGTCCAAGACTCGGCGTCAGGGTTTTATGATGGACGCTGATGAGATATAAACTATGAACCTTCAAACCTACGATCATCCAACCAGAGACGACCTTTAACCATGCGTTACCATAAAACAATTTCATAATCACATAAAGCTTATTTTAAGACAATTTACGCTACCTTAACGATGAACCACTACACTGAATAAAGCATAAACATTAGTCATGCTCAAAGGAATCTGGGCGGATTAATTCCAGTGTTCCAGCTTTAGGGCTAAAGATGACCAACGTACGTTTGCTAATACTACTTAATTAAACAAGGAGGAATAAGGGAAGTAAAGGTCATTTCACAGTAGTTGCTTATATTTGTCTCTACACTCACACTCGTCACTTTATTAGGTACCTACACAGTCTAATCCAACCCAATGCAACAGGTGAATGTGATCATTCATTTGATCAGGCAGACGTTATTTTAGATGGGCAGATTAGGAAAAGAGGCTCCACCCTCACACAGTGCAGCGTGGGAAGGTCGTGGGTGTAATGGAACAGCACCACACTCGCCTCGGCCTTTTTGTGCCCGAAGATCTCACTTCACTCCAACCTTTGCTTGTCTTATCGCGGAATGTGATAACGAAGAACTACTCCTTTTGACCTTTAACCCCTCGCGCACGCCGGCCTTTCCACAGCCTGCGCTTTGTCACACGCCGTCAAACGCCAGCACAAAGCCAGCGCTATTGATCCTGAACTCAACTCACGGCAGCATTGATTGGAATTCCTGAGATGAATAGTTGTTGAGATTTAATCTTACGTCACCCGATGAGGTGTTAGTGGTGTAAAAAGGACATCACATTCTGTTTCTGATCAAAGGCTGCCTAAGGTGCACGTTGACCTCTCTACCGTCGTTCCACCAGAACACCTAAACTCCTTTTTCACCCTTTCACCTGATGTAAAACACAGTTTCGGTCCATATGCCGCGTTCTGGCTGCAATGTGGAAATTCCAGGCCGGTTTCCCATAATTACAACCGCCCTGTGCTCAAGCGGCCCAGCTTGGAAAAACCATGTAAGGAATATCATCACCCACAAAACTGAAATACGCTTCCCCACCATGCAGCTGCTATCACACAAATTGCAGCATGTGAGACAATGTTTACTAGCGAGGCTATAAGTGAAAGTTTCCATTTTGAATTTACAGCCATGAGATTAGGACTGAGGCTTTTCTACCGCATGCTGCCAGTGCACAAGAGGCTCCATGAAGGTTTGCTCAACAGATTTTCACCTTGAAGGGCCATTTTGGTATGTGGTTCAGCCCACACGTTGCTGATTAGCGTTTTAACACGCTTTAAGGTTGTACTTTTAAAAAGCACAAACTCACTCATGGCGACGGCAAACGGCCAACTCAGCAAAATGTTTCTGATTGCCAGCCGATAAACGAGCTGCAGGGAAACGTGCGGGACCTTAAACAGCACCACCGGCCAATGAACGTGGAGTCCCGCGGACCTTGCCCGCCCTTATCACCGGTCATGTCAGTTCACCTTCATCCACTCAGCCCCATAAACCCCAACTGAACTGTATGAACTGTGATGTGGCACCGGAAAGACACCCCAGACAATCGAACAGCCCGTCATTCATGTGGCAAGAAGTTCATGAACACACAATCCTGCCCTTCACGTTTGTGTGCGGGAAAGACGTGCTGTGGCAACTTCCCGTTTCCGACTCGTCTGCCGGTGCCCACAAACCTTAGTCCAGGAGTGTGTGTGTGTGTGAGTGTCAAGCGAAACCAGTTGTGCTTGCTCAGCACACACACGAGGGGAAATGAGTAAGAGGCAGACAGTCAAAATGCTGATAAGGAGTTTACAGACATATCACAGTGACAGTATGCATCAGTGTGGCAAGGCAGCAAAAGTCATAAAACTCCTCTAAGACCAAACCTTAAACTATTTTCTTTTACTGTATCTCCTCCTTAGTCTGCTGTGTGTGTGTAAAGTGCCCCGGTGCTCGTTTCTCCCACTGTTGAATAAAGCCGTGAACTCACCATGTCACATTCCGAGGTGGCAGAACCGCAGCAGGTCGGAGCGTCGGGGAGTCCGGTGGGTGCCGAAAATGAGACCGAAATGAAAAAAGTGAAACACAACCATTACTCAGTGGAGTCAGACTCTGGAAGACGAGACGTTAACAGCCCCCAACAGTGCGGCTAACGCCGGCTAAGTGTGCTACGCACGGAGCAAGTGGGGTATGTAGTGTGGTTAACAGGGCGTAAACAGCTCACAGACACAGAGCACTTTACCTAAGTGACGAGTGGACGCGCTTCAGCTCCCGGCCACACACCAGCTAGACCCGGTGCTCGTTAACGGAGACGCGGGCAGGAATCCCGACGCGGCGCTCGTCCGGGCGAAAAGGACCAGACACCTGTATGCGCCTAATTTGGCATCCCTTCTCCGGCCGGACTTGACCCCGCCCCTCCGGAGTACTACTCCAAACGGACACGCCCACCACGCCGAGCCAGCCAGCACTGTCCCAGCGCCCCCTGGCGGCCGGAACGTGGCATAACAATAACCTCTCCACTAGATGGGGATGAAACCGTACACCGTGTACTGTATTTCCTCCCTCAAGTACTGAGAACGAGTACTCCATCAAGAGAAGTATCTACTGACAGGTACTTATTCTTCTTGTTTACTTCATTATATAATTGATTCTGGAATATAGTAGAATAAATAGAGTAATGATTGAATGAATAATAATTCATGCTTGATGTATATAAAAGCGCTTTACTATAACCTAAAGTATCTGGAAACGTGTTAGAGACCACTCTTCACTCTCATGATCAAAACCCCAAATGTGAAGACGCATAAAAAGCAAGCTTATATTGTTCTGACTAAAGTAAAAGGCTGTTACAAGTCTAAAGCCACTACTATACTAAAGAAACTATTCAGCATTTGCTGCATATTTTGACTCTTTTACACAAGAACATCTGACAGGAGGAGTTATAGCCAAGTTTATTCACCCATGAATGTTTCATATAAACAAGTGTGCACATAGGGAAGACCCTGTCCTCAAGGTCCCTGTCCTAAACCAAACATCTACCTGAGATTCAGTTCAGTTCACCTACCGTATTCACATAGTATTCACACAACGAGTCTAGACTATTTACTCTTCTGTGGCATATGGTAATGCTACAGTGGAACATGTCGAACAGGAGATCTCAGTGACAGTTTTGGCATTTCTACAAGCTACAATGTTTGGCCCTAGTGTTATATAAACTCAACACATCAGATTTTCTTACTTTTTTAAACAAATCTGTACTAAATCTTCTTACACGTCTCCAGTATTGCTCTTGCTACATTGAAAAAATAGAAAAAATACATCTGGGTATTGAGCTGTGTGTGATGTGGTTTTTTTATAAAGAGCCTCGCTCTTGAGTGTTCATGGCTATGTTTGAATAGTCCTTAGCTGATCTCCCTCCACGCGTTCCTCTTTAAAGGCCAGTTTCATGTCAGCGGGAGGGGAAGAGGATACAAAGTAATAAACGAGACATCAAATACTGTAGGACTCTGCAGAGGCGCTGGGTGTCACCAGGCCGTTTTCCTCCTGAGCGTCCTCCCTCGCTGCTGCTGCGGCTTCATCTGCATCTGCATCGGCTGCTACTTCCTGTCCGGCGGCCGCCAACGGAGCGTCCGTGTCGGGGGCCTCGAATGACTCGCCCCCCAGGTCCGTGAGTTTGATGTAGCCCTTACTGTTGGAGCGCTCCAGACGGGGGCAGCTGAAGCGCCGCGCTCGGTCGCCGGGGCGACACGCCGACGCGGACAGGCTGCAGCGGCGCGCCGACCGCGGCTGCTCCGTGAGCGAGTTGAGCGAGAGCCGCGACCCCATCGCCCTGGCAACGGGGGATGGAGGAAACAGCTGGCTCCACTGCGCCCGGGCCTCTGGCGCCCCCTGTGGCCCGGCCGCGTCCGTGCACGTGTCCTCGTGGCTCCGATGCGGTGACGGGCAGTCTGCCGCCTCGTCCTCGCCATCGGCCTCATCGATTTGGACGCCGCCGCCGCGCATCTCCTCGTTTTCTGCGTCGGCCTCGATGACGACCTCCTCCGCCGAGCGCCCCTCTGCCTCGGCTCGTTCCGACTCCTCCACCTCGCAGTTGTTGAGCTTAATCACAGGGAGGGTGAACGCGTTCACAGAGGAGGTGACGATGGAGATGGTCTCCCACCGCTGGGGCTGCGGTGCCTGCTCGCCGCTGTTGCTGTAGTCCTTGTAGATGCTGTAGACGGTGTCTGTGAAGGTCTGGACGTCTTTGGACCAGCTGCGAGGCCTGCTGGCTAAAGATGGCCGCCGGAACGCGTCATCTCCCGCTAACTCGCCCTGGAAGCTGAGCCCAGTGGAGGGCCAGGAGCTGCGGGTGAGCATCCCGCTCGCCGGGAAGGAGCCCGACGGGCCCTCGGCGCTGCGCGCCTGCGTGTAGTTCACCAGGCCGTTCAGGGGCGAGTACTCCTTGGAGCGTATGTTGTGCAGATCGATGACGGTGGAGTAGATGTCCCTCAGGTTGATGATTTTGGTTTTCTTGTCTCGGTTTTCATGGAGGACCGCGTTGGCACAGATGAAGAGGAAAATGCCGATTCCCATCACCAGCGGTCCGAAGACCTTCAGATTGTCCGAGTACAGGTAGTTATCCAGGAAGTCGCAGAGGAAGCCGCAGTGATGGGAGGGCTCGGCGGCGCTGCTGTTAGCGTGGCTGAAGGAACTGTTGTGCCCGCGGGTCCCGTTGGAGGGAGCGGGGGGACTCTTAGCCTGGCTGGCCCGGTTGCTGTGGTAGCCTCCGGTCCTGCGGCGCTCCTGGTACTGCTTCTGGTCCTGGCTGGGCCAGTAGCCCAGCACAGCCATGGAAATCCCCACCATGAGGACCATCACCCCCACCGCGGCCACGAAACCGGCCGGGGACAACAGATTGAGCTTCCCCTTCACCACCACCACGTCGTTCTTCTTCTTCTTCTTGGCTTTCCGCTTCTTCTTGTTCTCCGCTCGGTTCTTGGAGCGGAGGGAGTCCTGGCGCCTGTTCATGCGCAGGAGGCCACCGGTGGCTATCATGGTGGCGACGGGGCAGCCGGCTTGTCACTCAACCTGAAGGGACACAAATCCGAGAAGAAAGGACATTAGGGTGACGACACATGATCAGCAGATGGTTTAGACGTATACAATAAAATGCTCCTTTAGCGAAGGGATTACACATAATCCAGATTTATGGTACGTTAGTCTGGATTATTGGCCAGACAAAGCAGGCAACTGACCCCTGGGAGTGTTTATATTATATAATTCATTTTAATTTCATCATATTCAACTTATTAATGCAAAAGCAGGAGCTTTTTAACACATCCTAGGAGTCTACATCCACCCCACCTGGTTGATCCATCCACATCATGCTGCAGGCGGAGAAAGCCCCGCATCTCGCTCCAATCCCGCTAGATCGGATGCGTTGCATGCATTGGCCACGGACTCCTCCACGACTCAGTGCATGTCTGTTGCTTCCGCGTGTGCAAATGCGACGACGCCAGCGAAACAAACGGCCGAGTCGACGGCCGAGAACAACGGGTGCTGTTTATCTATATTCAGCTATCAGCCCATGAACACGTGATGTGTCCAGACAGGAGGCCAGCAGGCTTCCTTGCTCCGTCCTGTCTGTCCGTCCTCCCACTGATCTCACTCGCCCTGCTGCTTTCTCACCACAGCCCGTTTTACCCGGACGCCGCTGTTCCTCGCGTGCGGCGCGACAAAGACAACAAATATGAGCCGTTGCCGGTTTGTTCGCACACCGACGCGGCCTCTGTCACATGAGGTTTGCGTTTGTGTTGGGTTTTATGTTTATGCATTTACGCATAATAACAGCAGACCACCGCTGCAGTATAAAAGCAGAGAGAGCACGTGATTTAAATATGATGGAGAGGTCTGTGCAGATGATGGGGTTTTTGTTTTTGTGTATGTGGATAAATAACTTTTATAGGACTTAAAGGAGGGCCAATGAAGCCTTCATGGTCCACATTACATAAAGTCAAACACCTGAGCTCCAGCAAACAGCACGCCGGTGCTCAGCGGCTGTTTATAGCGACTTTTCCCATATATCACATCCAATAACCACTCAAATGCCTCTCGGGCGAGAGCAAGTCAACCTGCACTAAAAGTGATCAAGCGTGGGCGGACCTCTCTCTATGTTTGGCAAGACAGGGGCAGTAACGTGGACGTGGAGTGGGTGTGGACACGTCGGATTGTGTCTCTGTCTGCGGTGCTGAACGCGAGGCTGGAAGGCTCGTCTCCCGCAAAGCCGCCCGTCTAGCGGTTCGGAGGCTCGGTTCGGACGCTCGGCGCGTCTCCGAGCCGCGGGGGCGCGCACGGCCGCGGATCGTTGCATGAGTAATCGACTGTTGACGTTACGGCGCGTCTGCTTCGCTTGCGCCGGAGAAGCTGGAGGTTGTGCCCTGAAAATGTCCAGAGCCGCGGCGACGCGCCTCGCTCCGGCTCCGCAGCCAAACACTTTTATTGTGGAGCTCGCAAAGTGCGGACGGATGACAAGCACCAGCGCCTCCTCCGCGGCCTGACGAAGCCCATGCTTTCATAACTAACAGTACAACTCGGAGGTGAAGGCTGACAGTTGGACCTCCGCGTGAACGGCCGACGTTCGTCTCGACTGAGCTGATCTGCGGGCTTCTAACTGATGATGGATGTCAGCGGCGACATCACGGCAATAAAAAAGTTAAAACCACATGGAAATATAAAAATGTCGTGTATAACGAGCCCGTTTTTCAGCCGACGTGTTAACCGAATAAAAATTTGGTTGAATAAATATAGAAATATTTCTCTCTACAAAATCATCATTTTAATCTCACGGACAAAAGTAAACGGCGCGTTGCTTTAATCCCAAAGCGTTTCTCTCACAAAAACTCCCATCTCCTAAAATAATCGACGACACCCATCAACGAGCGAAGCAGAAGACTTTCCTCGACACCGACTACAGGAGTCGACGCGTAATGAGATGCGACCGTTAAACACAAAGGAGCGCAGCTTTTCACTTGGAGGCGAAGGCGCAGAAGGAACTGACGCTAATTCGTGCGCGAAATAA
Organism: Betta splendens; assembly: GCF_900634795.4. Classification (NCBI taxonomy): domain Eukaryota; kingdom Metazoa; phylum Chordata; class Actinopteri; order Anabantiformes; family Osphronemidae; genus Betta; species Betta splendens. The sequence continues at coordinate 13,031,109 of NC_040897.2, forward strand.
AAACGCGGACCGAACGCGTCGCTTACCAGAAATCGGGTCTTGACAATCGCGCATCTTCAAAGGCGCACTCCTCGTTCAGCTGTGCATGTCGTGGTGCGCCACTTTGGTGCCAAGGCTGGAAGAGTGGTTTCCAGTTGAACGCGGATGCACAGTGGACCGGTAGGGGCGGGTCGACGCGTTTCTATTGGTCGTGATTATTGGGCAATGTTGAAAACGAGGGCTCCTCACGATATCTATTATACTATACGCTCCAAAAACAAGTTGTAGTTTATTTCATTTAGACATTTTCCTCCATCTAGAAACAAGTGAATAAGATGATAAAGGGGACCTAAAGCTTTATATTTGCATATCCCAGATTAATGGGTAAAAATAAAACAGATTGTCACAGATTGTCATGTTACAGGTTTTACAGACAGAGAAAAGCAGATCTAAACAAACCAAAGTCATCATCTCTACTGTGGCCTCCCGCGCCTTCCCCTACTTGGATTACATTGCTATAATTGCTTGTAAGTTGCCTGCATTTTTTTTACAGATGAAATATGACAGAGTCCAGATGTGTTTCAGTGATGTGGAATTGGAGACAGAGGCAGCATGTATTCACAGGGCGGGGGGGGGGGGGGGGGCAGCAATAACAGAGCTTAGTGCTGATGCTCCTGGGAGTTGACTGCGAATATATGACCCAGAAATGTGTTTTGTTTATGGCATAAATTAGTGCAGGGAACAGAGGAAACGCCAGTGTTCGTGCCGCAGTCGGAGTCGGGGCGTTCGCGGACATGGGGAATAATCCAGGGGGCTTTAAAGAGCCGTCTTTAATCCTCGGCGTTAAGGTCTGGAGCCGCTTTCACCACGAAGCCTGAGCTCGTGCAATACGGCGACATAAAGGCACACAACAGATGTCTGCGAGCTCCTGTCTTAAACCTGTTACATGACGTTCACTAAATATGCAGGATTTCCAAGAGAGAAGGGCTGAAATGCGACTGAACAATGATGTGAAACGTGTTAAATACATAACTCAAAAACAGTGCTCAGACGATGGGTGGAGCCCGAGGTATGAATATGGATGTGAATATTATATAATGTGCCGTGACACTGAGCCAGTGGATCCGTCCGTACTCATGTCATCATCTACTGTAAGTGCCTCCCTCCCGGCGGCGCTTGATTCCAATCAACAATCAGCGAGGGAACGCCCTCGCGCTACAACGACTTCCAGACGCTCATCTGGTTTCACTCCGACGGCCACGAAACGAGGCCCGTGACTCGCGCGAGCTCTCGCTCCAGCGGCTCCTTGCTGGAGTCGGCCGACGACAACCCGGGAGCAAAACTGCTGCAGAGCACGCGGCCTAAAGATCTCACCCTCACACTTAATCATTTCCTATGGACTCATCCCCAGGTAATTAAAGCCACCTACGCCGCAGTGATGAATTAGTGGTGCAGTAGCGATTCAGTGTTACAGTGAAAGAACTGTGCACGTGAACGGATGAAGTCGGAGGCAGAGGCTCCGCACGTCGTCTTTTAGGGGAGCATTTCAGTCCACGCTGCTGCAGTAATTCAATTATTTAATTTATTCCCCGGGGACCGTATCAACCACCCCTCACGGCTGTTTCAGACGCGCCTGCGTCGCCCCGAACGCAGCCCTCGTCGTGCTCCTCTGTCAGAAAATGGACCTTCCCTCGCACGTCCAGGCGTCTGAGGCGGCAGAAATAGTTCCACGGCGTCTCTTATTCTGAAATCTCAGCCGCTGCAGAAGCCGTTTCCTTTGTGCCGCAGCTCCCTTTGCTTGGCGTACTGTCTGTCTTCCTGTAATGCGCCGGTCAACAACCCGACCTATTCAAATAATGGACACGTCCAACAGAGAGTAACACTTCATCCTTTCATTGCCAGCTCTCCCCATGTCAAACTGTGGGTTTAAGACCCTCCTCAGAAGTCACGCTGCTGAGTGATGAACGGCCACTCGCATCCGTCCCCTATTTGCGGCTAATGAGATGCGCGACGGCGCGACTGATGCGGGTCACGGAGACGTATGGGCGCCATCGCCGCGTCCGCGTCTGGTTCCGACTGGTGACCTTGTTCCATTCCCACAGTATAAATGGCAACCGGAGACCTGAGCACAAATAGAGGCCAGCATTAGCTCACACATCATCAGCTGCTGATGCTAATGGGAGTCCACGGATAAAATATGGCGCTAATGGAAGATGAGGAACTCGGACAACTCCTAAAAGTTTCAACGGAGCGGTACCAGGAGTTGAGCCCATTCTCTGAATGTGCTTATGAAGTGGATCACGAAAAGCATGAGGCAGCGCGTGCATTATCTGAAGCGGAGACGGTAATTACAGTTCTGCACATCAAACGCTTGGCGCGTGGTAAAGTGCGGGGTCAGGGATCCTGCGGGCGGAGCTGCCGCAAAGACGCGGCCCCTCCACTCTTTTAGCTCCGCGGACGCATTCCGCGAGGCGAGTTGCGCAACCGCGGCTGATTATCGGGGCTCGGCAAGGCGCGAGCTCGGCGGGATCACAGCGCGGAAGCCTCCTTTGATCTCCCGCGCTAAATAATATAGGTCATCCCTTCGGGGAGAGGCCACAAAACCACCGCGCACGGCTCCTCATCGTCCTGCGTGTTTTCTCTGAGACGCGGGGATTTTTTAACATGTGAAATACTGCATCTGTCACTTCCTATTCTGCCGCTCGTACGTGGAGCCTGTTCAGATTGGGTATCCATGGTAACCGTTTTATAATGCCTCACGGAACACCTCAGAAGAGGTTCCTTTTTATCTCTGCCGGAGGGCTGTACGGGAGGTGGGGATCAAACGAGAGGGCAAGAGTGACGGCTGACGGACGTCCCTGCAAACGTGCGACTCGACGCGCGCCGAGCCGAGCCGAGCCAGGGGGGGGGGGGGGGGGGTGGGGGGGGGGGGGGGGGGGGGGGTGGGGGGACGAAGGGAAAGGGCTCGTGTCCAACGGCTGTGGGAAATGTGATGACATCAGAACAAACGAACAATTGTGTCGAATAAATCGAAAGCGCGTTACTCGGCGAGACGCTCTGGCTCTGACGTTCGCCGAACGTCCGGCCATGTGGAAGGCAGCAGGCGCGAGCGTGACGGGAGACGGGCGCGCGGCCAGCGGGGTCGTCTGCAGGGGCGAGCCGGAGCCCACGCGGGAGCCGACGGGGCCAATCAGGGCCGGAGCTCGGGCCTCATCCGCGCGTGCTGATCAGCCCGGGTCGAGAGGGGGGGCGTCGTCGCCATGGATACCGCAGCGGGCACGTGACGCTACCTGTGCAGGTAAATCGAGCGGAAGGAACGCGGCGGCGCGACCTTGGGTTGCGTCAGCGCTTCTCAGCGCCGTCAAAAGCGGCGGAGGACGATGATGGCGGACACCGAAGAGGAGGAAAGGTCCCCACGAGTATAAATGCATGAAAACGTAGGAACACAGCGTCTCAAACCTGTAGTCTGCGGCACAAGAAGGCATTCATCACCTGAGCACCATCCTATAATTGGATTTTAGGCTAATGTTGCCAGTTTGTCTTGTTCACGGCTCCACTCCCGTTTCTATTTTCAGTTTTGTAACACATATGGTGTTGCCTCAACTTTTCGTGTCAGGTCATTGCGGCGCGTGGCGACGGGAGAGCGACGAGCGGCGCTCCCCGGAGCGTCGGCGGCGGCGGGCGCTCCTTCATCACGCCGAAAGGCGCGCGCGCGTCCCCGGAGTGACACAGAAACGCCGGCGCGTGACGGATCCGCGCGACTGCGGGGACAAAGGGCTCGGTTCTAATTTATCGACGGTGTCGTCCCGCAGCGCAGCGTTTCTCGGGGTCCACGTTCAATGTGACGACGTTCCCCGCGGTGCTGAAACACGCCCCCCCCCCCACGTCCGGACCTAACACGGCCACTTTTGACCGCTTTTATCCCCAGCATCTTTGAGGTCGTCCATCTTTTCACATGCTAATGTTTTAATCAACACCACCCAATGAATGAAGCCGTCACGGGTCTCACACTCATTTACCTTATCAGGCGAATTAACCTTTACTGCTGCAAGGACAATGGAAAATCCCCACTGTCCCCGTGTGTGTGTTCAGAAGTAATTTTCCTTCCAGAAGCTGAACGTTATGAAGGAAACTCCAGTCTGAGCCACGAGGGGACTGTAATAAAACAAGATTATTAATCACAGCTCTGACCGCTCACACTGATCCACAGCCTGTGCATCGTCCGTCAGATTTCATAGTTTGAACAATGACGTCCTGCAAAAAAGTAAATAGGTCAGAAATGAGATCGATAACCACGTGAAATCCACCGCTTAACGTCTATATATCACCTCATCAATTCTGAATAGGGGAAAACAAACAGGCCCGCGTTTTGCTGTGATTGGGATGAAAGTCTAATATTTACTCGCCTGCAGCTCGGCACCGGCTCCGCGGGGACACGCTGGCTTCTGTGGAGTCTGTCTGTCGCTCTCACACACGGCCTCAGCATCTGCTGCGTCTGCGTCTGAGCCCCGGCGACTCCCTGTCGACGCCTGCGTTCGCCTTCACTTCCATTCTCCCTCCGTCGTGCACCATTAACCCTTCGCCACGCGCTGCTAACGGCTAATTTAATCGATACACGGGAGTGGGAGAACACAGGTGTATGTGGGTTACAGTGCAGCCTGGGGTCAAAGGTTAAACACAGGCCTTAGTGTTGATAGATGGTCTCCCTGATGATGTGTGAACAATAACAGCTGGGAAAATGTAAACGATGCACAGTTCTAGTGCAGAAACACACAACAGCTCAGGATCGATGAGGTCATTCTGTAACGTCAGCAGATCACGACCTGAATTGATCCTCATTATTAACAGCGGTCTCTGATATCAGCGGAAGGAAGTCGTTCCCGCTGTAATGTCCTGTCAGACAGCGAGCTGTAGCACCAGACGGCGCCTCCGACAGCAGCTGAGAAACACTCACAGACAGAGAGGCCCGAGGACCGGCCCGCCGTCAAAGCGCGGCCGGAACAAAACGCTGACACGCGGGTCGGACGGCGCCATGCGACAGTTTGAGCCCCGCAGGTCCAGATGACGGACGGATGCGGCTGCGGAGACGGATCAGCGCGAGCGCGGGGATGGAGCCGGCGGAGCCGTGGGCTCAGAGCATCCTGTGCTCTCAGAACCGCTGTCTGAGGCGGTGCCGGTCGACGGCGTCTGCGTCAGAGCTCAAAAAGCAGGGGTTCGGCCTCAACGGAAGCAGCAGCTGGAGCGAGAACAGAGGGGGGTCCTCCCCCCGACAGCGCCCGGACCACCGGAGGCTCCTCGGGCTCCGGGAAGTGGGAAGCGCTTTGGGGAGGAGAACAACGGCGCTGGAGCGGCGCTGCCCGGTTCTGCCGGGTTCTGCTGAGCGTTGCGCGGCAGCGGGCCTCAGTCTGACACCAGAACAGCTGATGCCACAGCGTTCCACTGTTCACCAGACTGCGCCGTTCCTGGTCGGGCACAGGCTGTGCTGCCTCCATCTGGAGCGGAACACTCATATAATGGACCTTCAGTGATTTCTATGTCACGCTGAAGTTTCTTTTCATTGTTTTTCACCATCATCATCATCTTCATCAATGGCTGAGGCTCATTGTGGGAGGAAACAAGCACGGACACACTTGCCCGTTAGGTGGAGTTGGATGTGGTTCTGCAGCACGGCGGCCTCGGACGCCATCTTTTACAGAAACCCCGTTTGAACTCGTTCTCGCTGACGTCCCGCGCTGCTTGAACCCGTTTGAACCGGTTCACCGCACAATCAGCGCGGGCGCCATGTTTGACTGCACACATCCACTCATTTTAATACAGGGATGAAGGGCCCACTCCAGGTTGCCTCCCCGTCTCCCCCGTAGCCCCTCATTAGCACCCCCCACCCCCCACCCCGCGGTGACATCACCGTGACATCCACCTGCTCCGCTCTCGCCGCCTTTGTCCGCTCGATATAACGCGTCGGAAGACAGCGAGCGCGGCTCCCCGCCACGCCAGATCCATCCAGAACGCTATTACGCTGCCATGGCAACAGATGAAGACACGAAAGGCCTCTGTGGATGCGAGCGCCGCCGCTGCGCTCGTCTTCCGCGCGAGACTGACTGGCAGGAAAGCTCCGCGGGGCTGCTATGGCAACAGACTGATCATATGCAGAGAGGGGCTGTTGGCTGCCACGGCAACGTGGGGGCCACGTCGTCAGCTTCCCCCTGAGTTGTAGGAAATTAGACTGACTTTGATGAGGACTTGACCTCGAGCTCATTCCCAATACCAGTTTGCATATCGCGGATTTTAGACGGGCTGGAGATTGATTTGCTCCCACACACACACACACACACACACACACACACACACACACACACACACACACACACACACACACACAAAAAGCATTGCAATGTGCCAACACAACACAAACTAGGCTATTCACTTGCGAGTTGACGCTAAGCTTGCAACTTCTAAAATATGTAGCCTCAAACTACTGAAATATGCATGTCACGTCTGTGCCCCGGAACACGCTTCCTGCAGCCTTCCAACATCCAGCCTGAGCAGGAGCATTACCACCGCAGCAGACTCGCAGGGCTGACAATGCAATCACATCACACCGTCAGGGGAGAGGAACAATGTCAGGAGAGCGGAGACGTCTCACTCGCTCGCATCTCCCCTCCCTCCGCGCCAGAATGGAGGAAATATGAGATATGGATTTGTCTCGGATGCGAGCGCGCGACAGGGCGCTGTTTGTGCGTGGAGCTGGGCTCTTGATTGATTGCCCGCCTGCCCGCCCGCCCGCCCCTCCTCCCCGGCGAACGCCTGATGGAAGGGCGGCGAGTGAGAGCGAAAACGCGCCGAGTTACTGGGATTCGGCTCCCAACAGCTGCTGCGTGGCTCCCCGGAGGGACGAGCGAGGGCGCGGGGGGCGACCGCGGGCCCTTAAATGTCGAGGAAACGCCGCCAAAGCGGGTTGTGGTTCGTTAAAATATCAAATAAGTGCAGATGACTTTCTGGCTGTGGAGAGAGCAGAGGGCGAGCGAACAAGCAGAGAGAGAGAGAGAGAGAGGATAATCTGGAAGCAGGCTGTTGTGCTCCAGTTGCTTCAGATGCCCTTTGACCTTTGAGTGGATCGCCGTGTGTGTGTGCGTGTGCTCGGGGGCCGCCTGCCTGCAATTCAGCGAGCGTCTTAATTATGAGAAAACACGGCGCTTAATTTTTTCTCGGCAATTGCAGGCTGATTAATTATGCATTGGTTTATTCATTACATTGTTACAGCGCAAAATCTGGAGAAGAGGGAGGAAATCTCATCTCTACGAAAGAAAAAATACATGTGTGCACCAGTTTTGTGTCAACGAATTACACGTAAAAGTGCCGAATCACCATTGTTTTAAATAGACTTTCCATATTTGCTTTAGTCATTTCCAGCTCATTGTACAGATGACGTGACTCACGCTCGAACTGTATCCCCTTTCCTTCAAATCCCGAGTTCGGTGACTCAACTTAAAAGTGAGTGTGAGCTCCCAAAGAGGATTAGAGGTGAAGTGTGCATGCGGCAGAGTGCAGAGCTGCCTCCAGCTGCTGTGGAGCCGCTGCTGATGGGCTGAGGCTGTGGAGGAGCGCCGCCCGCTCCACGCCGCCCTCTGGCGGCCGCGCTGCGAACTGCAGCAACCCCGCTCCCCTCGGCTGCACCTCATCAACAATTCATCGCAGAACGTGACGCCTGCCATTTAGAGGAATCTGAAACTTGATTCTCATAGATTCCTATTCTCAGTGGAGGGATCCTGTGATTAGAGCATCTGTGCTTCTTTTCAATAACACATACAGCCACAAAAAACATTTGATTGGCGTCAGTGGTTCTGGGATATGAAGTTACCATTCATTCTGAGATACGGTTGACTGGGTCGCTGGCTGTGTTGTGCATAAACGGCTGCACGGCTCGGTCCCGGCGGTTCTGAACTTTAGCCGTGGGAACATCTGGTGTGGGACTCTGCCTGCAGCTGGAGCTGCCCCCCAGCCGCCTCGGCTTCGCTCGCTTCCTCGCTCCGACCCGCCCGCTCTCCATGTGTGAACAGAGGAATAATTTACCAGCAGCCTTGCAATGAAATATGAAACCATCCCTGGTGCCACAGAGCCTGCAGCCCGGACCAGCTGGAACATTCAGTAAAGGGAAAAGATGAGAGCTTGAAAGATGACGGGCCAAAGAGTCTTCCTCCTGTCCAACAGGAAGTCAGGACGGCGCTGATTCAGCCTGCAGAGACGAGAAGGGGCACACGTGCAGGGAGTTAGTAACCGCGGTTCTGGTACCGGATCGGTCTCTCAGTATGTGACACAGGGACAGATTCAAACTGGAGGTTACAACCTCTAAACACCGTCTCACTGACCTCTGTCCTCGCGTTTGTTACTGCAGTGGGTCACTGCGGCATCTGGTTCAACGACCAATAAAATGAAAGGAAATAATAACTGCTATAAACATAAGAGAGATAAATAATGTTAGTTATCATTTGCTTTGTAAATAATAAAGCAACAGCTGTTTGAATATTGTCAGTTTTCACCCACCAACTCATAAATAACAGCCAGAGCGTTCAAACCTGTAGATGTAGTAATTACATACAGTAACATAATAGTAATAATCCATTCCAGCTCACATGATGTTGGAGAAGGAGGCTGGGCAGCGAGTTCTAGGGCAGGAAGGGAAATGCTGGACTCCAGTGTGAGAGTCCACCTGAACAGACACAGGCTGTGTGTTTAATTCCCTCTGGGTCTCACGTGACAGAATTATGAGGCGGTAGGTCAGGAAAATACTCAGGGTCACCAGCAGGGGGAGCAAAACCCAAATCAATTAAGGTTTGCTACAGAGGCTTTAAAAGCTATTATTAATATAATAATTTATTCTATATTGTGTTTCAATATAGTAGAATCTTTGCAACTAGTACAGAATGTATGTATCTTTATAGGACATCCAGCAAATAACCACATGAATAAACCAATTATCAAATGACTCTCAATCCAATTTTTCTGAAAGATGAAACTGAGCGAATTAATTAATTAGTACTTAAAATGCCTCTCAGACAAACGAGCAGAGTGTGAGTTATCATCCAGTCGGGGTCCGAAGTTTATTCTTTCAAATTCATTCAACAATTATGCTTCGAAAAAAATATCATTGTAAAACTGTGCAGCTAAACACAAACGAATAACAGGCGGGAGTGAGCTTGTTATACCTGGTCCAACCAGCAGGTGGCGCCACAAGGCCACGTTTCAAGTCCCCACTCAGAAAAGAGGCAGCCTATGCACGTAATCAACGTTTATATTGTAGATACGTTCATATAATATTTGTCTTTACAACTGAATTTATCTGTCATAGCAGATGGCCAAAAAAAGCACACAATACAGTCAATAAACCAAACCTATAGAACATATGATTGTCACTTACTGGGAGTCACTAAAAAGTACATACTGTGAATAAATAATCTACAGAAATATGTACAATATGCACAACAAGAATTCAATGGAAGTGCAAATAAAGCTTTGGATCCCTGTACAGGAAAAAAGGTAAGCAGATGTAGACGGAGCCAGTCGTCCCCAAGTGTGAAGCAATAGCCTTTACAGGACATTTAGCAACATTTAGCTTCGAGCTCCTCCATTGAATGACTTTTAATAAAGAGTTAGCAAAAAAAAAAAAAAAAAAAAAAATCAGAATAAAATTAACACATTACATTATGTACAGCGCATCGCATTCCACAGAGTATTTAATGCTCGTCGTCCGATGAGGATCAAGGCAACAAACCACGGGAACTACAGGCGGCCGAGGGAGTGACACAGAAAAGAGGGGGTCCGGAGAGGAGGCGACTCGCCGAGCAGCAGATCCGCTCGTTGTGCTCCTGCCGCCTTCCTCCGCCGGCACCGACAACATGGAACACTGTAGAACTCAGGGGAGCTGCGTGTATGGGTTTCGTGCGCGCGCACCTCGCCCTCGGCGGCGCGCACAACGTCGCACAGCGCACACACGTGAGCTGCAGTGTCCCCAGCGCTCGGTCTCTGCTGGGCCCACTGGTTCCCAGTTAGCCAGAGTTCAAGTACTCCTGCGCCACTTCGTAGCAAAACTTGTACTGGTCCTAGGAGACAAGGGAGCAGAGGGAACAGTGAAGATGAGGTGGGAAACAGGAAGCAGTCGCCCCATTTACCTCCCCTCCCTCACCCCGTCCACCCCCCCGCGCTCCTGTGTGTAATTAGATTATACACGTTTATTTTGGACACAGGCTGAGCTGAAACGCTCTGAGACGGAGAACAGCGTGCACTTAAAACCACAAAGAAACATTTCATTTCAGAGCACTTTGTTTTGACTCGGTTTTGGACCTCATCCGTATAAAAGCATCTGTCAAGTGACTTAATGCGAACGTCGGCGTGGAACAAAAAACTGCCTGGTTTCCCTCACCAGCAGGTCCACCATGTTGGGTTTGTTGTTCCTCAGCGTTTTCACGGCGTGGAACACATCCACCGAGCGCTGGTGCTGCAGCATCTCGCACACGATGCTGATGGCACAAAACGTCCCGCTGCGGCCGCCTCCGTTCCTGCAGGCGCAGAGGAGGTGTGGAACATTTATGTTTTGAAACCTCTTTTAACAGTTTTGTGCATCTTCACATTCATCCTAACTCTGTGGGCCTGTGCCGGTCCATGCATTTAATACAAACAGATTCCGGACCGGAGGCTTTGCTGCAGTAAAGGCCCTCGGCCACTAGGTGGAGATGTTTCCTTCTTAATCCCAGCCTCCCTCGCTGACTTACAAGCAGTGGACCACGGTGCGTCCCTCGCCGCCGTCGTACTCCTCCTGCCACTTGTCCACCTGTCGGATCAGCTTGAGGAAGGAGCGCTTGGACATGGGCGTGTCCCGGTACATGGGCCACCCCAGGAACTGGAACTGCTGCACCATCCGGTAGCCGTCCTGGGGCTGCAGGCGAAGCACACGCGGGATGCCCCAGGTTAATACGCACAGTGGGCATTAAGCGCGTCTGCGCGTAGATGCATTAGACTGTACGGATGCGGCGCTGGGCTGTAAGCCTCCACCACGACAAGTAGGACAGGAGATGGATCAGGACACGGGAGACAGTGGGAGAGATCAAGGAGCAGATAGAGGGCTGATGGATGAGCACAGTCGCGTCTGGAGACAGATACTTAAGATACAGAGCGTCTGAATCACACTCAGACATAGAAATCAATAGCAGTTGTCAGTGATCATGTATGATTAGACTGTATTCGTGCTGCTGAAGTCTCCAAATATAACCGTGACGAGTGAGTGGCTGTGGGCAGACGGCCGGCGTAAGGAGCTTATGCAGGCGACTGCACGCCCTTTCTGCTCCACAGCGACGTCCAGCAGCCGTTAAAGGCTCAAGTCACCCAAATCATGAAGTGGACGAGTCACATTATTGTTGCTACTTCCTTTTAGATAATCAACATCTTCCACCGTCGGCAGCTGCAGGTTTCCTGCTTCCTCACGGTGACCGTAGAAACCCCTTGTAATTTAGGGTGAAACGCCCTCCGACAGCCGCGCGTTCTGCCCCACAGGTGTTGATTGACGGGGAGCTCGGCGGGTCCGGCCCGACCATAACGGCACGTGAGCATTTTCACAAGTTGTCTAATGGACGATCACGGGTTACACACAGTCACACACGTACCCGCGCCGCGTTGTAGATTCGGAATATCCGGCTAATGATGTCCTCCTCCAAGTCGGCGGAGACGAACTCCACCTGGATGGGGCCGTGGCGGTGGACGCCGTTCTCCGGCCAGTACTGTGGACACAGCTAAACAAAAGGAGGCAGGTACACACACACACACACACACACACACACACACACACACACACACACACACACACACACACACACACACACACACACACACACACACACACACACACACACACACACAGAAAAAAAAACAAAGAACACGGGCGATGGTCCATTAGTTTCAGAAGCCAAACTAAAAAGGGTTCAACTGTTCACACTTAGGAGCTGAGGACGTCATCTGAGCTTTGATTCAACTAATCCAACAGACATTTCGTTCTGTCATCCATTACGAGCAGAGAAAACGGCGAATAAAGGAATTAAGAATGAATCATTGATAGGAAGAGTTACTGACAGTCCTGGAAAGTACAGCCCCAGATCTAAAGCCCTGGTCGGCCTCATAAAAGCTGCAAAATCTCCCCTATTTCCGCTCCTCAGGAGAGAAAGCCCAGTTAAGAACACGCACCTGCGGAGCCTCAGCGCACTAAATCACACACAGCGCACACAGATGGACACGATCCACACACAAACACACACTTGGCCAACGTCACACAGCCACGAACAAACAAGGCAAAGACAGGCTACCTGAGATGAATGCAAATAGCAGGCCGGAACACACACACACACACACACACACACACACACACACACACACACACACACACACACACACACACACACACACACACACACACACACACACACACACACACACACACACACACACACACACACACACACACACACACACACACACACACACACACACAAATCTATCCTTGCGCTCCTTCTCCGGCACAGGAAAAATAAAGTACAAACACATATAGCGCGCGTGTGGCAGCTAAAGCACCGCTTTCTAGCTTCCTTTGAGAGCCTGTCAAAACTTGACAAATTCAACAGATGCAAAAACAAAGATGCTGATGGAGACGAAAGTGCAGCGGCAGCGGCAGCTCCCTCGCCTGCATCCGCAGCCCGCTCCCCTCCTCCCGTCCCACCTGTGCTGTTCCGTGGCTGGCTACAGTGAGAATATTGAATGAAAGGCCCTTTCTCTCTACCCAGTCAGCCAGTCAATCAGTCACCATGGGAGAGGGGATTTGGATGGGGAGAGCAGCCTGGCTTCAGGCTTTGATCCCCGGGTGTTATGACAGAGCCTCGGGCTGAGAAATCTGGAGAGTCTCTTCCACAGACCTGTCTCTCCATCTACCAGGGCTTTCATGGCAAGTCCTCTTCCACTCTGCAGCACCGGTTTCAAACATACTCCGTATACACCTATATATTTGTTTGCTATGCAGCTAGATCCCTGTTTTTGCTCCGGCTTCACGCTCGGAGACAACAAAAAGCGAAACCCGACTCTGAATCCAATTCCCACGCTGTCCTTCAGCGCGACTTTATTAGAAACAGACTTGATGAAAGGAGCCGGCTGCCGCTTCCTGTCTATTTGCTGTGTGTGTGTGTGTGTGTGTGTGTGTGTGTGTGTGTGTGTGCGTGCGCGCGTGCACGTATCAGGTCGGGTTTACCTGGGCCGGGTCCACGTCGTTGAGCATCACGATGGAGGTGCAGTGGTAGTCCAGCACCAGTCTCCAGAAGTCCTTGACGGTGTTGGGCAGCGGGTGCTGGGTCACTATGAATGCAGACGGCTGCTTGTAGCTCTGGCAGGCGGGAACACAGGCACAGATTACAATCCTGTCAGCGCCGGCGCCTCATGCATATTATGCACCGTTTAAGCTGAGCAAAAATGAATCTATTCACATCCTCCCGTTCTGACCCGTTGTTTTCTAATGGAGATTTCGTGTCAAGGAAGATTCTATTAAGATGCTGCACTTTTAATGCGGGCTCTGGCTCCTATGACAGGATCTCATATCCACAAAGAGCTCAACAGTCTATTACTGAATACAAGTACGTGGTGTGTTTCAGGTAATTTGGGCTTTGGAAGTGGAGCTGCACACACAGGTGACACATGCCTCCCTGAAACCATGATGCACCACTACAGCGCTACTGGCAGGAGTTTCGTCAACGGTAGCATTAATCTGAGCTGCATCCTCCTCCGGCGGCACCGGGACACTTACATCCATGAGCGCCGCGTTGATGTAATTGGAGCTCTCCCCGTCGATGGTGATGAGGAAGGGCAGGCAGCGGTCCGGCGGCAGCACGTCCATGCAGCGGTTCTTCTCGTGGTTCCTGGGCAGCAGCGCGATGCTGCAGTCCTCCACCCGCAGCGTGGGCGTCACCATGTTCAGCGTCTGCCGGGGACGGAGGCGCGGTTACACGCGGGGAGGGGGGCATCGGGGTGTGGAGCGCGCTAATTATCCCCCGATATGGTAATTAACAACGCAATTCTTTAATCAGTGACATTAGCGATGGCTCCGACTCCCCTGATGTGACTGTGATGAAGCTTAAGGGGACGGTGCGCGTCACACAGCGCTGATGGGTCCAAGGAGGGGTGCCGATACTACAAATTAAAGTCACATGGCGGTGATTGGCCTGCAGGGGGGGCGGCGCCATTCATCAAGTCCTAGCGGCAGGAAGTGGCCCCACGCGGCGCCGGGTATCGCACGCCTTACCCTGAACTCCTCCTTGATGGGGCTGGAGTTGGTCTGCGGGTCCAGGCGGTTCATGTCGTAGTAGACGGAGCGGAGCTGGCCGGCGGGGATGGTGGTGTCGCCGCAGAGACAGGCCTCCAGGATGGCGTCGTGGATAAAGACGTACTGCTCCTGCAACAAACAGCATCCTCATTGCGAATCCGTCGGACCTCCGGGGAAACGCGAGGCGGTGGGAAAACGCGGGCAGCGAACACATTTTTACTTCCACGAGCAGCGGCGCCACAAAATACTCGACGAGTGTTTCCGTGTTTGGCTCAGAGGAATCCGTGACCTTTCCGCGACCTTCCCCTGATTATTCTTCCTCACCCCGAGGCAGTTTGTGCGACTAATATTTGTCATTGTGTTCAAAGGTTACACTAAATATTTTTGCATTATTTTTGGTGCACGGCTGGTTTAATAGTGTTCGAAAACTTCAATTTCAACAGCACCAACTCTAGTTGAAAAACAGTATTGTCTTAAACGCCTTGACCTCGTCAGACTTTGAGATCTCCTCAACACTATCGTCACGGTCAAAGCGGGAACGAGGCCGATGTCTTAACAAAACCAAGCGGCGGAAACGAGGAACGGCGCCACGTGTTTGTGCTGCTGGCATCAGGCAGTCAAGCAGTCGACGCGCTGACAGCTGCAGGCTTGACGGAAATCTCTTCTGAAGTGACATTTTCAGCTGACACTTCCTTGTCACTTCGGACCAAAATCTGCACACGTGCAGAGAGGTCACCGATTTACAGATGCCAAACACGTGCCGCTCGCCGGGTCTGGAGCAGAACGTTGGACGGGCTCGGACCGGGTCGGCGGCCGCAGAATCCACAGATTAACTGAGCCTGAGCCCGACCGCACCGGCGACGAGGTCTCTCCACGCCTGCGACCAGATTTGAACCGCGGCGCCGGACCGGTGCCTTGCCCCGAGGCAGCGGCGCCGAGCCGGAACACCTGCGAGGGAGAACGCAGGCGCACGCGCGCTTTGAAGGTCACTGAACTTGAAGGAGAGTGACTCAGGGTGAACAGCATTCGGTCTCCAGTTACTCAAATCCCAATTCGGACGTCAACGATGAAACATTTGCCCATTAAGTCCAATGACGCTTGTGATTTAAAGGGAATTACGGTGAAATGATGCATTCAGCGAGACTGCGGACGCCTCCAGATGGCCGGCGTTCAGGAAAGCACAAAGTCCTTTTCTAGTCCACTGGCGTAAAGCTGCAGGATGAGCCAGGGATGTTTTCAGATATCAATATAAGCTAAATGTTCCCAGTTACAAGCCTCTAAACCCTTTATTATGGGATGCCTGCTTAGCATTCTGGGTAACAGTTAGCATCCACATCATTAAACGTCTTCTGCACGAAATGATAATAAAATATGAATGAAATAAAGATGCATGTGTTATCTGGGTAATCGTTCTTTATCATTTAAAAATAAAGAAGGATCAGACTGTCTTCACACTAACATTACCTCCGTCTGGACCATGTTGACCCTCCGGGACCGCAGCTCCCTCACACAGTTGTAGATGTCCACCACTCCCTCCCGCTCCGCCATGTCCAGCATGATGTCGATGACGATGAAGCAGCCCGTCCTCCCGGCGCCGGCGCTGCGTTGGGTCGGACACAAACTTCAGGGTTTATTCAGCAAAACGGCTGAAGTTGGGTTTTGATAAAGTATTTATCGTATTTAAAACATTTTATCTAACACTTCTACTCGGTCGAATATTGACTCCAAAACTCCCACACCAAGAAATAGTTTGTTCTGAAACAGTGATTCCTGTGAAATGCTCTTCAGGAAGCAGAGCACTGCTGGCTTTCAATCTGCTGAGTAAATAAACCCCCCCAGAACCGAGAACACATTAACCAACCTGCAGTGGACCACCATGGGCCCGGCGTTGGTCAGGGTCTTGGACTTGACCCTCCTGATGAAGCCCAGCAGGCCGGTGGCGTGGTAGGGCACGCCGTGGTCCGGCCAGCCCGTGAAGTGGAACTGCCGGATCTCCCGGATCTCATGAGCCCCTCTCTGAGGAACAGAGTCATGCGTTAGACCCGCCGAGCCCGGAGAGGAGAGGAGAACCGGGCCTTTATGAAGGTGGAGGCAGAGCCAAGGAGGGCTCGCTTCCATTATGCAGCAAACGCTGCACCCGTTTAGGTTTAAATACCATTCTCCCTCAGACACTGGATTACACTCACATTTATTATAGAAAAACGCGAACTATAGGCCTCATCTTTGCAGTTTCGGAGAGTTGAGATCCGTTGGACGTGTTTGTTTGTTTCATGAGTCACACTCTAACACCTCTAATGTGTTAAACTAAATTACTAACTGTAACCAAATGGTTGGAGCGGCTCGCGCGCGGCTCCGGGAGGAGAGACGTTCGCGTGATGGTGTCAGCCAACTGTTCCTCCTCGGCCGGAGCCTCGGGAGCGGCCGGGAACAAAGGAACGCACTCCCCGCGCGGTTCGTCTCCATTCCTGCGCCGTTGCTGAGGTTGGAATTCAAAACCGGCCGCTCTAAAACGAGCGCGTCGCGTACCTTCTCCACCGCGAAGGTCCTGATGACGTACTCTGACAGCAGCTCCGTCTCTATCAGCGTCACCTTGATGTCCCTGTAGATCTCGGTGTCGTCGGGCCAGTACTTGCAGCACTTCACCTGAGGGACAGAGGTTTCACAGCCATCAGCAGCGCGTTCCCATCCAAACGGCCTCGCGCCGCCGCACACGCACTATTTTAATGCCTGTAAGTTGCCAGGCCGTCATTTTATTTGCAATAAAGGTAATTGTCACATAACATTACCTCCTATTTGCCACCTGATATTTCAGCGTCTGAGGCCTTTTTTCGAGCCAAAATGAGATTTACTTGGTATTAGTTTCAGCCTCTGGTCAAGGATTTCGTGTAAATGGGAATCTTGTGTATCGATGGAGAGCTCATTCTCACGTTATTGCTTTTTCATTCTCACGTCGATAATGTGAAAATGGGTGTAAAGGTAGACTTTACAGGACGCCGGAGCGCAGCAGGTGGCGCGGGAGCGGGAGGGAAGGCGGCGCGACCGCTCCTCCTTAAGCTTTTGACTACCAGAGCAGAGAAATAGGACAAAACTTGAAAAAACACCCTGCACAATTGGATGAGGGAGATACAGTGTAATGACAATCCAATAATAGTCTGAAATAATAAACCCTCAGCTGTTTAAAACAGATTTCCCTACAGAAATCCAAAACACCCCACTGGAAATATTACTTGTATTAGGCATCATAAGAGTCCCCCCCCTCCCCCCAGTTCAATTAAACAGTTGATACTGAGGGAGTAACGCTGCTAATGGAGATTGAGATCGTGGAGGTATATCAGACAATGATCATTTCTGACGAGGGATAAACGCGACTCCGCCACGACTCGATTCAGTTTTCATTTCTGGAGTCTGTGCGCTGATTAGGAATGAAATGAGATTTTGCTCCGCGGAGTGACACCGACTTTCTGCTCCCTCTCCCTCGCACCCCCGATGACTAATCCCAGATGACAATCACAAATTCACCGTCCGCTTCCAGCCAGATTGAATTAGGCAGGAGCCATTACCTTATTAGATCGCTCCGAATCAGGCGCCTGCTTTGCGGGGGAATTAGCCTTTGGGCGGAATTACGCCAGCATAGACGCAGATGTTCTTCAGCGCGGGCGTCCGCGAGTGTGTGCGTACGGAGCCCTCGTTCGCCCGCATCGATTAAGTGCAGGGTGAGAAAGCCGCCACCTTCCTCCCCAAACCTCTCCTACATCAAAGTGTGCCGAGCGCCACCAACCCCCCCGCGGAGTCTGTGCACGCCCCTCCGTGCACGCCCCTCCGTGCACGCTCGTCTGTGTGCGTGCCAGCATCTCCCCGAGTTCATCAGCGACGGTGCCGAGCAGATGGCCCGCTGTGATGCGGTGGAGTGGTTTTTACGGGGGCCTCTGTGGAGCCGCCGCCATTGGACGAGGACCATACAACAGACGGGTTGGGGGCCGGGGCCCGCCGAGGACGGCGCCGCGGCTAAGCAGGTGTGGAGAAGGTGTGGGGCGGGGCGGCTGGAGCTCACCTACGGCAGAGAGGCGGCCTAATGAGGTACCCAGAGAGATCCCATGAATCATTATCATCCCAGCTACATCTGAGCTCCACCAAAAATGCACGTCAGCAAAATCAGGGTGCATCTGTGTCTGAGTGGTTTTTGGTGCCACTGTGTTTGGTCCCTTGGCCGCCAAAACATTTCATCTTCCCTTGATTACAGTATAACCTAACCAGGAGGAAGTTAAGTGGAACAAATAAGGACTGAAGTGAGGATCTGACCCCCCCCCGCTGTCGGCTCCACCATTAGTCTCAACATTATGAAGCGTCCCCACCACTCAATAACGCCCCCCTTTGTCCAGTGAGGACCACATTGGGAGGTGTTTCTGCTCGGAGGAGCCCGGGAGGAGCGGCTGCAGCAGGCTGTAATCTGCTGTTAGACAGCCGCTCGCATGAAACAGTCGTCAGTCGCCCGGCTGCCTCTGCGGTAATGAAGGCCATCAATCAGCCTCTTCCCACTTCCCACTGATCAGATAGATGGAGAAGGAGCTGGCGGCACCGGTGGCTCGACAAAGTCGCAGCGCGCGCACACAAACATCTGGGCGCTCCCGTTCAAAGGCGAGGAAGGGAGAGACTCCCTGAGGGGGGAGGGGTGGGGGGCAGTTAGAGCGAATGAGTGCTACCCACCCTGCCCACTTCCACCAGGTTGGTCACCATGACGATAGCGGCCGTGTTCTCCTGCCACACCATCCTCCAGAAGTCGAAGACCGTCTCCTGCATGGGGCCTTGAAGACATAGACAGGGCATAAATTTACTAAGAAAGCTTAAACTTCAAATCACACAGAATCATATTCACCTGCGTTGATGAATGTGATAATCATTCAGAATCTAAGTGGATTCGCCACACGCTCACCTTCCCATTTACTGGCCCACGTAAATGATAACCAGCAGACTTTTAAAGTCACTGATAATGGATTTGGACATAAAGCTTTCAGGATTTATTCCAATTCCTGGTTGCAGCTCTGAAGGCAGTGAGGCGTCTTCTCTAAAATAGACGATTGTAAGTCACATATCACACAGTGGAATTATTCAAGACCTGAACAATTATGAAATATAAGCTGCAGCATTTCTGCGGTTTGCATTAAGGAAGCCTCCAGACCAAATCAAATCTTAATCCCAACTGCACTAATAGACTTAATCTTCACTCATTGTCACTGACCTCTAGCTTTTTAAATGTACAGGCTGCACGTAGTTGTTACTTTGCTACATTGCACATGGAGACACACAGTAAAGTGTTTTGTATCATCAGATCCTGCAAGTGAAGCTCCCCCCCCACACACACGGGGGATCTGGAGGTGTTCCAGTCCTGCAGCCACGACGCGGTTCACACAGCGTTTCCCTCCACTTCCACTCTTCCGATCGAGCCTCGAAAAACACGTCAAGTCACATTTATGTACGGAGCGTCTGCAACAGATTCATCACGAAGCGCTTGCTCCACAGCAGAGGGCTTAAAAACAAGAGAGCACAAACAACAGGCCTGCGACTCTGTCTGGATGTGAGCGAGGCAAAGCTCAGAGCAATTACCACCACACCACATCTGCTCTACAGCAACCTTTCCACCGGACCGGACCCCGGCGCGTCTGCTGAACCGGGAAATGAGTGAGCAGAGAGCCCTCCATGCCTCCAACACTTACCTCACCCAGCAATAATTGTGGATTGATAGGAATGTAATTATTATTCTGGTTAATTAAAATTATTAATATTAGTTTTAATCAAGCACCAACTGGAAAAAAAAATCCTCCTGACAAATTAATTAGTGAATGCAAATCTACGCAGTTGAGCATTCTCCTGCGTTGGCCCAAATTACCTGGAGACAAGACAAATTATGCAGACACACACAGAGACACAGGCGAAGGCGCCGCATTAGCGTTTTTAATTTCAGGTCACAGGCCACCTCACTTTTAATAGTAGCTTTTGTTTTGCACCGCAGCGTGTCACTCACAGACCAGGCCCATGTTTAAAAAAACAGGGAACATCTGGAGAAGACGACGGCGACGTCTGGAGTCCAACCAGGATTCAAAACATTTTTTTAGCATTTTTTTAATGATAATTTATAACAAAACCCTAGAGTGACTGAGGGGCGGCCATGTTCCTCGACCGTTTGGAGTGAATTCACTGCTCTTGGCGTTACAGCCCTGAATTCAACTATTAAAGCTGTTTGAATCCAAGCTTTACTGGTAAAGAAGTAAAAAAGAAGCATCGTCTCTGCTGCTACTTCTCCACGGCTCGTTCAGGAAAACAAGAACACTCGACGGAGTAAAACGGTTGTGGAAACAAACGTCTTCTTTTCATCCCAATTGGATCTCTACGAATCTGGCGCCGAGCTCCTCGGTATATTTCATTTGTATTCCTCTGCTCCGTCTTGGTTTCAACCGTACGATCTCAATCTCCAATTCCAGTCACTTCCATTCTCTCCAATAACTACCCAACCTGATTGAACCACCCACTCTTCTACCTCCTACACTTGTCCCCGAGGGAGGATACAGGCTGCTGAGAAGTTTGGGAGAGGAAGACGAAGAAGCAGGACAGCTGGTGTGTAGGACTTCACTAACACAATAACACTTGGCAGTATATGGTAAATCATCCGATGGGAGAGTCCTGCCAAGCTCGGGCCAATTTACGTTTCCATATGCATGAAGAGACGGAGAACAGGCTGGACGGCGGCGAACTTGACGACACTCCAAAGGCGTCGCGGCGAAAAGGTGGACGAGAGCGGCGGCATCTCGAACGCAAAGGGTTCCACAGGTCCACGTGAAAGCGGTGCGGAGTCGAACTCTCTGCTGACAGTTCCACGCCTCCCGTTTGCTTTTTTAGCACTTCACTAAGTAAGTAGTGCTGCATCGTCGCTGCTTATGGGAAAAACAGGCCTTTAAAGACGACCAAACCGCTTGACCTGAATTACATGGGAGAAGCTAGGAGGCTCGCACCAGGAGCCACGAGGAGAGACTAGCGTTTCGCAGCCTCGTCCCAGACGTTCGGAGGAGCCACTTCATAAAACCAGTCAAACCAGTAGCCGCTCCCAGCTGTCAGAGGCCTCACGCAGCTTTTTGGGACGAGCGTGACAGCTGTAGAAAGCCCCTCGTCCACGTGCACGCCCGCGCACATGCACGCCGCGCTCCCCTCTCCTCTCCTGCCCATTAATATCACATGCGGCAGACACTCACCTACCGTTGATTTTGCCTCTTCCTCCTCTCGGCCCGGTGGGCTTTGAGGCGCTAACCTGTAAATAATCAAACCCTGGCACTGCCGGTGACATTCGGCGCTCGTGAGAGAGCGGAGGCGACCGGAGGGGGGGGGGGGCTCGGTGAAACCGAACCCTCCTCCGCGTCATAATTATTTGCCCACATCCCCTGTCGGAGCCGCCTGCGCCCCGGCTTCAGTGTAATATACAGCGTGCAGCAGCCAGCGGCTGAGTGGTGTTTAAACAACGTGCCGGACGGAGGAGCAGCGAGGCACCGGGAGGGAGGCCGCGCTGCCGAGCACACGGGCCCGACCGGAAGCTGGATGAGAGCGGACGACCTACATAATGAGCCGCCGAGACGGGTGATGAGGCTTTTATGGAGTGACAGCTGTTCCACCTGCCGCCGTCACCTTGACGGAGCAAAGGGACTCGTCAATAAAACCCAAACTAACGAGCGTCATTGTAGTTTATAGCGTAAGAGACAGGGCATAGCGTTATCCCACACGCCTGCCATATTAAGCGCACCCTCATCCACCTCCACAACCAATTTATGACAAAGAATTTTTAGCTTAGCCAGCACTATTGCGAGTCCCACCGCCGGTCCCAGTGGACCTGAGTGAAAGTGTCACTCAGTGAGAAACTTTACTGCGGGAGAGGAGAGACTACCCGCGGGTTTCCAGCTAGCGCCGGCGCCGGCGCTCTGTTCAGGTGCTACAGTGTGCAGTTTGTCTGACGGAGGGAGACAGGCCTGCGTCTGGCTCCCCTATCATCTCTGGCTGCTCTTTGCCTCCGTGTCAGCAGCCTGAGCCTTCCTTCCTGTCAGTCTGCCGGAGCCCATGATGAATTATAAAAGGGCCCCGCTCTCCCGGAGAATACAGATGTTTCCACACAAACACAAACACACGAGCCCCGTCGCGCCTGTGATGCGGTGGATGGGAGACGAGGACTTATTATGCGGACTCAATGAGAAAACAGGGGCTAATTATCTTGAATGGAAACACGTTTAGCTTCTCAAGCGTTTCATCTTAGAGAGGGCTTCTGTTCGCAATATCTCTGATCTCCGTATGCATATTTTAAATGAAATATGGACTGATGTTAATGACTACAGGACAATTAGAGAAGTCCTAATAATCCAGCTGAAATCCCTCCCTGGCGCTCGTGAGCCTCGCGGGAGGCAGCGCTCCACAGACGGGTCCGTCTGGAGGGTCCGACCCGGTGGTCATCCGGCGCCGGGCCTGCTTGGTATGCCGCCGGCGTCCCCAGTAAGAGCAAACACAGGCTTGTTTTAATTGAGACACTGAGGAAGAGAGGCGATGCACTAATAAACAGGTAATTATGCAACTCCCAGCTCCGCCAAAGCAGATTGTGAATCCATTAAGGCCTCTTCGCAAAAACGCCTCTTTGCTTTTTTGTTTTTTTTAATTTTTGTTTTTTTTTTCCTCCACTGACGCGAGTGCAAACATCCCATCGCACGCGGCCCCCGCGTGGGAGGGAAGCTCTCCACGCAAAAATTCATAACAATTAACCATCAATCAGACTTAACCTCGAGGTCACGGTAAGTGCTCCTCGACTGCAAATCTGCCGGCCAGATTAACACGGCGACAAAATGTTCCTGTACATGTCAGCTAATCCATTTATTTATACAGCTTCCTCCCAGACTGCCTGATTAATCGCTCCCGCGCCGCTGACGGAGGGGGGGCGAGCCACCAGATTCCCTCAACGCACCCTCCACTGAGCATCAAAGAGGAGTTTGCCGGAGCGTATGTAAACAAAGATGGAGCTGTTCACAGAGATATTCATGAACACATGCACGCATCCGTCCTCAAACAAACACGCAGCCGGCCTCAGAGTTCCGCCGCCCACGTTCCGACCCGGAGTGAATCGCAATTTTTAGAAAACTTTCCTCCTTACCTTGCGTGGCGATGTAGTGGTTCGGCCTGTGGTAGCCCTGCAGAGAGAAGGGGACGAGAGTCACTTCCTGTTCCGCCTGAACGACCCACCTCAAGTCTGCATCACACAGCGAATCAGTGGAGGCGGCGGCGAGACCTCGCCTCCGGCAGATGTGGCGCTGAGGAGGAACCGTGTGGCTAATTTGTGCAGGACTGGTCGGCGTCGTTAACTGGGGAGGGGGGTTGTTGGGGGGGGGGGGGGGGGGGGGGGGGGGGGGGGGGGGGGGGTTCCGGGTCGGACCTGGCGACAGATCGCCGTGAACGCTCTCCATCAACCGCCTGCATGCAGAGCACCTCCAAGCGGCGCGTCGATAATCCCACAGATACGAGCGGCGGCGCTGATCTCCACAAAAGGCCCCTAGTCTCCCAGATTAGTCTAATCCCTTCAAGTTTTATGTGTCCAATTCCTCGTCTCCTCTCTGGAGATACGAGGCAGGAAACAAAACATTAGGACTTAACGGCTCTTCCCCGGCCCGGCCTCCTCTTGATTGCGCCCCCCCCAC
The DNA here is from genome assembly GCF_900634795.4 of Betta splendens. Classification (NCBI taxonomy): domain Eukaryota; kingdom Metazoa; phylum Chordata; class Actinopteri; order Anabantiformes; family Osphronemidae; genus Betta; species Betta splendens. The sequence continues at coordinate 13,055,142 of NC_040897.2, forward strand.
CCCACTCCTGCTGCTCAGCTTATCTCACTCATATTCAATTTAACTCGGGCTGTGATTAACGCTGCTCCAGCGAAGGCGCACTCTCTCCCGTCGACGGGAGCTCCTTCAGCTCTTCAGCCGTCCTCCATTTTTAATGACTTCTTTATCTCTGGGCTGAGGGGGAGGTTTGTTTGTGCTTTCATGTAGGTTCTGTCGAGTAGAGTGTGGGCCCGGTACGTCGGCGGATTAGAGAGGCAGAACCGAAGGAAGGCCCGGGCGGTGGCTGTCAGGTGAGTGGAGCACATGGAGAGCTCCTTTAAGGTGCATTCTGCTCTTTGTTGCCTATTACAACAATCACTTCTTCTCCAAGTCTAATATATGGAGCCTGGTGTTTCGCCCGAGGGCTCGTTTTTACATTTTCAGCCTGAAAATCAATTCATGGCCGGCGTTTGCAACCAGTTACTCTACATGTTACGTCTTCATGCTTTGTCTAATGCATTAAGGTAAGTGCGTCTTTATTATGTTCACTGCCGATTGTTTCCAGCATTGAAACTGTAACATCATTTAACATGCTTGTGTTAAAAAAAAAGGCTGAGGCCAGATTAGCGCCCAGAGGCCCCAGACCTTCAAGGGAAAGACAGAAGTTTGTTTGTCAGTGTTTCCTGGTCATTGATATTCACTGTATTAATTTTAACAAGCACGGTATCAGTTGAAACCACAAGGGCCTGAAGGCGAGCTGTGATTTATCTGCGGACTCCTGTTGAAATATGCACGTTTCTCTCACGCTTTCATTCTGTCCTGTGTTTTCCGATTGGTACTGATCGCTGGAGTGGAAAAATTAAAGCGGGGAACATCTGCTCAGGCCTCATGTTGACTCCAGGCCTCGTGTGCGACAGCGGAGTGTATGTTCCACAGGTACACAGTCATTTAAACAGCATTTGCATGTTGCCGCTGCTCATTTTGCCGCAGGGCTGGATGCCGAATTAACAGTAGGAGGATGAATGCACGCTGCTGGTTCAGAAGCTACAGCGCAGCTTCTCTCTAGCGAACATGCTACTGGACCAGTGCAACCAGTGCATCAGTGCTTCCTCTACAGTTTGTCTCCTGGCGCTGCTCAGGTGGGATTTTCTGCGTTTCCTATTTAACTCTCTGCTCCTTTTTTCTTCACATTGTGAAGATGCTTTTGTTAATTAATTTTCCCTATTTTTCCATTTTCCGTTACGCGTGGCTTGTCAGGACCAAAACATATCAAACACAGCGTATAAAATTGAAGGTTCTTCATAGTTATCCATTATGAGCCTGTTCAATGTAAACACGCCCTTGTTACATTAGTAGAAATAGACGGCGTGTGTTTTGTTACTGTACTTAGTAAATAAACAGGAACTCTTCAGGGCCGGGTTGGAGGCTACACACATAAGTGGCTTCATTTGTGAGCATGCAGGCAGATGTAATAAAGAACTGCTTAAGTTTAGCACACACACACACACACACACACACACACACACACACACACACACACACACACACACACACACACACACACACACACACACACACACACACACACACACACACACACACACAGGCCATTACACCACGTACCCTTCCCTCCTAAATGTTTATGAAAATACTCCATCAGCTGTGCGGAAGCCAAACGTACCCGACTGGCTCTGCTTACTCGCACATGACTCAAAATAATCGGCGGTATAATGGAGTACAATAACAAACGCTGTGGGAAACGCTCTACACATAGGAGTTTATTGGGTAGGACAAGCTCTTAGATGGGTTAAAAAGCTTTCTGAAGAGCAAAAACATCATTACCCATCTGCCTGCATTTCTCCTAAGTACTTTTCCAATGAAGCTGGCAGAGCAGTGCAAATCCTTTTCAATCAGGGCCTTCTTTAATATGCGTATATTCTTATCGTATAATGGGACCCTCTCTATTGTGAGTCTCCTCTGCAGAGCACCTCTGGCAGCATAATGGGCCATAAACTGGATAGTGGAAAAGGTAAATAATTTAAGCCCTCTGCATTTGTCTTGGAACACCTTGTATTATGAATTTATGTTCGAAGGCGTAACAAGAGATTACAAATCACCACATTAGAGCGTCGGGGGAAGGGGAGACGGGAGACGGAGAGTTCTCGTCTCCGCAGAAAACCACTTAGGGAGTCAGGTGCTTCAGCAGCCCCATTACACACGGAGTGGAAGCATCTGCTTCCAGAGGCCAGTGAGCTGCTGTTATTGGTCACATCCTGCTACTAACACTGCTATTAACAACAAATCAGGTCAGATCAGGAGCTGCTCCACTATATTGTGTGAGCTAAGTGAGTTACATGTGTTTTGAGCTGGAGTCATGTCTCACGCCACTTTTTAATCACTTTTACCTACTGTTACACTTTGTTAAGTAAGTTGAGAGCATGTCCGAGCGGAGCTGCGTTGTTCTCCTGTGGCAGGAAGCAACAGCTCAAACCCGAGCGTGTGTTTGTGTTCGGTCAGAGGAACCGGCGGCCGAGCGGAGATGCTGACGCGGCAAACGACAACACCGCTAGTTGTTTGTTCAGAGTTTCAAACGCCCGGCGGCCGGTTTGTGCATCATCCTTCAGCCGTCATCTGAGTAATGAATTGTTCTCCAGCAGAAGCAGCAGAAGCGGCGTAGCTTGACTTTGTTAGCGTGACGCTAATCATCACTGGAAGGAGACAAGTGCGGTGACTTTGAGAGTGCGTGCAGATGAACTGCGTAGGAAACAAACCCGTGATCACAGAAATGTGGAATTTCACTTGATAGAATGAACTGCTCAAACTTTCAATAAAGCAGTGGAGCTGCTGAGCCGTTATTGTAGTCCGGCTGATGATTCTGACTTGTTTTATGTGCATCTCTCATGGTTTGTGTGATTTTCGGCCCGTCGCGCCGCTCGCTCTTTGTCCATTTTGCATCTTTCTTTTGGTTCTAACCATCGTTATAACTTCGCTAATTAATCATCCATGAGGCTTCGTCCCTTTGTCTCCTCATTTTTGCGCTTCTCAAAATGTGTTCATGCTGCTGTTCAAAGCGAAGTCCGACGCTCTAACCTCAGTTTCCCCCCGCGTGCTGGTTTGCCTTTCCTCTCTCCCAGTGCTGTCAGCCTCTGATCTTCATTCCTCTTAATATATCCAAAGAATAGACTGAAACAGCATCCCTCTAAAGTTGGCTTTAAAGGCAATGTGTGTGCGTGTGTGTGCGTATGTGTGCATGCATGTGTGTGTGTGCGTGATGGCCAGTCAGCAGGGGCCACTTTGTCCCTCAGGCCCCCTGCGACGGCGGCACCAGCGCCCTCTCTCTCTCCCTGAGAGGGAGCGCGGTGACCTTTGTGTCGGTGGCGCTGGCTGGTGTGTGTACTTACATCAACGTAATTTGCATTAATGTAATCGGAGTTCTGCTCCCCCTCCAGGGCCTGCAGCCTGACACGGGAGTGATCATCTGGAAGGGAGGCGGAAAGGAAGAAACCGCCATTGAATTAATCATATTAATGAGGGCATCAGGAGAGGAAAAGTGGCAGAGGGACAGAGAGGCAAACATTAAAACACCCAAATGATAAGAGGAAGGAGGAGCGGATGGAGGATTAGAAGAGCTGGGCACAAACAAATAAGTCACTTTGTTTGGCCAGATGTGAGTTTGTGCGACATATGCGGTTTTGAAGCTGCAATAACTCGTATTCTTTATCCCAAACACACGTCTAGCTTCAAACCTGGCTAGAGACGCCTCAAACGAGGTAAGGTTAGAAACGAGGAAGTGATTGTGAGGTGGTGGGTGGGGCTCATGCACGGGACCGGTTTCATTGCAACTTGTAACTGTTGATTATATGCAATTCAGAATCAAAGCTAGTCATAATAAAGTATATTTTTAAAAGACAATGTAGATTGAAGACCTGATAAATGTCATTAAGCCCAAGTGCTTAATGCAACTGCTCAAGCTTATGCTTATATTCAAATCCAAAAATTAACATATCAATTCTTAATCACTCAAGTTCGAGGTTTTATAATAATGACAGTGATTTAAGTTAAAAAGAGTAAAATGACATTTCCAATCATTAATGGCCAAATTTGCATTGCAGCTAATCTCAAATCTGAATGGCTAATATTCAGTAAAGTAATTTTTATAAACATTGACATTTCATTGTAGGCCATATGCTGCGTAGCTTATTTCTCCTGGCTGAAAAACACTGCAGGAAGATGAATATAAAAGTAGATCGCAAAGGTCAAAGCTGCTCTCGTTGGCGGATAATAAAACTCTGTTTGAGCAGCTTATAGTTATCCCGAGTCACGAGCCTGGCCAATAAATCAGACAGAAGAAAAGGGATGCTGCACAGAAAAAGTTCACCACTGCTGAGGAGACGCTTTATACACACATGCAATAATATTTCCATATCGGTTCTTCATGCGGTTCTCATCCTTCTTGGCAGAATCCCACGGCGCCGACTGTCCTTCAAAAAAGCTCTGAGAAGACAGAAAACGGGACAGAACGAAGGTGGGGGTGAAACGCTACGTCGTGTGTGAGCGCCCTACATGATAACTGAGCTTAAGAACACAAAAAAGGAAGACACACACACACACACACACACACACACACACGTCATTATTAGACATAAAACACAGGGAGGACGGTGGATCCTGGGGAGCTGTGTCAAACACAGTGAGCCATTAGGACGGAGACGGCGGGTGTCGCGCTCAAACTGCTCCCCCTGCGCCACCGCGGCGTCTGCCTGCGTATTTGTCTGTCTGTCTGTCTGTCTGTCTGTCTGCCTCATCTGAAGGACTCAATCAGCTCGTTATGGGGATAAAATAAAGCCAGCTCATCGTCTGTAGATCAAAACCGCTCCGCTCATATTACCTCCATGAAATATTTATCATCTCTCACTGGGGAGATTTCCATTCGAATGGCACGCCAGGCACAATTAAGCCAAATTATGAGAATACATCTCCAGCGCGCGTGCACCGCTGTCTGGCTCCGAGCGGACCGACCCGGACCAAAAAGAAAATAAAAAGAACATGTCATTGTTCCGGCTTTTTGATGGCTAATGCACATTTGAAACGTCAGAAGATCCATTAGAATGCGGAGCATCTGCGAACGGAGATCTGAGAGCATTTATTGGAGGTTAGACCGGCCGGCCCGTCTGCCGGGGCCGGACCCACTGTCTTCAATCATCACTGCTCCAGGACTTGATGGTTTCATTCATCTCAGCGCCGTGGCAGGCGGCAGGCCATTTGTCTGGCAAATAAAGACCTTTTAGACACCACACAAGGACATATTTCGGTGTTAAGTCCTAAGGATTAGCGATTTCACTGAGAAACAGCTATAATATGCTAAAAAGATGTACCACCCTTCCTGCAAAGATGGAAGCTCATCTCAGAGATGGATTATAAGAGCCTCTTCCCCCGTGGCAATACGTCTTGAGCACATGCACGGGCCAATGTCACTGTTACTCCAAAGGGTACGAGTCTAATATCAAGCATCATCAGATGAATGATCTTCAAGTCAAATGGTGTCGTCCTGCAGCTTTATACTAGTGACCCCATCTGCCTCAAACCCCCAACGCAGATAAACTAATCCTGGCGTTAAAGCAGCCGGGGTCCCACCGGACCGGCGCCGTGCAGCCGCTCCGGGGACGACCGGCTGGAACCACATCCATCACACGCCGGCTGGGAGAGCGTGCGAAGCCACTGCGAGCGGCGCGTTTCCCTTCAGCGCATCTGCTGGCAGCGTTTTCCACCATCCTCGCATGATTCCCACTGGCCCCGATCCAGGGTTCTTTAATTACTGGCTACCTGCTGCAGCGCTCGTGTGCTGCGCCGCTTCTTTGTCCGCGACCGCACAGGACGTTCTCTACGGCACACAAGCGCCACGGGGGGAACACACAACGCACAACAACAACAACAACAGAGCACTTGACACAAACACCATGACAAACGACGGACGGGACGACAAAGAAGCAGAATTACATGACTTGCTACTGAATTAATCATCATTTAGTGCGTGAGAGAAGGAGCCTCATTCACACTGACTAGTGTTCATTTGTGTTGGCCAGAAGCTGCACGTTTCCCCTCACACGCCTGAAAACAAGGGAAATACGACGACGACACAACATTTAAAAAGCACTTGAAACGAGTTCTCCACGTTGCGTTGTGTCGCTCACACAACATGGGTCAACGTGCAGGAGCGCTGGGACATGCAAAAACCCCCAATAAACGAAAGGCGGCTTCATAAAGCTTTCTCCTTAAGGATCCCGCTCGAGCTCACGTTGAGCCGCTTTTCAATTACTGGGTAATTGTTGGATCAATTTGTAAAAAGAAGTTTGGAATTTGGTTTGTTTGGCTGTGTGGTAATGAAACACAGCAACACATCTGCTAACCCAGGCCTCAATTTGTAATTAACCCCCGTCAGAAATCACCAGCTTGATTTCTAATTGTCTGAAATTGCTGAAGTGTAAAATTTTATTATTTCCGAGTTGAGATTGTGGCGAGGAGTCTTTGGAAAAAACTTTATAAAGCAGAAAAAAATCATCAGATTTAAGTATTTACTGTGGTAAGAGTTCAGATTATGCGCAACACATTTGATCATCATCTGTGCACAGCTTCTGTTGGTAAATGCCCTTTTCAGGTTAGACCATGTACACGTGAGCGGTCCCAAACCCGCCGGGCTGTGACTAACAGCCGACGAGCAGGTTCCTGATATCATCTACAAGAAACTCACAAATAACCAAAGGATGGGCTTACCTCGTTTATCTGATCCAAAGTTAACGTACAGAATAACAAGAAGCATGGGTCAGAGAGAGATATAGTACAGTGTAAGTCAACAGGTTTAGAGGTTCTAGGCTCCAATCTCATCATCAAAAAGGAACGGATCAAAAGGGCATTAACCTTTAGACAGACTGATATAAAGGAGACAGCACAACATACAAATGAATCACTCTAGCCAAGTGAGAATGAGCTCCGTCATACTTTAAGCATCCCACGGGCTGGGTGAGGGGGTGAGGGGGTGAGAGGGCAGGCGCCGGCTGCGTGAACCCAAAACACCTTCTCTGCATAATTGATTAGGCCCAGAGGGCAGCCCCAGGCTCTGCAGACCCCGGCGATCGGATGCCGCAGGTAGCGACGGGAGGCTGCTTAGTTAAGTCTGCAGCCGTAATTACTGATAAATCTGGCCCACACGCGGCTGAACTGCAGTAACCGGGGAGCGGGAAGGGGAGCGGGCAGGGGACGCGGGGAGGGAACGTGGGGGAGGCTTCAGATAAGTGAGTTAGAGCGGGAGGGAAACGGGAGATCACGCGAGCTGAAGGAAATAAGCTGAGAGGATGGAAGACAAGGACGCAGAGAGGTGGCGGAGGATGGCGGGGGTGGGATGTGGGGTGGTGCCGGGTGGGGGGGGGGCTAGGAGCGGGTCGGACTCAGAAGGTGGAGCCGGGAGCCCGTGGAGGAGGCCGACTGGTGCGGCGCTGGGAGGCAGCACGGAGGCTGGAGCGCCGCCAGACCCTGCCAGCCGCCCACACTAATGAGGGGAAATGAGAGTGAGCCTCTTCTGGGGCGCCGTCTTTTGTTTCGGTGTCGGCGAGGAGCGACCGGCGTCGGATTATGGATGCCGCTGTGTGACGACTGTCTTAGGAGAGCAGCTGCCGGGGTCTGGTCGGGGGGGAGGAGGGGTGAGGAGGGGGAGAGGGGGTGCGTTTCACACTGATCCACAGCGCGGGACTCCGAGGGGGAAGTGGGACAGCATCTTTTGACTCACACACACACACTGTCGCTAACAACAAGGAACAGATGAACAACAAAATGACTCGCGCCGTTAACACACTGCGATGGGAACATTAACAATTTATCATAAAAGCGCATCTGGGGAGCAACTAAACAGTTGTGCTGCGCGATGCAAAAGCGCAAAGAGGCGGGCGGCGGCGGCGCAGCGGCACAGACAGGGGCTCTACCTCGTACTCCTCCTTGAAGCCGTAGCCCTCGGCGCACTTCATCTGCGTGATGTGCTGCAGCAGGTCGGCCACGCGGATGGCCGGGTGCAGCTGGGCCGTCTGGTACGGCACGTCCACCGGCTCCCGCTTCCTCAGCGAGTGCGTGTGCGACTGCACCAGGCTGCTGGTGTCGCTGCCCATGTTCTGGCTCTCGTCTGTGGGGGGGGGGGGAGAAGACGGAGCGGGTCAGGACGAAGGCGCTGACCTCGCGACTCATCGGCATCAGACGGCAAACGTACAGTACGGGCGACATAATGCTTTTACCAGTAAATGACAGGGAAGGTAATGAGTCTACTGGTGCAAAGCCAGTTAAGGTGCTGCCACTCATCGACCAGTTACTGCTCCCATTAACAGATGGCACATTATCTCATTTACTGTTGAGCATTATGTCACCACCCTCCACATTGACAAACAACTGTCAACTAGTAATCTGTGTGTTATGGATGGTCACAACAACACAACATCATTGAGTAATAGGATGAGTCATGTGGTGGGAAGGTTCAGGTCCATCTGTTTGAGTGTGTGGCTGGACAATAATTCATCTCACGGCAGCAGCGCCGTTCAGATACAAGGCTCTTTAAGTGAAGCACTTCGACTACAGGCGTTTAATACGGCTACTGTCAGAATACAATGCACCAGTGGCCCTCGACTGCGAGAAACAGTAAAGAGCGCTCGTTAAATTCCAATGAAGTTGCTGTAAAACAACGAGTGCGCTGGTTTGGGCTGCAGCTCGCTTTGAGAGTCGTGGTCCAACCCAGCTCTGTGGTACCGTCATCCAGTCGGTGGCAGACATGAGGCACAGATGCTGTGGGGGAGCCAGCGGACGATGGAGGGTGTCCAGAAACATGGAGGAGGAGGAGGAGGAGGATGTGGGGGCGTGCGGTGGGCCACAGTGAGCATGTCGCAGCAGGCACCGTCAGAAGCATCACACAGACACAGCGTGGATTCAACCCCCCGCCACCCGTCCGGCCCCCAACAATGAGGAAAAGAATAAAAAGCAAACCTGAGAAGAAAGGAGGAGGAAGGAAAAAAACAAAAACCGAACAACAACCCAGGAGGGAAGCGGAGATGGGAGGAGAATGCATGGGGTGACGCTGCCATGGGGCACTGCACGCTCGTGGACCATGCTAGGCTAATGGTGGTGAGATGCTAACATGTTCACTGGTCATGCAATAAGATGTCGCAATGCCCATGTCAGAAGCAGCCTCCTACTGTCAGCGTGCTGTCTGAGTAAACACCACCTCCTTCCCCCAACCCAGGGCCCACTTGGGAAAACTTACCATTAATGGGCACTTTTTAGATAGCAGATACATAAGAGGTTACGTATGTCAAGAGAAAGAGAGGAGAAGAGAGAGGAGAGAGGGGATAAGCAACAATACAGCATGAGAACCCGTTACAGTGTTTAGAGCTACGCTAAAGGGCGAGACCACATGCCTCCTCAGTCCAATGTGCCTAATCGGGGGGTGGGGGGGTGCTGAGTGGATGATGGGGCCAGTTCAACAGTGCAAGACAAAATTAAAAGAACAGAACAAGGAAGTCATGGATTTCAAGGGAGGAGGTAATGGTGAGAAACGGATCGTGTTCGGAGCAGATCTGTGACTCGCATATTTCTAGCTGTGCCAATTATTTTCCGAGTATTCTGACATTTTCAGTTCCCTTCCTCTAATTGCCCTAATTAGTGGTGACACCTGTATTTACGTAAACCCATGAGCCAGTGCCCTGCGATCTGTCGCCTGACGGGACGATGCTGCGACTCAAGGTGTCACAGGTGAAGGCGCCTCAAACGATCGCCTCGCGCTTCGTTGGACGGGGGGCTAACGGAAGAAGCGGTCACCGTGGCGACGAGGCCAGGTACCGGCGTGAGAGCCAGAAACACAGCGTGGCTGCAGGTCCGGTTGTGAGAAGTCGAGTTGCTTAATGCATCTCCGTTCCTGGTGGTGAATTATTGCAGGTCCAGCGCCTCGCTTAGTAGCTGCATTAGGAGCTCGGCTGAGGGGGGAAACTTTGGGCTCAACAAAGGCCAGTAATAATTAACACGCGGACAAAATGCTCTTTTATCATTCTATTTCATCGCGGAGGAGGACGAGTAAACACGGGCAGAACCAAAACAACAAACAAGTAGGTCAGTAGCAGTTAGCCGAAGGCAGGGGGAGCGACATTAAAAAGAATAATAGAAAAGGTTGTTGTTCTGGAGGGAGGGAGGGGAGTTAAATGTGTGGTGAGGAGAGAGGGTGAGGGAGGGGAGGGCAGCACAGCTCACGCTCGGCTTTAGATGTTCACACCCATCACATCCTGCTCTAGAGTCTGAGGGGGGGTTCTACCCCCCCTCCGTCGGTTTCCTGTCCATGTCTCAGTGCTGTAGCCTTGGCGCCCCCCCCCCCCCTGCCCCAGGTTTGCCCCCCCAGACACTCCCCCACATCCAGTCCACATGTCTGTCCATGCATATGAGAGGTCAAACACGTATGTGACATCACACGCACGACACGCAATGCGGATGGGATGGAGTGAAGCCAGCCTCAGCCCGGGAGAGCCCCTCGTTGAACGGGGAGGGGGAGGGAGGGGGGAGGACGGATGGAGAGGGTGAGTGGGGGGGTGGTGGGGGGGAGAAGCAGCAGGCAGGTATGAAGGTGAGGAAGCCATCTTCAGTAAAAAAGAGCCAACTAAACCAAAAATGACAAGAATCTGTGTGTGGTTTTTGTCCTCAGGTAAATCTTCCAACAGCCACGTGCTGGAAGTCTCTTTATTAACACTGTGGTGAGAATAAATCAGTGTCACGAGTAGGAAAAGGAAATGTGTCTCACCTAAGATAGCGGTTGGCACAAAGGGATCTGCTCATACACCCATAACAAGTGGAGGAGTTGGAGGAGGAGGAGAGAGAAGATTTCAAGAAACTTCAATAAAGGCAACAATTTAAAAAAATAAACAGCAGCTTTTTTTGCCAAGCAACAAAACAAAAACATCATAATTTCACGGAAAAGCTAATTATACAGTAAGTTAAGTTGATTATGAATCCAGCTGCCCTTTACTCCATCTAATCAATGAGCTGTGGTCTGATTACATAAGACATAAAATTATGGATACTATTTGGAGAAATTAAAGTCATAATTGAACAGCTCAATCCCATCTCGGAAAAGTGATATAAAACACTTTCTGTTAGAAGCACGGACGTAGCCGAGTGTGTTAAACCCATCTAAAGGCAATTTATCCAACTTCTCATTTGTGAAATCGTTTTCTAATTTTTAAAGCACGTGTCAGCGCAATTAGGTGAACGCGAAGCCCGCATTACAGCATTAGTCTGTAATTTACTGTACGTAGAGAGAGATTTCACAAAGAACATTAAACTAATATTGTGAAAATCGGGCCTCCTCTTAATTTACCCTGACAGCTTTTGTAATTTCACACCTCCTGGCTTCGAGCGGCTCACACGGGCGGCGCTTCTTTGTTGACATGCAGAATCAGCGTGAGGGAGAACGCCGTGCGTGTTTACCTGGGTAGTAGGAGCTGGTGGGGAGGGACGTGTTCAGAGTGCTGGCTTTGGGCAGCGTGAAGGAAGAGGGCGACGATCCGGCTGGAAAAAGCACACGACATAAGGCGATAGTCAAACGGCTTATGGACTGTCTTGCATTATGATGGTGGCTGCGTTGACCCCAGACCATGACCTCATCTCTGAGGTCAAAGCTCCACCTAAAACCTTAAGTACGCATGTATTTACCTTAAGGACTCATTTTATTAACTTACTTAAATGAACCACAACACATAATAATTATAACCACCCAAATTATGGTGATGGATAATTAATTCACCATTTTTTGTGTTTTCTGATTAAATGCTTATGTAGGTCTGTGCATTGCTGGAAATATTAATAATTCATTTACAACTCTCTCTCTAACTCCAGCTTTCTCTAAAAGCACCATCATTAGGCCGAGCGACCGGCAGCCGGTGGAGAGCAAGAACAACGAGCGCATTTAAGGCCACAGCGTGTTTGTGATTTAGCTTCGAGATAAAACCGCGCGGAAAAACCAGAGAACGGCCACTGGGCAAGTTCACGTAACTGCCGCACATATAAAACCTAGACGGCGTTGGGACAGCGAGACTATAATCTGTCAGCCAAAATGACAGTCACAGAAGGTCAGAGAGCTTAGAGCGCCGTACTGGAGGCATTACATTGATATGCATGCATTTAAATCAGACAGAGGCCCAGATCTGAACATCCGCACTAACAGACAGTTAATCAAGGTCACAACTTCTTTGGGGCTCATCCCCCCTGCAGGGGTGTGGAGACAGAAGCTGCTGTGGAGGTTTAATCTGATGATTCTGACCGGGATTATGGGAGGTCAAGCCCCGGGTGCAGGCCGAGCCGAGCCGTCCGTCAACAAAGCGCCCGCGTTTGACCTGGGATGAGGAAAACGAATGGGCCATCGCACCGGGCCGCATCCAGAGCGTCCTCCGTGAATAGGAAGCAGAGCCGTGATGCGTTCAGGAGCCCGTGGCGGACCGGTCCAGTTTCATGTTTACTGATAAGATTCGGGGTCAGCGCTGGGATTACAGGAGGCCGTGATTATTGATCCCAACACCAGACTCCCTTCAGGCTATTAAACATTTTTACAATGAGTCCACGCGGCCGAGGAGCTACACAGCAGGTCTCAGCAATGAGAGTCTGTGCAGTGAATTATTAATATCGCTGGTTTGAGTTTACTTTTAGCTAATTAGAAAAAAATAATTAGAGAAGTTTGAAAAGGGAATGTGTAAAAAGGGCTAGACTGAACCCCGGAGAGAAGGATGGTTCTCCAGCTGGAAAAAAAAACAACTAAACAGTCTTTCTTCAAATCATATCAAAGTTTGAGCAGTCAAATTAAAGAACGTCCTGTTCGACCAGTTTTGAAGAGGCTGTTTCTTTCCCCCACTGACTCGCACCACCACCGCTAACAAAAGCTCGCGTTTTCAGAGGCTGCGGAAATTGCTGTCAAATCAATCGCACAAAAACAAAAAAAAACAAAGGGGCACTGAGACTGTTGTTCATTAAAAATCAACAGGAATTCATGCAACCAAATGTGGTCGCTTATGAATAAAAATACGATCGTCATTATCACGGGCGAACAAAGACTCATTGTGATCCGCCACTTAATTGCACGAGTCAAAACACGCGCGTGTGCGCGTGCGTCGACTCTAAACGGGGGGGGAAGCCGGCTCGGCACGCGCTGCGCTTCCCAGTGCTTCCGGTTCAACTCCCGCTCCACCCGACCAAACCCGCCTCACCTCGGCCGTTGAGCGTGAGCGCGCACTCGCTGCGGCCGTTGAGCGTGAGCGCGCACTCGCTGCGCGTGTTCAGCGTGTGGCTGTGCGTGTCCATGAAGGAGAGCGCCTCGTCGCAGTTGGTGCCCTGCTCCGTGTAGCTCTTGTCCATGGAGTTGACCATCACCGTCATCTCCTGGCGCGTGCTGCTCAGCGTCTCCTTCCGCTTCTTGGCCAGTTTCCTTCAGAGAACGAGACAGTCAAAGACAACAATGACTCGCGCAGCCGCGACACTAGCCGTGAGTCATCAGCGCGGTCATTATGGGATGGCCGAGCTACATGTAATGCGTCCTGGGTTCCATTAGTGCCTCGTGCTTTATCAGGCGCTGAAATATAAATCCAGGAGAATATGGAAAGGTGCGACACCGTGGCCCAAATACATCAGCGGTGCTGATGATTTAAAATTAGTATTTGGGGACAGAAAGAATTAGAGTGAACGGTGAACTGAAACAGTCAAGCTGCTTTTATTGACCTACTTTGGGTTGATGAGCTGGAGCCTACAAGCAATCTGTTCCTGATCAAACACCATTAAAGCGCCGGGCGCGGAATAAATACAGACGCACACAATAGACAAGAGCTCACGTCCCACGGACGGATCACGCGTACGACACGTCACCTCACACATTTAAACAAGTCCATTCTGTTTTACTGGGCTCTAAGGTCAAATCTAAGCTCACGAGATTTTATTGTTGAGATCCTGGTTTCCTGTTGCTCCGGCCCTGAAGATAATGCAACAGATATAACTAAACTGCATCTACACAGGAGTTTGATACAGAAAACCTAATATTTAAATTTAAATAAAATCATTTAATTAATTATTTATCATTTCTTTCGGCCTTCTGCAAGAGATCCGGCTTTGGTCCTTTGAGTGGCATGTGAAGCCCTCCGCCGCCGATGGGGGGGGGGGGTGTCAACATTAACTATGGCAGCCCTCACACTGATCGGCGCACTCTGTTGCTCTCTGCGTGACCCCTCTGCCTGTTTGAATTGCAGCCTCTCTCGCGGACGACTGCTGTCTAATGACGCACTCCCGCTGCTTTGTTTTCGCAAATCTCTTCTGTTTATTCAATTTCGTCGCTGTCTCGTGCCATATGGCAACAGGCCCCCGCTGCCTTCAAACAGTCATTTGCTCTGAAGGCCGCGACATGAGGCTAATAGTGGATCCGTTCTTCAGAAGGCAAAGTGACAAAGTAGTGACATTTTCATCTGCTGGACCCACTTTTTGTCTTTAATCTGCAATTAGAGCCAGAAACAAAAAGACAATCTTGTCTCTTTTTTTTTGTTATGGCTTCATATTGTAATGGCGCAGAGTGTGTGTGTGTGTGTGCGCGCCGTACACACCCCAGGCCATATTGAGACTGATTCAGCACCGCGTGCACTCGTGGAGAAAGCCATCAAGCACCGCTACCATCCAGCCTTTAATACTGTATCACTGTGTCTGCTAAGACTTGGATTTCCTTCCTCTGGCCCCGTCTAACAGTTAGAGATAAACGAGGCTGCACAGACGCCGCTGCCAAGATGAGGAAAGCACCGGCAATACTGGGATGTTTGCTAGGCACCGTGGGTGTCAGATGGAGATTAATTGGCAAGCTATTCTCTCCCCATTTGTAAGAATTTAATGATGGATGACTGTATTACAGGGTCTGATCTGCTGAGGGAGATGCTACAAGGACGCGTACAGTGGAGTGTTTGTGCGCGTTGATGAACATGAGCATGTGTCACATCCCCTGAAGTTGAAGCACCTCGAGGAAGGAGCCTTAAAACACACACACACACACACACACACACAGGCTGCTTGTTCGCGTGCCCAACAGGAAAATCACAAGTCTCCCTGAACTGTATTGACTGTATGCATTAAAGGGATGAGAGACAGATGGCAGAGGTGTTTGTAGAAGTAAAGACTGAGCAAACACACCAGGTAACTATATTAGGCAACTCTCATTAGAGGCAGTCTGCGGTGCAGTACATGACAGGCCCGGCGCATGTCGGATCTGAGAGAGCAAAGCTCCCGACTCCACGAGTTCAGCTACAACAGAACAGGGGAGGCCGCTTCGCTTGTGTGCCGGCGCGTTTGCCAGAACATCCGTTCTGCGGGAGGCGACGCTGCCGCAGCTTCTGAGACGGGAGCTTCAAAAACCTCGAGCTCAGCATGGCGGGCCTCGTTTCAGCGGTGGAGCCGCCGCAGCCGTGCGGCATCGAGACAAAGAAGGCTTCATTAGACAATGCGTGTGTGTGTGTGTGTGTGTGTCAGCGCTGACATCCAGCTGGGAGGGGCAACAGATTCACCTTTGATTCGCCCCGTCGGGGCATTTCAGCCGCTTTTCACCGCGTCTCATGTCAAACACGCCTCCAACCTGGACACGTTCTGCTGTCCATTTATTCCCTCCAGCACAAAACTGGTTGGGTTCAATATTCAGGGATTTATCCAATGCTCATTAATACATTAATACAAAATGAATCATAATCATCAGTAGTAGATGTGAAGTCCAGTCTGGGATGAGGAAGTGAATTAATTTATTCCACATTGTAGCGAATGCTTACAGGTGAACCTACAGTAATAAAGTGTGTGTGCTGCAAATCAACTAACAGCTTAGATAAATATTATAGTGGCAGTTAATGTTGTTGGAAGAACCTGCATCATTATTTTCGTTGACCAGATGATCAGATGAACACATCTGCCATTACAGCCGGTATTAGATCAACACATTACTGCACATGTGGCAGATAAAGTAGCTGTTTACGGTGCCACACTGTGACTGAATGATATTTGACTTCCTCCTTCCGAGCGTGACCCCCCTGTCCTGCTCTGGCTGCTCTTCCTCCGTCTCCCTCCTCATCAACATGCAGAACTCGTACGCGCAGAAATCTGCGAGGCTTGTACCAATTAATGTGATTCTCGGTGCATGTACGGCTCGCGCGGCTTAATGAAGGTGTTCGCCCTGAGCGCATTGTGTTATATATGCTACATCTCGTTGGGCCTTCTGTCCTGACAGTGAGTGAAATGTTTATTAGGGGAGAGTCTGTCCTGTTGCCGTGGCGACGCTGCAGCCACAGCATCTTACTCCCAGGTTTGTTTAGTAAATAAAAGCACGCAGGTCGTGTCTGAAGAGAAGTAGAATGGAAGTGAGAGGGCATGGGGTGGAAGCGGAGCGCGTCACAGCTGAACAGCCTTCGTGGGCATATACAATAAAACATGAAGCGTAGCTCCAGTATTTATGGAGCCAATTCATCAACAGCCGCCTGGATCAAACACTAAAGTGGAACTTTCTGTAACTGGAAGATGAATGACAGCGGGCTGAGAAGTGGCCGCAGTTAAATCTAAGAACAACGTTACTTAGGCTTAAGGAAGACAGGTGGATTAGCACAATAAGCCAAATTAGCGACAGCACCTTGAAAAACCCAGCACTTTCTCGGGCTCAGCTCTTTGTGCTGACCATTTTAATATTTGATTTTGCTGTGGGTCTAAAGCTTTAATTGTAGAAGCAGCAACAGTAACGAAGCTGCTACATTTCAACAGCAGTAAAACGAGCTTTACTGCAGCGTTTTTCATGTTTTGCTGTTTGCAGACTTTCCATTAGCCCGTTAGCACTAGCGGTGGTTAATTATCCACAGTAGAAGGAGTCCACCGTCAGAGCCCAGGTCTGATTTCTGAGCAGCTCATCAGCTCCAATATGACAGCGTGATGGATGAGTGCGACTCTCGTGGGAAGAGAAACCCCATCGCAACCCTTGCCCTGTGCCAATTGATCTCTCCCGCGTCCCCAGCAGCATCAGCAGCGGTGGCGGCGGCCAGTGCGTCCACCTGATTAAAGGACGCCCATATGTTTGATCACACATGTAACCGCATCCCCAATGAGCCGCCTCACTGATGTTTCGGCGCTCGCTCGCATCGACAGCCACCTCTGGCGCAGTAGCTGAAGTGCATATTTTGGCGACGGCAGGATGTTCTCCTGCCTTTTAAAGGCTTTGATGAATGCACGGGAGCATTAATGGAGTTCATCAATCATAGAGGTGTTGTAATCTCGCAGCCTGTCGTCAGATGCACGGCAGATGAATACCTCAGAGGATGCTCCAGACGAGAGCGTTTTAGGAATGCAGGCTATAATTAATATGACAATCTGAACTTTGTTTATGTGCAACATATTACTCAAATCTGCTTGTGATCTAGGCTTGAACATATGGAGCAGTCACAGAAGCTTGGAGCTATTCATAAATATATCAACTAAAGTCTGGGTCAGTGCATTATTATTGTTAATATTAATAAATTAAAGTTGCTTTTGCGTTAAGTGCGTTTTTTACAGTATTTGTTGTTTCCATGACACATTTTCTTGGCGGATCATTAATCCTTCATCGTCTCAGTTTCCTATATTGTAATGTTGTCAGCTTAAGGGAGGAGTGACATCATTTGCTGCCCCATTCTCTCCTACTTTTTCAAACTTACAAATATAATGGTGGAAGGCACAAACACCCCTCACGCTCCTGGAGGTTCCGGTTTTTCCCACTGTTTGGAAAATTGTCCGACTTGAAACACCGCATTCGCAGAAGCACAGAACTTGGTCATAATGCAGAAACACTAGCTATTAAAGGACATACTTTCCAGGGGATACTACTTTATTTGCGCAGCCAGTTGTAGCTGCTTCACTACAACCGCACCCACTACAACGACACAACACACTCCGTCGCTTTCACAACAAAAGCCACGCTTTGATTGTTTTCACTGACGGCCTCATCTCTTCCTGCTTAGCTCGGCCAACCTGTGTGCACAGCTTTGATGACACCACTCCTCTAAGTCACCGGGGCTTTCCATTCCAGACAGCTGTGATCTATTATGAGTGACACACTTAGTATTCAGTGTAGTATTATCTCCAGGTGTAGTCTGAGATGTTCTTTGATGTGAGGCAGCCTCCATTCTCTCCTCTGATCACAGTCAACTCAAGACAGATTAGTCGGCATCCATCACAAAGACTGTACAGAGGGAGCTTATGAGCTACAGCGGGGAAGGCAGAGCTGCAGAATAAGCTTCTTTACCATTCAGAGGTGTGATGCGGAATCGTCTGTTGTATTAAGAGTGAATAGAGAAGCGCTACGACTATTGTTTTATGGCGTTGGAGACGCTTCAATAGAAAGGAGGTTATTCTGCGATCGCGTCAGCTCACTCAGGAGTGATGCAAACGCCCTGTCAGCTAAAGACACAACTCCACCATCACCATAGAATAAAAGGGATGAACGTGCAAGAACAGAAATAACAACATGCAAGAGAAGAGATGATCTGATGACAGAGTGACAAAATGGACAAGGGGAAGAGCAAGACTGGAAAGTACCACATGCAAGGAGTCAGGTTGTTATGGTCAACACATCGGCTCATGCTTAAGTTTCAAATCTATTATTTAGTCCAGTCCAGCACAGCGTTACCGGCTGCATATCTCTGGCATCTGCAGGGCGTACTTAAGTTTGCAAAATGTAAAAATATTTGAAATACCTCATTGAGGTTCAGGGCACAACTAAAGCATAGATGCGCTGTGATAGGCACTTCAAAAAAATCCAACTCTGACAAGTCAACAGAGATGAAATCATTGGAGGCGAATGAAAAATTCACACTCAGTAAAAATGCAGTAGCTACCGCATTGATTTTTTTTCCTTTCACATGATGAGTTTGGCAGCCGTATAATCATCAAGGCAGTTTAGCTCATCATTGGATAAACAAACTCGCTAAAATTCCTGCAGAAATCGCGTGTGCCGCGGCGTCTCTCCGTGGCAGCTTCGTTTCGTGGGAGCGCGGCTGCGTGCGTGCGTGCGAGCGCCTTCGTCAGAAGCCGTGCCAGCGTGACATTCAGTGTGATGCGCTCATCGCGTGGAGATGCATCGGAGTGGCGTCCTCCGCTCCTCCCGCAGAGATTACAGGTGGGCCTCTGTAATAGCTCTGGGAGGGATGGAGGGTGACATGGCTCTTTGCATGCATGGAAACAGCGTGTGGGTGAAGGAGCATGGCACTAACATACACAAAGTGGTTACTTACAGGTAGTAAGTGTAGGAGTGATAGGTTCTTCTGCCGAGTGGGGTGGTGGTAGGATTTAAGCGGTGGCGGGGTGGGGGAGGGGATGGAATGAAAAGGAAAGAAAAAGTAAAAATATATTAATGTTTGAAAAAAGAGAAGAAATGAACAAAATCAGATATGGTGGCATACGTGGAGGTAAACTAGTGATCGTGAGGGCAAAGGTGATCGCTTGGAGTCATGTCATGCTTTGCAAAGGGGAGCTAGCCTACACCCCCCCACCCCCCCCCGACATCTTTTCATACACCTCTAAGAAAATCATCATATCTGACCTCCGAGGAAGAAACGTAATGAGCGCTTTGCATGTCTAAACACAGCTCCAGATTCCCCGTCGGTAGCGGTAAATTACACCAGATTCAACCAATGCAGTCGTCCCAGTTTCTGGTTTGATTAAGGCTAATTGAAAACAATTCCATTACTGTGTGCTGATTTTCCCACCGACCCACTGATCACCGCGCCGCACGCGCATGTCCTGCTGCGGAGAATGAGGAATCTGATATTAACTGTCAAAATAATCACGCAGCCTGGTGATTAAATTAGCACACAGCGACGGCTTCCTGCTCCGCTAGCGCTACTTCCTCTAATGGACTGACCTTTACTCCTTAATTCAAAACAAACTCCAGTAATGAAGAAAAGAAAAGAGCTGGAGACACGAGCGAAAGTTTGATGCAACCAACAAAATGTCTCTGTTGAAGCTGACACTGTATTAATTCAGCGGTGGCTGAGGCCTCGTTGCACTCCGGTGTCCAGGGCTAATGTAATCTTAGCCTTAGCTCTTTCATCATAGCTTCTTTCTTATCCCCCCCCCGCCTCGCTCCATCCCCCAGGCCTCGATTCTTCCTATTCCCATTCCAGCGCCACTGAGGCGCTGCACATTTGTTTGGGGGTGCCGTGAAACGGATTAATTTTTCATGGCGCGCGGCTGTAAACAGCCTTAATGGGGCGTATCGACATAAGCAAATACATTTTTTACTACGACGCTGACAATGCTACTGTTTGACGGAGTGGTGGAACCGTGCAGTGTTTTACATTGGTGAGCACTGGTGGTGGTGGTGGTGGGGGGGGCGGGCAGTATTTCAACAAGTACGAATAGAAACGCTTACCTTTTCTTCATGAGGAGCACAACTCCTAAGAAGATGATGACGAAGAGGAGGATGCCGGCGATGACCCCCGCGATCTTCACCGTGTGGTCCGTCTGCTTCTCCGGCTCCACGGCATCGGGTTTGTGAGTGGCTGCTCCTGGGGAACATCACCACCAATTAAAGATCACATGTAGACGTGCAATTAATTATATTCTGCATGCAGGATTTAGCTTGAGGTGCCGTTTTTCTATTCCACTACAGTGCTTCCTATTATTCTGACGACTCCGGCTTTAACTCTGTCCTAAGTGGACATCAGCACCTCGCGGATCAAGCTGCACTGGGAGCGATAAGTCGGCGCCGTCTTTAGCCTCGGTTAATCATGTTTGGGGCGAACGGTTGCCGGCGCAGAGAAAAATGTAGGATGCGAGGTGTGGAAGATAATACCCAAGAAGATAAAACAGCCCGAAATAACCAAAACATTAAATATCGGCTTGGGAGGAGATAGCCAATAACGGGAGACGCGGCGCACGGAAGGAGAAAATGCCGCTCGCCTTAACACCATCTGCTCCCTGGGAAGTGATAAGGAGCAGTCTGAGGAAGGCAATGTTGCTGGAATCACAAGTGTCCACCTGAACAACACCATTATTCCTTGTCACCAGGGGTAAATTTAGAATGATAAATTGTTATGTCAGACAAATCTGTTAGAGCGAGTGTCCTTCTCCGCTCAGCGTTGCCATTTTCTCCCCCTATCAAAAAGGTAAATATCCATCCCAGGCTGCTCGTGACATATTGTTCTTCCTCCAGTGTGTTGTTATCAGCAGCCGGGCCTTTATTAGATGGGTTTTTAAGGCAGAGGATTTCAAGACGGGTGACATATTAACAATCACGTCTGGACTGATGGAGCTGATTTTGTCTCAATATACTGTTAGAGTCTAATCTTACAGAAATGCTGTCAGCGGCAAATCTCCACCTGAGCTGTGGCTGCCGCATATTCGCAGAGACGAGTCAACATCCTTTCGTTCTCAGCGCGAGAGCCCGAGAAAAACCCGAGAGCCGCAGCAACCGCCGCGAACAATTAATGCTGCAAAAATAATGAGGTGTATTTATGAGACGAGATCAGCGCCTGTCAGAAAAGCTCCACCACTGACACTTCAAATGAAGAGTGCACCTCAAGCGGGTCTTTCATGTCGAGCAACGCTGAGAAGATGAAGGTGGAGGACGACGCCTGCGAGTCTTTAATTTAGTTTAATCACACCGATCTTAAACAAACAGCAGGACAACAAACAGAAGCGCGTGTGCAGCGATCCTGGTGAGGGCGCGTGAGCATTGCCCAAAGCCTGGGGGCACTGACGGTGGAGAACGCCACGGGTCTGACCTGTTAGCTGGTGGTCGCCGGCCGCTGGGGCGATGCGGATGTAGGGGGTGGTGAGCTGGGTCACGAGTATGGCGGCTGAGTAAAGTCAGTGGATCCGGGAGGGCATGCAGCAGAGAGAGAGAGAGAGAGAGAGAGAGAGGCCACACTGAAGCAACGGATCTCATCATGCAGGACATTCATTACTGCAAAAACACACTCGCTGGTCTAACTCTGGTTCCAACTGACGGAGCCGCTGGTTGCAGACTCCACAGCAGATGCTGGAAGGCTGTCGGGGCAAGTGACTGGACCTCCCATGGCCCAGGACACAGTGTGACTGAGGCTCCCACTGGCCTTGTCAATTGTGCTCCCAGATCAATGGTGCCTAGACTTCATCAGCCTTAATGTGTGGAGCAGGGCGTACAGGGAGCGTCGCGCCCGCAGCCTCCAGGCGTGCACAAAACACACACACGGTCAATGTATCGACCATCAGGCATTTATGGTTTGAGAAACTCACATTTAAAACCTTGTTAGTGTTGTAAGTTCTCTGATCAAATCTAAAACAAGTGGTCCTGAGCCCGTCCTACCTTTGGTGGCCACTCGAACACAATCGATCTTGGTCTCCTGTACAAACAGACATATGAGGAGAAAAGAGGGGAAAAGGAAGGAAAGAAAGACGATTGTTATGAGTAAAGAACCAAAGAACCCACGGTTACAACAAAGCAGCTCAGCCAGTTCCACGCCGGCCGCATCATCTGTCGCGCTCAGCGACTGTGACACGAAACGCAGTTGGGCGAGAGGAGCCCAGAGCACAGATTAGCGGCGCTGAGCTGCTGATTTGTCAGCCAACAGCGATCTGTCGGCAGCGCCGCGGCCCGAGGAGGTCGGCCTCCGTGGAGAAACCAGAGCCCCGTGACAGGCGACGCCGGCCCGGCACGCAGGAAGCAGGCGCCGCGCGTCTGGGAGCCTCTCTGAATGCGACGGGACGAAAGAAAAACGCCCCGCTCTTTCTGCCGGCGGAGACGTGCGATGTCAACGGCGGTCTGGTGAACAGGAAGCAGCGAGAGGACGAGGGGAGTTCACACGTGGGAGAGCGCGGCGCAAACACCGTGAACGCTTACACGGTCCCAGCTGCGTGCGCTTCCCCATTACTGCAGCTTTTAAGCTGTCAGCGGCTCCTTTGTTAAAGGCAACCTTACAAGGAGTCATGTTGGATTTTAGCGTGAGTAGAAGCAGGTATGGACGGCATCAGCTTCGCTAAGTGCTAATTTGTTTAAGAGGCCCAAACAAAGCGGTCCAACATCATTAGACGTTAATTAAAGCCAGCAATGCTGACAGTGATGGCTTCATGAAAAGAAAGTGCAATCGGCCGCTGAAGTCGAAACGCTGAATATGAAAATAATGTCAGAAGCGTCTCCATCAGGCAGACGGAGCTCTATGTCCTCATGTCAAGAAGGACTCCTCCACTGTGCTGCTCAGGGAGTAGCACCATGGGCCACGGCGCTGCTGCAAACCTTCAGCCACGCAAATCTTCCCTCTCTGGAGCGAACTCGCTAATTGGATTCAGCCCCGGCTCACGCGCTCGCCCTCGTGCCTCTCTCTCCCTGCTGTGTGGCCATTCTCATTCCGGGCCACACTCGCCGGGGCTCTTGAAGTCACCATCGAGCTGTCTGCCGCGGCCCCCTGCTGGGAGGGGGGGCCCTGACAGAGGTTCTGACCCGTACGATCACTGGCGCCCGTCGTCGTGGCCCCGCCCCCTTGGCCCCGCCCCCTCGCTCATCAGAGGCTCGTCTGGCATTTGGCATAAAGCTGCATCAGAACCGGCAGCAGAGCGGAGCCCGCGGTGATGGAGGCAGAGTCTGCATTCCAGACCGGACCCGCTGCAGCCCATTAGGAGTGCAGACGGTGCTGCTGCTGCTCGGCCGCATCTATCAGAGGTCACGTGCACGCGCCGGTCAATCGTGCCTTTTCTGCGCATCGAACCTCTTCGCCTCCGTTCCAGTGATCGATACCCGGGGTTTCACTCTCATTAGACTGAACGCCTAGAATGGTCTCAGATGCAAAGTGGATGCGAGCGCGTTTTAACAGGGACGGACGACGTGCGTCGGTCTGTCGGCACGACCTACAGCCGGCGTCAGGTTCTTCGGACTTTTACTGCGTGCGGTTCATTAAATTAAACACACAATTAGCCGTTCTCGCGTCTGATGAAGCTAATTTAATCATCCACTTGCTGAGCAACACTGAACTGTACACGCAACATGGAGGTTGGAGGCAGAGAGCCTGTCTGCTTCTCACTGGTGTAAAACATATGCAGTGCTAATACACATTAAGTCAAACATGTACGGATGCTGTAAAGGAACACTAGGGCGACACCCACCCCGTTGGCCGTGCTGACGGCCTGGTAGTAGATGCTGTAGCTCTTCTGGGGCAGCAGCGGGGCGTTCCAGTAGCCGTTGTAGGTCTTGTTGTCCCCCACGGTGAAGGGCTGTGGCGAGTGGATGCCGGCGGCGGGGAACTGGGCCGTGAAGTAGTACTGTGAGTTGAGCAGCGTGGCGTTCTGGAAGTGAATGGGGACCGGGTAGCAGCGGAGGATCTCCGCCGCGCCCCGCGCCCGCCGCGGGCGTTCCTCCTCCACCACCACCTGGTACGCGCTGCGAACAGGACAGACGATGAGTGGAGTCCAACAAGGATGGAGGAACTAAACGGCAGCTTTCTCATTGCCCATTATGGATTAGTGAATATACATCGATGAGCGAAAATGTCAATTCCATCCACTCATAATAGCTTTTAAATGATTAAATATACGTGGATGTAAACTGAAACAAATATGGTCCCGAAGAACGCGTTTTTATTAGGTAAACACAGAAGAAATGGCTTTTTGAAATCAAAGCCGACAGGATTGAGTCCAACATACAGTGCAGGAGAAATGAGCGGTGACACCGGAGGAGCCCGGCGCTGTTTGCTTTTTCATTATTCAACAGATGAAAAGGTTAACGGCTCCTTCCATTTCCCCTCCGTCCAGCCCGTGTTTAGCTGGATCAAAACTGCAGCCCTCTGTGCCTCTGACAGAGATGACACTGTCAGAGGCACAGAGGGCCCCCCTCGGGCCGCTCGGCCCGAGGGGGGCGGCGTCTTATGGACGCGTGCGTTAGTATGCGCCCGGCGTCCGCCTCTTAAACCTGTCCAGTCCCTGAGTGACAAAGACTCTGTTTACAGCGGCCACGCGGAATAACGGGCAGTGATTGGGAGCAAGCAAGCAGCGAGTCGTTATCACAGGCACTGGAGCAGAGTAGCACCAGTCAGTGAGTGAGTGAACGAATGAATGAATGAATGCTGTAACGCAACCTGCTCTGATGCGCACATTGTACAACACAGATTTAGGTTTTATTCACTGGATCAGCAGTTTAGAAATGAACAAATGGATTTAAATCACTTAGATTAATCCTATCTAATATTTCAAGTTAAATTTTCAGTTATTTCAGTTAAACTATTTATGTTGAGCTGACCATTTCTTTGGGCTTACAACATATATGCGAAATGCAATTTTCATCTTGGCATCTACCGCCCCTGTGACCTTTCTAAACATCATCCTCGTCATCCAACAAAGTTTGTTGGCTTCTTTATTATAAATGTGGTCCCATTGTACTGCACCAATTATAAAGTAGCGAGTACTGAGAATCTCAAGCTCATTTAATTCCACATTCTCAGCTTTAAATATTATAATTATTATTTGCATTATTTCCATTTTTACAGTTCCAGTAGTTCCCAGCTCTCACTACGACAGGCTAGAGGTGAACATCAACCTCTTCTCATCACCAGTGAGCGCTCTTCTCCACGGCACCTATAGCATTCATGTAACTGTAGAGCTCCATGAATGACCCTCAACCGTTTCCCCGAGGCCGCGTAATTAGAACTAAATGTCTTTGTCACACAAGATGTGCGCTGTAGCAGTTGTTCTCCTGCTGTACAGTCACAGTACAGACAGCCTTGGAGATGATCAATTGTTCCCCGCGGTTGGTACAGGATGATTAAGTGTCCCCTTGTGTTTACAGCATGCGCTCTTTAACCCTATAGTTTATCATAAGGTGCTTGCAGTGTCATTAGGAAATCCCCCTTTGCTCTTGCTGGGTGTGTCCCAATTCCTCAGAGCTCCCCTATTTAGTGCTGGGTTGGGCGGTGATGAAATATTTAATCCTGCTGAGAGTCTGCGGGAGAAATCAGCCTTTAATTACTGTTCCCTATTGAGAGCGGAGGTCAAAGAGCAGGTGGAGACGGGACGTGGGACCCGCTTAAGTAGCTCCAGAGCGGCGGAGAAATCCGTGATGAGGCTCCGCCGGGCTCTCAGGCAAAACAATGATGTGAACTATGATGTGATGTGAAAGTGTATCTGCTGTGAAGCATATTAGACGACTCATCAGGTGTCAGACAGACGATGTGTACTGCTTTAGGCAATAACCTAGAAGAAGGGAACAAAATGCACTATTTTTATTGTAGAGAATGAAATGAAAATGAAATGTAGTTGTGTTTATTTGTACTCACTTAGCCAATACTTCTACTTTATATTCCAAATCAACTTGCAGACAGTGGAATAGAAACACAAGCTGGAACCCCCTGGGTGGCTCCTTATGAAATGATGATGCGACTGTGCCATGACTCTATGATAGACGCAGTGTGAACGGGCCCGGTTTCCTTTCCTCAGGCAAAATACTACGTGCCAACGGCAACGAGGCTCCGAGGGCAGGAAGCCTTAGAATGTGCAAATAGAACCCACAGCTTGACACCGCCAAGATGCACACAGGCTCATAGGAAATTACAAAGGTTTGGGTCATTTTCTGCAAGTGCCAGAGACAACTCCACTCACTTTCTGAGTTCACCTTAAGCTGCTGCGTGGACATGAACATTTATAGGACTACTGCGCTTTTGAAGGGATCGTGAATTGATGGCTGCAGGTTTCAAATCACTCACTCGAAGCAAAAGGATAACTAGATTAGAAGCACTATGAATTTGAATTGTTAGAGTACAATCATCATTTTTGGGTCTACATGATGATTTAAAAACGTCCGGAGCAAAGCGGACGCACTGGTAACACTGATCTGGAGTGGCGTTCTCCAGCAGGGCAGACCTGTATTCCTGCAGCAGCACCGCAACCTGAGCTGACACCAATTAGGCCTCCTCCAGCCTCGCTGCCCGATAGATTTCAGCTCTGCCACCATGTGACGCCAACCAATTATGGCGGATTGACTCCGAATCGACTGGATTGTGACCTGAAACTCAGATTTATCTTTCATGTGGGCCGAGAGTGGGAGAACTCGGGGCTGTTTGAGCCGATGACAGAAGGGGTACGGGGAGCATTTTAATCACCGCCTCTCCCGCTAACGCTAGTTGGTCAGCTCTAGATGCCTATATGTCTGATTTAAGAGCGGTTGTAAGTAACACACTTCTCCTGACCCAGCATCCTTCCTCCGCGCCTCTGTCTTCTTGCTCCTTTATATTTCCCTGGTGTCCAAAAAAGCTATAAAGCAAACAAATTAGAATGTGCAATAGATTAGATTTGCCATTAAATCGTAAAAAGCAATGAGTTGTGTCACGTTTAGGCACAGCTATTAGCGCTCGCTATGCCGTGATCAAAGAAAGTTGGTGCTTATTTTAGAACTGTAGAAAATCATTTAACTGATTTCAGGCCATGGTTGAGTACAGATAATCTGACGCTACAGGGCAGAAGCTGCACCGGAACTCCGCTTCCTCGATACGCGACCCGGGCGGCCGCGGGCCGCAGGATCTTATAGCCTCTCGTGTTAGCGTGCATTTGCGTTAGCTCGCTCGAGGCAAAGGTTACGGCAGGAAAAGACAGAAGGCGGCTGATGCAGCGGTGTGAATGATAAGGAAGGCATTTCAAATCATTCATTTCGGCACCAGCGCGTAAACATTGCGAGTGAGGGGGCGTATTCTGGCCTTGACGAGAGGCCATTGCAAACATTAGTTTAGGGCGACATGACTGATAGACAGTTGACTAATCCTCTTAAAGGAACAGTGTCCCCTCTGGTAAGAACTGTTCCCGGCGACGCGCACCGTCCCCAGAGATTAGAAGCCAAATCCCAGTTGGAAATGTTACACTGATTAGCAATTACACAAATATGAAAAATCGACTGGCTCCCTTGGCAGTGACATCGTCCGCCTAGATCTACCCCAAATGAGATTTGACTGTGGCCTGATGGCAGGATGCTGAAGCGAAGCGGACGTTTGTCGTCTGTCATGCGCCGCCGTTCTTACGAGCCGGCGCTATCTCGCCATCTTCCAGCGCACGCTTCCCTTCCTGTGTTACAGCTCAACATCTGCTGTTCGAAACTCAAATGTCTGGATCTCGATTACCTCCCAAACCCAATCAAGCCGGCGAGATTGCGTTATCAAATCAGACCCGGTGCTGCTCTGCTCCGCGGTGCTGTGGAGCAGCCCCCCCCCGTCAAATCCCTATTTCATAGAGGCTTTAAAACTGATTCTATAAAGTGTTCAATTTCAAAATGAGCTACCCACCACTCTAGAAAAGTGATGACTACTTTTGATACACGAGCAGCTGAGCAGGGACTAATCTTGCCGTGGTGTGAAATTTAAGTCCTCGGTTGACAAAATGCAAACGCTTCAGTAGCCCGAATGGATCGGCTGCGAGACTCCAGCTCGTTCCGGGAAACAGACAGTGTCGCTTGGTGATGCATCTCAACCCTCCACCCCGAAGACACAGCAGACTGAATTGATCAGCACTGACCACACGGCTCCTGCCGAACATCTGACCTTTCAGCCCCCTCAGACTGTTCAATTCAGGTGCTGCTGTTGTCTTGTGCCTGAATTATAACTTCTCCCACTGAGATAATAGGAACACTCAGATGTAAATACACTGGCCTTTAGGGCTTGAGATTTACGACAAGCGAGAAGGTGGGTAGTTTAGAAGAGGTGATCGAAGGACTCCTCTGTTCATTTTAAGCTATTGTACTATATACGAGTGTGTTAAACATCCACACCCAACTAAATTACATGTGATTATGTGATGGTGTGTGCACCCTGTAATAATGAGCATCAGCGACACTAAAAGGAGCTAATAGTGTGTGTGTGTGTAGACACCTGCATGGCCTATAAAACTGTCTCTTGTACTGATTAGAGGACAGACACCATTTTAAGGATTATGCCGTAAAGCATTAACGAACAGTTTTGTCTCAGCTCAGTTGAACTGAATGAGGAAGTAGAATGAAGTTTATCTCTCCAAGGACCGGAGTCTTTCATCTGGTCCTGAGGTGAGCGTGCCTTCCAACGGTAAACAAAGAGGAGCCCGCATGCTAATTATAGAAGCTCAGATCCATGACACTCTGTTAATTATAATTAGGGGCTTGTAATTAGCCAAAGGAAAGAATGGCAGCCCGGGTAAAGCATTGTGAATGGTACCTGTGAGGAGATTAGGAGCCGATCACTCTCCCTTTCCTGCTCAGGCCTCTCTCTGTTTGGTGACGGGACATTAAACCGGGCAGCTGCACACATGGTAAACATGAGCTGACAGGCCTGACTAAAGACCTCCAGGCTGCAATCTTTGAAGGACTCCGATGAGTTGATAGTGTAAAATTGAGTTTTACAGCAAGCACAAGTGTTGATCACACCACACACTAGGAAATTCAGCCAGACTCTCAGCTGCTGGAGGGTGAAAGCACTGGCCATTGTACACGTAGGCCCCAAACACACAGTGCGAAGGCAGGGTTTCTTCATGGTGCTGGTCTGGATTTCTGTTCTGAAGAACAGAAAGGGTTACGCCCTCCACGCCAGCTAATAAAAATTATTTAAAGATGAAGGCAGCTTCTTGAAATAGTTATGATTCAAGAAGTACTGTATAAAGCACAATGAATCATCCTGATAAATAAAAAGATGATGGAACCAATAGAAGCAGAAGAGCAAAGGGGCCTCTGGGTAAATCTGCAAGTCCCACTGACATTTCCCCAACAACTTGGCATTTAAACAGACCAGATGTTCTGTTTTCCTAAAAACGTCTAACAACTGTAGCATCGAGCCAGCAGAAATCCTTCGCCCCCCCCCCCCCAAAGAGGCCGTGGTGGCTGGGCGCGAGCAGCCTGCTACATTAAAGACGCGCAGGCATAGATCCTGAAGCTATCCTTGGTTGCACCAGGCTTTGTTCTCGTCTTCAAAGGCTGGATTTCTCTTTCACAAGATCAAAATCCACAAACAAATACAGATCAGAAAAGGAACGGGCGCAAGGTAGCGAATTCCCTGGCACCTTCTCTTCAAGGTGAGGTATTGATGAAAACAAGCTCTTTGATAATTTGCCTTGTCTTAGCGTTTTAATGCGCCGGTGTTGTGCGTCGGGAACGCCTACCTCACCGGGGCGCCGCGGCTCTGGGCGGGTTTGAGCAGCACCGTGACCGTGCTGTCCGTCTGGTTCAGGGAGGTCTCCTGGTCGTACGCCGGCATGGAGGGAGCTGAGGGGCAGCAGAGGCGGGTCATCATCTACTGTTTTCAGTACAAGCAGCTGAAACTACAGTGACTATAACGTATGTGAGCTAGTGGCTGAGGCACTGCTGCACATGCACAGCTCATTCACATGTTGGGCAGCAGATGGAAAGGATGCACTCGATCGTGTCAGTGAAGTTAAACCAGAATCCAACTTCGGGTGAGCTAGCTAATGTTGGACGGAGGCTGTTGACCCTGCTGACCTGAGATCTTAGTGGTGAACTGGGTGATGACAGGGGGGCCGTAGCCCTTGGCGGTGCTAGCACGCAAGGTGAAGGAGTACGTGGAGCCCGGGTAGAGGCCTGTGAACATGTGGGTGGTCTCGTTGCCCAGCTTCACTACCTTCCCACTCTGGTTGGAGAGGTCCAGCTCAGGGTCAAAGGAGCTCACAGCCTTATAGGAGATCTGGAAAAAAAAGGAACAAATGTGCTACTGTTACTTCATATTCAGATGTTTTTAGTCGAGAAGGATTTGTATTTATATACAGAAGCCTGTTTTTTCTCTTCACTATTAAATCCAAATGATGGTCTTGTTTTTTATTGGCACAGTGGATTCAGTCTGCTGCACAAACAATTGAGTTAAAATATTTAGTAATACAATTAAAAAATGATTATACTAATAAAAAATAAATAGCTTATTTGTAATTTTTAAAATGCATCCATGCATTATTTTGTTGTTCCTAATAAAATGGCCAGTGAGTGCATCTTTGAAAAGGCCGGTATAAAGTTATAATGTTATAATGAACAGAGCAGAGGGACTGAGGTCTTATTTGTAGCAGCGAGAATATCGGGCTTCACCTCCATTTATGTGGAATCTCTGACTTGATGTCAGTTGTAAAAAGCTGAAGCAGATTCTGTGTTTTTCTGTAGTTTGAAGCAGAGAGGAAACACACTTAACGTATCCCTCGTCCATTAATAAACGCAGGGAGCTCTGGAGGGAAGCATTAAGGTGAGTGTTTTGCTAATATCCATTTTGAATAACTCTAAAGTCCCACTTTAAGAAAATGCCTCAGCTCGTAAAGGAAAACCTCCATTATAATTCCAATTAAGGAACACAAAGGGGGTTTGGAGTGCTGCATAATTTGTGTCCATCAAGTTTTGAAATGCTTCGAAGCCTTCTCATTTAGTCTTTGTCTCTGAAATGAGGCCGTGATGCCAAATCTTATATCCTAACATTACGGGGACAGGAATTTGAAATGACTTGTCAACACTGGGCACACGGACAAGGTTTTTACAATTATAATAGAACTGCCATGGAAAAAAAAATAAGAGTGTTTGAGCAAATCCATTTGAGCTTGTAACTATAATCAGCCTCCTGCATTAAGCTTTTAAAATCACATCGGTTTCCACTTTTTCTATTTGAGGGGAGGTAAATGTCGAGTTCATCATGGGCATAATGAACACCTGACTGTCGGATCTCCAGCTGCAGGTAGTGAAATGAAAAATAATGATTGATAATAATCGTAACATTGTGGTTTTATATGTAGACATATAGCAAACATTCAAAATAACTCGGGGCTGCAGGTTAATGCCATTACTATTACTATTAAAATATTAAAGTGCGATATTCATTTAGCAACAAAAAAAATCAGCTGATTTGTACTTTATGAAAGTTTATGAAAATACAAAGGATTGTTGACATTTTGGTAACAAGATGCACAGGATGTTTATTAATTAAACAAATGCTACTTCGTAATTAGTTTACACTGTAACATCTTTCCTGTTTGAACAGTTGCCAATAAAATGGCATTTACAGAGCTCACGAGACGGAGCGGCGCCGGAACCTCTTTGATATCAGGCCTTGTCAGATGTATTTCACTTTGACTCCTTTGATAATGTCAAATCAAAGCGATGTCCTGACTTATAAGGAGCAACTTCTGGAGAATACAGGCAGAACGCAGCAAACTGTGGGCTGCAGCTGGACACCTGGAGCTCCCTGCAGCGGATCGGCCTCCAGCATCCTCCTCCTGAGACAAACACCCTGAAATAAAAGCTGAGCACCTGTAATAACGCCTGGTCATTCACTAAATGTCTTATTTCTTATTTAACTAGACACGTTATTATCCTGCTGATGCTCTCGACCTGGAGGCAGAAATAACTGCTGCAGCGTGTGAACGGAACGGCCCCGGGTGAAACAATGCAAAGGCTCTAAATGCTTTTCACTTGTACCATGAAATTTTAAAACGATAAACAACCCGAGATGCGTTGCACTCGGAGTGATTAAACGTGTGGCAAACCTGCAGGACACACTCCGACGGGCGCGTCTGGGTTGTAACTGACCGCCACGCGGCGCGGGGAACATCCATTTCACGTCTCGCGCTCCTTGCTCAGCGGCGGAACTCGGGTTTCACCGCCTCGCGCGGGAACCGGCCGTGTCAGTGATTGCTAACCCGGTGGAGGCAGGCGCGAGCAAACAAGGGGGAGAATCAATCTGTGGGAAATGCTGCGGGATTACTTCCACCTTAAGGTGCCGGGGATCAATGTGTACATAAATCGCGTGCGCGTGGAGACGGTTTCCATTATTCAGGACTGTGCACTTCCTGGACGAGCCTTGTCGGGACTGTGTCAACATTTGCCTGGAGTTCAGACGTGTGTTTCAGATTCTACAGCACATAGGATGGTGTTTGCAGCCTGCAGCCATCATTACCATTATCTCTCCTACAGTGTATTAACATACTCCGATGAACCCTGGCCTGAATGAATAGGTTTCTGTGTTTCAGACAAGCTGTGCAAGAGTGAGCAAAGCTGGACTGGACTGTGAGTGAAAACACAAAATGAACATGAGCAGAGCTGAGGAGGAGGAACAGCGGCGTGGGTCCGCTGAGAAGCAGCTCAACTCCGTGTTTGCTCAGCGGCCCCGACGCACTGCTAACCTCCGCGTCTGTGTACCTCGTACTGAGTGATGATCCCGTAGGTCTGGGCCGGCTCCCTCCACTTCAGGTTGATCTTCTCCTCGTAGGCGCTTCCGTGGATGGACTCCAGAGGAACGGCCCCTGGCACTGGAATCGTCACAGACACACTTTTCAAGGTGCGAATACGTTTATGCAAAGGCTAAACAGCAGGATTTCCTTAATGCATATTTATTGATATTTTTTCTATTTGCTTTGTTAATTTAAGATGTTGTCAATAAAAGTTGGATGAAAGCATTTCTATTATGATTTACCCGGGCTGGCACCTCACGCTGTTGAGTATAAAACAATCAATAGAGAGCTTTTCAAGGACCTACAGCACACAAATGACCGTGAGTCACAGCACAGCTCGCCTAATAGGAATTTGTGAGATTATTAAAAGCCATTGTCACCAAAAAACAACTGTGGTAGATGTTTTTGAGCAGAAGCAAACATTCTGAACACATCCAAATGTGCTGCGAACGCGGATGAACCGGTAACCCTCCGGGGAAAAGCACCAATCTTAATCTTCCCTCAGTGTTTACTTGTTCTGACATACTGAGATCTGGTCCTAGAGCCCCCTGTGCGAATTGCTTTCATTCTGTAAGCGAAACAGAATGATGCGGAAACTTCCTCCCCGAGATTTATCTTCAAGAATGCATCTACAGCTACACCATGCCTGTACACTGGGTCCCACGGGGCCCTAAACACACAGATCCACACAGCAGTCAGATAGCGAGAAACAGTTGCCACTTTCAAGTTTCCAACCAGAGATATCTGAGGCAGACATGACAAGGCGCTCTTTTCGTCAGCTGAGCGCGTTTGTTATCCGGCGGCTGGGGTTCCTCGAGACTTCTGGAGAGTTCATTTCCTGTGTCTGCTGAGGCAACGCACCAGACGCTTCATCTTTGGAGGAGGCGCAACAACTGTACAACACCGACCCGCTGCTCCCAGCGGTCCGCGTCACACTCACCGTCCTCGTCGGTCTGCACCTCAAGCTCCGTGCTCTCCTTGACCCCCTCCGGGTTGCGCAGCACCAGCTTGACGCTGAGGTTGGTGAAGGGCATGAGGTTGTGGATGGTGTGCTGGGGGTCGCGGCTCTGGGTGCTGTAGCACACCTCCTCATGTGTCTCCTCCTTGGAGCGGTACTGCACCGTCAGGTTGTAGCTGTGGCAGCGGGTCACGTTGTAGCCCAGCGGCTCCCAGCGCACCGTCACCTGCTTGGACTGGATGTCCACCACCTCCAGCTTTCGGGGGCCGTGCATGGGCTCTGGAGACAGACGAGAGGAGACAGTGAGGCGAGCGTGAGCGCACATCTGGATGCTCAATTAACCCAAACGAGACGTCTGGCAGTGCCAAATACACGCAGTCACAGTGAAATAAGGGAAATGAATAAGGTTTGAGCGAGGGCACGGGGGCGGCCGTGTTCACTTGGATAAATGCATTTATTCACATTGAAATCCTCTGGTTTGGAGTTTATAGTTCTAGGAAACATTGTGGAACTTGAAAGTTAACCGGCTCTCAGCCGCCGCACACACCGCGGCACCACAGGTCTGCTGGTGGAACGCCCTCAGCAGGGGGTGAATCATCCCTTCACACCGTGCGCTCCTCCGCTCCCTCCACCTTGTCCTCTGCCTTTTGCTCTCTCTTTTCCATCTCGCCCAGTGGCGGTCAACTATTAGCGCCACACTGATACAGAGTCAGGCAGCCTGTCAATCCAGGCAGGACACAACCCCCGCTGGCATCCCATCGCCTCTAATCACGTACACTCTGTCTTCTCGCTCTTTCTCATCTCTCTCGTTTTTTTCCCATCTGCCCTCTGTCCGTCTCCTTTTCCTCCATTCCTCCTTTCTGTCCATCTTTTTCTCTGTTGCCATCTCATTTCTCTTTCCTGCTCCCTCTCCCTTGTTCCTCACCTCCTCTCTTCCTGTTTTCCTCGTCTGCTGTCTCGCTCCCTCCCGCTCCCCCCCTTTCCTACGGGAGGAAAGCAGCCCAAGCGCAAGGTAATGGGATCAATTTCCATTCCAGGTTAAATTCGCAGTCCATTTCTCTGGAACTTAACACTTTACCACCTATTAGGAAGAGCCAGGGCTCAATTTCCCCGTTCCCCAGGAGACACAGTCCAACAATTCAGAGGCAGCCGCGGCAGCCATGTTTAACATTCTGGAGGTGCATCGGGGGAGACTGGACTGGAGCTGCAGCGTGCTCTTCATTTCTAAAGACTTTGCAAAGGACATGACAAACACGCATAAATCTGCAGCGGTGCCGTTAACAGATGCGCCGCCGATAAACGCCGGCTCTCGTTAGGTTGCGCTGCTCAGCAGGCACCTGCCGAGAGCCAACCTCCAACTAACCGAGTTTCGCCGAGAATCGATTCAAATTCACTTAAAGCAATATGAGGAAAAACTTATTTGCAGAGCTACAGGAAAAGCTACAAGACAGAAATGAATGCGATTCGGAGAATTGGGTCATGACATATAACACGGCGGAGGGTTCGGAGTGAGGGAGGATAGTGCAAAAAGAAAAGCAGCGAGAGAGAAGAAGGTGGCTGCCACAGAGGCTGAATGAAAGATGGAGCACGCTGGCGTTCCACAAGGTGAGACGTGGATGTGATCCCTCCCACGCCTCCAGATAGCAGATAAAACGGCATTAGTGGAGCCCAAAGGTGCCGTTGAAGGAAAATGGGGGAAGGGAAATCAATGCGGAGCATACAGTACATGAAACACGCACAAAGAGGAACCAGGGATCAAGTACTGTATGTTAGAATACTGGAGAGAATATTTTCAAACCATAAAAAATAGGTGATTGGCTTCTGCTTAAAAGGATTTGTCACTAAAGTTCTGTATAGGCGGAGAAAACGACTAAAATCCTCAACAGAGCAGTAGTTTTTGGAAAACTTTAAGCTGCTGCTGATAAATATATGGTTTTGCTGAGAGTCTTAAAGCTTCCTGTGAAACACTACAGCACGAGGAACCTCCAGTACAGTGTTTACTCTGTGAGACTGTCACCACTTTCACCTCTCAGGGCAGTGGGACCATCCCATAAGCAGACCTTGTCCTAGTTCAATTACCCAGTAAAAGCAGTGATTGAGGAGGAGGCCCAGCCTTTCGAAACAATCACAATCAGGCTGCCAGGAGAGCGGTTCTGACACCGGAATGCAAAGACGCGCCGAAGGAAAACAGACCTCTTGGAATCCGCCGCAGCGTTGGGAAAGCCATGCGGAAAATGGAAGGTTAAAGCCCTTTATTTGTGGAACTATCTGTTGGCCGCACTCAGTGGGCCACGGTTACACTAAAAGCACAGAGAATTGCAGGGTGGCCAGGCACAGAAATCAAATTAAACCAGATGCTCTCAAAGTGACAAATGCACCAAAGTGTGAATCTCAAGCAGACATGCACAAGCGACCGGGATGGAAGTCTCATTTCGGAAGCATTCAAGGAGAATGTCACACTCCCGTCTTCTCGGAACATCACAGATAATGTCCAGTGCATCCTAATTCTGTCCAGTGGAGAGATGCCAACAAAACGGGAAGGGCTTGTGGTGGTGGTGGAGGGGGGTGGGGGGGGGCATACATTAGGCTTTTTGGCAGGCCATAAGAACATTAGGCTACTAATGGTAAATGGGAAATGATTTGGTCAAAAGCTACAGCGTGGACGTGGAGCGCCGTGGAGAAAAGGCTAATTGTTTGCTGGCCCGTCGGCCCCCCGCGGTGCAAACGCCAGCTGTCTGAGGGAGGCAGCAAAATGTGGAGGATCTGTGCTGGACGCACAATCACAACTTGTACCCCATGACTCACACCGGCATCATCTGTCTGCATGAACAACAAGGTGCTTCATCCGCCGCAGAGCCTGGCCATGGCTGACTTTGATGAAAGAGGAGAAATAACAAACAGCGTGCACCTTCCCCTCCTCTTAATCTGAAAAGAATGGGCCGAGCTGAATGGCTGATCCTTAAGAAATCCTCTCGTGCATAGACGAAGGCCAGGCGGCGTTTATTTTTTTATTTATTTATTTTTTTAAAGAGGCCCATGTATGACAGCCGATGACATGAGCCTATTACCCCGGTCTGCTGTGACTGCTAGTTTACTTCTACTGACCGACAGTAAGAGGCTCAGTATGAAAAGCACACGTACAGATCACAACAAGGAATAACAAGGCTACCTCTCGAGATCCCAGCTATTTTTTTTTCTTTTTTTTTTTTTTGATGGAACGCTCGCGAGCTACAACACCGAGGGCAACATCGGGCTGGAAGCACTGAAAAATATGACTCTCATATCTCTAAGTATGGCAGATATTTCTAGTGGAATGGAGTTATAATAATGGCTACGAGAGCATCCCTTGGAGCAGGAAATAACCGGGTCTGTCTTACGCCGGGCCACACCGACCGAGGCGGAGCGTGGCCAGATTGGTATTCCGAGCGGTGGACGAATTATCACCTGCCCCAGACTCGCCGGTGTAATTGAATAATTTGAATCTGACATTTGCATAGGACTATTAGTGATTTTTGGTCATTACAGCATGACATTTAAATAATGTTTTTAAAAATTATCAGCACATTATTGCCCCTTGTTAATTTGAGCAGGCCCTCTGCACACGCGCCGCTGCAGCTCCAGTGATAATATGATTATCCCAAACATGAAGGCACAACAACAAATAAGCGCACGCTGCAGCCGTCTGTCCTGGAGGGGGCTTCAAATGGTGCACTTAGCCCCTGGGTAGAGCCAGACATTAGTCCTGGATGAAAGGAAACAAATTGGGCATGTCCGGAGCACAGCCACTTTACTGTGAGATAAGTGTGGGAGAGAGACGGGAGGATTTGTGTGTTTACGGAGCGTCCGTGCACGCGCGTGCACGGCTGCTCGCCGCCTTTGTGCGCGGAAGACGATTCGCTTATCAGATCTTCCCCGGGCTCCGCGGCGTGCGACTCATTCAGAGAGCTCGGATCTTCAGATCCACACAGATTAAGAGCAGAAAAGCCCGGTGCTGGCGGAGAGTTCTATCTCCTCCGCTCGGCAAACAGAACCAGGAAGGCGGCTGAAAAGACTCCTTCCCCCCAATGACTAGTCCCCGGCGCCGCCGAGCCCGGTCTCGTCAGGACGAATCGGTGCGCGGGTCGGGTGGGGGTGCGAGGAGGGAACCAGACAAATGCCTGGACTTTCACAGGGCGGGTGTCTGTCGGGTTCCTTCAGCCTGGACCTCTCGCACACAGAACCAAAACGTGACAGCGCCGGAGATTAAAGCCCGGTCGGAGGGCTGTTTTCATGTAAAGGCTTCCATTCTAGGCGGTGATATTGCCATCACTTATCTCTCCGTTGCTGTGTGTTATTCACTCTCTTCTGTTTAAGCTGGGTGGGCTGCACATTTGTTTGCCTCTTTCTATTACATCCCAGTGATAGCACTGAGGCCATTGAGGTAATGACATGGGTTTTACACTTAGGAAATCATTTTCATATCTCGCAGAAGCGAGCCGTAATGATAGCTTTTGATAACCGACAATCAAAGCTCCATCACCCTCCTAGAGTGCTCCTCCACGCAAGCCTCTGGAGGAGGAGAAACGCAGGAGGGAGGGGGTCGAGGGGGGGGGGGGGGGGGGGGGGGGGGGCGTGTGGGTGGATGGAGGAGGCAATGGAGGTGCCAAGGTTTGTGTTCCCATCGAATGCATTGCGTAAAACAAGGCCTTGGGACTGACGTGTGTACACATGTTATAATTGATAGCACTCCAAGAGGCTGAACGAGCTCCACTCGTGTTCCAATATCACCCCGCGCACCCATTACACAGTCAGAGACAAATGTGCTCCGGACAGACACACACAGGCACTTAGCTCATACCTTAGGGGTGTGGATAATCACAAGGATTTATTGAATGGCGGTGGCCGCTCCTCACTCTATCAAGTCCTTCTTTATAGGCCCGGTGATCGATGGGACTGCCATGACGGGTGAGAACGAGGGGCGGAGGGGATCCAATCCAAAGCACAGAATGAGCCTCGGTGGCGGCCCGGCCCGGCCGGTCCGCCACCGTGTCTGATGAAGCCCCCGAAGCGGTAGGGGCGGAGACGAATGGGC
This sequence comes from Betta splendens, assembly GCF_900634795.4. Lineage (NCBI taxonomy): Eukaryota > Metazoa > Chordata > Actinopteri > Anabantiformes > Osphronemidae > Betta > Betta splendens. Next base: position 13,094,339 of record NC_040897.2, read on the forward strand.
CGACGCCTTGGTCCTCGCAGCCACGAGTGGAAGAGCGAGAGGAGAAGTGAGGCGGAGACCCGACGCTGTCCGGCGTCGTGCTGCATATTTCAAAAGGAATCAAGAATTTTTATTGGCCGATTACTTCTGTGATGTTCTGCAACACAGTGGGCAGCGCAGAGGCCACTCAGGCAAAAGGGGCTAATCCGGTTTATTTGTCATGACAGTAACGCTAAGCGAAGTGGAGACGTTCCATTTAGAGCACTTCAGCTGATATTACCACTGCTACAGATTAAAAAAACAAACCTCTGCTCGCGTTCCCTTGGTTTATACAAAACCATGAAATGTTTTCGGTTGCTCCATCGATTAAAAACCAAAAGGAAGTAGTGCAAATAACCCAGTAATACGAGGACAGTAATGGAGGCAGGTTCATTTCTATCGCTTCCATCACCGGCTATTTAGACGGATTAAAAGAACAAACCCAGCGAGTGCGTCTCGTGGGCCAAGAGGTGAAGGGAAGCGACCGGGTGAAAACAAATGGACAGCTGATGGCAAGAGCGGAGGCAGCGGAGCTGGGCCTGGTTAAATCAATCCTTCATTTCCTCTCCACCAACACGATCCAGGTCAGGGCGACGGGCAGCGCGACCCTCCATCCGTCTGCGCACGGACGCACCTCCACTGACGCGGCCGCTTTGTTCTGAGCGGCGCCAGGGCGGACGGGGGGGTAAAGAACTCACAGGCCCTTATTTACAGACAGGCACGTAATATCGCGCAGGAGCAGCGGGAGGTGAGCAAGGTGATCCTTCAACTCCAGCGCACCCCAGATGGGCCGTGTGGCGTTGTCATTTGTCGCCAAGAGCCTCGCATGTGTTGAGCTCCGCTCGGGGAGGCGCCCGGAGAGTAAATCACACTCAAGGGCTCGACTCTGCCAAATAGCGGCCGCGCATTCCCGAGCCACCTACATAGGAGACGCATGGCATCTACAGTAAGTTGTAGGTGAGAGGAGACAGGGAATTAATCGCAGGCTTCCCGGCGTTCCCGGCTGAGGAGGAGACGCGTTCAGACTTATACAACCTGACTGAATGAGAGCTTCCTGGACGCCGAGCGAGGCGAAGGGGACATCTATAATTCAGCAAAGAGGATGGAGAAAATCTCTGACAAAAATTACAGCAGATAGAGCATGAATAATTAAAAACAGAAAATAGAAACATTTAAAGACCATGAAAAGGGTTTCAGTCCAAATTTGAAAACAGCACACAAAAGGATCTTCAAGCCCGACTACTCCTGCTACTTATCGTCCTCGCGAGGCCCGAGAGCCGCGGAGGCAGCTCCAGGAAGAAGACAGAGTTTATAGCGGTGTCACGGGAGCATTGTTTGTGCAACATCTGTTCTCAGACTCACTTCTTTCATGTTGGGGGAATAGATGGATGGAGTGATGGCGATGAGGAAAATAATAATGAAACAGCCATAAAAGCAGCGTCTCTCTCTCTCTGTTTCCTTTCCCACAGCGGTTATTTGAAGACATGTCCTTGAAAAGAACACAATTTCCCTTTTGCAGAGCCAATATCATGGAACACAATTCTCTATTCTACCTGTGATAAAAAGACTTTTCTTGTGGTCCTCCTCTAACCTTCTCCACAAACTCGATCCAGCCTGTTTTCTCTGCCCCGACAAAGGAGCACAAATTCAATGGGCCCCCGAACCAAGGCTGCTCATTCACCTCGCCGCAGACAATGCGCGCATGTGGGCCCTATAGGTCACATGCCTGCCAGCTTTTGTGGGAGGCCAATATTATCTAAGATGCGAAGGTGAAGTGGCTGTCGATTGGTTCCACAAGGCAACAATAGCATTATTTAGACACATCAAACCCAGCAAACAATTTCCTCCCCCTTTAGACTCAGGGAGACGGATCTGCTCAATCTCAGCTCCACAAAGGGAGGCAGCCAATCACCAAGACTTAGGCCTCGCCGAGGCAATTTCCCCTGTAGACATGCATGAAGACGTAGATGGGAGAAAATAGCACCTGTAGCCGACAGGTCATCATTCTCCCTTTGTTGATAGCGTTTTAAGTCTGGCGTAGACAAAATTGGCAAAGCAGAATATACTGATTCACTTAAGTGTGACTGGAAATAATGTAAGCTGCTGGAGTTAACCTGTTTATCAGGCTAACAATAGCTCCCAACACCTCGGAGATGACACACTTTAGAGGAAGCATGTTGTCACCCCTGTCCTTGGAGCAGCGCTCCTGTTCTCCTCTTTATTTTTATTTCGTACTGAGACAGTTTCATATGTGCCAGGAAATAAACAAGCCGTTCTTCCAAGGGGAAGTCGATCACAACATCCAGACCTTGAGCGGAGCGTCGCAGCTTCGACGCGCGGCCAATTCACGTGTGACTGGGCAAATTACCAGGAGAAATTTCAGACTTGAAAGTGGCATCGAGCCTTAACTGTCCTTAAGGCAGGTCATTAAATTTCCCTGTCTATCAGTGTGAATGGGTCTTTGACAATGTTAAAGAAAAAGAACATTAAAAACGAAGCCTTTTATATTGTAGATTGCACTTTTCAAAGCCTCTTTTGACGGCTGAACAACGGCAGCAGAAGTGAATGACATTAAGTTACCCACTCATTACCTGCTCACAGAAAAAGCTAATGCTGCAGCAGAAGGCATCGCTGCACCACGTGAACAACACGAGTCATCACGCACTTCACTCAGACTTCACAGTTCAATTCGATCCCCGACCACGGAGTCTGTGCAGCTCCTCCCGTTCAGAACGAGAGCGAGCGAGGGCTGATCCCTGATTAACGGCGACTCCCTTGTGTTTAATATCACTCAGCGCAACAGAACGGCGGCGTAGCAACAAACAGATGAGGCTACTCCCACGTGGCGCTGGGCGCAGATGGAGATGACTTATAGATGGAGATGTGGAGCTGGCAGCGGCCGGAGCCGGAGCAGGTGTTTGGACCCGGCGTGGACGTCATGCACGGAGGCCGGAGGGTGGAGGTGCGGCACCCGGGACCGAATGTGCAGACGCTGCTCTGGCTTAGTCCGTCCAGTCAAAATACTCCTGTCATTTTCCCAACCCAAAGCAGATTATGACCTGCAGATTGAAAAAGCAAAGCAAGGACCTCACCACACGAACTGGGGCTGCGGAGCAGGGCTTGTTTACGGGCTGCCGGTCCCCTATCTCCCTTCCTGGTGTGGGCTGGAAATGGTTTCTCTCATGTGAGATGGTCTCTCAGTAGTATTGCTAAAATGCTGAGCACCCTGCTGTGATCCCAGGGCACCACCTGATAATACAGTGTCTTCCTTCAAGTAGCACTTACCAAGTGTGGAGGACTCTGAAGTGGTAAACAACTTCACAGGGACACAAATTTCACACGGAAGAGAAGAGCAGCTACCAAATGCTTTTCAGCTAAAAATGTCTGGCAAGTCCTTTTGGCCGACGGGAAACGGGCCGAATAACAAACTGTAACAACTTGTGAAATTTGACATTGTTCATAAAGGAGTCCATGCGGAATCAAAGTGTTGCTTGAATCTTTTGCAAATGCTCAAAGCCCACAAATAACCTCCTGAAGCAATCACTGGGCCTCAGCTAAGACGTTCGTTTGATGTTCTCCAGCGAAGTAATGGAAGAGCTTCTCAGAGAAGACGGGGCCGTCCTTTATTCTGCCTGCTTCTCCACTGCAGCGCTGATGCCCTTGCATTATACGTTCCCCATTTGACAGACGATTGAATTAAAACATCCTTTGTCATCAGAAACATTGCTCAGTTTGTGAAGTGACCAAAGCATGGCTGTGAATAATTATGAGACCGTGTTGTGAAGTGGCCACACATTTTCATTAGCACCTCCAGACAGCAGTGCAGGGAGATGGGGAGCTAGTCTCCAGGCCCGTCTGCATCAACATTGATGTATCACACAGCCCTGTGAGTCTTAACCATTCAATTAGGAGCTCTGCTGAGGCTGAGGCTCTGTCAGGGAGAGACCAGGAGGGAGCAGGACAAGATCAAGAGCGCCTTCCTCAAACACACTTCAGCCGTCGGGCTCATCAGTCTTCCAGGCCGTGAGCGGCGGGGCGGCCGAGGGCCAAGACCCCCCCAGAAGCTGGGCCCGGTTCAGGAGGCCGCGCAGGTACTGTAGGGCCATTCATCCCCATCAGCCGGAGAGAACACGAACGCGCTCGTGACCTTCACGATGGGGAACGGGGTCACACCCCGGGCAGGGGAGGCGGGAAATCGCATTTTCATCAGCATTTCTCTGGACACCAAACCACATTAGCCCGGGAAAGTGCTGATGTGTGTGTTGTGTTTCCCGAGTTGGCATCGCAGCACGGCGAGGGAATTTAGCTGGTTAATGTTGTGAGAAGGGCAATTTGTACAATATCATCAAGCATTCAAAAAGTGTTTATGTACATGCTGGGGTCCGAGCGGCCGCGGCATGCTAGCTCTACTGTACAAAGCTACGCCGCGTCGCTCACGCGCTAATCTGCGCCGCTCGGCGATTAAAAGACTCGCGGGTCCTTGAAAACGACAGCGAAGCCGAACAAACAGGGAGTTCTCAAGTTAACCGTGCGTCTGGAGCCACAATAAATCATTACAATTACGGCGACACGCAGCTGCTGCGGATAGCGAGGAAACTTTAAAGAGTTCACTTCACTGCGTTATTGTCCCAGGGCTTCACAGGTGCAAACAATTTCGGTTTAAAAGTGTGAACAGCTCTAATGGTTCAACAATAAAACATTACGCAATAAAAAGAGACAATTTATGCCAATATGACACAAACATTAATGAAGATCTATAGTTGGGAAGGATGAAAACACAGTGGCTGCATCTATTACGGAGACACAATTAGCTAAATAAACTATGTGATATATGAGGCTGCGGTTGTTTGCTTTACACGCAATACAGCTTCGGAGACAACACAATGGACCCGCGCTCCATTCACCGTATGCAGGGGGTTATTTGTAAAAGTAGGAATCTTTTTTTAAAGGTTTTGTTCATGACGACGAGAGTCTCGGCCGCAGCCGGGGAACGGGCTTAAAAAACGGCTGCATTAACGGAGCGCCGCGGTTTTGTGTGCCTGCGTTTCAGCCTGGCGCTCGCTCCTCGTTCAAGTGGGAGCCTTTTGTTCTCGCTCGTATCAGACAGTCATTGTGTTGAAACTCCGCAAAGTGCTGACAGTAAAGGACAACCGTGCTTTTTCAGGTGTTAGCGCTGTTAATCATAGCAGAGGTATCTTTATTTCCACATGAGGAGAGCCCAATAGTTACACAGCGGCTGCTCAGTGTTGTGTTGCATTACGTTATAGATATTTATGGATCTGCTGAGCTGTATAGAGGAGCCTATACTGTACTGTAGGTGTGTGGCTTCACCTGCACACTTGGTCCTGGCCCTCAGAGGAGGTCCCGGGGCTCCGGTGCCTCCCTCCAGAGGTCTGGTGAGCAGGACGCTGATCTCGTACTCCGTGTCGGGGTCCAGGTGGCCGATCTTGTGTGTGGTCTTGTCCACGGGCTGCAGGTCGTACATGGTGCCGGACACCGTGCGGTACTCCACCTCCCGGTCGATGATGGGGCCGTCACCGTTGATGGAGTTGGCGTTGAGCTGGATCCAGAGGTAGGTGGCGCCGACCGCCGTCAGCTGGGGTGGAGCGATGGGCACCGGGGGTTCTGGAGGAAGACAAATGTGTTAAATGGGCCAACGGAACACGATTTCACAGCACAGAAAGTGACGTCGGCAAACCAAACAATGAAGGTGAGCAGAATCAATTTGTGATTTTAAAGCCTCAGCCACATCCAGATCCCCCTGAAGCACATAAAGAGGGTTTTCATGTTTTCCAGTAATCAAGGTACACGTTCGAGCGCTGCCACGCAGCGATCAATAGTCCCAGCGAGTCCAACGCTACGGCTCGTCTTCGCTAGCACAATGACTGAGTAATCACGTGCTCTTTGAAAGTGACGGCAACTTCTAGCGGAGGTGTAGACGGAGCCGCCCGGGCCGAGGCCGCTCCCACAGAACGCGTATTGATTTCAATCAGAGGCCGCGCACGCTGCTTTACAACCGCTTTAATCGCTCGACTTGTGACTTTTGAGGAATTGTGTGATTCTGCGAGTATTTAAAGCCAAGTGTGGATGGAACAGCGTGAACCATACTGAAGAATGTGAAGCCTTGCCTGTTTACAAGACCCGCACATTTCTGCAAGTTACTTTGGTTGATATCTTGGTTAATTATTATTTTCATATTTTAGCCATACAGCTCAGGTTTATCTGCTTCAGACAAATGTGGCGTTCACTGACAACCTTGAGGATGACCTTTCACCCCGTTTGTCTAATCTTGCTTAAACTTTATGCTGCTTCTAGTTTAATGAGGCTGCTTGAAATGTCAGACAAGTTATTTCCACTGTTGGATATTTTCAGGGTTCCAATATTATAATACCTTGTAAAGAGACAACGCAATAACATCTGAGGGGGCGTTCGTGTAAACTCTGTAAGGACACTTTTATACTTTTGTGTAGCCTCTTCACAAAAATGCACAGTCTCAGTCTCATTATTAATATTATTCCTATGAATTTAATTAGATGGGAAGCAGAACAAGCCTGTGTCCTGCTGCCACTGTCAACAGAAGTCACGACCCACTGCCGGAGCAATGCTTAGGAATCTACCCTGGTCACGTACCACGATAGCGACACGTCCCAGGGGCCGCGGCGCGCGGCTCTAATGAGCGCACGTGTAACAGAATAATGCCATTAGTCGCCTGGCTGCTCCTCGCGGAGTTGTCATGAGAGCAGGAAGTCTCCAGACACGCTGGATGCGGTGTCCTACGGAGAATTGGCTGCCGCTCAGCAGATGGTTCCCCCGCGGTGACCTCCAGCGCAGGTCCCTAAACTGCCGGTAATCCCAGCTTCCAGCACTGCTGTCAAACATCACCTAGAGCGAACCAGCTAATCCAGCAGGTCCTCCCCTGGATTTACACGTGCTGCAGCCGCCTACATGCTGGAGCCAGACAGTGGAACGAGGTGATCTGGAATGGGCTGCAACCACAGGCCTGTTTTGATGGGAGCTCAGGGTCTTGTTGTGTCTTTCTGTAAAAGGGGTTTAAGTGGCTTAAGTGGCAATATGCTCCGATTAACAGAAACCAGCACAGACTCATATGGTTCCACTGTTTATGGATTTATATCCTTAATTCACTTGTTTTTGATCAAGACAAACAACAACAATCTGGATTTTATTCATCTATCACGGAGGACAATTTCAGATATTGCTCGAGCTAATTCATGAAAGGGATATAAGTGAGAAAATATTTATTGTGTTATATTGTAACGCTGCATCTCTGACTATCTGCCATCATCTTACACAGCATCATCATCCGACTAAAGGATGCAAACACCCAAAATGTGAAGCACAGGCTCTGCACTCACACACTTAAATGCATTTGCCGTGCTTTCGTTGCACCGCAGCACGTCTGCCGCAGCCGTCACTCATTCCTTTTATTGCTCTATTAATAAGCATTAAGTATTTTGCTTAACTTTCAGAATTCAGCGCCTCACAAAAGCGACGGCAGCTTATGGTGATGAAACATTCCTGTAGGTACAGTAATCCCGCTCAACAGCCGCGGCGGACGCGCCGAGAATAAAGGATTACCGGTGTGAAATACACTGAAGTGCTGAAACACTTCAGGATATTAACGGCTAAACTCTGTTCAAGTGAGGTGGCTTTGTAGCTGCCGGGGCTCCGAAGGAAACCCCCCCCCCACGTGCCCCGTCGCCAACGCGGCCGAACGCCGGGTCGGCGAGCAGCTGTCCGACGGCCCGGCGACAGCTGCGTCCTCCTCTGCCACAGCACCTGCCTGCTCGCAAAGGCACATCACACACACACACACACACACACACACACACACACACACACACACACACACACACACACACACACACACACACACACACACACACACACACACACACACACACACACACACACACACACACACAGAGAACAAATGACGCACCTAAAGATAACGCCAAGTCTAAATAGGTCTTTGATATGTTGAGTCTTTACATTTAAAAAGACAAGACCAACAAACTCTAGCATTTCTGACGTTTGAATTATTAATTGGTTCTCAAGACTCTCACTTAATTTTCCTTTCACTGGCTAATCAATTAATGGATCATTTGACACAGAACACGCACGCACAGTAACACAGCTGCCACTCTGCTCTGTGCTAGATTAGTCCGACCTGACTGTTCGTTACTTTTATTTGTGTTACAATCACTGAGCCTCTCTTGTTAAGATGCTCCTCATTACGTTGTGTGCTCTTCTAATTGGTGTAAAGAATTGATCTTCTCCCGGTTGAGATGATGCGGCCACGAGAAAATGATGAGCTCCACCGGCCGGCCTTCGATTTTTGGTAGCTCATCTCATTAGCGCTGACACGGCCGCGCCGCCACCGCGGCCCAGGATGATGCCGCGGAGCTGAGCGGGTGCTTTGAGGTCTCCAGGTGACTTTAACCAGGCCAAGAAGAGAGCCGGCACTTGGACGGGGAGTTAATTATCCCTCTTTCAGAACCGCTGGCTGCACAACAGGGGAGCGGATCACAGGAAGAGGCTGCACCGGGCCAATCCGTATGGCGTTATGGAAATACATGCAGAGCGCCTCTGCATCGGCACATAAATCTGACTGAGTCCTGGCATGAGAAGCAGAAATGATTATCTGGGATAATCAAGCATTCACTCTCCTCGTGTTGAAGAAAAGGCAGTGTATGGTAATGAGGTACGGGGAAAGTGTAGCAGGCTCATAATCCACAGAATTGCTCCATGGTCACTCTTCCAAAAACGAGTCACGGATGCGGTGAATACACATTTAAGGAGGATTTACGACTCAGGCGCGTTGCTGGGAGGGTTAAGCACTTGTTTTATGACTGGTACGATAAGAGAAGATATCAGCTTTTTTATGTATGACACTTAAAACCGAGAAAACGCCTCTTTTCTTCCTCCTGCGAGTTGGCTCATGTCAGAGTCCTTGAGGTGTGAAATCTCTGCAGAATTTAAAGAGGGATGCATTACAACATTCGATAAACGCTTGAATCTGGAAAATTACTGTATTTTAAATATTTATGACTAAACCACTTTGCTCTTAACTGGTTTGTCTTGTGTAGGAATAAATCAAGTAACGCACTGGAAGCAGCAATCAGCAAAAATATTGCTGTCTAGCGAGTGTGTGTGTGTGTGTGTGTGTGTGTGTGTGTGTGTGAGAGTGAGGACGTGCAAGTCATTGTGTTGCTGAATTTATGCACAAGTGCAGTTTGGAGTGCCTTCAGTGTGTCAGTAAATTTTCTTTGAGTACACCACTGAAACCCACTGATACACTCGGGCAGAGAGACTTTATCTCCCTCCTCGCTCTGGCGTGTCTGGTCCCGGCCATTCTCGCATGATTGACAGACCTCGATCCGGACAGGCAGGATTAAACCTATCAATCACATAAAGCTCGGAGACAAAAAAATAAAAAGAAAGAACGTGGGGGAAAAAAAATAGGGGCAGTAAATTCAATTGAGAGCACAGGGAGAAAATTGAGGTGAAGACATATAGGAGGCCATTACTGGGCTATGGGGCTGTAGGAAAGTGAGGCCTTGCAGGATTTAGTTTTGGATGACTCCATAAATTCATATCAAATGACTGCAGGAGTGAAATATCAGTGAGGCTACTGTAAACCTGGTGCCTCCTGCCTTTGTGCTCCTTTAGGTGGGACTGTGCTTGGTCAAGGACAGCATTAAAGCCCTGTGCATAACAAATGCAGTATTTTTAGCATCGCCTTAGAGGACGCCACATGTGCGACCGCGCAGCGTTTCCTGTTGACTTTGCCGTTTGGCGTCCAGGTTCATCTGCTTTGGGCTCAGTACTCACGTTTTATGGTCAGCTCGCCGTAATTGGACACGCCGACCCCTTTGTCCGAGTGGACGATGCAGCGGTAGCGGCCAGAGTCGCCCTTGGTCGTGTTCTCCACGTCGAAGGTGCCAATGAAGCGCCGGTTGTTCCAGGGCTTGGTGGCTTTCATCGGGGCCTCCCGTCCGCCGATGCCCTGTTCAGACCAGAAACACGGGTGAGCAGAGCCCCGACTGGGTCTCAGGAGCCACTCTGTTTACGTTCCATTACTCCCAGAGGCGGCCGATAGCGTAAATACGCTAATCTAATCACACACACACACACACACACACACACACACACACACACACACACACACACACACACACACACACACACACACACACACACACACACACACAGTGGGCTCTCCCCAGCTGTCACCCCTCACAGCAGGCAGATGGGGGACATTTGTTCATTAGAAATATTTCTTCATTACTGTCATCGGGGGAGTTCACTTAATGTTTGTTTTCCAGCTTCTGTGCTAATGAGGACGTGTTTGTTAAAATGATGGAGTACCTGGCAGAGGACCTTTACCCGGCGTAACGCTCCCACTGATCACATGCGTGACAGTGTGCTTAGCAGCGGAGCTGGCAGGGTTACGTCTGCCAGATGCACTACCTTCGCTGCTCGGAACAAGGTCAATCCAACGCTGCTGTGCAGCTCAGCTGCGCCAGATATAGTACACAGCACCCACCGAGCCGGCGTCTATGTAGGTTAAGACCACGCTGCGGTGAACTGAAACAACCGGGATCCACTGAGGACGCTGCAAAAATCTGATGAGCAGGTGAAATCTCACACGCGGGGAAACCGCACGGATGAGACGCTTTTAGCTTAAATGTCTCACACGGCGCTGGCAAAACATAAAGAGCGGATTATTTTAGCAAGTTTGATGACTGTTGAATATGTTTAGACGGTAATAGCTGGGAGCTGTAAGCGTCTGACACCTTCTCCCACCTAGTGTGTTTGCACTTGTACTACTAATGAGCTGTAATATTCAACTTCTGCCGTCCTCCAGTGCGCTTAAAACCAGGCAGCTCCACACGGAGCTCAAATATAAAGCGTCAGAAGCGCCGCTGACTCCAGATCAGCACGCAGATGCAGAGGCCCGAAGCCGGTCCCAGAGCTCTCACCTGAAGCCAGAGGCGGAAGTTGTCCCGTTTGCGTCCGTTGACGGTGCAGTGGAAAGACGCCGTCTGCCCAGCGTTGACCTCGACCCCTTTAATAGTCAGGAAGTGAGGTGTGGTCACTGCGAGACAGGAAACTGTTTGTTAGGCAGCAGCAAAGCACTTGATTAAAGCAATGGGTTTGTACTTTATGAGAATGAATCACCCGTGTCCTCAGATGTAACTCAGATTTGTATGCACCGCGATCCTGCTCCAGACGGAGCTAAAGGCCATTTTAGTCAGAACGCACCTAAACGTGCTCCCTGTTTAAAACAAGCCACCAGAGACTGAACTCTGAATTTCCTCTGTCTCTCTCGTCGACTGAGGGGAACGTTGCGAAAGCGTTCCCCTGTTTTTAAGCCGTGCTCGTTAGCGGCTGTACTCGTAAACCGGGATGGTCCACGGGAAGTAACTTATGTGGAGCGTTTCTGATTAGTGCAGCCATTCTCCACAGAAATAGGGCAATTCAGTGGAGCGACCTTGATTTGAAACATAACCAAATCTCTAAAGACTTGGCAAAAGCTAATTCTATCACTTTCATCATCGAGACTTTGACTGCTCACTATTTCATAACCTCGACTTTGAACCGTACCTCCTTCATGACTGTGTGCTGTCAATCTATCCAACGGCAAAAGAGACCAGTCAGTTCCTCTCATTGGCAGCGCTGCCTTTAATAAGCGAAGGGGAAGCAGACCACCCAGTGGCGTAATCACACCTTTGTTCTGGATGTTCCGCGTGCTCGTATAAATAGATAATGAAGTGGCTGCGCTGCTCAGATGAGTCACTCTGATCACTTTGCTTATCATTCAAAGAAACCCAGTTGCCACTTAGTGAGCTATTGATCCGCTCACATCAATCACGGGGCGAGGCATCCGCGACTTACCGAAATACATCTATATGCAACACCTAGCGTTATATAAATCCATTTTATTGACGTAACATTTGTAGGAATTCAGCCGCTTTCAAATAGTTAGCAGGTCATTAGCGCCTAACAATCAGAGCTTGATACTTCGGCTACGAGGGGCCGAGTATAAATCAATTGATGAAAACCCATGTGCTATTGATTTAGACTTAAGACTCCAGCATATGAAAAGCTCTTAACATGAGCCGAGGGTGACGAACGGTATATGAACTAACACGAGTCCGAGCTCAGAAGCACAGATGAGAGGAACCCGGCAGAGCTCTCATCCCCGCGCTCCGGCATCGGCGGCGCATCCCATAAGTCAAGCGGGGACGTTTTAAATATGCCGGTGATGATGCATCGATTAGCTCTGCACTGGATTCTGCGGCGCTCTTCTGTTCAGCGGAGGCAGCAGAATTCTGAGCGTCCGGGTCCCAACAAGAAGCAGGACGTGCTGCAGCTCCTTGTTTCACTCCCACCTCTCGGGACAGATTCAACGGAGCCGCTCCGACATTACATCCTGAGCACACTTCAGCGCGTCACCTGCGCGTCCATAAATCTTCAAGCGGCTCGCAGGAGGGCGGTTTACACTTTGGACCGACTGCATCGCGCCTCCTCGAAGGCCCTTCGTCGGACGGGGAGAATAATGATGCGGGCGTTTGAGCGGGAGTCACGGCGGCGACAATGACTCTTTGATGATATTCTTTTACGGTGAAGGTAAAAAGGAACTTACTGCACTGGTGGCCTTGGACCACAACGGCTTTGATGGCCAGCAAGCCCCGCTGGCCCGAGGTTACGGCTTCAAACACAATCTGAGGAGGAGAGAGGAGACTCATAACAGCGGTGATGAATGGGCGCGTGTCTTCAAATGGCATCTGAGTGAGGCGGCGCCGGTGTTCGCAGGAGTCCGGCTAATGTGATCTTCCTTTAGCCGGGCTGCAGCTGGTCACACAGCTGTGGGCCACCGACGTTATTTCCACAATATGTCACAGCTGATAGGTGTTATGACATGCAAGTGTTAAATTAGGTTTAGGCCTTGAGATGATGCCATGTAGACACCTCATAAGAACAATGCTTAAAGGATACGTTCCTGAAACTCAGTTCTCCACAATTATTACCTTTTTGACGTCATCCCACAAAGCTGTGTTTATATTCTTTGTTAACTAGTTTCAAACTAGGACTTCACGAAATCGAGCAGACTCATAACAAGGTAAGGTTTCATCTGCTGAAGATTTAAAGTCCTGTTCTCCGGCGGGTTGCTAGGAAACATCTGTAGCAGCACCAAATCAAAAGGAATTCACTATGTTACCACTGTTCAACACTGATGCTTCACACTCCAATGAATTTTGGATCGTGTTTCAGGAGGACAAACGTTGTGCTCGACCTTCCAGGCAACTGGTGCCAGTGGCTCCTGGTTAGCTTCCAACTTTAACTACTACTACTACAATATGTGAAGCCCACTGCGAATGTCCAATAAGGGCATGGAGAAGGAGCCGGGATCACTCACAGCTGCTCTGGGTGTAGCCTTACTGCTTTGAGGAGTTAGTTGCCGTCACTGACAACAAGAAATCTGCAATCAGCCCCAACTGCACTGCGTTGGACAGACTCCACCCTATTTTAAGCAACGGGCTCTGCTGCCAGACAAATGGTCCTAAGCTCCAACAGAGGGTGTGTCCCTGCCGACCGTCAGTTATGTGCTCCCTGGTCTGCAGCGCGGTAAAAGGGGAAACAGAATGCCAGGGTGTGGTGGACGGAGCCCTTACACCACACACGCTGCTGCTACACATGTTCTGCATGCCGCTGTTCACTAAAAATAAGTGCGTTTCTGCCGACGGGTTGCTACGGCATGAATATGTGTAGTAATGGGTACACTCCCTGCTAGCTGAGATTCCTCATGCAGCCCAGGAATGTGGAGGAGGAGGAGATAGTTACCATTGTCATCTGGGAGGCAGGATGCCTTCAGATAAGGCTGTCTAATTATAAATTTCTTTTTTTGTCTCATGAAATATGAAAGTGAATGTCTTGGGCGCCAATTATGGCCTCATTACAGGCTAATTTAAAGGAAATTAAAAGGCCAACCACTCCATATATTGCCATCAGACAAATGAACTGGCCCCCACTCTCTAATTGAAATCCTTTGTTTGTGCAACAGACATCAGTCAGCCTGCCTAATGGCTGTGATATAATTGATTCCAACATCAATGATAGTGCAGTGCATAATTGGGCCTGACCCACAGACTGGAAATATTCACATGGGACAAAAGCAGTTGATGTCACAGCAAAGTTCATCATTCTCATTTGTCAGCGAGGCAGACAGTGAACCCGGCGTTTAATGCTTACATCACCGCTGCCTGTCCCCAAGGGGCCGGGTAAATGCTATATTACAGCGGGATTGATTAGCTCCACCACAGGCTCCACCGTACAAGTCAAGACACACGAGAGCGTGCGGGCTCTCATCTCACACTGGTTTATCGTTGTGTGAATGAGGGAGATTTATACATTTAGTATCAAATTACCGTGCTTTTTGCAGTGTTCTGCCGTTTCGTAGAGGCACAACAATCTGAATTAAAAGTTTTAGGGATGACCTGACACAAGAGTAATTATCATAGGCCGAAAAACTCACAATCACTCATAGTTTTACCTGTAATTAAAAAATAATTTCCAAGTATCAGGTGGCTTCTCTTTGACAATCTCCTAGGTTACTATGCAATTAAAGACTCCCTATAATTAGTGTTGTTAATTAGTGACAATTTCAAGCATCAGACTCTTTTCTTGACAGAGAGGTGCTCGGATCATGAGCACCATTGCATTGGCCCATGACGCAATTTGGTCTCTGGAACAATTACTATAGGAGACAGAGGTTCCACTGGGAGGCAACAGATGCTGGGAGTTTCCCAGAATGCAACAGCAGTGCACTATTCATGAAGGCACCACAAATAGAACATTACCTTTCCTTATTATTTAAAAGAACATGCTAATTTATGATTTCATTTCTAAATAGTCATGGACAGTTAGCGCTGTTAGTCTGTGATTAGCTACTGTTTCAGCCCCATAGTCTGCATGTTGCAAAATACATGGAACGGATGCTGCAGCATCTTTAACCAAACTGACTTTAAATCATTATGTCTCCCAAGAGTTATCATTCTGTCAACGAGGAGCCGTGCCTGCTAATGCTACTGTAGCTGCAGCACATTCTGTCCCTCTCAACTGTTGCCTCCCACCCTCTCGTCTCCGTCTTTGGCCCATGTTCCTCTCATTAAACCTCCTGTGTTGCATCCAGGAGCGAGGAGCTCAGCGGTGTCCCTTGTTAACCAAGTTATCAGGGTGGCTGTGATGAGCAGGCAGAAGGACTCCCCTCAGCTCCGCCACGGAGCAGCGCCGCCAGGCCATAATGAAATAATTCACCAAGGGGCCGTCTCCCATTGGGAGGGTAAGGGGTCTCTCTGCATCAATTAACATTTGGTGGACTCGTGGAACAAGCCCGACGAAGACTAATAGCCAGGCAACTGTGAAATCACCTCTCCTCGGCCAGCAGTCATGTGCATTGGTAAGTGAAAATGAGTTTTTAGAATTGGAAAAAGAGAACTGGCTCAGATGGAAGAGAGGGAGAACATATTACCATGGATACCACAGTAGCCCCAGAAATCAATAACCTTAGGTGTTTTCAAAAGGGCCTTTGTGCGATTGTTTGGACCTTCTCAAATAATAAATTTGGCTTGCTCCGCCCAACGAACAGGCTTTAATGACTTTGGCTTAAAGAAAAAGCCACTTTCACAATGAGCGGCCCAGTTTCCCGCGCAGCCTCACCTGGTAGAAGTTGGGCCAGTAGGTGCTGACGGCCAGCTCGGCCTGGGACCAGGAGCGGGAGGCCGGGCCGGACACGTTCCAGACGGGCATCCCCATGGGGCTGTTGTTCTCTTTGATGTAGACGTTGAGGTGCCCCGGGTGGCTGTTGTCCCTGCCTCCTATGTAGTAGTGGAAGGTCACGCAGTGGGTGTCGTTCTCCTTCAGCTGCGGAGTCAGCAGCAGGGCCTTCTGGCCCGCGAAGCGGCCCGACGTGTTCACCATCATAAAGGCCGAGCCTAAAAACACAGTCATCGTTTATGATCGCTGCATTTGCTAAATGGACCTTGTGCGACGCTCTAATAGGTTTTAATAGGTTCTAATAGGTTAACACTTCCTGATCGCAACAGAGGCTTTAATAACAATACTTTTGGGTTTAGGTTCATGATTCTGTTAGATGCTAATCTTTCAGACTGAGGGTTTGTGCTGAGACCTTGCTGAGGGTTGTAGCACGAGCTCCGTAATGAGGAACGCTCTTATCTTCTGCACTGATAGAAATAATAAATAGAAACGATAGAAACTCTCCAGTCGATACCATTTATCAAAATACAAAGACAGAGAACGACTAATCCCAAAAATGCTGCATGTCTGAGACGAGTGCTCATCTCCTCAATGACAAAGCGAAGGAAAAATGATGAAAAATCAATAAGTTAAAATATTATATTTGCCAAGCAAGCCCCATTTAGATTTTATCGCCTTGGTTCAATATTAAAGGTTAATATAATTCTCTCCCCTCTTGCCAATAAAACACGAGTGAGAATTATTATCCTGGCAAACCTTCAAGTAGATGCAGAACACATTCTATTTGTCATCATCCTATTTAGCTTGGCTTGGTAATGAGATGGCACAAATCATAACAGTGTTTGAGGCACGGCCAAGACACACTCGGTTTATGTGGAAGGATTTCTTGCTAAGTGCGCTGGTGATTGGAGCCCATTTCGCTTGGAGGTGAGACAAACAACCTGTGAGCTGCGCTCTGCCGCGCGCGAGGCGGCGGATCCTCGCCATCGAACTCAACATCTGCCGATTCACTCAGATATGATGTCAAAACGGGTCCATAACGTTGAGCGAGGCTGAGCGTCAGCCGAGCAGCCTCTCCCCAAACCCTATTTGCTCCATCAGTGACTCGCGCTTGCCCACTTGTCTTGTTGTGCTGCGCTCGCAACGCTCACCAACTCCATCTGTCTTCAGCTCCAGATAACGAGCGGGGGGTTCTGTCATGTTTAAACAATGCAACGGGAGGAGGGGGAGCGGTGAGTGGGGATGACACACAGTCAGCCTCCTCGTTGTGCGTCAGGTGTTAGCAAGTTGTTGTTTCAGGAGCCTCGACGCGTTGGGATCACAGCAGCGTCGTCTCTGAGGACGGGCAGCATGAAACCACGTTACACTGACGGCCTCAGTCACAGGCTGATAAATCAGTCCACGGAGTTCAGTCCAAAACACAAACCAACTGGGGCAAAAGAACTTTTACGTAATAAAAGCTTAGTGATTTGTAGAGTAAACAGGAAGTGACTTGAAACACGTTTTCTAGTTCCCTGCTTGTTCTGTAAATCAATGACACTAAGTGTTTACATGCAATAACATGAAAGAGGCTGGCAGAGCCTGGAGTGTGCAGCCTGACCTCCAGCTCCATCACCATGCAGTTCAACACATTCTATACTGGAGACAACTTTATGGTCTAAATGGGATGTAAAAGCGTGAATGAGGGAGCTTTGGACGGAGCCGGGGTCTTCATCAGTGAGGAGACTTGCTCAGTTGTCATGGAGATAGCTCCGTTGTCATCACATGACCCAAGTGTAGAACTACATACTGGTTCCCATGACAACTGGGCATCGAACACCTAGATCACATGACGACAACTGATATATCACCATGACGAGTCAAAGATGAGTTAAATGAATATTATCTCCCTTTGTTTACGGCATAAAAACATATTTTCAACTTGTGATCAACTATTTATAACTGTTGTGTTCCTGTGTTACAGTATCGACGCTGCTGCACAGAACGACCCCTCTGTTCGGATTCAAAAACACACTCGCAGCTCTTTAATGTATTATTCACCTTCAGTTCGTCTCTGATTCAATTGTGGAGGCTAATTACCTCGGAGGCTACAGGAAGTTGAGCGCGTACGCGTGGAAGGGCAGGAGTTGAGCTGACTTTGAGACACGTGTTTGTCCACCTTCAGTCAGGTGCTGCTCAACGAGGGCTCCGAGGTCTCTTTAATCAAATTCAGCCATCTGCTCAGGTGTCCAGAACATCTCTGCTGCTTCCCTCTGGGACGTCAGCCGCCCTCGGCGTAATGCGAACCAGCACAAATAATCACTTGATGAATTGTTCAGTTGTAGCTTGTGTTGCGGTTGTTGGCACCTGCGCGGCTCCGCGCTGAAAACAAAGGGTTTGCTGCTCATTTCAAACAGACCCGTGGTGAAATTGGAGCTCCGCTGCCGGTAATTAGAAATGAAAATCCTTCACGCTGCATTTGTATTTACAGCCATTAATAACATCTTAAATAATAAGAGGTGCATTTCGTAAGTCGCTTCTTGTTTAGTGAAGCTTTTAGTGTTTAAATAAAATGACTTGATGAATATTTCTGTTGCCTGTGAAATGGCCGTCACCAAATACAGACCTACAAATCTTCCCGATCTGCGTCAGTGAACTCGATCACGGGGGGGGGGGGGGGGTCTTTCCTCATTACTGACCAGCAGAAACATAACACAACGCACGCGAGTGACAACATTCTGCCTCCGCGCGCTGCTATTGTCGCCGTCTCAAAACAAGTGAGGAAAATGACAGGACAGCGCTGATTGTCATTCAGCCTCCACGCTCCTCGTGCCTAATGACCACACACTCCGCAGGACCTGCTGCACCATGACAAGCTAATTAGCCAGCGAGACTAAGAGCAAATTATAATGACACTGTGTTAGTGCTGTGCTAATGTGCTAGTGATGCACAGGGGTGTTTTCTCGCTCTCCCCTCCTCGCTCTCTATCTCCCGTGCCTTAACAATGGCATGTTCAAGACCAATTAAAAATAGAGAGCTCTCAGCCGACTGGAGACCTGTCTCTGCAACTTTGTAAAGGCCAGGGCTCTGCTATTGTCTGAGGTATTCAGAGGAACAGATTTATTATTATTCCAATGTAGGCCACCTTCACCTTCCATTACAATGATGGCTGAACATGGGGAACATGGAGAGTGTTTTGAAAAATTAATTAGCAAAAAGATGAAGTGTTCCTGCTGCAGACGCTACATACATTCGCGTTACTGTGTGGATTTCATTATGCTGGAGCGTTTTAGACGTTTTTATCAAGGACACCGCGCATGAATAGATGCTTCTGCACTAACTATACATTGAATGTCAGACACATAGTGGTCGAACACTCGCACTCACTCCGTTTACCAAGCGTCTTGTTTTGTCGGGAGGACGACTCGTTTAACACGTCCGAGTCTGAGCCTCCAGCTCTGGAGCTTGGGTCCATCTTGGATGACCACACCTCTGCACCCCCTCCCCACCCCCCACAGCAGCTGCTACCAGCATAGCACACCTAAATGTGTGACAGCGCTGTCAGCTGTCGAGTTGCATTGTGGGTAAAACAGGCATCAAGTTTTGACAAGGAAGATTGGTGGGAAAAAAAATTTAATTTTGATTCTTTTGCTGCTTTTAAAAATTGTTCACCATGTCCAGAAACTTTATGGAGATGCTAAACACATAGAAATGTTTGTGTCAAAAGTAATAACACACACAGGTTAATCCTTCGGCTCAGTCACAGCAGCTGGGAGATGCTCAGTTCCCTCAGCTAAGACACGATACAAAACCAGCGTCTAACAATTCAATTCACTTAGAGCTCAGAGCTGCGAGTCACCTCCTGGCGCTTTACAATGCAAGGTTCAAGACCTCACGAAACACAGGAGTACAACTATGCACAGGAATCCAATAATAAACACTTCTGAGCTGCTTTAACGCAAAGGTTTTTCGACTGTAGCACCAACACCAGCAGAACTCTGGTATTTCAATCTGCTCATCTGAACCAAACCACTTTACAACATTATCCAGAGAAAACAGTCAAAGCGCCCGCCGTAATCCCCTGAAAGCCTCACCAAGTCATACACGGTGTGAATCTCAGCCTTTATGAAAACAATCAAACTCCATTTGGAAACGGCAGCTTCTCAGGATTACAACCGTGTGACGCGAGCGCATCCTAAACTCGTCACTCCCTGATGTCCAGTCGTTTCTCACAATCACTGTAGAGGCTGGATTTGATTCGGGGTTTGGAGGAGAACAGGGACCTTAGCCAGTGAATCAGCCTAAAGGCATCACTAAAAGCAGTAGATCACATTTTAATGCAACGATTCTTGACCACCAGAATTACAAAATAAAATACAGCCATGCAGGACTTGAACCCAGGAAACGTGTCCTTCTGCTCCTCCTGTTGAAAAGTCCTCTTCAATACACAATCTGATAATGTAGTTCACACAAATAGGGTCCTGTCTAATCCTAATCACCACACTCCATAGGCTGAAGGTATTTAGATTAATTATGAGTTGAGTGATGGTCTGAGCAGAAGATATAATTTGCAATAATGACTAGCGCTCATTATCTCTCCTCCATTCAGGTCCTGAACTCTGGGAAAATCATTATGTGGTGGAAATCAGAATGAAGGGGCACTCTTTAAACCCAAAGCCTCCAGGTCTCGTTTGCTAATAAAATTCACAGAGGTCACCGCCGCGGAAAAGCTCGGTGGCCGTCTCGAAAATGTCAATGAAGACGGGGCTATTCTCACTGTCTGCCACCAATCAAAAACGCTCTCGCTGTGAGGGTTCGGCTGTTAATGCGAACATTCGTGGCCTCCGCTCAATTTCCCAGAACTTTCCCCGTGTCCTTTGAAACACGAAAGGCGACTGATAAAATAACACTGAATACGTTCCGGGCTCTCCATATGAAGGGGCCTGGCAGGTTCCTTTGACGGTGTCAAACAGATTCACCCGAAACCATCCATCACGCACAACACATTCCAGCCCCGTCGCTGCAGTCAGGTGGAACAACTGACCCTTATTATGTTCCCTGGCAGCATCCATTGTTGCAGCACGTCAATCAACGGCCATTTTTAATGGCTTAATATGTCTTCTTAATATGCAGCGCACACGACTGGGGCTCCACTGCAGTAAATGGATCATATAATGGCTCGTTTGCCTGATGCAAACCCATTACACAACCAATATTGCCCGTGTGAGTCACCTAGCTGCATCATTAGGCTAAAACAGAAGCACTGATGTTAAAAAGTCCTGTGTGCCGAAGTGCGATGGCCGCCGTCATGCTCACCCCCCACAAACATCCAACACTGAGGGTCCGTCGAGGCCGAGAATAGATACACGAATCGATCAGACGTCATCATTTTGCTGTTATGTCTCGTCCCCTAATCATATAATGGAGTTTCTCCTTAACCTCAGCTCCCCGCCAACATTTTTCAAGGTCTGGTTTCACACAAAGTTGTGAATGGCTCAAAAGCAATTAGCTTATTTTCACAACACGCTGCCACTCCCTCATCGGCAAATCCCATCTTTTGCTGATGTGATTTAAATTCTGATTAAATTTCTCCCGTCCTTCACGTCGCTCCGCGTTCGAGCGGCCGGACCCCCGTCTCGCGTCTCCACAACACCGGTTGTCCAGGTAGGGCTTTGAGGGGCTTTGTCAATTCATTAGCTTCTCACCACGGTAGGAAAGGTGAACAGTTTGTCCTTTAAAGCGATCTGGGTAATCCATATGCAGCAGCGGAGGAAGGCACGAACCCGCCTGCGCTCAAGAGTGAGCTGAATTTGCATGAACGCATTATGAAGGAAGATCACAATTACCCAATGAAAACCTTCATTCTGCCAGTTCTTCACTATTGTCTAGGTGACACTACTGTACCAACCACGGGCACAAAACAAAACCCACTTGCAACAGTGGGACAAAAACAATCAATTTCTCTCAACATATTTAGAGCAGACACTAGGAATAAAACAATAAGTCATTTAGGCTGAGCTGCATATTCCATTGTACCGAGCATAATATAAAATCCTAATTAATCTTAGAGGGCTGACTTCCTCCTCCTCCTCCTCTTGCTATTATTCCCCAGAATGAGTCTCATGGGAGACTCGCCCACCGCTGGCACCACCCATCACCACCAGAGAGGAGAGGAGGCCGTCCGGGGCTCCCTGGAGCCGGCATCTGGACACCACACGGTGCTGGAGAGGCCGGGATGACAGAGAGCGGCCCGGGAAGGGATCCATCACTTTTAAGACGCGGTATAAACGTCTTTTTATTTCTCATCAAATAACACGCATCAAAGCCGGCGCTCCGTTCCCGCGGAAACGAGTCCAGGGCCGCTCACCAGGGCTGAAAGCGCGTCGTTTGCGCCGAGATGGTTTTATTATCGTCGTCCGAGACAGATGAGGCTTTCTGATAATAACAGGAGCGACGGCGGCAGCTCGGGGAGAGGGAACTCACTGGGGAGCACCCGAGCAGACACGCGGGGAGCCCAGAAGTGGGCCGAGCCACCCTAAAGGAAGCGAAGCATGCAATCAGAGCTGCACACAGGGATAAACAAGGCTACACTCCGTCCAGACGTAGCAATTAGGCAGGGAGCACCCAGATCATGGTAAACAAGCAGGAGCTCCAGGCCCCGCGCGTCACCGCCGTGCGACCAGAGCCTTGTTTTTCTTGCGTCCCATTTTGCCTCCTTCCATTTCGGTCCTCGTATTTACACGCCTGGATGGAACCGGGCCAGTCGGGTCTTTGAGGATGAAGGCGCGTCCTCGGCAGGCCCACATCAAACTCCGCTCGCGGTCCCTAATGAGTGCATTCTCCGCACTCATCCCACCGATGCGGCGTCTTAATTCGGCGCGTCCGCTATTGATTTCACGAGTCTTCGACGCGTTTTGGAGCGCGGCTAACGGACAACACGCAGCGTTCAGGTGTGTCAGGAATACTCTTAACTTCTAAGGAAATTAAATCATTGCATAATGACCGTGGCGCTATATCATTATAAAGGCGTCTACTTTGGGCTTTTAATGTTGGAGGATATATATATTTAATATCACATCACAGTT
The DNA here is from genome assembly GCF_900634795.4 of Betta splendens. Classification (NCBI taxonomy): domain Eukaryota; kingdom Metazoa; phylum Chordata; class Actinopteri; order Anabantiformes; family Osphronemidae; genus Betta; species Betta splendens. The sequence continues at coordinate 13,117,222 of NC_040897.2, forward strand.
ACTCATCTGATTCAAGTTCAGCCTCACATAAACAACACCACAGCTTCTCACTGTGCTAATGTGCCTGGCTTCAGTTCATTGAGGTTTTTGGGCACTTGTTTATGCACAGCTCTGTTTAGGTCCCTCTACAACACGACCAGAAGCCCAACCCTGACCCCAGCCCCCCCACATACAGTTACCCTGAAGAGCAGAATGCTTAAAATAATAAATGCTTGTGTACATCCAATTCCAGAGTTGCATGAGCTAGTTTCGCTTTCTGCTCGGGGACGAGTTTCTATTCCATTTTCCTCCCAGAAGACCAGGTAGGATAACAGTCTGTTCTGTGAGTATGATGAGGTCGCTTTGTGAAGATTCATAAGTACAGGTTGAGAGTGAGACACCAATCAGAGGTGCGATAGCTTTTACACCAGTGCCTTTCGCCTAAATGCATTTCTACCCATCAGGCTCCTCTCCGCTGGCCCTAAAACAATTTCCGCCATGGAGCGCGCTGCGTCTCACATCCCTTTCAGCGGGGTCAAAGAGGAGAGATTATGATTTTGTGCAGCAGGTCGAGTGCAACGTGTTAATTACGCACAATTCATGATGCGCGGGGCGAAACAAGCTTATCTGAAGTGCACTCGGGCGAGGACGCACAATCAGGGACACCTCTCCACCAGACATGGGATTTTAATCGGCCGTGCTAAATTTAGGCCGCGCGCAAGGTGTTAATTTGTAGGTCAGGCTTTTCCGGATTTCACTGTAACCTTTGCTCAGCCGCTATTTGTCTCAGCATTAATAAATTGCGTTGGAAACACGTAGACGCTTCACCCGCACATAGAAAGTCACTCCTCAACACATGAGCCTGTAAACACAAACAGGTCTGGTCACTGGATGCTTAAAATTAGTGAGGGCCTGCTAATTAATTCTCCCCCTGTCACTGGGGGGAGGGAGGGGGGCAGCGCAATCTATCTGCCTTTGTGAGATTGTGCGTCAGATAGGAGAGGAAAACAATATCCATTAGATGCAACGCCACCTGTGTTACAACACGAAAGGAATTCATTCTATTAGTCGCTGGTCCTGAGGTGCCTCCTGCTCAGTGGTGGTATCTCTGCGTTTCAAATCAAATGAGAGGCGATCAATGGAACATTAAAGAGACAAATTGTGTGCGGCAGACACAGAATGCAGGGAAGGCATTTAATGAATTTCAATATGTGGCTGATGGAGAGACTTCTTTAATTAAAAGCGATCTGAGCATTTTCATATCACATGTCGCTTTTGTCTGGGCTCGCGCGACCGTCCCCAAAGATCCCGTGGAGCTTCACCTCTGGAAGATTTACTGCTGCAGCGTTAAACAGGAGCGCGTGAACACACAGGCTGGAATCAGTACTTATTCATCTGTGGCAACCAGGTGCTTCGCAGTTTTACAGCCCATGTCAATCATAGTCAGACTTACAGACAAATCAGGAAAGCATCTAAATCATCAACAAAAAAATTTCATTCAGTGCAATAAAAATAAAAAGCTACACATGCGACTGCGTGCTCTGAATACTGCTGTGCATCAGCCACTGGAGCCAAAGAATATTTACCTTATTATATTATATTTTTCAAGGATAACACTTAACTCGTGAAGGATGTCATGGGCAGCTCATCTCCCATGTACTGCACTTGATTCTAATCTTTTCCCCCTAAATGTGTCCTTTGAGAAGAAATATTCGTTTGACCTTACGTTAATTAGCTCACGTCTCAAGTCAAACGTTTAAACTGCACAAGTAGTGTTTTTCAATAGCTGATAAAGTGCGAGATGCTTCATCCTATTAAGAGAATCATACTCCTTAGTGTAAAAGAGTTTGTTTTTTTTTTGCTGGATATAATGAAGCTCCTCCAGCAGAAAGGAGCGCCGGGCCCGCAGACTCGTGGAAGGATGATAGAGACGGAAGCGTCCTTACCTGAGGGCATCCACGGATCTGATGACACTTTCTCTCTGGTATTGGCCTGCTCCCAGTCAAGGTCATCGTCTCTGCCTTGACTGTATCCGCACGCCGCCAGCGGCTTCTCAAAGTCACAATCGCCTGTGACAAAAAAAAAAAAAAGAAAATTAAGGGAAATTTATATGGTTACACTTTTTCCATTAACTGGCTCCTCAAATGAATGAATATATAAATGAAATTCTCTTTTTCTTCCCCCGGTGGTATTCATAATGCGAAACACCAGACAATGAGATGCATTTAAGTGAGACAGAGTGAAGGATTACTGTAGCAGGCGAGGCACAACATACATTACCATCATTAGCAGCACGGCAGTCCAATTTCACAATGACAAGTATGAAGTGTCCAAACTCCATCATCGTTAAGCATTATGTTCCCAAACTGCACCGCCATCAGGGATAAATTGATTTATTTTCCTTGCCGGCCACAGAACTTTGCTGTTCATGCACCCTTACTGCACAGAGCCGCTCTAATCCTTTTTACAAGCTGCTTGCAAAATGACAGCAAGCAGCTATTAGGGCCAGGCTTCAAGCAGGCTTGGCGTGTGATCGATTAATACAAATACCCCCTTTATTCCTCGCACCTTAAAGGCCACACAGAATGTGAGAGTTGAGCTTTTTTTCTCCCCCCCAAAGTGCTTTTCAATCCACTCATAAATCTATGAGAAAGGCATGTCAGAACAATATGTGGTTGGAAAGGAGTAAAAAATGAGATGTAAAGGCTTCTCCACCGGCGAAGGTCGTTCTCCAAACATGATACTGCCTCACATTCATGATCACTGTGAGGCTTCGTTGTCGGGAGCCGACGTCGGCGCATCGTCGTTCCGGTCCAATTTGCAAATGTGAAAATGTTTGCCTGCACGTTCGCGTTGCTAATAAGTTTCTAAACACAGATGACGTGCGAGGTTTTATTGCCGGCGGGACTGTCCCCCGAGCCAGAATCTGTGTCAGGCCAAAGCCGATAGCTCATCTCTTACAAGCTCCCTCTGACATTCTGCTGCATAAAGGCTACTAGCTGAGGGTTTTGTTTTCCCATTTATCTCTGCGGTGACATTTACAGTACACGTGCAAATGAGTAGCCGAATGAGGAGAACACAGGATAATTAATATCCGGCTCCATAGGGCAACTGCTAATGATGCATTTGCTGCTTTGTCTGCATTTTGGGGGGGGTTACAGGTAAAAAGGTTGAGGAATCCATCGGCTGCCATGGGAAACACATCACCAGAGCAACTAGTTGGATGAATAGTGAACCGTGCAACTGTAACTAGAGTAGACAGATTTCTATTATCCACAATTAAAGGAGTTTTATTTCACCTCTATTCAGTCTTAATATTGTAATGAATATTGTCCCGTCCTGTCAGACCACGTGGCCTCAACTGTTTACTCAGACTTCATTCCTCATATGTTTCCATTGTGCTAAGCCACCTCACAGCAGACACATATGGCCGGCAACCTTTCTGAGCCATTCTGTGCAAAATCCCCCCATGAATCACGATCCAAGTCGTCCTTAAATAAATCTCGGTGGGAGCGGTTTAGTGGCCACCAGTCGGAAAGCAGTGGTCGTCCACCTCCCTGCAGCGACGGAGCGAAGCCACTTCATGCTCAGTCGCCGTCCTCTCTAGATAAACAAATCTGCCCGCGATGCCAAAACGCAACTTGGAGAACGCGAACATGAGCGTCTGGCTGCAGAGTCGCAGGGACTGGCTCCGTTCCATCAATATTTTGACTCGATAGTTCCAAGATGCTCGCCCCCTGCGCCGCCCACCTCCCTCCCGCAGAGCGGCGCCGCTCAAACAAAGCCAGAGAGGTGGCTTCTATTGGTGTTTGATATTCAAATCGATGGCACTGGCGAGCGGCGCCATGCGTTCAGAGTCAGCGGGCGGCGCGAGGGGAAGGAGGACGTTTGGAACTTTGAAGAGGGAAGGCGCCATCAAAAAGATTATGCATAAAGCAGAGACCATTTCCTGCTTAATTTTAAAACAGTTAATTTTTTTAAATGTCATCTCAGTATTTAATAATAAATCAGGAAAATGAAAGGGGTGAGGCCTCGGTTTGAAACTTCATCCCCTTCAAAGGCGTCATTAACAGCTCGGCTCTATTAACGATTCTCTTGTTGCTCGCTTGATTTGAATACAAAAGACATTAAGGAGCAAAAACACTTCACTTTCAATTTCATATATATATTTTCAGATGGAACAAGGAGCAGATTAACAAGAAATAGCACAGCTCATATCACGAAGATGGTGCTGCACTAGTCCTCACTGACTATAGACACTGACCAAATTGATAGACATCACCACACAGTGACAATTAAGAGACTTTCAGTTAATTACATTTAGATACTGAATAAGAATGTATGTTGTTACTAAAGCAAATTTCTTTGCATAGTCTCTTGGTTCTGATTGATTATTTATTAGGAAGCTGGACCTGCAGGTGGGACAAGTCCATCCACAGTATTGAGACACCACCCACATTCACTGCTTTAGCGACCATTAACGCTAACGGGTGTGAACAAGCAATGAATCAATTAGCCTCCGTTTGATAGTTAAACAAAGCTATCGGCTAATTCCCCAATAATGGCTGCAGCTCGGTATGGTTCAGCCGTAGACGTGACCTCTCCTGCAGGCAACGTTCTGGCGTCTCGTTCTGCAGGATTTACATGCTCCCAGTCAAAAACTATACGTATCAACCTCTCACATGTTGCGTGCCATCATTACAAATAGCTGCTGCTGAGTGCAGGGATTGCACACATGCATGCAGATGAACACATCAATCAATAGCATCATAACAGTCCCGCTCTCGGTGGGAGGTTTATATCGCTGCCAGTGTGTGGCACCAGCCCCATATAATCAGTCCCGACAGCTGCTGGAATAGATATCCCAACGAGGGGCTGCCAACTCTCTGAAGGAGATTTAACTTTCAATAAAAGCTAGTATGAGGTGTGGGTAGACCGGGAGTACAGATGAATGTGCTCCACCCTGTCAACATTCCCCTTTCAAGAGAAGCAGGCAGCTTGAAGCTAAAAAGGTGGCCCTGGATATGTCATGAAACAATTTATTCCGAGTAAGAACACACAATGGTCTTTATATTCTCACGCAGAGTGCATTTCAAAGAAATCTATCCATCTTTTCCTGGACTGAGCCAGAGGCCAGAATCAATATCTCAACCCCTCAATGCTGGAGCCAATTTCTCCTAAAGATTTTCAAGTCAGACTTAAAAGGCCTTTTGTTATTGCACCTGTAACAAAAGTAAACTTTCAGTATTAAAAGCTGCGTGTGTGGAAGTCTGCCGCTGTAGATGAGTGCTGTGCTCCGAGGACTGAATGACGGAGCCGGCCGTCCAAGGGGGAGGAGGGGTGTGGAACAAGCATGCGGTGGTGGGTTTTTGTACGAGTTTAAAATGCAGCACCTTGGCGAGTTCGGAAGTGACTTTGCTTTCGTTGTTTTCTGTTTGCAAGGTGACATTTTCAAAGCTTTTTTTGCCTCAGATGAGTGTTTTTCCTAATTTCTAACACTGGAACCGCGCATTCCTCAGCTTCCAACACAACAACGCTGGCAGAAAGTGTCTGGTCCTTCACTTTCTGAATGGCTTCAGCATTTTAAAAATGAATAGATTGGAAAATGTTGAGTCGATAGACAGCAGCCTCATTAGCATAGCTTAGCTTAGCATAAACGATGGAATCAGAGGCAGCGAATGTCTAGAAATATTGAGTTATTTATTTAATGCATATAAAACTAAAGAAGAGTTATCGCTCCTTTAATTATCGGTCATATTCCACCCAGCAATGAGCAAGTGGGAACTGGAGCTTTCATGGCATCTGACAGACAATCGTCTAGCAGAAAGCGAGCCGCCTTCCAGCATCACCACTGCCTCAGTCCCAGTGGCAGATATCATTGCTGCAAGACCTCCTTAGCCCCGCTGCCAATTCTGCAATTACCAGCCTTCCAACCTGTTCTGTCTGGCGAGGAAATCGCAGGTCTGCTCTTCGCTGCAATCTGCCTCAATGTCTGCACTTGTTTTAACAAACATCTTGTCTGCCGGCGTCCCCGCAGACTGAAACCACAAGGCAATCTCGGGTAATTTAAAACCAATGTCGACTATCTCTCTCCACCGTGGCCAGTTTAGAGCTTCAAAATCCTGCAGCTAAGCCCCTTAGGGACTGATAGGCCTTTTCACTCTGGCCCTATTTCACTTATCTATTGGCAGCTCCTGCCAAGTCCTATCTGTGAACTGAATTGCATGTACACATACTATCTGTGTGGGGACTTTGAACTGTGGGAAGGGATTCCGACAATCAATCCCAATATCATTATCAATCACATCTTGCTGTTGCCCCCATTGATTAGAGGGGAAATAAAGAAGTTGGAGAGCAGATCTCCACTGATAATGTGCCTGGCTGAGCCATGCACTTGTCAGCAGCATTTTCCGAAACAACTTTGACGAAGCAAATCCAGTGAAACAACACGTTGAACGTCGTATTTTTAAAGACAAACCTGAATGTCGGGCGCGTGCGATTATTGTTTTTTTTCGGATTTAAGGTACGACGAGCCAACTCGTTATTTTAAACCCCCTGTGGCACTATGTTTAGTTCAGAACCGTCTCATTATAAAACAATGTTTGCCTTCCCAGGGTCTTTTTTTGTCCTGTCAACCAAGTATCAACTTGATGAACGTACTTTGCATCAGGAGTATAACATGGATCCCGATCAAATCGCCCTTGTGCACAGTTAGACGTACATTGAGGATGACAGGCAGCCTTCTCCTTAGATATGCTAAATTCTGACAGATGATTTTCCAGCTATGTACACCAGCGCGGGGTCTGACGTTCTCTTCCACTGCGCCTGTCAAGAACTCCCAGTAAATGACTTCAAATCCATCTCCATTCTGTACAACCTGCCAGGCACCAATTAAGATGAATGTGGAATTCATAGACAGGGAAGATCCTTATTGTGGCGGTTTCTGGGAGATAAAAACGAGAACTTCAGCGCTGCCTGCGCAGAAACACCTCGTGATAAATATTGGGCTAATTTGTCCACGCGGAATCGCCACTTTTCATTAGGGTTCAGGTGCATCATGTAGTTCAGAGGCTCGTTTACACTAAAAAGCTCCCACATCAATGGCAGCAGACTGAGCGCAACCCGCTGGGCTCCGTGTTTGTTTGGGTTTGGCCTCCGCGCATCCCGACCCTGCACCGACAGCAGCGAGGCTGCCTAGCGACGGCCTCTCCTCTTGTTAGCGGCAGTCGCGTCTTTATCCGCGCTGAGGGCTCCATTCCACCTGCAGAGACGCGCGACGCGGCCGTTTCCTTTTCGACTTCACGCCTGTTGATGCCGAGCGGCTGGAGGAAGGCGAGCTCGTGCGGCTCGGCGGTCTCTGGCGTTCAACGCGCCGCCAGAACCGAAGCGGCGGCTGAGCATGAAAGGCGCTCTATTAAAAACACTGTTTATTAGTTGCTAAGTTCATACGGCACTGAGCGCCACGCACATTTTGAGGCTGCGTTTACTTGTCAGAGATCCTCAATGAAAACCAAAGAAGTGTCCCACTGGTTCTGATTAAATGAAAACTGTGCTGCGGAATCAAGTCGGGAAGTGAATTAACCCTCTGAATTAATTCACGACGTGGTTTCAGCTCAGTATTGTTGGACTGGATATTACTACTTCCTCCAGGTTGGCTTTACATTTGATGGACTGAGATTCAATCAATGAAGTGCGGTATGAGACGGGAGTAAATCCACAGATTTCCAGCGGGAAACAGATCCACACCTGAAGAGAAGAAAGACCAGGAGCTCGGCCTGTGAGCTCAGGCTCACTTCAATACAGAAAAACATCCACATCCCACAGTGACCCATCATAGTGAAACCCTGCAATCCTCCCAAAAGCTGCTAAGTCAACAAACCTTTGAATTCTGCCTGAACAGTGCAAGAAACAGGGGGAATGAAATGCTAATGTCAGTATTAGCAGCTCCCCTCCTTATTCTCAGAGTTTCCCGGAGTCTAATTTGTCAAACATGCAAGTAACAATACCAGAAATTAGCCCAAAGGGGGATTTCCTCCAGAGCAGAGAATGATTATGTTTGATCATGGAGTAAACAAGAACATTAACATGCTTTGTTAGTTTTCCAGAGCTGGAACAAATGCTTGTTTTTATGTGTGGAGGAGAGAATAATTCAAGGTTGAATGTCAAAGAATTAGGAAATCGCTGAAGCTAATTAAAAATGCAGAAGAATAGAAGAAAGGTGGAATCAATCCCTCCTGAGAAGAAGCAAAAAAAATAATATTAATCCAGGCCATGAAGGGAGGCAGTCGCATTCAGGCAGAATTACAGGCTTGATGAAATATCATTACTGTGCTTTTGTGTCATGACACATCATCAGTCAGTGAGTTTAATCCCCGGCCACACACAGCCAGGAGCAGACAGAGCGGGCGGAAGGTGGAAGGGAGCACGGGTCAGAGGTCACGATGCGGATCTGAGCGCTGCCTTGACGGGTGGAGTTAAAGAGATTCCAATCCCGACGGGGGCTTATTTTTTTTCATTCGCCTGTTTTCAAAGTGCCGTCTTAGGGTCTTCACCTGCACACTTCAAACGCGCTCAGGCCCTTTGTTTCTCTGCTGGAGCCCCAGAAATCAGCTGCCTGAAAGAGGGCTCGATCCTCGCGGGCCGGCGCGGACGCGATGGTGCATTCGAGGCCCCGTTCTCCCCGACCCGCTACGTGCGCCGCTGCGCTCAGCAACAGCAGAGTCTGCAGCCAATCCCCCCAAAGCGTGACCCAGTCCAACACGTTCCACGGAGCCAACCTGCCTTTGGTGTGATAATGACACGCGCCAAGCAGCGAGGGACAGAACACCCCGAGATAAACTGGACTTTTTATTGATTCCAGTGTCCTCCTATGAAAACTTTCCACATCACAGAGGCGCCGCTGGCGTTTTCTCCTCCGGTCTTGTTCTGAGTCATCAGTCTGCAGGAGAATATTACAATCACGCTGCCGTAGCTGAATGATCGCCAGCATTAGTCCAGAGCACACAAACCTCCACAGCACAGCACCCTGATCCCCTCTCACTGTGCAGCTTCCTTGTTCCCCCATTAACAGTGTGACAAACGCTTGTGTAAAGTCGCCGGCCAAGCGCATTTCACAGACGGAGGAGGTAATTTACACCCGGGGACGGGTCGGTTAAGATCAGTAGCACAGACGGAGCCAAGATCACCTGATGGGTTTAGTGCAAAACCAGCAGAGATGGAGCGAAACAGGCAGGAGATCAGGTTTACATCCAGAAGAGCCTCAACATTAGCACGGCTCAGACACTGGAGCCGACGGAGGCTCGGCCCGAGTTTGGACCACGACACCCATAAAACCTGGGCCCATTCAAACAAAAGACATAAGAACAAGGAGCAACAAACGCCTGAATGCCTCCACACAACAGAGTCACCCAGTAACTAAAAAGGCCACGTGAGAAGGTCGTATGAGCAGCAAAGAGAGCGAAGGCTGTTCTGATTTCATAGCAGAAGCTAAGAGGAGTTCACCTTAAAATAGTCTAATGGCATGTATTTAAGGGCTGCGTTACCAACACAGACTTAAACTTTAAAAGCATCAGTCAGGCAACAAAGAGGTTTAAAAATAAACCTAACAAGCACTTCCTTCTTCTGGGTTTGGTCAGAACAAGCTCTGAATGATCTATAGCTTCCTTACATATCTGGAAGAAATGAAGGCAGCTTCAAGAGACGTGTGTGTGACGAGGAGGAGTCAGGCTCCACGCATTATGAACACACACAGCCCAGTATCCATAGCTACACACTGCAAACACTGGAGGTGCTTAGCACTTAGAATAAAGGTTGTGTTAGTCATCAGTCACTCTGTAGTGTCTGTTTGAAATGTCACTGGTGTAATTCAGCCAACGCACTTATTTTCCCCAAACAGCGAGCAGACCTCTGTACCGACAGACAACAACAGCCTCAGTGAGGGCTTGTCATCATGGACCTTCACATTTCCTCCTGCGGGTTTTCATTAGGATATCGGCATCTGTCAGTCTGATCCTTCCGGTTTTCCTAAAAGTGTCATCATCGGAATGGCCCCATAAGGTCACGGTACTCCAAATACTCCAACGTTGGAGGTAAATGTCGAATCCAGTCAAACATCACTCTGAGCCCGTCTGCTCTGCTTGACCACCCCACAGGCTCTGCAGGCCTATATTGGTTTGGCCGGAGGAGCTAAATCAATCAGAAAACAAGGAGAGCTGCCAAAGCCTTTTTCCACATCCCGACGCTGCCTCGCTCGCTGCCATGTTCCCGTTATTTTGACATGGTCTCAGAAATGTCACGGACATCAACGGGGACGGCAGCGAACGCTGCGGGGCTGAGCGGCTGTCACGAGTTTGAGCTGGAGACGCCTGAAAAAGCTGGAGAGTGGAGATAAAAGATGAATAATTATTTAATGACACACGCGAGAGAAAAAAATGTCTCGCTGACTCATTTATGTCAAGAGCAATAATAACCAGAAAAGTTTCTTTTTATATATTATCTCCAGCACCAGGTTCGCTCGTGCTTATATGAAACGCTGCTAATCCAGAAAAGTTAAAGAAACTGCAGAACACAGAAGTAGGTGCAGGAGAGGATGGAGACCAAAGGTTCTCGCCTCAGAGCTGCAGTCAATGACCCACAGAAATAAAACCAAAGAGCTGGGAGGCAGTGGCCCCAGTTTCTCACTCGCTCCACACCGGCCTGTGCACAGGAAGTGGGGCATCAATCAGAAAGTCTGAACGTATCCAATGGTACAAAACAGCATGAAAGCGCTGGTAATCTGATTTTGGAAATATCACACAATTATTAAAAAAAAAAATCGGATGCTTATTTCAGAGAGAGGAAAGCAGCGACGTTGGAGCCGAGGTCCAAACCAGCGCCGAGGCCCGACACCTTAATGAGGCACTTCAGTGGTTTCCACCCATCTGTGGAGCAGCAGTCGCCCGTCCCCGGCTTTCATCTGATTTCATGCAGTTTGGAACACGTCCAGCACAATTTGACACAGTATTGCTAATGATACATACTGTAAGAAAAACAAAAACAGCTCAGCGGTTGAGAAAAAAAAACAAAAAAAACATGGTACAGATGGTACTACTGCGTACTTTTAGGTAGATGGTAGTGGTGATAATGAGCAGATGGCCAGAGTGAGACCCAAAGATTAGAAACCGATGCTTCCACATTCCCATGCTTCTGTTTTTAACAATGATTCGTCTCTGCTCGCGTGGAAACTGGAGGAACACCGGGAAGTTCTCTCAGAGAGCTTTTCCAGCATCACCGCGTGCAGCCTGCGTCCATATGGCAGCTAGAGCCAACGCCGGCACCCAGATGTTAAAGCGAAAGTGTTGCACCGCGACCATCTGCGGCGCTGACCCGACACCGCGAGGGGTGAAGCGGCGAAAGCGTCTTCATTTGCATCTCCGGCAATTAAATCTGCACTTATTCAAATACACACGTGGGGAAAAAAAGGAAAAAAAACGTTTAACGAACGCTCCGGCACCTGAGATCAAGCAGCCGCACAAACACAATGAGGCGGGAAGCGGCGGAGGCCGTTACACGTCCAGACGCTTTGACGTGACAGACGTGAGGACCCGCCTCCTCGTGACGCTCACGCCTTCGTTCCCTAACGATGACGGGCAGAAGTTGCAAAGTAAGCGTTACATTCAGCACTGCATCACTTTTGTGGATCGTGCCTTCGGCTCCTAATGAAAGCTATGCGTGAGGCTCGTCACACACACTCACACACACACATTTCATTAACCTGGAGTTCATCCATTATTGCTGCTGGTGTGGAGGAAGAGCGGGAGCCTGGCGTATAATTGCGTTATTGGGGTTGCAGGGCTGTGGTTAATTACTGGCTGAGAACACACAGGCACTTAGACATCGGGCTGATGGAACCGACCACAATAGCTTGTGACAAGAGCTGTCCTCTCCGGAGCTTCAGGAGGAGACGCGATAGCGCAGTGATTCATGACTCAGAACAGGATCACATCATCTCCGTAGCACGGAAGACGACGCGGGGACGACGGCACCGGGGTCCGACCGGGCGCCGAAGCAGCACGACGTCACGTGTAGAACCGTTCTAATCCGCGTGCATGCATGCAGTCACCTGGCTGCAGGCCACGCAGACATTAAGCTCTTATTTCAGCTAATCTCATTACGGCAGGATTCGATACCCTGCAAACCGGGTCCTGTAACTCCCAGAATATTCCTGCTAACATGCGGCGTCCCCTCGGTTTACCGGCAGCAAATAAGAAATAAGGTGGGCCTCGGATTCTTTGTCGCTAATGCAGCTCCGTTTCAGAAAAAGGCAGTGGAACCACAACGAAGCAGGAAGTAATAAATGAAAAAAATAAAAAATAAAAAGGGAAATAATGTTTAGAGAGAAAGGCCAGACATCACCAGACGTTCTCTGATTAAGAAGAATTATAAGTAAAGGAACCGGCTCTGTGCTCAGGAGGCTTGGCTTTACTCTGACATGGTTTCAGTCTATTCACACAGAAACAGTGCGACATGAGCAGAGCTCATCCCGCGACTGAAGCGGGGAGGAGACACTGGAACCTGGCAACCCTCAACTCCCCACCGCCGCGGCGCTCGACTACGCGGCTCCAGGAAACGCTTTGGACGGCGGCACATTTCTTCACGATCAAAGCTTCACAAAAGGAAGAAAAGGAGCGCGCGGCCGAGACTTATCCTCATGAATCTCCGGCAGGTTGTTTGGCTCCTTTATCCTGCTGTCGGCAGCTTGTCTGATTCTTATAAAACCCAGCCTTTCGCTCGGGTCTCATTGAATTGGCTGGAGATACGGCATCTTCTTCACTCCGTGTCCTTGAGAAACAAATTTCAGGAGCAGCGCATTCTAAGTTTGGGTGATTTGATTTTTTTTTTTTCCTTTACATGAAGGAGACATAAATGAAAAGCGCAGACGTCTGTCTGTCTGTCAGGTTGACTAGTTTATTTTCTTCCAGCCATTTTATCTCTCACTTCACATGCTGCTCAGTGTCCAATTCATCCACGACGCAGGCTTCTCCTTGGCAGCAGCGATCACTTTCAACAACAGTCCCCGCGAATCAGCGCGACGTGTCACAGCGGCCTGGTGACAACCAACGACTACCAATGCATTCGGGCAGGCGGCCAGCGCCACTGGGCTGGGAACAGCTGGGGGGAGGCGGGGGAGGGACGCATGCTGCACGAGACAGAGGTTTATCTCACCAGCGGCAGCATCAAAATCTCATATCGCATCCCTTCAGTCAACAAAGTCGCTTACACATCACGCGTCAAGAGATGAAATCAATCTGCGGCGAGAGGCCGACTCTGATACTGTATGTCTGGAGGCCGGCGGAGGCGGGAGTCACAGTCAAACATCACCGCTGCGAGGGGTGAGACGCGGGGGTCGTCTGATGCATCCACCGCTCGGACCCCCTGCTCGTCTCCCCCGACGGCTCAAGGTCACAGGCGCCGGCGGAGCTTTACTCTGCGTACGTGTATTTAGACATAAGGATTGAGACGAAGGCACAGCATCCCCATAAATAAACACTAATTGGTAGCTAATTTTCTTAGTTCTTGCCTGGTTGCTTTATTGCCTCTGGGCTGCTATGAATTATTCATCCAAGTGGCAAAACAGCTTCATGTCGAACCCTACGAGGCAGCGCATTCATTATGCCATCATGCCGAGTAATTCCAGGCACTGACGGCTGGTATTAGAATAATATGCATATTGGGTATTCTTCTTTTCCCTTCCTGGGGCATTGGCAGGCGGTAATAGCGCTTCCGTTGGCAGGCACTGAGAGGGATGCAACGCCCCTCGTGGCAGACACAACCCCCTTGTTTTGACAGAGGATGGAGGCGAGGTGGGGGGGGGGGGGTGGGGGGGGCAAGTGTTTCGGCTCTGCCCGCTCGGCGTGTGTGGTCGCGCCGCCGCTAGCGGGGAGGCGCTAGGTTAGCGCGTTAGCGTGTTAGCGCGTCAGCCTGCGGGGCCCGCGCCGCGGCTCCGCCGACGGAAAGGCACCTGGCCCGCGGGGAGCTCATCAGGATCAGCACCGGGGGAGGAGGGGAAGGAGGGGGGAGGAGGAAGCAAAGCCAGGCGTCCGTCTTCCCCGGCGCTGCCCGTCTTTGCGCATCTGTCTCCGCGGCGGAAACGAGTCGCCTCCGGAGGCCGACGCCGCGTCCTCGGGCCCCGGAAACGTCAGCGTGAGCGGAATGCGAGGGGATTGTTGATGTCCCAAGGTGGTGGAACACCAAGCACACAGATGCTTTATATATAAAGAACATATTTACTGTGTGTGTGAACTACTGTCCAGGTCCTTCACTAATGCGAGCTCAGGATCCCAGTCCTGCTCTAACGCTCTCTGCCCAATTTGCCACTGTTTTGTTGGCACTTGTTCAGCCTCCGAGCAATAAAACGCGATCTGTCTAATAGAGTGTGCCTGTTTGGAGGAATTATCGGTGTTTTCCTCATTATACCGAGTGTCAAACTGTGTGCTGCCAGATATTAGGAGGCATTAACATCACGCACGGCCGCTGGAGTGGAATTCAGCCTCAACCCGAACCAGGAGCTCATTTACATGACGCGCACTTCAAGACGGCAGGCGAGCCGGGCCCGGGTCCGGCGACTGTCAGACCCGTCTCCACCTAAAGCCAGTGCGTCCTCGCTCGCGTTCACGGATCACTTGCGGTGCGTTCAAGGACGGCGCTCTGCAGCCCGAGAATAAAGTAACGAGAACGAGACTTTACAGCCGAGGAGCTGTTCCTAGACAAATAGAGCAAAGCAGCTGCAAAGGGAGCTTTATTAAACATGTTAAGCAAAACTCAACATATTCCCAAGTAAATTGAAGAGATGTTTAAAAACTTATTAACAGTCAAAGGATAATAACCCTCCTGGAATAAGGGATTGACAGAATGGGAGCAACCCAGGCGAAACATTAATTAAGCTCAAAGTTTGAGCATTCCTCTGCAGCAGCCGGCAGATTGTCTGGCGCCCGGTCCAGCCTCACCAGCACCAGGGGCCGACCCGGGGCCCGGCGCCGGCGCCTCTGACCACCGTTAGAGAAGCATCAGAGCTGGAAGATCCAAACGGTTCAGGTGACTCAATCCTCAATCCCCCCCCCCCCCCTCCCGCTCTCTGAGGGCAAATCTGACAAACCGTGACAGAAAGTCACACGCAGGTGGAGAGCAAGTGTAATGAAAAACCCAGAGAGGTGTCATAAATCCAGAGGAAGACACCAAAGGTACATTTTCAAAGAAAATGTCAACTCCTCCTCCAGGAGGATAAGCCTCTACGCCTCGCTCCATGCGTACGAGTGCATTAGTATGAGATAAGGTGCGCACATCCGAGGGCGTCCTATTTAATTTCTGAAAAATAACCTTTCACAAGTGTTCAGGCTGAACCTGCACCTCGTCGGCCACTTACGACGATTAGAATGAAATCTCAAAAATTGTCTTTCGTCCACAATTGGAGATAATAGTCCAATGAGCGCGCAAAACAATGTGACCCCCTCCGCTGACCCTCTTTGTGGCAGGGAAATTGCCTCTAATGACACGCTGCTGCTGCTGCGGCGGCGGCGGCGCATTAAAAAAAGATTTCTGTTGCAGCCGCGCCAATCGACACATCCTGAGAATTCTCCACGCGCCATGAACGCTGGATGCGCTCTGTAGAGGAGGGACGGGGGGGAGAAGTGTTATGCCCACAGCAATAATCTTGCATCACTCACTGGGATCATACTGCAGCACCTTTATGCAACAGGACAACTCGACGGATGTCGAATTCAATTCTTAGGACGGAACAACCTACATATCAGAGCGCGGCGTTCGGGGGTGGAAGTGTCTTTAAACGCACCGCTTGGACGTAAGAAATTAGGAGGGCTGCCGTCAAAGTAAAACACGTAATTATCTCGGAGAAAATTAAGGCGCGCGAATGCATTAACAGAAATTAATAGGACTAATTCTAATCTTTTTCGAGTCAGGTGCTCCTGGAAAAGCCGGCCAGTCTTTGGGGATTTCTTCAATTAAAAGTGTGACACTAAGGCTCCGACCTGGTTATTATAAACCTCACCCCACCTTCGCTTCATCTCCCAGTCAAAAAGCACATATTTTCCTGTTGTCACTGCTGAGGCAGCCCCTAATTACAGCTCATACATAATCTTTTATGGAAATGTTTTCGCCTTCTTTGATCTCTCCATGTAGTCGAGGACAGCCAGATCACAGACTTGGGCTAGATCTGTCACTGGAGTCAGAAGGAGAGAAGCCGAGTGGAAGGAAATGTGATTTGTTGTGATGTTTGTGAGCCCACGAGCACAGAGGATGTTTGATCAGGTCGTTACACTGGGTGGGTCTAAGACAACAAGGTCAAATCTCCAGGATCCTTCATCCCCATCCTCTGGGACAAACCAGTTCAGCATCAGTTGTGGGTCTGAACACTTGAACGGGCTCTGGAATCATGTCTCCAGCTGCAATGCAGTTCCTTAACCTAATGAAACGCCGGCTATAAGTTCGAGTACGTCGTTCTTCATAATGAACTTTTAAATGGCTTACATGAGTCTGAATTTCTGTGACAGATAATGATCGGTGCTGGGGATAAACGAGGGAGTAGCAGCCATCAGTAACAGCGCGCGAGCAACTCGCACCGCCTCTCGTTTGCCATTAGTCCAACAGTGGAGCAGGTCCCTGTGGCCGTGGGGGGGGGGGAATGACAGAGAGAGGCCGCAGCACATTACTCCACCTAGCAGCAGAGAAAGGTCAGGTCTGACACAGGAAGGAGCCCCAGGCTTTGGTGGCTGAAGCCCGGGTCCAGGCAGGAAGAGCTAGAGGGAACCTGAGGAAGCAGCGCCCGGCGTTCATGTGTGCCCACCGCTAGCACCGCGCACGGCATGATGGGAGATGCTCACCCTCAACACTGCATTGCAGCAGATTCTGCATCGCGGTGTCACAGCGAGATCGGTGGATTAATTAGGACATGGCGTCTGGAGGCGGACGTTGCTGCTTCCATTGTATGGAGGAAACGGCGGCGCACGGAGCTTCCGGGGCCGTGCTTTGCATTTGCAGGCGCTCCTCCTGCCTGTGAGCTCCACTGTCAATGAACATGACAGGTTTAATTCAGCCGTGCGAGGGCCGGAGCCGCCGGCGCCGCTCGCCCGGCCCGCCTCGTTACCGGCGCTCGTTCCCTCGTTCCCCCGCGGCCACGGCGTCACCAATTAGCCAGAGCCCAGGTTTCATTAAGGCGGCGCTACTGCTGCACGACTCCTCCTGCCACATCACCGGTAATGAGTCTGAGCCGTGGTCCAGTACCTGACACGCAGCGACGAGGGAGGACCAGCACACACACACGCACAGAGTACCAACCACCCACACACACACACACACACACACACACACGCACGCACGCACGCACAGAGTACCAACCACACACACACACACGCACGCACGCACAGAGTACCAACCACACACACACACACACACCCACACACACACGCACGCACAGAGTACCAACCACACACACACACACACACACACACACACACACACACACATGCACGCACAGAGTACCAACCACACACACACACACACGCACGCACGCACAGAGTACCAACCACACACACACACACACACACACACACACACACACACACACACAGTACCAACCACACACACACACACGCACGCACGCACAGAGTACCAACCACACACACACACACACACACACACACACACAGAGTACCAACCACACACACACACACACACACGCACGCACAGAGTACCAACCACACACACACACACACACACACACACACACACACACACACACACACACACACACACACACACACACACACACACACACACACACACACACACAGAGTATCAACCACACACACACATCCAGAGTAACAACCGGGCAGCGTGTCAACATCGGAGCGTCTTTTGTTAAGATAATTATAGAAATGAAGGCTGAATGATGAAACGAACAGCGATGGGGAGACGAGACGAACATTCAACGCGCTCATCTCCGACTAAAGTCAGGGCAGCTGCGCGAATCATCACGCATGAAACCATGACATAAGAAGAAGAATACGGCAGCCGGCTGCAAGAAACATGTTAAACTTCATTAGCAGCACCGTTGATTTGGGGCTAAATGGACCTTTAACATGCATGAAACCCAGAGAAGTTCATCTGGACATTAGAAGCATAAGCTGGTGGAGATAAACAGTGAGTTAAGGCACTGCGAAGCATCTACATCCTCCGCCTCATGGAGCGACGCCAGGCCGAAGCAGGAAGCCGCTCTGACGCACACGTGCTGCTGAACGTCGGACCCGCGGGTCGTTCCTCGTCGGACCGATCCAACACGAGCTCGTCTCTGAACTTTCATACGACAGCATCGTCTGAAAATAAAAAAGGCACTCGCATCCGAGTCAGCCCGCAGCTTCAGCGCCTGCTAATGATATTCACGTGAAAAAAAAAACACCCGCTCCCATTGTGTTCACAGGACAATTTGTAGCTGTCAGAGGCAGCGGGCGGACGGCGCCGCTGCTTTTTAATCCAAAGCAGCGGTTTCACGTTTCAGCTTCTCCAACTCGTCTCATGCTGTTTGTCACGATATGTGAAGCCGCATTAATTACTCCTCCTGCAGAAGACGCGCGGAACCCGAGCCCGTCCTCCGCCCGGCGGCGCTATCATTACACTCCACTTGTCAGATTTACACCGGTTTGTTTATTCGGAGGCGCATTATTCCAAAAACATGTGTTTTCAACTTCCTCTGCGTCCGCGGCGCGAGGCTGCACCCACGCTGCCGGTGACGCCCGCGCCCTGCAATTTCTCCAGCGCCGCCAACTCTGATTACAGGGTGGAAGTCGCGCGTCGGCTTTCGCAGTCATTGTTCAGCGTCCGCTCGGTCGCTCACGCGGCCCCTGCAGCTGCGCGCGGCCCAAACGGACCCATGCTCCTCCGTCGTGGACCCAGCAGCACCAGCACGTTCCCCTCGGAGACGCAGCCGACTTTATATATACTTATATATATATATATATTTATATACAGATATAAAGTTTGCCACTCTTGGAATAAACCTAGAGACACGATGAAAAAGGACTATTTCTCTGAATTCAATTCTAAAATAAGTCCTAATTCCGAGAACCAGAGTCAGTTCCCACATTAAAGTCAGCGCTGAGTATTCTTTACTTTGGCCCCAACCCTCCGTCATAAAAAGCAGCACTGGATCATCTGATAATTTCATCCCCACCGGCCGTTTGGAGTTCGGGGTCACAACGAGGTCGCCCACATTATCATCGCTCCTCTCTGTGTCGAGAGCAGAGGGAGAACAGAGCGTCTCCTCTACAACATCGTTCCCACCGTCTTTCTCCCCCCTCCTCCCCCCCCCGGAGCGGACCACCTTGTGCGGAGGCAGTAATGCCATTAAAACTCCCCGCCGGGAATCGGTCACGCCGGCGTCTGAGCTCGGGGCCGACGCAGGAGAGGCCCGTTTTGGGAAGCGGCTCGGCCCGAGGAGGTCGGAGGGCTGTTTACAGAACAACGGCCTCCTATCAGCCGCCGCGCTCCCCCGAGGAGCCTCCGGCGCCACCGGATAACGGCGCCGATAATCAGGTGATCAGGTGCGTTCCGCGTTGGGAGGAGATGAGGATGAGGACGTGCCGTCAGCGGTCGGATCACGCGCTACGAGACCGAGGCCAACGTCGCGCACGGGAACGGCTTCATTATTGAGCGCTTGCAGTCGATAGGCTGAGCCCAGGCAGCTTTTAGCGCGAGGGCCCGATGCATTAATGACTGCATGACGCGTGCTAATGTGACGGCAGCAGATTCAGACTGACAGTAATGGAGGATTTCGCCCCTGGTTATACTCACAAGGCCCGGAGAGGGGAGGGGGGGGGGGGCACCTGCCTCCTGCCTGAGCCCTGACAGAAGCCTAATAAATAACACCAGACAAGGTGAACCCGCCCCCCTCCCCCCTCCCACCGCCACCAGGCGTGTGAGGAGCAGGAGCCCGACAGATGTTTGGCATCAGCCACCGCCGTCTCCTCGCGAGTCGGCAAACGTGGCCCGTTCAGTGCCTCCGGACCCGGCGACGGTGGAGGTTCTGATCAGATCCCTGATCGGGTCAAAATGAGCCCCTGTGTTGTAGGCCACAGCAAGTTCTGAGGGAAGCCGAGTCAACACTGGTGCCGGTTCCGCTCGCTCACTCACTCACTCACTCACTCACTCACTCACTCACTCACTCACTCACTCCACCATCAATAACAATTGGGACCCTCGGAGCATTAATTAGTGCATTTCTCCTGGACTCTCTGAACCACCTACGACGACTGCACACTCCTGTAAACACGCTCGGCTGCATAGTAAGTTGTTATTTTCCTCGTTTTTAGACACGGTGACGAGATCACAGAATTGTTGGAGCATGCTGAACACACACAAACACCCCCCCCCACACACACACACACACACAGACTCTCTCTTCATTAGCCAGCCCCTGTGCCGGCCTGTGTACGATTCATTAGCTTTTATCCTCTTCATTTGAAGAAGGAGCTGTGTATAATTAGAGCATCTCTGTTTGTCCAGCATCCTTCACACAGTCACATCTCAAGGCCAATTATCATTCTGTTGCAGAGCTCCCAGATAACGTAGCCGCAGCCGCCGCCTCCGGAATGAACTTCAAACTATTACTGCCTCTCAAGAATGTAAATAAAATCACTTGCAAATCAGCAGCTAATGATTGAATGTGGAGTGGCACTCCAGGGATATGAAGATGATAAACCACACGGCTCCAAGATCTCGCTCACTTCCAGCAATTACCCGGCTCCCAGACGAGCGGCGGCGGCCGGGAGGCGCTCGGACACTTTGGCTGCGGCGCGAGACGCGAGCTTTCATCTCGCAGCGACTCGGGGCGAGTCGCTTAAACACAGTCATTTTAAAGTGAGCGCGGCTGGAACCCAGAGGGTTTCTCCTGGTCACACGCTGGAAGGTTCCCGACCGGCCCAGTCTATCGTCTGGCCCAGGCCGTACGTCATGTGCTTCACTCGCAGTAGTAAAAGGTCAAACTCGAGGCAGCGATGCACAGACAGAGAGAGTCCGAAGGCAAATCTGACACGATGGCACACGTCAAAAAAAGGATCCATCACTGCTGCTTCTAGAGATTTATAAGATTTCCTAGAGATGAAGTGTTTTCTAAAGCAGTTTACTGAATAAAGCGAGATGCAAAACTGCCTCCAAGGCCATTTTACATATAGAGAAGGGCTTCTCCAATGAAAGGACGCGGCCCAGAGTTGGTGCCTGACTATTAGAAGGGCTACGGTTCCGTCTCCTCATCTTCACTGGCTCAAACGCCGACAAATTAGAGCCGACAGTCAAGAATTTAACCTGCTACTACGATTTTGATCTAATTTGATGGCGTTTCCCTACGTTTCCACAGACCAGATGCCGGCTGAAGGACACGTTCCGCTCTGATCTGATGAGTCCGATGAGGACGGAAGGACGGTCGGCGCTCCTGGAGCGGCTCTCACGCCTGGAAACACAATGTTGATCTTTAATTCTGAGATGCTGACATTAGATTCTGACCTTTGCTGCGGACGCTGCAAACATCTAATTTTAATTTGAACCGTGGGCGTGAAAATATCTTGAGGAGGTTTCTTATAGCTCATGTTTGGACACGACGCAGCATATAAGCGATTTGGGAACGCGACAGCAGCGACTCCACGTTTGCGTGTTGGAGACCTGTCAGTCACGTCAACTCCAAAGTCCACGAAGCAGCACTTAATCTTTGCAGGTCTGGTTTTTTAACGTGTCCAACAGCCATGATCAGTCTGGAGACAGCTCCTCTGACAAACAGCAGACGTTTCTGCAGGAAGTCACACATGTACCCACGGTGTTTGAACAGCTCCAGTAAATCCATGTGTTTCCACCGCCTTCATTATCATCATAATAAAAGTGTCTGAAAAGCAAAGTTGCAGAAGAATGTAGACACCTCACTTTCCGCTTTGTACTATCATCAATCACCACAAAGCTTTTTTTTTTCCTCCTCTCCTCCAACGTTGGTTGAAGCAATCGTGTTAAAAAAAAAAAAAAAATCACATGCATATTTAATTTCATTCTCCACTGGCTCACACAAAGGAAACTGCCACCCTTCGGGACACCTTTCAGAAAACTCTCTATTAAATCTGAGTCAGCTGGAGGGGAAGAAAAAATAAAAAAGAAACATTTAATGAGTGAAAAACTATCTAAATTATTGCCAGACTTCAAATGAAGAGCTGTTTATCTTATTCCCGAGCAGCCAGCGCTGCTTTTACTCCTTAGTCACTGCTTGGAGTGATGGCAATCAGGGTCGGTGGAGCAGGACGCTATCGGCTCCGCGGTGACGGAGTGGACGGCGGCTCCCATCAGAAAACAAGGCAGGTTTTATGGCTGCTGGAGGAGGTGGTAAACATAACAGAGCGCGGCGCCCTGAAATTTAATGCGCCCGGTCAAAAGACAGAGTATAGATATCAAAGGCCAGGCCTTGTGGAGAAAAAAGCTGTCCTCATAAAGTGGAAAACAAAACAAGAGCCAGCACAACAAGTGATTTATAGCGTTGCTTTGTTTTGCAGCTTTCTGGAACCTGCGCAGCATCCAGCGGGCACTGGGAACGAGGGGGAGCATATAAACCAGTTCGCAGAGACAGAGGTGCAACTGATCCGGAGGTGGGTTTGAATTAAAGGACCTGCGAAGGACTGCGGTCAAACTGAGCCGCAGTGGACCGGTTCTCCGGTGTGGACCGGTTCTCCGGTTTCCTCACCGGTCCGATCGCCTCACGAGCGCTGATCGCGTGTCTTGAGGCTCCTGCAGCCGCACCCGCGTGTGGCTCATCCGTCACCACATCCCACCGATTGCGTCCTGGTTTACATATTTACACTGGTGCAATTAGAGGCAGAGTCGCTAATGGTTCAGACAAGTCCAATAAACCCCTGGGGGGGGGGGGGGGGGGGGGGTATTCATACTAATAGATAAACACTATTAGATGTTCAAATAGATTTGAGTGAGCCTCTGCTAAAAGTCCCTAAATGGAGCAGCCACGTTATGAATGACATCACTTCCACCACTCTGCCACAGTTTGCAGAGGGCATCAGGATTCTGCTCGTTCAGCTCCATCATCTGGCGATCAGATTATGTGTGTGCCATGCTGCCCCCAACAGGATCGCAGAGAAACGCGTCGAGTCCAGACATCACAGCTACAACTTCAGCCCCGTCCAGAGTCACAGTGAGGCAGAAATCACAGGCTTTCCCTCCGCTTGTGTTTGTGTGAACAGTGTGAACGTCACGTCAGACTGGACGCTTACTGTCTATGGATTTATTGGCGTGAACTCAGGCTAATGTGCCTTTTTCCACATATAATGCTGGAGTCGAGGCAGCACAAATGACCCCTTCAGGGGCTGAATTAGACTGAGGTTGCCAGGTCCCCTGGGGCGACGTGCAGCCATTATAATAAAAGCCAAAGTCTGCGCTAATGTCCCAGTAATTATAATAAGTCGAGTCTCACATCAAGCGTAAACGTCACCTCTTCGCAGACTCACCGCAAACAAAGTTGCCCGTGTATGAACATCATTAATTTGAGTGGGAGTCAACAATCTGCCAAACGGATGAAGACAACGAATCCATCAAACTCGGGGGTGAAATATGGCAAAAGCCGCACTTTTCTGAGGCACCTGGGGGCAAATCAGAGCGCACGACAGGGAGACAGATGCGAGGAAACAATAAGAGCTTGATTGGCGTTTACGCCACTTTGTCTGAATTAATGTCTTTTTTTAAAAAAACGTACAAACCCGCAAAACAAGCACTTCATGTAGAGCAGAGGAGAAAACCTCAACAGCGGAGGTTTATGAGCGGTGCAATTTAACATCATGCGTAATATTTGGATATTTACGATGCTAAAATTACGAAATTCTGGCATAAGACATCAAATAAGATTTAATTTACACAGAACTGTTCTCCCAGCTTCACGCACACGCGCACCGACACCAGGGAGCAACTTCGCAGAGTTCACGGTGAAACAATGACACTAAGTCCCAATTTGCGCATCGCGGCGCGCGCGGCGGCACCGCGGCGCGTCGATCCCCGTCGGGCTAATCAAATTACTGCAACTTGTCGAGGTAAAGTTGGACACGAACGGTGAACTCCTTCAACGTGCGTTCGCGTGCGTGACGCGCGGAGGCGGCGGAGTTGCCGCACCTGCTCCCGACGTGCGCAGCGAACCGCTGATGAGCGTCACGGTGGCGCGAACTGCCGGGCGGAATTTAATGCGGATCAAATGTTACAAATTCGTGTTTACAACTTGTTTCAATCCACCGAATGTCTGCAAACTTGTAAATTCGAGCTTCAGCGGCGACATATTTTCAAATTTGCATTAAAACACTTGTTAAAGATTGTAGATCACGCCGAGATTATCGGGGAACTGACGCCGAGCGCCGTTGTCCTCGCGCGCGGCTCCCAACGCGGCTGCACATGAATCCCGCGCGGACAAACGCGTCCAGGTGATCGCCCTTACCTTTAAAAACTTCCCCTCGCGCGGACACCAGCAGCGTCATCGCGGCAAACAAGCAATTGACAACTTTATCCATGTCGGCGGCGCCGTCGCAGCGTCGACCCGCGGCCGCGGGGTTTTTCTGGCAACTCTTCTCGTCTTATTGCAACTTGAATCCCAGCTCCACTTTCAGGAGTGGATGCGCGTGGAGTCTCGCGCCAGCCCTCCGTGCCTCCGCGCGCTCCACGGGAGAGCTCACAGTCGCCGACACGGCCGCTCCTTCGCCCGCGTGCTGCACACTTGGAGGAGGAACGTGAGTGAGTCCCGATTCCTGAGTTACGCGTGGATTGAGTGGTCCGGCGGCAGCGGGAGAGCGGCGGGTGCGCGCGCGCCGTCTGGCCGGTAGAGGGCGCGCGCGAGCCCCGCCTGTAAGCGAGAGGACAGGCGGAGGCGTCTCCTCCTCCTCCCCACCCCCCACCCCCCCAACACCAGCCGTGACTCGATTATTTGGACCGAGTGCACAACGAGCCTGAACACGTGCGCCGGTAACACGCCGTTAATTTAATGCTCATATTAAAAATTAATCGACACTGCGGGCGCAGCTTCCACGACCACGCTGACTGTCGTAAAGCAATAATCCCTAATCAAATTTGCTACATGTGGTCAGTCTGAACCTCAAACAAGCGGTTTAGGATTTGAGGCTTGGACCAGTACTTTATTCACCTCAGACAGGCCGCCGGCCATTTTCTTTAGATGATTCCTCACGCGTGTTTTTAGTTCTGATGCGTTCTTCACAAAAGAGTTTAGTAAAAACAAGTCAAGAAACTTTTGGAGTTAAATCAAATTAGACTTGATTCTAAACAAAACAGAGGATTAAGACCCGTGTTTAAACAGCTGCCATGGTTTCTTTAAGACTTTACAGCATATGTGTTTATTTATCAGGTAGATTAGTGGCAGATCAATGGAAAATAAAATAGTTCATTCTAATGGAGCCATAAAGGTGAAGTGCATCAGATGATGAGGTTCGTGTGCTATATTACAGTCAAACACGAGCCTTTGACTGTAATAAAGCTTTTTAAATGCAATTTAGAAGATTAATGTTTTTCTGAGTTTAATTTTCCTTCAATCACTGTTTTGTTTTGATGATGTTCAACTCAACTCGGACTAAAAGTGTTCCACAGTTTGATCATATTTGACCTTGTTTGTCCTTTCTGATCAAATACAGACGACTCAAAAAGAGAAGAGAAACACGAGCATCACACGCGTTTTCATCCTTGACGTCTCGTTGACGGCGTCTACTTTTATACAGGCTCGTGTTTGTTGGGACTCACTCCGAGTGTGAGAACAAGCAGGGAGGTCTCCCTGCAGGATCACACACAGGATGGAGAAGCAGCTAATGACAAAGTCAGCCAATGTCATTGCTTTATTGTTTTTGCCTGCATAAACACACGTGGCCATTTCTCTGTACCAGCAGTTTTCATGGCTGATTAAAATGCAGCCAGATTGACAAGGGTCCACATTTAGTTCCAAAATGACCTAGTGCTGTCAAGGATATATGGCTCCTGTTGTTTTTGTTGTTTTTTCTTTTTTTTTTTTACATAAGTGCCCAAACAATGCCTGCAGCATTTTATAGAAGGAGCCACACGTCTCTTTGTGGTCTTTAGGTATTGTCTTGGCTTCAGCAGTTATGTTGCCAGGAATGCATGAATGCCACTCTGAGCAGAGCTGTCATGGGAATTGGTGACAATGTACCTCCTCCGATTGGATGGAGGGGAAATGGATAAGTTCATTGTTTGCACTCGCGGATGCAGAGAGAGAGAGAGAGAGAGAGAGAGTGTGTGTGTGTGTGTGTGTGTGTGTGTGTGTGTGTGTGTGTGTGTGTGTGTGTGTGTGTGTGTGTGTGTGTGTGTGTGTGTGTGTGTGTGTGTGTGTGTGTGTGTGTGTGTCGTGTTCAGCGAATGCGCCACAGTCTGTCTGCGCTGGTTCTAATCATCAGCCTCATCCAGTCAGCTGTGGATCCAGACCATCAGCTCTCTCGCCAGTTCTTTATCCTTCGCATTGAGGCAACCGTCGTTTCTCGCAGGATTTGAGTCCTGGATCAACATATTCCACATTCAGGCTTGGTGCTGCGTTTCTTCGGCTGACTCATGACTGGCCTCACATGACACCAGCAGGAACCTGCTGGCCTTCAACACATCTACTGTCCTCCATATTTATTCCTGAGGGAAAGTTTAAACCAGTTCAAATAGGAATGCTGGGATACATAACACTTTGCAGTAATTGCCTTAAGTGGCAGTGTAATGCCGGCTGTCAATAAATGCCAATCAGCTCCGCCTGCGTGAGATGTGACCTAATAAATTACAGAACTTTAACTGCACTCAGAGAAAAGACTCGTGGCTTCCAGACAACAGCGGTTTTGTCATTTAATTCCACTGTGATTATCCCGTTCCCTCGATTGTCAAAGGCTCAATATGAAATTGATTAGACGTCCTTCACTGTGGAAAGTCAGTGGCTTCAAGCGCTCCTGGACTCTCTTCAGCAGCTTCTGCTTATAAATTCAAAACACCTTTGAAACAAGGACACGAGCCTCGCTCTGTGCTCCCCTCGTTGTCCCGTCTTCAACAGAGTCTCGTCATAAAGCAAACTTATTGGCGCGTGCAGCAATTAATTATCATCCGCAGATCCCATAACGCTACCGGCAGCGACGGATGTGGAGCTGACCGTCAGTGACAGCGACTGTCAGGCAGCAGAGGATTTAAGGATGTCGTCTCCAAAGTCTTTTATTATTTATCATATTCAAATTAAATTTTCGAAGTCGAGTCGAACTAGACTCAGTCCAACTTTGTATTGTGGTACGTGACCTTTGACCTCTCAGTTATGTCTGCGGGGAGATGAGGATGTGCAAGTTACGTTCAGCGGGTAACGACCTGCATCGTTAGTTCTATTTACATGGATAGTTATTAACGCTGGGCTAACGTTTCCCATGCTGGAGCATGCGGGTGGTTTCTCCTCTTGTTTGTTCGTTTTTAAAACGTGACCCAAATTAGCCACAGGCAGCGTAAGACCAGAAAAATAACATCATCACATCAGTGCAAAATATAGTTCATGAGTCCCACAGAAGCGATATGTTGATAGGTGTCCCATGATCTGCATCCAGGACAAAGAGCCTTTCAGGCTTCATCTGTCATGAAAGCGTCGGTTGTGAGGAACGAGAGGGCGAGTAGTCGGCTCAGCGTTGGCTGTGGCCGATGTAGTTACACACACTGACCAACAGAGGGCGCTTGTTTGTCTTTTCTGTGGGACACTGAATAACCTGAACGCTGCACGTCATTAATATTCAGGAACTATTTTATTCACAGGGCAACAAATTGATGACAGAACGTTTAAATAAGTAATTTATGTACATTTATCTCATCACACAGATCTCATTGTCTGACAATGAGACAGTTTATTATAACCATTATAATAATTGTTGAAGTTTATAGAAAAATTCCAAATCACAGTTAGTTTGAATTACAACATCTATCATAATGATTTAAAAATTTGTTTAAACTATCTTTGCTGCATAATATCTATATTAATTGACAGTTTAGTAATTTCTTTTATTTATGTATGTTATTAGTAGCACAATTACAAATGCATGTTTGAATTGGCATTGACAACAAATATAAAATAAACCATGATCAAACTTGAAGTCAAATACTTTTGAATTGAGTGATTTAATTTTCTCCACAGTGACACCGACGTGCTCCGTTGCCCTGAGACAAAAGCATCGTATCACATCCCATAATTGTTATAAAGGACGAGCTGCGAGGGAGTGCTGGGCTCTGCTCTGATCTGAGGCAGTCGCAGTCTCACCCCCTGTGGTGTTTGCTTTTAAGCCCCCCTCCACTCTTCTTTCCACTGACTTTCCACTGCTGATCCCCTTGACCCCCAGCGGAACAAAGCGAGCGGCGCTTGTGGCCCCGCGTCCCCCGCGCTGCCTCGCCGTCGCCGTCCAAACAAGATCAACTGACCAGTAAACAGCTCCTAAATGTGGACCTGTGAATTTTTGTGTGAGCTGAGCGACTTTACCGAGGATTTACAAACGCTTAGACGTGACAGAGCCGTTACTCCTTCTTTATTTATATCCCAACTTTTACGGTACAAAAATAAATAAATAGAAAAGTACAAACAAATGAATGAGTTTTCAGCCTGCGTGTTGAGGTAATGGACCAGTCAGAGCCCGACACACACACACACACACACACACACACACACACACACACACACACACACACACACACACACACACACACAGCCTCACGTGGGTTTGAGGTAGTTATAGAGAGCACTGAGTCCTCCCTGCAGCACCTCCTGGATGGGCTTGAGTAGCGGGTTGTGCACGATGTGAAGCCCCTTATCCAGCGGGTGGCAGGCCAGCCTCCCCAGCCTGCTCAGCTGGTACATCTCCACCGGCACGTTCTGCAGGTCGTTGAAGTCGACGTTGAGCAGCTCCAGCGACTCAAGGAAGCACAGGGTCTTGGGCAGCGTGTGGATGCTGTTCCCCTCCACGATGAGGATCTTCAGGTTGACCAGGTCCTGGATCTGGTCGGCGATGGTCTCCAGGCGGTTGCAGGCCAGGTGCAGGAAGACCAGGCCCTTCATGCTGTAGACGCACGTGGGGATGTGGACGATGAGGTTGTGGCTGAGGTTGAGTTTGGTCAGGCTGTGCATGGCGGCCAAGCTCACGGGGAGGCCCGTGATCTGGTTGTTGGCCAGGCTGAGCACCTCCAGGCCGGCGCAGGAGCCCAGCTCCTCCGGCACCGCGCTCAGGCGGTTGCGGCAGGCGAAGAGCACGCGCAGCTTCTTGAGCAGGCCGATCTCGGGCGGCAGGCTGGACAGGTTGTTGCCCCACAGGTTCAGCACCACCAGGTTGTCCAGGGCGCCCAGCGCGGGGGGCAGCGCGCACAGGCAGTTCATGGACAGGTTCAGCTTCTGGAGCTCCCGCAGCTCCCACAGCTCGGCCGGGGTCTTGTCCAGGCCCCGCATGGCCAGGCTCAGCGTGCTGTAGCCCAAGTGCACGGTGGCGTGGCGGCGGATCCTCTCGGCGGCCCACGACAGGCCGGGCGCCTCGTCCCTGCGCTCGCCCGCGCCCACGCGGTTCAGCTCCTTGTTGAAGCTGCGAGACTGCTTCCCGCCCATCGTCAGAGCGCCGGGGAGCGGCCCGTGGCGGCTGCTAGTCGATCTGCAGGGTCCCTGAGCGAGGCCCGCGGGTCATGGTCGAAGCGGGTCCGAGCGTGGCGGCTCCGGGCTGAGCTGAGCTCTACTGAGAGCGGACTGGGGGTGACCAGCTGCCCTTCTTGCTGCACGTCATTCCCCAGCTGGCCCTGTCACTTGTCAGGTCCACAGATAGCTCCCCTGCTCCCACCCACTGCAGGAGCCTGAGCGTGGAGAGGTATGACATCACACGCCAAGACACCGAAATACACACGCGCGCGCTGTCGAGCGCCTTGCAAAGCGTTTCACTGCTCTATTTTGTATTACAGACGTGAAACGGGCTTCGCTTGGCTGCACCTCCAACGCGGAGCCAGGCTCCAACAAGCACTAAATCATCTCTCAAAAAAGCAACAGTTCTTAGGGGGTTTAGCGGATCCTAATGCGCACGCATGTGCTCAGACCGATCCGGCCCAAGCTGCTGCTGTTTAAAGCATCCTGCAGCTCCGATCGTAAATGTCAATCAGAACAATAATCATTTACAGCAGCTGGTTTAGTTTAGAGCAGGTCTTGTCTAAACAAATCCACACAGAGGTGAAGTTCGCCTTGAAGAGCACTTTAATTATCCTCTTAGAAATACTCTAAGCTTTTTATATACCTGTCAAAATAAAATGCTTTACTTTTACTGTACTTTGACTTTATGTACAGTTTGCTGCCGTGATGTTTTAACGCACATTTGCATCTATGATTCATATACTTATAGTAAAGTGTAGCTGGACAATGTGAAAACAATGTGGGGAATTATCACATGACCTGCCCTTCAGAGCTTTGTGGTGTTTCAGCCCATTGCTGGATGACTTAGGGAGCATTTAGCAGCTTAGCCAGCAGATACCTCCCCAACAGTTGGGTCCAGAACTGGAGAAGCCGCCCACGTGAATGTTAGGCAGCTTTAGCACAGTTAATACTGTAAAAATGTGCTAAATTATTCCTCGCTTTAAAATGATCACTCTACACTAGATGAGGATGACTGTGTCTTTTAATATGCAGCTGTGTAAAAATGATCACTTTGAGTCACTTTGATGACTTTGGTGATTTTCCAGTCTCGCAGCGTGTTCGGTGTCAGACACCAGCAGTGGAAATGGGAGCTGATGAGGACTGATCCGCCTCCTTGGACAGGTCTCCCACAGTGCGGCCCGGACTCGGAGCAGCCTCACTCATCACTCTGCTCCCAGTCCAGTAATCAAAGAACTTGGATGACAGTTAGCGGTGATATCCAACTCTGGGGACCCGGTGGCTCCGCTCCCCAGCGAGGCTACATCAGCACTTGTGACTGACGGGTCCAATCACATATTTGCTGAATTGGGATGCTGGGGGAACACTGGCCATTCTCACAGCTGCTTGTGCAGCATGTGTCATCTGGACGCTTTCGGTAAATGCTAATGCTTTTACATCACAGCCGCTTTGTGTGGGAGCTGGTGTGTGTGTGTGTGTGTGTGTGTGTGTGTGTGTGTGTGTGTGTGTGTGTGTGTGTGTGTGTGTGTGTGTGTGTGTGTGTGCACGTGCGTGCGCTGGTGGTAGCAGTCGAACACTTCATCACAGACTCTTTATCCGGGCCTCGAAGCTCCGTGCTGCTGATGCCGTGGCTGCTGCCGCGCGCCACAGCTAATTTCACAAACAGCAGGATTGTTTTATCCTGCCACCCACTATTTACATGAAAAATGACACCTCAGCTGTAAACACGGGAGCGTTCGTCCCCGTGCAAACAGGAGGCGGGGAACACATGCTGTCAAATATGCGGAAGGATCCTGGCTTCTTATGCATATTCAGTTCCTGGAGGTGAACTGCAGCATCGTAGCACCTAAAACACCCAGGCGTGACGGGCCGATGAACGGATGAATGAATGAATGAATGAATGAATGAATGAATGAATGAATGAATGAATGAATGAATGAATGAATGGAGAGAGGGAGGGGTGTGACAGGAGCAGGAGCCGCCGAGGGAATGATGCACTTCAAACCACACTATTATCAAAGTCATAAATCTGCATTAGATGCTTTTGTGCTAATCCCATGCATCAAACGAGCCTTGCCTCCTATCGGGGGAACAGATGTGTGGAAACAGCTTGAGAACTAAACGACAAGAAAATGGGAGTCGCCATTCCTCTTGCGTTCGCACAACACCGTAATACAGAGTCCCATTAGCACCAAATGAGGATGAGTTATTCACTGGGAGAACAGTTGCACCCTCCGGTCCTCCGGGTGGCAAAAATGATCTCATTTGAGAAGCTCGTCTGGTTATGTGGCACCATAATGACTGCGGATGAGCCACCTTTAGAGACTCCAGTTCAATACATATACCATTATTACTTGTTCATTACTGTGGAGGCTGCAGGTGGTGATGGATGATAGACGACCTTGCTGCTGCAGCACCGACTGTAGGTGTCTCTTTCCTATTGAAACGGAAGGAGCACCTGCCAAGACCTGAGGCTCTTTAGATTCGAGTGCAGACACATTACTCCCTGAAGTCAGCACTCTCGCTGAAGAACATGTTCCCTCTTTAGACAGAACACGAGACGAGATCGGCTCTGAGAGACAAGAGATATGCATTTAGCGGGTCTATTAGGAATTCCAGACGAAATCAAGCGCGCGGACGCCGGAGCTGATCACCGCATTATTCAGCAGGTGCAGATGTGAATATTCACACCACTGGACACGTTCCACTCTCCGTTTGTGCCTCCCCGGGGTAATGGAGTCTGCAGCGGGGGCCAGGCTGCTTTTTTTTTTTTTTTTTTTGTCAGAAACTGAGGCTATGTCACACATGCGAATTGCCATCTGGAAATTGGCTGCATCTCCGCTTTGCCCGAACCTCCAGGTGACACCGAGGAATCTACTTAGCAATGTAAATTACCATGGAGGAAATTTGAGGGGGAGTCTGACGAGTCCGCTTCGAGGCTTGAACACAGGGCCCAGAATATTTCATTGCAGTCTTTCAAATGTGCGTTTATTTCCCAGGTTGGACACGGAGGTTGTCGCCACAGATGCTCTGGCGACTGTTAAGACGAACCCAGCTTCATCATTTCTCACCTCCTTATCGACTCTGCTGAGCATCGTGTAATCCCCTAATCTTTCCTCAGGCCACACGCCAGCTACCTGTAGTTAGAGCTGGAGTGAAGCGAGCAGATTCATCTTGAGATAAACTGGGACAACATGATGAATAGATAATAAATACGCCCATGGGGCAGCTCTATCCGGGTTAACGCTGCCGCGTAACGGTACCGTTTGCAGCGCTGCTTGGAATCAATGGGGAAACGCGGTGAGCACAGCTAACTGGGCTCCAGAGTGACCAGATCACTCCTGATTTTGCTGAGGCAGCAGATGGAGCGCGTGCGAACCAATTGTGGCGGTGACAGCAGCGGGTGAGGTGATGAAGCACCGCGGCGCCGTCTATCTGGGTCTCACCTGCTCACTCCCACCACTACACAGCGACGCAGCTGCACGCGGAGCCGAGAGGAGGGCGATCATGACTTTCTGTGGCGGCGGTGGGAGTGATTGATTCAGAGGAATCTGTGGGCCGGTCGCAGACGAACCCACTGTCTGGCTCCGCCCTGCAGCTCAGTCATACGTTGCACAACTTATATAGTAGGAAAGTTGCTGTTTGGACCCGGACGGTCCCCACCCTGGGCCCGGTTCTGCAGGAGGATTCTTCCATTACAGGGCTTTTCCTGCTTCCGCTGTTGCCTAGTGGGATTATTTCGATTTATTTTGTTGTACTTTGTGCAGATAACCTACAGATTTGCAGATTCCATCACGTGACTATTCATAGATCGCCACTACTTAATACAAAGTCAGGACGAACAACACGCAAAAGGAAACCCTTCTGCTCAAACAGGTCTCCATGAGTGTGGAGTAGATGTGGGAGGGAGCAATAAAGCGGCCAACAGTGATGGCAGTCGGGCACATGTGTGGTGCTGTCAGACCTTGGTGCCCATGAGTACTGGGACCGTCGTGGGGCGGTGAAACGCTGGTCACAGCAGAAGGAACCGCGGCGTTGGCAAACGAGCGCCGCCGCAGCGGGTCGGCGCCAGGAGGGAGCGCCGGCGGCTGCAAAAGGAGCCTCTCCTGCAAAGGCTGTGTCGCAAATGTGCAGGTTGTCTGCTCGAACTGGTGCTATGTGAGGTGTGGTGGAGGAACGCGCATTAAAAGGCCTCCGCGCGACTGCGAGCGACAGCGCCGGGGCTTTTTTTTCCAGTTCGCGCCACCAGAACTTGAAACCATGGGCTTTGACGCGCTGTGTTCCAGGCATTAGGATGCTCGCCAGTCCGTCACTGCCAGCAGGCCATAAATGTTTCATGTGCTGCTGATATGGTAATCATGGGATCCCTACAATGACACCTTGTGAGAGTTGGATAATGATGACTGTCTTTCAGGCCTGTGTGAGTCTGGACAGCGTCCAGCAGCTGAGGCACGGCCTGAAGTGTGAATCAGCCGGTGGAAAAAAAAAGGCCGGGACGTGACCCGGGGCGGTCGTCAACGTCATGAAGGTGAGCGGCGCCGAGGAGCGCGTCGGGCGCCCACGCAGACCTGGAGGACGCTCCACGGAAGCGGCGCTCTGAGTTAAACACGCGCGGGGGCTTCCTTCGCGAGGCAGGCGAGCGGGTCCAGGTGCCCAGTGGTGGCACGGGCCCAGCTGGAGGATGCTGGCGCTCCGGCCGGCATACTAACAGAGCCAGGGGCGCTTTCACAGCCAGCGGAAAGAGGCTGGCGCCGGCGCCGCGCGCCCCGGGTTCAGATGCACCCGCTCCAGCTGCACGTCCACCGCCCGAGTGGAGGAACCCGAGACCCCACGGCGAGGGCTCGAGCTGAAGGCGACCGCGCGCCAGCGCCTAAGCCGCGTCTTAGATCGGCCGTTGGGGTAGAAAAAATGAATGAAGCATTAAAAGAATGAAGCAGTAAAAGGCCAACGTGTCTGCCAGAGCCCGGTGCATTATTCCTCTGAGGCGCGTGTGAGCCTTTTATTAAAGTGAAACAATCTTGTCAGACACCTGTTGTTCCTGCGGAGGGTATTTATTGTTGGTCGGTGCCAGCACGCCGTAATCCCCGGCTAGAACACGGCTGCGTTACTAATGTGACCTATTCCTGGTCGTCATAATTTCCTGAAGGAGCGCGAGCGCGTGTGACCGACGGGCAGGGAGAGAGAGAGCGAGCGAGAGAGCGAGCGAGCGAGCGAGCGAGAGAGAGAGAGAGCCCAGAGTGACAGTGTCCATGTGTTGGAGTGTGGATCCAGTGATTGCTAGCACCCTTCAGCCATTTTTTTTGTGGACCAATGTCATGCAGAACAAATCGCCTCCTGCTGACACCAGTGATTTCGTGTCTCCACCGCTGAGATGTGTGTGTGGAGGCGAAACCGTTGGGTTCTAGTGACAGGAAGTTGGACATTGCTGTGATTAAGTGGTAATGGCCCAGGACGTGACAGGGAAACAGGGATTCATTGGTCTCAAGGCAGGAGAAGCTGCACACCCTTGGGCCTGCTGGCAATTTTTCAGAGAGTATATAATTATATATAAAAAAAACCCTCCGAACTGGCATTTGAGCTGTGAGAGAAATTCAAGCTTGCAGCCATTTTAAGATCTATGTGAAGAAATTGCAGTTGGGGAATGAGTGACGCTCATAAGTAACTCATGAGGACCTTCATCATCTCACCACCTCGGTCACATCTGGCTTGAATTCCAGTGTCTGCCTTTGGGTCTGAGCCAGTAATTGAGGCCTGAGTGCCTATGCTGTTGGTTCACTCCTGTGGCTGTGCTTATATTAGGACGTTTAGACCAGAATACACTATCACCCAGGAAAATCAGAGGTGCGTGTTGCCTGGTGTATGTGTTTAGAGAGCCGGCTTTCCTGTTGAACCAAAAACAAATGATGGAACTTAACCATAATTAGCAGATGATGTTCCTGGATCTGCTTGTGCTTTCACTGAGGATAATTTGTGATGTATAAATGGTGCTATGAGGACATCTACTGGTGAGTGGGTGTCTATTTAAATCCTCTGGTTGTTTTCCAGTAGGGTTCCCTGAGGGACCCATGGGACATCTGTGCTGGATCAGTAGTGTGATCTCATTGTGTCCTTGTTGTATCTTTATTTCTCTGGATAATAGCAGGTTTAAAACCATGCATATCTGTGGTGCATTCAGGTCTGTTGGAATTGTTTAGTGATTTTAGTGTATTAAAGAGACAAGGAGTGGGTGATTAGACAAGATAAATGAGGTGCATTATTTAATTATTAAATAAAAACGCTGATGATACAAAATACAATTATTTTTTAAAATGTAGCTTTTATTGGAGCTGAGGCTGAAGTACAACTTCATACAGTTTATTAATAGATTCCTTAATTCATTCAGCAAATGAATTCCTGATAGAATTGGATCACAATAGACATAGTTATATATATTGATGCTTAACTTAATAGTGTTTGTAAGCCATAGGTCTAGGCTACATGTTGATCACGTTTGATGGACTGTTGACTTTCTTTTATTTCATTACTCCAAAGTCCATCTGCTAATGAGGAAAATGTGAGACAATTCTGGCTTAAAGCTACTAAACTGAAATTTAGGAGACCGTATTTTGAGTTTATGTGCACTCTAAATATTTTAAATTCTTGAGTACTCCTATTCTCCTATACTAATTCTTCAGAGAGTCCGTGTGTGGCGGCTTTGCTAAGTTGTGATTTTATTTTTTGTTTTATTGTAAGTATTGCCTCCATGTTGCGTAAAGGCCGCCTCTACAACAAGGTCACAGCAGATTTTTTTCCGTGCATTAAAAATCAGCCGGACCGTCAGCCTCTTCCTTCTGGACCCCAAAGACGTGAATGACATCGCCTCCGACCACCCAGCATGCCATGCTGCGTCGGACAGCCAATCACATTTCAGAGATCGGCCACTGCTGCCTGACGCGTAGCTGCTTCATCCAATCAGAGTTCAGGAAAAGGCCTTAAGAGCCGCCTCCGCTGCTCCCGCAGCCAGTCACGACCCAGCCGTAATTACTAATTCATTACATAGCAAAGGGGAGTGACGCAGTTACTGTAGATCCATAGACACTCCACGCTTTTTCATATGACTTAAAATAACATTGTGCGTTTTTTTTCCCCAAGCCGTGGACGTAGATTTCCTCATCAGCACAGCAAAGAACGGGGATTCCTGCTGCCATCTGGAGGCTGCATGTCGAATCTGTGCGCTCCCTGAATCCTTGGATGCCATTCCGGTTGGAGGCTGCGGTGCACCCCGAGGACTAGATGCGATAACCCGAACGAGATATGCCGCAGCCGAAATCACGAAAAATCGCCATCCTCGGGTACCGATCCGTAGGTGAGTCCCGACGCGACGATGCGCAGAGGAGGGCAACGGCACCTCGGCGGCCTCAGATGCGACAGAGGCTCGATTTCAGCGGGCCGTCGCCTCAGTTCAAGTCGCCTATGAGAGCGGTCTACGCCTCCTAGGATAGATTATATTATTGGGAGTAGAATCTGTCACGCAGCGTTTCCAGGTGAGACTCGGCCTTGCGGTTTCGTGGCACAGGAGGAGGCCGCTGGCATCATGCGTAAAAGGCAGATGTGTTGGGTGCGCGCTCATGAGACCCTGACCCTGCGTTAGTCTGCGGAGGCCCGCAGGACTACGGCGTTTGACGCATTACTGCCCACTTTATTTCGTCCGGTCCGCATCCAAAGACGCGCAGTCGGTCTGCGGTAAAACGATGAGCAGGACAAGATGGCACGTACAGACAGCACGAGCGGAGGCCCAGGCAGCATGGCAGCACCAGCCCTGTAATATTCCCTCAGAGGCTTGAATTGTGTTTATGGTTGCCTGCTCAGTGCGGAGTTGATATAGTAACAAATGCACACGTAGTAAAATTCACAATTCATTCTAATGTGGAGCAATTTGAGGCTTTTACTCCAATTTTTATGGGATTTCTTCTTAATACCCCTTTTAAGCATCCGTGTCTATTTTCTAACTAATAATAATAACAATACTTTTTTTCTAAATTCAAAGAATTTAACTTGTCTGTGATGTGTTTTTTGCAGGAAAGTCCTCCTTGACAATTCAGTTTGTGGAAGGCCAGTTTGTTGACTCATATGACCCAACAATAGAAAACAGTAAGTGTGGACAGCTGCACCCGGACACTCAGAACACAGCTGGATCAGGGGGATCCAGGTAGCTTCACTGGTTGGTGACAGAATCAACAGTAGTGAAAAAGATTGGCAGTGATCACGACACTTGCTCCTGCACAGCTGCAGTGTCTGTTGCCAGTTATTTACACCATGCAAGAACCACTGCAGTGTAACTACAGCCTTGTACATGAACGTTACCCTCACAGTACAGTAATTATTGATACAATTACCCACATTAATAAACGGATGCTACATGCTAGCAGGTTTAATGGGTTATTCGAGTAGCTGCCTGCTAATTGTCTGCTAATGAGTTCACCGACTGATGGCTCTTTGTTGTGCATGTATGTGAGATACAGGCTGTGATAATGTTTGACTCAGCCCCGTGTTGTGTCCTCGCGATTCGCCACTTGTCACCTCGTGCGCGATCACATGTTGGGTTTTCAAGCCGTTAGTCAAAACTCGGCACTGATTGGACTTAATTTAATCAACTGGAGTTAACATGATTAAAATACAGAAGTCCAGCGTGGTTGAAACCAATATTTTGATTTCACATGGGGAAAGAAAAAAAAGCTCTGTTCCCACATTCTGCTGCACCGTGTGGCTTCCCTCGCTGAATGGATTCGCTTTGTTGGTTGCCATGGCGACGGTTTTATTGTTATCACATGACAAACAAATGACATTTCAGGCACATGCGTGTATGTCACGGGGTTCATTATTATGTTACAGTGTTTTGGGACAGATACAAGCGGAGCAGGTGTTTTACATGATTATATAACGCGTGTCTCTCAATCACGTTGAACCTGACGATGCCAAACAAAGCCACCACATTCTCTTGGTGTATTTATGTGAACTCATGACATGATTTTGTCTAAAGGCAAGAAGTCATACACTATAAAATCTCTGGCTTAGATAAGAGAGTTGTCTTAAACAGCACGTTTTGCTGAAGGAGGAACTATATAGCACAGCTCTCCAGCAGCCTCCTCAACAAACATGTTTCCAGACACTCCAGAGATTTGATACTAAACTTCACCTGTAGGCTGTTTCTTTATTTTCTCCCATCATGCCACAGCACATACCACCATGCGCCTCTCAAATGTGTGGTCTGTATCTATAAATAATCTGTGGAAGGTTAGCGGAGAGGAGGAAGCATCAGGGTTATCAGCAAGGATGCTGCAGGCGGTGTAATCCCTCAGCCTCACTGTAGCTAATATGACACATCTCCAGGCAGATATTGACATTCTTGTGCCGAATGAACCGAGCCGTCCTATGCAAACCAAAATGGATCCATAACTGGGTTGTGCCTTGTGCTGCATGTGTGCGGATCTGCTGTCTGCAACCATAGGCTAATAAAGACCCAGTGGACTGTATAGTACAGCTACTGCTATATTTTAGGTTTTTGTTTCCGTGGAGCCATTAAAGATTTGCAAATTTCTAATATGTGTTTTCTCGTGAATGCAGCATTTACTAAAATGATAACAATAAATGGACAAGAGTACCATCTGCAGCTGGTTGACACAGCAGGACAGGTAGGACTCCTGGCTCTTTACAGTATGTTCATTTGCATGTAGATTTCTTTCATTGCTGTAATTTGTATCTCTGCAGGACGAGTACTCCATCTTCCCTCAGACCTACTCCATAGACATCAATGGTTACATTCTGGTCTATTCAGTTACATCCAATAAAAGGTAAACCTGGACTTCCTTTAACGAGCCAAGCTGTAGCCATTAGGGGGTTTTGAACATTGATGTTGCGCTGAAAGACAAACCGCTTTCTTGTTTCTTCCAGTTTCGAAGTTGTACAGGTTATCCATGAAAAACTCTTGGACATGGTGGGGAAGGTTCAGTGAGTATCACAGCTTTTGGTGTCCGCGTCGTTTCCGTGCATCATGCTTAAATGACAACATGCCGTTTGCTTTGTTTCCGATGCAGAGTTCCAATTATGCTCGTCGGAAACAAGAACGACCTACATATGGAACGGTATGTCCTGAGATGCAAAGCATGCACAGGCACAACTCACGGGTCAAAGCAGCTGTCGATCGGAATAATAACAATTCATTTAATTCATTATAATTGTACAGGCAGAGATGCAAAACCGACGTCTGACGTATGACACTCAAACACAAGTGTTTGGTTACAGACTCATTCTCTATAGCTGTGTAAATGCTTTAAATGCAGCTGCTCCACGGTTTATAATTATGTTTCATAGATTATAATTCCTGACCTTCTCTTTCTTTTGCCTTCAGAGTAATCAGTTGTGAAGAGGGAAAAGCGTTAGCTGAATCCTGGAACGCTGCCTTCATGGAGTCCTCGGCTAAAGAGAACCAGGTAAGAGCCGATGACAGAGGCTGCAAGTACGTTTTCTCAAGGTTTATTTCAAAACACAGACGTACACCTTCCATATAACATGTTGGCACGGTGGCCTCACCTAAAGGAGAAGCAGGGTCCGCTTACAACCATAAACAGTGTAAAAATTCACTTCCTGCTTTTGGCTACAAACAGAAAAACCTGCGTTACAGTGTCATAGAAACGGTTCACAGAGGAGCTTAGCGGAGCAGCTACACAGGATTTTCGCCCAGGTGACAGCTCCTTGTGTCTCGCGTTTTCTCCCAGACAGCCGTGGAAGTTTTCCGGAGGATGATCCTGGAGGCAGAGAAGATGGACGGCGGCGTGCAGCCAGGAAAAACGTCCTGCTCCATGATGTAGAGCCGCCCAATCAACACACAGGACACTGCACTGGGATATCCCGTTACTTGAAGGCTAGCTGCCAGTTCTCCTCCACCTCAGCTGACTCCACCCTCCAGGGTCCTAAATACCCGATACAGTCTATTTATGGCTCTGAATCCACTGTTATTTATCAGTATTTCCCGTTTCCTTTTGTCATCCTTGTTTTCTTTGCGTGTTTGATAAAAAACGGATGAGTGGTGGTTTCCCCGTCGTACATTTCCCGCAATCCGCCCCTCCTCCATGTGCAGCACACAGCATCATTTTGGGTGTATCAGAAAATGTTTGGTGATGATGACAGCTGTAATCAAGGCCAGAGATACGAGTGGTTTGATGCATCCTAGCTTCCCGTTATGCATCTCCCACACGGGCTACAGCCCCTTCTCTGGTTAAATAACAAGAGATAAGAGAAACGCAATGTCTGACAAGCGTGCGCGCGGGAGAACGCTGAGCAAACACGGGCGTTGCTTCTGATACACCACCAGCTGTTAGTCCCTTGCAGTACACAGCTCTTTTTCTACTTCATCTCCACACTGCACCCACTTCTCTGTTCCTCAGTTTCTTGTCAGCCAAAAAGATCTGCATCCATTTTCTAATGTTGAAAATGTTGTACAAATGTTTTTGATTGTAATCATTAAAGCAAAAAGTGGTTATGTAAAGTCGGACGGTGTGGTTCTCTGGCTAAAAGGTGAGAAGGCGGATGAGTCTCATGAAAACAATGACACATGCAACGTTTGACTTGTAGTGAAAGCTTTATTTTATTAGGAAAAGTGACGTTTCTGAAGCTCTGCTGCTTCGTACTGATGCTCGTACTGATGTTCCCAGATGCGCTGCAGGATGAAGGCCTCGCACGATGCTTCTCCAATAAGCGCCATGCTGACTGATAATAACGACTTTGCGATCGGATTTTTAGAAACTGTTGCACATGTGATCACTGCAGCACTGGATATTGATGTAGGCGTTCATCTTCAGCATCTCACAGTCTCGCCGAGCCATGCATTTCTGGAACTGGCCGTCTAGAAAAAGAAGACATTTGTCACTTAGTCCCTCAGGAAGCTCCTCATTAAAAAGATATTTGCATATTTGCATTGGCCTGTGTGATCGTTTCCAGCTTGTGTATTAGTCTGACAGGTCGCTTTAGTGTTCTGTTGCTCACATGGTTCTCTGAGGAACCTGGCGGCGGCGCAGCTGTCCTTGCCGGCCTTACAGGTCTCCACGGTGAGGTCACACGGGCCCCCGGCCTGTTTGGAGACGCAGCGGTGACAGTCCAGGGCTGCGCCTGCGGAAACATTTCAGAGCGTTCTGTACGTTCCTCCGACTCCTGTCATTCCGCCGACCGCCCCGCTCTCCCGCGGCAGCAGACGTTGTGTTGATTCAGTGGCGAATCAGTGACAGACTCACCAGCTGTAAGCAACAGGGCGACGGCTAAAGCCAGGACCAACAGCTTCATTGTTCCGCTCGGTGCAGTTGCCTGCGAGAGATTGAGCACAAACTCGACAACGCAGTCGGTGCTGTGTTTTCAGAGCTGATTTCACAGCACAGAACTTTCTTTCTTAACCTTTTAAACATACCCGAGCAAAGTTAGGCTAAAATCCCTGCAAACATTAAAATAATAAGCGGTAATAATGCAGTAAGTAATGATGGAAACCAACCTTCTGAACCTTGTGTCTGTCCTGGTTCGCGCCTGGCGTGTTCTTCAAGGCTTCCTCTATTTATACCCGTTCATTCTTCCTGTCCTGTCATGGTAACGTCCCATTAAGAGCCGTCTCTCTGTGAAGTGTACTCCCCTTCAGGACACTGTGCTCAGGGGTTACAGTTTCCCAATGCGCAGATTACTAAATTATGCAACAGCTGTCCACCCTTTGTCCACTGCTGTATATAATTCATAAGGGTTTTGTAAATATTGTGCATTAATCTGTCACGGACTGCTATAAAGTTTTATTTAGGTGGAATTTGTACTTTAAGATGACAACAGGATATTAGTCGAAGGTTCAGTGTGTTTGCTTTAGGTGGATTATCTCTGACATGTTTAAGGTTTAATATCCTTAACCTACATCAGCATCGGCCTTGCATAATACGGCTGAACATAAAAGTCTGAACTTATCTGAAATTACACTTTTCATAAAACGAACAAAAAACAAAACAAACAGAAATCTGTCACCAGCTGTCAGACTCTCCAACTACGCATCTCTTGGCACAGGTGCTGCACAAAAGAAACACATTTTCTCCGGGGCAAAAGAACCTTCCATTCAATTTCACACCCACTGTAAAATCAGCTCAAATAAAAAAGTCTAACTGAAAAATATGCCAATAAATCATGAAAAGGACGTGTGAAGTCATGTTTGAACGGCATAAAGTTAACCTCAGCTACGGTTTGATAAACGTAACCTGAAAATCTCCTCAAAACTTCCAAACTGATTGGGGAGCAGTGAACAAATAAAAGCAGGAAGGGCTTTGATTTGGAGCAAATGAACAGTTTCCACTGGCGACTGGCTCTCGTGTCCCTTCACCTCTGCTTCGTCTCCCAGCTCTGTTTGTTTTGCTCCTCGACTCCCCTCATCTGGACGCCACCCAAATATTACTCTGCAAGCTGGACTCGGTGCAACTTCACCCCCAAAGCCCAGTCAATGCAAAACCTCTCTCTCTCTCTCTCCCTCTCTCTCTTTCTCTTTCTCTCTCTCTCTCTCTCTCCCTCCCTCTCTCTCTCTCTTTCTCTCTCTCTCGCTCTCTCTCTCTCTCTCTCTCTCTTTCTCTCTCTCTCTCTCTCTCTCTCTTTTGTTTTGCCCCCTGGAGCCAAAGTCCAATATCAGCACTGGTACATGTAAGAGAAACTGTCCATGTGGCAAAATGTCTAAACCCCCCATTGTTGTGCTTTTGTGGGCCCTGCCTCGCGATACCCCCTCGCTCATATATATCTGGGTGTCCACATTTTTCCCCTGTTATAGTGTGTGACTAGTGTGGAACAATGACTCAGTACTCAGGAAAGGTGAGTACCACAACAGGAACGCTGCCACGGTGGAGCGTTGCCAGTTTCATTCAAGTCAGTCTTAAAAGACAACAATGTGATGACAGGTCCAGCCTCAGATCCTGTGTTGTTATGCTCTCGTCCTCTTCTCTGTGGCTCAGCGTTAGTCAGAAATAACAGCCCTCGCAGCTTTCTCCTGCGCCGGTCTCCTTTAATCTTGTGGTCGCAACAAACAGATCGTGTTCTATGAAGGGAAATGCTTCACCGGGAGGAAGCTGGAGATCTGCAGCGACTGCGACAACTTCCAGGACCGCGGCTTTATGAACAGGGTCAACTCGGTGCGCGTGGAGAGCGGGGCCTTCGTCTGCTTCGACCACCCGGACTTCAAGGGCCAGCAGTACATCCTGGAGCACGGCGAGTACCCCGAGTTCCAGCGCTGGAACGCACACAACGACCACATGGGCTCCTGCCGGCCCGTCAGGATGGTGAGAGGCTCCTTAATTAATTAAGCACAATCAAAGCCTCGCTTTATTATCAACTTGCAGCTTTGCACTCACGGCGTATTGACACCATCAGCTGAAAGAAAACCCTGCGTTCGGTGCACTTCAGACGCAGACTGTGGGCTGCACATAGCGTCCTCCACGTGTGCAGTTCACCTTTAGATTTCTATAGGTACAAGTGTTTGCACAGCCGCACAAAGGGGAAGGCCTTGCTTCTTTGCATGGAGGTGAAGGCGAGCGTTGTCGCGGTGACTCAGTGGGCGGGCATGTCATTATCCTCCCCCAGCACGGAGAGCACTACAGGATGGAGCTGTTCGAGGAGGGCAACTTCGGCGGCCAGTGCGTGGAGCTGTGCGACGACTGTCCATTCCTGCAGGCGCGAGGCCTCGCCAAGAAATGCGTCAACTCCATCAAGGTCTA
Organism: Betta splendens; assembly: GCF_900634795.4. Taxonomy (NCBI): domain Eukaryota; kingdom Metazoa; phylum Chordata; class Actinopteri; order Anabantiformes; family Osphronemidae; genus Betta; species Betta splendens. Next base: position 13,161,640 of record NC_040897.2, read on the forward strand.
CGGAGACGGCGCGTACGTGCCCCCCGCAGAGTCTCAGACTCCCGCGTGCACCACGAAGGCACCACGAAGGCACCACGGAGGCTCCGTCAATCACATCACTTATTACTGAACAAACACAACATGCATAATCTGTTACACAATAATTTAAAGTAAACAATCATCGAAAGACGAATGCATTTGTAAAAAAGTTCAAAATGATAATTAAGCAGATGTTTAGAACCACAGCGATTCGTTTAAATGCCCTCGCGTCTACGTGAACTGATGAACTCCTTCCTGTCTCCCGGCAGCTGGGTGCTCTACGAGGATCCTAACTACCACGGCCGCATGTACGTGGTGGAGCGAGGCAACTACTGCACCCACGTGGAGTGGCAGGCGGAGAACCCCAACATCCAGTCGGTGCGCAGGGTGGCCAACTACTTCTGAGGCCGCAGGCGCGTGACGCGAACGCACACTCGCGCTGTGGGAGATAATAAAAACGCAAATGTTCGACACCGCTTGTTGTTTTATTTTTGTACAGAATTATTCCAGGAATGAAATAAAGTAGTGAACCTACAATTTCTTCAATTTCCATTATTTCTGCTTTAATGTTACATCAGTGAACCTCCTGACACAGCCGCCATATTTTACTGTAAGCTATGATTCACGTAATTGGTTTCTATTATATGCCGTAACTACAGAACCTTTAAGTGCTGTTCTTCTCCTCATACTAATGGATTCATGATAATGTGGTCTTCTGAATATCACTCAGCACACATTAACAGCTAGATCGATGGCATTTCATATATCTGGATGGGAATGAAATTAGGATGATGTTTAAAAAATTGCAGCACAATAATAAAGAAATCACAAGACACAAATTAAGACTGGGACAGGGACAAAATAAGTCAAAACGAAGCTTTTAGTGACACGCGCTCACGCTCCCTCCTCTGTCACACAAGTCAATATTTGGCAGTCGGCAGCGCACAATGGAAACCGTGTGTCCTTCCTGCATAGAGTGCATAAATCAGGTGTGAGCGACAGATTGCACAAGTTGAGGCTGAGGCGCCGGCTGCCCCAGGGAGCTCTGCTACCACCTAGTGTCATTTACCTGTGAACTGTGAGGCTGAGGCGCCGCCTCGAAGGCTTACGAGTGTTCGCAGTGGAGGATTTCAGCTGCAACCACACAAACAAATAGGCCCAATTAAATATAAAATGGCTTTGCCTTTGATTTTGATCCTCCTGCATCTTGCTTTGCAACAAGTCCCATGCAGGATGACCATGATGCCCATCCCAGTATAACTGTGTGGTGGGTTGCATTCAGCAGCACTTTGCTATTAGCTCATCGCGCCGTGTTTCCATCATTTCCTGCTGCGCTCCCACTCTTGCAGGAATGTCACACCACGGCTGCGGCCGCTCGGCCTCTAATGAGCGCTCGTGTGCTTACTCCTCCAACTGTCATGACAACAGATCATCTGTCTTTACAAGGTTTCACTGGCGGCCCCTATTGAGTTACTGGGTCAATATAGGATAGCTTAATGAGGAAATGCTTCGTCTGGAGTTACACTCAATGGCACTAGTTTAAGGGCGATTACCTATAGCTAACCTTATTCTTGGCCCATTTGCTGCATGAATTGCCGGGTGTCACCAACATGCCATTAGTCTGGACGTCACCGACAAGAAAGCGAGAGGGACCCGTGGCCAGGGCTTAATGGCATTTTAACTGTGTCATTGTTGATTTCCACCGACGATGGGCTTTATTTTACACAGACGAGTGAAAGGGAGGAAATGCTAGGAAGCCAACTCTTATTTAGTACGGAGACCAATTAGGCCACAAACAGAGGGTGAACATGGACTGTTTTCAGGGAAATGTTTCTGAAGGTGAGTATCTGTTGACTGGGAGACCGGCAGAGTGACTGGAAATCTGCTTTCATTTGGCCAGAAAAGAATATTTTCAATTTGCAATAACAAAAGTTCACGTCTACATTGTTGATGATGTGGTATTTGACACCTCACTGTGAAGAAACTAGTCATTGTAAGGAATAAATTTTAAATAGCATTTAATGGCATCCTGTTACTTCAAATTAGGTCAGCTATTTTTAGCTTATTCATTAAAAATCATTTGGACAGAGAAACGCTGCACGACTGTAATAGATATTTGTCGTATTTATACACAAAATGTATGGTGGTACAATTTAGAATTTAAATACGTGTAATAATAAGTGTAATAATTGCCTATTAAAACAAACTACCGAGTGTTTTCAAGCCAACAAAATACCAGTAATAATATTCTTATAACCCTTTCTTCTCTTTGTGAGGCGCGTGCATTTGACGGGAATGTGATCGCAGTATCGTTCAAAGCAGCTGCTACACGACGAGCAAAAATAAAACTTGTCCATATAAAAGTGTTGAACCGGGACGGACGAGCGGCGCCTCCGCTTCTGATCCCGGCGCGCTGCGCTGTGTGGCCGTGCTGCGTTCAGGTCACCGTGGCTGCGCGAATTCCCCTCTTTGTGTTTACACATCCGGGTTTCCCTGTTTGCAGCCCATTCCCCATTTAGAAGCCATTTTGGACACAGATCAGTAACATGCATGTAAACCCCGACCGACCTCCCGACGCGGCGGTGCTCTTCCTCCACTGAACCACCGTCAAACGGCGGATTCTCTTTTTTTGTCGCGCGACCCGCTTCCCGTCGGCTTTACCCTCCCGCTCCCGGTGCGGAGCGCGGCGGCTCGGCGCGGACTCGCAGCCCGGTAGTAGCTCGCGCCTCGCGCTTCTTGCAACATTGTTGCAGCGTCGCGTCGCGTCGCGTCGCGGCTATTGACACGCGCTGTGGTGGAGGCGGCGGCGGTGCTGGTTCGGGCTGCTGGAGGAACCGGAGGCCTGCGGTCGCTTTGATCCCGGACCGATGTTTGTGGACGAGCCGAGTTTTCATGTTCGCGACGGAACCCTGGGGAACCCTCCGTGCTGCATTTAGAGCGGAACATGTCTTTTTCATGGCTGACTTGTTCACTTCTTCTGGGAACTTTGTGCGCAGGTAAGAGACGAGGCTCGCGGTTCGACGCGTCGCTTTCGTCCGCGCGAACCAGCGCGTTTGTGCTTTTAAACGCTCGACCCGCGGTCGAGTTTGCGCCTGTTCGCAGCGTAAAGTTTGGCCGCCGCGAGGCTCCGGCCGAGGGGGTTTATCTCCGCCAGCCATAATCGCCTTTTCTCCGCCAGTCCCTTTAACACGGCGGTCTCCCGCTCCATTCTTCAAAGCCAACGCTCGATTTTGCGCGTTACAAATTGCAACTTTAACGTGTTTCGGCGCAGACGGCTGCGGGAGGAATCCAGCCCGTTCCGTCCAAACTTGAAACTGTTGCGTCCTCCACGCCTTCTCTCGACAGTGGCAGCAATAGAAGGCAGCAGCTGCGCCAACATCCTGAAACCTTAGAGGCTCCGTCGCAGGTCCGGGCGCTTGTTTTGCGGTTCGAGCCTCCGAGAAACACGCGTCCCCCCGTGTTAAAAAATAAACCGGCGGCGGCGTCGCAGCTGCTTGTGTCAAATCACCGTTGCACACAGCTGGTGCTCGCGCCGCCACGTGAAATGATTTGTGTGTGGCTGCTTTTCTTTTTGGGCCAGTTTTAATATGCTTCGGATATAAATATACTTTGTGTGCTGTGGCCGAGCAGCTGCATTGAAAACAACAATTCGCGCCGTCTCCCGTGAACTTTCATTGAGGCGCAGCTGTCGGTGCCGAACCGGGCTCGCTGGCTAATACCTTTTTGGTTGATAGATTATGTATAGTAAGCGGCTTCTCCAGAATTCATGTTGTTGTGGTATAAGCCCCACTAAGTGACACAGGGAGGGGGGTTGGGAAATGATCTTGTAGTAAGTCCTCCCGGATCATGTGACCACAGATATCAGAAATGCCATCTCGGCTCAATGGGGCATTGAGCATCACTGCTCTGTTTGTGTGTGCGCGGTCATTTCTGCCTTTTTACTATCATCTTTATTTCTCTTCCCGATCACGTTTGGTCACTGCATGGATGCCCATATGCCAAAATGGAGTCCATTGTAGGCTGCTGGACACTTAATGCGTGTGTGTGTGTGTGTGTGTGTGTGAGTGAGTGAGTGTGTGTGTGGGGGGTGGGTTGGTGGGGGTAACACTGGGGGGTTGGGCAGCCTCCTATAGGCAGGGATTTAAAGAGACAGGCACTGTTTTTTTTTCTCTCCCTGTGAACAAAGATTAGACATGAATGTCCAGGCAACACCGTGAGTGACATGGACCGCGTGTTATCAGCTTTAGTGTTAATCAAAAACATGTCCTGTGCGTGTTGCCGGCGTGCGTCCCACATTCAGTCCGCTGTGGGGACGAATAAAGCCGTCTGAGATGAATTCAGCGGAGAGACTGACAGCTATTGTTACGTTCAGGCCTGCCGAGGAAATGTCCAACTATTTCCCCTTTAAAGAAGAAGGTCTTATCTGTGTTAGCAGATGTGTCATACTCCAGGAGGATGCAGGAGTCCTTATCTGTAGAAGTAGCATGCTGGTGTGTGTGTGTGTGTGCGTGTGTGTGTGTTTCTGCCCCACATTGAGCATATTATAATTGTTATATCTAATTAAATCCTCTATTTTACTGTTTACTCTCTGAAAGGATCTTTTAGTCAATGGGATTAGGCTGAACTACTCTCCAGCAGCGCTTTCTCAGCCCAGAGGAAGTAAATTTTTACTAAAGAGCCTCCAAACTTGGCCGAGTGCCCGAGTGATGGCGGAGGCTACGCGCGGAGCTGCTCCTTGGCGGCACCGGGAGGATCCGGCGCCGCATGTCCGCCTCTCGGGCGCCGAGCTCCCATTCACCGCGGCGCGAGCTGACCGGGGCCCTCTTGTCTTCCGCAGGGTACAGTCTGGGAGAAGCGGAGACCCGCGAGTGCGTGTACTACAATGATAACTGGCGCACGGAGAGGACGAACCAGAGCGGCTTCGAGCGCTGCGAGGGGGAGAAGGACAAGCGGCTGCACTGTTACGCCTCCTGGCTCAACTCCTCAGGGACCATCAAGCTGGTGAAGAAAGGCTGCTGGCTGGACGACTTCAACTGCTATGACAGGTCGGACCAACGCCGCCGTTTATTGGTATTTTCCCTGCCTTTCGCCTTTTTCACGGGCGAAAACGCGGCCGAACAAGGACACGCGTGTGCCCCGCGTGCACGGAGCTGCAGCTCCTGCTCATGATGACAAACGCGGCGGTCGGAAGCGGCGGCGCTCGCTTAAAAGCGCCCTCAGACTTTCTTCTGTTGCAGCAAATTGCGATCAGCGGCCTCGTGTTTGCTTGAACCTCCCTCGCTGTTGATTTAGTGTCAAGCGATTATACATTATGTATAAAACACTAGAAAATCCAATGCATTCAAATTGCTTATCGTGTCTGATCCCAACACAGGATATTGAGTGTTAATTATTTAATATGTAGCCAGACGGTTGTTTATTCAAGAAATGACCGGATTGAGGGTGCAGAGTGCAGCTCAGTGTCCACAGTGTGATAATGGCTCATAGATCTGGTGGCGCGGCGCCACGCCGGGTTCAACTCCGCAATTCAGGGGAAGTTTCAAAGCGGACGTGCCCATTTTAAATATCCAAACGAGCCGGCGACCTCTGGTGCCTCGCGAAGGCGAGCGAGTTGAGAACGGCAGTGAAGGCGGCACAGCTGTGGACGATGGGCGTCCGGCGTGGCGTTTGAGCCCTTTCTGGCAGCAGACAGATTAACCTGCAGTTGCCGCATCTCAGGATTAACAGCGGAGCTGTTGAATGCGAGGCAGATGACAGCTGTTTGGAGTCACTATGGTAATTTGATTATAAGCATGAAAACCCACGGTGTCTTTTAAAAAAGGCTTTGCACATATAACTAAAGAGAGAAGGTAAAGGGGAATCAGAGAAAACACTCAGCATCACACCATCACCAAGATTTATATGCTGATCTCTTTATTGAATACGATCGCAAGCCGAGACCTCGCATTCGGCTGTTTGAGCGCCTCTTAACTGCATAATGTTCTGTTTCAGGCAAGAGTGTGTCTCGATGGAGGAAAACCCTCAGGTCTTCTTCTGCTGCTGCGAGGGCAACTACTGCAACGAGCGATTCACCCACCTCCCCGACATGATTGGTGAGTGGCAAACGCATCCCACATATAGCACCAGCTAAAATAGGCGCCCTCTGCGTAGTAGTAAAAACAACATGCTTGTAATATGATCATGCCTTTCTCACAGACCTTGACTTCACTGATTTCAGGGTTAATTCATTTCAGTCGGACTAAATGTGCTGTTTTGCCGAACTCGCCGTGAAGGAGGCTCCTGCAAAGTTTGACAGATTTAGAATCGTTATTTCCGAAGTCCAGTCAATTTGCAGCCGACTCGATGACCAAGAGTGACTGTTTAACGGGTCGCCGATCGCCCGTGTGTTACTTTTCCCACTCTATAATCATCCCTCGGCGGCGGGACGGCGATGGGCAGAGCAGATAAAGCGGCGCCCTGCTCTGTTAAAATCGCATCTCGCCGCCTGCGGGGGGACATTTACAGCGCCGCTAATAACTCACCCGTCATAAAGCGCGACACGCTGTAATTATGGCGCTTCTCCTTGACAGTGAAAATCCGGCCTCCACCTCGGGTGCCGTCCATGCTCAACGTGCTGGTGTATTCCCTGCTGCCTCTGTGCGTGCTGTCCCTGGCCCTCATCCTGGCCTTGTGGATGTACCGCCACCGCAAACCCCCCTACGGCCACGTGGACCTGAGCGAGGTGAGCCGGGCCCAGCGCTGCTCTATTCTCTGCTCTCCTCTGCAGTAAACCGGGGCCAGATGTGAGATCGGCTCGCTGCCGCCTGCTCCTGCTTTCGCTTCTCTTTGCGCTGCTTTAATTGCTGTTTACACGCGGCGCCCGTTTCAGCTGCTGCGCTGCCCGGTGTCACGGGCTTTGACATGTGTTTTCCTGGTGTGTTCAGGATCCGGGGCCCACCCCCCCCTCCCCCATGGTGGGCCTGAAGCCCCTGCAGCTGCTGGAAGTGAAAGCCAGGGGGCGCTTCGGCTGCGTTTGGAAAGCCCAGCTGATGAGTGAATACGTTGCTGTAAAGATCTTCCCTGTTCAGGTGCGCGAGGATGAATCCGCAACGTTTGTACAATCACAATGTATCTGTCACCATGAAAAGCATCAGATTTTCTAGAAATATAAAAATTTCTATAACTTTTAATTAACTAAAGAAATTGGGTAATAATTAAGGTTTTCTTGAAAACTCTCTCAATGTAAAACAGGATGTGATTATGAATCATAGGATAATTTGTTCATACCAGCAAAGTAAATGAACGTCTGGCTTTAGGTTTTTCACACCCAGTGTCTGTATCCGTCCTGTATCGACAGGCTGCTCGCTGGCTGCCTGTCTCTGTGCGGTTCTGACTTTATAGATCCGTCTGATTCTCTTGTTGATTTGTGGGGCTGAGGTGCGCGTTGCCATGGAAACACCGCTGTTTACCAACAGCCACAGGTAGCCTGCTGTTGGCTTCATCTGTCTCCGCTGTGATCAGTCTTTGCCGCTAAAGCGCCCTAAATAATCGCCGGCGGATTTCGGGCACCTGTCGGCTTGGTCACACAGCGGAACTGCTGCACTCCAGGTGATTCTGGCCACTATGAGACTTGTATAACACAACCCCGGCTTCTCCGTGTCCGCAGGATAAGCAGTCGTGGCAGAACGAGCGTGACATATTCCTGAGTCCGGGGATGCGACACGAGAACGTCCTGCGCTACATAGGCGCCGAAAAGCACGGAACCAGCTTGGAAATGGAGCTGTGGCTCATCACGGAGTTTCATGAGAGGGTGAGCGCTCGTCTTTACTCACTCCTCTACACCAATAGCACAGTGATGGTGAGGTATGGGGCTGCTGTGTTTACCAGAAGAGCTGGACATTCTCCAATATTGGCTGGGTTCTTTATTTACTTCAACAGCAGCATCACAGCTTTTATTAAAAATTCTTTTATTATTACTTATGACTGTTATGTGGGACCCTCTATATCTTTTAGGAACGGGATGTTTCACTCAGATGTATACGCATGTTTTTAAGGCTCTAGGCATTTGGATACTTGATGTATGTTAATGTGCGTGGGCCTCATATAACCCAGTAAACCTTTATTGCCTTCTGCTCATTTGGTTTGACAGGTGCTGTATATCAACACTGCATTACTCCATAACTGCCATAAGCACAAATGGAGGATTACGTTTGACTAATGACTTTCAAGGCTTAATATATTTTTATCTCAAACATGTTTAGTTACAGTTAACAACCTCAGCATCCCACGTGCTGGTGTCGCCCGTGTTCATTCAGGGGAAGATTTGTCAAACGGCTCAAATGTTGTAAATCCTCCTCTGGCTTCCTGTCTCAGGGCTCGTTGACGGACCACCTGAAGGGTAACACTGTGACCTGGAGCGAGCTGTGCCTCATAGCAGAGACCATGTCGCGAGGTTTGGCCTACCTCCACGAGGACGTCCCCAGCCACAAGGGAGAGGGGCCCAAACCCACCATCGCACACAGGTAGGGGACAGACAGGTTTCAGCTAGCAGCGCCCTCTTCTGGTTGCGCTCGATTTATCCTTTGTCCCCTGAAGTGCAGAGATTATCAAGTGTGACTTATAGCCTTTCTAATTATAACATTTTAATGACTGTCTGTGAATCCATATCCTAGGGACTTTAAGAGTAAGAATGTGTTGCTTCGAGATGATTTAACTGCAGTCATTGGCGACTTCGGGCTCGCTGTACGATTTGAACCAGGAAAACCTCCAGGAGATACTCATGGCCAGGTATGAAATGAGTCCCTGCGGCTTCAATGTGCTGTGGCACTGTCCACATTTAGCATGAAATAGTATTTGGTGTCACCGTTTTTATATTGGGTAAAAATGAATCATAAATACACATGTTGCTTCATTTCCTGTCTTGTTAGGTGGGTACGAGGCGTTACATGGCTCCAGAGGTGCTAGAGGGAGCCATTAACTTCCAGAGGGACTCCTTCCTGAGGATAGACATGTATGCCATGGGCTTGGTGCTGTGGGAGCTCGTGTCCCGTTGCTCAGACGTTGACGGTGAGTCGCGTAGTGCCGGTGAAAGGCCGCCGTACGCCAGCTTCAACCTAATAAAGGAACTCTGTGTGGGAAAGTTGAGCCTAATGCTGCTCTAGTGACTTGAAGTGACCTCTGTGTCATACTTTCCATCGTGCCGGTCTTCAGGTACGGTTGGCGAGTACATGCTGCCCTTTGAGGAAGAGATAGGCCAGCATCCCTCCCTGGAGGACCTTCAGGATGTGGTTGTGCACAAGAAGATGCGTCCAGTCTTCAAGGACTGCTGGTTCAAACATCCTGTGAGTAATTGTGGAGGAATTGCTCCTGCACATTCAACAGCAATGCCAGGATGTCAGACATCCTCCTAATTAGCTCAGCCCAGTAACGTGAGGACAGACTTCTGTCTATTTCAGCACAGTTTTATATAAGTAGTCTGCAGAATAAACTAGGCTTTAATAAAACAACAATCATATTTTAGGGTTTGAGCCAGATGTGCGAGACCATCGAGGAATGCTGGGACCACGATGCTGAGGCGCGATTGTCGGCCGGGTGCGTGGAGGAGCGCATTGGCCAGATTTCCAGGACGATCAGCAGCACTACCTCAGACAGCCCCGTCTGCATTGTGACGTCTCTCACCAACGAGGACCTACCTCCCAAAGAGTCCAGCACCTGAGGGGGGGGGGCATCAACCTTCACCTGAGCTCCTGACTTTTTAGTTTTTCAAACCCAAACTCAGCGGATCCCCGTGAACATTTACAAACGACGACGACTAGCAACTTGAATGCAGCTGCTGTGTTATCTCAAAACTGGTATATTTTTGGTTTGTTTTAATGTTTTTGGTGTTTTTAAGTTGGATTTTACTAACAAATCCATCTGCTGTAGTTTTAAAGTAGTACTAAAAATACTATGCGATGGGCACGTGATGATGCCTATGTGTCAAATCTTAAATATTGTCATTACCTCATGTATTTCTTTTGTGTTAGTCTGTTTTATTACCTCATGAGTTATCTTTTTCATTTTCCTGTCTCGGTCATGATCGTCTGCGGCCAAATGAAACGAACCTTTGCTCCAAACCTCGGACGACGTGCTGCACACCTCGGAGGAACCGTTATGAGACTGTTAGACAAAATACATTCATCTTCCTCAGGGGTCAAAGCTTCTCGAATTTTAAACTCGAGCGTGCTCCCTTATTTTAAACCTGGGAATGCCTCAAAGTGGGAGGGGGTAAACAAGCAGATGAAAAGACCTGGAGCACAGCTGTTTTATTGTAGGGATGGGAGCTAAATAGGAGCTGAGCAGATGCATCGGACATTTTGAACTTTTTAAAAATTCAGGACAAGCATCTTGTCCAAGGGGAACTACCTCTCAGGTATCCAGTAAGCTTCTTTGGATTTTTTTCTTTAATTTGAGAGCCAAGCTATCCAGCTAGCTGTCATGGACATATTCCTGGATTTCTTTGTTTCCTACTTGTCGAAATTCAGAGTTACTCCTTTGCCAGTGCCAGGGGCATTGACGGATGCTGTCTGGAGTTGCAATGTTACACGTTCTCTTTTTTTTTTTTTTTTTTTTAAACTTGTCTGTGTGTGTACATGTACATATGTGTGAGAGTATGAAGAGTAAATGGTATGAGACGGCTGGAGAGCATGTTTATGAAATGACAACCCTGAGCAGGTAGTTGGGGTTTATCCTTGTGAGGGCCATACTTGAGTAAGCAACATGTCTGTTTTTTTAATTTTCAGGGGTGTTCGTTCGATAGACTCAGACACTAATCCCCAGATACCTCAGTCACTGTACGTCATGCAAGGAGAGCTCAAATGGTTGCCTTTGTCTCAAATGCAATGCCATAGTTGTACCATAACATGAATACCATACATTGAATGTCTGTTATGCTGCTGTGACTATTCCAGGATACTCAAGGATTTGTAGATGTACATGTCTTCTATGTTCATATAACTCTAACGTGATCATTATCCATGATATTTTGTGAGGCTAATATTCTTTTTTTTTCCCTTCTTCATTATTTTGACTGGGTAGGCTCTCAGCTGCTTACTCCTCCAGACTGACCTCAGATATTCTGACAAGTACCTCAGGCTTTTTCTACATGTATATCAACTTGTGTTATGTATTTTCTTGTGTTTTAGTAGTTGAGATATTTTATTGCCTATTGGCCTCTTTGTCTGTGGAGTTTTTTTTAATGGAGCCTGACAAGTTTGTCACGGTGTCAATGCTGTAAAAAAAAAACACTAAAAGAGAAGAGGCAGATTCTTGTAAATAGACGTGTACACACAGTTGCCGAACACTGATCTGTTTGTTTTTTAATACAAAATCAGGGTATTACTGTTCTCATTTCACAGAAACAGGGATTTCCACCTCTGCATATTTAGAAGTCGTTTTGACAACTAGCCCTGTGATTATATATACATATATATTTTCAGATTTTTCATTAATGGTGATTGTGTTACTGTTTATGAATAATGGTATCAGTTCCTCTGGGTCAGAAGCTGTGTAGGTAGCACTTGCATTAGAAAGCTTAGTATGAATATCATCACACAACATCAAAAAAAGCCCTAATGGTTTGGTGCAGGTGGCTTCTGTGATTTGCCACTTGTTTGAAATGCCAGTTTGAACAGTATTACCTCAATATTAACCTGCTGATGTGATGTTTATTACTGTACAGTGATAGTTTAGCCACGTTGGACAACACAAGCTCATCTGTTGTGCTTTGGTTAGTGCTGTGGAAAGATGGTGGTCCTCAACAGTGGTCTGTAACGCTTGTTCCTGTGCAGTTTTGATAAAGAATGTGTGGAGGATAAAAAAAACATCAATCAATATAAAATAATGTGTTTAGTGTTTGGAAATCATCCACGTCTGTAACCACAGGATTGATTTTCTTAATGGAGCCCCATTAGGAGTAATGTAAATGGTGGCATGTGCGTGGTCCAAGGGTCCAGCAATATTTATTATACAGCAATAGTCATTTCAGCATCATAAGTCATTCAACTCAGCTGTGACTTAGCAGTATCTTCTGCAGTTCAATAAAATAATTCTCATTGCATCTAGATCGTGTTCAAACTAGGACGGGTTAAAGCGTCCCGATAGTACAGTGCTTTGAGTTGAACGTGACCCAGGTGCTCTCACTTATTGTGCCAGGAAAAAACACACACACACAACGTTCACGTAGGAAAATCCGCCGTGATCAGTTGCTTCCAAATGCTGTCTTACACCCAGCTCTTCTGAACAGAAAACCAGTTACCTCATGCAGTACCTCGTTAGTAACACTAACACAAAATCAGTGTCATCTTAAAAAATAACAAAAAAATCTATTATTGTGTATATATTTACAAGACAAATGTAAAGGTTTTTCCTTTTCATGTGTGAGTCCTGTGAATGCAGAATCCTCTCTTTTTATTTGCAGTCAAAGTGTTGTTCATTTTTTGTAGCGTGGATGGACGTTTCACTAAATTTTGTGACCTTCCCTGTTTATGTGAACTGTGTGTATGTACAGTGTGTCTGTGTGTGTGTGTTGGTTGGCTTCACTACAGCAGTATGAATGGTTGGTAACTGTGCGTTGCAATGCTTAGAAATATAAACTAGATGAGAATTCAACCATCTTTTGTATATTAAAATAAATACAAATGCTGATTAACCATGTAAGCAGAATTCTTTGTGTATTTTTTGCAGGTAACCAATCACAAAAACAAACTGAAAAACTTTTTCGTATTCTCAATAATAATTTTTTTTATAATCAAACTACTATAGGCGTTGCTACCACTACCTGTAAATAAATATATTTTAATTATTTAGCTATTGGATTAATAACAGACACTGTCTATGATCATAGACTGTGTGGGAGTTTCACACACGGGTTCCGAGGAGCAGTCGTTATTGTACAGGGAAAAGAGTAGTGGGCAGAGGACACACCCCTGCGGTGCGCCGGTGCCGATCTGTAGCGTTATAGGCACACAAGTATGTTTTAAGGAATAGTCCTCAATGTAATTTTTCAAGCCTGTCTCACAATACGTTTAGGAATATGCTTACTAAATATGGTAAATAACTTTAGACAGTATTCGAAAAGTAGTTATAATTCCAAAACGTCCGAGAGACCCTGAAGGCATCACAACTCCATTCCGTTTGACATGTGCTAGCCAATGACAACGCGCGACGGGAGTCACGTGACGAACCAACTCGTAAATTGCGATTGACTTGAGAGTTGCCGATAGTCGGCTACTTGTCGATGTACAGTGATTAGAAGCGGACAAGTTTGTTGCTCTTGTGGAGTTCCTCTTCTCCTCCAGCGGCTTCTTACGGTCACCGTTAAGCAACGTTGCGTTTGACCCGCGAGTACATTATGTGTGTGAACTGCCGAGCAGGTGAGTTTAAATAGCGTTTTTTTAGCTGTGCCAGCAAAGCAGTTTATGACCCGGGTCGACTTTTTTAGCTAGTAACAGCATCACTTTCCACCGTAAACTGTCCTAAAAAGATATGAAAGTCAGCTTTTTTGGAAATGTAATCGGGGAAATTATTTTTAAGATGTTTATATCATTTGTAAGTTTAGCAGTAGAATCCCGCTGGATGGAGATACTCGGTAACTTTTTTTAAAACAACCCCTAAGCTAGCAAACAAAATAAAAGCTGTTGTCTATAAAATAATTACCCTAATGGCAAACCAAGTCAAATTAAAGCTGAATGTGTTACTAAGAGTAAGCAAAATGTGTTTACTGTAAACTCGGTGCTTGAGACGCAGCTTAGTAGAGTTAACTATAAGAAGGGTGAAGTTAGAGTAAAATCCTAACTCTTTTTAACGCATGTGACCACTTTTAATCGTGGCTGACATTTGAGCAAAACATCCACCATAAACACTCAATCCTCACCTCCCATTTTTCTGTGCTCCAGCGGTCCGGGGGCCACAGCGGTGTGCTGCGTTCAGGGGCTAAGGGTCCTGCGGTACCACCTGTGAAGTGTGGCAGCTGCACTGGCTGCTGGGATGCTACGGAAGAACAGCAGCAGCAGCAGCGGTGGCGATGAGACGAAGCGCACCCAGGGTCTGCCACAGCACACCTCCAAACCCCACGCCAGGTCCGTGTCGGCTGGATCCACCCAGACCCTGGATGTGGGCCGCAGCTCCAGGAACCGCAACCCTTTAAGCAGCATGGGGTTGACGTCCACTCTGACTGGGGCGCCAGGAGTCGACCCGGAGTACGTAATGCAGTTAGTGAATGACGTGCGGTGGTTCGCTGATGTGCTGCTCAACCTCAAGGATGCTTTGCAGAGTAAAGGTAGGTTCGGGAACAGGCGTTAATGTGGAGGGGGTAGACATGATCAAAACAGGCCAATGAACCCACTTTTTTTCACTCTGAGCTGAACGTTTTTCTTTGACTCATAATCAAACCAGCACTGTCATTATGCTTTGATGCTTTTCAAGCCATGAACCACCAAATGTAGTTCGACTCGGGAAGCACTTCAGGTGACATGCCCAGGAATGCTGTGAACTTTGGGAAGTAACAGACTGATAATTACAGCACAACTTTGCCATTGTGAAAAACAGCCAGAGCCACCTGCGGAGTGTCAGTTAATAGTGTGATAACAGCCTCGCTGCTGACACCCTGGAGGGCTTGCAGTCTTGTTTGCGTCTTAATTACCACACTCACCCACACGCCACTACATACACGCGAGTACGAGTCGAGCAGACACAGGTTACTTTCTTTCCGTTTTTCTCGCTTGGTTTTGATGGTTTAGCGCTTGTTTGCAGACACTCAGCCTACGCAAATGCAAACGTAGTGTTTTACCTCGATTTGGCGGTGACCTAGGCATGCTTACACTGTTGTTGTGTGGGTGCAACTGTTCCTATTTTACAGTTTCAGTCAATCTGTGTTATAAGAGTTTCGAATGACTGTGGACACTATACAGTGTGTGGGAAAATGGAGTACTTAGATTTTGAGTGACTTCAGTGTCTTCAGGAAATTGCATCTGTTTGAGGTGCTCTCTTTACTGATCATGCATAATAGACATTATTCTCTCTATGATTTTGCTTGTGCCTTTTATTACCTATATATAAAGTTATTCCTTCTATAGAAAAAACATGCTCACTATTAAACCCACCACTAGTCCTACTGTGGTGCTTAAAGACATAGCTATGCACATAAACACAGGGGGCACTACTGCAGGCCTGGCAGTGGGAGTGAGTTCTTCAGCCATTCCTGTAGCTGTAGGAGTGAGTCTTGGCTTGTGTCGTGCTGAGTGTTGCTCTGACCCATCGGAAAAACATTTGGGTTATTTGCCTCCCTCCTGTACAGAGGCTCTTATTCAGCAGGTGGGGATGAAACCATACCCTGTGGCCTATAATTTGATCCAGGTATTTGTCTGTTGGATTAGTGGTATATTTTTGTTTTGCTTTCCTGTGAGACACAGACAAGTGTTTAGTATAACTCAGACAAGATGCAAAAACAGTATTTACAGTGTACTATGAGAAGTATTTAATTACCGGCCTTGTTCTAATTGCTGTTTTTGACATAGACCCATCACTTGACCGAACAGTCCAATTTAAATCTAACAGGTGAGCCATGTTGCTTTAGAGCTGTATTTAATTAAGCATGTCAACTATGTATTTGACAACAATTGAGTGTAGTTTTCATCAATTATCTCTAATTAAACACAACAAACCACACACATGGCTGCGCACCCTAAAAAGACTGTTCAACATTAATAGGAGTGTACACCGTATGAAAATGTGGGTCAGTTGCGAGGTTGAGCTTTCCTATGTGCTGGTGTTGTGATTAGCAGCATGTGTGAAAAAGACAAACGGCACGTTTCCGTGTGGATGAGGAAAGCTGTGGGGGTGGTGGAGAGGAGATTAACAAGGCACATGCAAGCGCTTACGTTATGCCTTGCAAATTTGGAAGGGCCTGTTACTGGAGCACTGTGCGAATGCTGACACAATGCTTTTCACTCCTGCGAGGTGTGTGTCCTGTTGAGATCTGGCTGGCTTGAATTCCCTTTGGTTTGACTCAGAGTGTGTTATGTTGCCTCTCATGCAGGGAAAACTATGTGGAGGGTTTCCGCCTCAGAGATGCTCATGAAACTGCGTTCATACCCACAACTTCACAGCTATCGATTCCCTGGGGTCATATTCTGTTGCAGTTTACAGTTTCTTTTTTAACCTAGGTATGTGATAAAGAACTGTTGCCTAACAACAGTTGGGCTGTCAAATCATGTAGCCCAAGAAATAAATTAGATTTATGCTTTGAGCGAGTAGTTCATATCTGCCTTCATTTCTCTGTTGTCTCCAGATGTATCAGATTTCTTTTAGAAACTTACTTCAGTTGTACTTAAAACTATATTTGATTGTTTAATTATAATTTGGTTAAAAAATAGCTGCCATTTCCAGTTGACCCATGGTGGTAAGTTTTAAGTGGTGGTGCGTCAGTGGTTATCTGACAGGTTCCCATGAATCATTGCTTACTTCCCCCCAAAAATGAGTCAACCCCAGCTAGCTCCTGTGAGACTGGTGCTTATTGGTGTTTAATAGAGTAATGCTAAGCCTGAAAATATGTTGCTCTAAACTAAAGCAAATAGTCACTTCATGGCCTTGTTCTAAAAGATGAACAAATTACAAGTAGAGTATGAGCTTTTAATATTAACTGGAGGCTTTGGTTTAAGTCTGTAATTCTTTGCAGCTTGGTTAATGGTTGTAATCAGGATAAAAAAGGAGTCCCCCACACACAGCAGAGCTGCTGTCCCCCTCCCATCCCCCCACTCTCCTGCATGCTCCGCATTCCTTTAGAACAAATGTTCACTTGTAGCTATAGTGCCTTCAATAGACTTATGGTAAGTTTCAGGCACAGTGAGTATAAAAATGCTGCTAAAATAAATCCAGTTTTGATTTTGGCCTCCCAAAGGAAGAATTTCTGTACTACAAAACAAATGAAATGCAGTAAATACTGTGACTGACTGGTTCCTGGCGGATCAGTAAACTGTGTTTTGATCTAAACTATATATTACAATATTTACTTTCTTAACCTTTCTTACAAAACGCATCACACTAGGCACAGTTGCTTCATCATTTTGTTTTGCTTTTGTTTCAGCTTCTCGGTTTGTTGTATTTTTCTCCTAAATGTGTTAAAACCTTTTCCAAGTAGCTCAGTGGTTCGTCCTTATTATCAAGCCAAAAAAGTTTAGGAATGCGTGTTGAGAAATGTGCGGTGGAGATTATGGATAGTGTTCAGTCCAACAGGCCATAACTAACTGTTAACTTTAATTTCTTCAGAACACACTTCATTATAAGAACGCTGCCTGGAATCTAATGTCCTTAAAGTTTCTTTGCTCAGGAGAATCCAGGTTATTTGTTCCTTGTAGCCTCAGGTGGAACAGAAAAATGAGTGTAAAACAAATTCTCAGCATTGTTGCAGAACATGCGGTTGATACCGGATTTGAACAATTATGTTTTATGTGATCTCCCATATTCTCAACCCTTCTGTCAATCCAGACAAAGTGCTCCTTTGGCCGTTAAATGGCCTTCTGTGTCTGTAAACGAGGAGAAACATGTTAAGGTGACTCACATGTCCTTGTTCCAGCAGACTGAGATTTCGTTTTCACAGTTGGTGTCATCATGACATGACATGACTTTGAACAATGCAGTTAGACTGGAGTGCTGCCAGATGTGTTTAACGCTGCCAACCTGTTAACTGTGTTGTTGTCAGAAAGGCAGACTCCTCTCTGAGACTGGATATTATAAAAATGCCAACAACGTGTTGGGGGGAGGCTTGTTCCCTTGATAATGATTTTAACAAAGTTGCGTATTCCTGGACCTGTTTTTCTTTCAGCTCAGCCTTTCATTGGTTCAGTATGTGGAGTCAACTCAAAGATTGAAGCTATGTTTGATGGCTTATTACAGTAAATGCTGTCATTATATTCCATCCATGCTTTTTTTTTACTTCAATGACACTGGATCTTGAATTTACCCAGAATAAAGACTCCCTTTAATGCCATTGAAAGGCACCAATTGCTTAGTGCAAAATATACACAGCAATCGCGACCACAAATATCTGCTCTTCTCACAGAAGTGTCCCTGTGCCAGCTCAAGTGGCTACTTGCGGGTGGTGCCTTCAATCGAGAGAAAAGCGGAGTTCTAGCACATAATGGTTTAATGGCCCGCTGCTCTTAGGAGAAAGAAAGGAGAGATTTGTTGGGCACTAACTTTCCCCTGTGATTCTGAGGGATGTTTTTGTGCAATCTTGTGGTTGGGATGTGTTTCCTGGGGTGGGATTTATGGTTATGGGCTTGGGATGTTTGTGCAGGACATTGGTCATGGCGAGGGGTGGATTGGCCCGTGGAGCTGCTCGCTAGCAGGGTCACTTGGTGATTGCTGACCTGCTGAAATTTATATCTGCGGATGAGAGACCGTGCGGAGGCCCACGTCTCATGAGCCAGACTGCATTTTTTTTTGTATCTAGTTGTTTTGTTTTTGCATCTACTCACCTTCAACAGGAACACAATAATGCATGTCCCAACACATTCCTCAGTTCTCACATAATGACTCAGTCCTCTTGCTCAAGAGCGTAGTATCCGACTCACATTCCCATGTTGTAGTACTGTAAGTGACGTCATTCATTCAGGTACGTGAGGACTCATCCGTAAAACCTCCAACTGCCAACTTGCCTGTGTGAAGTCATCCACGTGTGCACGTCTAACAAAAACAGCTTTTCTTTGCTCCTTTAACTGTCAGTGATTCAGTTAATCTTGGCTAACGTTACTATAGATTGACTGTATTATTTAAGTTGCTGTCACCTGCTTGAAGGCCTCCAAAGTGTAGGAGCAATTAGCCTGACTGTGGAGCCCAGACCTCCCAGGCTGAAGCTCCCTGACACACTGAGCCCTGGTAGCTGTTTATGGAGCCGCCGTCTCTGCCTGTGTGGTGCCTGGCTTTCGTTCTCTCTCCAAACAAGGCGTGGGGAAATCTGGACAGGCGACCCAGCAATGCAGCGTGTGTTTGGACAGGGGGGGAAATTGGTGTTTGGAGATGGAATCCTGACCAAACAATTCCACCTGTCGCAGATAAGGTTGCAGGCAGTTTAACAATGCAAACGGAGTCTGTTACAGTGAGTGTACTCTCCCCTGGCCGTGGGCTCTGATTGGAATGAACTGGGGGCTGAGTTGTAGCTTATTTAGTCCAGGTCTATCTGTGGAAATGACAAAGTGTCCAGTTCTATTAGGAGCGTCTGCGCTGCCAAGGTCTGCACAGAGAACACGTGTGGAAGGAGGTAATTAAATACACATCAGAAAGTCGCGACGTTCGACAACAGCATCAACAGCTGCACCAGGTGTGAGTCTGTCATGCCGCCTGCCTCTAGATTCAAAGAAGACAAACGCTGGGATGCTGATGGAGAAGAATGACTTCCTCTACCTTTCAGTACAGCCTGCAGCTGTTCTCCAAGCAGCGCCTTGTCTTCAGCGTGTCCGAGGCTTGTTTCATGTCGAACAGATTACGTGTCCAGACGGGTCAGCTGAGTGCCTGCTGCTATCGGTGCTGGGGGTGCGGGGGCAGTAACCTCTGTCAGGCCACCTGAAGATCTGGATTAGAGTGCTCTTTCTTTTCTCGAGGCACAATGGGATCCACCCCACACACAAGAATTCAGTGGGTGACATTAATGAGAGTGTCTGAAACATGTTGACATCATTAAAGTGGAATTCAACATGATTCACAGCCTTTACAGCCACACGTCTAAAGGGGATAAATAGTGGTGGTTATTCTTTTAGTTTTATTGTTGTATTGCTTTTCTGACCTTGATATTTCTAGCCATTTTTCATATTATAAGTGATTCATTCACTGATTTCTTTACTTCTATAAATTATTTATGGCTATATGCCATACCGTGTCTTGCTAAAGTGCTGTGTTGGTTTAGAAAGTTGGAAACTTTTTTAGGTTAGATTTTCTAAACAGACGTAGGTCTCCACTGAATTGCGGCTGAGACACCAGCTTATCACGCCACTGTAAAGAAAGACTAGGAGGCCTTGATCTGCTTTGGCATTGACAGGGGGTCTTCATTTAAACAATGTGGCCCGGCCTTTTGTCTTTGTGCTGTTACCTACATCACAACAATGCCGTGGCCCCAACAATTACCAGCACGTTTCCACCCAGCTTTTTCACGCCATTGTTGTGACACAACCACTCACTGCTGAGTGTCACCGGCTTTCCCTCGGATGTCTCACGCTGCGCTGAGCACAGATCCTCTCACACAATTCATAGGGCCACAGTGATGATCAGTATGAGCTGCCACGTGAAGTTTGACCTTAATTAACTGTGATCTAAGAAGCCTGATGGCACACATACTGTGCTGCATTGCATATGTAAAAGAGGAAGAAAAAAACAATAATCCATGCAGGCTCATGCAAATGTAAAGAATAGAACCTCCTTATTGACACATTGATTTGTTTTAATTCCCATTATTAGTATTATTATATACTAAAACAGACTTTTTATGTTTAGAGGCATGTAACATGCTGTGGTCTCATTAGTGTGGGCTTTATTGTGTGTATCATTTATTGAAATTGCTGGTTGTTGTTTTTTTGCGTGTGCATCTCTTACAGCATTCTGACTTTGCACAGTGGGGCTATTCGTAAAACCTGGCAGCAAGTGAAAGTAAACAACGCATACAGCCAATAGCAGTTAATATAAAAAGGCCTTTTTGGCTCCGAGCATCACTCTCAGTCTTTGTTGCCACAACATCATAGCTGTTGTTGTTTCCTCACAATTTGTGCTGCGCTCGTTGTTCAACACAGTGAAGTAAGAAAGGAGTTAGCGAAATGGGTGATGCTCTTTAACTTGAGTGCTGTGATGTATAGTCATGCAAAGTACAGAAGGCGTGCATTTAATTAGGGCATATTCTAAAGAGCAAATCACACACGTCTTTGATAAAAGCTTCAAACACCTAGAGCTAACCAGAAATACCCAGATGACCACAACTAAGGAGGAGGGTTCAAAGGTAGGGGAGGACTTTTTAATGAAGGCCCTTTGTCAGAACTAGAAGGGAGCGAGACTTCAAAGTGTGTGTTGCTGGGTCAGTGACCTCTCAGTGGCCTTGGGGCAGACAAACAGGTGAGCTCACAGTTCTACAGGACGCCTTCTTTCTAATCCTGCGGGGGGGGTGACGATGGGGACATGGGTCGCTTAGCGTCAGAAGAATTCAGTATTTCCACCTGATACTTGCTTAGCTTTAGTATTTTACAAACAAAAGTGTAATCAAGGATGTCCTTGATGTCTCAGTGCTACTTCTGTCATATTTTACATCCATCACCTATTAATTAGTGGTTATGCATATTTATAAGAAAGGAGTAGAAAGGCTAGCACACACACAGGCTTTCATTTCCACTCCCTCTGTACTTCCTTTTAACGATCCATTAAACTCTCTCATCTCACCATGGGGCCTGGTGGCTTGGCCTTGATAAGATTAAAAAAAGGATGACTTTTCTGTTTCCAGCTGGTGGTTCTTCGTGAGTTAGACATGAACTCTCCTATTATGATGTCTTCTTGACTCCAGGTGTCACATGAATGTGTTTATTTGATTGAACTATCAATGTCATTAAACAATCTTCCATATTTTACACTCTTAATTATGCAGAATTAAACAATTCCAGGATCTAGGCAAAAGATCTGTTTTGTGAAAGCACTTCTTTTCAGGATCGCATTCTCTATAACCCAATAACTAACGGACTATGATAGAAATGAGGTAATCTTTTGTGCATGATTTTTCTCCCACAGCGTCACATTTTTAAAGCCTTGTTGGCGACAGAACTGCAAGCTCTACCTCAGCTTTTCTCAACACTAACAAAGCTTGTTGAAAAGTGACATATTTGTACAACAGGACTTCAGTCTGCTCTAAAATTAAAACAGTTTATTTATTCAGGGCTGCAATAAAATGTCATATATGTGACTTGTAGTTGTTATGTCTAACTCCGTACAGCAGCTGAGGACATTTCTATATACAGACTTTTGCTGCTTCATTTGCACACAGAAAAAGCACTGATCACTGTATGCATCAGCTACACTGGTGTGGAAATGTACAGCATGTCTGAGGGAATGTAACCTGTTTACAATACATGTGCCACGATGTGTCAACTTCCTCTGTTCAGGGTGTCGTTCTCTGCCTGTAAGAAACAGAAATGTTGCGTCACTGTAGTTTTGTGCGGCCGAGTTTGTCACCGTCTCTCAACCACAACGGCCTCTGTCTTCTAGCTTTTATCTGGCACAGCCAGGCACAAAGATAACGCGTAACAGAACATGCACTGTTGTTTTGTTTGCCCTGAAGTGAATTGACTAGGTTAGAGAAAAATGACAAAACGTCTGATACGTATAGGCAAGAATTTTGTGTGGCAATGGCATAAGGAATGCCAAGAATTAATGTGACGTTGGCGAGCGTGTGACTCAAAGTGCAGTGTGGTTCTGCTGACTGACTTTTGTTTCTGTTTTAGACCATGTAGAAGACCTTCAGAAGGTGGTGCAGGAACGTTTGGCAGAGTTGCTCTGCGTTCTTAAGGCTGTTATTGGAAAACACCAGACCCTTAACTCAGTGGACATCCTGGGAGCAGCTGGCACAGTCATTGCCAAGGTGAAAGGTCAGTAGCAGCACAATGCAGTGCATGGGCACAGACTGACGCTGACTGACTAAAGCGCTCACGAGTCACCGATGACTTATTTCAAACCTGGTTCAAGCAAAGGGTCTGAGTCGGACCGCTGTGGGAAAGATTCCACAGGAATCCTTTATTGATCTTTGCTCAGTTACAGTTGGCCTGGAGTTTTGTTTCTGTAAGGCTGAGTGAGAGGTAATTATTCCTCCAACAACAGTTCCATTACCCATCTCCCGAATGAATATAAACAAAGCGGATCTCAACTCACGAGTTCATCTGATAAATTCAAAATGCACAGCAAGGGTAATGGTTCAATTGACTTGCGTACAAGAATCTCTACAGTGGCGACTAGACGACTGTAATTTGCATTCCATATCGCCGTGACCACGGAGGCCCCTCGCTGCCACTTGTAGCCTGGCACACCCCATTCTTCATTCTTTCTCATACTGTGGGCTAGAGGTTGTCTGACAGCTCACCTGCTCTATCGTAATATCTGAGCTCTTCTATGCTCAGAATGCAAATAGGAAACAAAAGAAAAGCTGGAGTCAAGCCACCAGTACTGGGTTTCATGGATGACTACTATCTACTGAGCCAAAGTTGCCCCTTTACATAGGCCCCCTCCAAACAGGCTTTTTGAATTGCCGGAAAATCACACCTAGGAGTGTTATTGTTTCTTCTCTACAAGGAAGGTTCTGGCCTTACTGCTGCCTTGAAAGTCGCTTGCAAATTCTCCTGTCCACAAGGGGGTGCCTTACTTCACCGCGCTCCCCTCCTGATCTGTGCCAAATGGCCAGCAGGTAACACAAGTGTGACACATCCAGCAAGCCAGGGAGAGACTGAAAGACTGATGAATCAGACATGCTGGAGATGAAGACTCAAAGGCTGGATGATAACAGGCCTTATGTGCCTCGCCGTCTTCAGCGCGTCGTGTCGTCACTCACGTTGCTCTGTGATAGACGGTCACGACACCTGAGGCATTTGGACATCTGCCAGGATTTAATGGAAAAAAACTCCTTTTCCTCCTTCTGCTCTAAACACATGGCTGCCTAACCAGTTTCAAATGCAATTTCTATGTAGTCCTTATCCACTCCAGCGCTTCTCTTCCTGTTGTTTTTAATTTACCACCGCACACATTTCTATTAATCTGAGGAATGTCAAGCGCTTGATCACAGAGCAGGGTGTTTCATCCTGGAGACAATTGCTGTCGCATCGCCCATACTTATTCTCTGCTGCTGTCTCTCTGAATGTGTAATTTTTGCAATGACTACAAAAAGAAGCTTCCCTGGTCACATTGCACGTCAGTTTTCCTCCTCCTTCTGAAAACACTCCAATAAAAGCATCGAACTCTTCAACCCACTGAATTTCTCTCTTGCTCTTAAACAAGAAATCGTGCTGCTTAGCGGCGTCTTCCTATATATTCATTTAAATGTCCTTTAGGCTATCCTTACTAATAAATCCTATTTATTTTTTTAAATCAACCTTTTTTCGAGATTCTTCACTACATGGCCCCCTCTACTTAAACGATTACATTTCTATCTTTCGATTGTGACCAGGGGGCAGAGCTCTGGAATCATTGTTATGAGACCCACAGGATGTCCTGAGGAAGAAGTCAGCGCAGAGTTGTACTCTAGCATTCAGGGCCAGGGAGGTGCACTGCAGGGAGACTCGCAGGACTGTGATAGTCTCCAAAAGGCTCACCTCAAACATGGGTCGCCGCCCCAGCACCGAAGCCCATGACACGTCTGTCCTCATTCTTACGATAGGAATTAGTTAGTTAGCCGCGGCTAACTTTGACTAAAATTGTTCTGCAAATGGTGGATCTATTTGGAGTGACATTTGAGGTAACTCCTGGTTACCGGCCAACACCAGGTGACAGAGTCAAAAGGTAAGCCTTCTCACGTTCGTCTGCGCTGTTACATGTTGCAGAACTCGAGCTGTGCTTCCTGTTGTGGGGCAGACAGGAAGCTCTCAGCTTTGCATGTGTCTTTTGGTTCCTCTGATTGCTTTCTGCATATGTCCTCTTGCTGAGCAAACTGTCGAGAAGAGAAGCGCAGTGCATTCATTCTCAAAGGTTTTGATGGCATTACGTTCCTGAATCGCTGGATGGCGCGTGGTCAGTAGATCTCTTGGTGTTCGTCGTGTACGAGTGTTTGCCACTCTGCCATCGATCAACATGAAAGATGACCTATGGGATTACAACACGTCTGAACAAAGGAGGGAAAATTTGGGATTGTTTTTGAATATTCTTTGAACATCCATCCTTGAAGACCTTTGAAGCTGTTCCAGATTTTTGATTCGGTAGGAACACGGACCGATCTTACTTGTCACTGTGCTCAGGAAGTTTGACTTTTGGTTTGTCATCTCTCACTTAAAACAACTTTAACCCTTCCAGGGGAGATGAACCACTCCCTACAGGAACAAAGTCGTTAACTTCAGTCCCAACTATTTATTGCAACTAGAAAACCTAAAGCAAGACAAAGACTGTGATCAATTATTGTTACAGCTAGTTCCTTACATGTGCTGTTTTCAGCTGGTGTTCAATTGGACATGTAACAGTTTTATTCTGTCTGTCTTTTTATCACTCTACACAGGCATTAATTTCAAGGAAGTGAACACAGAAAACAAATCTGTATTTGGCGAGATAAACACATCCATTGACACTTTGGCTTTCACGTTCGGCAATGTGTGAGTACAGTTTTTGTTATCCTTTTCAACAGCACGCTTTTATTACCGTTTTGTGTTTGGGAGAAAAGGTCAACTTGATGAATAGAGTGTGTGATCGTATCAAACTGTACATTTGACACACATCTACTGTACGCATCGACTCCTCAGAGTTTCTGACTTCCTTATGGGAGATGTGGACAGCAGCCCAGGGTTGGGGGTCCCCCAGACCAGGAGAAGCAGGGTGAAACACCGTCTTTGTTTATTTAGCTTCGTTTTGAACCCTGGTCATTTTAAAAAAGGGTTTTTTTAAAGTCTGTTTTTCTTGTTGCAGTCGTTTGACAACCTCTCTGTGGATCCTGGGGTCTTTGTCTCAGAGAAAAGTGACCTTGTGGGTAAGTGACCTTTTAACTCTGTGGAAAATAAATGAATTCTTGAATATAATGTCTATTAGTAGCTGCTTTATACAAGCATTTAATGTTTTCAACGCATATTGGAGTGTCAGCACAAGAGTTGACCGAGTGATTTAGGCTTCTGACTTTTGAATGCCTGAGGTAGACCCACCCTAAACCTCTGCTTCCACCTCTGTTATTTCTGCTGCTTTTTTCATACTAGCTACTCGTTTTCCCTTCTCTCTCCACATATCTGACATTCCTTGCCTGTTTAGGAGTAGCTCTGTGTGGGATGGGAAACACATGGGGTTTGTGTTGAATCAGATGGCAGGCAGCTGGGAGAGGTGTAAGGCACCATAGCCACTAAAGAGAACGTAATGATGTCAGACTATTTTAAAAGATGCCCAACACTTTCATATCCTCCTACATTGTCAACTTCAATTACCCAAGTGTTTTGTCATTAATCTCCCACACACGTCTGTTGGGATGTTAAAACAGAGACTCATCAATCCCGTACTGGGCAATGTAGTGTTTTGATTGACTTTGTTTTGGTATGTGTATCTCTTCTGCTGACTCCACAGGCCCAGAGGTACCATTGTCACGGGAGGAAGAAGTAGACTTGTCTTTGCTGAAGAATGATAGCGGCGTGGAGTCTGCTCTGCTCTATGCTAAGGCCTCATCCAAGTATATCAAAGACCTTCTGGCCTTGATAGAGAAAAGACTGGCCATGGGTAAGACACTGAGCCTAGTGGCAATGCACTGGGATGTAGACGAGCATTAATGCAGGACATCATATAAGCTATTATGAGACATGATGTGATCATGGTCAACTTCCGACCTTTAGGTTTTTGTTGATATAAAACCATTTACTTTCATTACAATCTAACTAAAACTAATGAATTGAGCTGTTTATACATTTATTTGAAGCAGTTCATAAATGGACCTTTGAGTCACCGTCTTTGACAGTTAATTGAGGTTAGTGAGTTGAATTGGCCAAATGATTTTTGTACACTTTGCAGCCAGGCAGTCAAGGTGATGCATTCTTCAACAATAAACCTTTTGCTTCATACAGAATGAAGAATTTATTCCTTTATGGTTTAAGGCGAACTTTATTCAAAATATAGGAGCTATCGAGGTTATATAAAGTATTTATATGATGTTTGAGAATCTCTCAATGCATAACAAATCTAACTGGCCATACCAAGACAGCCTGATCGTGGCTGTACTCAGCATGCTGGACGTGTACTCGTGCTTTACCTGATTACATGAACAAGCAAACATGGTCCAGTGACTTTTACAGGCGTTTTTATTTCTTGTGTTTTTTTCTGTTTCAGATATTGAATATGCTAAAAACTATGTCAAAATGGCAGAAAATGCAAAGACAATAGCCAGTCAACAGGTAACCTAAAGGCCAGTTTTTAAATAGCGTTGTCTTCATTAATAATTTATGATACTGATATACTTCATCAATTTACACCTCTCTTTATGTAATTCCTCCTAGGACTACATGCCATTCAGTGAAATATATGTTTCCACATTCAAGAAAGATATTGAATACAACCAGCTCCTTCTTCAAGCTGCGATGGCTCTTCAAACCAATAAATTTATACAGGTAGGAGTGATGAGACGGCACCACTTGAGTCTGTTTCCCTACCTTGCCTCTAACCATTCTCAAAACATCAGCTGACTGGTTTGTTCTTTTTGTAGTATTACTCTGTATAAATACCAGCATCTCTTATGTAGGTAACAGCAGTATGCGCAAACCTTGTGAGCTTTGAAATAACCCATTGTAACTGCTGACCTTCCATCTGTTGTCAGCCTCTTCTGGCCCGCAAGAATGAACTGGACAAGCTGAGAAAAGACATCAAGGAGCAGTGGCAGAGGGAGCAGAAGAAAATGGTACTTGACATGTCTGCGTGGATGTAGACCATTCAAATGCTTTAGTTGTTATAATAACATGTATACTTAGCTCATCCACTGTAAATGTCAGCCAAAGGGCACTTTGACGTCAGCATAGTTAAATGATTCTATACAGTCTGCCAAAGCACACAATTGATTTTAATTGATGTCATCAGTGATGTCTAAGAATATATTTCAGGGATGGAAATAGCCATTTCCTACTCGAACTTCTACTTTCTCTGCAGCTTGTGTCTCATGTTTTAATCCCCTGGCTGTGTACACACTTCACCGTGTCACTTCACATGCAAGGCTGATCAAATACAAAGGCCTGCCTGATTATATTAATAAACAAAATCACATGGGCTTATGTGGCTGATCTGTGTGCTTTTGGCAGCAAGAGGCAGATGCGACCTTGCGTAAGGCAAGAACGCTGAAGGCCCAGAGGAAAGAGGAGTACCAGAAAGCCCACTCGTCTACTAATCGCTCCCAGGAGGAGCAGTTTAATAACGCTTCTAATAAACAGCTGGAGAAGAAGAGGAGGCAGCAGGAAGAGGCTCTGCAGAAGGTAAATGGAGGGAAAATGAGTCATTACAGCTGCGTATTCCTGCTAGTAGCATCTGTTGTACAGTTTACACTGTTGACCTGTATCTGCTCTGTTTCGGTCAGGCGGAGGAGGCTCAGGACCAGTACCAGAGCTGCGTGGCTGATGCTGGCATCAGGAGAATGGATCTGACCAATGCTAAACACACGATCCTGACACAGATCAGAGAGTTGGTCTACCAGTGTGACCTCACTCTTAAAGCTGTGAGTGGATAAGCCCATCTAAATGCATTCGTACGCTGACACGCCCTGACCAATGCTGGTTTATGATGTTCCACTCATGCACTCTGTTGTCTGTTCTTCTTCAGGTGACAGTGAACTGGTTTCAGATGCAGCATGCACAGATTGTGTCGCTTCCTGCCCACTACCAGGCCCTTACTGACAATGCTAAGTTGTACGAACCGGGGGACTGCCTTGCCGAGTTTGTCCGGAATTTGCCCAAAAATCTACCCAAGGAGCGTTTCCACTCGGACTCCGTCTCTTCTGATAGCACAAGGTACTGATCCCTGTAGATTTAAAACTGTGTGCAAACACACTGACGTCACTTTAAAGTACTTGGTCACAAGTCAGAAGGTTCATCTGGAACCAAAATCTTAATGTCCAATTAAACTAAGTGTTGTTTAAAAGACTGTGAAGTTGTCTTGGTTTGTTCAGAAGCAGTGAAACTATTGCTCGTTTTCATTCAAAGGTTTGCAAGATTTTGTTTGGTTTTTGTGAAGGAAGCTTTTCATTTAGGGATTAACTTTATTTGCGAGTGTCTGTTATGTAGAAGTGGAGTTGTACATTGGTTGGCAGGTTGCGTCCGACCATTTAAACGTTGCTTAGTTCTTCTTTTAGCGAAGGTAACAGTGAGTCAGAGTGGGAGGAAGTGAGCGAGAGCGCCAAGGAGAGACAGAATGCGTGTTGAATTTGTTGCCCTTCCTCAGGAAATATCTGTGGTGCAGGCTGAAAGCAGCAGGGTAGACTGTGAGCGTGAGAGTTTGGCTCCAGTTTCGAGCTGTCCTTAAGATTCAGCTTAGATTGTCAAAGCAGTGTTACACACACACACACACACACACACACACACACACACACACACACACACACACACACACACACACACACACACACACACGCACGCACACTAACAAATGCTTCACAGTTTCAGTTTCTTTGTACCAAGATTCTGGTAAGATAATTGATGTTGCTGTAGCAGCAAAGCTTTAATCACAACTTTTTACTTCTGTTGGTGTAAAGCTTCTGACAAATTTTGTGTTAGTGGTCAGCTAGTTCCAAGTTTCTGTTCCTGGTATTCTCTTTCTCTCTCTTTCTCGTGTGTGTGTGTGTGTGTGTGTGTGTGTGTGTGTGTGTGTGTGTGTGTGTGTGTGTGTGTGTGTGTGTGTGTGTGTGTGTGTGTGTGTGTGTGTGTGTGTGTGTGTGTGTGTGTGTGTGTGTGTGTCAGTAAATGCTCTGGTTGTTACTCAGTAGTAATCCATGGTAGAAATGTTGATACGTGGTGATGTAATGACGGAGTCCTGTCAAAGCTCACCAGATACATATAAGCTGCATATTACAGTAAACTCCCTGGCAGTTGGGACATAATTCTTCTTTGCCAGTTCAACTATTACACGCCGACTGTATTTTTTTCAGGTTTTTGTTCAATAAAAGGTCAGTGGGCAGCACCCACTCTTCCCACGGCAACCTGTCGCAGATATCGGTCACCTCCGGCGACGTGCTGAGCGGCGACGAAGCGGAAAGTTCTCATCAGCGACCGGCAAAGATAAGCGAGCAGAGGTCCAACAGCAGCTCTGACATCCGAGGTACATTTTAAGTCACACGTGTTTCACCTAAACATGAATGACCTGCTGTACATTTGATAAATATATGCAGACATTAAAGACAATGGCATATGATACACACTTTTACAAAAAAGAGGACTGACAGAGTGTGAGAAAAGTGAGTCAGCAATTTTACAAACTACAACTTTAATATATGTGATATTCTATTAAATCCTGAGTGATGTCTTATTTCTGGCATTGATAAGCATTTCTTATCAGTCTTTGTGTTGATATGTTGTTCTCAGAGTCTTAGTCTGCCATTTGAGTTGTGGATTCTTCTATTTTAGGGCTATAGTCAAAACAGTTTGAGTCATCTACTCATCATAGGTCTGGTATATTTGTGGCATCGTGTCACTTAATATAACTGCTCTTGATAAGAATACCAGCTTTGATTTAGCTGAGTTTCTCCCTCTTTACTGTGTTTGTGACTAGTGTTTTTCTTTTCAGCACTGAGAAACCAGGCCCCTCTGAGAACCTGGGCGTCCAGTAGTCAGGGGAGTCAGGGTGGGATGTGCAGTGACTCAGAGAGCGCCGGGGGCAGCAGTGAATCGAGATCTATGGACTCGCCCACCGCCAGTCCAGGTACAAAGTTTTATTGGATGAGGCGAGGCCACAGTCTTTGTCATACGCATATATACGTATGTATCCAGATACCAACAACAAGGCTAAACTTGTATGCATGTGCCCAAAATGCATTTCTTCCTATTATTATCTGTGGTGGAACTTCCCTCCTGCCTGCCACACTCATACACTACTCATCGCTTACTGCACTTCCCCATCGGCTGAAACTATATGCCTTTCTGGGCAAAGCTATGAAATATTCAGCACTGAATATGTACCCAGGACATCGCAGTTTATCGCACATAATACTACACTGTTGTCCTGGTAAAACGAAGCATTTGTAGTTAGGTAGCTGAATTTTCCTTCCTGATTTTTGTGCAGGTGACTTTAAGCGACGGCTGCCCCGGACTCCTTCCACTGGGACTATGTCTTCTGCTGATGACTTGGATGAGAGGGAGCCACCATCACCTTTGGATAATGGTATGGACATTTGTGTGTGTGTGTTGGTTGTGTCTCTCGCTATTTTATGTCAGCCCTTATCCTCCGGCAGCTGCACGCCTGAGTCGGCAGTAACACAATGTGTCCATTCATGTGACAGGGATGCTGAGGAAGAGAAGGCGAACTAGTGAGAGATCATTATACACAGGGTGAATACGTAGCACCAGTGTATGTGTGTGTGACTCTGGTGGGTTTGTCTTAGATCAAATACTTGAACCGTTGACTAAACTGCACAAACAGGGGTCATATTAGCTTTGGCATGTTGCCTCAACTCACACTTCCTGTATCCACTGTGTACTGACCTCTCCCAGTCAGCGTGTGGTTTTCTTAGCTTGCATTGAAGCTGTCAACCAGCTCTTTCTGTATGTTAGACACACATTGTTGTAATTTTGCTTTAAATTAACATGTATGTGTTTTATTTAGCAACTAGAACTGTGTAGAATTATGTAATGAAACCACGTCAGTTGTGCTAAACTGTGACTTAAACAAAGCCTCACCACTTCCCTACTTGCTCTGACCTTTAGTGGTTCCTTTTTTACTGAACTGAATCCAGTCGCATCACTGACAAGAAGTCATGTGATTTCACCTGGACGCCTTGTCACATTCCTCATTGGCTGCTCTGTTGTTCAGGTCTAGCAGAGATGGTGACAGAGACAGCCAGTTCCCCCGGTCCCTTCCGAAACGCTCAGATGTCCAAAGCTGCACAAACCCATAAACTGAGAAAGCTGCGAGCTCCTTCTAAGTGCAGGGAGTGTGACAGTCTGGTCGTTTTCCATGGAGCTGAGTGTGAGGAGGTAAAATGTTTAAAAAGAAATAAGAGTTATTTTATATGCATAAAAGATGAGCTTTTTAGGTTCTTGAAGTTTTTATATCTGTCAGTCTGATTGTGTGTATGTTGTTTAGTAGACTGAGAGATGTGAAATCTGTATTTTATTAGTATTTATGAATATATCTTATAATCCTTCCAGTGCTCCCTTGCCTGCCATAAGAAGTGTCTAGAAACACTTGCTATCCAGTGTGGCCATAAAAAGCTGCAAGGCAGACTACATCTGTTTGGTATCGACTTTGCTCAAGCAGCCAAGAACAGCCCAGATGGTGTCCCCTTTATCGTCAAGAAGTGCACATCTGAGATTGAGAGCCGTGCTCTTAACATCAAGGTGAAATCTTCATTGCTTTCTGAAACGATACAAAGCCCTTTCATGTCCTAAGGATTCTATGTTGTCATTTCGACAGAATTTTGTCTTTTGGATTGAAGATATACTGACTAATGTGCCTTTTTTTTCCTCCACAGGGGATTTATCGTGTCAATGGAGCCAAATCGCGTGTCGAGAAACTCTGTCAGGCATTTGAAAATGGAAAGGACTTAGTTGAGCTGTCTGACCTTTCTCCTCATGACATCAGCAATGTTCTCAAGCTCTATCTGAGACAGGTGGGCTCCCATATGTTTGTGTTTCACCTTCATGAATTGTCCCAACTTAAAAATACAATTTAAATTTATAAACATACACAACATTTACAACTGTTTCCTTTCAACAGTTGCCAGAACCACTGATTCTGTATCAATTCTACAACGAGCTCATTGGCTTGTCCAAAGATTGTCAGCGAGTGATTGTGGAGGAAGCTAATCAAACCCTAAACAGCCAGATGGAGGAGAAACAGGAGAAACGGGGTCCCAGTGTCCATCTCAACAGAGTTCTCTTCAAGATCCGAGATCTGCTTCGCCAGTTGCCTGCAGCCAACTACAAGACTCTCCGCTACCTTGTAACCCACCTAAACAGGTAAGATGGACTCCTGTAGCTAGTCTGTTGTAAGCATTTGCCTTTTAGTCTTTGCTTAAGTGAAACAACATGCAGATTTCCACATAAGGAAATGGAGACTTCTCTGTAGCGTAGAGGAAGTGGGAGGATAAAGCTCTTCTTTTTCTTTTGCTTTTCAATGCTGACATGTGCAACAAAATCTTTCTGTTAATGCCAATATTTGTGAAATAACTTAAAGCCTTTATCCCCTTAATTCTTCAGAGTGGCAGAAAAGTCGGAAGAGAACAAGATGACTGCCAGTAACCTGGGCATTATTTTTGGCCCCACGCTGGTGAAGCCGCGGCAGATCGATGCAGACGTGTCCTTGTCCTCGCTGGTGGACTACCCCTACCAGGCCCTGATGGTGGAGCTGCTTGTGCAACACTTCAAATCCGTCTTCGACCCGCCTCCCCTGCCTGGTTCTGACTTGGCCATAACTGGCCAGTCATCCCCCAAACTCACGGCCCTTGAGAAGGTGCAGCGGCTCAGCAGACACTCCACCTCTCTCACAGACATCAAAGAGGTGAGGAGGGACTGAGGGGTGTGCGTTAAACTGGTGGCACTGGTTAGGCCCACAAGTGTCCACATTCATGATTATCAGTATCTTTTATAGCTTTTGTACATGACACACAGATCTAATTGTCTCTTATGCCCCGCAGACTGCCAAAGCATATAAGCGATACTCATCAGTGATCCTGCCATCACGCATGCTTAATGAAGTGGAGGAGATCCAGCCACGAACAGACGCATCCAAGGTCTCTGCCCTCGATAGACTCAATGGGGTCCAGGCCTCTAGCGGTGGTGAAGTGCAGAGGTCAACATTGGTGTTTGGTCGCCCCAGCACCACCATCACATCAACTACTAATGTGGCGTCAAAGGTCCAGCTGCGCCCACCGCGCAACAGACATGTGTCTCGACCTATCAGCATGCCACTGGAACGCCTGCCCACTCCCGCCCAGATCAGCGAGAGGAATAACCAGAACACCGCTGCCAATGCTGATAGCAGCTCTGCTGCCGAGCGGGACCGCGTTACCGAAACTATACAGGAGACACCAGAGCCAGAGAGGGTTCGTCAGAGTGGCTCGTCCAGGGTTAGCACCTACTACATCACGCCTTTTATTGACACACAGACGATGCAGAGAAAGACCTGGGACAGGAAGTACAAGCACTATGACGTTACACCCAGGACTGCTATGATTGTGGCCAATCTGCCACCTTCCAGTTCTGGAGTACCACCTATGAAGGCCACAGTGCCTGTGACTGTTAACGCACCGGTGACCACAACGTCTGTGGCCGTTACCGCAAGTAGCGTGAGCACAATATTCTCCAACAGCCCTTACGCCGTGCCTGTCAAAGCTACCTGGGCTTCTAAAAGGGAAAGTTACTCCGAACGTTCAGCGGGTGAGTCGAGGAGCTCACACAACCTTCCTCTCACACTCAGGGCACCGAGGACTCTGCAGCCTCCGCCTGGAACCTTCTACAAGCCCCCTGGTTCCTTTAACGGCAGTGCTAGGACGCTTCTGAACGGCACTGCCGCTGTTAGCACCGCCAGCACCACCACTACCACCTCCTCACTCACGCCCATCAGCTCTGCTCAGGTAGCCTCACCGCCCCCCACCCCCACAAGCCCCCCGCAGACACGGCTCCAGTCACAGGACTCCACTGACAGCGCCATTGACCCTGGGGTCTCGACCTCTTCGACACTCTCACCCCCCCAGTCCCCACTCCCAAGCAGCCCAGACGACCTGAGCCCCACTGAGACCAAGCCCATCTACCAAAGACAACGACCTTGGCGGCTGCAGGAAATCGAGCACAGAGAGGCCCATTTTGTCTGACACCAAAAAAGTTCCATGTAAAAAATGTGCCAATATGTATATAACAGGACAACAAGCTGAGAAAATGGAGGCCTGTGGAAAAAACCATGAAAGTGTTATATTGTTGTTGGTGTCAACAGTGGTTGGTGTAAGCTTCAAACAAAGGAAATGCAGTGTGACGCCAAGATGAATGTTTCAGGTCACACAAACAAGGAAATATGTGTCAACCACAAAAATGGATTTCTATCTTTATAGAATCATAAACCTATCATTTTCTTTGTTCAGTGTTGATTTGTTATAAAATTATATTTTATTGTAGTCACACAATGCACTTAACGCAGGTTCAAGTTCAGATGTTCTTAAAATATGCTCAGACATGTATTTTATTCCTCAAGGAATTGAAGTATTTTTAACAAGAGGTTCTTAATTATAAAGAATTCTATCTTTTAACATGTTCATTGTAGCCTGTGATTGGTACATCTCCCTCAGTATTCAAGCCTTATGTATCAGTTTACGTTTTTGTACTTGTTCATGAATACTGCATGATATTTGCAAGTAAGTTTGATTTATGGCAGTATTTCGACCATTCAGAACAAATATAACGTGCAACAGTTGCTGCAAATTAAAAATCTAGATTAAACTGTTCTTTGTGCTCCCCTTGAGTTTTTAAAGATCTGGGTATTGAATGTGATATATACATGTGTAGGTGATTTTGCTCATGTTAAATTTTAGTTTTCTATTAATCCGTTTCTTTGCTTCTTTAATTTGTTTTGGATAAAATAGGTAATGATAAAGATTTCATGATAATTTGCTCACAATCTGTAAATTCTGAGCTACTAAGGAGAGAAATGTGGAAAAACCTAGCGGTCTCAACACAGGCTATTTTTAGCCATCCTGTTTAGTAAGCGTTTAGTTTATTTTTCTGTAGCTTCTTTTGCACAGCTCTTCCTCCAGTTCACAGCAGGTGAAGTGCTTTTACGTGCTGCTGTCCAGGTCTCACATTCTCAGCTTAATTACCCCGTCACACGCTCCGGCTTCTTGAGCCGCTCGCTCCAAGCGTGTGCGACGCATCCTGCAATAAAACCCTCGTCATGACCCCGTGTCTGTTCACCTCCTACCTTTTAACAAGTCCAAATGAAGCAAACCTGCTTCCAGTACCTGCTGATGCATATTCTCAGATATTGCTTGTTACAGACCCGTCCTCCACTGCAGGACAGCGTTCTGCTCTGCTGTCCACTGAACAGGTACCCACCTCAGTGTGTCTCAAAATGGATGAGCGCTGTCTTTTTTCCTGCCTGCCCGTGTTTAGCTGGGAGATTAGAGCAATCAGATTAGGAGTGCTGCTGACCTGCAGGGAGGAGAGAGACCCGGCAGCTCGGAGTCACACGGAGCTGCTGCCTCGTCTGCTCGCCTGTTGTTTGTCTTCCTCCGTGCGTCGGACAACTTTCCCATCGTTTCGCAAGAAGTGAGGATCACGGTCCATTGTTTGATATTTGTATTGGCCAAATAGGATGTGCTGGAGGATTATTCAACAGCGAGCAGGTACGCGCTTGCTAATTACTGTTTTCTCAGTGTCTACTTTCTGTGGAAACACTGCAGGGATTTGCTCTAAAATTCATTTGACTTAAATTTTAAGTTTTCCAGCAGCTCTGGTATTTACTGTTTGTTTACTGATGTAGTTTTACAGATTTAGGACTCAACAGTCTCTCAGTCTTTATTGCCTTGTTGTTCTCGACCAGTGTTTATGTCCCCGCGTCCTGCAGTAATCTATTGGACATGTCACGCTGAACAAATTGCTCCCGGCGGTCGACATCCTCTGAGGCCATCTGCCCATAACCTGTAGATGCGTTGGCTCATCTACAGGTATATTTTAGGCCAAGGCAGAATAAAACATATCTTGATCTAAAATTCATGCTCAAGATGAATCTATCACAGCTTCTTTAACCAACCTGCACTGTGTGGTGAGTGCGGCCTTTGACAGCTGCTGTAAATGTCAGCACTAATCATTTGTGTGTGTGTGTGTGTTGGTTAATCACAGTCCAATGACCCCTTCCAGGGGTTAAGCTGTGGAACAATGAAGACGGGCTCACAAATCCGCCTGTTGCTGTGGAAAAACTGGACTCTCCGCAAAAGGCAGAAGGTAAAATTATTAACTATTAACGAAGCGCGGCCCGGACGACACACCTTGAACGCACAGGTGTCGCTTCCTTTCTTTTCATTTCTGTTCACGACGTTTAGATCCGCTTCCTGGTCGAGATCTGCTGGCCGCTGTTGCTGTTCATTGGCCTGGTGTGGCTGAGAAAAGCCAATCCACTGTACCAGCAACATGAATGTAAGGGAAAAAAGCCCACTTTTACCAGGTCGGAGTAAATGACACCCAGAGAACGAGTGGGCGGCGCTTTGTAACCTCCAGCACACGCCCTCTAATGTGCTGTTGATTCTTCAGGCCATTTCCCCAACAAGGCGATGCCGTCGGCAGGAATCCTGCCCTGGATCCAGGGCATCTTCTGCAACGCCAA
The DNA here is from genome assembly GCF_900634795.4 of Betta splendens. NCBI lineage: Eukaryota > Metazoa > Chordata > Actinopteri > Anabantiformes > Osphronemidae > Betta > Betta splendens. Next base: position 13,198,855 of record NC_040897.2, read on the forward strand.
CAACCCCTGCTTCAGGTATCCAACCAGAGGAGAGTCTCCAGGCGTCGTCTCCAACTACAACAACTCCGTGTAGGTCGCACTGCATCATTACAGATATGGAGGACAGAGTTGTGCACGGCTCTGTCTCGCTTTTATATGCATTGCTTATGTTTCTAAACTCCAGGTTGGCACGGTTCTATGTTGATGCCCAGCAGCTTCTGCTCAACGACTCCGAGGTCCAGCAGCTCGGCCGACTTTGGCATGAAGTGTCCTCCTTCTCCAGCTTCATGGACACGTTGCGCAACAACCCGTCCGTGGTGTCAGGTTAGAAGAGAGAGCCTGAAGCTGCCAGAGCAGATTGTACTGTAATAGAATATATGGTACTATCACTTCAAGGAGCCCAGTTCCACTTAAGCAGCTGTCTTTTAGTCGTAACTCGACCTAATGCAACATTAGGTTTTTCCCACCTCTGCTGAATGTCCTTCCTCGCTGGACTTTACCAGCGCCGAGCACCCGCCTGCCGCCTCTTTGTTAATGGTTTCTCAGTGGCGCTGATGGTTCTGAGCGCCCACCGCGTCTCCCTTCCTGTGTCCCCTCGCAGGCCGCGGGCTCAAGATCGACGACATTCTGAAGGATGATGAGGTTCTCACGTCCTTCCTGCTGCGAGACGTCAGCCTGTCGGACTCGCTCGTCCACCAGCTTGTCAGCGCAGAAATACGACTGGAGCAGGTGCAGTGGACGCGAACGCCGGACGAGGCTCTTTTTAGACCCTTTAACCCACCCGCCGCTTGCTCTCCACGTCCTCCAGTTTTCCTCCGGGATCCCGGACCTGCAGCTCAAAGACATCGCGTGCAGCCAGGCCTTGCTGGAGCGCTTCCTCATCTTTCCCAGTCGAATGGGGCTCCACGGCGTCCGAAATGCCATGTGTGCCTTCAGCCAGCAGAGGCTGCAGGAGATAGAGGACGTCCTCTACGCCAACCTGGACTTTTTCAAGATCTTCAAACTGGTGAGTAACTGGTTTGAACGCACAACAGTAAAATATTCATTGTGATCATCATTGCTCTTTGTTGGGAACATTATTTCTTGTCTATTGCTGACGAGGCCAAAGACAGTACTGTAACTGAGGTTGATCCCATTTGAGAACCTGAACCCCAGCGAATCATCAGCGGCGCCATGTTCAGAGCGGCCCTTTACTCCGTGTTGGTGCTGCGGCTGAGCCAGAGGGAGGCAGCTGACGAGCTCAGGCAGTTGGCAGGACGTCATCCCCCCTGGCCTCCTTCTCTAATGGGCTTATCGAGACCTCGCCCGGAGGCTGCCAGCTATTCTGCAAGACGTGACGCTGCGTATAAATACACGGCCACCGTGTGCCGGTCCGAGGAGCTCTGTTGCTGTCATCACACCTGGCCATCTGCTCCATGGAAGTCCCCTGGTTGTTGCAACATGGGCCCCGTTTGTAAATAGCACTGAACGGACTGAGCAGTAAAAGCTTTCCTTAGCTAATAACGTACAGTAATGCTTTTATTTTAACCCGTTAGCTCTGTTACACATCCAACCAATCACACGCCAGCTTCTGCTTTCTAGCACCTTTCCTCCCCCTCATTACACCTCCTGCTCCCTTTTCCCATCCACCTCTCAGCATCCTCCCTTCCTCCTCCCTGGCTTTCTGTCCTTACCCCACTCCGCCTCCCTCCCTCCCGCCCTCCTTCCTTCGTTCATTGAAATGCAGGCACAAAGAATGCCACAGGAAGGATGTGTCATGTGTGTGTTTGTCTTGGCACTCAGGGTTTTCATGGACCTCAGCACTTTGCCCTGACCAGGCGCTTTCTCACACCTCCAGCTCATGGTTTGTTAAGATAGAGCTCAGCCTTATGGGCCGGAGTTCAAGGGAATAATGTCGTGCAGGTGATACAGGTTCACTAAAAGTTCTGCAAAGGTCAAATTGATAGTGTGATCAAGTTTTTCCCAGCAGGTTGTTTGGTTTAGAGCTGCGCTTTAACTCTTGCTCATGTGTCTAAAATTATCATGAATAAGTTTTATCCTCAAAAACTAATTGAGATTGTGTTAATCTGTGATCAGTGTTTTCCTCCCATGTGTCTCCCCAGATGCCTCAGGTTATGGACTCAAGCTCAGAGGGGATTGACCTCCACTTCTGGGGCCAGGTCCTTAAGGCCGTGTCAGAGAAGATCCAAATTGTAAGTTCCCCAGCGTTCATCCTTTCCCTCCACTGCAGGATCAGAAGGCCCCGTATTTTTAGCCCTGCAGGAAACCCGCGTCTTCCGCTGCTCACTGTTGGAGAAGTGCTCACAGAGGAGGCTGAATAACGGGCTCAACAATGTGGGGTGTGGATGTGAAGTATGTTAAAACCCCACACTGATATGTCTCTGCAGGCTTGTGCTGTGTGTGTGTGTGTGTGTGTGTGTGTGTGTGTGTGTGTGTGTGTGTGTGTGTGTGTGTGTGTGTGTGTGTGTGTGTGCGATCCTGCCGTGTGCACACTTGATTTTCTGGGTTTGAAGGAGTTTGTCTGGGCTCAAAGACGGTTCTGAAATGTGTTACGGAACCATTCAGGCTCTGTGTTCTGGGAATGATTTAAAACCAGAACCAGATGTGAATGAAGAACAGAGTAAAACAGGGATCTACTGTAGCATGATGATATGATGCAGAGTACGAACGAGTGGGAACTGAAGAGAAATATAGAATGCAGTTTAATAGAACAGATAATCTAGATAGGGAAAAGAATGAAACCGTGAAACGTAATGTGACCAGAGTGAACTGATGACTAAGAGAGAGCGACACAGGACGTTCCACAGTTGGAGAACAACTGACTAGTGAAGTAATGGGCTGAGCTGCATGTGTGTGCGCTGACAGACAGCAGATGGATTTCACTGGTTGCTTGTGTGGTTTGGCACGTTCACCCTGCGTCCCGGGGGGGTGGGGGTCGTATCCCATCCTCACCTCAGCCACGGTGGGAGGGCGGGAGAGACATTCCTGCAAGGTGACACATCCTGTGGGTGGGACCTTCACGTCGCCGTGGTGACAGAGAGGCGAGCCAAGCGCTCCTGTCCCCCACCTCTCCTTCCTCCGTGTGTGTGTGTGTTTGTGTGTGTGTGTGTGGGGGGGGGGGGGGGCGAAGAAGGAATCAGGTGTGCGCTTTGTAGCCGTGAGTCTACATGTGAGACCGTAGGGGCTCATAAAGCTGTGCCTGGAAACTGGGCTGTGAGCAGACATTCCTGGAAGCACTGGACTCCTCCTCCCTGTGACATCATCGGGTTCAACGCGCCGTCACAGGTGCTTTCATTTGCAGGAGTTTGTGTCAGAGACCCGTTCAGGCCGCTGCTCTCTCTGTCCTTTTCTAAGGAAGTGATGCACACCTGGAAGAAGCTATTCTGGTCCTATCAATTGGAGGATATCGAGCCCACCCTCCAGTGTCCTGGTCCCACGAGGACGGGCGCCTCTCCAACGGGCCTTATGTTCTATTGTCTCCTAGTTTATCTCATGACATTCACACGGTGTTAATGAATATGACGACATGAACACACACACACACACGTTGGCTCTTTAAGGCCTAATCCCCAGACAGACCTGAGGTTTGGCCCGTGGCTCAGGACGGGTCCATCAGATGCTGTGGCGGGTTCCTATGGATCGACCCACCTCTGACCTCCTCCCTGTTCTTCTGGATGCAGCTGATGCAGAGGGACAGCGCCCAGGAGCTCCTCAGGGCGGCCGCCTCCCTGTTCCGCGCCGGGGGTCCGGCCTCGTTCACCGAGCTCCTGTCCAGCGCGTCCGCTCTCTTCTGTGGGTACCCGGAGGGGGGCGGCTCCCGCGTCCTGTCCTTCAACTGGTACGAGGACAACAACTACAAGGTGTTTCTGGGCGTCAACAGCACCAAGAACCACAACTACGTCTACGATGACACCACCAGTAGGTGTTTGTACTTTTAACCCTTATTTTTCGTACTAATCCAGGAGACGCTGCTTCCATCATCACCATCATTGTGTGTTCTTATGACATCAGCCTCCAGCTGCACAGTTGTGCTGAGCGAACAGCCTCCCACATATGATTCAGAGCTTCACATCACAGCGCCTCTTCCTTCACGCTCCTCTCACTCGTCTGTCGCTTTGTTGTTTCTCCACCTGCAGCTCCGTTCTGCAACGCCCTCATGCAGAACCTGGAGTCCAACCCTGTCACCAAGATCGTGTGGAATTCAGTCAAGCCCCTGCTGATGGGAAAGATCCTGTACACGCCCGACTCCCCCGCTGTCCGCAAGATATTAAAGAGCGTAAGGGACCCCCCCCCCCCCCCCAGGCCGAGTCCTCACCTCGCTCCCACCCCCGCTCTTCCTCTCCTTCTCCGACCCCACCCCCCGACGCGCTCCCCGTCTGTTTGTGATCATCCGAGCCCCCACCCTTCCCAGGAATGAGCTGACCAGGCCGGGAGGGGAGGGGGGGGGGGCTTAAACAATAAAATGGAAGTGAGAGCGAAGTGAAAGGAAAAACACAGCGTTTTCATTCTGTCACATCTTATTCGGAGCTCGGCCCCAGTGACCTGATGTTCCCCTCCACTGTGTTGCTCTTTAAACTTATATAAAATTAAATAAATGTTGTTAAATGCTTTCTCTGATATCATCTACAACAAATATGCTGCATTACTTATATTGACATCATTATTATTAACACTTACTGTAACAGCTAAGAACTTGTTGTTCACTTGTGTTCAGGCAAACACGACGTTTGAGGAGCTGGAGAGGCTCCAGAACATGGCCAGGGCCTGGGAGGAGGTGGGCCCCCAGCTCTGGGCCTTCTTTGACAGCAGCGTCCAGATGAACATGATCAGGGTAGGAAGCCTTTCACATCAGCAGCAAATGTCAGCCAATCAGACCTTTACCTCTTAGAAAAACAGTTTGAATATGATGCATGAATAATAAAGTAATCAGAGCTTTCAAATGTCATTAGCACCGAGTTATTCTTCTCCTTTGAGCCCTTATTTGCTGTAAATTCTTCATATACAGACTCTGTTCTCGTGTGCCTGTCTCTCCAGGACACCCTGCGGAACCCGACGGTGATGCACTTCATGGACAGCAGCCTCCAGGACACGAACTTTACCACCGAAGACATTCTCAACTTTCTGTACAACGGCCCAGAGGACCGGAGGGCGGCGGACATGCCGAACCTGGACTGGAGGAACGTTTTCAACGCCACCGACCAGATCCTCCGCACGTTCATCCGCTACGGAGAGGTCAGAATGCCGCCGCCGCCGTCTCGCCCGTTCCCAGGACCAGACGTCGAGCCTCTCGGAGCCTCACGCTCCACCCTCCAGACAGGCGCATCGCTCTTCCTGCTCCGCTCCCAGCCGGGCCCCTTTGAGACAGAGCAGGCCACTTAGCGCTGCTATAGAGCTGAAAGGGCTGGAGAACAAGCCCGCTGTCACCCCCTCCCCTGCTTCCATTCTGGAGCCGGTGATGAAGTAGGGAGTAGGTGGGAGCGAGCCCCCCCCCCCCCGGCGTGAGCTCAATGCTGTTTTGGTGTACGGCCCCACATTGAGGCAGACCCCTGCACCTGTGAAGTAACACAGGGCAAATCGCTCTATCCATCCTTCACGCCTTCCCTCTCTGCTGAGATACAAAGAGCTGTGGAGGGAGCTCTATCTAGTGGTGGCATCTCAATCTGTCCTTTGTCTCAAGCTGCAGCGCCGGGACCCTTCGCAGCCCCCGCAAACAAACCCGGGCGATTCAGCCAATTAGACACAGCTGTCAGGCAGCGCCGGGCCACAGGATAACCGGTGCATTAGATCCTGTCACTCTGTCAGGGGTGTGTTTCTCACACTGGAACATGTGTATCAGTGAGCCTCTTTGTTCCCAGCCCATCTCCGAGCGGGCGGCATTGTGCCGTGGATGTATGGTTCGGTACGGATGAATGGGAAGTGCTCTCTGCTCTGTCTTTGAGTGCTCTCAGGGTATTGTACAGTAACGTGAATGGAGGCATTAGGCACGGTGCATATAGGGGATGCAGAGGGTGGGCAGCGGTGTTTGTCCGTGCATGTGTAGGGTGGGAGTTTCACAGTGTAATTACATGTGATTCATATTGTGTGTGTGTGTGTGTGAGAAAATGGCAGTGTAGGTTGAAACCCTATGTGTGTGTGTGTGTGTGTTTTCTGCATTTCTTCCCTTCATGTATGGGTCACATTTTCCCATGTCATTAGATCTGCCCAGTGAAAGATGGAGTGAATGCACGCAGAGTCAGACAGGGTCTCATTAGGGCCTGGGTATCAGTCTGGGGTCATTATGATGATATTATAGAAATGAAACAGATGTAATAAACAGTGTGTGTTTGTGAAAGCTTATTTTCTGATACCTAGACTGATTCACACAACAGTCCAAGTGCAACATCTCCACTTCCTGGTGTGGCTGGAGCTGCGTTTCACCCCCTCCTCTCTCATCACAGTGCATCAGCTTGGACAAGTTCGTGCCTCACACGGACGAGTCGCAGATGATCCACCAGGCGCTGCACCTGCTGGAGCACAACAAGTTCTGGGCCGGCGTGGTCTTCATGGACATGTACCCTTGGACCGCCGGCGTTCCTCCGCACGTCAAGTACAAGATCCGCATGGACATCGACGCGGTGGAGCGCACCAATAAGATCAAAGACAGGTGGGCGGCGCCGCGGCCTTTCATGAGGCTTTTACGCGCTTCATCCTTCCAGTGTTGTCTCTGTCACACACACAGCAGCGCGTCAATAGCCCCCGGGGCCGAACAAGCGCTCTGAGCTGTTTACAGCAGGCTGCAGCCGAGCAGTGGGAGACGCCTGTATACGATTGATTAATCAGATTGTAAGAGGGCTTTGCCTCGGATTTACCTGCTTAGCTTGAAACTGTGTGTGTGCGTGAGGCTTTGGGACCTTTTATTATTACTGTGTTCAACATTTAGTTTCTCCCCCAAACAACAACAAAGCCGCTTTAAGGATTCAGCTGTAGAATGTGCCATCCTCTCAGGTACTGGGACCCCGGGCCCAGAGCGGACCCCGTGGAGGACCAGCGGTACATCTGGGGAGGCTTCGCCTACCTGCAGGACATGATCGAACACGGCGTCGTGAAGCTGCACACGGGCGCCGACCGGCCGCTCGGCCTCTACCTGCAGCAGATGCCGTATCCGTGCTACGTGGACGACCTGTGAGTAAACTGGCGGCGTTGGCGGGTCAGGGGCTCGTCTCCCTCCTCACCATGGCAACCGAGCTGAACTGAAACTTACTTTGCAGTCGCCATGACCTGTGCGTTAATGCCGCAGTGAATCAACGTCTGATTTTCTCACGAGGTTAATGAGTTTTCTCATCCAGTCGTGGGTTCGCGCATTAAGCCCGCGTCTCCGTCTCCAGCTTCATGATCACGCTGAACCGCTGCTTCCCCATGTTCATGGTGCTGGCCTGGATTTACTCCGTGTCCATGACTGTGAAGAGCATCGTGCTGGAGAAGGAGCTGCGCCTCAAGGAGACCCTGAAGGCGATGGGGGTCGGCAGCGGGGTCATGTGGTACACGTGGTTCATCGACAGCTTCGTCGTGATGACTGCCAGCACGGCGCTGCTCACCTGCATCATCATGGTGAGAGAACTGTGCTCAGTGTCTGAGTTTGGGTTCCGCAACGCGGGTTCGAAGCCTCGTCATTGTTCTCCATCCGTCCAGGGAGGGAAGGTGCTGAACTACAGCAACCCCGTGCTGGTCTTCTTCTTCCTGCTCACCTTCACCGTCGCCACCATCATGCAGTGCTTCCTGATGAGCGTGTTCTTCAACAAGGCCAACCTGGCGGCCGCCTGCAGTGGCGTCGTCTACTTCACGCTGTACCTGCCTCACGTCCTCTGCTTCGCCTGGCAGGACCGCATCACCAGGAACATGAAGCTGGCGGCGGTACGTCGGCGCTGCCTGCACGTGGGCGCGGCCCGTTGGGGACGAAGCCTAATCTCCGCCTTCGCCCACAGAGCCTGCTGTCGCCGGTGGCCTTCGGGTTCGGGACCGAGTATCTGTCGCGGTACGAGGAGCAGGGTCTGGGCCTGCAGTGGGACAACATCGGGACCAGCCCGCTGGAGAAGGACTCCTACTCCTTCCTCACCTCTGTGCTCATGATGGCGTTTGACGGCGTCCTGTACGCCGCGCTGACCTGGTACCTGGACAACGTCTTCCCAGGTCTGTGTTTGTGCCGCACAGCGTTAAACCAACACTCAAACAGGTTTATGACACCTAGAAACACACCGCGTCTTCTCCACAGGACAATATGGCATCGGGCGTCCTTTCTACTTCCCATTGCAGCCTTCATACTGGCAGACACCGGCACCCTCACCAACGGACGTGGCTGATCAGGGTCAGAACTATTTGGTCCAATGTCAACGTATTTGCATAAAAAATGAGACGCAAACGGCACTTTATTGAGGCTGTGGTAGTTGGAATTTGACTAAATTCACCAGGCGATGCCTCCACTCTCTCCTTTAGGAGCCGAGAGGCCTGAACCTGAGAACACAGAGAAGGACATTGAGAGCAGGGGCACGCCGGAGACCAACACCTGCAACGGCACCAGCAGGAAAGCGTGCAAGCACCAGAGCAAAAGGGAGCGACTGCAGAGGGAGAAGGAGCTGCTGAGGCATCAGGAGGAGAGCCCCCATCACGAAGAGCAGTGTCAGGACTCGGGGAAGGAAGGTGAGAGGCAGCCGTGCAGCCATGGGGAGCTCTCTGAGGACCTCTAGTGGCCGGTCCCGGCAGCGCGTCAAACCTGGACCATTAAAGCACACGAACTAACGCGTCTTCCACTGCAGTCCCGCTGTTTTTCGAGCCGGAGCCCGTGGGCCTGAGGAGGGGCGTGCAGATCCTGGAGCTGACCAAGGCGTTCCCAGGAGGCTCCCGTCCGGCCGTCAACTGCCTCAGCATCAGCTTCTACCAGGACCAGATCACGTCGTTTCTGGGCCACAACGGCGCTGGAAAAACCACAACCATGTACGTAGAGTAGAAGCCTGGTTCACAGGTTCCCCGTGTCCCCACGCGCAGCATGACGGCTCCTGTCCCGCAGGTCCGTCCTCACCGGCCTGTATCCTCCCACATCGGGCACGGCCCTCATCAACGGACGAGACATCCGCACGGACATGGACGTCATCCGCGCCTCCATGGGCATGTGTCCTCAGTACAACATTCTTTTCAAACAGTAAGTCGCATTCCAGACTCTCTGATGACTTCGCTGTGTGAATAGGGTGGAAAAGTGAAGGAGAATCAGAAGAGGACAAGGCGTGAACATTTCTCGCCCATTAGTTTTTGTTTGGTTAAAGTCATTAATGGCGTGTTGAAGGCTTCAAATGCCTTTGGCTGAGCTAAGGTGGGAGGCAGACCACGCTACAATCTGTCTACATTCTTTAAAAGTCAATAGCAGATATTTTAACGGCAATTGTTAAAAGCCAGACGAACCCATTTACCTCTGAATTTCGATTTCACCAGCGTTTAAAGCTGTCAGAGCGGTTTTAGCCTCTTCCTCTGGCTGTAAAACGCTCTGATTCTCGCCTCCAGCCTCACGGTAGAGGAGCACATCCTGTTCTACTCGCTGCTGAAGGGCCGGACGCGGGCCGAGGCGGAGAGGGAGGTCGAGGACATGCTGGTGGACCTGCAGCTGCCGCACAAGCGGGACGACGAGGCTCAGAACCTCTCAGGTGCTCCACGTGACGCGGGCCGGGTCGTGGCCGGGTCGTCCGACGCCTCGTCTGACGCCTCGTCTGCCATGTTGCAGGAGGCATGCAGAGGAAGCTGTCCGTTGCCATGGCGTTCGTCGGCGGCTCGAAGGTGGTGATCCTGGACGAGCCCACCTCCGGAGTGGACCCCTATTCCAGACGCTCTATCTGGGACCTTCTATTGAAATACAGAGCTGGTAAACGATCAGAACCCACTCCTTCAGACACCCCCCCCCCCACCCTAACCCTAACTCTAACCCCCGGCCCAGGTCGCACCGTCATCCTGTCCACCCACCACATGGACGAGGCCGACCTGCTCAGCGACCGCATCGCCATCATCTCCAAAGGACAGCTCCACTGCTGCGGGTCCCCCCTGTTCCTCAAGAACTGCTTCGGCGTGGGCTTCTACCTGACGCTGGTGCGCCGCATCAGGGAGCTGAGGAAAGGCGAGGTGAGGTCTCTCTCACTGCCCCTGTGCAGGACATCAGCTGTCACCTGTTTGATCTCGGCCATTAAAATCTGCTCAATCCGCTTCTGTCAGAACGACTGCGACTGTGCCTCCGACTGCGACTGTTCCTGCTCCATCTGCACCCGGTACAAGGATCAGTCCCAGAACCAGTCGCAGGCTCTGGACAGAGTTCTGGATGGTAGGAAAACTGTGTTTAAGCAGGAGACTCAGCCTCTATCTGATGCAGTCTCATGTGTTACTGCTTTAGTTTCTCACGGCTGCTCCACTTACTTAAGTTAAAGCCAATACAGAAGCAAAACGCTTCAATTTTTTTACATTTATAATTTAGTCGTGACTCGTGAGTCTTTTCCTTATTGCCTGGAGACACACGAGGCAAAGCTTGAGATGCGGAACTGTGCAGTTGTTCAAGTGCAAATTTACTCTGGGCGCGTTAATTATCAGCGTCTGGGGCCTTTTCGCCGTCTCAGCACTTTCCCCGTCTTGTGTTGTGGCGCCTGCTGCTATTTCGGGTCGTGTGTCTTTTCTCCCAGGGGACGTCGACAGCATCAGCAGCCTCATCCGCCACCACGTCCCGGAAGCGAAGCTGATCGAGACCATCGGGCAGGAGCTGACCTACCTGCTGCCCAACAGAGGCTTCAAGCACCGCGCCTACGCCAGTCTGTTCCGGGAGCTGGAGGAGACGCTGGGCGACATGGGCCTCAGCAGCTTCGGCATCTCCGACACGTCGCTGGAGGAGGTGGGCGTCTTCGTCCCAGCGTGACTTGCTTCACCGTGTGGAAAGCTGTAAAAGTTAGAGGAAGTTCTCTCTTTGGTTTTCAGATATTCATAAAGGTCACCGCGGACGGAGAGGCAGAGAATAATGCCACCACTCCTGGTAAATACCACCACTGAATATTCTACATGGCCTTTTCCCAGAATTGGATTTCTGGCCCATCGCTCTGTGACTGTGAGGGGTTTTTATCGTGAACATTTAGATCTACTGCGTGTCCATCATAAACTGTGCTGTGGTGAACCATGTGTTAGTTTTAACCTGCTGGTCATTTATATGTGTGTGTGTGTGTGTGTGTGTGGCCTCTAGAGCAGTGGATGTTACAGCGGAGGAAAAATGACAGCAGCGTCGGTGTAGAGGGAGATGAAGGTCAGAGACGAAATAGAAAAGAAGCCTTTGCTGCCTCTTTACTGACTTTATTATGCTTTCATCAGGAGAATTCAAACTAAAGTGAAGCCTGGTTGGGTTTAGGTACCACTCAGCTTCTCCACCTCCACAAACACCTGTTTATTTGTTTTTTCTTTTTGCTGAGTGCAGATCAGAACGGCGTGGACGGCGCCGCTCGCGCCGCCTCGGACGGCGGCGGCGGGAAGGCGTCGCGGCAGGTGAAAGGCGTCCGTCTGACCCTGAAGCAGTTCCACGCGCTGCTGGTGAAGCGCGTGCACCACGCCACCAGGAGCCACAAGGACTTCCTGGCGCAGGTACCTGGGCCCCGGGGCGCAGGGAGCCGGGGCTGCTGGAGGTCCCAATGCCTCACCTCCACCCGTGCTTTCAGGTCGTGCTTCCTGCCAGCTTCGTTCTCATCGCGCTGCTGTTCACCACGGTCGTGCCCCCGTTCGGCGAGTACCCCAGTCTGACCCTCAGCCCCTGGATGTATGGACAGCAGTTCACCTTCTTCAGGTCAGAACCTTCTTCGGGACGTTCAAGGCTGACGGACCCCCTGCTGATGGAGGTGTCCCAGCGTTTGTCCTTCTCCTTTCAGCAACGAGCAGCCGTTTCACCCCAAAATGAGACGCTTCACGGAGCAGCTGTTGAACCCACCGGGCCTGGGGACGCGCTGCATGGAGGGGGAGCCCGTCGGGTGAGAACCAGCGCCTCGGACAGAACCGCCCGCCGGCCCAGGGCGGCGTTGGTGGCGTCTAAAGGCTGATTTCTCCCCAGTTTGCCCTGTGGTAACGCGTCCTCCGCGTGGGAGAGTCCAGACGTCGCCCCTGCGCTCAGCAACGTCCTCCTGAGCCCCGAGTGGACCCAGCAGAACCCGTCCCCCTCCTGCCAGTGCAGCAGCAGTCAGAAGCTGACCATGATGCCCATCTGCCCTGCCGGCGCCGGCGGCGTCCCGCCTCGCCAGCGCACCGAGGCCACGGGCGACACCATGCTGGACCTGACGGAGCGGAACATCTCCGACTACCTGGTCAAAACCTACCCCAGTCTCATCAGAACCAGGCAGGTCCAACCTAATTAAACAACCGCAACAACCATCGCTCAATTAATCAAGCGCTCAATTTCACTTCACAGTTTGAAGAGCAAATACTGGGTGAATGAACAAAGGTAATAACGTGTGCTTTATTCCTCTCGCGCATATTATTTATCAGACGATAGCTCATGAATGCAGAGCAGCGGTTGAGTCTCTCCTGTTCTCAGGTACGGAGGCCTGTCGGTGGGAGGACGACTCCCCGTCCTGGACCTGGACCCCACACACATCCAGGACGCCCTCCGTCAGCTGGGCCGGCTGCTCAACGTCACAGGGGTGATTACGGTCCGGTTGAGTGGAACGGGCCTCTGGAGCCGCCGCTAACAGGGTGTCTTCACAGGGCCCGGCGTCCGGACGCGCGCTGGGGGACATCGGCCCGTTCCTACGATACATGGAGAGTGAGTTCAACGTGAAGGTAAGGTCCAGACTGACGGCGTGAGCGCGGTCCGGTCCCGTTAACCCAGAGAGCCTCCGTCGGCAGGTGTGGTACAACAACAAGGGCTGGCACGCGGCCGTGGCCTTCATGAACGTGGCCCATAACGCCGTCCTGCGCGCCGCCCTGCCCTGGAACGCAGACCCCGCCCACTACGGCATCACCGCCGTCAACCACCCGCTGAACCTCACCAAGGAGCAGCTCTCCGAGGTCACAGTGTGAGTTCTGGCTCGTAGACACGCGGGCACACGTGAACAGAGGCCGGCGGGAGGAAGGGGAGGACGCAGATAAAAGCTTTGCTGCAGAGCTTGGCTGAAAACATAAACAGGGTTTTTATTAAATAGAAGCGATGGACTGAAAGTGTCCCGAGTGTTATTTGGTTTCCGTTTAATATCTCGGAATTTCTTGCATTTTTCATTAACTTCTCAGAGCCTCAGATTCTTTTCTGGCACGTTGAAGTGAAGCTCCAGCTGCACTGATCGTTTCATTAAAGCGGACTTTGTGACTTTTCGCCCGCGTGCTGCTCCGTTCAGGCTGACCACGTCGGTGGACGCGGTGGTGGCCATCTGTGTGATTTTCGCCATGTCCTTCATCCCGGCCAGCTTCGTCCTCTACCTCATCCAGGAGCGCGTGACCAAGGCCAAGCACCTGCAGCTGGTCAGTGGGGTCAGCCCTCTGGTCTACTGGGTGGCCAGCTTCTTCTGGGACATGGTGAGTGGGCCGGGCCGGGCCGGGCCGGGCCGGGCCGGGCCGGGCGCTCCGTGGCTCCAGCCGCTCCGTGTCACCGCCGCCGCTTTCCTCCCCCAGATCAACTACGCCCTCTGCGCCGCCATGGTGGTCGGCATTTTCCTGGCTTTCGACAAGAAGTGCTACACGTCGCCGGCCAACCTGCCGGCGCTGGTGGCGCTGCTGCTGCTCTACGGGTGAGGCCCGGTCCGGCGTTTGGCTCAAATGACGCGCAGACGCAGGCGCCTCTTTGACTGTGTGCGCTCGTAGGTGGTCGGTGACGCCCATGATGTACCCCATGTCCTACCTGTTCAGCGTCCCCAGCACGGCGTACGTCTCTCTGTCCTGCATCAACCTGTTCATAGGCATCAACAGCAGCGCCGTCACCTTCATCCTGGAGCTCTTCGAAAACAACCGGGTGAGTGAAAGTCCGGAGCGCGTCGCGACGTAGCGGGAGTTCCTCACGCTCCTGTTGTTTGTGTTCAGTCTCTGTTAAGGTTCAACGAGTGGCTGAAGAAAGGCCTGCTGGTGCTGCCTCACTTCTGCCTGGGGCGCGGGCTCATCGACATGGCCATGAACCAGGCTGTGAACGACGTGTACGCCAGGTTTGGTAGGTACTGGTCACAGTGAAGGGCGCTCCTCCTCCTCCTCCTCCTCATCATCATCATCATCAAACATGTTTTGCTGCGTCCCAGTGCAGCTCTCGTCTCCGTTGCAGGTGAAGAGCACTCAGCCGACCCGTTCCGATGGGACTTTGTGGGGAAGAACGTGGCCTTCATGGCGGTGGAAGGCTTCGTCTACTTCACACTCAACCTCCTCATCCAGTACCGCTTCTTCTTGGACCACTGGTAGGAGAGTCAGCGGGTGACGCGCCGCTCTGTCCCACGAGACGTTCATTTCCGCCTCGCTTCAGGTTGTCCGACTGCAAGCGGCCCCCGATACGAGACGAGGACGAGGACGTGGCAGCAGAAAGACAGAGGATCTACGACGGAGGGAGCAGGACGGACATCCTGCAGATCAGAGACCTGTCCAAGGTCGGCGTCGGGTTGACTGCAAAACTCACAGCTACTGTACTTTTATCCACATTGTCAAAAAAAGCTACATGCAGTTTATTTTTATATTATAAAAAAACTGGCGTATTTTATTCTATTTTTTCTGCCCTCTGAATGTCTGTTATCATGAGTGTACACAAATAAATGCATTGCTTCTGCACAGACCTATGTGGGCAGGAAGAGGGCAGCTGTGGACAGGATTTGTGTAGGAGTCCCTGCAGGAGAGGTAAAGTCACTGGAGTTCATTTGCATTCAGAGCTTCTACTGTCTTTTGTCTGTTTACTTTTCCTGTTTCCTCGACGCGGTGACGGAGCCTGAAATCTGTCTCGACTGTTGAAGCCGTCTATTATTATTACTGCTGGTCTGGTGTCGTCTGTCGTTATTTCCAGCATGTTCACCCGCACAGATATTCTCCAGCTAAATAGAACAGCAGACGTTCATGAGCTACTGGTAACTGCCTTATTGAACAGTGAACCGATCATTCAGCGCTTCAGCTGAACCGGTGCTTTCTCGTCCTGTTAGTGTTTCGGGCTCCTGGGAGTGAACGGCGCTGGGAAGACGACAACCTTCAAAATGCTGACGGGCGACACTGACGTCTCCTCGGGCGAGGCCAGCGTGGCCGGTTACAGGTACATAAAGCAGCAGAAACGCCGCTCAGGAAACAGCCCAGTGCTTTAAGTGGAGGCGTTTAACAGGCAAAAGGTCAGTGGCACGAGGATCCTCTGGAGAGAAGCTGAATCTGGACCGGCCTCAGACCAAAAGCCACTTTCTCTAAGTGGGAAAATGCTGCAAGGGCCTAATTGACAATTTGTTTTTTAAACTGCAAATTAAATTGTGTAATGGAGCCGTGACTATGGTGCCAGCGTTGTCTCATTCAAACATAATTCATGCCAACTATTTGTACCCGGCTTTTCCTCCTCCTCTTTGTTAAGTGAAACAAACCCTGTCAGATTAATTCCAGTGAGGCTTTTCAGCCGCACGTTCTAATGGAGCGCCGCTTGGACTGCACAACGGCTGTCGTCTGGTGTCTTGCAGCATCCTGAGGGAGATCCTGGACGTGCACCAGAACATGGGCTACTGCCCCCAGTTCGACGCCATCGACGAGCTGCTCACCGGCAGGGAGCACCTCTACCTCTACGCTCGTCTCCGAGGGGTGCCGGAGGCGGAGGTCCCGCGGGTGAGTAGGCCTCGGCTGCCTTTAAAGGGCCCTATCTGAGATCCTCCCCCTGCCGCAGCTGCAGCGCCCGCTCGTGTCGCCCCGTAGGTGGCGGAGTGGGGCGTCCGGAAGCTGGGCCTGGCCGAGTACGCCGGCCGCTGCGCCGGAACCTACAGCGGCGGCAACAAGCGCAAGCTCTCCACCGCCATCGCCATGATCGGCTGCCCGCCGCTGGTGCTGCTGGTGAGTCAGGCGCGTGGATCCAGATGGGAGGTCGGACGGTCCCGTTTACTGCTGGTCTGTGTGTGTGTGTGTGTGTGTGTGTGTGTGTGTGCAGGACGAGCCCACGACGGGGATGGACCCTCACTCGCGCCGCTTCCTGTGGAACGCCATCATCAGCGTGATCCAGGACGGCCGGGCCGTGGTGCTGACGTCACACAGGTTCGGCGGCTCACAGACCGCGGAGACGTATGACGTCGCGATTCACTGCTCAGACGCCATAAATAAAGACGGATCTGTGTTGTTGTTGCTCCAGCATGGAGGAGTGCGAGGCCCTGTGCACTCGGCTGGCCATCATGGTCAACGGGACCTTCAAGTGTCTGGGAACCATCCAGCATCTCAAATACAAGTAAGAGCAAAGCTGTGCACGTGCACGTGTTCCAGAATCATGAAGACAGGTGTGGTGTTTTGTTGCTCCTCAAGTAAAGTCAAAGTGGCATCGCGACTTTCGCTGTAAATATTTGTAAGACACGACCGCAGCCGAGCTCCGGAGGGAAAAAAACAGGCTGAAGTTTAAGGTCAGGCGGCATCGCTGCACTGCAATTTGCTGAAACGGTTATTGGAAAAGCACAGCGTGTTCTGGGGGCGCGTCCTTCAGGCAGACGAGGGAGCGCGCGCCGAGCATCACGCTTGTTGAACCTCCAGTTGCGGTGCGTGAGCTTCAGGGAGGCTCTGGCGTCCCCCGCGCAGGTTCGGCGACGGCTACGTGGTGACCGTGAAGGTCCGCGCGGCCAAAGCGGGCTCGCCGCCGCCGCTGGAGCCCGTGGAGGGCTTCATGGAGAGCTGCTTCCCCGGCTGCGTGCAGCGCGAGCGGCACCACAACACGCTGCAGTACCACATCGCCTCCTCCTCACTGGCCCGGATCTTCCAGCTGGTTCTGGCCAACAAGGAGCGGCTCGGCATCGAGGACTACACCGTGTCCCAGACCACGCTGGACCAGGTGAGTGGGGGGGGGGGGGGGGGGGGGGGCGCGGGAGCCGCCGCTGACGCTCAGGTGCGCTTGTTCCTCCTCAGGTGTTCGTGAACTTCGCCAGGCAGCAGACGGGGGAGGACGAGGACGCTGGTTCACTGAGAGCGGGGGCGGCGAGGAAGGAGGTCAAGGTGTCGCCGGTGACGAGGAAAGTGTGAGGAGGGTCATTCACAGCATCCACAACCAGTGAGACTGGATGAGACCATGTGCAGCAGAGGCTGATTTTATGAACAGAAACCTTTTCTCTCTCGTTAATATCTGTGTGTTTGAACGTGTAAACTGATGCTCATACCTCCCATGTTCTACATTACGACGACGCATCGTTTCATGTCTTCCGTCCACATGAATGGAAGCCTTGTTTACTGTAATGTCACCTTCTTCCTGTGTCCAAGCAGAATGTTCCTCGTATAATATGAGAAAAGAACTAGGTTGCAGACGCATATAGATGTAAATAAAGATGAATTCTATTTTGTATCTGACAAATAAACCTTTAACATACTTTATACTTAATTTAATTAATTTATTTATTAATAAATTCAGACACAAGGTCAATACAGAAAGAAGCCAAACCACCTACTTATTACCTATCACTCAAATCTCATTAAAAAGCTTATTTTTCTTGTAATTATATTCCAGACTCGACTGGAACAGGTTTTAAACCCAAACTAAGGAATGCTGATCTCTTGTACTGTCTTCATGTTATACATGAGGCAGCGCTGCTCTGGAGCAAAGCCTCACCTGGTGGTGAGCACAGCAGGGGGCTCTGGAAAGACGAGCACGAGGCGTGGAACCGCTGCGATCCGGTCAGAACTCTGAGTCACATGATGTGACATGTCTGAGTTCTCCACTCATACTGTACAGAGCAGAACCCGCTCCCGTCAGCTGAGCGCCCCTTTAATCTGACAGCTTCATTAACATTGGCCCTCACACGCTCGCTGCTACATCAGTCTCTCTAATTACACACACAGACGCACACGCATTGATCCGCAGCCCCCTGCACTCGATCGATGCATATGAACTTTATTATGAGACAAACTGTTTGTTGCTGAGTCCAGTCAGCGGCTTCAGACGCCTTCACTTTCTGTACTTGTAATTTCATTGATAAAACCTCTGCTTTGCCGTGAAGCTGCACTAAAACAGATTTTGAAGGTACAGGTATGAGCCTGTGCTGCTGCGGCTCAGTCAGCAGGAACCACGATATTCTTGTCATTGGAATGTGTTTCTATTTCACATTCCACTGACAAAAATATTAAAACGTGGGCATCGTATGAATACGAAACACCATTCGTTCACACCATGATGAGAATCAGAGTAAAAGCCACTACAATGCAGGTGTATTAATGCAACATCACGATCAATAATGAAAACATATTTTTGGTTTCCATGCACTGAATGAATGAGGATTCCTCAGGTTTCTGCTCTGACAACTGAAGCCGGTCTGACTCTTACTGAATTTCATGGATTATTAATGCTTTTTTCCCCCCTATTCGAGAGCGGCACATATTTTAGGTCATGAGTTTAATTGGGGTCTTGGTTGAAGGATGGAGTCACTAAAGGTCACTGGTGTGTCGGTGGTAAAAATAGTAAAACATAAACTTCTGGAGGTGAGAAAGTGGCTGAGGACGAAGCAGAAACAGCAGAAACACTGAGTATTAAATGAGAGAGAAGAAAAACAGTAGAAATAACAAATACACAAATAAACAAGTATTGCACTATATCTTGAGACTAAACCAAGAAGCCAATATCGATTGCATGTCCTTCACAGCAGCTAAACCTCCTGAACTCGAGGCACCAACATCTTCCACACGCTGCTCTATAGTGGAACTACTTCAACGTGCCGCCACCATTTCCGGTTTCTGGAACAGTTTGCGCAACACAGATATTTGAGTTAATCAAAGTTAATCATCTCTTCAGGATGACAGATGAAGCCGAATTATAGGTTTGCAGGCATTTTGTGGGACGCAGAGCGGACAAGGAGTCCCCGGTCACACAAAGCTGCGCGGACGCGGGTTGCGTCATCGACACGAGGCAGTTTATGAACGGTAGGACGGTAAAGAGTGGCGTCAACAGACAAAGGCACCTCTGCAGCGGATCCTCCCCGCTCGTCAGGTGTGCGCTCCCTTTGAAGTCTGACGGATGTGAGGCCGCTCACAGGGAATCGCTGATCAAGCGCGCTTTTAAGGCGCATCTTTCTCGCCGCGCACGTGCGCGCGCCCTCGACAGGAGACGCCCTTGAGAAGCGGTGAACAAACATCGCTCTGCGCCGCGCGCGCGTTATTAAAGCGGCGCGTGCGGCGCGCGCCAATGAAATGAGCGCGCGTCGCTGGCTAATGTGTGTCAAAGTGATCAAACAGCGCTGAGGACATGTTTTTTCCACTATTACTTCTCTGTAAACACTCGAGGTTTTGCGTCACGACCTCAGACACTCGGTCATTTGCATTTATAGTGCGTAAAAACCTCCGGTCTCAGAATGAAGTCAGCTGGGATTTAATGAAAGAGGTTGTGCCTGTGGATCAGATTCGCAAGTGGGAGGAAGAGGACGGAGAGAGAGAGAGAGAGAGAGAGAGAGAGAGAGACAGTTTGTGGGAGTGAAGACGTCTGAGCATAAGTTGAGTGTAAGTTGATATTGTGAGTCTGTGCGTGTGGGTCCGTGTGGGCCTCAGGGACTAAAAAAAGCAGGCTCTAATCAATAGCACAGTTGACTCATCCCTGCTTTGCCGTTCGTGCTTTCTGTTTCCGCTGGTGTGAATACCAACTTCCCGCGTGCCGCGTTCGGGCCATCAATTACGCCGCACGTTGTCAACGTTTGTCTCAGAAACGACCCCGGCGCCGTCGCCCCGATGCGACTCAACACACAGACACACACACGCACGCACACACGCACGCACACACACACACACACACACACACACGCAAACACACACACACACGCACACACACACACACACACACACACACACACACGCACACACACACACACACACACACACACACACACTAAAAGAATTCAGGATCAGGCAGAAAGCTCATGAATAATATAAATCTCACACTGTAGCAAGGTGTCCCCCCCCCCCCGACTGCAGTGGGAATAAAGGCAGAGGCATCGACCCCCGGGGTAATGGAAGAAAAGATGATTGAGAAAGACTGATGGACGGGGCTCACCCTGCAGCCGGATCCATGGCCTATTGATTATGAAGGATGTCTGACAGGCAGGGGTTTGTGCGCCTCACCTACAGGTCGCACAACAAATGAGACAGACTCCTCTAATGGGGATGTGAGCAGGGCTCCAGTCACACGGAGATGAGTGACAGGATATAACACACACTCTGCAGCTCAACTTCAATATCGCGTATCAGAGGTCCGACGGGTCACAATTATATTAATGAGTGAACCTCACACTGGCCGGAGCAGGATATGATGACTTTTATTACACACAATCCATCGCCGGACGCCAGATCACGCAGATGCTGCAGCATGCGGGTCCACGTCGCCATGGATACAGAAGGTGTGCTGCATCCTGAGCGCTCAGCATCGTGGTGTTTAATAGAAACTCTCACTCTGCCCCCACAAACTTTGGGATCCCAACCAATACAAAATAAGTTCATTATTTGGCTGCACGGCATCAAAACTGAAATTGTTGTGTAACCATGTATAATAAATGATCTCTTTGAAGCTGAGGTGTTTGGATGAAGTCATTTGGAAGTTAAGGCACAATTAGTGAGATCACAGGGCGGCGGTTGTTAATTGACTTGTCACCACGTCAGAATGTCATCAGCTCTGTTGAATCCGTGCGCTGTGAGGTGAAGTATGAATAGTTCCCCTTTAAAGGTCAGTCACGCCTCATTTACGGGACATAATTGGATCGCTTGCCTTGAAGGCTGCACGCGACTCCCTATGAATGAAGTGGGTTCATTTCAGACGGTCAAACGTGAGGAAGAGGCCGGTTGAGGCTTCACCGTCGGTTCCGACCGACCTGCTGCAGACGCGAAGCATCAACGAAGCTGCAGCTCATCACCGTCCAGTCCGACCTTCGCAGCAGAATCCTTGTATCGATACAAAACCTGAGTCTGGAACTGCACAGTAAAAAAACACACTTACACCAAGTCAGCCATTGTTGAAGACTGAAGTGAAGCGACTTTGGGATTTAGTGTCGCTGTCGCGTGTGGGCAGATCATCGCGTTGTAAATCTGTAGCCAAACTGAAGCTAATAAACAGAATGGATCTCTGTAGTCAGAGTCAATGGAGAGTCAACAAGTCTGAGCTGTGACAGCTTTATTGAACATATTCGCTGGGAGACGACGCCTCGGCTGCTGTGCACACAGATAAGGGATGACTGCAGAGGAGCGCGGCCAAACACAGAAATGCAAATCCACCACGAGTCACATTCGAGACCAGCGCTGAGGCTGCGGAGCCACGGCACAATAAGATAATAATATCTCCCCCTCGATCTGCGTCCACGGACAGAATCACAGCAGAACGTGATGAAGTCCGTTTCCTCTACGATGAAACCTCCACAATGATGATAATTCTGGCCCTGGTGGACACAGCCTATATTAGCTTTGATGATCCGCTGCTGGAGGGGGTGTGACATTTCCACTGCTCATGAGAGCAGCGCGTGCAGGGCTTTGTGTCTGTAACCGCTGCAGGAGGAATTATTGGGGAATCGGACGGAGGCGTCGGCACAATGTGCACAAACGTAGCCGCGCCGTCGCCAACGTCCGTCTCCTCGACTGCAGCGTCTCTGAAGACAGGCTGCGAATCGATGCCCAGCGCGCTGACTCGCAGGTTCCATGCTCCGGCGGTGACGACTTCATTGAGGGAAGACGTTGGGGTGATTTTGGTGCTGACGTATTTCTGACCGTGGGTTTAGATGAAGTGGAGGAGCTTAAAAGCACAGACAGACTAAACAAACGCTGCTTTAAAGCAAACAAGCCTATAAAGGATGAAGAACCGTCTGAACAAAGTATTGTTAGTGCATGATACAAATGTAGAAGCAGAATAAAGAGAAAGAAGGGAAATAATTCTCTTCTTTTTTGACTTTTTTGACTAGTTTTGTATTCGTGTCCATATGCATCGCTCCGTTCCCCAGTTTATTCAACTTATCAATTTAACATTCAGCTGATTAAAGTGAATGTAACCTCTCTGCCTCTCATTTCTACCCTATTGATTAGCAACACGTTCTCGTTATCGAAGTCTTGCGAGAGTTTAATGCTAAATTCCTAAAGTTAAACGAATGTGATTGTTTCGACCTTTAACGGCTTTGATTAACTGCTTCTGAGGCGTCTGCTGGAGGATCCTTTGACCCGGCTCCAAAAAAGTCTGCGCTGGTAATTGCATCCAGTGTGGTCTTAGCCTGGCCGCCTGATGATGCCTTTAAAGCAGCTGCCCCCAGAGAACCCTGGGAAACCGAGGAACATTCACGCGCCGCCGTTCTGTAATTGCCATTTGCCTGGTTTTAATGAAAGTGGCCTCACTTCACAAAGAATATGATCCACGACGTGGATCTGGTGTCAGTGGCGCGATGAAGTTCTGTTGAGAAGAGCGACCGACTCTGGAAGCACTTTGCATGGCAGCAATCAGGGACGGAGCCGGTACCGGGTGCGACGAGGCCGGATCCTGTGACACATTTAAATGTAAGGATCCGCGCCACCCGTCGCGGTGAGCGTTAATGACTCCCATCAGCTCAGCTGATTGTTTCACACGCGTCAGTCTGTGGCTCCGTCTGATGCAAAACGTGCCTCGATTGCATAGGACACAATCAATGTCTCCTAAACTGATCCGACGCCGTCGGGGTTCACTGCAGGTTCACATGCAAAGTGAGGCTTCTAGAATATGATAATTAGATATCGATGAGTGATTAGACTGACAAAGGCAGGAGGAGCTGAACGTGTGGCTCAGTCCAGTCCACGTCGCGTCCTTTGGAGACGGTCCAATGATGGAAGAAATCGCACACATGCTTTAGTGAAAACAATAGTTTTATTCTGGTCACGTGTTGCTTCTTATTCACACAAATGCGTATTGAAGTCGTCTACTGCTGTCTGAGAATGTGGAGGGCGAGATGCTGCAATAATACAAAATACAGATCTACGGTAAGAGAAGAAATGCTATTAGAACAGCCAACATTCATGCACGCGAGCCGCCATCCTCCGCCTCACGGGACGCACTGCACTGAAGCAGGCTAACGAACAAAGACGCCTCCAGGCACCAGCCAGGTGTGCTGCAGCGGGTCCACGGTGACCCGGGCGCCCGAGAGGCTTCGCACAGAAAGAGCCGAGGACGGTGCGGGTGCAGGTGCATTGTGGTTCGGCGCGTTTCTCGCCGGCTCCTCCAAGGTCAAGTGGGAAAAAAATAAAGCTTTGAAAGGAAAAGTATTAAATTGAACGTTAAGTGGAGGCAGTGACAGGCAGGAATAAATTAGCAGATGACGTCGAATAAATGGGCCGAGGAGAATGGAAACAAAGCGAAGAATTAGCGAACGCAGTTCAAATATGAATTATTTAAAAGGCATGAAGACATACGATAAGAATGAGAAAACCATTAGACATAGAAAAAGACAGGAGCTTTTACTTTGGAGCTGCAGAAACTGTCTGTGGTTCATTGTTCGGTGTTTGGAGAAGTTGTTAGCTGGAACGGGCCATTAATTAGTCACAAGGTCTCACCCCCGTTTGCTTCTCGATGCACTGGACTCGTCTTATGAAATGAGGAAAGAAAGCGCGTGTAGAAGCCCACACAACTAGTCAGAGGAATGAAAGAACGTGACTTCCCTCCAGCGCCAGCTCGCGTTCCCTTTAGGAGTCGTCCTCCGTTTTAATGATGTGGAAAAGTGTGACGTTGAACAGCACCTGGTGCCCGTTGTTCCAGCCGTACAGCGCGCGGTCCCTGGCGTTGTAGTCCAGCATGGACATGTGGAAGTACTGGTTGTGGAAGGGGATGTCTGTGTACTCGTAGGTGGAGGTCTTGGTGGAGTAGGCGTAGTAGACCTTGGCGCCGGTCAGGTGGGAGTTGGTGATGTAGAGCGTCCCGCAGATCATGAAGGCCTCGCCGGCGTTGCGCTTGGAGTACTCCGTGTTCCAGGTGCCGAGCAGCTGCAGCGTGTCCGGGTTCAGCTGGCTGATCACCACGTTGCCCGCGTTCTGGTTGGTGGCGTAGACGGCCCACAGGCCCAGCTCGTCGGCCATCAGGTCGATGTCGGAGAAGCCGCCCCAGGTGTAGGGGTAGACGTTGTGGAAGCCGGCCGCCTCCAGCGCGCGCTGCGTGACCACGCGGCCCGTCTCGAAGCTGTAGCGCACCACGATGTTGCTCTGCATCTTGTTGTAGTACAGGGAGCCGTTGTACACCACGTGGTTGGTCCCGGCCCATTTGAAGGGCAGGTTGTAGGTCCTGGACTCCACCCCGGCCACGAAGTCAGCCATGGACTTGTACTCTTTGACGATCTTGTTGTTGGTGTAGCTGTCCATGTACCAGACCTGGGCACAGAGACACGGTTAATGCTCTCGCTGTCTGAGCTGAGCCTCACTGTTTGTGTTGAAGATGCACCGAGCTGCATCGATCCCGAGGCGAGTCTCCGGCCTCATCGGGTAATTGACTAAGCTCCCTGTGAGTAACGGGGGCCGAGGACCCCTGCCAGGCGGCATCTGGCCGCGTTCGGTGAGAGGAGCGACTTTTACAAACACGCGAGGATCTTTCAACACCTTCTGAGACCGGCTCCAGCGCTGGAAGTGGAGGTGGAAGTGGACTCACCCTGTTGTTTCTGGGGGGCGCCTGCGGGTCGGTCATCCAGGCTCCGAACCTGGTCCCTGACGTCTTCACCGTCAGCGGCCCGGTGATCTTCATCAGCTTTCCACACGCTGGAACACATCACACAGCATCACATACAGCACAGACCAGAGTGACACGCACTGGAATAAGGGGTTTTAAAGCTGCGTGGAAATAATCAAGTCAATAATAAAGTCTGCTCCTTCCATCCAAGCTAACGCGTTCCCAGTGTCTTCCATCCGTTAGTACCTCTTCCAGCCTCCATCACACAAAGCCAACGCCACTTACTGAGTTTGCTCATGCAGTTGCGGAGCCGGTTCTCCAGGCTCAGCACCCTCTGCTGCAGCTCCTCGTAGTCGTAGGCCCCCATCTCCTCCTGGATGCCCATCAGCACGCCCGACAGGTTCCTGATCTCGTCTTTGAACTGGGCGATGAGCTTGGCGTCCGTCTTGTACTGCTCCAGGACGGGGATGAGCGGCTGCAGGGACTCCATCTTTCCTTTCAGCTCCTAAACAGCAGGGAATCCATCATAAAATAGAATGAGGAGGTCCCGGAGGCAAATGTCTGGTTGGTGAGAGCGGAGATTAAAGCCGTGGACAGTTCGTTGATCAGATCAGCTGATCATCTGTGTCTGTGGAGGAGCTGCTGTGATGCATCTGAGCCTCATCAGAAGCGTTCAGTACCTGAAAGTTTTTGCTGATGAGCGTCTTCCGGTCCGATTCAATCTGCCGGAACTTGGAGCGCAGCCCTTTGATCTGGCTCTCCATCCTCATGATGTACTGAAAGTCCCTCTGCGTGCGCAGGTTCAGCACCTCGATCGACTGCGACATGTTCTGCACCTTGTGGGAAGAATGAAACGCCGCAGGATTGATTTTTCTGTCGCGCCGCGAGATTAAAACGTCTCCCGTTGTTCGTGTGTTTCCCCGCGTGCCCAAACCTCTGAGGAGCAGGTCGGCTTCTCACCTTCTAATGCCACTGTCTGAGTAGAGCTTCATCTGTGTATGTGTATTTTGACTTTAAGGCATGGATGGTCTGTAACACCTTACATGCAGGTATGTGACACAGGGCCTCTGCTTTGACTGAAGCTCACTGGGTTTATAGGGCATCCGGACAAGAACGAGCAGGCTCCTTTCTTTGGCCTTTCTGTGCTTCTGATTGGAACCGCCGACATTACTGGAGCGTGTCAGTAAGAAAGTGGCACAACGCGCACACATTGTGTTCTAAGTACGTTTCTGTGGCGGAGGGATCCTGAAACGGCCTCGGCGAAGCCCCGAGGCCACTTAGTACATTAGCGTCAAAGGCTGCGGTGAATGGCAGCGAGCGGCCGCTAGAACCGTGGGGCGGAACGACCGGACCGGAGCGACCGAAGCGACCGGAACGGAGCGACCGCTAGAACCGTGGGGCTGAGTGGCCGGAGCGACCGGAGTGGAGCGATTGGAGCGACCGGACCGGACCGGAGCGACCAGACTGTAGAGACCGGAGCGGAGCCTTCTGAGCGACCGGAACTGAGTTACCGGATCGGAGTGATGGGAGCGTCAGTCGTCCCGCTGGCGCAGATGTGGATGCACACCTTGGCAATTGGAGCTAATTCAAAGGCCGTGGAGTGCAAACAGACCCGACACCTTAGCATTAGTCAAATACATAAGGAAATAAATCAGAAACTGCTGCTGTGCTGAGGAGCAGCCAAGTCTTATATGAAGCAGAAAACCGAGCCTGCAAAAATGCACAAACAATGACTGTGTGTGTGTGTGTGTGTGAGTGTGTGTGTGTGTGTGCGTGCGTGTTTTTTGTGTTTGTGTGTGTGTCTGTCTGTGTGCGTGTGTGTGTGTGTGTGTGAGTGTGTGTGTGTGTGTGTGTGTGTGCGTGCGTGTGTTTTTTGTGTTTGTGTGTGTGTCTGTCTGTGTGCGTGTGTGTGTGTGTGTGTGTGTGAGTGTGTGTGTGTGTGTGTGTGCGTGTGTTTTTTGTGTTTGTGTGTGTGTCTGTCTGTGTGCGTGTGTGTGTCTGTCTGTGTGTGCGTGCGTGCGTGCGTGCCCCTGTGTGTGTGTTACTGTGTTTGTGTGTGTGTTACTGTGTGTGTGCGTGCGTGCGTGCCTGCGTGTGTGTCTGTCTGTGTGCGTGTGTGTCTGTCTGTGTGCGTGTGTGTCTGTCTGTGTGCGTGTGTGTCCACCTTCTCCAGGAGCTGCCGGAGCTGTCTGCCTTTGGCGTCTCTGGAGCACAGGTTCTGTTCCGGCGCCACCACTGTGCAGATGCAGCGTCCGTCTGCATCCTGAGCCGAGCTGTACACCTGCCAGCCCTCCTTTGGCCTGATGGTCTGCGCACGAGAGGATAAATTACACTGCGATCGTATCACCGCGAGGAAATTGCGGCACGTGCCGTCGTGTTTTCTTATTGTCTGCTGCCTCGCGCCCCTCAGGCTCTGACACCAAGCAATTCTGAGTCAGAAGAAGAGCAGAGTCAGACAGAACAAAGTGCTTCAGCTTCAGATATTCGCATGCTCTCAATTCACTCCAGTGAATTTCCTGCTCGACGGTAAAGCGTGTTTCCAAAGCTTGATGAATGTGTAGAAACTCCTCCGCTGCTCCTCACTGGACCTTCCAGGAGCTAAAGCGAAGGTCCTGCTGGGAGACGCAGATAAACACGATTTGTGGGAGCTGTTCTCATTCTTTATTAGGTTCAATACACTCTACAGGCCTGAAGTCCAGGGCCCAGCGAGCAGAAAGTTATGCATCATGAGTCAGTGCAGCATATTTGAATGCAAAGGCTTCACAGTCGGAACCAGTTTTACTAGAAATACGGATCCGTACTGTGGAAGCTGAAGCCTCAGATGCTCAAACAGCAGCGCAGCGCCGCCTGGACTTTGCTCCACGCCCTGGAAGTCGCTCTGGTGGGAGGAGAACGTGTGGCGCGAGAGCTTTGGCTCCGGCCGCCGTGTGAAGTTAGCGGGTCGGATCGTGTCCCCTCTGAGCGCGTGGAGACGGCGCTGAGCTCTGACTCATCGCATTCACCTCCAGTGTAGACTCCAGAGATATTCTTTGTGGTTTTTCAAAGGTTGTGTGTGCAATCTTTTAATATTGCATTCTCTTTCCACTATTAATCTCCTGAGTGCCCATATTGTCCCAGCACATCTCTCTTATGTTGCTATTATCAGATTGGTAGAAAATGGTTCCATGCGTTATCAAAGCGCTGCAGCAGGTCCAGGTTCCTCATGCTGCTTGGGAACTCTGTGATCCAGGAACTGAGGCTCCTGATGTTAAACAGACCCTGATGTGGTTATTAGATAAAACGTGAATCCAGGACAGACTAATCCTACATTTTAAACCTCCAGTTTGAACGTACGAGCAGCACTGGGCTTTCTGGAAACCATGAACCATGAGAGGAGCTCACATCTGCATCTCTCTCCTCATTATAAAAAGAGGGAACAAACATCCTTGTTGCTAACTGTGCTCTGAAAAGCTCCTAAAAGAAAGAGTCGCTCTCCCTAATCTGTGGAAGCGGTCTTTCTCTCTCTCTCTCTCTCGAGTGACGCACATCCTCTACCCCTCTTGTCACTTGCACATTTCCTCGTATCAAAATGAATCTGCAGCTGAGCCAAGCCAGATGCACCCTCCAGCGAGGCGCCTTCTGTGAGACTCCCCTTCGCCCGTCAAACAGTCCCGACAGCTGCTTCCTCTTTTGTCCGGACCTTCTGACACATCTGAATACAGTGTGGAGTGGTGGGAAAACATTTCCTGCCGTTCCCCGAGCAGTGTTTCCGTCGCGCCGAGCTGCTGCTGTGCGAGGACACAGGATTCCAACCAAGACCCTGGCACAGGGTCTGCGCCGTGCACGGGCGGGAGGAACCTAATGAACCATTGTTCTGGTCCAAATGGGTTGGTGATCTGCAAGCTGCTCCGTCTAATTTGTGATAATAGCCCGGAATTATTTCTGTTTCAGAAGCACGAACTGGCGGGACACATTTCCTGTTATACATTATATACGACACAAATGTAGCAGGAATGGAGACAAGGGCACGGAATGAATCCGCAAAAGCACTTGAGTTGGAGTCGGTTTTACAGATTTTCAGGTTTGCGCCTAGTTTCTGTGAGGTCATTCACAGCAGTTTCTTTTTATTTACAATGACGGAAGGCTCCTTTAAAAGTGAGTTTTGCATCTGGCCACGGTCCAGGATCAATATGCTTGATGTAGGCAATAAACAGGAGTGATGTGGGGGTCTCTTCCCCACTGCAGCTTTAAATTCAGCGTCTTAACAATACTACGCGTTTGCATTTTAACACTTGGTTTATATTGGTCCCAGTGACTGAGCTCGCGCTGGTTAAACAGTAGTAAAGCCAAACCTTCAGCCAGATAAGCGACGATGGCACGGAAGTGAAATGACTCATACCGGTGTCGCCGGTCCATCACCAACCGAACCACCCCGACCAGACACGTCCAAACACCCGAACTTTACAGCGCCAGCGTCGCGAAGTGAAGTGAAGTCTGCGCTTTCAGCGACAAATCACGCGGCGTCAAACGGGAAACTCACCGCTGAAGGGCAGTATCCGAACAGCAGCAGGAAGAGCAGCGGGTTCAGGACCACGGACAGCGACCACATTCTGGCGGCTGCGAACACGTTTCCCTCCTTCGACGGGAAGAAAAAAAAAAAAAAGATATCACGCAACTTTCTGCCCGCGAGCTCGCGCAACCACGTCCACTACGCGTCGGCAAGAGCCCGGTGGGTTCCTGGGAAGGAGGGGGGCGCATCCATCCAGCCGTCCCCGTTACGCACGCACGCCATGCGGGCTGCGGGGAGAAACCTCGTCACTGCGCGGAGGGAACTGAAAGTTTGTGGGCACGCGTGCAGAAAAACACCCGAGCTGCGCGCACTGGCACCAGCCCCTGTTCACGGATATGACATCATCCCGATGACGCGCCCGACTTTGAGTGGAGCCGGCGCGTGATGTGCGTGGGGAAAAAGGAGGAACGACCGGCGGCTGCGCGGTGACCAAAGTTCCCGCTGGCGGCGTCGACCGGAGATCGAACGAGGCCCGAGATCAGACGCGCGGCCGCCGCGTCGACTCGAGTTCACGCGCAGGGAGAGAGAAAGAGCGCGAGAGGACTCGGCGACAGCGGCGAGCGCTGCGCGTGAGAGCCAGAATCAGGTGCGACGGTCAGTCCACGCACAAGCAAACAGTGGTGGTCGATCTCTTATCCAATAAAGTCCAATGAACGCTTCAGCTGGAATGAACTCAACTGATTAAAAAATGAAATTCAATAAACGAATTTAAAGAAAAGTTTAAAATATAAAAGGTTGACTTGATCCGCACTCATTTCTGTCCGGTGGGATTGAGTCTAATCAGTCACATTAGTGACGCTGTCGTGACGCCGCTCTGCGGTCAGAGCCATTACTCACGCCGTGTTTTCACAGCTCGACGTGATCGATGCCTGTATTAAATAATGTGCAGAGCTCACTCATTTGTGCAGGAGTGACACACGGCTTCTGTAGAAACGTTCCCAAATGGAGCAGGTCAGTGGATTACAGCTTCAACCATGCATTTAAAGTACACTCATGTATAAAAACATGCTTCTTCATCCCACGATGGACACATCTGATTTGCTTAATGGCTTTTAGGCACTGAACCCTCATTTTCCTCCATGAGCCGTGTCACATCCTCAGCTGGAATCAGGGACCGCTCCATGCACCTGGCTGCTTTCACCTCTGCCCGGGCCCGACCGGGCCGGGACCGGCCTGGCCTGGCCCGACCCCCCCCCCCCCCCCCCCCCTGCTGTGCACCGGCTCTGAGGAGACGCGTCACAGTGGGGAAGCGTGTTTTGGGCAGATGGCGCCGCGCTTTCTGGCTCTTAGCACTGCGTACCTGGCGCTGTGGACTTGGACCCGGGCCGTGTCGGTCCTGAAGGCTGTTCACAGGCTGCGCTGAAAGTCACCGTCAGCCCTCAGCGTGCTCATCAACGCTGGCTTTGTTGTTCGGGTCTTTCAGAAGCAGCAGCAAACGAAACCACGTGAAGCTCTGTTTGGTTTGGTGATTCAGCGAATAGATTGGGTTTCAGAGGAAGCTCTGCAGCCACATTCCCCCCAGCTCCTGAGGCCACGCTGGGATGAGGCGGAGGCCGGAGACCTCTGCAGCAGGTGGGGATGAAGGGACGGGCTGCGCCAAGACGCACGCGGCTGCTGGAGCGACTCCCGGAGAAGGCGCTTGAACCAGCCACACTTGAACTCCAGGAGAGTCTTTGAAAGGAGACAGAAGTTTCTTGGCGCACTTGAACAAAGGCTTTTCTGTTCTCCATGAAGCGCATTCGTGATGAGTTTCGCTCCGGCAGCAACCGTGGCTGCTGCTGCTCCGCTCTCGGTCCTGCTCAAATTGCTTGTGACAAGTGACGAGCCCAGGATTCCTCTGACAGTTCAAAGACCGTGTTTACTGAAGTGGGAGAGACGTCTGCAGGCGGCTGCAACGCGTTAATGTGTAAACACGCGGCAGAGCCGCTCTTTCAACATAATCTCCACACAGAAAACGAGCAATTACGCGGCAGCCGTTCCGGCCACCGGAAAAAACACGCCTGTCGTCATCCAGGAAAGCTGCCGCTGCTGTTTTGCACTTCTGCTGCACTCACTCACTCTTAGAGAAAAGTTTCCTGCAGAAGCGGCTGCGAAGCAGCTGCACAGAATTCTGCCTCGGGTTTTTCAAACCAGAAGTTGACAAGTGCAGTACACAGTGGCCACTTAATTAGGAACGGGGCAGAGCATCCCTGCCTCCAAGGTTAGAGCTCAGCTTCTAAGTTAAAGCTGAATCAATAATAATAATAATAGGGCTCTGTTGCCCTGTGGCTAAATTCCTGGATGTGAAGAACAGTGGAAGGAGAGTTTAACACTAGAATGTCCCCCTTTCTTTGAACATACTTCTCCTCAGATGTGATCGTGGCCCTCGGCAGCCCTGCAGTTTTGACAGAATCCTCTGGACTTGTTGACTGAGGCACGCGTGGCGGCGGATCAGCTGTGACTGACGGATGCGTTGGGCCTAAGCGAGCACAGGCTTCACCCTGGTAACAAGCTCTCGCCGGACGACGGCCTCGTCCTCCGGCCTGTTTTGATTTCTCGCTCGACGGCGAAAACACGTTCTGTTTTCAAAGAAGCAAAAGCAGATGAGGACACAGAAGGATCAGCGGGCGCGAGCGTCTTCACGATTACTCACCAGCACACGCCGATGACAGCGTTCTGGAGACACAGACGCAGGGATTCACACATAGGTTCACTCCTGAGGTCCCAGCGAGCGGCGGAGTCCTACAGCAGGTGGCCTCACATTAACATAAAGCATTAATACAAGGCTCTGCTCCAAGGCTCTGTCCTAAAACCTGGACTTCATTCATATTCCCTCACCTCAAATGCTGTAATAACAGTTTAGACCTTGAGTGTAAATCACATCTGTCCTGACATGATTTATGTAGCTGCCATTACCGGGAGCGTTATTCATAATGGAGCACACAAACCCTTGTGGTTGAAACACTGGCTGTTGTATCAATAAGTGAGTGCTGAAAGACGAAATTTTCCCTGCCTAGAATTGTAATTACCACGGATGAAAAATATGTTTCCTTTGAATATTTGTTTACAAAATCCAAACTTCTGGGGATTAGGAGCCTGAGACGCTGCAGACGAGCCCCTTCCAGCGTCACGCTGCATGAGCTGTTGCTATGGGAAAACATGCAGACGACACAGACCAGGTTATTGAGCGTCTCCATTCGCTCTCCGCTGTGAAACGCATTGGAGGGTTCCTGTGCTTCACTGTCGCCAATGTCCCTGTTCCATCGCGGTCACTGCTGAAATGACAGACTCCCTGGGAAAATAGATCACTTCTGTTGACTCTTCAGGCACAAGCAGCACAGACAGAGGCACCGAGTGGTTCTCGTGTCAACATCGTGTGGATTATTGGGAAAATTACACGGTGTGAAGCTCGTAAGCATTTCTGTAAAGCATCACATCAGTCACTGAGGAATGTACACAAACCATTCACGCTGTGTATTTCACATGGATGAATGCAGCTGAACTGAACACATGATGCTTGATATGCGAATATAAATAGACTAATATCAAGTTGTCAACTTGTGTGATGACCACCTTTCACGCTATTGAGATAAAGGAGCATCTACAAGTGAATGCAAACCATCGCGATGTGCATTTGGCAAAGCACCAAACATTTATTTCAGCTTTACATAGATTGTAAACATAGTTTAGTTACACAGGTTTGAAAGCGGCTCGGAAGTCACAGCTGGCTTAGCTGTGGGCGGAGGAGGCGGAGATGCACACAGATCCCGATCAAAGTCGAATCTGAGTCACGAGAAAGAAAGCGGGAAGAGATCACAGCACAATCAGTCACATGAACCCAAACACTGATCCTCCCAATCTTAAATTATCTTAGCAAAGGAAGGTAAAAGCTCTAATCAGCAATACAGACATTCCACCCCACATCTTTCAGAATCCAGTTTTAATATTTTTGGACAAACAAGTCAAGGCACAAGAAAACACTTTGTCCATTGTTACAAAGAGGTTCAACAGAATATTTTGTTGTTAAGACAAAAACTGGACGAATTTAACTGCACAAAAATAAAGTTCAAAGAGCCAAATATGTCAACATTGTAAAGGGACACTGAGGTATAACGTCTGGGTGATCTGTGTGGAAGAATAAGCCCTTTCATATCATTTATATTATTATCTAATTTTAATATGGCTTCATTTCCAACTGTTATGAAAAAGGCACAATGTGTTGTCCTCCAGTCTTTGTTCTCAAATAATGGAAGTTATTTACAAAAGATTCATCTTAAACTTACAAACTGGAGCTTTTGTCAATTTATGTCACAAACGGTTTTAAAATACACAGTAATCCTCATCACATTTGTTCTTAAAATATATTTATGGCATTTATTTCTAACATAGTTTACCAAGTTTCTATTAGAAGTTAAGAGCTGGGGCACATGCAAGCGTTAGAGCGGATTCGGACAGGAACAGTATTGTACAAAATAATAATAATAATAATAATAATTACAGTTTTATCAAAAAGAACATTTTGTAGCACCTTGAGCGTCTTGTGATTCTGCACAAAAGCACCTCTGTGGTTGTATTCAGAGCAGCACCTCCAGCACCCAGAGAGGGAGGCGTGGTGGAGGAGGAGGACGAGGGAGGATGGAGCTTCGGGTGAGTGGATCCGCTCTCCGTTGCTGAAGGTGTGCCACCGTCCGCCACGGCATCAAATGTCCTTTTCCTGATGGCACTCGCATTGCTGAGTTAAAGTCATGTGATTCTGGCCCTACAAGGGCGAGGAGTAGCTTCCCCGGGTCAGCGCTTTCATGACAGGGCTTGAGGGGGGGAGGGGGGGGGGGCACTCTTCTTCTCCAGGCTTGAGTGGATCTTCTCGGCAACAAAAGAAAAACACAGGTTTTTTTGCTTTGCGGGGAGAGAAGGTGAAGGTTGTCGGATCTCAGCGTGTGGGTGTTAATATGGTACCCTCTGACCCCGTCCTTCAGCAGGAAGCAGGGGCGTGTCTAGCCGAGGAAGCAGACGGGGCCGACCTCGAAGCCAAACCTCTGGTTGGAGTCCCCAAAGTCATTCAGCATGACGTCGATGATGGGCAGCTGGTCGATGCGGGGAGTGTTGATCTCCATCACCGTCTTTGAATAGCCCTGCTTCACCTGCAAAGGGCGAGAGACGACACGTGGTGAAGTGGCCCGAACACGGTTCTGTCTGAAGATCCTACACAACAGAAATGATGGGCAAGACTAATAAGGTGCGTTTACCGAGCAGCCGTCACTCAGCGGCTTAATGAAGGGGTTGTTATCGTAAGACAGCTCCTCATCGTTGGAGCCCAGGAAGCGCAGAGCCTTGTCGTAGCTGTCAGAGCTGCTGTCGTACCAGGCCACAGACTGGTGGCAGATGTAGGTGAAGTTCTGCCGCACGGAGGAGCTCAGTAGCTTCAGGAAGGTCATCTGCACCGGGTTGATGGTGTTTTCTGCCGCGTCCACGTAGTTCAACTAGGGAAGGACAGAAGAAGGGGAAGGTGAGCAACTTGAAGGATGAGGAGAGGCAGCGGCAGTGACAGGCAGGAGGGAGAGAATCACTTACTGCATCTGAAAAGAAAGCAAAGCAACCAAAACAGACAAACATTTTGTGGGTTGACTCACAATTTTGCCACGTTTGAATTCACTGAACCATGAACCTGGATGCTCCTTGGGCCAGTTCGATATTCTAACCTACAAACAAACCAGAAAAGTAAACACTGAATCACCT
Organism: Betta splendens; assembly: GCF_900634795.4. Lineage (NCBI taxonomy): Eukaryota > Metazoa > Chordata > Actinopteri > Anabantiformes > Osphronemidae > Betta > Betta splendens. The sequence continues at coordinate 13,233,867 of NC_040897.2, forward strand.
TGGGAACACGTTTCAGACAGATTTCAGCCTTTTTAGTCACTATTACTGTTACTCACCATTGCAGATTTCCTGTCTGGGTAGATGCACGTCTCCCCGCCTGCTGTGAAGTTGCAGAACACATTGATGGCGTCTCCGATGCAGCCTTGGTTTGGATCGACCCAGTATTCACCTGAAGCACAGGAACAGACGTGAGGCTCGGTTGTGTTGAGAACAGCTGTCTGCAGGTCTGACTGGAGACCAGATCTACGTATGATAGATCGCATTACCATCCGGGTAGTCAGGTTGGCTGAGGCGAAGGTCGTTGCAGGTCCTGGCTGGGTTGTCCTGGGTGCCCATGGGGAACTTCATGCGCTCGATGTCTTGTTTGAGGTTGTTGAGGGAGCCGAAGACGTCCTCCATTCCCTCCATGCCTGCAGCGTAGTCTGCCTCATCTCCCTGCATCTCGGCCTGACGCCTGATCTTTCCGGAGGATTGCTGAATGGGGAGCGGCTGGATGACGTCAGCAGGGGGTCCCTGGAGCACAGAGGTTATGGGTTTATGACTGAGACCCTACATTTCCCAGGGTGGTGGAGTCTTACTGTACATGAAATGCACCATAACGCAGGTTTAACTTACAGGAGCTCCAGGTGGACCGATCAGTCCAGGCTCTCCCTTCTGACCAGCTGACCCCTAAGACAAGACACGACATATACAGCTAAATATACAGTTCTTTTCAAATTAAATGCATGAAGATAAGAACAAAGCTTACAGTTGATCCCTTGGATCCTTTCTGTCCTGAAGCTCCCTGTTGTGAAAGCAGATTAATTAGTTCAACAACAGCCACGATGTAACAGGGAGCAAATGGCAGACGCAAGTGGAACTTACAGGTAGACCAGGTGGACCAGGAGGACCAAGAGGACCGTGTGTACCACCAAGACCCTGATGGCAGAGAAACGGACAGGACTAATTAGAACCAGAGATGACAATTAATTTATATTTACCTAAAATTTAATTTTTAAATAAGTCTTCACTCTCACAGCTCATAGATTTATTTTGGCTTTGAATCATTTCTCCAGCAGGTTTAAAATGTGAATGTTTTCATGTGATAATTCAGGGACTTTAGTGAGTAAATGTCAATAACAGTTCTCCGTGATTATTTATTTTTGCAGTTCTAATTTTCTGGAGGGAGTCTGACCTTCTTCAACACCGCGACACTTTCCCCATGCATTTATGCAGCTTATATGATTCACTCTCCTTTGAAGAACTGGGAGCCCATTTTAATTTCATAGTCTGCCTGGCAGAGAGATTGACTTACAGGATCTCCCTTGCCACCTGCACTACCCTGCGGTCCGGGCAGACCTCTGTCTCCTTTCTCTCCTGGCTCACCGGGGGGACCAATCAGACCGATGAGACCTGGATGACCCTGAAATACAAAGAGAAGCCAATAACCATGAATGAGGAAAAACAGCTGAGGCTCATTGTGCATTTGTCAAACGTGCCTTAATAAAGTAGTTTCTGTTTATTTGTCTTCAGCGTTTCTCAAAGTGAGAACATTATGCTAATCTACCTGCATGTTTACGCACGCTGCCTGGCAGTGACCTCAGCACTGGCTTATTGTGGTCATAAATAATTAGTGTGTTTATATTACTCATCATATTTTACAACGGTGGTCGGTCTCTGTGCCTGCTGCTTTGCAGAGTTATGGCCATCTGCTTCTGACTACGGCATGCTGGCACCAAACCAATGACCGTTACCAATATGACATTATTGGACTTCTACATATTCAGTCAGTGCATTAAACCACAGTGTGAACACTCAGAAGTGCTCCTCATTTTCCCCTCTCACTGGGAGAAACCGAATAAAGAAGCAGAAGGCAGTAAACCCGGTCTGTTGCTTACTTTGGAAGCTTCAGATAAGGCACCGAGGAAGATATGAGAAATACACAATAAAGCAATTTGAGATTAGCATCGTAATAATGTCTTGCCTTCTCTCCTTTGGATCCAGAGTCACCTTTCATTCCAGGAAGTCCAGGGGGTCCCTATAGAAGCAGACAACAAAATCATTTTGTCAGCTCACAGAGAAATTCACATTATTTTATAGTCTGCAAACAAAAACTGCATCAGAGCACAAAACATACAGGCTTTAATATCTATCTGGTGCTGCAAAAATAACAACTCTTATTATGAAGGTACTGTAGATGAAAATATCATACAAGAGGTCCAGGAGGTCCATCTTGACCTGAAGCTCCAGGAAGTCCTTGCTCACCCTGGAAATTAGTGATAAAATCAAATTTAGACTGTAAACATTGTGGCCAAACAGAACTAGCTACTCATCTACTCTCAGATTAGCAAAATATACTCACAACAGGGCCTGGGATGCCACGCAGGCCCTCAGCGCCTGACTTTCCAGAGGGACCTTGAGGTCCCACTGGTCCGGTTTTCCCAACAGGTCCTTCAGCTCCAGCTTCTCCCTATGAAAACACAGTTTTTGAATGCATTTTCATTCTCAAAGACATACACGCTGCAGTTTGTGTCCTCCAGCATATAGTGCAAACAAACTCCTAGAATAACAGCTACGCAGGACTCCAGCGTCCTGTGTTCGAGTCAGTGTAATACTCTGAGAATCATACTGTTTAATATTCTGCAATGTTTTCCTTTCTCGAAACCTACGATTGGGAGGATTTGGGGATTTGCAACCTTCAAAACACTTCAAATGTTACTTGATTTCATCTATTGTGTCTGAGCAGAATGGCCGGTTTTCCACACGTTGAAGTTCCAGAGACGTCTCATGTACTGGGATGATCGGACAAGGGGATTAAAACGGTCTGACAACCAATTAAGGCTGGATTTGACACCCTAGCATGGCAGCGCAGGCTTTGTCTTGTCTCCAACAAATCAACTCTAATCTTTTACCTTGGTGTGGACAGAGTGTGCACTTTGTATGTGCAGAACAAAGGCAAAACAAGACGTGGACAAATGACAAAGAGCAACAGGAGGAGCGAAGCCACGTCTGACATTTGGCAGGTTCTCTGTCTGAACGTTTCTTTGAGCCATCTCAGTTGGAGAAAACAATCTCTTTGAGGCTTGTAAAGATTGTTCCTATTTGGCGCTCTTCAGCTGTGCAATTACCAGCATGTAATGCATTTTAACAAGGCAATCAAATGCGCCGACAGCCTCCAGAAGCCCCGCTCTTTCTTCATGGAGACAACCCACCAGTTTGTACAAATACACAGGAACATGCCAGCGTTTATTGAAACAGGAGAGTGAACGGATATGTAAATATCCATAATACATAATTACAGATGTGCGTTATGTTAAACTACATGTTTGCCTCTGGACAAGCTGTTCAACTTACCTTTGATCCCTTCTCGCCTTGTCTTCCCTCCTGGCCTGCTTGTCCAACAGGTCCCTGCGAGGAACAACAATAAACAGCAATTTGGTCTGAGAATACTTGGAATATACAAGCAATTATTAAACTAATGCACTATACTGCCTTGCCTCCATGTCAGAACACTTTACAGACTCCAAGCAGGTAATTATTCTCTAAAAGGGAAATTATCCAATGCTTGCTGGCAAACCGTGATATCACGTACATACTAATTGCTGAGCTGAGCATGTTCTGACCTTGAATCTTTTTAGTGAGAGGGTTACGCGGGGCCAGGCAACATCAGTGCGAGCAAATTGTCCTACATTTCCAGCATACTGAGCTAAAAGCACATCAACATTTTCACTAAACAGCCTCTGGTCAAAACCTTGTAAGTGGGCTGTCGTTTGCTATTAGAAACCATAATCAAATAGACCAAACAAAAGCCACCGGCCCTCGATGTAGGTTATGACTGTGTATGTGCATTAGTGGCTGTGTGTGCAAGCGGGGACGCTGTATGTGTGTGGGCTAATGTAGTGTGAAGCCACATGCATCAATGAGCACCTGAATCAATTCTGATATCGATAGAGACTAACCCAGAATTACCTTTCTGAACGGAGGGGACTCACACAAGTCCATTATTATGGATATAGTCGTATTTGTTCTCTAGTTTGTGTCACCTGGATTTTAAACACGAGAATAAAAATCCGGAGGCAAAAAAAGACATTTCTCAGTTTTTAAAATGTATGAAGCGTCGTCTGTGGCTGAATGCTAATTCAAACCCCAGAGTCAAACGGGAGTCAAACAAGAGCACCTGTTGCTTAACTAAAACGTGTTTCAGCTACTGAATCCAAACCACAAACAGGCATCATCTTATTTGATCTCTAAGTATGTTTGCAGTGATCGTCAGCAGGACATTTGACAAACAAGACACGATACAAATAACATCATTCAATATGTTACTTTAGCAATTGTACAGAAGTAATATAAGAGAGTTATACAGTAGCAGCAAAGCATTACATCATCTGTATGAGACCATTAATGCATTTAGTTTTTTTCCAAACCGTATGTTAGGTTATAAATATTGTATTTCCCTCTGATGTGTGTCTTGCAGATTTGACATGCATTGTACTGTATGTGTGCCTTGATGAATGGATAGAGTATTTATTACATACAGTATGACTTAGAGGAGCACAAACTTCAGTGCAAACCCTAAAGCATTACTGCAGTAAGTGAAAGGCATCGTATAACTGCACACAAGAATGAAATAAAGTATTCTCAGCTACGTCATGTCATCTGGTGCCAGACATTAAAGTCACAAGTCAACTCACTGGCATTTGAAGCAGCACGAGTCCTAATGGTTTCACATTACTGCCAGTCAAATCCACAATATGTCAATACTCTCTTACAAGATGGCCTTTATCTGCAATTACCTGTCACCCCAGACACTCACTAGTACTAATATACAGTACATCATTGGCTGTCACATCAGTCACAACACACATCCCTATTATAAAACGTGTGTCACCTACAGCATGTAATAGCCTGCAATCTAAAGCAGAGCTCAAGTGGGAAACAGAAGTATCCTCTCATGCAACATTTTGGAAATGTACTCACCCTTTTGCCAGGAGGTCCTGGTACTCCAGCCTCACCTGATGGACCTGGAGGGCCCTAAAGCAGAGAAGGTAGAATGCTTAACTCCACTTGATCCACAAGACACGTTTTTTTGTTCATTTTAACAGAATGGACACCAAACTTTGTCTTTTTTAATTTTTAGGATGGAAGCTGAATAAAATGCATCATTCTATAAAATTACATTCATTTGTAATATGGTGGATTAAGATTTTGCTCCTTTTCTACAGTGTGATGGGCTTTCAGATTACGTACAGGTTGACCAGCTTCTCCATCATCTCCTTTGTCACCTGGTAAACCATCAATACCCTACAAAAACATACAAATATGAAGAATCAATATAGTGCTTATTCATTAAATGTATGACATTATGACAACATGCTACCAAAACATTGGATTGAATAAGGGATATATCTAACACTTACAGCAGCACCAGGCTCACCGGGGGGACCAGGGTCTCCTGGGAACCCGACAGGACCCTGCAGTCAAATCGAGACAATGAGAAGACTGAGCATGACTCAGGTATTTGACATCGTGTCAACAACAGCTCTGGCAGCAGGCAGCTCGCCTGAGAAGTATGACACATTGATGCGCTCGCTGACAGCTCTAATAATGCACCAGTCATGGCTGCGTGTGTGTGTGAGTGGAGCCGACATACAGGGTTACCCTTGGGTCCGTCATCTCCAGAGGGACCACGGCCACCTGCGGGTCCAGCAGCTCCTGGTGGGCCGGTTTCTCCTTTTTCGCCAGTTTCTCCTCTGAGGCCCTGAGGGAAAAACACATCACAGACTTGTCACTATGAGAACCACATAAGGGCCATACGTGACACGCTAGCATGCTAAATAAAGCACAAGCCAAACATGTTACAAAATCTGTCACTCCAACTGGGGGCAAGATGTGTGCCAAACGCACAGCTATAGTGCAAAAGTTCAAGAGCAAAACCAAAGTGAAGCATTAAGATAACAAAGCTGAGGAGTTTCATGAAAGTCACAGCAGACACAGGCTTAAAGTGTTGTCTATCCTGGAGCAGATAATGAAGTGTATTTATAAGCCCAGGATCACTACATGGCCCATTGCCACAAAGCACCTCTCTAGTCAAAGCCTGCGTGGCACCTTTGAAACTGACCTCAAAGTGATGCAAAGCAGTGTCACCGTGAACCGATACACAGAAGGAGACGCATAAATCAATACAACCTGATGGACTCACACTAACTGATGGTGACAGTCCCCAAAACCATAACTAAGGTGAGGACCCGCGGGTCTACATAACCATGTACTGCTCAGTCTGGATCGATGGCCCTGTGAATACTTTACTGTGATTTATACCATCAGATCGTAACAGCAGAGCCAGTTTTGCAGGCAAACACGGTGTGCTACATCAGGAAAAGCGATTTTGTGCAAGCTGCATATTGACATATTTCATGCCCAAGTAAATCAATGTTCCACGTGTTGTGAAAAAGTTAACTTTGTGTCATTTAAAATTCATTTTGCATGTATCAAACTACAAAAAACCTGCTGCAAACACGCTGTGGTCTCGTGGCGTTTCTGTCGCAGAGCAGAACTCCAGGGACAATCTGGCTTTTGCCTCTAATAACAGGCTGGTGCAGGAGGTTAGATTAATCACACCACCCACAGCGGAGGTATCCAAATGTGGCCGAGCTAATTATCTGCTGAAAAGCCCTCAGGTTGCTAGCATTTCTGCACACCAGCCCACAGTACTACTCAGGTAGAAGGTCTCCCACAGCTGAGGTGTCACAAAATAAACATAACTTAATTAGCTGCAGTCGCAGATATTCAGAGCACATTTTTTCGAGCACAATTCCACATGGGATGACAAAACAAGCTGCTGGAATGTGCTTCGTGCATGAATTCTGCGACTACATAGAGTAAATAATAGAAAGATAGTGAACTTACTGGACGACCGGGCTCTCCAGCTGATCCTGGGTTTCCAGCTTCTCCAGTTTCTCCCTGGTGGAGCACAGTGAAAATGTAGATTATCACACTGACAGTAAATAACAGAGATGATGTTCTCAGCTGAGGAACGTGTGCACTGCCAGCTCTGTGGTTTGGGTTTTTATCTGCAATTTGTTTTCACTTCTGTGATTCAAATAGACTTAACCATGATTCACTTATTCTATAGCACAGAGAATGGAGCCCGATAATGGAAATGTTTGATTCTTGCTGTACCTTCTCACCAACACCTCCAGCTGAACCAATACCACCAGGAGGACCTTGTGCACCCTGTGGATAAATAACAAAGATTAGATTATGTGGAACATTTGTGTTTTAGACATAACCTAAATATTGAAATTAAGACTGTCAAAATGAAAAAATGCAAGACAATTATACTTACGCTAGCGCCGCCTGGACCTTGGGGACCTCTGGGGCCAGGAGGACCAGGTGGACCCTGTAAGCAAAGGCAGAAGTTGCATTTATACAGTATATTAAGATATCCCAATATCCATTGTGCAGGTTATAAACTAAATAATTTGCCCTAAAATGAATCCAAAAGAATCAGGAAATACAATGATATGAGAGCAAGGACAGAAGACATTATGAGATCCACTGCTGTCTCGATTCCCTGGTTTTCTATCTTCATTTTGAAATAATGTAATACAACACAGCAGCCATGCGAGCAGCAGATGCGGGTTTGATTATTTTCAGAAGCACTGCTTCGATTTTGATCACACCTGATGTATGACAAGACAAGACCTGATTGTTTGTGAACACATCGAAGTTTGTATTTAAAGCCTCAGTCAGCTATGGCTCAAAACATACGGGCTGCTCTATCTGTGTTTGTTGTTGAAGGTCACATTAGATAATTAAACTGTCTAATGCTCATCTGTTCTTGCAACTCAACTGAACCTTTGGTTATACTTTTATTATACTCTGAATCCAAGAGTAGAAAAACCTTTGGAAGAGCTGAAAAGTTTGTCAATACATCTTCAACAGACGTCAGAGGAACATGCCAAGTTGGTGGCGGAGCTGCCAAACGCAGCCACCAGCCAAAACCCAGGACAATCAGCACAATTTCCCACCTCATTGAGTTGTACGTGAAAACAATACGAATCGCTTTAACGCAGAGAAATTAGAAAGAGAAACACTCACCATTGGCCCGACATCTCCATTCTCTCCCTTTTCACCAGGAGGACCGGGCAAACCCTGGAGGGAAGACAAATATAATTTAAAAACAAAAAGTCACGTGAGGCACCCCCTGATCCAGAACATTAGAACAGACGCACAAATAGGCTTTCACTGCTCATTAACAGGAACCTTCAGATGTGTATTGAATAGTGGACTTAAGGCTGCAGTGTGATGGAGAACGCATTAATACAAGTAGAACCCCCGACTGTAAACACACAATTAGTCAAAAAGGACACCTATTGTAATTAAAGGCTATGGGAGGCTTGGTTATAATCAGCCGCTGTAAATTGCAGGGTGGGAGCGCCATCCATCTATTTCCACAGGAAAGTGGAAACAAAGGGGACAGCGCCGGCGGTGCATATTATTCCAGCCTCGGGATTCAATCATCCCTGACTAAAACAGTTTGAATTCAACTTGGGAAGGTGCATGTGCAACAGAAATGAAAACGGTCTCACTTCCTGTCGTCGCTTATTGTCTGCCTCAAATGATGGAGCATTTGTGATGAATACATGGGTGGAAAGGAGCGCTAATGACGAGTTACAGTAAAACCAGAATGACACGGAGATCGATCACAGAGATCACGTATGTGTAGTTTCAGCCCATGGTGCTGATTTACTGTACCTGCGATGCCAGAGATGGATCATTTGTAGGTTCCAACTAGGATTTAATCACCGTAATAAAACATCCCGCTAGTAAGGCTGAAAATGACTAAATCCTTATCTTATATCATGTATGATGTTGAAGGGGACAGGCTCTTGATCAGTGTTGGGCTTTTTGTAAAATAGATGAAACACGTATTGTGAGCAGAAGGCACACGTGCATAAACGCAACGCTCCACATACTGTTTACTTATGACCTGGCATTTCCCTCCACTACCCGCCCACGCCCCACACGCTGGCGTAATCAAATCTGATATTTACTTTCCTCCGCATTCACGTCTTAACCTCTTAATCTGGAGAATTCGTCTGCTCAGGGCTCCAATATTCCACAGCAAACATAGCCCCACACCCTGGAAAGATTTTAGACCCAATCCACTTATTCCCCATAGTCAAAAATCATTATGGCTACAGATAATTGCATTGAAGGGCTGAGCTCACAGTGGCTGCTGCCATCTATTGAAGGGCAGCTTAGCCAATATAATTAAAAGAGTGGAGATGGAGTGCATTATACTCAATTAAAAGCCAATTGCACTTAATAACAATGTTATCTGGCCCTATTGACCAGCGGGGCCTCGCTCGCTCTAATTTCATCCTCAGCGAGTCTTTAGATAATTGACTTTGCGGTATTCTAAAATATGCCATTTCTTTATTAATTGCCACCCAAACAAAACGTCAGCCGATCGGCTCAAATGAGTCAATGCTCTGACCTTTCACTCGGAACAGGGAGCTGAATAAAGCAAAGAGGGCGGGAGCCCCAAAACGAGGAAAAAAAATGAGGAAAACTTTTGCTGAAGACAATATAACAACCAAGGTTCCTGTCTGTCTGTTACAAGACCCGCATAATCTTACCTGTGAGAGGTAGAGCATATTCTAGTAAAAAAACACAAGCAGCAACAGGAAGGTTGGATTCAGAGGCTCTGTTTTCTTTTCTCGTTCATGAAACAAACAATACGCAAAAAAAAATTATTTATACTATAAACTATTAAAAGTAGCTGACCACATGCCACAGCAGCTGGTCTCTTATTTGGGCCTTGGAGCTCTGCAGGGGAGCAGTTTACTGCATGATAATGATGCAGTCTGAGTGGAAAAACCAACAGCAGACCCGGTGCTGCCATTAACAACGTGGCAAAGTGCCAAACGCAAAATGTTCGCAGCGGTGATGGATTTTTTTGCACCGTCTATGCTAAGAAAAGTCCTTGAGGGAGCAAAAGCATTATTCGTGCAGGAGCAATACAAAGCGTTATTAGGAGCCGAGGCCGCATTAATAAATTATGCTCTGTTTTGATGTAATGTAAATGATGTAAGGCAAGAGGAAAATGTTGTCGGTTTGAGGGCGTGGAGCAAGTCATTCTGCTCTGCGCCGCTTTGATAAAAAGAAAGCGATGTGAATATCTGCGAGGCTGCTCTCAATGTGATGTGAAAGTCACGTGTCCAGAACGCCTGCAAACGCCATCGACATGCGAGAGAGCAACAGTGGAGTCACCTGCAGTCCAACGGGCCCCGGCAGACCTGGGAATCCTCTGGGTCCTTCGTCTCCCTTCTGGCCAAACATGCCCTGCTGTCCCCTGGGTCCGGACTCACCATCGCTGCCCTGTGGACCGGCACACAAGACAAATATCTTTATATCCTCCATTCTGACTATCAGCGAACTCAAATCCGCCAACACGTGTGCAGCAGCTATGCGTTGTGTCCGATTATGTGTCCGTTTCTCTGCCCTCTTAATCCTCTTCAAGGTTGTGGAGGATAGTGGAGCTCACATGGCAGCGCGTGGGTCGATGCCCATATTCAGACACAAATTAGGACAGACAGTTACCTTAATGTCTTTCCTGAAGGTCATGTTGTGGCACAGTCATCCATCGATTCTCTAGACACATACTTTTTGCCTCGGGTCATGAGGGTGTTGGAGCTTTTTTCACCATGCACTCTGGCCAGGATCTCAGTTACATGCAGAGTTTACGCCATTTAGACACAATTGAAAGACACGAGAGCTGAATCCACTGAGCTGCTGGACTGCTGGGGAATGCTACCAAAGCTCCCACCAAGAGACGAAGAAGCCGGGGGGGCTTATGGTGAACAGTGCGTTTGAAAGATGCTGACTTTGTGAAGTCAAAGGTGCACGGCGCTACAGAGAATAGAAATAGGAGACTAGGGGGGAAAGAGTGAGGCTGACAAACTGGGAGTTTTCAGTTCAAACGCATGTCAGCACTTGAAAGTGCTCGAGGAGCTCTGGCTGAGCCCCGGGACATGTAGGCAGCCGGAGGCACAGGTACTGAATGCAGAGCAGCTTGAAAGGAAATGTTTGGTGATTACAGGTAGCGTGAGCGCGGCTTTGAATTGAAGTGTCACAGACAAGCGGCAGTAAAGTTTAGAGAGACTCTCACCACAGAGAAGTCACAAATGTGCAACAGCTCCTCAGGGAGATTGGAATCAGAGAGCGTGATTCGTGAGTCGCTTTGCAACCATCAGAAACATCCCATGTGTGAACTGTAATTACGATAAATCAGCTGTGTGGTAGCTGAAGAAAGGCGATAAGATGAAAAAGAAATGGCACAAAACCATAACGACGTCCAGTCAGTCCTGTGTGGGCAATGGCAGCAATACCAGTATAAGATGCAGCATTTATGGGACACCTTGACCTTTAAAGGTCAAGCCGGTGGTTCAGGCGCCTGAACCAATATTGCTTGACTCGTTTTCCCTGCAGTTTCCACGGACTAAGAGATAATATCGTCCGAGCTGACGACAAAAGGGGGTGGAGTAAACGTCAGAGGAGGCAGATCATTTGGAAACTACACAGCACGAGTCAGGACGCCGTTAAGAAAATATGAATACACATGAGCAGCCTGACTCACCAGGATAAACAACTGTTAAATAATTTGTTATTCAGCTTGGGCGAGCTACCTGCTCGCGGCAATCCGTCTCACCAGGTCTCCTCTGGCTCCCACTGAGCCGTGCAGATGCTGAATAGTTTTGCTAGAATGGTTGTTAAGGCCTGATAATTTACAGCAATGAGCTGCTAGTTGCCCTCAGGCCGTCGGCTATTGTAGAATCGGGACTTCTCCTGTTGTGGTAATGAGAGGGATGAGAGGCGGATGCTCTGCAGTATATAAAGGCAGTATTTTAGCCAGGTCTGCCTCCACATGTGGTGATAAATGGAAATGATTCAACTATTGTGGTTTCGAGGTTGTTTTGCAAATTTGTAAGAATCCTTTGTAAGAATCACAACAAGCAACACAAAATCCCTAAAACCTTTACACGGCAAGCTTTCAAAAGCTACAGGATCATGTCAAAGCTCTGTGCGCCGCTTTGGGTACATTGTTATTAATACATTGCCTCAAGCAAAAGCCATGATTAGAAAAACATTTGTGTAACACTGCAATGATAAAAAAGGATGAGGATGTTTGAATGGGGCCTGCAGCCAAAGGTTTCTGGACCGCAGAGATGACAGTAAAAGGCAGCAGCTTGCAGAACGCATCCCTGACCTGGCTGGAACTTGGCTGAATTTCTGACCATCTGGGAAATATAGTGTTTGTATTTGTTGTGATGGGCCTGCAGCTATGCACCATTAAGAATTAAAAGTCCAGTTAGTCCAAAACAGAGAACGGCTACTTAGTTCCAGAAACGTATAAACATTTATGATTATTTTGTTTTACAAACGCACGTCTGGAGACAGACATTTCACATGGCGGCTTTTAGTCCAGTTCCGATTCCTGTTGTAAGTGTCTTCGCCGACTTAATTGGGCCCCAAAATGGCGTAAATATTTCAAACTTAATTTGGCATGTCATTGTTCGGATGCAGAGCTCATCATAGTAACCGGGGGCTAATACGTGCTGGAAGAGAAACGCTTACATTTTTAATGACTTTGAAAGCAAACTGTGTATCTGCCCAATTAGCGACAGAAACTGTTTCAAAGGGAACAGCGACATTTGAGTTAGTGTTCGTGTGCACACGGGGTATTATATTTTTTATACATTACCTGAATGTGGCATCTAAGGAAAGTGAACTAAGACTGCATGATAATATTTTATGGACATTTACTGTACATTTATTGTAAGTGATGGTCAGTGATACTCACAGCTGGACCTGGAGCTCCAACTACACCCTGGAGCCCACCGGGGCCTGGTGGACCCTGAAAACACAAGGAATGATGAGAAACACGTAGGTAATAAAAGCATCACACAATTAAGCTCGTTTTACAGTATCTATAATTATAATATATTGGCTGTCTTCTTCGGCTCATCCTTAACTTCTCAGTAGGCATGAATTACCTTCATAGGTCACTGCCCTGTGTAAAAAACACTTATGAGAGAGGAAACACAAGACTCACAAGTTCACCCTTGTCTCCTTTGCTTCCCTTCTGTCCAGGTCCACCAACTTCTCCCTGCAGGGCCACACAAACAGCAGAGCTCACGTCTCTTTCCTGCATCATGTTTATTCAAAGACCAATACCTCCAAGTGTCACCTCTACCACAACAGCAGTAAAGGGAGCAGTAAATATTTCTCGAGAGATTCTAATTTGATTGGCCCACAAAGATCTTGGGTGAGTGTTTGCAATTAATTGATTGGCTCCCCGTCTAACCCCATTGGCACGGTGATTGACAAAACAGTGTGAGGGAGGACGTGACTGGGAGCGGGAGAGGCGTGATGGATACAAATGTGGAGATGCAGATCTGCCATTCAGTGTTATCTGAGGCGCATGAGGGATTCGCTGGCCTGAGGCCTGGGGAAAACACGTACATGGGTCTGTTTGTGTTGAGAGATGTTTATGCTGCAAGCATTAGATTATTTTACAGAACGGATCATCTACTTTATCGGTGATTTACCATCACAGCCAGTTTGAGTCTGAAAATCACAAATGAAATCCACAATATTGTAGTTCTTTATCTGTGATCCTATACTTTATACATATAAAACCTAAAAACATAAACACCTCTGAACCTCTGTGTTTCACTTTGTAAAACTTTACCTTGTCTCCGTCCTCTCCAGGGGGACCCTGAGGACCAGCAGGACCAGGAAGGCCCACAGGGCCTTGGATGCCATCACGGCCAGCAGGACCCATTGGACCTTTCTCTCCCTGAACACAGCATTCATTAGGTAAAAGGTAAAGCACAGCAGCACCAGCAGCAAATGTGTGTGTGTGTGATGTTAGACAAGAACACTCACAGGGCCACCCTTCTCTCCAGCGGGGCCAGGAGGCCCTTGGGGCCCGTTGCGTCCTGTCAGACCAATGGGACCTCCGGGGCCAGCAGCACCTCTCTCTCCAGGAGAACCCTGTCAGCACAGAACAAAGGCTCACCTGTAAGGCTGCATTATGCAGTGGTGAAGGAGCAAACGTGAGGATGGAGCGGATGAAAGTCATATAGGAGAACCAGGTCGAACCCATGACGATTCTGACGTTATTAGGCTGAATTAAAAGACGGACATTCTACTACAACTAATAATTAACGCATTGACCCTGATGTCACCTTCAAAGCCTCGCTAGGATGAGAGCTGCACTGATGATCAACCTCTTATCTGACTAATAGGAGTCAGCTGCCAAGACCTCGTTGGAGGTCTCGCCATTCTTCCACACGCCACCACCACGCCTCATTATCCTGCTCTTCACCACAGCTGGGCCCATCAGCACCATGTCGCCGTGCAGGTGGATCACGTCACGCGAGCTCCGGCTGGAACGTTTGATCAACAGGTCGTTACGGCATCGGCCTGCAGCAGCGAGCGAAGGTCTGATTACAAGCAAGGTGCAAGCAGGCGTCAGGCCAAAGCCACACACACACACACACACACACACACACAAACCACCTGTTTCACAGACACTGCTGCTGGCGCACACACACGCCCTCACGACTCCAACCTGTCACTCTCCGTCTGCTAATCTGGCTGCCAACACACACACACACACACACACACACACACACACACACACACACACACACACACACACACACACACACACACACACACACACACACACACACACACACACACACACACACACACACACACACGTTTCTATGACTCATGTCATAACGCCGCAAGTTTTTCTGTGTCTCATTCTGCTCCTACAAGTTTATTATGTGGCTAGATACCAAAATCGCAGACAAACACCCAACTTTCTACTCTTTCATTTCTCTGCTCTCCGACTCATACACATATCATTCTAAGAAGACAATGAAACAGCAAAACACGGCCGTCTCCGGCTTTCCCACAGCGCAACAGCAGCTCAATCTCTGGCAGGAAATCGATGGGGGAAATATCAGATCTCTTGTGTGCGTGGGCTCTGCACACCAGACTTTTTCAAACGGTACCAAAACATTCTGTCATGTTTTCGGCCAATGGCTCACTTTCAAGCCAATTTAAGAAAACTATCTCATTTTGCAGGGGGAAATGGTTTCACTCATCCAGCGAACATCCCTCTCCTCGCTTTCATCATCTTTTCATCCGTGCTCTGCATATCCGCTGTCATCTGATCTGGTTGCTCTGTCGCTGGCGAACGGGGGCAATTATCGGGAGCCTGCGTTTAACGCTCGGGAAAAAAAAAAAATGTCAGGCAGTTCAAAGCTGCCTGTCACTCAGCTTTCTGTGTAGATTCACCGCCGGAGCTCCCAAGGCTTTTCACTGCATATATCACTAACTGAGGGGCTCAGAGACAGGAGCAGGAAACAAGGGCCCCACTAATTTATGGATTACCCCGCCAGTGCAGCGCCTTTCAGTTCTGAACTATGCAAGGACAGCTATGAGTGGACCCGCTGCTGTCTGAACAGACATGAGGCTTAAGAGGACGTTTGTACCTGTGGTTTATGTAAAGCAGTCCACAAGTGGAAAAAAAACGTCCACTTCCATCTTTGCCACAATTGTTGCTATAGCAACTAAATATGAATAAAAAACATCACAAATCAATGCAGCTCCCAAGATTAAGCTAAATGTAAAATAGGCAGCTAGGGACTGATTGGCCGAGCTTCAGGGTCTTTAGTTTCAAATGACATAATTCCTTCCCAATAACAAGGTTTTATTGTCTGGTGATCAACATAACTACTAAAAAGTGATCTTCAGTGAAGTGAAGTTTAACAAGCTGCAAAAAAGTTAGACTGTCTTTAAATCAGCTAACACATAAGTTACTACATCACAAAAAATCACATTTTTTTTTCCCAAAAACCTTCTTAACCCTGATGGTACTGATTTCAGTGGCGCCGCCCTGCCCCACTCTACCACCCACTATACTGCAGTTTACAACGCATGTGCTGCTGAATCACTGCAGAACCGAGCTGCGCACAGCGTGCACCGCTCCAATTTTCCAGAAGCACAAGTCACTTTTCACTGCAAACTCTGTGGCGGGAGAGAAGAGGTAACCATAGTAACGGGCTACTTACGATGGGGCCAGGGGGACCCTGAGGCCCTTCTCCTCCCTTTAAGCCAGCTGGACCCTGAAAGCGCAGGACAGCAGAGGGTTAGATCTCGCTCGCTGTGGGCCACCACTCAGTGCCATTCAAACTGCAGTAATCACAGCTGTCAAATGGGCCTTTAAATGTTACTGTGTGTGTAGGTATGTGTTTGCTTGTGTAGGAGCATGCGTATCTGAAGGGCTTGAATCCAGAAAGAGACAATAATCAACAATTTGTGGTCTTGTATTAAAAGTAAAGAAAACCCATTAGCATTTTAAGTAAAGATGACACTTTATCAGTTTTTAAAAGTTTTAAAAGTTTTTTAATTATACTTAGTATAAAATTGACCTCCAACATGAAAGCAACAGACCAAACTCTCTGAGGTGATCTATCTTTAGTGGGGCTGCAACAAATTATTACATTGTTAATACTTTTCTTTCATCTATTAGATTTAAGCAAAATTATTTGAAAAGTAAAATAAATTTGCGACAGCATTTCAATAATTCATATCACAGCAAGGTTCTTAAAACACATTTCAACTGAGAGAAATAGGTTCCTACGTAATTAGTTATATGGAACATTTACAGATCATTATTGTGAGACCGGAACCATAAATTCAGGTTATTTTATTTTTTGGATTTCAGTTGCTTTCTCCACATCCCAGCCCTCGAGTGGCAGTAACTGCATATGGTAAAAACGGCCCAGCAGTAATGACTTTCATTATAATAAGTAATTTGGCGGCTCAAATCGAGTCAGGGTTGCAGCCCTCCACCCCCCGTGTGGAAGGATTTCTCTACGTTGAACAGAAAAACTCTTATTGGCTTGTGTGCTGCTGTTGGTGTGTGTGTGTGTGTGTGTGTGTGTGTGTGTGTGTGTGTGTGTGTGTGTGTACGTGTGTGTGTGTGTCTCTCTCTCTCTCTCTCAAGACAGAGATGAGCTTAACAAACTACTACAATAAGATGAGCTTTGATGTCTGTACAATGTGTTTGTGTGTCAGTGTGACTTGGACAGCAGAGAGTGGGAGACTGTTTGTGCAGTGTGTGCTGTTATGAAGACAAAGCCATCCCTCTGCACACATGGGACTAACATAATGGGGGTAATAAGTCTGGGCAGTGCTGTCTTGTGCTCTCTTAATGGTCAGCCTTGAAATGAGCTTCACCCCTTAAGCTGATCCTCAGTCAGCCTCAGACAGCCCTCCGCTCTCACCTTGAACTTTTCTTCACCCACACCCACTCCTTTCAAAAATTAAGTTAGGTTACTCAGCAGGAGAGGCTGCATGCAATGTACCCACAGAGTTGTGGGCCTGAATCTGAATCAGAGGACTTTGACTCATTCTTCGATCGAGAACAAACAAGAAGGACGTTAAAGTAGCGTGGCTCCAATATGGAGCAGAGTGATAGCAAAGCCGCATTTACATCACATTGTTCTATTTCAGCCTTCCCCAGGTACTTGATGAGCACATACTGTAGCACCAGTATTGTGGCTGCCTTAGTCCTCTACATTACTATGTAAGGCAGTTCTGTGCCTCATAGCCAGGTCTGCTGCCAAGCCTGACATTTGGTTTAACAGCAGGTTATTTACTTGGTAATTGGGGTTTGGAGCTAAATTCAGATGTGTGTGTGCTCAGGGTGTTGTGGGACACACTTCTATGTGCGAATGTGAGCCTGTCTGCATGAGTTTATTAATGTCTAGGGGGACTGTGAGTTACCATTGCCCCTGGGAGACCTCTAGTTCCTTGAAAGCCCTTCAAGCCTTGAGGGCCTGGCTTTCCACCAGGGCCTTGGAGACCTGGATCACCCTAAACAAGAATCAATAATGTCAGCATTGGAAAGACATAAATTTCAGATTTCTAAAGGTAGTTCAAGAACATAGACAAAGAAACACCTTAAGTAATTCAATTCAACCTTCTAACATACAATAATCAAAAACAATTAACAAACGTGTACTGGTGGTGCAGTTTGTTTGTTTGTTTACAATACAAATTACACATTCTTTTACCTTTCCACCCTCTTTCCCAGCAGCTCCTGGTAGACCTTGCTCCCCAGGTGGACCAGGGGAGCCTGGATGTCCTCGTTCACCACCTGGCCCTGTCTCTCCAGTTGGTCCCTATCATGGACAACAAAGACATGTTTAACTCTTGGCTATGGGCTTGGGGTAGAAAAGGCTAAGCAAATTCTGTAGTTCCACACTCCAGTACCACTATGATTAGTCTTTTTAATATTCTGCTATACTTCAAAAACAGACAGGTGGCAGTGGGGTTGTGGATACTACCTGTGGTCCAACCACTCCTCCAGGTCCTGGAGGTCCAGTCTTTCCTTGGAAGCCCTGATGGGGAAAACATACATACAGTATTGTTGCTGTACAGTGGTAGAGTTGAGTGGTACACTACAGTATTTACTGCATTGTCTACTACAAGATACGAAGGGTTTGAAGATTAATCAGTGTTAACTCAATTAAATTATAATCACACATTGAATCATACATCGGTGACTACATGTATCATAATTGGCACACAAGTGAGCTTATTATATTTCTTGTAAAATCAGTGACCTTTAACTCAGCTGTACTGTGACATCTATATTCCATTTTCTGTTTTACTTAAAAAATGTATTTCATTGTTTCCCTTCTGCTCCATCATTTTTACCTTTTGTACAACCTATCCAAGGGGGTTGAAGTAGGACGCATGCTGTTCAGGGTCAAATGGCACCAGACATTGTAATTAGGGACAAAAAACACCCACTCACCGTCTCTCCCCTCTGTCCAGGATGACCAGGCAGCCCGTCTTTTCCTGGTGGACCCTGGAGGTGGAATGATAGCGAGTTCATAGACATTGTACGTGTGCATTAATATTTAAAAAGCGTATCTAGAATGTGTTAACATGGACTTGTTGTAGATGGTGCTAGCTTGCTGACAGTTTGACAGCAGCAACTTACATTGGGTCCTTTGGGTCCTGGGAAGCCGACAGGTCCTTGTGGTCCTTGAGGTCCCTAATATGAAAAGTAAATGAAGTGAGACGAGAAAAGAGTAGAAAAGAAACCCAGTGCGATTAAACTCAGAAATAGTTTACTCGACTATCACCACACTTAATTACACTAAGTAATATCTTACAGAAAATCAAGCGTACAAATGATAATTAGATATTATAGTAGTTAGCTGATAGAAATAATTTTGTTAGGACAAATATCTGAGTTGAAATTCAAAATCATAAAACTGTTGTGCACAAAACGTCTAGCTTAAAGAGGCAATATTAAAACTGTATCAGACACCAACCCTCTCTCCTGGAGGACCAGGAGGTCCATCATTGCCTGAGGTTCCCTGAGGAGAAACAAAAGACAGATCAGATCAGCCTTGGATAAATTGTAGAAATACAATAATACTGTAAGAACCCCCGATGTTAGGAAGAATTTATTTATTATCTAATAACTTTTGACCAATATTTAATAACAACAACAACAACGTTTGCTCATTGGCCCCTCTGTTAAACAAGCAGAGAGATCTGAAACTCGTTCCCACCTTTGCTCCTGGTTTCCCTGTTGGTCCTCTTGCGCCACGTCCACCGCGTGGACCCTGAAGAATACACAATAAAACAATCACAGAACGAAAACATGAAGTAATTTTATTAAAGTCAGTCAATGTTCAGTGCTCTCTCTGTCCATCTCTAAAAGTCCTTATTGAGTAAATAGCACCTTCAAAAGACAAGGAAATAAATCTCAAACACAACTAGACATTTTCATCTGATCACCATAAATAATGAATAAGTGAATTTCCCACCGTTGGGCCACGTTGCCCTCTAGGTCCAGCTTTGCCGGCAATTCCCTAAAAAAGACAGACAAAAGTTAAAGCAGGATGAAGCCATTCCCTACGTTTTCAGCCAGTGTAAGTGCATCCTCCTGTCTTTTCATAAGTTTGAGATGAAGTGCTCCTACAGCGGCCCTCAAGCAGCAGACAGAGACAGATGCTGAGGGAGCTCGACTCAGGTAGGAAGTACAACCACCATCGCCAAAAATAAATAATCCCATTGCTGAGGTAAGTGGTTTCGCACCGGCACTTGACAGCTTAAACTAGCCGTCCGTTCCAGCATGCAGGGCCAGGGGTGTCTGAGAGGAGAGACAGGCCTGTCTCCTCAATAACAACCTTCGCCACAGCTCTACAAGCCTCACCCTCATTTATAATACACAACTGGAGCCACTTGACCATGACGTTCACACAGCTGGATAAAGTTGTCAGTCCTACCTCAAGTGCCTGAGGTGGATTCTGAGTCCAGATTGCACCAGACAGATAGAAGTCTGTGTTTTCTTTCTGGGGTTTTATTTCAAGGTAAATGAGACTGGCCTGTAAAAGAGGCTCAGCTCCATTCACATGTTAAGGAATGGAGAACGAGGCCCTAGAATTTTATTTTACACCAGTTACACACCTCACCGGTGCCAAACACAATGTACATCACTATTTTACATTGGCTTACCCACTTACAGCCAAGTGGAGAATCTCTCAGTGACTGAGTGTGTCTTTGATAGAGAAGAAATGATTGACGTTGTAGCTCACCCTTGCGCCTTTCTCGCCGTTTGCTCCAGGGAATCCATTGAAGCCATTGGAGCCCTGTAAGCAGAGGAAACATGTCCACATGCATCACAAACGTACCAGACCAGACAGAACTTTACAAAACAAGGCAGAAGAGCAGTTTCATCATTCGCGATATGTACGTTTCCCACAGATAAATGAGCTATTTAATGCTTTGATTGAGCCCAAAGGGAAAGTCTTTATCGTGCCACGGAGAGACTTTCTGGCACACAGACAGACAAATGTGCTGCTAGTTTGTTTGGAGGCAAAACAGGAAGATAAAAAAGTCAGTGAGAGCAAATAAAGACAAAGTAAAGGGGGAATAGCAAGTCCCTGTTGATACCTATCAGCAAATTAGGCTGCGCCCTGTGATAGCGGTGATGGTGCCAGTCAAACAAATACAGGGAGGCAATAACTGGTGACGCATACAAGGAGCACCACGTAGCTTAACACAGCAGGTGCAGCACTAGGAAGCATAAACTGTGCAGCCCATGTCAACTCAAAGGCGAGCTGGTGCTGGACGAGCCTGAGTCGCCACCGAGATGAGACGGCGAAGCCCCAGTGTCGCAAATGGCATCCAAAGTTAACGGTGTGGGAACTAATAGAGAGCGATGGGCTGCAGCAGCCAAACAGCGAGCCAGTGGAGGGACGCAGGCTCAGGCTGATGGAGGGGCATAAAAGCTAGCCGCATGCCAGGACTCTGACCCTGAACCCACTCAGGAGGACAACGTGACATTATGGAACACTGATGATGATGCTTTGCATGAGAGGGAGCTTTTCCTTTGCTTCCATCCCATCCACTAAACTCTAGAAATCAAGTCCCTACAGTGACAGAGTCCTCCATATTCTGACATATTCATACAACTCCTCGTTGTTCATACTGTGGTCGTTGGTTCTCACTGTCTTCCCCACTTCGGGCTTCCTGTGCCAGTGCTCAGCTCAGGGTTTGCTGACAGCAACAGAGAGAGCAGGACACTTGCCTGTCTGGATGCCGCGAGGGCCCGCGCGCAGTATCTGACCCGTCATATCAGTGCCAAGCTGCCACTGCTGACAGCAGCAGCGAGGAACCGGCTGCAGCAGCACATCATGATAATGGCGCCGTGGCAGCACGGTCAGCGGCAGACTCCTAAATAACGCCCGCGGGAGTTTAAGGAGGAGGGACAGCTGATGACTCCAGCAGGTGAGCGTGCCACTTATGCTTCGGATGAGAGTCGTGGCGAGAGTACAGTGGGTGTCTGCTTGGGTCTGTGTTTGTGCGAGGAAAGGCCGAGTCAGCAAATCAGCAGGATTTGGAAAAGCACGTGGAGGCAGATTCAGGCACGAGTGAAGGTTGATCGGCCGGACCGTGTGAAGGCTGAAAGGCTGGGAGTCGCTGAGAGGATCACTTAAACAAACAGCAAACATACAGACGCGGGCCGTGCACACACATAATCGGAACACCTTCACCCCCTGAGGCAGCAAAGTGAGCAAAACACAGATTGTCCTTCAAATGTACACATTACTGTGTTGGCAAACAGCTTTCGCTGAACTGCCCTCGACCTGGTCAGCGCACGCCTGCGTGCAGCTGGCCGTGACCTCCGACCTCCCACCTGATTAGAGGCGTGAGCAGGAAGCCTCTCCCCGCATTTATCCGAGCCGTGCTCCTCTCACATACCTTGGGGCCTTGTCTTCCCGGATACCCAGGCAAACCAGGAACGCCGAGTTTTCCCTGAACGAAACGGAAAACAAAACCAAGATGTTGAATTCTCAGCGCTTCACCGGACACGCTGCTGGAAACTAAAGCAAAGGTCACAGAAAACCAATAAAGGCATAAATATAAAGTTTTACTTTGGGTGTGGGAAGATTGTAGCTATGTTTCTGAACATGACATCATCTGTGCAGGGGCTTTACTGCTTTTCAACCAAATGGGAATTTACTTTAGCCCATTTTAAATGATGTATGGTCATTAAGAATTACAGAATCTGATGTAACCACCCAGAGAGATTTTACAGGTTAGAAGGTTTAGTCATAGATTCTTACTTATTTAAATAGCAAGTGCAGCTCCATTGTAACCATTACTGTGAGTTTATAAAGTCATTTTAGCCCCAAATGAGTGTATTTACTCTACGTGACATCACTTTCATCCTCATCCTTTGATGTGAAGTGGCTAAATTTTGTTTTAGCTTTAATAGAAATGGTTAGCGTTTGAATAGTGCAGCACTACAGAGCAAGGCAAGATCAAAGCTCCACAGAGACGCTGGCGACATAAGCCAATTAAAATGGCACTGTTTTAATGGGAGATGGGAAATAAATCGAAGCTTCTAGATAATCAAGAGATTGAGATACAAATATAGTGAACATCTGTCCCAGACTTGTGTCTCTTTGTTTCACCTCATCAAATACAGCTGCTAAAACCACATTAGTCAGAATAGTGCAGCTGTGTACAATCCCACCACACAGACTGAACCTCTCACACTCACACACCTACAGTATTTATCTGTCTGACTGTCTATTATGGGATTTAAAATTTATACCCTGTTAAAACAACTTATTAAAGCATGCACTGCATCATGTATTTACTTTCTCTCCAGCTAATCCCAAGGGGCCAGCTTCTCCATTGGGTCCAGTCTTGCCCTTGGGGCCCTCGGGACCGTCTTCTCCTCTGGGTCCTTGCAGGCCGCCCTCACCCTAGAGACAGAGACAAATTGAAGCACAGCGATTTCCTATTTGATCCTCTCTTCTGCATTCAGTTCCTCATGCCTCTGCTTTAGAGGTGGCCATTCACCTTGTCACCTTTGAGACCCATGTCTCCTTTGAAGCCAGGAAATCCATCTTCTCCCTGAAGATGAAAGCGATAAACGAGTTATTGTTCCGAGCAGAATGTCTTTTCCACTATCCCAGAGACCAAACGAATGCAGATGATACAGAACTAACACAATTTAAATACTAATTTGAGACGGTAGTTTTCATGGCTGTGTTACAGTGGTATCTGTTCTGGTGAAACCGTCCTTTAGCACACATTAATGCTGACATCTAGTGGCGGTGCTAATTCATGAGCATTCACAGAAGCCTTTCTGAAGAAGAGTCTCAGTGTTTCTCATTATTACTCTAGCGACCTCTAGTGGCAGCTTTTGAGAAAGCAGCTCCCAATTAGTCATCAAAAATGTTTGCTGCACATTACGCTATCTTACAAAATAGTACATTTACATATAACCATATTATGGCTAAATAAATTTAACAATACTAGTTTTTGAAATCTTACATAAGAATTAGAACAAAAGCCTTTGCCAACATATTCTTTTGTTTTATGTCTTAAGACCTTCATTTAAATGAATGGAGTAATTACACTTGAAACCAGCAGTCCAAGAAAACAATGGCAGCAAATCAGTCTCCGACAAAAGGGCCCCAAAAACAGCCTCATTCCAGTTTAATGTTCCACACTCCATTACATTCTGAGGCATGAGGACGTAACTGCCAGCCTGATGGCCCTTTAAGAGATTTTCCACTTGCGCGACTCAAACGAAGCCTCATTTAGGACGGAATTACAGCTGGGATGGGTCCATTTTGAGGGGAGTGACATGTGTCATGCCCGCTGCAGTGAAAGCAGAGACTGTAGAAGCGTTTACCTTCTCTCCTTTGTCACCTTTAAGGCCCCTGATTCCCTCAGCTCCCTGTAGAAAAATAAAGCATCAAGATGAACTTCGGGGAAAATGGAAACTGACCAAAGCCGTGTGTTACTGTATCACTGAGAATGTTACTTACTTTTACACCGCGAGGCCCGGGGTAGCCGATGGATCCCATCGGACCAGGGAAACCCTAAAAGCAGTCACGTGATCAATGAAGTGAGCACGAACCTAAAGTGTGCCTCCTCCTAATCAACTTCAGCCCATCATGACCCCTCAGACACAAGAGGCACAGTTACAAAGAACTAAACTGATCGCTGACATCACCCTCTGTCAGATAACAGGAAACGTCTACTTGGGTTATGTTTTAGATTAACTGTAATTACACATACAGTATAAGCCCAAACCACGTAGTGTAACAGTAATAGTACTTACAGCTGTTCCCTTCTCGCCTGCAGGACCCTCTTTTCCTGGGTGACCCTGCAGCAGTCACAGAGTTACACTGTTATTAGCATCTTGTCTGAATTAAACAAAGAACTGGAGGAGTCTGTGTGTTACTTACAGGTGGACCATCAGCACCAGCAAGACCAGCTAGGCCTTGTTTACCTTGAGGTCCCTACAAAGACCAGCCGTGACATAAGTAAGACGATAATAGTGCAGTAGCGTTTCAGTTCTGTGATTAGGACTAAAGGCCTGTTGCTCCCAAATCTGCAGAATCACTTATGAGGTCTTGACTAAAACATTTGGATATTGGGGCAGCAGAGCTGTGCTGGGACATTTGAGTGAGGCAGGGAGGGGGGGTGAGATCCCCCTTACTTACTTTTTCACCAGGAGGCCCAATTGGACCTTGAGGACCAATAAGACCCTGAAAGACAATGAAAATGGATGCGTTGTTATTACAGTAGCCACACATAGTGGGTTTCCATAACATAACATAAAGCTATTACAAAATGGTGAAATAATATGATACATTTGAGGGAAAGGAAAACTGTTATCTTAGTACATGCACTGTATTATTTTGTAGAATATCCCAGTTTTTTATTCTGCCAACCACTGTTATTGTTGGTCGCTTTATTCAGATCAGTTCATCCAACTGTGCGAAGACTCGCCATTTTCAAAGCTCTCACGTCTCCGAGACTTCACGCCGTAAAGTATGGGGTTATTCACAGTTAAAGGAGGCTAGTTGTGTTATTTTTCCTATGGCCCACTGCCTTTGTTGGAAGGCATCAATCTGTCTCCCGCCAGGTAAAAGTAAAACAAAGTTATTTATTCAACCGGTGCCCCATCAGGACGGCTCCCTGCAACACTTTCCAGGGAATGACGCCATCGTGTCCAGTTTGTGAGGATCAGCAGGACTTCAAATCCTGTCTGGCAACGGTCATTTACCCCTGGCCACATTACGACCAGTACTGTTTAGTATTAAAGATGATTCCATACTGTAATATGTTTACTAAGCAATCACATTAATACTACAGTATGTCTCATCTTAGCAAGAAAGAAAAGTGGCAGCAGAGAAACTACATTTGACTGGTTGCTCTGTGAGTTTGGGGAAAAAATCTGCACTACAGATCAGCGGAGATTTGAGTATGATGAAACAAAAGAAAAAATGTCGGCGAGTATTTGATTTAAAAAACAGGCGACTGACTGATCATTATCGGAGTTCATAGTCCCGACTGCGCCGCGAATAAAGCAAACAGGAGAACGAAGAGCACAGATTTGATGCAGGAACGAGTGGGAGAAAGACGGAGTAATCACAGAGGGTTGAGAGAAGACAGCGACGGGAAGAAAAGGAAAGCTTACATGTGGACCAGGCAAACCCTGCTGCCCAGGAGGCCCTCCCTCTCCTTGTGGACCCTAGACACGAGAAAGAAGTAAAAAAAATAAGATTTCCAATCACTACAACCTATGAAGCTAGAAAACACAAACTAACCTATGAATGCTTTATTTTCTGGCCTTAATTAAACTAGCGATCAGTTTCCACTGAAGCCATAATGAGACTGGTTATGGAACAAGGCCAGCAAATAACAGGAAGTGTGGGCTGTGATGAGGCTCAGTGACTGTACTGCACCTTGTGAGGTGGTGTCTCCAGCTGTTACTACAAACACTGCATGCAGGACAAATGCCGCATTAATGAACGCTATGTTGCCTGACTGTGACTGTGCAAAACGCAAAACTGAGCTTAAATTAAAATGGAGTCAGAGATTTACTCATATAGTTTGCTTTTAAACGTTTCAAGAGGCTTGTGTGAGTGGCATTAGGGACGATCAACCCCACTGGGATGCTTTTAAGCCTATTGTTTTTAGCATATGTAGAGGTCACTACAGAACCTAATGGGAAACACACTGAACATCTATTGTTATGTGTCCTTTCAATAGCTGTTTGTTATTTCTCAGTGACTCAGAGACACCAGATAACATGTGGGCTTGTCCATCCGATAGCTCAGAAAAGATGGATGCGTGGTGGGACCTTGAACAGACACTTTAGCTGACTTTATCATATAATATAGAAAAAAACAAACTCTCACCATGTTTCCCTTGGGACCAGCTTGTCCATCAAGTCCAGGAAGACCCTACAGAAAACAAGCAATTACTTCTGCTGCCTCATTAATCTATGACTCAAACACTACATGTACTTACAGGCTGCCCTGGGGGACCCGCAGTCCCTCTGGGGCCCAGCAAACCTCTAGGACCCTGCAAACAAAAGTATTATGATCATGTGTTTACAAAATGATGTGATTGTTTAAAATAAAAACAGTCATGTTAACAAAAGTGTGGGATATTTCACCTATTGCACTGATGTAATTATGCGCAACACTGACCTCATGTGGTCACATGTAAAAACTGCAGTTGCAATTCAGGCAATGAAAATAAAGTTTCTTATTTCAAGATCTTAAGTCATGCACTTAAAGTCAATACACTTAGTGCATTCTTTCATCTCCTGACATTGTGTGATGAAATGCTGCGCAATGTCTACTTTAAAAGGACGCGGTTGTTTGGGGTATGACAGGGAGCAAAGCATTTCTCATGCAACTCTACGGCCCATTTGAACTGAACTAGGTATAATATGGCATTTTCTCATGGGTAATGACAGAATAACACTTTCCCCAGTCCTGTTTTCTGATCTATTATTCAGAGCCTCTGTCTTGGCAAGGTCGGGATTACAAATGCAATGGCCCTTGCAGACAGAATTGTTACATTTGCAAGTAGAGTGGAGGGCGAGGCTGTGTTTAAATAATTGTCCAAATGAACACTGGGGAAGGAATGGGGTGTGTGTGTGTGTGTGTGTGTGTGTGTGTTCGGGGGGGGGGGGGGGGGGGGGGGGGGGGGGGGTGGTCTGTCGCAGCAGGGGAAATGTGTAAATGCTAGTCGTATTGTCATCATTTTTATCTTGAGGCTTTAAATGCAACAAACCTGACTCATTGTCTTATCAGCACCAAGTATTTAATACTTACGCCCTCTCCAGCTACTCCTCTCTGTCCAACCTGGCCGTCTTCACCCTTTGTAAGATGATGATTCATTAAAAAATACATCAACATTCTAATCACAGCTTTATTTATATGGTGGTTGAGGTTGTGCTTACTCTCGGTCCATCCTCTCCAGGAGGTCCTGGAGGACCGGTAGAACCCTGTTCTCCCTGGAGAAATAAGATAAATATAATAGAAAAGTAGTAGTAGTATGAACAAGGACGGGAAGAGGCAGAGGCCACGAACTCGGTCGCTGCAACAAGCAGCAAAAGAATCTCTTAATTTTTGCCTTCTGATAAAACATGCTATTAGTCTATGAAAAGGAGAGCAACAAATATGAGGAACCAACCGTCTTTAATCCACAGTAAGCGCAGTCGCCACAACTGGCAGGGACCTATACGCTTTCCACTATTTATAGAGCTCTATAAGCACTGCCCTACGTCTTGCGTCCCTGTAATTACTCAGTATAGGATAAGGCATGAAAGCCCGTCTAGAAATACCCCTCTGTGATCTCTGTCCTCCCGTTCAGCTGTCTACGCGGGCCGTATTCCACAAACACCAAAATCAGCACTTCCCACATGCCTCCAGGCCTGGTTAGGGTGGTTCTGGACTCCAGCCCAACGCTCATTACTGGGTCAAACATTCTAATCAGGTCAGAATTCATATCTGTCAACAATGGAGGTGAGCGCTGACGCTGCTTTAAAGACAGGGCACAGACGTACTTGAAATCAGAGGGACTGTAGCTTCTTACAGTGTTTTTGGACATGTGGCATTTGCCTTTTGACCTTTCCAATTCAATCACTTTCTCGTCATACTCACTCTATGTCCCTTTTCTCCAGGAAGCCCAGGGAGGCCGTCGAACCCTCGCTCACCCTGAAACAGGATGGTTTAGAGCCGTTGGTTTTATTACCCACAACAGCAGGTGTCAATTATTCAAATCCTCCGACAGAGGTTTTACAGAAAAACTTTGTTCTGTTACCTTGGCGCCTGCCTCTCCTGGCATTCCTCGAGCTCCATCGGCTCCGTTTCGACCCTGGAGGACAAACAAATATCATATCGAGCTACATGGAAATCACTTCACAAAAGTATTCAATTATCTTGAAAGGTTGTGGAGAGTAAACACAGACATAATGCTTTGGTTTCTTTAACTAGCTTACGATTAAATAAACATGACTTAATGAATTTACACAACTCGAAGAGATGATTATTAAGTGCAGCTGACTCATTTGAAATCCGGCCATGTTTGAAACTACACAGTAACCTGCTATCCAGTACTGAAATTTTGTTAGGATTAAATATTAGAAATTTAAAGTTATTTTTCTGTTGCAACACAGTTCAGCTCTGGAGAAGGTGAATCAGGCAGAGCCACAACAAACGCCACTCTCACCCTTTTTCCTGCTTTTCCTGGAGGCCCCGTTGGACCCTGAAGACCTCTGGGGCCCTAGAGAAATGAAGCACAAATACACAACAGAACAGTTAGGAATCACTGTAGAAAGCGAGGGACAAAATCCACATCAAATCAACGTAACGGAACCCAGATTCTTTTCTCACCTGTGGCCCAGAGTCACCGCTGTCACCTTTAAGTCCAGGAGCACCAGGACTTCCCTGTGAAATTAGAAAAGACTCATCAAATAAAATGTACTGTATGAGTGTGGAGTTGTGAAAACAGACACTTGAGGGACTTGAGTGTGCTGGTGTTTCAGATGAATGGATGATGAGGCCCACGGTTCGTCTACTCACCACAGGACCAGATCTCCCGGCCATGCCTGTTGGGCCTGGAGGACCTCTCACCGCCAGCTGTGTGTCAGACAGAAAGGCCGTAAACCACCACAGAGCAGATATGTAGATACGTGATCGATAAATAATAAGGACAGCTCTAATGAGAAGCCTCCTGTTCATTCGCTGCACAGCATGAACCTGACAGCGAGCAAACTTTACTTTGTTCTTGTTCACAGTTTACCACTCTGGTCTTTGTTCCTGTTTATGGTCGACCACAGTCTGGTCCTGCCAAAAACGCTGCCTGGAATCCATTCCAGAGCAATTACTGAAGAACTGAATTTTTTAATTCAAAGGAAAGCAATCAGTGTCCTCGCTGCGTTTAAGAGCAAATCACACATTATACTTACCATATGGGCAACATAAAGGGAAAATAATGACTGCTGACGCACTGACAGACAGCATGAGACCACAAGTAGCTCAAATTTATTCACACTTTCAGTAAATTATTTTTCATTATTCATCATCATTCATATTTACACATTTACATTTTTAAGCTTCCCAGCAACATATTATGAATGTATTAATGGTTTGTGTAATGTTGAGTGAACTTAATGTCATCAGTGGGTTCACACACTGTGTTGACCGTTACTCACCCTAGCCTGAGATAAGATGGCCTGAGCCTGAGCTTCTTGGGCTGTAACCACAGGTCCTTTGTGTGCCTCACCGCCAGCACGGAACTGTCACCACAAATCACAAAGAAACGAACACAATTAAAAGCAAAATGACTTGCGCTCTTTTATAGAGTGGCATCTAACAGCCTCCCCCGATGAGCGCGTTCACATGTGCTGTGTTCTGGTAACCCTGTAAAGCTGTCACCACCTCCTTACATGAGGTGGCACACACACACACACACACACACACACACACACACACACACACACACACACACACACACACACACACACACACACACACACACACACACACACACACACACACACACACACACACACACACACACACACACACACACACACAGCGGGCGTTTTAAAGCCTTACTCACTGCTTCCACTTCACTGCCCTAGCTGACTTTTACAACATAGGTGAACCCAAGCAGCGAGTGGCTGTGATCTGCTGGTGACGCTGTATGAGGTAGATTTAGTTCACACCTCAGTGCCTCAGATGTACGGACTGTGGTACAGTACTGTATGTGGAGACGTGCCAGTTCACTGGGCATGTGGGAGCAACAGGACTTACTGGAAGCATCAGAATGGTACCTGGAGGCCCAGGGACACCGTCTGAACCAGGAATACCAGGACGCCCTGGAGGACCCTGCAAAGGCAACAGAGAACAATGGGTCAGTGTGAATGTGTAATGTAATTAGAGCAAAAGCCGCATCAAAGTGTCTGAAATGACGATCAAAGCGCCAATAATCATTTTTAACAAGCTCTGAATCCAAAATGAGCACTTTGCCTTGTTTAGCCGAGCGTAACGTTGCTAATTAGATGTGTCAAGCAACCAGTATGTGTTCGCAT
This sequence comes from Betta splendens, assembly GCF_900634795.4. Classification (NCBI taxonomy): domain Eukaryota; kingdom Metazoa; phylum Chordata; class Actinopteri; order Anabantiformes; family Osphronemidae; genus Betta; species Betta splendens. The sequence continues at coordinate 13,264,897 of NC_040897.2, forward strand.
AAGATAACATGATTATTTTGCTGTTCCCTTATAATCCCCTTGAGAAGCGCTGTGAATTGAAACAAAATAACAATACCAATAAAACAGCAGCAGTGCAGAGACTGAAACATTTATCTGAACCCAACAAACCCCAGTCTTTATCTTTAACACTGCTTTAATGGGAAAATGCTTCGCCTCAGGCTGCATATTTGTTGCTTATTCCAAACAGATAATTGGCTAATCCTAATGAAAAGAATGTGACAGGGAGCTCAATCATGGCAAAGACAAAGCGTGTCTTTTCAATAAGCTGGCAGGAATACTGCCTGCAGGAAGAGATTGACTTTATAACAACCGCAAAAATCCACAGCTGTGGCCCTGTGGGGCTGTGATGCCCATTAGAATCCACAGAAAAGCTTATTGTTTAATGGCTAAAACATGTAGAAAAGGTTTTACTATGGGAGGCTCGCCACAGATACATCTGGACCATAGGTGGCACCGGGGAGCGATTACATTCTTACTGTAGGATTTAGGCAAACTCAGCTTGAAGCTACGAGCCGTCAGCCCTCAGCTTTAGTTTACCTCCATCCTCTTCCAGACTCGGTGCTTTCAGACGGATGCTAACGCTAACTATTTTAGCTTCAGTCATGTGGTCTAATCTGCTGTTAAGCCCAGATGTCGGTACCGTCCAGTCATTGCTGCTACAGTAAGCGGAGCGACACCTAGCGTTAATGATGGTCCTGCGTGGACGATGAAGCGATATTAAAGCAGCAAGGAGGGAGACCGTGGTAATGAAAGAACCAAGCTGACCGAATACTGAGCACAGACAGACGAGGCGCAATGGAAAACCACGAGACTACAGAAACAAGCCACTTTTAATCCGACTGTCAATCTACAGGAAGAGCGTTTCTCCTGGGAGGAAATTCACGGAGGGAGAGAGACGTTTAGACCAACGAGCCTTTTCTTGCTTTGGTCTTGGAGAACAATGAGCCATTTGTGCTGGTGAGAACTGGCATGTTTGGGAATCTTTTTGTTGTAGGTGAATAAATAGTTAACCTCCACAGACAGAAGATATGTACTAAAGGGCTGATGAAAAAGCGGGGGGAGGGCAATCATCACATCTGGGGAGTAAAAGTTGGGACTGAGCTTTGGGGAGGGGACAAGCACATGCACTGTGTCATCTAATCAATCACATAAACGAGTGGAGGTCCTCAGGGCTCGTAAAACTGGCTTTGAGAACGTTTGGGGTTCTACGACACATATTTCATAGCCCAACCCTGCCGTGCACCATCACAGCTGTTTCTGTGACTTGACTGCTCTTTGTTGGTACACTGACAGTTTATGAAAATCTCATTTCCCCGCGCCACTTCTCACTAATCCCCCCTGCTGATCCAGCAGCAGGCTACATCCAGTCGTACCATTCATGCCGTGACATTAGACATCACAGCTTTCCAATAAAGAACGTCAGAGCAGAAAAGCAGATGCACAGACATCTATAAACACTATAGCACACACTGACTCCTATACTTAGGATAAGAGGTTTAAAAAAAACACTTTCTCTGGGTGATATATGTCCTTAACCCCAATATTAAACTCTCATCCTTTTAGCACTTTAGCATTACTGACAAATGGGCTTCACAGAAACATCTGTAACAGCTGTGAAACGAAGCCACTCACCCTCTCACCAGGATCTCCTGCGGCACCTGGGGGACCCTGCAAACCTGGGGTACCGGGAAGGCCCTGAAAACATACACACACAGACATTTAGGACATTATATCCCTGCTAACCAGCGTTCCCACCACAACCACGCCATCCAGCGCTTGACAAGAACGGGCCAACAAAGACAAACAGTGAGACAAGATTTCAAAAAGACAAATGCCTCAAAATAAAACAGCCCCCGACCCCACTTTTCTCTCTCTGGAGCTCACACACACACACATACAAATACACATTTGACTGTCTCTCCCAGCTCAAGCTTCATTGGCGATCAGGGCAGACGCTCTTTCCATAAAGACATTTTTTCCCTCTTTAGCTGTTCTCCATCTGTGGAAGGCAGACAGGAGTGTGGGAGAACGTGATACTCACTGCTTGGCCAGGGGCTCCTTGGGGTCCTTCTATAAGCATCCCCTGAAAAAGGAAAACGTGGATACAGTAGCATTAGAGGGCAGCCTGCGAGTAAGTAGAATAAAAAAGACATGCGTTTGTGGCTTCTTAGGGTTCGAGACTGATGACTTTATGTACAGCCACAGGCTGTAAATGTTAATGTTTCAACTACAGTATGTGATGCTCTGGTTTAAAATGGGTGTTTGGTCACAAACTAGTGAAACTTGTGAAGTAGATACAAGTGGTTTGAGAGGCAGAAAAATAAACATGTGAGTGTATATGAGAAATGTGAGGAGTGACATCTGTACAGGAGAACAAATTAAATAAATCAGATGCTTCAGACACAATGAACAGAAGAATTGATAAGAGCTAACTGCTTATACATCAGGATTACTACTGCTTTTCTTACCGGCTCAATTACAGCTGGTTCGCCTTTCTCTCCTTTTTCTCCCAGGTAGCTTTGGCCTCCACTCACCTGCAGACACGGGACAAACCAGGTGAGAAACAGTAACAGCCAATGTTCATACGCTTACATTGGAAAATGTGAAACGAATGAGCTGCAGATGTGCTTCTTCGTACCCTGGGTGTCTTCTCTTTTATGAAGAATACAAAGAACTCCAATAAAACTGCTAAGAAGAGCTCAATAAAATGCTGACTGTTCTCCCCATGCTTAGATGGAGGTAGCTCAGACGGCTCAAAGTTGCTTTTTGTTCTTTCTGGAAAAGCAAACCTCAAGCATCGTTTTGCAAGCAGCTATAATTTATACTTTGGTCTGACTCCTATTTATTAAGCTTCTTAAACGACAGGCGATGAAAAAAGACCCTGCTGTGCACAAATGTAGAGGTCGTTACACGATACTATCCATACAATGACTTCACGTGAAAAGAATTCACAAACCACCTACAGAAGTGTGTGCAACGAGTTCAGTGTAAAGATTAAGCAGATTCTGACAGAGTCATGGAGTAGGGTTGCGGTGGCCCGAGCACTGATACAGTGGCTGGACTTACAATCAACATCCAGACTGTGTCACAAGCATCTGGATGCCGGGCTGCAAACAGACCATAATAAACACTACCTCTGCAGATCCTAAATACTGATCCATATTAGGTAAAAACAGCTGATATGACCTTGTTTGCTGTCAGAAACTCAGTGACAAGCTCAACAAACAGCAGAGGGCACGGGGGTCAAGAGGCCATGTGTGTGAGAGTGTGTGTGCTGACAGGGTCGACAGCTGCTAATGTGTGGGAGGCTTAGATAAATGAGGTGTATTTGTGTTTGGTACGTGTGCCGTGTCCCAAGCTGTAACCTGATACCAGTAGAAACAACAAACAATGAAGGCATTACACGCACCCCATCGCATAACTACCACCAACAGCTCCTCCATCTTTCCGCATTCCTGACCCCCGCTCCAGCACTTACACTGCTCTCTCTGATGTCCGTCTCTGCTGGAACCCCAGGACCAAACTCTTCCTCATACGTTACAGATGTAGGCTTGGCATCGGTGGGGCCATAGTCGCCGTAATCACCGTACTCGTACGGCTTCTCTACAAACTGCTTATTGTCGTATTCCTTTATATCATATTCCTTAAATTCGTAAACGTCTGTGTTGGGGTCGACCTTCTCCTTGGTCTCCACTGGAGTGGCAGATTTCACAGGGACTGTAGGGTCCACACCGACCTCTTCTGCTCCGGTGATGTAATCATCCACTATTTCCTCTTCGTAGGTCTGGGATCATCCCAGAGGGGGAGGACGCCATTAGGATGGTTGGAAATATAAAGGTTAGGTTAGTGCAATGAAATCATGCGAACAGCTTCAATGTTTCACATGTACTTTAGACTCACAGTCAAACCATTAGTACTGACAAAAATTCACTAGAGTTTCAGCTTAGTTGTTAAAACTTATGGATGATGACATTCAAACCTGAACATGCATAGTCTGAATCTGAAACTGTTTGGAAAGAAAGATGACCAACACTATTAAAAAAAACCCTGCATATTATGAAATCCAATGAAACAGGGTAATATTGCTGCATAATGGCGGGTTATATAGACAGCATAATCATAATTCATTAAAAGGTCAGACAGAGAGCTTTCTAAAATGACCCACGGCCAAGGTTGTTGCACTGAGGGAACTCTGCTCGTCTTGCTGAGACATTTCAATCAAGATTGCACTCAGATGCATGCGTTAGAAAGAGAATTCAATATCATGCAAATGTAGTTTTTCAACAATCTGTTCTGATGGGCTATTTTTTTTACTATACGTATAATGTCTATGGAAGAGCAAACGCTACACGGTTCGAGGAAATAATGGAGAGTACAGTATGTATAGCATACTGTAAGTACCCATGATAGCATTTAGCATATAGTCCTTGGAAGGTTTGACCTTAGGGGACTGTTAAAAGTCATCCACAGCATCAGAGTCTTCAGTAATTAGACAAGCGTTCCAACATGGGACAGCATAAAATGTTTAGTTGCTGTGGTGAACCCTCTGATCTATCATTTCAATGTAATGTCTCAAGCTGAGTTCTTCACCTCAAGGTACACAACAATGCAATCAGCAGACATTTGGCTGGCAGAATACATGGTCGCATTGTTTTGGTTTAACCCCCAAATGTTTCTCATTACGATTCTTTGTATGTGATGGTTTCGCACAAACTGCAGGAACTGCCAAATTCAGGATATGGTGGAAACATACTGTAGGGGTTGAAACCATCTGCTGATTTTTCATTAGTCACGGTTCGTTAAATGACAACGTTTTTTTTTCCTTATATCCAGACTTCTTGTCCTTATATCAGACAAAGGGTTTTTCTCACGGAAATCAAGGAGGAGATTAAGTTGTTTGGCGGTTAAAACCCAACGAGCCCTCACTAGCATCAAAGTCCATCATGAAAAATGTTTTGTTGTTGATGCTACTCTGCAGTTTCACTGTATTTCATTTTACCAGTAAACAAGTAATTTAAGAAATCTTGATGCTAACTGTTTAGTTAATGGTGCACAGACTTTTCCACAATAATAAAGAACATATCCCACATGTGCACCAATGGTTTCAGTGAATCTGAAGTAGTGTCCAGGATGTACCACTGTGATGCACAATTATGTAATATAATTCTCCAAAATTAGAAAAATTTTAACGAAGTGTGTTCAAAAGGTTACCTGGCCTTGTTCCTTGGTCTCAGTGGGCGTTTCAGGCTGGCTTTTGTCCACAGGGGTGTAGTCATACTCACCCGTGTAGTAGTCTCCACCAACATTTGTCTGAAAGAAAACAATGAAAGAGAAACATCACATATAAGAGAATATGAAGCGAATAAAGGTTGACAATAAGAAACAACAAAAAAGAGCCTTAATCAAGGTGTTTGTCAAGAATTACCTCAATCTTGGCTTGTTCAGTTGGGGGAGCATCAGTGATTAACCCTCCTTCGCTGTAGTCGTAGAACTCGCCATAGTCATAGTTAGTGTACTGTCAGAGAAAAAGGATGGAAGCAATCAGTTAATTTGTGCAATCAAGCAAATAAATCTGTGCGATGTCTCAGGGGCGTGTTGTAAATAATCACGTGGCATTTAAGAGCATGTAATTCTAAATATGTGTGTATAAACTATACTGAGTCATCCTGTTAATTCAAAAATAACTGAAAAAAAAAAATATATATATATATATATAAAAAATAATAAAGTAAAAGCAATAAATATTGTTATTCCCTTGCAGCTGGACGTAAGAGGGTTAATGCGATGCCACTGATATGTTACTATCACTCACCACAGAGGAGCCCAACATTTCACTAATGGCTGCTTTAAAACTGAAAGCTGAAGCTGGACTGACTCATTGTATACATGCTGGTATATTGTTGGGAACAGCGGGTAAAACCGCTGCTGAAAAAAAACAGTGAACATAACGTGTTTCTGAGAAATCGCTCTGCTTAATTGGTCTGTTTTCTGTTACAATGCTGCATTTTTTTTATCCAGAGCCCCAAAGATGAAACAAGACCGACAATTTAACATTTCAGGTTAGCATTAGCAACAAGATAAAATGCTAACATTTCCCCTGATCCTGGAATTATATTAGCTTAGCATAAAGAGGGAGAGAGGCTTTTATAAAAATGTATAAAACAGGGCAAAATCTGGCTCAGGTTCACTGACATTACGTTGGTATTCATCTAACTCAAACAGAAAACTCTTGGCACAACCCATATAAAATGTGATTTGGCAATTCAGCCACTTTAAGCCTTTGTCAAAAGCTTTAGATGCTCTCTCGTCTGCTTTTGCGTTTTCAGTTTCCTTAACGCTGTCAGATTAAGTTAACAGACCAGCCCTCAAACTGTAATGCTCTATCAGCTATGGGATAGATATTAGTCCCTGGACAACGGCTAAGCTCATAAAAATAATGCAAGATCCACGGCCTGCTGCGATGTTGCCTGCTAGCTTGGCCTCCGCTCAGGCCCAGAGAGAGACAGAGGTCAGAGAGAAGCTGAACCAGACAAACTCAGTAAGAGTGGAGGGGAAAATGGAGAAAAAGATGGAGCGTGAAGGAGGGTTTACAGATTTATGGCGTTGAAGTGCTTGGCCTTCAGCACGGGCTTGGATGAAAAGCATAAATGCTGAAGCGAGCTCGTGAAAGTACAAACTCTCCCCGACTCTGCGTGCATCACTTGCTCTTCCTGTTTTAACCCAGCTGCACACATGCGGGGACGACTGCTGCAGGTCAAGGAACGCCTTCAGAGGCTAAGGTCAAAGCCAAGCGTCTGTTGTGGAGAGGTCATTCCAAAATAGCTAAGGTTTAATCTGATATCAGTAAAAAAGATTCAGTTGGACTTTCGGGGGGAAAACATTCCTGCTACAACCATAGTCTATGAATAAACCAGATTTACAATGTTCTGTAATCCAAACTGCTCCCGGCTGTCTATTTAGAACTGACAAGCTCCTTGTCTTGGAGTATCTTGATGATGAAGCAATATTTTCCAGGATACGGTACCAGCTGTACAGCCAACATTGTCAAACAGAGAAGCTGCTCTGCATTTTCTTGAAGCAGGAATCTAAAGTCTACTTTTCCAGGTACAAGGAGTCTAGCTGGGGAAGGAAAGGCTTAGATTTCCCTGGGAGTCTGGGCAGAGCCTGCAGAACTCGTTAGTGATATAAATCACGGGGCCACTCCAAAGTGGGCTTAGACTTTGCGGCAGGGAAAAAGGAAAAGTTTCCAATGTGAGCTCATCAGTTTTTTAGTGAAACCCTGAAGGAAAATGTCAGCTGTCAAAAACTGTGCCTTGAACTAACACAACATTCAAATATGACTCAAAACACTGAATTCCATTAGGAGATAGGAGAGAAGATGCTATTGATGATGTTTTAGGGTCAGTTTCAGGTGGTGATTATAAACACTATACTGTACATATAGAGCAGTACAGTAAGTTTGAGGAGAAAAATCACCTTAACGTGGTTAAAGATAGATGGAAACTCAGGTCTTTGCTGCTCAGCTTTGACCCCATTTGTGATGTATTAGCTTAACTCTCGCTGTTGTTTCAATAGATTTACTCAGTCACCGTCTCTCCACATCACCATCCTCCTCTCCTTAATGTATCCTGCCCGTTCTGGCTCAGTGCACTGCACATACTGACCTCTTCCTCGGGTTCCTGGGCCTGGGGGGTGTCGTGGTGGCTGGGGGTTTCACAGTCAGGGCTGTAGTGTTCACAGTAGTCATGGGCTGCCCTGGGGTCTGCCACTATCAGCAGCTGCTGAATGTCACCCTGGAAGAGAAGCAACGATGTCAGCAGAAGAAGTAACACCACGTCTCAGTCATCAGGGGAGGTGAAGTAGCAAAGATACTGTATGAATGAACACCATGCATCACTAGAAACTCTTATCTTTTGTGCGCCCACGCACAAAATCTGCTGGAAAATCTATGATCTGGCAAACTTATGTTATGGCCATTTGTTTTATTTCAGCCCAGTTCCTGAGAAGGTTTTTCAACTTTGGGTCAAAAAAACAAAAAAAAAAAAAACTGACAACACCCAGTAGCAGCCGTTTAGTTCCAGGACTGAATGTGAGTGAAACAGATCACTTGACTGCAACTGGGGACAGAACGCAACTCATCCAAAATCTGTGACATTGGTTTATTTACTGTGAAATGCATGTTTTTCATCCCACATCAGAGACAATCCATTACTTTGCCCCATGCACATCATCCTTGACTATACACACAGGAATGTACCCGTTTTTTATTAAACTACAGCTCCTGGTGACTTGTTGTTTGGCACTTCACCAGCTCCAATCACCAGAACTTGTCTGTCAGCATGACTTCTTGTCCTCAGCTCCACCTTTCTCCAGACACCACTCACTCATTTTGTCATGATAACAAATAGAAACCAAATGTCAAGAGTCCTAGCTCCAGTTTAGCTTAGCACAGTGGTGATAATAACATGTGACAGTAAAACAACAAGGCAGATGTTGTACAGTACCAGAGGCAGGAGTCTCTTGACACTTAATTACCTACAGTTATATATGAAAAAAAGGCTTTCATGAAAGAACTATTGTACAGTCTCTCTCATGCAGCCATTTAGGTTCAGCAAGTGCCCCTACACAGCGGATGAATAAAAAAAGTCGGTACTTATCTCAAGTCGTCTGTTTTTCATGAGCTTTTGGAAAAAAGGAAATTAGATCCCTGCTGTCAACCCTAACATCAGCCAAAGGCTCTTTTCCATGATCGTTTCCGAAGGAATTTCTAAAGGAGGACCTGCAATGCCACTGATGTGGGGAATGCTATCTATACGCACCGACTGTATGGGCGCCGCCGCCGAGTGTTTTCACGGTTCATCGGGAGTAAGTAGCTACAGGGACAAACGAGCGGGGGATAGGGAACCTTGGAAAGCGAAGGCAGCCACGATCAGGGTGGCCGCTGAAAGGAAGGGCATACATCCAGACTGCATTAAGTTACAGGAGGCAACATCTGTACAAGCTTAGGCATCACATACTCTGCTCCATACTTCCATCGTATGCGACCGGTAAATCTCAGCAGGCCACTGAACACAACAAACAACCTAAATGTCACATGTCGCTGGGCTCCTGCTGAGCTTCAGCCCAGGTGCGACTGTACAGTAAGTGAGGAGCAGGAAGGTTCAGAGACGTTCTGAACCTACACTCAGAAAAACACAGGCCGCTCACACTCTGGCAATGTCTGATTCCAACCAACGCAAACGACAATGACAAACAGAAGGTCTCGAGTCAACAACGGCGCTGCAGCCACGCACGCTGCGTGTCCCTTTTATAATTCAGGACAAATTGAGCCAACGTCAAAGCCAGAAAGGAAGAGGACAGTACGAAAGACACAGACGCGCAGCCGCTGGCAGAAACACTGTCTGCTTCCTCCTCGTCTGTGTCTCTCTGTGCTCATGGATAATAACTTAACATTCTTTCTGTTGTTCGTGTTTTCGTTTAGTCTCTGCGTGTTTTCAGTTTTCAGTAAAAAGCAACAATGCCGACTTTAAAACATGAAAATATGCAGGAGTCATACAAGACCACACGCGCATAGCCCACTTTAAAAGCCCCAGACTCCGTGGATGACTTGTCCTTTTGGGTTCCCACCGTGTCTCCCTAATCTGCATCTCGGTGCCTTTGTTGATGTTGATGTCTGGCTTGTGCTCCACATCTCTCTGGCATCTGTGGAAGTTTCTCTGCAGAATTTCAGGAATGATCTACAGCAGTAACCTGGCTCTGCTGAGAGCTGGCACACACAGTGGGATAAATCAACCGTCTAGGCAAAGCTACAGTCAACCCAGTAACGGGTCTGCGTGCAATTTGTATGTGTGCGTGTGATTAATGCAGCTCCCCTCAACACGTGTTAATCTTCATTTCACATTGCAACAACAACCATTTGTTGGTGCAAGGACATCAAAGTGGAACGTGAGCGAGAGAAAAGCAGGAAGGCTGGAATAATCCTTCAGTGTTTACTTCCTCTAATTAAACTAACATTGAAGTACTGAAACTGTGCCGGTCGAGGCAGATGACACCAGCGTCCAGTCTGGTTCTGCTGGAGGTTTCTTCCATTACAGGGAGCTTTTCATCTCCACTGTTAATGCTGCTCCAGTGGGACTTGCTGGTTTTCTAAGTAATCATTGTTCTGAAAGATCTTGTATCTCACGTTGTAAAGTGCCATGAGATTACAGTACTTATTGTGAATTGGTGCTATGTAAATAAACCAAATTGAAATGTTATTCGCCTTGCGTCTGCAACTACTCTATTTTATTCTAAGAGAAGAAATGAAAAACAGCAGACAGACACCACAGGATCCTCCCCGGGCTGAGGACTCGACGTCCATGAGCACCATCCTGTCCAACTCACAGCCCACACCCACCAGCAACAAGTCATTCAAGAAAAACAACTGGCAGACGGCTGATCACCACCTCAGCGTGAACAGCATCAGATTAGATCCGATCTCGGTGCTGCGCTTTAATTACAGCAGGATGTCAAATTTTAGCTCCTGATAGGCAAAAACAGAGGCGCGGGACACAGTCGTCATCCACCAGGCACTTGACATCTGAATGCGATTACTTCATTCACTGACAGCGAGTACATGACGGACCTTGAAAATCAAGAAACAAGTCTGATTAGATAAAGAGGATCATTGCTGGAGCCAGATCACAGATGACAAGTCAGAGGTTTCCTTCTCTGTGTTTGTTGGATTAACTTGGAGATGTAAACAAAGATGCTTGATTTTACACAATTAGGACCAGACTGATACTGAGTTCCCCCATTTTGAGCCTGACATGGATCTGCTTTAGGTAGAGAAGCTGTGTGGAAGCTGTGTAGGATGATTTAAACACAACTAATTGCTACTATGACCCTAAGATAAAATCCCATATTGGTGCTTGTGCCTAAAAACGGAGACACTAAAAAAGAAACTAGGAACTGACAGCAGCAATCCGTTAATCTGAACCGAAACTCAGGACTATTTGTTAACGTCAAAACTTTACAGCTGCAACAGCTTTGAGTCAGATGCGGCCAAACACATCCAAACGTCCACTGAGTCAACATTTAGTTGAGTAATCCAATCATTTTTCGATCAGAAGCAAAACATTATTTGCTGTTTTTAAATCCGCTTTGAGATTTCTGACAAAATATTAGCAGACATCACAACATGAGATCTGTACTGTACAACATTTTTGACAGGTTCAAGATAAAAGAAGGGCTAAACCTTTTGAGAAAACAAATGACTTGATAACAGAAGTGCCGACAGAAGAACACGCGCATGAGACAATTGTAAGGTTATCGCTTGTGGGCAGGTGGTCAGTGTGTCTGCAGGAACAGCTGGAGGATATTAATGCACCTGGAACACACATTTGGAAAAAGGCCCCAGGCATCTGGAGTTTGACCCAGAAAGGCATAAATGCATATGTACACAGAGGAGTGAAAAAGGCTGCCACAATCACAAATGACATGTTTCTGTGCCGCCAATAATATGTCATTTAGGGGAACGCTTCACACCACATGTGAGCCCATAGAGAGACTGTAAAGGAAATGAAAGCAGCATTTATATGGAAGACATACGATGAGAGGAGAGTGTATATTTAGTATATGTGCATACTGTTAATGCTCGAGAGTAAAGAAGCCATAAAGCCTTTAACGGCGTCACTGTGACCCGCCTGTGACACTCAACCTCCCACGGCACCCTCAGCCAGATGTGACCATCTCACAGGTCATGACTACGTTCCCCAAACGAAACCGTTAACAACCGTTACGGCTGCAGATGTTTTTGCTTCTAAAGTAGATATAGAACAAACTCGCAGTATGTTTCAAGGCCGCAATTACTTACTTACTGTACTTTTTCTTGCACTCACTTATTAGCAACATTAAAAAACAAGTGTTTTTTGTGAAAAAACAAGGGCAGGACATCGTGAAGGAACAGACAGGCAGATGGGATTTCAAAAGTGCACAAGGACAACAATTAAGCAGGGAGCAAAGAGGAGGAAGACGGAGTCAGTCTCCAGGCTTCTCCTCACACTTTATCAAACACAGCCGTTGTGGTCGGCCTGCGGATAAAGTTTCTTTTCAGGCACTGGGGCGCACAAACGTCCTGCACCCTCTCAATATTAAAACACTTCACTTGCCAGTAGCTCCCAAAGGTTTGAACCATCTGCTCGCTTGTCTGCCCTTTCTTCACTTCGCTCGCACGTCCGATCATCGCCCTTTCCGTGCGCTGCTCGTTTCCATCGGCAGGTTCTCAAGAAGCACCGCGGGTCCGTTACTTGTTGGCTGCGCCGCGGCCCGTTAGTGAGGGCTGCAGCACGAGGGCAACAGCTACAGGTTTATTAGCTAATGTAAATGTGTTGCTATAGAGCTATTACACAACCCTGACCAAAAACAATGTGACAGGTATTGGAGGGCAAACAGTGACTGAGGCAGATGAGAAACAGTCAGAGTTTCTTTTCCTGCCAACTCAGCTATAAACAATGATTCACTTTAGGGCTAAGAGACCATTCGAACTTAGTTAAGAGTCCTTTGCGAAAGCGAGTCCTGCTTGAGGGACAGCATTTTGGAATCATCTACTTTGCAGTAATGGCAGACCCATAAACAAACTTTCTTCACCTCCTTCTCTCTCTCTTTCCCTCAAACACACTTTTTTGCATGAATGCCTGTGCGTAACAACACACATGTAAACATACACTGACATGTGGTGCAAACAAAGGATCCCACCCAATCCTTTAAAGTCCAAGAAGTGGATTTGCATTAAAATGAGACAGGGAAATGATTTCACTTAGAATAACTTGTGACTTCTATTTGAGAGAGGAAAGGAGAAAAAAGGCATTTGGAGACCCGGTCAGTGAGCATATCTCTTCAACAGCTGTGCGATGTGTGCCAAGACTAAGCACACACTGATCATATTTTCCCCAAGCTTTCACTCTTCTGCATGCTTCCAGCTTTGACACCTGCTTATGCAATCTCCTGCAGTAAGGTAGCCATGTGCTCCAGGCGATTTCAGAGAGAACGCTGAAAACCAACAAGTAATTAAAATTGGAAAATGCTCCAAAGTTGTAAAGCTCGAAGCGATAACGTTTATAAATCAACTCAAGACAAGCTAAAAAATGTTTGTAGTTTTGGTTCTGGTTTATTCATTTAGGGAGATGGGTTTACATTGTATCTCTAAGCTGGGTGGGTTCAAAGCCACACTTAAAAACTTTATTAAAGACAGTAATGCTTGTGGTAAAGCTTTGTTCCAGTTAAGGAAGCTTAGGAAGCTCACACATGGTCTGTTTCTGTCTGACCAGGTTTCACAGTAATCTAACAATTACTTTAACGCCAAGTAAACATAGTCACTTACATGTCGTCTACACGCAACAGTGGAGCTAAATAAAGTCACCATCATCAAATTCTAATGGCTTTAAAAGTCAATTGTCAGTGTAGTGTCCTGGTTCCCTTTGCCTCCAAACTCATTGCTACCATTGATCAGCTGTTCTTTTCATCTGAAGAACCAGCACAGCACAACTGTACCATTACATACTGTAGATGCCATTCCTGAAGCATTTACCATTTTTAAATCCACATGTAAATCATAATATACTGTATTATATTTGAGCCTTGACTTAGAGAACATATCATAAGATTTACATTCAAATCCACTGTTTTTATATATTTATACAACTCAAAGGTGTGTCACATTATTACATTTGACAGAATATTGCAGCCAAGAGTGTCTGAAAACTTTCCACAGGCTCAGACTGACTGATTGTTGTATACCTACTAAATAAACACATGGCTTACATCCACTGTGCAAATCTGCTTTAATGTTCAAGAATATTCAGCAATTAACCATTTTTGCCATCAGCAGCACAGCTTGCAGTCAACAAAGTTTAATGCATTTGAAGTGGAAATAATTGCAGCTTAAGCTACAGTTCTGCTGTGGTTGTAGCTGGGCCACCACAGCGCCGCTTTTGTGCGATACACTGATTAGAACCACGTTGCATCATGCAAACAGCTTTAAGCTCCTGGAACAAAAGGGGTCATTTTCTCTCCTCCAGGTCTGAGAACAAAACAAATGGCTCTGTAATTGACCACTGATTAGTCTAATGTGTTTAATCAAAGAGTCGTAAAAAGCCAAATTGCCGGACACGAATCTGTTAAAAATGGAAAGGACTTGTTAATAGTTTGCCTTTTATCATCTTGACTCTGTATTGGTGGTAGTGAGGCAAGAAAATACCCAGCATGCTCATTGTCGTTTATCCAAATGTCAAATGTACCGAACTATTGCTTGAAGCCATATTGGCTGTTGTATTCTGTCATGACCTCTCATGCTTTAACCTCTTTACCTTAGCGATGCCATTCACCTGCCAAAAACCTATCGCAGAGGAAGAGCCCATGTCATTTTCAAGTGGCTCCCATTGGGGAAGTCATAACTGACCTGGAGGCAAACTCTGTCCAGCCTGTTTTACTTAGCGAGCATTCCACATGCCGACATCAAAGGGGGCCTATTGTGTCCTGAGCTAGCACTCAGCTCACATTTTCCACTCAGCTCAAAAGGTACCCAGTAGCTCGTATCACAACCACCACAATCACACGAACTGGACTGTACGTTCTGAAAGGAACGGTACGAAAAGAAACCTTCAGCAGAACTCACATATCCCAAGGAGCCAGCATCCAATGGGAGCAAGTGTAGTTTATTAGACCTCAGTCTTTCTTTTATTAAGTCAACTATTTAAACAAATCCAACCAGTGTTAAGAGAAAAGGCACTTTCTATATCGCACTCTGAAAGTAGCCTTTCCACAGACCTTGCCCAAGGCTTTTGCCAAGTACACAAAGCAAATATTGTTGTTCTGGCCAATAAAATTCAACATTTACTTTATGCACAAGTTAATGAAAGACAAATAAAATGTCTAGCCTTAAAGCAACTGGACCCGAGCTGAAGAACTGTGCACTGGAATTGTACCCATTCACAATGGTAAATGAGATTCATTGAGAGCAATGCTCAGAATATGTTTTCAATTAGATCCATACTTCACCAAAATGGCAAAATTGCTGGGATCTAAGTAAGCGCCAAACTCCCTTAAAACATAATCGCTTCAATCCAGTGGTGAATGTCTGCATTATATTTGTAAGACACTGACGTATAAATGATGGCGACATCTTTGCACAGATTTTGTGTCAGAGGTTTTTGTGGTCTTCCAAGAACAACATATGGAAAAAAAACAACTGAATCCAATAATAGTGATAACACGAGTGCAGGCAGTGGTTAAAGGTGTTTGTAACTTACCTCAAAGACCTCCTCATCCAGAATCCTGGTGCCAAAGACAGTAATGCCCTCTGTGTTAATGACAGCCTGGTCGCTTCTGCCGAGCGGCCTGGTCACCTTCTTCTTACAGTCCACAATGATGGTGACGCTCTTCTTCTCCACGCTGATGGCCACACGGTGCCACCTACGCAAAACACAGGAGTTCACATTTGGGGAAAGCTCTTCCTCCCTTTCTATCCTTAACTTCCAGAGATAGTAGGGAACTATCTGACTATTGCTTAACATGTCTGCAATGACTCATTCTGAATAAAATCTTATTACAGGACTTAATCATCGCTACTGAGGTGGATATTTGAAAACGTGAAGCATAATTTAACCCCTTCAAAATACAGTGCGCTAGAAAAACAACCACACATGGGATCATTTTAAAGCTTTTCTGTTGTGCAAAAGATTGATGGCAACTTTCTAACAATTATTTCTATCAGCATCATCGGACAGGCAAGTGATTTATGAAGTTGTTGCCCATTTCTCCATATCAGTGTCCCACTGCTGTAAATAATCTAAAAAAGAAAAGGCTGTCATCAAATTGCTGACAGCAATTTACTTGCTATTCCCTGTCTGACTTGTTCCATATGGTGTTAATGACTGAACAAACATATGATGATGATAAATCTTCAGAGCTGTGTGTCAGTTTTCCAAGCTTTAAGAATGTTAAGAGTGCTCGTGAAAATACGTTCATCATTATTTAGTGGATCCTATAAATATTGATCTATATAAATAATTAAATATGATGAAATGTTCAAGATGAGCCTGAAAATGCCCAGTGAACTCTATCACACAAGCATCCCAAAAAACAAGTGAAAAATAATTCAATTACACAAGTGGAAACAGAAAAGCAACAGTCCAGAGGATTGAAACATGTATCAGCCCATCGGACCTCCACTGTGGAACCAGCACTTACTTGCCGTCAGCCAGGTTGATGGAGCGGAACAGCGGGTACTCCTCGGGGGCAGGCCTGCCATGCTGGTCCTCGTACAGGAAGACGGGGGCACGGCCCACCTCCACGCCGAGCTGCTGGATGCCTTGTTTGTTGTACACGGACAGCAGGAAGGACTGGAGTCCGGCCTTGGGCTTGATGGTAAAGAGGATGGAGAAGTCTTCTGGGAAAACTCCCCCTAAAGGTGGAACAAGCAGCACACAAGTATGTGCAAATGTATGTTAGAAAAATAGAACAGACACAGGCCTCAAAACCTCCAAACAGGCAAAAAGAACTAAACTGACTAATGGCAAGTTTAGTAGCTCAACCACCTTCTCTACTCACATCAAACCCAAGAGTTCTAGACAACTAGGTTGTTAAGGCAGCTAAAAGACCGGACACAAGTCAGCAGTGGTGACAGAACCACATTCCTTTTACACTGGGCTGTAAATACAACAACTCCAATAAATGTCATGTTTTAACACCTGAACAGTTTGAAATATTTATACAAAAATAACAGTTTTTCTGACTAAGGACTAATTAACGCTCTGCTTCCACGGCGCCTCCAATGCGCAGCCTTTAAGCTTAAGTAGACTTTCCATCACTGGAAGCATAAGGTGTGATGGAGGTTTAGCCTGAAGCAGATGCCAACTGTCTGATACCTTAAAGTGTGTTAATTCAAATTCAGTCACATTCAAATAGTTAAACAGGCAGCGTCTAGACTGGAAAAATAAAAGTATTATTAAAACTATCACCTCCTAATAAAATTCTATACTTTTATACAGGCAACAGAAATAATAAGATCCTTAGTATTATAGTGCTTATTACTAAATGTGTTGAAGAGCAGCAATACGTTTATACGGTATCAACAGAAATAGAAATGTCCAGAACATGCTGCTTAGCTTTCCTACGTCACATTCAAGGCTGCAAGTCATCACAGTAGTGGAAAAACATTATTGACAGGTTCAGTCCACACCAGAAACATTAGTGTCATCGATTTGCTGAAATAAATTGTGCGTTTCCCAACAATATCAATGCAGGCACGATTCTGGGACAGCTCTACTGGTTAAGTCATGTGTTTACGTGACATTTCAGCCGCCATGTGCTGAGCGACGCTGCTCGTCTGTGGCCTCAATATGGGCCTACTGAGGTTTTGCACACATGTTTGTACTGAATTGTTTCCCTAAAGTCATTTGCAATTTCTATTACATGGCAGATAGAAGGCTATAGGGGTATAGAGAGTAAAACAACAGCCTCGGTCGTACTGTCATTGAAACCATGATTTATTGAAGGAGGCCTGTGACACGCTGCTACTGTAGGAGGTTCCACCATAAACAGTCTACACGAACGCATCAGCTTCCATGACCTGACTGCAGGTTTCATAAGTCATGCCTGTGCCAACATGAAGGGCTGCAAGCCAAGATGGAGCTTCCTAAACTCTCAGACTGGCGGTTTACAAGCTTCCTGTGTAAAATCCTCATCTGTGGAGTTTGATGCAAAACATCTCGCCTTCACCATAAACGTTCGGATATTTCGAGGAAGAAGGAGCTGGATCCTTTAGCTGTGCCTTGTTTTAATTAGCGTCTCATTTATTATAAGGCTCCACTTTACTTTGACACTCATTTCAAACACTGACTCTCCAGTATTCTGGCTGCAGGTATCCTGGGAGCAAAATACAGATTTCAAGATTTGATGTTTAGTAATTTCACCTTGTCAGTAACAATACTTATTCAGATGTTTTACATTCCATTCAGTACAAAGCAGCAGAGTAACAGGCAGAATAATTATTAAAAGCCCCCTGTGATGTGAAACTGTAAGAAAACAGAAGAGAGACGTTTCAGCCGTGGTCACACATCTGCTGGGCCAGATGTGCAAGACAAAGATAAACTCTGGGTGCAGTTTATTTACACCTTCAGTGTTGATGACCTGTGGGAGGAGAGCAGTGAGTTCACCGTGCTGTACCTGGGAAGAGCTGCTTGGTCGGAGCGCTGAGCTGAGCCTTTTTTCCTACTCGGTAAGCGATGTCAGGTTTGGATCCTCTGCGAACTGTGCAGAACCCTGGTGTTTTCTTTACTCCCTGAGGGGAGCTCTGGAAGTCAAGCACCTTCAGTACATCCACTGGTTCAGCTGTGGAGGAAGAATTGATTCAATTACCGAAAATTTTCTTTTTACAGAAAAAATGATTGCCAAACAATAAGCTATTTGGGGAATGTATTCGTCCAAAGTGTTGAGCTGTCTATTTCCAATAGGCAGAACGCATTAGGAACGTAACCTCAAAAAACCTTGTTTTTTTATATTGCTAGTGTTAAAAAAGGGCTGTAAGTGTCCATAACATTTCTTATCCATATAAATTCACTATCATACATCATCTTAGAAGAAAAAAACTCTTCGTCATAATGTATCACAGGTTCTCGTGTTGTGAGAGCTGCATGTCAACAGTTAGTATAAAATCTAATAAGACCTGGCGTTTTGACGATAAGTCAACATTTACACCAATTAGAGCCGGGCCTGTTCAGGGACTGTTGGCCAAATCTGTCAGTTGCTCGTTTATGAAGTGCCTTGGCAGAGGAGCGCTAAAGGCGTTCGGCCTCATTCACTGGACATACTGTAATTGGCCCCTCTCCTCACCTCCGCTATTTCCCCACAGCCAGAATTCACAGTGTCTCTGGGATGATAAAAGTCACTGCTGCTGATCAGGGCACCGCTTTACAAGCTGCTTAACACCAAGACCCTTCTGATCAATGGACCTCGAACTCCTCCGTGAAACGACTGTGCCGCTCCGCTACCAGCGCTGCTCCATTATCTCCTCGCCACATCAGCTACAACTTGATTATGGAGAATCTCAGGGGCCTAGCGGGTTACGTCGAGTCCAGTACATAAACAAGAGCCCTGACGTACAGGTTAACAACGCTCACCATCTACTGCGCGTCTGCCTGAAGCTACAGTTGTAGTAACATACGGAGCAGCGAGAGCAGCCCATTAATCCAAGGTCATTATGGGAGCAGCAGTTGACAGAGAGGACGTACAGACAGGACTGGTCATTGATAACCGGCACCATTCTGGCCTTTTGGCTCCGGGTCTGGAACAGAGTGAGTCAAATGACTTGTCTTATATCCCCTCAGTGGCCACTTTATTAGGAACACCTGTAATCCTAATTCAGTCCAATTGAGTAGCTCTGCGATTCATTATTCAATCTACGTTTACCAAGCTGCGACTCATGTGTTTTAAGTAGAAGCTGTCAGAATGGTTCTACTATATGTATGAGAGTCCCACTGGAGGTCACTGTATTATGAATCTAATGTTTTGGCCTCCATATTTAAGATGAATGTGGGAGACGATATGCTGTTAGCCAACAACAGGACAGTGTCCTGCTCACATCAGGAACAGTGCAGCTGGAAAAAGACGCCTTCAATGACATAAGAATGTTTTATGTCCTCTGTTTAAAGGCTTAGAATGATGTGCACAGTAGAGTCATGGATGCAACAATGATTCATTACTTCATTGTGCTGTGGTTGCATTCTCTGAATAAAGTTGGTGTTAATAACACCAGCTAATAACTCTTAGCAAATTAACAGACCAACTGTTGTAACACAGGCCGACTTTAATGACATTCACCACATGGAACAGAATCTCTGAGCATGAATATAACTAAATGTAGACAATGACTAAAGGTTAAACATCCCAACTGAGCGAGTGCAGCCCAAAGCAGTAAAGGCAACTTGCCACACTACACATCAAGTTACACATCGGTGCTTTCAGTGAGTCAACAGGCAGGATGTGTCCTCTTCAAAGGCCCAACAATGATAAACAGTGTCTGAAAGGTCAGCTAGAGCCCCGCTGGGACTGCACAGCCTTTAAGGAAGAAAAGCTTCATGTGAAATCTTGTTTCCTTTAAAAAAAAAAAGAGATACTGATTCAGATAACGATGTGGTTGATACCAAGGAAAAAACAGTGTGGGAACATTATTTTAAATGGATCAGTCAGAAGCTCTTCTGTAAGTACATATTGTGGGAAATCTCCTCCTCAGCCTGACGCTCCGTTAAAGTGCATGACCCAGGAAGCAAGGGTGGTTGTGACGCAGGGACTAATCAAAAGCACACAGACGGTGGGAAGGGAGAGTATTTAAAAGAAATGAACGTGAAGCTGTTCTTACACGTTCCCCCACCGATGGAAAAACCATGTGTGCCTTCTTTTATCATACAGTACGTTTCCACATCTACAGGAAAAGGTGAAGGAATTTGATTATAAGTATATACGTGTATTTACATTTTCTGCTTGTTTAAGTCGTGTGGCACATGAAGCCAGGAAATGCTGATTGTGCGGTTGCTGCTCACTTTTAGGGACTAGGTGGGGGTCTAGGCCCACATGCTGAACCCATTATGGCACTGGCACCACTCCCTCCACCCCCCAACTAAAACATACATGAGCCTGAACTGAGAAGGCCCCATCCCTGCTGCTACTTCTCGTGTGACTGGAAAAATAACAGCTTGAGTGATGAATCAGATCGTCCTGATTTATGGACTCGTTCGAGGATTGTGTCTCGGGTTCTACAGTAGCTAATTTGAAGTTGTGCAGATGTGCTCCTTAATTGATGCTAATGTGGGCAGAGATTAGAAGACGCCACATTTCAAATTGGCATCATATACAGTAATCAAAGCGGCAGTTATTAGCAAAACTGCAATTAAACGCAAACACAGTGAAACTTCAAACACAAGCAAGATTTAACCAGACATAAGCTTCTACTGTAGCACTGACTATGGACCTGAACACAGACAGAACAAGGCACCAAACGCCAAGTTTTAAAGCTCACACCAAACGCCTCATAAAAAAGAAAATAGACTGTGGCTCTTCTGAATACTGTCCCAAGTACAGAGCTACTGATTTCTGAAAAAAGAGAGCGTTTGGACTAAAGGTCTCTTTGTGAGTTTCAGAATGCCTTTCTGCATTACTGCATACCTCAAGGCCTCATATATTCCAGATGTGCTGGATTGGCCAGAAACCCCCACCTCCACCCCCAGCTCCCCACACACAGCCGCCCACCCGCACCCCTGACTCCTCAGCCCCTTCGCCTTCTCCACAGCCATTATTTCACAGAAGCCCTGAAAAACAGGCAATATCCCAAAGCCATTAAAGACCCCAAATGACTAGGCAAAGCTTTTAAAAGGCTTTTTCAGTCTCACAGGGGTTTGAGCCAGAAAGCTATACCCTCAGCACCTCCTGCCAAACGCTCCCATCCTTCCACTCTTAAAACGAAATAAACCATATTCTAATGATAAGGATGAAAACCACAAGAGACGCAAGACGCGTCTCTCATGTTAAAGGTACCCAGGCAGCCTCAGACTCTCCACAGTCTCGTCTGGGGGGCAATTTGTCAGTCTCTCTGATTTTTAATGACACATCTTCCAAACGGCTGTCGGGGGCGTGTGATATACTACCTGCCATGTTAAAAAGCTGCAAACATGACAAAGGAGCGAGTTTCCCCTGAAGCGCTGACGCACAGTGGCACAAGGAGCCTCTGCTAAAACCATTAAAACACCATCTTCAGTATGGACCAGAAGCCTCCATCCCATGACTCATCAGAAGCCGCTATGCGCTTTTAAGCTTCAGACTTAGATTAACTTTAAACCCGTTACATTTCGACTAAGTCACTAATGTGTCTGTGGCTCTGTGGTTTTTCAGCAGCATCTTGGGATGTCCTGTCAGTCCTTCTTGTATCACTGCCATCTGCTGAGAACTGGCAGCCCAGACAGCAATTAAAGTACACTGGAAACCCTGTAAATGTTTGCTAGCACATCATGCAATTATGGTTACTTTAAATATCAGCCAGAGTGAAGAAAGATGGGAAATGGGCAAGCTCTGCCACGCTGGTATTTGCTTTCATGATCTTTTCATTTTTGGAGACTTCTCTGAAATTTGCCAGTTGCTGATTTTTTTTATGTAAAGTTAAAGACTTCCATCATTCTTTAAAGAATGGATAATGATTGATCAAAACACAGTTCAACCATTACCTGCTCCTGGATATTAGAATGTGTACGGTAAATGTGAATCACCTTCTCACAATTATTCTCTAATCCTGACTCTGATAGAAGAAGTTCACAAATTAAACAGCAATAAAAAAAAAACATCTTCAATGTGCATAGATATGTTTGGACAGTACAGTATAGATATCACAGTGATTTCACACACAAATATAAAAACAATACTTAATGTGACCCACATGTGTTCATAGAGCAGGAAGAGAAAAAAAAAGTATTTCTGTTTTCATTTTTCCATCAACGCCCCGTCTTGAAGGAAATTAGCAAGAGCCTGGATAATGTGGAAAGACGGCGATTCTTCAGGGTAGAAAATAAACTTCGCTCCCAGAATTCCAGTGCTGGTCTGTGCCTTATGAAAACTTCCAACTTCATTACAATATCCATATTTGTCTTTGGTGAACTGTGCTACTGTAAACTCTATGTGAGCACGGATTCAATCAAATAAACAAAAGTTTTCAACTTATGTCTCTTGTGAATATGAATTCAATATTAGTCTTTTGCTCCACTTGTGTTGTGAAGGAACCCAACACATTCCCACTGAGCTATTACTCATATCTCCAAACTTTACGCATAAACGTGGTGCGTAAAATCTTCAAGGTTTCCAGCGATACAGCCAAGTTAACGCGCCAAGCGGATTTTTTACAGCTGGACTTTGATGAGCAGGGACGTCCATCACTGCTCACATTTTTTTTACAACCGTTCGTGTCAACAAATCACCGCCGTCAGCCTTTTCCTTGCCTCCCTTCGCAGACCACACCTGTAGACAGACTTTGCCTAATTAGACACTAGTGGAAATTAAGAGAGAGCCGCACCTTGGTCGGTTTGGCCAAAAATACACATCAGACGTGGTCAACTCGACGTGAAATGATCACACAACTCTAATTATATAGCTATGAAATAAACCAAGCTGTTAATTTATTCATAAACAAGCGGCTGCGGCAAGTTGCTCATACACTTTAGAAAAGGTCAAACTTCAGTGATTTCCACAGTGTAATAGAACTACACGCCGAGTTACGGTGCTTTTGCTTGGCATTGAATTAAATCACACTGTACAGCCAGTAGCTGCGCACCGCGCTCACCGCCACCTATTGGCGGAGCGCACGCCCGCGCGGAGCACGCGCTCCGGGCGTCGAAGGTGTGTGGAGGTGCGCGGCTCCTTACCTGCTCCGACGCCGGCAGCTTGAAGAATTAAAACTAACGTGACTAGTGCAATTAGCGTTGAATCCCACAGCCACCTTTTCGTTTTCCACCTGGTGCTCCACCTCTGCATCTCCATGCTTTGCGCCCGCAGCTCTACAAAAAAAACGGGCGACTTGATCAAATTCGGTCCCTTCCACAATCCACAAAAAAAAAAGTGCTTGCACTACAACGCCATGTGTCAAAGTGTAAGGATGCCTCTCACAGCCAGACTGGGCCCTTCGGTTCCGCTCCCCCCTAAGCCCAGCTCTCAGACTGATGGTGATGGGCTTTCATGAAAAAAAGCGCGTCAGCCCGTTCCCTGAGAGCGGCGCACGGCGAGGAGGCTGGACAAGCGGCGCGACGCGGAACCTGGACCGACGGCAGGACACCGACGCTGGAAAATCCTCCGTTCATCAAATCACCAGTCGGCAAAGTTGTCCGGGTCCCCGCCCACCGCGCGTCGGAGGCTCTGAACGGCATCAAGCCCAGCATCACTGCATAACAGTGCAGCCTAATTACAGGACAGTGCAGCATCCCAGACAGATAATAGTCAGTGGCATAAGTACTTTTTATCAAGGTGAGGCTGTAGAAAGAAACTGGGCTTTTTCTCCAGCAGAAACGGGGACATGTTGAGGTAGTGGAGGCGCTGGGGGAGCACTGCACACTGAATGCAAATGAGGAGGTGGGTTGGAGCTGGAGATGCTCTGTGGAAGCCAGAGAGCTTGATGGCTCCTTCATGGGCCAGTGGCTAATTTGTGGCTTGGATAAAATGTCTTCCAGACTCCAGGAGTTTCCTCAAGGAGCGCTCACATTTAGCTTGGACCGGACTCCCAGCGTCCGAGAACAACAGTGACGCTTAAACGCCCCTGGCGCAGAGGATGCGAGCACAGGTGGAAGCGATAGAGCCCTGTGTCCCGGTGAAAGAGAGACCTAACCACTGGAGCGCAGACGGCCGCGACGAGGAGCGCGGGCTCAGTATGAGGCCATTTAGCGCGTTGCTGTCCAGGTGCGCTGAATTAAACAATAACAGCGTGGATTATGTACACTGTGATTAGGATTCAATAAAAAAAGACAAACGACTGAGCCTGAGCGGACGCATGTGTGGCTTTGATTACTGCCTTAGACTCCGGGGTGTGTGGGATTAGTGCTCTGATTTATTAGGGCCGTCCAAATGTGAAACATCTATTTACTCAGGGACATTTGGTGATCGTTAGTAGATCTGCATCCAAATGCAGCTTCTTAAAACCACAGTTTTCCTGCAGCGTGTTGGACACTAAGCCCCTGCTCTCGGGCGCTCTGGTGGCAGCTGCTGCGCGTTTATGCCATTATTGATCAGGAATGTACCTGGTAATGATTTTGAGGTTTTGAACTCGCCTCGGTGAACCTCCAGTTTCGGTAACGTGGTTCATTACGCTGATTAATTTTTTGCGCCACTGCCCAAGGCTGCTCACTTCAAGACAAATGAATAATGAATAATACCAAAATATGTGGATTGAGTTCATTGGCAATTTATGATGGAATAGTTGGAAATATTTATCCATGAAATATTTGATGACCTTTATCCTTGCACAGTAGAAGGAAACAGTGAAAGTAGCCTGGTGGTGTATATTGGCCCTCTGTCAGTTGGTTGTTAGATGTTTTTACTATTTTTTTTGTTCTAAGCTGTTGGCAGAAAATGTCATAACCTCTTATACATGTTTCATCCTGGGTCAACGCTCCAAAATGTTCGGTTTAATTCCACAGGCCTGCCCGCGCTGGCAGGGAGGAAATCTCAACAAGCAAAACTAAAGTCTTCAGTTTCTCGTTCAAAAGGAAGACATGCGATGGCAGATTTCCAACAGCTTCTTATAGAGTCCTGTTTCTGGGACAGTCTACAATTTTCAGCAGGGCTTGACTCTGGACCTGCCTCTTGGTAGTTAAAGGCGTATTATTACAACTGGTGCATTTAGTGCCAATGTGTACCAAGACAACATTGTATAATTATTCTATAATAAGTCTCAAGTCCTTGCACGGTTCAGCCCAGAGCAGCTATAAAAACAAAAATGTCTTGAAAATGTTGCCTAGTGGCTTTGTTTTTCTAGTGGAGTCAGCCTTTAATCTAAAGGCTTTCAAGTTTCGGACTAAAAATCTTCTTGCTTCTTTCTATAAACAGTCGACTGACACACTTTCCTGCAGGTTCATGGTTGCATGAGTTCAGTCTCCTCAGACTATTTGTTACTGTATCTTTTTACTATGATTTTCGATGCTAATGTGACACTGTAATGTCCAGGATGTTCTGTTTAACTCAAGGTAACTGTAAAGTAAAATGAATAAAAGGTGCAGGTGATGAGAGGTACTTCCTCTGGGTAACAGCAAGGTCTTGAACCCAGATTCTCTGAATGATGAGTCCATTCATCAACCTGCCTGCTGTTAGAACAAATCCTCCACCTGGCTCCTCTGAGCTCAACCTGCATTAGGTCATAATTCAAACCAAACCTCACAAGCTCATCTTTACGATGACTAATCTGGCTAGAAGTCCACGTGTGATTGGTTGGGGGGTGGTGAGGATGCGAACTAGAACTGCACAGCACATACGAAACCACTGAGCATTTATCACAGTCTGGCTCCACAAGTGTGAAGTTAGGCTGCTGCAAGGTGTGCAGGGCTTTTATACTTCACAGCTGACACAGTGAGGGGGGCGAGTGGTGTGACCTGTATTAGAGGTCAGATGAAACACGTGAGCATCGTCAGAAGCTTTAGTAGACACAATCAACGTGTTTTCAGCTTCCTGTTTACAGACAGATATCTTATATACATATATATTTCCTCTGAGCAGTGAGTGTTATACTGAGTGGAGTGGAGAGCTCTGGTCCTCTAAACATTCCCCGACCAGCTCATATTTCATGGGTCAAAGTCGCCGGCCTACAGCAGAATAAACTGAGCATGAAGAGTGACCGGTTGACACAGACTGGAGGGGTCAGTCGAGGTAACGCTGCGCTATGTCTGAACATCATCCGTCCAAAAAGCTGAGACTGTTAAATAGCCCAGTTTACTCTGTGACAATGAGCCGTCAGCTCCAATAAGATCGATAATCTCGTACAAGGCAGACGCAGGAGACAGGACAATGACTGAGAGAAGACAAGAGAGATTAGCGCTAAGACGGAGCAGATGAAGACGCATGGCTTGTGCCCTGACTGTGCTTGAACTCATGAACCGTAATGGATTCGGAGCACTAAGGGAGTTGCCGTTCTCAAAAGCCATGGATGTTCTGCATTAGTCTTGTTTGTTGTGGTCAGTCATAAATCTCTGTGTCATCTTTGATGCTGTGCTTGAAAAAAAAGCACTTATTTAGAGAATTCAGTTTCACTCTGACATTTGTACAATAGCAATTGTTTTTAATGAGGAAATATTTGTGTGTCAAGACGAGGATCAAACACGGATCTTGGAACTGGACCAAGTGTGAGAAGATAAACACTAAAACTGAGCGATCTGTCAAATCCCCAAGTGTGAATGCAATTCAAAAGATTCATGGCTGTTTCATGTTGCATTAATTCATACTGCATTTGAATGATTTTATGTTATGTGAATAAAAACAGCTGTGGGGTTCTGCCTGTTGTAGTTGTAGCAGCACCTACATTAACACCTAGCAGGTTAAAAACAGATGTTGGAAACAAAAAAAAGTCCAAACTAGAAAAAGTGAATATTCAATAGTCAACTCCAGCTGGCTAGAAGATTATATATTGATCAGAGGTGACATTATGTTCTGTCAGGTTCTTTAGGACTTTCTCAGTCCGTTTACAATGATTCTGGGAAATGGGAAAAATGCTTTGCTGGTCACTGTGTCCACACAAATGTTGTAACACCCACCTCATGTCATGTGACCACATTTCCTGACCCATTTCTGCCATCAACCATCAATCAAAGGAGTAAGAAAACCAACACTTTGCGTCATACTGGAGCACTGTTAACTGTCAAAGACTCGACACTGTGCCTTTAAGAACAGTCCAGGATCCAATGACGGCGAAAATATTTCCTCCAACACGCAGAGGTTTTTCTTTCCACTGTCTGGTGGAGAACGGTCCAGATACTGTAGTTAACCGTTAGTGACTGAGCAAACATCTGCTGACTAACGTTTTATTGCAACAGGTATATTCTCTGTCATCTTAATGAATGAGTTTCCAGCCATAAAAGCAGTCACTGGGGCGATAACATGTCCACATACTGTAAATGCATATAAGTAAATTCACTGAATCCAGATGTGACTTGCCATTTTGGTATTTGGATAATTTAAGTTTATGCTGAGCAACAATTGAAGCTGTTTGAACACACACTCAAATTTATGAGTTTTTAAAAGGGGCAAATTTTACTGGGAATGAAACCAGTAACAGTTTAAGCTCCAGGTGTCTACTTCAATCAGCCTAAAAACTAGCCTTAACTTGCTGCGTAGGTTTTTTCATGATTGGAGTTTTATTATCTGAATCAATAGAAGGAAAGAATGAAGAATGAAGATGAATTTTGCAGGATTACTGACATTCCCAACAGCCTTACATTAGGTGTGAGCATGTTAGCTTTAAATTAAAATCTCCTGTTTTTCTGCTCACTCTAATTACATCTTTGTAAGTAGGAAGGTCAAGGATAGAATGTCTGAAATAATATGTGTGCTTTTTATGACTCTGGTTCAAAGCAATTACTCTTATCATTGTTAAAGCCGGATGTCTTAAATGGACCATGACTAATAAAGACCAGAAAATATACAGTTGAAAGGCCAGTGCCATGTGATTCTGGTTTGTTGCTCTGGTACAGTAAATAGTGGCCATACCTGAAAGACAAAAAGTGGTTCAAGTGGAAACTGCAGTGGCCTCATGCCTCGATTACGTCTGCGTGAGCTTCCATGAAGACCAGAGAAACAACTGCGGTTTGAGATACAGTATGGAAAACAGATTATGCAAATTACAGAGCACTGCACTCATATCAACCACAAGCCTATGAATGGGCCGTTTTGTTCCATTTCCAGTGAGGCATCGTCCATTGATGGCACTGCAGCGGCGCGTCGTCTGAGTAAAGTAGCATAAGGTTAGTCGGTGAGTAATGTTGTTAGAATCCCTGAGCTGGACGGTTTCATCTTTGTGTTCAGGGGGGGGATGGGGGGGTTAAGCTATCGCTCGTGCTGAGGAATTTGCAGTGCAGTGTTTCAGCTGACAGTTACAGTGGAAAAGGTAGCAGCGTGTCCACCACCTCCCACCGTGTAAGGACTGGGCCAGTTCCAGCATCTTGGGTTTGGGTTACAGTAACCACAGACTGGGTGCCGTGTTGTTTCCATGGTGCACGAGAGCTTTGGTGCCTATGGGTCCTTCCACAAGCTTCTACAACAGGCCAATCAAAAGCCATCACTCTTAAGGACAGAACTGGGGTAGATCAGCAGTGGAAAACCATACTGTATGTGGAAGCACATATTAGTGTTTTATGCTTTTGTCCTCAGGATTTACGTAAAAATGTCTTTTACGTCTGTGACTTTTATGGTTCTTAATGAATCACTACAGAGTTCCCTGACTAAGCTGTAAATAAGCTTTTACATGTCCTGGATTGCAATCTTACTCCAGATCAGAAGGCAATAATGTTCGATTACTTACTACAAATTAGAGACAAAAGTCTTAGGGTAATGTGCTAATCTGTGCTCAGATCTGAATGAGGAGCCTAATTTCCTCTCTGAGTTTGTGGTTGCAAATGCTGGCTGCATTGATAAAACAGCCGTGTCCCCGTAGTCTGTATAACATCTGTTTTGCCTAAATTTGCATAAAGTCTCCTTCATGCTACGCCTTGATCTCCCACACGTTTCCCTGGAGAGGTGTACATGTCTCGTTTGAGCAGAACCTCTACTCCACACCAGCTCCTGAGGGAACTGGCTCTTTATCCGCTAATTGCTCCGCAGTGCCGGCCACCTACTCCGCTTGCCAACAGTCTTAGCATGTAGCATGTATAGCACAGTAGAAAGAGCCCAAACACACTCATGTGCCCTTTTCACATACAATTAGTTGTGTAATAAAAACTAAATAATGGGCCATAAATAAATGTGTACTCCACCTTTAATCCACCTCAGCTGGGGCAGCTCTTAAAGAGAGGCTGGCACTGACGGGGCTTTTAGCTTGCTCCAACATCTGGCTGTCAAAGAATCCCACGCTTGGCTGTGAGGAGAGCACTCTACTGGGTGGACCTGCAATAATATAAAAGAGCTTTATGAACATTTTTGAGTGACGTTGGACCGTTGCATTTTCCAGTGGATGTTCTTTGAAGCGCAGAAGTGGCAGAGCAGCTGGACTTAACAAGTGATGCGCTAACAACCCCCCCCCCCCCCCCCCCCCCCCCGGGCGCTGCCGAGCCCCAGCTGACAGCGGATGTGTGTTTGTGGGTGAAGTGGGGTGGGAGTGTGTTCGCCGTCGTGTATTCTCTCGCTCTCTCTCTCTCTCTGCATGCGCACGCTTGCTGCTCGTGCACCGGCGTAGAGCCGATAGGGAGAGCGAGCGCGGTGTCTGGAATCATTTAAACAAAGTGAGAACACATTCCCGCATGTGGACTCATTCCTTCAAATAGGAGTGTCATTGTTTCCAAAGACAGCTTTGCTTTCACCATGATTCAGGTGGCATTTTTTCCTACATATTTCATTTTTCCTGTCAGCTCTACAGGTCTTCACAAAAAAACACTGGGATGAAGTCCAGGAGGAAATTAAGACTGTCCTCATTGGAGAATTCTGATTGATGGCAGGGAGGCCGAGGGAGATAATTTACTGGCCGTGCACGTAATGGATGGATATTCTGATTGCAGAAGCACGCACACACACACTAACAGAACAACAGCCACGTAATTAGTCAACAAAGCAGTGAAAAATGTGTTTAGGTCTTTCAGCATAATTTAGAAAATTAAACAGATTGTCTATTTTATTGCAAATAAAATTAAATAATTAGAGACTTGCAACAAATTAATTTATGTGTTTATAATTGGCTGAATGATTTGTTTAAAACAGCTGATTAACATATGTTGTCTAATGAGTATGTGGTCCAATAAGTATTTAAATAAATGTATTGTACGTGATCCAAATGAACCAGCAGTGCCTATTTCTAAAAATAATTAGAACAAAGAAGGAAGAAATCTTTTTAACACAAATGTAATGTAAATGACAATACAGTTGACATTACATTGGTGATCTTGATCCAAACTTCAGCCAAGTCCAAAAATGTTCTCCTGAATCTCGAGGCATCTTTGAATCGTGCCAACGCGATGCACCGTGATGGGTCTGAAATCTCTAGTAAAGGCTCCGTGAGTCATACCAGTCTAATGTATGGCTCTCCTTGTGGTGATACGGGCGGCAAGCCACATAGTTGCCTGTGGTGGAGGCCACTGCACAGGCAGCACTGGAATAGAAGTTTATTACTGGCCACCAAGTCAAGCCCTGCTAACCAAATTGATACCTTGGAACAAATATAACATAGAAAATCACATATACGCGTAAACTGTGAAGCAGACGCACACCCATGCACGACAGCGCTCACAAATGGACACACACACACACACACACACACACACACACACACACACACACACACACACACACACACACACACACACACACACACACACACACACACACACACACACACACACACACACACACACACACACAAAGTTAAAGACTATACTTTGAAAGTTCCTGTTTAGGTGTAAGTGGGTGAGAAATGTGGGCACATTGTTCACTCTCTAAGAAAAGTTGCAATAGCTCAGTGGGGAGAGAAGCTTAAAATAAGATTCCAGATTGAAGGCTTTCCAAAAGAGAGGAGAAAAAGAGGAAGATCTCTGCACACGAGGTGATGCATCAAAGAATCTACTTTTATATTCAATATGTGCCGTCATACATTGTGGAGAAACTATTTTCTGCTTCTTGGAAAGAAAAAAGAAAATCCAGGATTTTATAAAGTGCCTTTTCCTACAACAAACGTGACAAGTGGTTCATCGGCCCACGATCAGCTCAGCATAATTGAAGACATGATGTCACATCAGTGCCTTATAGCTGCTGCTACGTTACACAAACCACAGTCATCCAGATATTCCTGTGGTTCTGGTTTTGTCAGACAAGCTCCAAATTTCAGGGGGCGTAGCTTTGGCTCCGGTCCTTTAGCTGAAGCCTGATCACACACGATAAAGAACGTTGAATGACAAACCACCTTGAATCTAACATTCAAATGTGATCTATGATTAATAGTCTCTACAGAAACGCTTTGACTGGGTCGTTATCGCTGACACATCAACCTGGAGGCGCCAGCTCCATCTAAGCGTAACTGCTTCATAACAAATGGACAGAGCAGTGAGAGAATGAGGGAAGCCCTTTCTCCGTGCTGTAGCCTTGAAGCCTACGAAGCACTGGGCACAGGAGCACACTTGCTCTTTGCCTGCTTGATGACGCTTCATTTGGAAGCAAGATGGTTTTCTAATTGTTGGTTTCACTGCCGGGCAATTTGGCTCCAACTCAGCGGGTCCATAGAGAGACCCCTAGTGCTAGCGGCGCACAAGCGCACACATTTTCCTGTTTGGTGTGTGATAGCCTCCTCATGGTGGAGTTGCAGGATGAGCAGATAACAGACATGCGGCGGCACGAGGTGAATCCCATTCAGCTGCAAACTCTCACAACTCTGGAGGTATTTTTAAATTGATTCGCCTGCAGGCGCCTATTTCCAGGTGCCTCGTGGAAGTTCTCCAACATTAACTTCCTGGATATTCTACAGAGCCTCTCATTCTCATACACAAGTGGTGGTACTGCGTATGTAAAGGTACCTGTGATTGCTGGGGTAATAAAGATATATATGAGAGGAGACGGAAAGAAGAAAAGGGTGTTTAAAGACGAAGCAAACGGCTCAGATGGAAGAAAACAATAGCGGCTCCACTTTTTACATCATCCTGTGACTATATAAGCAATATTAGCATTGGTTGTGGTCAAACTGTGCAAAAAAGGAAATCCTGCAGTGACTGGCAGACACTGCATGACAGGACAGACTGTTTACAATCCAATTAAAAGGAAGAATTTTGGTAAAAATGGAGTCAGAGCACAATAATTGACACAGCGCTGAGCATCTACTTTGTTTCCCCACGGTTTTATTTGGCCTCTTAGTGGCTTAACTCCAGGCAACAGTTCTTTCAGGAAACACTGAATGTATTACAAGTGGAGAGGGGATGTGCTTCATTACTCCACCCCGTTCTGCTCTCTCCTCCCGTCTGAGAAAGAGAGCATTGTTTCCTAATTAATACATGATGTGTTTGGAGCACACGGAATTAGAGGAGGTGCAACCTATGAAAGATTCATCACTGAAGATGTTCACAACACAGTCAATTAGTGCTTAAGTTTGAATGGTAAGACACACTGAAGAAGGGAAATATTTTTTTAATCATGTGCCTTTCAAGTGTGTGTGTGTGTGTGTGTGTGTGTGTGTGTGTGTGTGTGTGTGCGTGCCAGTGTGCTGCTCAGAGCTCTGCGCTACCGTTATGGCAGCGAGAGCGGGGACCCAGCTGAAGGCTGAAGACAAGCGCTTGGACGGCTCTGGCCAAAGCTGGTGCTGCAGAGTTTACGACCGGGAGCAAATAAAGCCTGCAGAGAACAAGCAACAGGAGCTCAACGTGTTTATACAAAAGCTCATTAGCGAGAGATCAGGTCGAGCTTTACAGACGCCGCTCTGTGCCAACCATACAACCTGTGATTACTCCTCTTTAAGTATACGTCTTGGACCCAGAGCGCAGTGGCTTCGCCTTTTAAGAACTTTTTCTGAGGGGAAATGAGTGTTTTAAGACACGAAGCAGTGGCCTAATGCCGCCTCCTGTGCCACAGACAAACATCTGTCCGACACATTGCAGTTCAGCGAGGATGTTGCCCATCTGGTGAGTGGTTTAAGGTGCTGCCTTGTTTCCAATTAAGTGTCTTATATTTCCATTTAACCAAATACGCGCCGTCTTCAGCTGAATGTCAGTCGAATACTGACACTGGAGAAGTTTGGTGAGCTGAGGCAGGACTCGCTCCAGCGCGTTTGATGAACGTGACGCACATATTGTGTTATTTAAGAGACTGTTCTACTCCCTCACCAAGCCTCCCTTCATCTTCCTCCATTCGCACTCTGGAGAAGCAGAGCGCTGGAAAACAAAGGAAACTTTCTGTATCTCGAAGTCAGCAGTGAAATCATGGAAAAAGCTGACAGTCAGGTGTGGGAGACTCTCAGAATTCAGATTTAGGGCAAAGCTGATTTAAGTTGAGCTTAAAATAAAAATGAGCTTTATTCTGTGCTCTCCCGTGTAATCAAATCTGCAATTGGGTTTAGAATACAGTAATAAGATCAAAAAAATGCATTTTTGGGAACTACTGCATATTAGAAACCTCCTAGTTGAACAAATGAGGCAAAGGTGTTTCCCAAAAGCCATAGAGCTGCAACAGTGCACCCTTCAATTCCCTGTTATTGCAGTAGAAAAGGTAACAAATGTCTGAGGAGCAACTACAAACATTTCAGTCGGCACGGGGGGGTTGGAGGAATGGGGGGTGAGGGTGCTGGGGAATTTTCCTTATAGTAAAACTGCTGCTCAGCTTAAGGCCATGAAAGCAAAGCTCTCATTTCCCGCTGACTACTGTGAAAGAGGATCATAAAATTGACTCCATCTGTAATTTCATGGCGAGCTTTCCAGTTCCAGCAGCTTGATGGCATTCCCTCAATTAAGCACAGCTAAAATTCACTCGAGGGCATGTAGTGCGGCTACATTTGACAGAAATAACGCATGATGTGCAAAAATCACGGGATGGGCTGGACTTCAGCATGGTTTACCACTGTTTGACCAACCAGGTCTATAGAGGCGTGTAAAGCGTTTGGTTCCTCATGAATTTCAGTTGTCTGGCAGGTGATGTTAATTGCTGTTAGCTTGTGAAAACATAAAGCCCAAGTGAAGCAGACACTAATGAGGTCTTCAGGGTAGTTTGGGTTCGGGTTGAGAGACGCGACACTGGTCACGGATGAAGCACTAATCTCAGCAGAACCCACACAAACCTTTGTTCCTTTAAGACTAAAACCATTGACTCTTCATCAACCTCATCCTCCTCAAGAGTTTCCTCCATTAGCATAGCTCTCGCTGTGCCTCTTCAGGCCAATAAACACTTTTACTTACTCACTTTCTAGTGCTTTGTCCTCGTAAGGGTCATTCAGGCGTGATATGGTGTTCACCACTCCATCACAGGGCCACACACACACACACACGCACACACGCGCACACACGCGCGCACACACACACACACACGCGCACACACACGCACACACACACGCGCACACGCACACACGCACACGCACACGCACACACGCACACGCACACACGCACACACACACACGCACACACGCACACACACACACGCACACACACGGTCAACTCTCATCGGCTTCAACTTTCAGAATAAATTTTTTTAGTCGAACATTAAATATTAAGTGAAGTGACTAAGGATCATCTTTGGCACCTGTAACTGGGAAACATGATCAGAATTAGTGTGTCTAGATGTTTCCTAAGAGTCCCAGTGTGAGAAGCATGTGTCTCTACACACGCCCTGTTAGTGAAAAAAAACAAGATTGTCGTCCAACGGACTGAGGACGTGTGTGTCTGTGTGGAGAGAAGCGAGTGTCTGATTCGGTGACTATAAAACTGCACGTGTGTCTGCACATACTTCCACTCGTGTCTGCATAAGTGTGTGTATTAGCACGTCTCAGAGGCTGAACCTCTCCTGGGGGACTTCCGCTGCTGCTGTTATTCTTTGCAGTGAGATGGAAACCTTTTCCCAACATCTGCACAACATATCATCATGGTACAAAAAAACAAGGAGGACACTGGACTGAGACTTTCCATTGGAACAGTCTGTAAATTTCATTTTAAACAACGTCTTTTTCCTCCTCGTGTGCTCAGGTTTAGTTTAGGAAACCTGGAGAGTTTCCAGAAAGCAATTCATTTATTCAAATGTTTCGAAGCATGAAGGGAAAAAATGTGGTGACACACTGTCAGTACACTCGATGCCGTTACTGGGATCATTTAAGAGCCATGCAAAGTGAAGGGCAGTAAATTGTTGCAGTACACAGTGTAGTGACAAATTGTCCACTGTAAATGTGGTCAGAACTTTCATTTGACACCTCATCATTGGCTAAAGTGCAAATTTTTATATTGCCGACTCTAATGAGTGGTGCAGTGTTGCCCATTGGCTTCTGTGTTAACCATAACCTTGCTTCGTAAGAACGTTTGAACACTGCGTTTTCCTCCAGTTTGTCATGTGTCGACCGTGTACTCACTGTGACAAGACAAACTGAGCCGTAAAAGGATGAGGTGCCTGCGGCCTCTTTGCTTTTACTCCCCCTCTCTCTTTTACTACTTCTTTCTAAATTTCCCTGAACCATATCTTTCACACACGCTCCCTTTCCTTTTCCTTATTGGTCTTTGCCTACGTCACACACTCAGCTCTCATTTCTCCTTTTCACCCCATTGATTCCCCTTTTTCGCTCTCTCTCGTATGTCTGCGGGGCGACTCGCCAACCTCCCCTCTCTTCCCTGACTTTTTCACTTTCCCATGACAGAACCAGGGGCAAGAATCAAATAACCAGTTCCTCTCTCTTCACCTGGACTCCAAGCTGGAGCTGTGAAGGCAGGCTTTGTCCCCCGAAGCCTTCATCACCTCCGGTGGTATGTCTTGCGTTGTCCATACAGGAAAGGACTTTGGTCTGGCAGACATTTTGGGGGCCCATGGGAAAATATGAGCGTGTTTGGGTCCCAGCTCTCCGTCTGTCATCTCCTCCCACAGAGCATTACACATGGTGGGGATGAAAACCTACTCCCAGCACTTCAAACGGAACTGCACTCATGGATCATCATTTGTACACTAAGGTTCCAAAATTATGTCACAGACATATTGAATTTATCCCAGTTGTATCATTTTTACTTTATAGTTTCTAGAAGAACTGTTTTAATGCCTACCGTTTGTTTCTTTCTGCCTTTGTCCACATTCAGTACAGCTTCAAACACAATATGCAACGGTTCTGTATGCAATGTGCCACCAAGCACAAATGGGTCCCTTCACTGTTACATACCTGTGACCCACAGCCTCATCGGGAGAAGTGGCCTGGAACGGACAGGTAATGAGACAGGATCTCTGCAGGAGGGGCAGACGGACAGGAGCTGGACCGGACAGGAAGCAGATGGAAGGAGACACGCTCAGACCCAGGCTTCAGTGGCCTCATGGACGCAAAGCACCTGCAGTAGTGTCGAATACATATTGACGGTGTTTGTTACAACACACAGAATAAACTAAAAGAAGAAAAAAAATACAATTTCCCACTTTAACATTTTAAATTTCTGCTTAAATTAATTAATCACTGAATCTGGAGGGGGACCTAGCTTGACTAGCAGATACTGTACTTACGAAGGCCGACCTGGGACAATATTGGAGGCGTATCCTTATCATTATCAAACGGCAGCGTCAGTATGAAACAGTTTTTTAATAATATATTAACTCAAACTAAGCACTTACGCCAGAACATACCTGGAAACGAGTCAATCAGAACCGCCCGGCGAATCTCCGTGAGATAATTACTGCCGCGTTTGACGCGCTAATTCACCTGATTGGTCGTCCTTGCTGGAGTGGGCGTGGCTAAAGTTGGTCATGTAGACTAAGTCGGTCCACACCTGATACATGAATACGTGTGATGTGTCTGTCAAAGCAAGGCAGAATAAAATAGCCTAATATCAATAAATGAATATAAGTCTAAAAAGAAAAAGTTATTTTTTCACATGACATTAAAATACGCTAAATATTATTCTTTATTTTCAGTAGGTTTTGAATAAATCCAATAAGGAGTATGAGAGAAACACAACCTGTGACTTTCCCACCAAATAATATCAGTGCGTTCACTCAGAGGCCACTGCCAAATCCACATGGAGGACAGTCACTTGATTATGTTTGACTGGCTTTGAATTTAAAACACGGAAAAGTAAACTTTCCTGGCTGTGTTTATTTTCCCGTTCCCAAAGCCACCATAGCCACCAACAAGCACACACGTCATATCAATAAAGCTAATTTTACATCCAGCTTTTATTTGCTTGATCCAAAATAGAATCGTTTCCATTCATGCATCCGTGCTCAGGTCACGGTGGCGACAGGTCTCGAAGGTTGACCAGATATGTGCATCTGTGGTCACGTTTCCAGATCCAGGTAGGATCTGGGTCCACATCGAATGGACGTCTATGACATCATCATGCACTTAATGAATTTAGTGAGTGGTAAAAATTAAAACATAAATGTTTAAGTCTGCATCTCCAAACTTTTATTCTATATAATTCTATGTTTTTATGTGGCGTGTTTGCCCTTCTAGTGCATGGAGCTGTTCTCTGAGTCTTTTGACAACCTTATAAACACTTACTATGGACAACCAGTAAAAAACCACCCACAGGTGTGAACTGCCTGACATGAGCCGGGGCTGGATCCAGAGTGGATGCCTGCGATCACATGTGGTTCTGAGACCTGGCTGAGGTCCTGGGTCGTCTCCATGACCTCGGGTCCCCCAGTGACTGCAGGCCTTTCATCTTCAGGATGCAGCTTTTTCATGTATTATAGACGAGTACTTTCACCCCGAAGCAGTGGATTACATCAGAAAAACACAAGCAAGTGAACCAGCACACAACCAGCACACACCAGCACACAACCATTTGATTCCATTAAACTTCAGCTATACAGTGTGTATAAAAATAATGCATTTCATT
The DNA here is from genome assembly GCF_900634795.4 of Betta splendens. Taxonomy (NCBI): domain Eukaryota; kingdom Metazoa; phylum Chordata; class Actinopteri; order Anabantiformes; family Osphronemidae; genus Betta; species Betta splendens. The sequence continues at coordinate 13,303,152 of NC_040897.2, forward strand.
ACATATAATCAATTCAAATGTCACTAGATCTGCATTTCTGTGTGATTCAGATGTAGTGTAATGCACCACTGTCAGTGACCGGCAGGTGAATAGCACCTCTTAAACAATGATGTGCAATATGTGAAACCTGTAAAAGTCCATAAGCTGAGATGAGTGACTGTTCTGTGCAGGGCATTGCTCCGTAACAAACAGCCCTCCTTACGTGTCAACGCTCATTCGGCACCAAGATGAGTTATTACAGAGTCTTTCCAGCACCAATGTGTCAGGGCCCTTTCTCTGTTACACGCCTGTGACCCACCGAGTCGCTGGGACGAGTGACCCGGAACGAAACCCAGTAAGGAGGTCAGATGTCAGTGTGACATGATCCCTGCAGGAGGGAGGAGAGACGCGGGAGCCGGGTCAGACAGGAAGCAGATGGGATGAGAATTCATCAGGCACATGAGGGCTTAAAAAAACCTTCAGCGACACTAGGTGTGTGGCATTTTCTGCCTTTCAAGGCCCTTAACAAATAAACAAAAACAGAGCAAACACAGATCTGCCCTAAACAAGAGCTCTAAAGTATTTCACCAGCAGAAGAAGAAATGCTAAGAATGTAATAGTACTTAATATTATTGTTAAAAGGTGCTGGGCAACTCATTTTGAGCCACAGGCGCATCCAGAAGGTGGCAGTGATGCACCTAAAAGCAAAATCAGATTCAAGTCAACCCTTGGGTGACAGGTGAGAGTGTGCTCACAGGGAAACAGGGACCCTCCCCATCACAGAGGAGCGAGGATGGTGATTCTGATCTTATGGACTCAAGAAATGAAACTTGAGAAAGAAAATAGAGCAAAATTAGCATAATTAATTACAAATGCAAAGTGCTGTTTATGACTCTAATGAGCCTTTAATGGCATTAAGACTCAGCACTGACGGCAGCCGCATTAAAAGTTAACCATTAACAAGCCACCAGATGTTTCAGTCCAGAGCTGACACACTGACAGTTTGACCCTTTACTTCTACGTAACGCCCTGTGTTTGCATCCAGCTCTAGTCAGGCTGTAGTTTGTGAAGCAGATATAAATAGAGTGATATTAATACCCAGCTTTGTTGTGTAACCACAGAATTGGCTGCGGCTTTGGAAACTTCTTAAGGTGAGGGAGACTAAAAGATCCTCACCTTTAATTCATGCTTCACTGAAATCCTAAATAATCCTAATTTTAATTGCTATCTAAATGTATATATTATAGATGAATACTATCAAGTAGACACTGTACTGTACCTGATTTAGCTTGAATACTTATATATACTTCTTAATAATATAATACAATGACATTATTCTACCACACTGTGAAGGAAATACGTTTCACTTTGTTTTGTCTTGTAGATAAAAAATTACTGCAACTGATGTGTCATTAACATTTCTAAGCCTGAGAAAGTATTAGTTAACGGTGCAGATGAACTTAAAATATGTTCATGTTTATGGTAATGCTTCCAAGTTTCCACTTCCTGGACGCTTTCTTTCCTCCTACTCATTTTGTAATAAGGTCAAAAACCTTGATAAAGCACCTGTTTCAGGCCTGTGCTGATACTGAACTCGCCAGTTGCTCATTGGATGAGCAGAGATAAAAATGAGTATAAATACAAACGGCGAGCGAGTGGGAGCTGCGTTTGTGCTTCCTGCTCTTCTGGGACAAGCATGAGGTTGTTCATTCTGTTGGCCTTCGTTGGCTTCAGCTTTGCCCAGCACAACCCTCACATGAAGAATGGCAGGACGGCCATTGTTCACCTGTTTGAGTGGCGCTGGGCCGACATCGCTGCAGAGTGTGAGCGCTTTTTGGGTCCTAAGGGCTTCGGTGGAGTTCAGGTACACTGTAGATTTATTAACTCAATTGAAATTTGCACAGAATAAGAAGATCATTCTTATTGTAATGTTTTACCTCGGTGTTGCTCAGATTTCTCCTCCAAACGATCACATCATTGTGAACAACCCCTGGAGACCCTGGTGGCAGAGATACCAACCAATCAGCTACAAGCTGTGCTCAAGATCTGGCAGCGAGGCCGAGCTGCGCGACATGATCACCAGATGCAACAATGTTGGGGTAATAGACACAAAGACAACAAATCCACATCAGACACATACTGTAACATACATTCCATCCTTATCCAAAAGTTTGCATTCTGCATCCCACACAGGTCAACATCTATGTGGATGCTGTCATCAACCACATGTGTGGATCTGGTGGTGGAGAGGGAACCCACTCCTCATGTGGAAGCTGGTTCAGCGCCGGAAGGAAGGATTTCCCCAGCGTCCCCTATTCCTCACTGGACTTCAACGACAACAAATGCAAGACTGGCAGCGGTGAAATCGAGAACTATGGTGATAAATACCAGGTAATGAATGCAGGTACAATCAGAACAGCTCTATGTTTGCCAGTTATCTGCTAATTAGTCAGCATACCTTCACCAGGTGCGCGACTGTCGTCTAGTTGGGCTCCTGGATCTGGCCTTGGAGAAGGACTACGTCAGAGGTAAGGTGGTGGATTACATGAACAAGCTGATTGACATGGGCGTGGCTGGATTCAGAGTGGACGCCAGCAAACACATGTGGCCTGGAGACGTGTCTGTGGTCTATGGTCGCCTGCACAACCTCAACACCAAGTGGTTCGCTGGTGATTCCAAGCCCTTCATCTACCAGGAGGTGATGTTTAAATGCTTCACTATTTTTATTATTACACATTGGGTTCAAAACATATTGAGATTACTTTCCCACACTATACTGTATACATGCAGCTGTATACTGTAACAACGTACAACTAGGTGAAGGAAAACTCTGGATGAACTTAAACCTAATTAGCAGCAAAACAAGCAGCTCGGGAATAAAAAGTGCTGACGGACAAACTCTGTGTATGCAAGAAGTGTGATTGGAGGTGTATTTACTACTCGCATGCCAAAGACAGTATTTGTGGTTGATAACAGACACAGCAGTCAGCAGAGTCGTGGGAAAACGAGCACAGAAATCAACATGACACACACACACACACACACACACACACACGCACACACACACGCACGCACGCACGCGCGCGCGCACGCACGCACGCACACACACACACTCGGAGACGATGTTAAACCATGTTAACGTCTGCATGGCCTGAACGGTGCCGTGTTTCTCCTGCAGGTGATTGATCTGGGAGGTGAGGCCATCTCATACAAGGAGTACGTCCATCTGGGACGAGTGACTGAGTTTAAATATGGAGCCAAACTGGGGAATGTTTTCAGGAGATGGAACAATGAGAAGCTGTGTTACACCACGTATGTGCCTTTTTTAACATGATGTTACTTTTAAAATACGCTGCTCAAATGTCCTTTTGTGTGCAGGAACTGGGGAGAGGGATGGGGCTTCATGGCCGACGGCAACGCCCTCGTCTTTGTTGACAACCACGACAACCAGCGAGGCCACGGTGCCGGCGGTTCATCCATTCTCACCTTCTGGGACCCAAGGCTCTACAAGATGGCCGTCGGCTACATGCTGGCCCATCCCTACGGTGTGGCCCGGGTGATGTCCAGCTTCCGCTGGGACCGCGGCAGTTCGACCGGAACGGTATAGTCTCCTGTAGAGAGATAATGTAACATGTTACGTCTACATTGTTGTTAGACCTACTGTATGTGTCATTCATGACCTCAGGACCAGGGTCCACCCAGCAACAGCGACGGGTCCACGAAGCCGGTCCCCATCAACTCTGACCAGACTTGTGGAGACGGATGGGTGTGTGAGCACAGATGGCGTCAGATCACGTGAGCCTTTAATATCATAATGTATTAGGCTACTGAGCATTAGTGTAATGAAATAGTTCCCGTCTTCTATGGCAAACTACATTTCTTATGTCTTTCTGATAATGTGTTTTTACCTTTAACTCAGGAACATGGTCGGTTTCCGTAACGTGGTCAACGGACAGCCTCACTCCAACTGGTGGGACAACCAGAGCAACCAGGTCGCCTTCGGACGCGGCAACCGTGGCTTCATCGTCTTCAACAACGACGACTGGTGAGGCCTGTAGGCAGGACAACAACTGACCAAAACTAGTTTCAGCCTGATTAAGATCAGGGCTGTTTTTCTGGTGATCCTACAGTGTAAACTTGCTTCCCTCTGCAGGAACCTGGACGTCACCCTGAACACCGGCATGCCCTCGGGAACCTACTGCGACATCATCTCTGGCCAGAAAGAAGGAAGCAGGTGCACTGGAAAGCAGATCACCGTCGGAGGTGACGGTCGTGCCCATTTCAGCATCAGCAACTCTGAGGAGGATCCGTTTGTTGCTATTCATGCTGATTCCAAGCTGTAAACACATCATGTCCTGAAATAAATCAGATTTTTGAGCACGAAAAGTGGACTTGTATTTCACTGACACTGTTTCAAAGTCTTTTATGTTTTATTTTACTTAAAGGTAGTTCTGAAACATTTAATTGGCTTGTAGCAATCACATGGACGTCAACAAGCGTAGCAAAAAAAAAGTAAAGTCTGCATTAAAAGTCTTGATGTTAATCTGAAGCAATACTTTGATTTGATGCATGAACCTTCTACATGTGGGGATGAAGCTGTTGTATCAGAGCTACGAGGTCTGTGAAACCAGTCCTGTGAGGCTGACACACTGCCCCCCTGCGTTGTGTGTTCATGTTCTCCGGTGGGATTCACTCTTTGCCTTCGCACTGTGCTCACTTTAGCTTCACCTACAGTATAGTGCAATGCCCTCATTAGGACAACACAGGGCCCCCAGGGGCCAATGAGCTGCCTCTACGTCCTCATTTCCTGCCTGTCTGCCTATCACGTCACACGCACTTTCTCCCCGTCTCCACCTTTCCAGCTCACCTTCCGACTCCCCATCAGCAGCTCCGGACTGGTGACACTGGAGTGCCTGCCACGAGAGGTGTGACAGTGTAGCTGATGCCTGCCAGAACATTCAGCTCATCCCGGTTGTCATGGCAACGTGGCAGACAAGCCGAGAAAACCTGGGAAATACTTTAAAGCCTCGCCGGCGGAGTAGCACACGGTAACGAATGAAAAGGGGGAGAGGGTGTAGACGCTGACGGGACGCGTGGCCTCTCGACGCTCAGACGCAACCCTCGAGTGTCAGTAAACACGCGCTACAAAGGCCGACGTGGCAGATGAAAAGGTGCGAGCGAGGGAGTCAAGGTGAAGGAGAAAGGGAGGGGCCGGACGGGCCTCAACATATTGCAGCTGCTAAATAATTGACCCTCTCGCCGTCTTCTGGTCCAGCAGCTGCGAGGAGCCTGTACCTTCCGATTAGCCACAGAGATGTCAGCGTAGCAGGCCGGGGTCTTTGGTCCTGTCATCCTCACTGATGCTTTGTGACATGGCTGTCAGCGGTGTCCCCATCCTATTTCATATTTCATATGGTGCACCAGACCTGCCTGTCACACCAGCCGGGGAGAAAGACAGTCATCAACTTAAAGCAGCCCTGTCTCTGTAGGTGAGGCTCATGCTGTATTCTTACTAGCACCAGGAACAGGAGGGGCTCAAACTGCCAATTTGAACATAATAAATTACCAAGTGGCAAAGTCATTTTCCGTCCCTGCTTGTCGAAGTGGAAAAACAACGGCTTCACGCGGCGTCATTGCTCCTCATGACGAGTGCTTTTATGTTTTCAGCTATTGCAGCAACCACAAACACGGCACAGCGTGAAGCCTCTGAGCTCCGTAGCACGGGTCACGTTTGGCTTCCGGTCACATGGGGGCAGTATTGAAGCAAGAACCATGAAACACGAGCTCCTCCGCAGCCAGACTGAAAGGGTCCGTGAGACATTTGCCTCTCTGTGAAATTTGTCTATTAACTGCTAGAAATTCAACGCAGAATAATTCAAGACCTGCAAGAACTCATGACTGACTCCTAATTCTAAAAAATTGGACATGAATTATATATATTGTCAATGACAGTATAGAAAAAGATGAATGATGCATGACCAAACTTACAGTAATACAATGAAATATGCACAATGGGCTCCGCTGGTGCAGATGTGCATCTATAAATATAAGCTGTGCGTCGACTGAATTTGTTTGACGTTAGTGTGAAGTTGTCCACATTCTTCTGAAACGTCACCATCGACCACAGGCTGCATCTTCATGGGCGTTTCATTCAGCAGCGAGACCTGCCGAGCCTCCGGCGCCCCCACCCCTCATGCCTCAGTGTAGTGACACCTTCACCATGGCAACATGCTACGGCAACCGCCAAGTTAACGGAATCCATTTAAACTTTACTTACTACCAGCTAATTGTTGTGCGCGGTGGAGGAAGTGGTGTGATAATTGCTCGGTGCTGCAACGTTTTTACTCCAGCGGATTTGTTTTATTGTGAGCCGGGAGCCTCGCGACACCCGGTGGGGATGCGCCCCAGCATTACTGCTGGTTCTGTTGGCAAACACCAGGCGTACAAATAAAAGTGCTAAGTTATACTAAGACAAGCGTTCCTGACATTTTGTGTCTTCTGAAAGCCAAGTGGCGCCTGTTTATCCTGGAAAAGCGCATATCATTTCCATCCTCCTGCAGTGAGTGATGGAGCTCCAGCCTGTCAGTCACCGTACGATGTCTGCAGCTGATCCTGCACCGTGCACGTGCATCATATACTATATCCATGCAAGAAAAGCTAAAAACCAGTCAAATAGAGTGGGAACGCACGTCCTACAAAGCCCATTGTCCAATTTAATGATGTCAAACTGAATAAAACACATTAGAGCAGCGTTCCCCCTTTTCCAGCTCTTTTCCTGTCCTTCCAGTGAACTTATTCACACCCCCCACCAACAGATTATACAGCAGCACACAGAGCGACGTGAAGGTTGGCCTTTTGTGTCCTCATACATTTGCCTGCTTCAGCCTTTAATGATACCGCTGCCCGGCTCAGTCATCTTTTATTGGTGACACCCCACAGGGTTGCCAGTGTTTCGTCTGTGCCGTGTTTGTGCGGTCCGGACCCCCGGGCCTCCTGAAGGCAGAGCGTGACGAGGCGCCGCCCCGGCCCGAATCCTTCAGCGGGACTCTGACATGAAGCGTGTGAGAGCGGTGCCCAGCATAACTCTGGAATAATTGAGACAAACTCATTCAGTCGCGCCTCATTTAATATAATGAGCAAAGTGAGCTGTTCAATTTGCATACTGATAAGATACCTCCGCCGGATTACACAGCCTCCTCTCATAGATTCACTGCGGATATTACATTTAATCAGAGCATGGATTTACTTTACAAACACACTCAGAGAAGTGCAAACTAAGCCTTTCAATTAGAGCGTCGCCAGGTCTTAATCACCTCAAAGGCAAATTGGGCAGAGGGTCAACAGGTTTCTGAGCTGCGTTGCCAGCTTCAGTGGGAAAGGTCGGAAACATAATGTGCATGTGATCTTTAAAGTTCCTCTTGATTTCAGCAGCATTTATTTTTCATGCGTGGGCTCTGGGATCTTACGTGATGACCCCCTTTCAGCTGCGGCCCTTGTGCTGTTTTTATTGATCCCTCTTATTGCTCTGGAAGTCCCCTGCTGCTTGTGTTTGCTGCCTCCACCTGGCTCCGTTTCGGCGTCTTTAGGCTTCCACTCGCTGCGTGCCTGTTTGTATTGCACGCGGTGGTGGAGGCGAGACGGACACAGCGAGGGTGTCGGCGACGGCTGCTCTAAATTGCATGTGTGCGCGGCGGCTGGAGGAGCTGGACAGGCGACGCAACCCGTGGCCTGGTCCCAGAGCCTACGAGACCTTGTGAAAGGGAGCAGATGGTGACATGAATAGTGCAGCAGGTCCTGTCCGCCCCCGCCCACTGCCTTTGCGTGCGGAACATTACCTCAACAAACGCCTCCCATAATTGATGTGCCATCATGAGCGGGCTTTGCTGAGTGGCAGAACCAAGGCTGCCGCCGCAGCTCTCTGCGCTGCCGCTGCACACGCCTGCAGCAGAGACGTGGGAGGTAAAGGTTACGCAGAACATCACCTGACAAAGGCCATATACTGGATTAATTGCAGCTGCAGCTGATACTTTCTACCTTAAAGAGACACTTTGCCTTCAACATAAGCACATCTCTGCAAGTGATTCAAAAGCACGCCTCCCGTTGAATTCCCCATCTAATTACCAGGCACGTGGGGGGTGGAGGGTGGGAAACCCCACAGAAACACCTCAATTATATATAGCAGCCCGGGGCAAGGCATGAAATTAAACTTGTATGGCTGGGTTTAGACAGAGGACGTCACAGTCTGCAGCGTGACCCAGTCGGCCCCTCGCTCACGCCGCCCCGCGCCATCATCAGCCTCGTATCTGACAACACCCAGACAGTGAAGCGGGAACACGGCGAACCCGTTCCTCAAATTTATTCCTACGGTCTTGGCATCAATATTTAACAGCCAGACTAATTAAGAGCGATTTTTACAACAACTGTCTGTGGAGCCCGCATCCATCACGGCTGCTTTCACTACATATGTTCACGGAAAAGCAAAAGTTTAACGGTTTGAAGTAAAGTTTGCCATCTGCCCAAAGCAGCTCGGAGAATGATAATGGAGGTTTGGAGAATGAAATCATCAACTAGCTTCATCATGAGATCGGATGTTTTATGCTTTATGAAAACATCATGTCATTAGTAGTGAATTATCACCATAGACTGTGTCCTTCCACTGTGTGTGTGTGTGTGTGTATCATCAGCCTACTGTAATGCCTTAATTATTCAACTTCAGACACACTTTGTTGTTTTTCAGACCATTTTCTAAGCTTTATGATAAACGTAAGGTAAAGTGTCCTGGGTGCAGCCTCAGATCAACCATATCAGTCTTCTCTTATTCGTCTCTCTGAAAACGCATTTATTTCCCAGAATGTCAAGCTATTCCCTTATTAAATATCCTGGTCCCAGCGAGCGCCGCCTCCTGGCTTCATTCGCTCAGACGTCCCGCGTCTCTGCAGGACGAGAGGCCGGTGATGTTGGATGTTTGCTTCCTCCGCCTGTCCGTGTGCAAAGTGCAGCGCTGTGTGCGCCGGCCGCCTCTCTGTTATGACCGTTCACGGTGAGCAGCGTCCGCTGTGTGTTCGGCGCCCGCCGCGGAGGTGGAGTTAGCGAGTCCACGCGAGTCCCGTGGGCTTCATTGTAGGCGCTCGATAACTTGACCGACCGGAAGCCGAGGGACGACGTCGCATGAATCCTCTAGCATTTAAATCTGCATAGAGGAAAAGAGAAGCAGGCGAGCGGCCACTCCAAGGTGAAACACAACTTATTTTATTTATGCCCTCAGCATCCTCCTCCTCCTCCTCCTCCTCCTCTGGATCCTCTCCCTGGGGAGCCGGGCCGCGGTGCCCCAGAAAGCTGACATTCCCGAGCTGAGGGGAACGGGAGCAACGGGGGGAGATATTCTGCATGTGGGCGCCCGGACAGAGGCGGCACTCGACACATGCAGCCGTTCTCCTCCGCTGCACCAACATGCACCTTCCCCAGACTCCCACTTGACCTTCACAACAACAACAGCAGGCCTTGGTGGACAAGTAGGAGGCAAAAAACAGGAGACAGTGCTTTATGTGGGGGATTAGGGTGGAGCCGGTGTCGGGTCCTCATTCTCCTTTAAGCCCTGAAGGCTGTGGTAAATAAAGTCATCTGTCATTCTGAAGCAGTTATTTAAATAACTCTTTAAAATACGCATGTGACATAAATGACAGGGCTTCTCCATCCCTCTTTACGGAAGCAGCTCCCCTTTCAGCCAGAGACACATCGGCGCAGAGTAAGATTGACGTCTGGGCGACGGCTGCACGGCAAACTAACCCTGTTGGGTCAATGCACCCTGACAGCCGGCTGACACCCCAATTTCCTGATGAGCGGCGCAGCGCACCGTCTTTTAAGGACGGCTTAAAACGTGGGCTCCACCACCGTCTCAGCGCCCGCTGCTTAATTCCTCCCCGCCGCTTGTCGCGCGGCTGCGCGGCCCCTCGTCCTGTAAAACGGGGGTTAACGACTGGGACCATCAGCATGCGTGCAGGAGTAAGACATCTGAGAAATGAGAGGCGTGTAAAAGTAGAAGGAATTACAGCTGCTGCTCTCGAGTTCCACTGGATCAAACGCTAACAGCTACAAAACGGCTCTGACACAGAAAGTTGTTGTCTTTTAGGCGACTCTGATGAATACGTGCTCGGTTAAACATCCGACACGCGAAGAACAATGTTACATGAGCGGCTGTGCTGCTTTGCTGTGCCACTAGCAACAGACTTATTTAATTATACCTTAATTAACACTAACAGCGGTGGTGCAAACAGCTCTGGGACTAGTTGGAGTTGGATGTTAATATTGTAAAAGCTAGTTTGAAGAACGTCAGAGCTTCTTATTGTCATCTGCTGCATCTCTGCATCTACTAGTAAATTAATTGCCTGGATCAGACACATGTACATGATACATGTACAGTAGTACAGACGTCGTCAACATACATTATATATCACCCTGCAGTGAAGCAACCTGAGTAGTTACTGTGCATACGCCAAATAATAGACCACATCACTTTTCTATAATGACAAATCAAAAATTGCTCACACATTATTTAATGAGTCAGCATAAAAGCCCTTTTCCATCCGGATGTGATTACAAACACGCTACACTTCTGGGCCTTTCTGCTCTTCCCGGGAATGAATCCACTCGGTGCGGTATAATGAGAGCCGGTATGGGGTCCATATGGATACGACGGGTTGGGCGGGACGGAGACGGGGGCGATGCGTGTTTTAATGAGGTCTGAGTCTCTGCGGCTCACCTGCAATCCGGCGATCTGTGGAGATTGCTCACTAGAGCCTAGGAAGGTATGAGCCTTCAATAAAGTGTAATGGGAACGCCTTCATAAACATCTGCATTAAATGCATTAACCTGAGCCGTTTCAACAAGACACCTGATTTACAGCACTGCTGCACTATAACCATAAGCATCAGAGACAACAGAGCGGCTGCTACTGTACCTGTGGGTCTGTTCCACACATGCTCGTTGGTCATTTGGCTGGTTGTAGGTGTCCACGCGTCCCCGAGCACTCGCTGACTCACCAGCTGACGGTGCCGCTCTCTGTAGCAGCTCGTTGGACCACATGGCCGGCGCCGAACCCTTCTTCGGTGCCATGTGCTGCACCGTAGCTGCCGCTGTAGCGCCTGCGTCACATGACTGTACAATACGACTGCGGGGGCGAGTCGGGGGTGATAAAAGGCCAGTTTCAGACACTGGAGGGACGCACGCGTGCAGCACAACAGCCCAGATCGAAACTCAATCTGTCATTTGTCAGATCAAAGGGAATCGTTGGTTCAATCAGCAGAGACAAGCTGACACACACACACACACACACACACACACACACACACACACACACACACACACACACACACACACACACACACACACACACACACGCTCACCAATGCACAGTTTTGTATCTATAATTGTTTTGACCTTGACATATTGCAGAAAAGGGATTGAAATCCCTCTGTGACACAGCCATCAGCGCACAATACAGTAGCTGTAGTAGCATTTATTTCCATCCAACAAAAGCCCTATGATTTCATATTGCAGCCTCACTGGGCTAAATTATCATAGGCTGACTGGAAAATGGCCGCCCAAGGTCAAAACAGCATGTTATCCTGAGTGAAAGCGAGGCTGAGTCGACTGATCTAGCACAAGAAGACCACACAAAGACCACTTGGGGCCTATTAAGGGCTACAGATTGTAGGACCTTGTCATGCATTCACTCTATTTATGCCTCTCAGTTGTCTTTTAAATAATGCATCTGTGTTTAGGCAGAGTCCTGCCTTTTTTAACACAGCACCTGGCACGCTTTGGTATTCCACACTTTGTTCTCTCCCGGGGCACAGATTTTTATAAGGCTTTGTGAGGGGCTTTGGCTTTGGAGATGTGAGGAGAGAATAGAACTGAACCGGGAGCCGCTGCATGACAATGATGCTAGTTAGAAGAATGGCTGCTCGGGGTTGTGTGTTTGTTGGAACGCGCGGCGCATAATGACGAGCGCCACGGCGATGAGGCGGCGGCGCCTCCGCTTGCGAGTGATGTCATCGCTCGCACGGCTCACCGCCGCGTCGGAGCCGAGTTCTCACACGTTCTGCGTCTGTCGCGACCTGAGATGGTGTGATAATGTGCACGTGTTTATTGATGTTCTCATTCCGGTTATGGACAGGAAGTTTTAATGTGGCGGGAGCAGCAGGAGGGGCGGGGCCTCGGTACCTCCCTCTTTAAACGCACAATCCTCATTCTCTGCACGCGTGCATTCATCCCTTTCTGTTTTGGCTTTTTACCACTTACTTAGATTTGCAGATCCGAGTTCAAATTTATGCCGCTAATGAGGCCTCTCAAAGGCCAATTAGCAAAAGCGCTGTGGCCACTCTGATCCGGGTGGTTGGCACACTTCCCCCAACGGACCTGGGATTCTGACCCGGTTTGTGGAGAAAGCATAATGAGCTGAATGCAACGAGGTTTATGCTCTCATTAACTCCAACAGGATTCCGCCGTCCTCTGAAATAGAATTAAAGTCTCCTTTAAAGCTGCTCCTCGCAGCAGGGGTCATGGAGAATGTGTGGAGTTTATCCACCTCATAGTCGTTGGTGCAGGGCCAATCTCCAGCCAGAGACAATACCTTTATATTTCTGAGGGATGCTCCAGTGAGTGTTGTTTGATACCAGGACGGATCAAAATGTGACCCGGTCCCATGAAACCTCTTACAGGCACATATGTGTGTGAACATGTGATTGTCAGTTTTTCTGGCCTCCTCTCATTTCCCCATCCCCAAGTGTTTTGTAGTAATGGAAGTGCTATGAATGCATGTACAGTAGCTGACGCCTTAAAGCACCAAATTATACGTTTCACTTGCTCAAACTGGATGAAATGAACAATGTATGAAATAAAAAGCGCTTTACAAGCTACTGGAACGCTTACACTTGATAACGATCAAATGGGATTCGCTGGAAGGTGCGTGTTTGATGTCATAATGTGCACCACTAATCAGCAACTCCTCTCTGTCATTGGAGCAAACAGTGGGGAGCTCGTAATTAAAATTCCAAAAGATCTAAAAACCCACATTTTGCGATAATCTGATTCCAAAAAATCAATGGGAAACGTGCACGCTTCTCCCTCCCAGGGATTCCAGCAGCAGAGCGAGATCGCTTATCAAAAGCATGTCTTCTCCATCACACAAGGCCAGACAGAGCGGGGGCGTCCGACTCTGCAGCAAGACAAAAGTCCGGAGACGGGCCTTGAATGGGACTAGCGCTAATTAAACTGCTGTTTATAGTCACTCCATCTCACAATGTTGGAACACGAAGAACATTCCCCGACTTCAGACGCGTGACGAGCAGCAGCGTCGTGGCCACTCAGAGTCAACAGCAGAGAACGCGGCCGCGGCTCCTGCGGCGTCCGGCCGGTGGAAACAAGCTGGTCTGAACATAAAGGAGCTGCTTCATGTTGAACAGACAGACGCACACGCGTCGCCTGGGAATGAGGCCCCAGCGACGCAGACCCCCCGTTCACGCAGAACTTTCCCCAAACTCAAACTCCACTCCGGCGGATGTCACCAGGAACAAACGGCGCCCGGAGACGCTAAAAATAAGAGAGCGGAGGGTACCGCTGGGACGACGCTGCAGGTCTGAGCCGAAAAAGCCGTTCTAAAAGCTTCTCAGTACAAAAGCAAACATCAATAATGGAGGTATTAGGGATTTTAATCAAGGGCTTATTTAACATGGTAATTGCTGGTGGCAGAAGCACGAGAGCAGATGATTAAATGCTTGGTGACGACACTGCGGCCTCTTCTCGGGCCTCGTCTCGTCTGCAGACTGCGGCCCCGCGTCCTGTGCAGGTAATGTCGCTGGTTCTGTCAGACAAACGCTTAGCATATTCAACATCCCAGGATCGATACGCCGTCCGGGAACCGCTTCTCCGGGGCCCCGCAATTAATTCACTGGCGTCGACCTCTGGCTTGAGTTTTAGTGGAGCCAACATTGCGCGCCTGCTGATGGGACGGGGGGCGACATGAAGCGAATGACCTGTTTTAATACTCCTCATCAGAGCCCACGCTGGAAGATCGAATGGGGCTGGAGCAGGCAGGATCCCTCACAGCGACCTTAAGTGAGATGCAAAGTGGCGTGTAGGTTGTGACAAAGGTCGGTTTGCTATTGATTTGTCCGCAGCCGGTGTCAGCAACACTTCCTGTCATGCTCTGAAGCTGCAGAGCCTTAAAACGCGCGTTTCCTTTTGTCTTTGTGAATAAATTATCATGTTGTGCTCAATAGAAAATTTACTCGAAAATTTTACGAAAGAGCATTTCGGTCCGAGAGAGATTGTTTAGTTGTGGGTTATGAATCTGATGGTGATCATGTGTGCGTTATGAATCTGATGGTGATCATGTGTGTGTTATGAATCTGATGGTGATCATGTGTGCGTTATGAATCTGATGGTGATCATGTGTATTATGAATCTGATGGTGATCATGTGTATTATGAATCTGATGGTGATCATGTGTGTATTATGAATCTGATGGTGATCATGTGTGCGTTATGAATCAGACAGTTCGCCAGCGACCACCTTCCATGGCTCATTTCATGAACTCTGGTCAAACTGACCTGAAATCAGGCTGTGCTCCGTTCACGGTGGATCCTGGGATCAGCCGGCGCTGGGTGTCTGAGCCGCCGATGACAAAGACAGAGGGAACGAGGCAGGCGAGATGAGCGCGGTGTATTTTTGTACTCTCTGATCGGGTGAAGGAAATGATGGATAGACTAATACCTGCCTGCGTCTTCCTCTCTCCTGGCTCGGCCTTTATTGAGGTCTTTAGATTCACTTATCCGCGGGCCCTCGGGTCTTCGCTCTCTACTCCTTCAATGACAAGTGCCACCTCAGAGGAGCCCTGCAGACTCTGCTTCCCTCACGCGGGGGCATTCACTCATTCACTCTTTCTCCTCCTCCTGATGCAGATCAAGAACAAAACCGAGTGACGTTCACTGACGACAGGTTTGTTTTCTTTTATTAAGGGATGTAACAATCGATCTTGTTAACAGAAACTCAACTCATGTTAGCGGGAAGGAATTTGTATAAGCTGGTAGATGAATCCTCTCTCTTCTCGATGATGTCGCCACATAATTGAGGTTTCATTCATTTTGAGCTTTCTTATCTAATTCTGCACATTGGCCTGCCACCAAATAAGCAGCAATACCTTTGCATGGGTTTGAACATCTGTGTTTGACCACGGTCAATATTGCGCCAGTTGTCCTTGTTCTCCGCTTCCAACGCAAACACACAAAGTGGGAAACTGAGGTGACGAGTCGGTTCCGTTTGATTTGACTTTATCCCTCTGACCAGGCTCTATTTAAATAAGTGGTGTAATCTCACCCACTGGCATCTGCAGGGGGTGACCCAACGCGGCAGCGTTTTCAAAATAGAACCCGTCGTTCCTGCGAAAATGACACAAAGTGACTGACAACTATGAGCCAGTAAAACAATAGCAAAAGATAAGAATTCCTGACATGCAGCGCTGCGACTACACCTTCCGCTCCAGCGCACGCTTGCCTCAGCAGCAACATTTATATAAGAATCCATGTCAAGAAGTTGCAGCAAAGTTTGCCAGACACTTTGCAAGGAGACGACAGGAACACCATGATGTCACCTGGCCGCTCACTTCCCTGCCTCAGATGGGGACTTGTTTCAAGGGACGCCCCAGGGCTACGGCGCCTCAAAGAACTCCAAGAAATACCCTTGACCGTCTCCAGAGCGCTCCCTCCTCAAAGCGACGACACATTCAAACAAAGAGCGGCCACTTAGCTGACGCTGCAGCATCCACAATACTGTCAAATATTTATACAGGACTCTCAGAACAGGGCAATGACAAGTTTAGCTTGGAGTCTCCAGAGGCAAATGCTGGAAAATCTATTATAGCTGCAGTTTGAAGAACATAAAAATAATTACATCTGAGCAGGTGAAGGTTTAGAGTGAACCCACATACTGACACTCGGTCGCCTGCAGACGTACTGTTGGGAACCTTCCTACGGATTTTACTGATCAGCCTTTACTGCAGCAACTGTGGATATCCAGCAGATGAATTAGGTGTTTGTTTTAGATCTGGTAGAGATCCAAACTGAGCAAAAAGAGAACAGTCCCAATAGTTTTCACAACAAATGCATCACAGAGGAAGGTCACACTTTGTAGTTTACTGCATTTTGCAATCAGCGTTTGAAAGACATCGCCTCGCGGACGTGCAGTGTTCGAGATGAGTGTAATTCATCGCTCGGCGCGGACGTTGATGGCTGTGAGAAGTAGGCAACGGCCAAAAGTATTTATCTGGGAATTGTGCAGTGAAATCTGCTGCATCAGCGCTGCCGTGCATTTTAATGATTAAACTCTCAAAGAGGAGCCTTAAAAAAAGCAGAACTGCCAAGTTACATCAATGAATTCCTTGAATCCAATCTAGCGCCGGCAGCTACGGTGACAGTTGCTAAGCAAGAGGGAAACAGTGGGCTGAACCCGGAGAAGAATACGGCCTTATCCATAGTAATGGATGTTATTTATTTAGCAGCAGGTGTTCGACACCGCCTTCTTACACTCTAGGCGCTGATATCCACGTAATTACTGTGTGGCACCACTCCTTTCAACCTCCTCTAAAAACAAATCCCCAGTCTGCAAATTTCAACCTTAAACTCATTATGAGTTGAAGGACAATGGCAGATGAAACATTATCCATCTGTTCTTGGTCCACTTGTACCTCTCCCTCTCTGCTTCCTCCCCCGGTGCGGCCGTGGCAACCTGCGCATCACAAGTAGAAGGCTGATGATTACATTGTTGGACTGAGAGCGATGCTCATGGTGCTGTAATCCCAGCAGTAATCAATATCTCTGGCCGTTTCCCTGTCCCATCTCTTCCACTGCATGTAAAATATCCCCAGGCAACACTTAGCCCGCACTTTAATTATTCTCTCAAAGTCATCAGTGGCTGCAACCAATGCCCGTCCCTGCATACTGCAAATGAATTGCTTTTTGTTAAGGGTTAGTTTACAGCACCATCGGGTATTTCAACAAGTCATAATGGCGGTGGAAGGTTTTATGTTGGAAGAACGTCCTGCTGTGATTTTTTAAAAATTATTTCAAAGTCTGAGTTGACAAAACGTCTTTCAAATCATTTCATTGATTCATCAAAGAAGCTGTTCTGAACCCAAACAGTCTGCAGCCTGAAGCCACGCCCCCATGCCATGCCCCGCCCACCCCGCTGTCATTCAACATTCTTATGACTAGTAATTTAGACTCCTACCGTTGTCTAACATTTGGCATCTGTGCAGAAGAACTGCATTTTCCGTTGTCCCTGTGAATGTTTGGACCGAACCCGGAACCGAAAGAAATAAAAGTCCCTGTTTCATTTAGAATAATGGGAACGATTGGGAACATGATAATCATTACTGTAAAAAGAAAAAGCCTGTTGTCTTGTCTCCCACCGTTACACTTCCACCCTGCATTTCATGACTCTATGCTTTATTATGTCATTTGTAACCTTCACGGACAGAAGTATAAAACCCGACATCTGTCTCCACTGCAGCCCGTCTCCTGTAATGTGCTCGGGAGACGTTGATGATGAGACCTTTTTTAAGCCCAGAAGTTGGAAAGTGATGATGGAAGATCTGGAAGCTAAAATTAGACGACTGCCTACTACATATTTTATCCCTGCTCGTCATGTAAAGGCGTCTTACTGAGAGGTCAGCAGTCCAGCACCGAGAGGCAACTTCTCAGCGCAGTCCCCGGCAAATCTTATCCTTTAATTCGATCTAATCTGTTCCTTTGTTTTGTCTCGCTCTTGCATAAAAAAATGTTCAGACAGAAAAAAAGCATTTGTGATCCTGAATAAATGTCTGAATGGCTAAAAACAGCTAAAAAAGCTATTAGTGAGATTTCTGGCCTCAGTGCCCAGACTAAACAAAAGTTCTTTTCTCGCAGCATTTATTTATGTTGATGCAGCTATTGATCATGCTCACAAGGAAATTATGTCTCTAGGCCTCAGTGCTGGTAGGTGGGCCAGGACATTAATCAGGAAATCAATTGTGCTGTCAATTGGCCCGGCTGTGTTTGGAAAAGGACTGCAATGTGAAGACTCGCTTGGTTTGCAGCAAAAGCTCCTCATTCTGCAATTACACAGCAATATTGTGGTTTGTAGGGAATCTGGAGTGTTAAGTGCAAAGCTCACTGGCCAAAGACTTTTTCGTATTATCTCTGGTCTTAAATAGCAGCAGTCGACTGTGGGATTATTGGTCATTATCTGTGAGGCTGCACTTATCGGCTTTCTGTAGTGCAAGGTTTCACTTTAAAGGTTGAGGCAGACAGCGATCTATTTCTCCCCGCTGTCAACAAATCCCGTGCAAAGACCTAATCTAGGAGTGAAATCACTGCGTGCCGAAGTCTAACATTGTTAATTGGTCTGTGCCACAGACCGTCAGCGAGGTCTGAAAACCATTAAGAACATATCAGCCCTGCGTTCCTTCATTTCCATGAACGTGGAGCCGGAGCTCGACGTGAGTCAGTCCCAGCGAGACCACGTCGCTGCCGCTGCGACAGACCACAGCACAGAATGCATATTATACTGAGGTCTGAGTGATACAGTATGTGCTACAAGCCAGAGTCTGAAGGTCTGAACCAACACAAGACTGGCTTTATTTTAGGTCTGAACTTTATTAATGTTTTAGTGAAACGATAAAGAAAAAAGTTGTTATATTCTCGTGCACCTTTTTTCTTGAGAAGCATTAAAATACTAAGTAGGTTCTGAAACTTATAGTTAATTAAATCATTAGCTGCAGAGCTTTCACACTTAATAAATAACAAATTCCGAACGCGCGGCCGCCGCAGATGTCTGAGGGCCCGGCTGAGCGATGAGGCGCGGGTCCAGAGACGCAGCCGTTTCACCAACTCTGCATCCTCCCTTCAGACTCCCTTCAGATGCACAGGTTTCCTCCTGGCTGCGCGGCGCCTCACTTCTATGCTTTGAAAACGTCCTTGTTAGGGTTGAGTATGCACAATGAAAAGTACCTGCAGACACAAGTTTGATTGCACCAAATCTGTCAGCGAGGATCATTATCTCCAGAAAGTTTCCCACAGTGAGCAGCTGGGAAATTGTCAAAAACCATCTTGTTGTGGATGCAAATGAACCCCTCTGAACTCACTTTATGTATGTAGGTGTTTAAGGCTGTCAATCACCATTAGGACTTTGAGAGTGAAGCAAATTGTGCACCAAATCTCCCGTTTAGTCAACTTGTGTTGATGGATATCGCACAGATACGGAACGGTGGAATATTACGGTGTGAAAGTGTGCAATGTGTGCGGCTGGAGCTGGTGAACGGTCCTGGTGACGAAGGCTCAGCTGGAGCACGCACTTAGCAGAACCAAGGCGTTTCTGGGCCGGAGCCATTAAAGAGGTCTTGATCTGCTTTTTACCACAGCTGATTTCTGCCCGATGCTGTTTGCGACGCTCTGCATTCGCTGCTGTTTTTATTCCTTTCGTGACTATTAAAGAGAGAACCATGCTTCATTGGCAACAGAATTCTTAAAAGGGAGCGTTAAAAGCCCCAAACCTACAGTCACTGTGGAGAATTGTCTGCTCACACAGCACATTTAGAATCCACATGCAGCCGTCACTTTGCGGTGTTTACCGAAAACCTATTCTCTCTCGATCCACGACCGATTGTGAGCCGTCGCCTTCATTAGTATTTGAAGATTGTGGTAAGCAGGTAACAGTATTATTTGTTTGCTGCAGGAGCTGTATTTAGTTGCTTCGCTGTGAATAAATCCCAGGCGTAAGCGGATTCATTTAAAATTTAAATTGCATAGTGTCTGCATCTGCTCAGGCTTCTGTCTCCTATAGTGTTGTGTCACGTTGCGTAACAATGCCGAGCTTTTCTTGCTCATACGCTGGGACTCTTGTTTATTTTACAGCTCTTTTGTATTACAGACTCCAATCTGCACACATGAAGCCTCATTTCCCTACAGTTGACTCTGTGTGTCAGAGTAAACAGGCGCACGCAGATGTTTGGTGCTGAAGCACAGATCCACGATTTTCAAGGCATTTTTTTTTCTTTTTTTTTCTCGCCGCACAAACCTTTTAGATCGCTTCGCGAGAGATGGCTCCTGTTTCATACAATCGTTTACAATCACGTATTCTTCCAGTGAGAAATTCAGCTCCCGCCTCTCCCTCACTGACAAATTTACAAAGCTTCCCTGTAGTTTGCTTGACTCTTGTGTGGGAGATGGATGTGACGAAGGCTCCCTGATGTTTCTGGTCGTGACATATTTGGAACGCATGAGATGTGGAAAGTGGTGAACTTCCCTTCACACGTTGGAGTGAATAACTGGTCCACAGGTCGTTGTAAAGCCAATTAGAACCGAAACTGAGTTCATATGCTGTCATTTACAGTCATTTTAATAATAACATGCTCATCGTGCTCTAATTGCTTCTCTTCTTTATTGCCGCCACCCTGTGGGACCTGAGTCGCCTCCGTTTTGAACCCGCCTGCACCCAAAGCTCCAACGTGGTTGCACGGCCACGCGTTCAGCCGCTCGCCCACACGGGACCAAACAGCTGTTGTAAAAAGCAGCCTCTGCGCTGCTGGGGAGGCGCACAGCTGGCAGAGGAGAGCGAGTCCACACGCAGGCGCTCACAAGGACCTGGACCTGGAAGCTGACATGAAGATGCAAGCGGGGGGCCGGGTCGAGGGGCGGGAGGTGCTGGAACGCAGCTCTAAGTTTGAGTCAGGTAGCAAACAATAGTGAGGCGGTTGAGTTAATGTTGTCTCCATTTAAGTCACTTAAAAAGGTACAAACATTTGCCACCGGAGCTGGAAAAGCTCAGCAGGATGCGTCCCATCAGGCCGTGGAGTAATGTCGACCCCGGGAGCCGTTTCTCCACCCTCACATGTGTAGCGTCCGTCCTTAAATTTAAATATCCCATTACAACTCAATAGACGGCCAAAGAAGCGATCTGTAGGCGTCTGTAGGAGATGCAGTGGGTCTGTGTGAGAATACTAACGCATGCACGGCGGCCGCCTCTGGATTTGGCCAAACTGTGTCTGTGGCATTTTAATCTAGTGCGGAGATTAAAACAGTGATCCACCTTCATTTCAAATGATTTGACACACTGTACAACACGTCCTCATCGCTGCGGCTCCGCTTCCAGGATCGCATGGAGTTCCCAGGATCATTCACTGGGGATGTTGGCTGAGGCTCGTGGATGCGAAGATGACGATGAGGATCTGTGTTGAGGTTGATGTGACACCCATCCGTCTGCCTGTGTGTGTGTGTGTGTGTGTGTGTGTGTGTGTGTGTGTCTGCCTGCCTGCCCGTCCGTCCGTCCGTCCGTCCGTCCGTCCGTCCGTCCGTCTGTCTGTGTGTCTGTCTGTCTGTCTTAGCGTCCCTCATGCATATGTGCATGTGAAGCGCTAAGTAGGCGTTGTTTTCCTCATCCCCTGCCAGGTAGGACATCATGGGGTAGTCTTTCTTCTGAGATCGCCTGCAGCAGCCGATCTCGCTGCTATCAACGTGCTCCATCTTCATAATCCTGCCTCATTCAACACGGTGACAATGTCCCCAAATGTTGCTGTGCGCTGCTAAATCCCCGTGTGTTGGGATCCATTTGGCTGGATCACGAAGCTGGATGAGACGACGGAACAACAAAAAAGGGGGGGGCTTGAATTAGACTTTTAGTTTCTGCTAATCTCGTTTTTTGATTATTAGAATATCAACACGTTAAAATGTTTGGGGAAAATTACAAAAGCGATCCCGCTAAAAGAAAAAGAGCCACGCATAAATGATCCTGGAAGGAAAAGCACACGTGCCGTCAGCAAAGCCCCGACTGCTTGTGTAGGCATTAAACATTAATTTCATAATAATCACCAGCAGCCATTGTTTTAATTGCCTTTTATACAAAATACATAAGTGCACATGCAGCAGCCTCTTATCACGGCTTCCTCCAAACAACGTGTTCCTCAGGACAATGCAGATGATGCATTGCACCTACAATTAAAGGCTCCGGCCCGTTTTTAATCAGCGCTGGAGCCGCTCGGGCCGCGGCTGCGGTGGAACCGCCTCCGGTCCAGAGTCGGGCTCACGTTTCCTCCAGGCGCCGCCTGAGCTCACAGCTAAAGCCAATGGTCAAGAGAAGCCAAGACGGCAAAGTTTCCAAGAGGATTAGGCCCAGACTTTGTCAAACAACCCAGGACGAGGAGATCGCTCCCACTAATCCCGCTCTCTGATGTCCGCCCCACAAAACGTCCCTTTCATCAGCAATAATTGAACCCTGAGCTCACCACCATTGTGCCTCAGCCCTTTGACTTTCAAAGTCGTCCTGTCTCACACTCTGCATGTTCTGCTACTGTGACTTCTTCTCAGCGGCCGCTCACCGTGAATCCACCGACCTCCTGCTTCAGCCACATCCGTCTGAGCCGCATTCAGAGCCTGAACCGAGCTGGCCAAATGTCAGAGAGCTCTGGGTTTGGCTGGTGCGTTCACAAGGACGGACAGGGTGTTGAGGTTTATACATGTGGGCGTGTTGTTTTGTCTCGTCTCCCCAGCAGCAGGTAGTTCTCAGGCCGGCTCCATCTTCACACGTGCTGTAGCCCGGGGCACTCTGAGCCCCCTCCGCTTCACACGTACGCGCACATTCGCCCCCCCTCCCTCTCTCTCTCCCTCCCGCTCGCCCGCTCGCTCTCCTCTTCCGTGTCTGTCACTCTCTCCATCGCGTCGGCTGTCTCCCCTCCTCTCCCTCACCTTCTTTCTTCCCCTGTTCAGTGTTCAGTTAGTGAGTCCCTCAAGCCTATACCGGACCACTTCCTTTGACACACACACAGCAAAAGCCTGTCTGTCAGCTACTGTTCTGACAGGATGAGGCCAAGCTTGCCCAAAACTTGTGTGGGAGTACGTGCTGTGTGAATACACTTCTTCCTTGCATGCTTTTGTATGCATGCGATATCACATAAGTTAAGTTGAGCCACAATCATTTCGCCGGAAATTCGATTTCCTGCCGCATCCTTCACACGTCGCCATGCAGTTAGTTAGTTCGTACAGGGCATATATGATGGTGACTAACATACACAAATGTACTGTACCAACAGCAGCAGTCACTTTGATTTTATAAAAATGCTGCAGTCGACGGAATAATTATGCAAATGATAAACTAATTATTTATCAGAATGAAAAGTGGATCAAAGCCTGGATTCGTCTGCTCTGGGTGGGTCATTTCAAAAACTGCAGAGATTCTCTCCCAAGACCAGAATCTCGTCTCTGTTCTTGGTCTTTTATCATGTTCACTGTGCGATCGTAATGTGAGAGGATTTGTAAATGAGTCGCTACGTGACTGTCTCCTGCACCGAGGCTGCACCTCCACAACAAAACACTCCACAAACGGAGGCAAGTCCGCAAAAATTGCCTGCTTGACTTTGCTGCTGTCTTCAAGGGCGTCCTCTCCATCCTCACCTCCTTCTCTCCGCAGGCATGACTGGTGCAACGGAACAAAAATGTTGACACCTTGTTTCAACAAATGAGAAATGACAAATGCATAAATCATTCAGGCTCTGCCGCGTAGAGACTTCACTCTGACACAGTCTCGGCTGCTTCGCGGAGGAGGAGTTCGGCGGAAGCCGGTGGACGGCTCGCGTTTGAAAGGTCAGCGTCACCGTTTCAGCCTCAGACCTCCATCACCATAATATCTTCAACGGGCGTGAACAACTGATCCATAATGTACACGAAGCTGTCGTTTTATGGAGACAACATCAATCAGTCCATTTATTATTTTACACTTAGTTGATTTCTTTTATTACATCACCTCAGGACTGGGACTGTTTTATCACTTTAATAGTGAAAAAACTCTTTTTACTGTATGTCAGTGGTTCCTGTGAGAACCAAAACAATATACGAGCCGTCCCCAGAGAGCTTCATTTTATTGAGTGCAGATATATAATAGCGTCGCAGCTCATACAACAGCAACACACGCCCAGTGTCTAACACCATGAACACACAATACCCGGCTAAAGCTGTAATACATCTAATTTGCCTGAATTAGGCCGTTTGGAAATCAAGCAGCGCTGTGATTATTCTCATAGTATCAGTTTGGGCACATCATGTAAACGCAGTGGCTGCAGACTTACAGGATCCCCAACAAGACCAATAATCCACAGATGCTCTAATCTATCTTCAAGCCCATCCAATTATCTTTTTAACCAAACGTATAATTACTCGTCTGACTGCCAGGAGTGTTTATTAGGATTCCTTACACACAGATTAAATTGCCCCATAAACAATTTAGGAGCCATTAGAGCATCTCAAGAAATGATTCACTTAATGAGGGGGTGGGACGGCAGCGAGGAGCGGGAGGCTGAGGGGGGGGGGTGCTGAACGCACAGCATCCACTGACATTGGGGAAATAGACAATTAGATCCTGGCAAGCGAAACTACTATACACTAGCTGTTTGGAATCAATATAACGAGCTACATGTAGAGTGTAGTAACACGCTTTTCTTTTTCCTGTTTACAAATGAGCGTCTGCGTGGAGAGCGGGTTCTACAGTAAAACGCCCCTGAACGCAGTGGGCCCGGTTCTGGGGGACGCGGGCGGAGCGGGTCGACTCCAGCCCGGCGCCGGCGCTGGCTTCGTTCAGCGGATGGAATTAAAACAACACAAGTCCTGCGGACGAGATGTACTCAGCGCATTATGGGATGAGTCCTGACTATGAAAACAGCCTCGTGGTTGTACATTTTGTACCTCACTATGATAAAATAAAATAATGATCTGTCAAAAGTCCAAATGTGGAAGCTGGGCCCTAAAGGGTCGCGATACAACCCTGAAAGCTACAGAGACGATTATTGGGAGACAGATTCCTCCAATAAAGTTACAGTTGTATTGAATGTGTGTTCTGATTGAAGCTCATGGCGTTTAGTCTTTATTTATTACCGTACCTGCAGAGACGCGTGCGTTTTGAACTTCTTCCAAACAAACCTTGAAGGCTAAAACTTTGACCACTAGAGGTTCTGTCATAACTTATTCACCAGCGAGCGAGGACTCGTGTTTTGACACCTAACTTCAAAGTATCTGGATTCTATTTCATGTCGGCATTGGAGGGGAGTCAAAAGGATGCCAAATGCAAAACCCGTCACCGGGGTCAAAGCTGCTTCCGACATGACAGAGGGTCGAGCAGCGAGCGACGCCGCCTGTCCTTGAAATCCCGTTCTCAGCATCAGCTTTGTCTTGTGGATCCGGCGTGACCAGCTCGCGTTCGCCTTTAGCTGCTCTTTCATCTGTTATTTAATGGAGAGTTTGCCGACATGAAAGACGCGACCACTTTGCCTTTCATCACGGTGACATCATCCCTCCGGCTGCACCTGAGAACTCGTCTCGTTAAAGTCAAACGTTGCACATTAGGAAAAAAGAAGCCCCGCGCATTGTTCCTGTTGTGGAGCAGAGTTTAATCAAAGGCTCCAGACGTCAGCACAGACGTTACAATGAGCTGTCGGATTCTTTACAACCAGACGGGTTTTAATTTGATCTTTAACGCAAATGAAATGATGGACTCCTTTAATAAGGCTCCATACAGTGCATACCCGAAGATAGTGTCCTGCATGGACACACACACGCTTCACATGAACCAACCTGCAGCGTCTTCCACGCGCCCTCGCTCTTCGCTATCGCAGCTGTATCGCTTTCACTGCCAGGCAGGATTTTATGTGCCGATGCTTCTCCCGGCGCCGCGGCGCCTCTTACCTGGATCCTGATAAAACCCGCGTGCCTCTGAAGGCACCTGTGAGGCAATGCGCGACACCAGTCGCCGGGAAACCCGGAGCGATTCACGTTTTGGCCGCGACAGTGTTTGCTGGCGGTGCAGTCGCAGCTCCGTCCGCCCTCTAAATATCACCATTGTGAGGCTCTGGACGCGCGCTGCTTCACCGACTAAAGAGCAGCTCTTGAACCTCTGCACCCACTCCGACAGAGGCTTTCTCCTTTTTTACTGAAGAAGTAATGTTTCGCTGTTCCCCGATCCCTCGAGACCGCGAGACATCTTCCAAAGAACACCTGCCCTTATCAGTGTGCTTGACCTATTTCCCCCGCTCCTCTGCTCCTTCCTTCCTCAGAGCAGATCAGGCTGCGGAGCACAGGTAATCCCATTGACACCAGCACCGACTGATGTAGTGCACCACAATATCTGCTTATCTCACTCCATCTCAGCAGTGGATGAAGCCCAACAGGAAACCAGGGAGGTTCTGGTGGGAGTTTTACGCTCACAGACTAGAACGTGTTATGACATTTGAGAAATATCTGTAAATTAACAAAATCAGACCTGATTGCATGACACAACAGGCAAATTTGAGGGCTGCCACACCGTTAAGATTAAGATAAGAATGAAAATCCTGCGGGGACGGAGGCAGACGAGTCCTCCGGTGCCTCCGGCTGCTGGAGCTGCACGGAGCACGGGGACTTTCATTCTTTACTCGCTTTAAAGCGTAATGTGCACTTTGTTTCATCACAGCAGTGCAACTCAATCCGCTCAAGAGTTGTCCACTCATTCAATTAATCGATTGCGCTGTCATCAGGCCCTCTCTCTGGATCCGGGGCCGTCTTCCTCACCTCCCGCCTCTCTGCGGGCTCTTGATGGCAGCCGGAACGGTCATAGTTGGGCCCAGCAGGTATTTAGGCTTTCAGCGGCTCGGATAATGTGCATCTAGTGCACGCAGCTAAAAATGTAGCTATTCAGGCCGGGCTAATTCATTTAGCGGCGCCCAAGGAGGCTGCGCTGGACCTGCAGAGCCCCTCAGCGGGTGGAGGGGGTTCCGAGGGAGGAGTGTGGTAAGTTTTAATCCTGTCACAATGGCTGCTCCCCGTCAGATGAGGACGAGGACGAGGATGGATAAGTCACGTCGCCTGCCTTAATGTGAAAGTACATAACAGGAAAAGAAAAGGCGGAGGTGTTGATTAGTGTCAGAACTGGCAGAGCAGATCTGCTTTGTTTGGCTTCGGCGGTGGTTTTCGCTGCTTCGGGAGCTTTTTCCGATGGTTATTTTTTCCCTGCTGCCGCCGAGCGCGATGCCCATTTGTTCTGGGGTTGCGCGGGAGATGCTCATCGTTCTTGCTAAGGAAACCAGGGCAACCACCTCCTGACAACTCCCTCGACTCCCTCGGCTTATGGAGTCAGACAGCGAACACATGCGTGCACACGGGCACACGCCAACACATAGCGTAGGTGGTGAGAGACACAAACACACGCAGAGACGCCGGCAGAGCAGACCAACAGGCTGCAAGAGCTCATGTCTCACTGTTGGCATTAATCACACAATCCTATTAACTTTAAAAATGTCTCCCTGTCAATGTGACCAGAGCCTCTGTACCATTTAACATGCAACAAATAGGATCAAAGTTGCCTGAAACACTTGATGCCCAACTCGCTTCCAGGACCGTGGAGCTCATTAAGAATGGATGGAGGCTCGTCACAGCCAGCTGTTTGCACCGCGTCCAGGAAAAGCGTCGCTCGCTGACTTCCCTTCACTCCGAGCCTCCTCTCACTGAGGCACCGAGGCCGGTCCCTGACTGATGCGCTGTGGCACGGCTTGTCTTTGGCGCCGGGCCGGGCTTTTGACAGTGTTCACTCCAAATATCCGGCTCCGAGCGGCGCTGATCCGAGCGGACGCCTCGCTCGGCGCCGCCGCCGCCACAGTCTGTCGCCGCTGTCAAAACGTGGGCACTGCACTCGGATGCTCACTTTACAACACGGCCGTGGCCTGTAACACCTTGTTAAAGCCTCAAATGTGCCGCTGTGCCTCATCTCATGGGGCCACGGGACACAACACAGAGGCCTCAGCAGATGATAATAAGATATCAGCATAAATAATCATTATTGGTATATTGGAAGCAAACTCTAACCATATGCAGCTGGATGGAACCTCACCTGTTCACCTGTGGGAGGAGCAGCTCTGAGCCGTGGACCTGAACGCAGCAGCTGAGGCGTCTGCACATCCGTGCCCGAACCTTCGCTGTGGCTATTAAAGTCTCTGTTCTCTCCTGAAAGCCAGAAGGCAACTCGCAGCAGCGCATTCCCGCTGAGCCTCCGGGTGATAATAGCCTCGCAACTTCCAGGTACGAACAATGGGTGGTGTGAATTAGCAAAAGTTAAGAAAGGACAGGAGTTGTTTGGCTAAAAGAACCCTGTAATAATCTCATTAGCAGCAGGGAGACGAGGGCTGTCTGTTTATTGCTGTAGTGTGGCTGCGCTTTTCTCATCAGCATCGGCCGTGATTGAGACTGTGTCCCCGCGTGGCGCGGCTCGGCGGCAGAGCGCTCCCATCAACACTCGGGCGAAGTGAGAGCTCGGCCCGGCGGCGCTCGGCCCGGCGGCGCTCGGCCCGGCGGCGCTCTCCCCGGTGACCAGGCTAATGGCCTCGCTCAGGGCTTTGCTTGTCGATACCATTCTCTTCCGCTTTTCCCACTTGCCAGTTCCCGTCTGGAGCCAATTCAGGAACGGAGATGGTGTGTACCTTTCCCATGAGGTCGCCGCCTGTCTCTGCATAGCGCTCCCTCCCTCCCTCCCTCGCTCGCCCGCCCTTCTCTCGCTCCACCGAGCTGCCGTCGGCCGTGACAGGACGTACGGGGTGCATTGCGTCCCCCTGCGCTCCACCGTGGGGCCATTATACCCACGGAAGCGCTAAAAGCACAGGTGTGTGTGTCACGTGTGAAAACATGTGAACACGGTTTTAAAAAAAGAAGGCACAGAAGACACAGAAAAAGGCTCAAGTTGTTCAGTTTGATCAAACTCCAGAAATCAGCCAAAATCAAAAGGCGTTGAGCAGGAATGAACGAACTTTAATTTAATATTGTTTAAAATACAGCTGTTTTGCATAAGGAAATAAAACTTGTACAACTCTAGGAAAACTAGCGAATAGATTCAATAATGAAGAAAGAAAAACGGCTGAGCTCCAAAAAACAGAGGAAGACGCTTTTACGCGTCTCATTTCGCTGAGGCTCAGCTCGTGCTCCTCCAAAACACAGGATCCATGATGAAAACAGAGAGTTTGCGAGCGCTGAACAGCCGGCGCTGTCAGGGCTCGGCTGAGGGGTGGCGCCCATTCACCCAGTCATTCACCCGCTGCGCTCTGCTTGCGCGCTGAACTGTTCAACTGCGTCTCAAGGGGAGCGTGAGACAGGCGTGATTTCGAGGCCACGCGCCGCTGCCCGCGTTGTCATTCGCAGCCACATTTGCCTGTTTAGCGGAGGGAGAGAAAGCGCCAACAGGTGGGACTCAACACGTGAGGAGCGGCTTGTTACGAGTGGAAGGAGAAATCACTGGTGGAAATGACTGACAGCGTGAAGTCAGCGTGTCCGGTTCATGAGGCTGAAACCAAAACGCTAAAAAACGACCAGATGAAGTACAAGAAGGAACAGCTCGATACTGAGCGCCTGCTTTTATGATCGCAGCGTTTGTTTAATTCAGGTGGAGTCGCTCTGTTGGTTCAGCTGCCTCCGTGCGTGTTTGCTCGGCCTGAGCTCAGACATATGGTGGAAGGCTCAGCGGCGTGGAGCCGCTGCAGTGGGGCTGGGAGTGGTTCTGGTCCATATGTAACCGCGCTCACGTCCGGGCCTCAGAGCTGCTAACGGAGCCGGAGGAAACCCAGCGGCCGTCACTTTACCGGAGCAGAATCTGCCCGGTGCCGCGCGTGAAGCTGACGCAGGCTGTTGTCAGCGCCCTCGTCCCCGCGGGTCCGTCCCCGGCGCCGAGCGCGTCGGACCTGACACCTAGCAGCCGCCGGGGAGACGCCACTTCCCACGTAGCGGCGCCGCTCAAGATACCTGCAGGCACAGATCTCTGTCTTCCTTCTTTAGTGGAACAACACGATTTATGACACAGGATCCAATTATAGGAGGCGGAAACTCAAGGGCAGCCAGCTCCACTGACCTCTGACCCCGCGGTCAATTTGTCAGCGCCGGCGTCTTAATTTCCGCGCCGCGGCGGCTAATCGCTGCGGGCGCTCGGGCCGGCGGCTGCGGTCTGACCGGCCGGCGCCGAGCCCCTGCTCGCTGTCAGCCTGGCCTTCGTTAGCACAGCAGCGGCTGCCGTGCAGGCAGAGCAGAGCGGTGTGAGGCCGTGTCGGCGTGTCAGCCCTGACACGGACGGGCAGCCCGTCCAGGCGGCGCCGGCGCCGGCCCGGTGACAGCTGGAATTGGCTGCAGCAGCCGCTCCGCCTTCAACAGGACCAGCAGGTGTAGATAATGGACGGACGGAGGGAGATGCGGAGCTGTGGATTCTCACTTTCACCTCGCGAGGAGAGGAGTTGATGTTTTCTGACTGCTACATTTACATGAACAGGATCCAGGCGCTCGACACACTGGGTCCGGTCTGAAAGTCGAGGAGCCTCTTGAAAAGTAAAACGTGGGAAAGGAGGCTCAGGGCGCGCAACAATAATCGATTTTCAGTTTGAACATTTGACATTTTTAAGAAGCCGTATTGAATAAAATATGGGATTATTCCTATTAAAAGATTTGAGGCCTTCTCATAAAGCGGACGCTTCCGCGCGCGCCGTCACACGCGTCACCCGGCGTTTCATGTGAAATGAAAGGGGAGGTCGTCGCATCCCTGTGCAGCTGCCAGCGGCGAATATTACACAGCTCCCTTTTAATGTTCTCTGTAAATCCTGTGGGGAAATTACCCGCGCCCGGTCACCGCCGTTTGTGACAGATGGAAAACCTTTCCAAAGGGATTATGATGCCCTAGACTTGCTCTGGCTCTCATTTCTTTTAAAGCCCAGGTATCAGTTATCTGTCAGCCGAGCTCCGGATTGCCTCGACAGAGGTGCACGTCTGCGCTGGAAAGTGGATGAAATTCCCTGTTATGGCTTCTCTGTCTCTGCCATTCACAGCTATCAGGCAATACAACGACACCATGGTGGTATTTGAAATGCACCCTAATAATGCCCTGTTGGTCCTTGTTACCACTTTCACCCCTCTAGAAAAGCTCTTATAGTCTATCGCTAGCAGGCCGCGTGCGGTGTGGCCGCTGGAAATGGGATTAGGTTTAAAGCACGCGTCTGGGATGACGGCGTTTGAGGGGAATTGATGGACTGCTCCATTAGAGAGGATGTTCTCGGGCTTTTTCACGGAGACATAATGCGCTGTTGTGCGAGCGCGAACCCGTCCTGTTAACCAACGCCGTCTCCTGCGATTCTGACGGACGGCTCGCAGGCGATCGGACCGGACCGGACCGGACCGGTGACGGCATCTGCTGCAAAACTGTTAACTCTTGAACTCTTCCAACCCTCTTTCACTGTCGCGTGGAGAATTAAGGGCTTGTAAATTCTTCCATTAGCGCCACAAAGAGCCAAACGAGGCTTGTTTGTTTGTTCTTGAAGGATGTTTTTCCCCCACTTTGCTTAATATCCCCATGACAGCTGATGTTTACAAGCTACAGTAAATAATAAGAGTAAATATCCAATCTGAACCTCCTCGGTTTCTGCTAATGAGGGGTTTTTTATCCCACCAAAAAATATAGTAAATAATTTATTGATTTCCTGAAACCACTGGTGAGGGAACTTTATTGAGGAGGAATAAATTAGGAGCCTCTGGGGAGAACGTGTCTTTTTCTTTGCACATCTGCCTTCTTTTTCTTTTCGGACGCATGGGTTCAAGTGGAGTGGGTTGAAACCTAGACTAAAGCAGGCCACGCGAAGTCAGGGCGGCTCCGTTTCTGTGCTTCCCTCAGC
This sequence comes from Betta splendens, assembly GCF_900634795.4. Taxonomy (NCBI): domain Eukaryota; kingdom Metazoa; phylum Chordata; class Actinopteri; order Anabantiformes; family Osphronemidae; genus Betta; species Betta splendens. Next base: position 13,334,866 of record NC_040897.2, read on the forward strand.
AGCTAAAGGTAAAATCCATCATTTAACTCGCTGCTCCACATAAGCAGGAGGAGATGGAGGGCACACTTAGCGACACGCACGCCGAGCCTTGACCCGGGGGATTTCACCATTCACTTCCTGATTGAAAAACACTTAAATGGAAGCTGCTTTAGCTTTTTCTTGTAAGCACTTTTTGTGTAACATAATATTCCCAATGGAAGCCAGACACTAATTCTAGGCAACCCACAATATTAGACAGGAATAAAGCCTGAAGGAAGCTCATTTGCATATGTTACCCCTTCGTCCCTGCACCGACTGAGAGTGCAGCTGTATATTTCTATATATTCATTGTGTGCGGCTTCACCGGGGCTTTGGATTTACCTCCTCGCATCTTTGACATTTATTTAAATGACATTCCCTCCTTCAGTTGCATCAAACCTCCAAGGCTCATTATTTTCCGCGCTCCCATCATCTCCTGAGTAAGACAAAGACGGGTTTCCGCGAGGGACTGCTTAAATAACTCATTGAGAGCAGCCAAATGAATGCGCCGAACACACTGCGATCTGCAAGTCTGCGCTTTGGAGCCGCAGCGTTAATAAACCCGTAAGTGTCGCCGCTTAAATTGTAGGAACATTTTGAAAAACGCTGTTCATTGAAATATGAATGGACACCTGCCCCTGAACACTCATCGCAGCGTGTCACGGAATGCAAAGAGGCTCACATGTAGTATTTATATTAATACTTCATCACTATGTTGCATATTAATGTATATTCATGTAATATGTAGATTTAGAGAAAGAAATTAAATTACGTGTGAGGTTTAGAGATTTAGTGTTTATTCATCATCCTGGATTCTTCTCACCTTTAAGCAGAATTAAAAACAGTAAATAAAATGCTTTGACGAATCCGAACTCAAAGCGCAGCAGTAAATGAGTTCTCTCTGGAGAAAGTTTGAATCTGGAATCATTAGAAGTTACTCTGCCTTTGGACTTCTGGGTATTGAAGCCTTACATATTTAAACTGTTAACTCTGGCTTTCATTGGAGGCCGCCATCAAGGGAGAATTTTGCCATGCATGTTTAATTTATCCTCATAGCCGGTTACAGCCGGACGTGTTTCTGAATGGAATGGATTCTCGCAGTGTGTGTGAAGTGTTTTATGGCTTTTTCCTAGATGTCACTCTCTAATTGAAATACAATAAGATGAAAAGTCCATCGATCTCACGGGTGCATCAAGAAAAGAGGCCTAATTTTAAGATGACATGTAGAAATGAAGTCTTTTAAGTGACCCAGCCTCAGACTCAGGGAGGGAGAGGAAGCGGTGGAAGGGGAATCTTTTGAGACAGGCTTGTAATTTTGCTAAGTGAGTCATCAAAGATAGCCATTTAATCCCAGATCTGTCCCAGACAGGAGCCTTTTGATCAGAAAATGAGGCCAACACTGGGCCTCCAGAGAAACACCCAAATCCATTTCGGGGATTGGAGTCAAATCAGGAAATGGAATGAAGAGCAAACTATTTGTCAAACCCACAGCCTGTGGTTGTCTAATTGAGTGAAATACAAACAAATGAGACGACTGATATACTGATATTCATGGTAACTGCCTCATCGCGTTTCGGCGACTGTGCTCCATTATTGAGTAGAAGGAGAGAAACTGCAGGCGTTTAATATTTAAGGCTTCGGCTGGATGGCGGCACCTGCCGCGCATGCTAACGCAAAAGGGAGGAATTCTCCGCTGACCTGAACCATGGACCCGGCGGCCTCCGCACCAGCCGTCCGACGCGGCCCGGCCCGGCCTGGTCCGGCCCGGCCCAACGCTGCGCCTCGGCGCCACCGCCGGTCGGCCTCAGCCCCGCAGCCTCTCCTCAGATTGTGGGATTAGCGCAAATCCCAGCAAACAAAGAGGGATGAGCGGCGGGTGATAATGGGCAGCTGCCGCTTCGCATTGTGATGCGGCTTCATTGAGCCGGGAGACGGTCGCCGGGAGACGGTCGCCGGTTTCCGTCGCAGGTAAACAACGGCGTCTCCAGATGACGGGCGGAGATAGAGCTGTCCTCGCTCATCTGGAGAAATGTTCATCATGATCCCCGCGCGCTCCCTTCTGCTCCGGCGAATTCCGCCGCGCCACCGCCACGCCAACATTTGGGGAAGATGGGTTCCTCCAGGACTCGGCGGAGGAGGAGGGAACCCTTTGTGTTTAAAATGAAAAGAGATGTCGCCAGGCATCGCTAAACGCACAGGGAGCGCGTCTGATTGCTGGGGCTCGGGCTCGGGTCTCGGGGCTGTTCTCCTGTCTGTTTGGTGCCTATCACTCGCTGCCGCTTCGCCTCATCATAAATAATGCAGCCTCCACCCTGCCCATTCAACAAACACCTAAATGAAGACAGCCTGCATTGCAGATTCTCCCAGCGAGAGGTTACTTCAAGAAGCCAAATGAGAAAACTACAGGAAACGCTGGGCGCGGCGCGTTACACGAGTGTATTCTTCTTGGATGATGTGTGTGTTGTTGTCGCGCGTATCTGCGCGTGTGGGTGGAATAAATAAAGGTACCATCCGTACCGGGGCCAGTATAGCGAGACAACACAGACCCGAACGCAAGCCGCTAAAGTACAGTAGCTCTGTCTCCCGAAATATCGTGATTTTTGGGGAGGATGAGATTGGCAGGAAGGAAAACCGGAGCGCGATGACAGTTGCTTCTCATAAAAGTCGGCTCCAGCGATGCTCCCAAAAACTTGTGGCTGAGACGTTTCAACAAATGAAAACCGGCTTCTTCTCTGCTTTTTAATCATGCGCCTTTCTGATGAAATACCTGAGCTGGAAGCAGATCAGAGCCGTTAATGGCGCGTGTTCTGACTGCGGCCTCCGAACACGCGGACGCGCTGTGATGAGCGCTGGCGCTCCATTAATGAAGTCTCCGCTGGTTTGTTACACGCGCTTGAAAGGTTAACGGGTGCAGCCATTAACCGGGCACTTATAACTGTTAATAAAGGTTCACTAGAGGCAGTTTGCTGTGTAACAAGTGAGATGAGCTGAGACGCACTCAGTATATGAGTTGGAGCCAAGTAAAGAGCCTGGAATATGGACATTAAACACAGTAACAGATTAACACCAACATCAGATTACAGATTTAATAAAAAAGGTAAAACGCCTCTGACTTTAACACTAGTCTGATAAGAATACTCTGGTTTTATGATTTTATGATTCTCTGTCTCTCATATATTATATACATGCAAATGAAATGCAAATCCCTTGGATTAACTGGTCCGACATGTAGACTTAGTGGAACCCTGTTTATCAGTAAACACAAGTGCAAAGTAGCTTGTTCTAGATGGCGTCGAGCTCCTGCGCTCGCAAGGTAAAAGATGCTAAGCTAACGCTTGTTCAGCGTGAACATCACCAGACGTGGCCCTCAATCAAAGGGAGACGAGGCGGAGGTCAGCGCCCGACACGTCCGCATTGAGAATAATGAACCGCTCGGAAGGCGACGGACGCAAATAGCATGATGAATGACAGTAATACGCTGGGCTCAGGCTGCGGCGGCTTAATTGATAGTCAGGTGATTAATAAGGCGGAACACAGGAAAACTCCAGTCAGTTAATAGCTTCATGTTAGCGGGAAAACACTCGCGGAGCACGGCCTGTGAAATAGAGACCTTCACCGAGGAACCACTAACAAATGGCCGCGCGACATCGAAATTTATGACGGCAGCCGCGTTCGTCTGCTAGCATTCGTCTGCTAGCATTCGTCTGCTAGCGCTCGTCTGCTAGCGTTCGTTTGCTAGCGTTTGTCTGCTAGCGTGCGCTGCCGCCGGTCGCTTTCACCTCCACCGGATGAATTCAGCCACACTGGTCGCCGTGAGACAACCCAATTTATAGATAATAGATTCTGGGATATATTCCAGAATCTGCCTTCTGCGAAGACGGCTCGCGGTCACACAAACACCGAAAATCTACGAAACATAAGCTCCGAGCCAGGACAGAGTATCTCAGACGGATTCATTTTAATGATTTATTTGTTCCCCCCCCCCCGACAGCCGTGTGATTTAATAAAGCGCTCGGACGGCCGACGCCGCCGGTTCCCAGGAATAAGCCCGTAAACCTCACCAAATGTCAGCCAGGCAAAGGTCACGGCGCGGACCTGGCGGTCACACAGGGCACATTAGCAGGAATCCACCGCCCTGCGCTGCAGCCTGTGTCTGGAGACACCGGAGCTCTGGTCTGCGCCCGAACCTCGCTCACACACGGGGAATGTGTGGACTGTGAAATGTCAAGAGGCCCACGTGGGAATGAAAACTTATTGGAATTAAACACCTCAACGCGTGGGGCTCGTGCAGCCTCCGACCTAATGATCGGCCCGTTCCACCTCCAAAGCTGACGGCGTTTTCTGACTTTCAAACGCGCTCCGTGGCACCTGAAGCACTTGAACTCCATTGTTACGCGTACATTTTTTATTCAAGGTCATCGTGCTATAAAACATTGAACGCGCCTGTGGCACAGATGAGCCATCCACAGTACATGAAGCCACAATTAAACGCTCAATGATGTCACCTCATCTGTCTGTTGAAGGGAGAGGGCAGGAAACGTGTCAACCGGACGATTGCTCCGGCGGGATTCATCCTCCGTCATCGGCTCATTACGGCTCAAACCTTCAGCCTCAGCCCTAAACGCGCTCCTTTATCTCCTCTGGAAGGTGACGCGGCGTTGATGAACCGATGTGCTGCTACGGTGAGACGCGTCCAGCTGCTCGCGTGCCCACTCAGAGACCTGTGATGTCAGCACGCGCTCGCAGGGAGTGCAGTCGGTGTCTGTGCACAGAAGAATCCGCTCGGCGCCGTAAATAAATAAAGACTTTCATCCCATGTTTCCTAATAATTGCCTGAGCTGTATTTGACTTTGTCTTCAAATTGAATTTGGTTTTATCGTTTCCTTTAAAGTCCAGGTAGCTTCAGTGCATCTTAATGGGCGCGCGTGTGCAGACTGGAGACGCTGCCGGCGTTCAAACACTGACTTTCCTCTTTCAAGTAGATGGAGCCACGTGTGGTGCCTTGAGCTGCTGCTGTGATACCATTACTGTGCTGTAGCCACGCGGCGAAGACGTCACAGGAAGGCAGCTTTATCACACAAATAAAAGCTAAATCAGCTCCTACACCACCCGGAAGATCCCTGCGTCACCTGGCGTTGCATGTCGCGCCGTGTGCAGCTGCTGCAGGTGAAGAGCTGAGGTGCAGAAGAAGAAGAAGAAGACTGCGAACAATGAAGCAGAAGAAGAAGAAGGAGGAACGGCAGGTAACTGGTGGTTCATCGCCAGCTTTTTAGCTTGTGCTTCTGGTTCTGGGACCGGCGCTGACAGATGAGGTGGCCGAGACTCACAGCAGGCAGTGGTGGGGGCGGGGCTAGTGAGCGATAAGTCTGTCAATCATCCTCTGATTAATATGATTAGTGTGATTACGTCATGAACTAGTGCAGAGGAGTCATTTTAGTTTCCATCTGCTCCATTTCACCACAGAAGTAAATAGGGATGTTTACAAACTTAGGTGCCTGAAACGAGCAAGACACACACACACACACACACACACACACACACACACACACACACACACACACACACACACACACACACACATACACACACGCGCAGCGTGCTTGAACTAATTCTGAAGTGTGTTTCCTGACTCTCCCACCTCCTTCCTTACCCCTGATCACTTCCTCTTCTAAGCTGCACTGCGGTGGCTTTGGCAGACTCTCCAGAAAAGTGTCACATATTCCTTGTATACAGAAACTTTTATGTGGCAACAACCCGCTGGAATTCGCAGCTATATCTCACTTGGTAGAAAGCTAAACTGTCATATGCCACCGCACACAGCTGCTCCACTTCTCAGCTTCAAGGTGGAGCTTCAGTTCAATTATTAACCGGCCTTCAGTGATGCAATCAGCAGAATAAACAGTGGTAACAAGCCTCTTACCTAAACTTTACACTGGATCAACCATGTTTGTCAGCGGCATGTGAATTTTACTTTAATTATAGCCTTAAGCACTGAGATCTTTATGTAAATCACTAATACCTGAAAAAACAGCGGTTGGCTCCACTTTCACAGGGAATTGGGAAGTTATCTAATATTTATATCCCCTCTAATTGCGTGGCATAATTACAACCTTGGCCTTAAGAAGGGCTGTGGAATAAATTGAATTAATTTGGCTGCCATAAGTTGCGCCTGCATGCTGCTACTCTGTGCTCCACCTCTGGAGGAGGATCTGATTAAATATACTAATAATGCATTGAAACCAGATAGAAACACTTGTGGAGGAAAAAACGAGGCCTGAAGCTGAATGGAATCAAAACAATGTAATTTCCAATCTCAGGGCAGAGAATGTCGTCTCACACGTTGTTTAATGACGACAGACTTAAAAAGCGGCTCAGCAAACTAATGGCACCTCCCCAGCGCTTCTCCACACAGTTTTCCCTATTTCCTTTATACGAGTAGGTCTCCTTCCTTTTTCATTTGACTGCTCCAGCACAAACGCCCCCCCCCTGCGGTCCTCCAGCACGCAGGTGGGGTCACAGATGATTAAAGCAGTGGCAGGTGGACTCCACTTTGAAACTATCAATAGACCCCCGAGAGCTGAATCAAACAGCACACCCACCGTCGCTGTCGGCCCAGGCTCTCTGTGGCACCGGGGGAGCGGACACGCAGAGGGTGAGAGGGCAGACTGCAGCGTATTCTCTCTATTCTCATCATAGGGCATAGAAAAGGCGCTATGGAGGAATCCTGCCTCTCAGAGACGCTCTGATGTGGTTTCAAGAGGACTTTGTGGATTAAATCAGCTGAATCTGCAGCCTCTGGCCAGACGGGGATGTAGGACTCTCTGCTTCCGCTGCAGTATTTTTTACAGTATATTTACTCAAACTCTTCTTTTTAGCGTTGTCTAAAATGACCAGAAGCATAATAGAAAAATAGAGACACTGTGTCAACATGATCCAATGCTGGGTTGTCTCACTATTTGACCTTCACTGCACCACCTTTAGAAGGGACTATGACAACGCTACTACCAGGCTTTGGCAGAACGCGTATATTGGCCATCCAGTCCAGTACATTGACCCAGAATGAAATAAGTCACTGTGTTATTAACTAACTGACTACTGGAGGGACATTTAAGGTCTCCAGAAGAGGAATCCAGTGAGGTGAACAAACTGCCCTGACCTTTAGACTCTGTATTTTCAGCATTTTGTGCCAATTATTAAAACATGGTAAACTTAGACGTTGACCATACAAACACAGGCTTGTTAGCATTGTGAGCGAGCTGATATTGTCATCCGGCCCAGAGCTCTGCTCTGCCTTGAAGAACGTCTGGGCCAGAATGATTCAAAGGTGACTTATTTGCTGAAATTGGTCATTTGAATCATTTTACTGTAGGGCTTTGGGCTTTTATTTTGAAAAAGTATGGTTAATCTGTCTATCACCTACACCATCTATCCATCCATCCATCCACCCATCCATCCATCCATCCATCCATCTATGCATCCATCCATCCATCCATCCATCTGCATTGCTTAGAATCAAACTGAGACCCAGTGTTGTGTGTGTGACTGTCAGGGCGGTATGGTAGTATTTCCAGGAGGAATGATTTAATGGAAATGTCAAGAGCAGCAGTCGCTCCAAGCAAAGGCTGAACCCTCTGATACAATGTGAGCCACTTACCTCAGTGGGGATGAGAGACTTGTTGTCATTCAGCTGCGGTGCCGACCAAAATCTGCCTTTATCAGAACAGAAATGGCATTGTCACTTTTTAATGGGATTACAGGTCTTTCATTGCATATTAATTTGCCAGAAATCAATACGGGCCCCGGTGCTATTTGGGGTCATTTTAAACAGATAGCTGCTTAGCTTACATCCTGCACAAAGAGCGATGAAGAACAAGGGGGAAAGAATAGAAATGAGATCATTATGCACTGATGTGGGTTTTCTGAAAGTAAGGAAAGGAAAGAATAAGGAAAGACAGCAGGGAGGAAGGTCAAATGCACTCACACACAAAAAGAACCATGGTTCACTCCAGTGTGTTTAGATTTGAAGATTATTTTCAGGGGGCAAAAAAGGGAAACTAAACAGCTAAATGTGAGGAAAGGGTGGGGGATATTTCCAGTAACAGCCTAAATCCCAACTATCACAAAGTGCGTAAAGCTTAAACCCACTGCATGAGGGACATTTTACTTTATTCCCTGTAATCAGGTGATAAAGTTGCCTTCAGGGAGCAGGATCTGTCCATGGTGCTGAAAACGCTGCACCTGCAGTCGCACGGCAGCGGAACGGTTTAACGCGAGAAAGACGAACACCTGAACACTAAAAGCAGCAACAAAATCATAAAGACACGAAAGCCGACGCACGCTTTGAACGAACACAGCCGCGCGGGCGCGTCCGTGGACACGCGAACGCAGAATAACGCGCTAGAGTTGCAGTTGTGAGCCTTTATTGCACGGACATGGGATACGATCGACTCAATTACCGTGGCGACCTTCAGCTCGGCGCGGTCGTTCTTATCGTGCAATCTCCAGCTGTTGGCATTACAGCACAATTAAAATGCGTGTTCAAAGCGACCTGTCACCGCGGCTGTTTGCCGCGCTGCTTGGCACCCTGCAGTGAGGAGGGTGACATCTATGACTCCTCGCCCAGGGAGCCCGCTGCACGCATCCAACTGTAGTTATTCTACGGGCTCTGCCTTCAAAATTCGCCGAATAATTACATCAACGACTCGGACCGGGGCAGTTTCTGCCCAACCTTTTCAGGGGCAGCGCCAATTCACCACATTCTTACATGGAAGGTAAGATTCCACTATTTTCGGTTTGTTTCCCTGAAGCAACGACACGGTGCAATAGAGGTGGTAATCTGTGTTTATGACCTCCAGGCGCTTTTCAACGTGGAGATAACGCAATTAAAGGCTATTTATATCAAGGGCTTATTACTACACCTGTAACGTAGTGTGTTTAATCGGGTTTAGGCGAATATTCGCCCCAGTTACAGTAAGTTTCGGTGGTTTCACCCTCCTCGCTTCTGTGCTTCATTTTCTCTCGCGGAAAGCGATACGTTCTACTTAAAAGTCCAATTTACGCACGTGGTGGTTGTGATTTTCTTCATTAGTGACACTGTTGTGGTATTTTTTACAGTTGTGTATTCCAAACGGCATCGGTGCTTTTTAGGTTTGCAGCCGTTCGGGCTGAGAAACGTAGACGTTGCTGTGAAGGATGCAGTAAATACTCCTCAAACACAGCATTTAACTTTGCTGTCTCCAATCATGCTCGAGTCCATAAAATGTGTGTATCCCTGTGTTTTCCTTCATACTGGTATAAAATCACTTGCTTGGATAATTGTAGAGATTATACGCTTTTAAAACATTTTCCCATCGACAAGATCAGAAAATGTAACATCCAATTAGAATAAACGGCTCCAGGAAATGTATTAATTTAAACGGTGGTGTAAAACTAGGGATGAAGTTGAGATTTCACCGTTACTGTTATCTTTAGGACCCGGCGGAGCGCTCATGTGTAACTGGACATAGCGGCTCCATTTGAGGGAAGATTGGTTATCTCTCCGCTCTTTTCCCGTCCGCAACTCGGCGGAGCTGGAAAACCTATTTAACAGCGCACTCTTAGGAGTTGCTCTCCGTGTGGCCGCGTTGCAATTCGCCCGAATGGACTTCGGGGAATTTGGGAGCACGGTGGACGCGATTCATCTGAAGTAATTGTCTCGCGCCGTTCCAGCGCACGCTGCGCCGAAAAGCGGCGCTGCGTAAAATCAAAGAGTCGCCGCGGACGCCAGTCGGTGCTCGACGGGATTTGCTGCGAGCGAACGGGCGAGATCTGCACGCGCAGGAGTCCCGGGGTGTCTTCCGGGAGGAAAACGGCTGCTTTAGTCAACGCAAGTTTCAAACAGAAAAGTTGTGACGACGTTCCTCTCGTCCAGTGAACGAACGCGTCCTGCGCACCGTCGCCGTCTCTGATCCGTCGGCTGCGGATTGAGAAGAGATCACAGAAGACGAGCGAGTCGGCGCGAGACCATCGGAATCTCTGTGCAGCGACTGTCGGCCGTAAATAACTTGTTGAATGAGCTGCTCGTCCCAGAGGCGCCGTTAAATGTGAGTATTTGTGTTCTTCAGCACTGCGCGTTGTCCTTGTTGCGCGACCGAGACATTTGTGACTAAATGGGCTTTAATGGGTAATTAGAGTGGGCCGTTTCATGGGCGGATCGGAAGCGTAATCAGATCTGAAGAGGTCTAAATAAAGCAGTGCGCACTTCAAACAAGCTCTTTGCGCGTTTTATGATTTCCCCGCGAGTTTTATTGCGTAGCGGGGACTGTTTGTCATGAAACAGGGGCTCATAAACCAGGGGATGTGATTTATCTAAAACTATAGTAGTTTCAAATGCGCGAGCGCTTCATAACGTGACCTAACCTGTTGCGCAGCAGGTCAGTAAAGTCAGATCTAGGTGTGTCTCGCCTCTGCGCAAAATGTGAACCTGAGCACAACAGCCTCCTAATTATGTGGACTGCGACTTCTTCGAGATGGGTTCGTTTCCTAATTAAATCTGGTGCTTTGGTCGCTCCTGGTTGTACAAATGTCATAAGCCCTGAGGTTTAATTGTTGAATTTTCTGCAGCACGCGCTGCATTTTTGCATGTTAGTCGCTCAGTAGATGAACTTTGAATAATGCATGGCAGCGGATTTATGTGGCGGCGGTGTCGGCTCACTGGCTGACTGGACTCCACACTGAGGGACCCTCACATTGTCACCACATCAACCACATCCTCTCAGGGAAAGGGCTCTTTGCAGGAAAACACAGCCGGCCTTTGTTGCGAATAGAAAAGCGAGCAAATGTTACTTCAGTTGCTCAACTGGGGCCGAGGGCTCAGCCTCGCACGCTAATTGTACTACGTGTTGTGTGATTAAAGATGAAGGTTTGTACATAAAGGGAGAGAAGCGAACAGAGGGGGCTGAGAGGGAAAAAAAGCAGGACTGAGGTACTGAATGATGGACCCGGAAGGGGCAGCGAAGGAGAGAAAGACAATGAGGAGACAAATGTGTGCCAGTACAGACATGCTTCCGCTTGCCAGACAATTCCCACTGTGAGTCATATGGAAGGGTTGATTCTTGGCTCCTAGAACACTGGAAGCATTAACCCATTTATTGTTGCACTCATCAGCCAGCCACAGAGCATTAGTCTGCTCAAACTGGCGATGGATCAGAAGTTATTGGTGGGAAGTCAGAAAAATCAATAAATACAATGAGGCACCATTGTATGTGCGTGCTCACATCCAAAATCCTGAGCAGGTGCTCGTTGCAGGAAGACATGGCACGGAAATGGTGATTGTTGCAGGATAAACCTCGGGGGGAAGCACCAGTCCCCGCTGCCAGTGTGTTCTCTTATTTTAAAATCAACACAACTGCCATCTTGCAATTAGCATCGACGCGCCACAATCAGCACAAGGAGCTCGTTGCGGCGGTTTGTAGTGTAGTTCAGCACCACGGACAGCTCTGCGCCCACATCGGGCCTGCACGGCAGCGGCGAGGTGAGCAGAAGACGCACGCGCTCAGAACACACCCACAGCCACCGTAGCACCAGCAGAACAGATGCACCGCGGTCGGGTCCGTTTGGGGAGTTGGTAACCAATATACACCGCGGAGCACGGCCGCCTGCTGACTTTTATAACTCTCCGCCATGCTTGAGCTGCCCAGGGGATGGCATGCAAACAGACACAAGGGGGGTTTTCAGAGGCTTCAAAAACAAGCGAGACAGAGAAAGAGGAAGCGAGGCAGAGAGGGCGCGGTGGTCACCCTGGGATCTGAGCGTCCTCTCGCTCCCTGCATCTGGAGAGCTCTTCAAATATGGATGAATGTTAATGTAGAATCTGACCTCATATTGTCCTGTTATTCCTGAGTTTTTCCTCACCATGTGAGTTGAAGGTATAGATGAAAGAACTGGGAAACAAAATGAAACCTTTTAGCGTCATACAAAAGGTTTCATCATATTCTAGATCGATATTTAAAATAAACAATTAAAATAGAAATTATCGCTTCAGCGCCGAAAAGATTTGAAATATTTCATATTTGATTCCTAAACCTGTCACTTCAGCGATGGCTGAATGATAAACGTGTGTGTGTGAGGTGAGAGCGTCCGTCTTGTGGCGCATCTCTGATCAGGGACTGACATTTATATTTATGAAATTTGATACATGAGTCACGACGAGAGAAATCACGCAGGGCTCCAGCCGTGATATCAAATTTGTAATTGGTCTCCTCTGAGGAGTCTCGCTGATTGACATGAGCACATGTGGAAAAAAAAAGGAAAAACAGCCAAACTTCTTCCTCCTCACATTTGATTTCCTCTAGTTTCTCCCCGTCTCCTTCGGGGGCTGTCAGATGAAACCTGCCGCCCGCCTCCTGACGCGCTTTACCCTGAAGGGTCAGACGAGCCCGAACCGCAGCATCGCGTCGTTCATTACAGCTGAGGCGCATTCAGCCCGTAGTCATTTCGTAAAAAGGGAATTAGAGCAGGAGAAAACGTGCAGTAATTGCTTTGCATGTGGTCAAAGCCCATCCTCGCTGGCACGACTCTCTCCAAGACTGTAAAAACAGTGAGTTTGTTTGCATGTATAGTGTTTGTTGGCAGGGAGGAGCGAGGCCTGCCCACACGGGAACACGGAGCGTTAGGTTCTGCTGTGTACATTAAATATGAATTTATTTCTGTTCTCATTAGTTTGATGGGTCTGGATGAAAACCAAAGATCCTGTGACACAAATCCGAGCGCGTGTCACATCATGTGCCTCAAACTCAGTTCACCTGAACGTTTAGAAGCGGCTGTCAGTCACCGGGGGGGCGTCTGTAGCCGAAGGGTCTGAAATGAAGCCGCCGACCCGACCACAGAGTTCCGGGTTCAGCTGCGTGGATCAGCTGGAAGAGTCCGGCCGCACAAATTGAATGAGTAATGCTTCCGCTCCTTCAACAAGTCCGGCTGAAGTGCCCTTGAGCGAGGCATTTAACCTCCAGCTCCTTGAGTAGATCGTAAGTGACCGGGACGGGCGTGCGAGGCGTTCTTTAAAGTTTGGATCCGCGCCGGGGCAAATGCGATGTGACACGCAGAACTTTTAAAGGCTTTTAAATGGACGTGGACGTATTTCCACTGAGGCGACACCTCGGGCGTCTGAGACCAGCCAGCGGTGACATTGGATCTACAGCTGCTCCATTATGCGACCAGTTGGGTCTTCTGACGGGTGGCTTCTGATTGAACATACAGCTCCCCGTCTCCCACTTTTAGTGTAATATTCTTCAAACGCTCCACGTTTGGCAAAATCTGGAGAAGCAAAACTCGCAGATGTGACCCATGGAAATGAGCCTTTGTGCATGAAAATCTGATGGGAGATCAGGTTGAGTTGTATACAGTACTTTGTTATTAGGGGGGATCCAAACACACTGGAGCCTATTAGTGTGTACATTATGTTTGTGGACTCATACTAAACCACGTCCACGCCCTTAAACCACGTTGATACTCCTAATATTTGAATGCAGAGTGTGATTTTTGCTTTTCTTAACCTTGTGTCCTCCAGGATGCTGCTCAGACAGGAGCTCACGCTGGGACGTCTAACAGCCGCCGCCTTCTGAGGACCCCCCCCCCCCCCCCCCCCCCCTCGCCACCCGCTGACCCCTCCGTCGGGCACGCGTGGACGCACCTCATCGCCGCGGGGCAGAAGTGGCAGCGGTCGGAGGCGCCGCAGCCCGACGGGGGCCCGAAGCCGCTGGCGCCGCAGTAGCGACATGCTGCCACAGCTCCCGCACGCTCCTCAGCGCCGCCCGCAGCCGCAGCCGCTCTAGAAAACGTTCAGCGCTACCGCGGTTGTTCCGCACAGACCAGAATCCACAGACGCCCCACGGAACGGCTTCAGCGATGCTTTGGCCGGTGCTCCTCGCCCTGCAAGCTGTGTGCAGCAGTGTGGCGGACGCCATGCAGCACTACCCGGCGGCCTGGGGGCACTATGACGTATGCAAGTCCCAGATCTACACGGAGGAGGGCCTGGCGTGGGACTACATGGCCTGTCAGCCCGAAGCCACCGACATGACAAAGTACCTGCGCGTGGCCCTCGACCCCCCCAACATCACGTGTGGAGATCCGCCCGAGACGTACTGTGCTTTGGTGAGTGGTAACCTCGCCTGTGCCTTGATGGAGACAAATGAGGACCGTGGGCAGGATACGGCAGCAGAGTGGGTCAGGGATAGAGAGCAGCGCGTACGAGGCGGCGAGATTAATGTGCACGGAGGCGCTCGCGTACGAGGACGCGAGCGCTAACGTGGAGCCGCGGAGCCACACGCGAGTAAACGCAGGAGGCGTCTTCAGGCCAACGCCCGCCCGTGTAACAACGACAGGCATGCGTCACAAACACATGGGTTTATAAAGACTCACAAAGGCACACACACACACACACACACACACACACACACACACACACACACGCCGGTGACAAGATAATTGTAGCGCCGCGTGGCCACCGCAGTGTTTAGCAGTGTTTTTCTGCGGCCCTTATCAGGCGCCATCAACAGTTGAGCCCCGGGTTGCGTTTGTTTCGACTCGCGCTCAACGCGAGCAGCGAGCGCCCACCGGCTTCAAAGTGCTTCATTAGAAGTCGCGTGCGCGCCCGCTGAGAGCTCCTGCGAGTAAATATTTACCAATTAAAACGGGCGCCGCTAAGAGCAGCGCTCCGGTTCCTGCGGCTCCAGATGGCGCCGAGACATTTAACGCCACCGTAGGATGAGGAAGAGGCGCAGGCGCTCCAGTCGCGTGGAACCTGCGAGGCTCCGTATCAGAACAGTCGGTGGAACCTTCAGCAGGTGGATGGTCCTGAATGTGCAGCATTACAACCAGGCAGCCAGGCTGTAAGTGGGGCTTACGTTAAGGACGACTCATCAGCAGCTCCTCTCAGTTCCCTCTTCGTTTTCATATAATTCTCACGCTGCTGGATAAACTCCATAAACTTAAGTTTTATTTAAAATATAGCTGCTGTTTTACTCTGAAACTAGATCTTTATCTCCAAGTGGCCGCTGCCTGGACGAGACATTAGAGCTAACGAGTTGCCTTTAAATCCTTGGCTGCACTTTGGTCGGTATTTCAATTATTTGGCCACGATAAGTGAACACTATCGAAATTATTCTAGTGCTGGGATAGAACCATTTATAATCAGTAACCAGTAGACAACATGTTAGCTTTGGGAGCGTGTTAGCATTTAGCTCCCAATACCGACCAATAATATTTAGCATTGCTTTACAGTAGATTATTTCCAAATTCATCCCTTTACAGTTTTATTCTTTGTGGGTTGGACAAAGATGAGCCCCCTTAGACCTAATGATGCAATACCATTGAATAAATATATTGATTTGAATGAATGTTTTAGCAATGAATGAAGAGTTTGTGTTGTTCCCGTGCTGTAAATATGAAGTAGGAACAAAGAACACTGTTACACCCAAACAGGATGAACTTGATCCTTTTCATTTCAGAAGTAGAAAATGGGATTTGCAATCTGCACACCTCCGAACATGTGCACACGGCAGCTGCAGCGCGCCTTAGCTCCACACGCAGCCGCCAGCGCGTCGCTCACCTCTGACAAACATTCGAGGTCATCCTTCTGGAGATGATCAAGAACACAGCCTCCTCCTGCCTCCGTTTAAACGTCTGCGGTGCGTTTGATCTGCTTGCGTTTTGGGCTGGCACACAGGCAGACTGACACCGGTGACCTTATTCACCGGTGCTTCCTGAGTTTAGAGATGAGAGGAGCATGCAGATGAGCTCTTTCAGGCAATCGCTGCCAGCAGTTGTGAGCCTGCTCTAATCACTTTCCCCAGGAGTTGGCCAAAGAATCCTGGACGGCTCGTCCGCCTCCCTCCCTCCCTCCCTTCTGCCACGCGCGGATATTCCTCATCTCTATCGCTCAAGGATGTTTTTTTCCTTTTCTTGTTCAAACTAAGCTTTGCCAAAAATAGTTATGACACAGTCGGTGCTCATGAGGTAGACGTGATCATTCGGGGGTGGAAATTTTACAACCGAAGCTCTGCAGCCGTGTTGGACGGAGGTGCAGAGCCTCTTTTGTCTGGCCGGCGTTCTCCTCATTGTTTAGCACCAGTGATAAGGAGCCCAGGATGCATCAGGGAGGTAGCCCTGTTTTTATTTTTAGCCGCAGACCTTCAGGGGTTCTTTGGAACGTGTTGGTATTGAGGCTGTTCTCCTGTGATTCACTGTGGCACCGTCACTCACTATCATTTAACACTGGGTTAGGGCCGTTTCCCTGCTACGACACGCAGTGAGCGAGCCGAGTCATGACTACACAGCTGTAACGTACACTCCATCGTTTAGGAGCTTGGATTAATCGATACTACATCTCGTTATCATCGTTATTATTTGTATAAATTCCTCTGCCTTGTTGTAATTAACGGAAGAAAGACAATTTTAATATTCAGCATTACCACAGATTATCCAATTAGAGCCATTTGAATGGTCCTCAGCGAGGTAATTATTACACTAGTGCACCACATGGGCTCTAATGAACAATAGCTGTTAATGCAGAAGAACGCCCGCTGAAAGACATCTGCATGTAAAACTTCCGAATCATTTTTGATATGCTCAACAGACACAAGGCTGCTTTTAATTACGGCGCTCCTCAGTCTCTGAAGTCCAAATGTGCCTGGTTTTAATTCTGCCGGCTCGAATGCCAATTCAGGGAAGTGGTGGACCATTACGGCGGGTTCCCTCAGGGGTGGAGGCTCGATTTAGCGAGCGGTTCATCTTGAGATTCCAGGCAATGGGCATGAAAATGCCTATAAAGAGTGTTTGAAAGCACAACATCTTAGAAATGATTGGTGGACTGGACCAATGGTCCAGCATGTGTACCTGACTGCTGAGCTGGGATCAGCGCCCACCGTTTAGAGGCGTCTTAAAATGTGCTGGGAGAAGCTCTGATCATCTGATCTGATCGTCATCTGCGCAGATCTGGCTCTGGAGCTGAATGAATGACTGCGAGCCGGAGTCAGGTGTCGCCGGCCCACACGCTGGGCTCTCCGCCGCCAGCGCCGCCTCACCCGCCTCACCCGCCTCACCCGCCTCACCCGCGTCACGCTGCACAAACATTTATGGGACGCACTCAGTGGTGGCGTTGATTCCGGCGATTCTGAGTGTGACTCGGTAGATTCTTGTAATTCCTCTGAACTTTACTCAGTTCTCTGGGAATGGATGAAAGGCGCCGTGGCTGCCAGTTCACCACATGGCCCCCGTGGAAGCTTAGGGAGGAAAGACGAGACGAGAGCTCCCACTAAGCTGCTTGGAGACTGCTACGTTATTGCCAGTCAATGCCGCAGACTTATCTTTGCTGGCAGTGACGGGAGTCATTGTGAACTTTCAATCTGTGTCTTACATGCCCACAAGAACTGACGTAATAGACTTTAGGAATTAGAAACAGAGACTAGATTAAGGGAAGTAACCTTTGCTATGTAGACTGGGAGGCCGTGAGCAGAAACGGTGAACCACCGCCGGCTTCGTTAACTTTGCAGCCAGGCTTCACGTCCGCGCCCAGAAAGTTTCCTGGAGACGACGCGTTGACGCCGGGGTCGTTCAGGGCAAGGACGGCGAGTTAGCGACTAAGATTCCCATCTCAAGAGTTGACGGAGACCTAACGAGAGCTCAAAAGAAAAGAAAAACATTGGACGTGTATGGAAAAGCCGGGGGGGTGGGGGTGGGCGTGGGGGGCGGCCACTCATCCATGCGTTTGTTTGGCGACAGGGAACAGTTGGAGCGTTTAGCCTTCCGTCACCCTGGTGCCCTTGACTCTGTTCTGAACTGGTTCTGCCCAGCACATCATCACCGCACCACTGCGTACCAAGACACTGAGATGACACGCAACATGTCCCCTGACTCCGGCGGAGGGGGGGTAGTCATCATTTATTCCCTCACTCGCCTGCCACCTCCTTTGTCTCCTGGCTTTTTAATTTCCCCGTGCCTTGTTTTCTGTCAGCTGATGATGCATAATATCCATGCAGCGTCTGAGCATGTGTGGTGCTCGGATGCTCCATAAGGGGTGGGGCACTTGACAGATAGATATATGTCTGCATTTATTCCCCGGGTTGCCTGACAGGTTAATTCTGAGAGTAGTAAATACAAAGACAGATGAATTATGCATGGAGATATAAAGGAAAGTGATGGGCTTTGTGGTTCGACTAGACAGAGTCTTTCTGGACAGCTTAACATTTCAATGCATGTTTTCCCTCTGAACCGCAGCACATATTAGCTGCATGTATAAGCAGACATAATGCTACAGAGCAGGTTTTATTATAACTGGAGCTAATGTTTTCAGCACAAATATTAATATGGCAAATTTGCTTTTGTTGCCCATAAGCTCAAGCATAATGTTGTGTTATGTGTTTTTTTTTATTTGCTCCTATTTGCTCGTATTCATCATATAATGTATTACAGTGGTGTAGTTTCATTTATAAGAGTTTATTATACTGTAGCAATAAAGCTAGTTTTAGTTACTTTTAAACTTTGTTTTCTCAAACTTCATGTTTGCATTGACCGTTTGAGCCGCATCACCACTTCTCATCTCTTTTCAAATTCAACATAAACAAACTTTACATACGATCTGGAAACCGTCTTTGTTCTCGTCGGGTTTGAATTTCAAATCAGGGACAAAGATGAAATCCGTTAGCATATGCTGAGCCATGCTTCGGGACCCGAATTGCAGGAGATAAGACGGCATTTGGAAACGATTCACGTGAAATCCTCTTACCTCACTAAATGACTCAGCGTCCTTTCTCCCCGTCGCCGCGTCCGACGCTTTTGATGCAGACTTACACGCCGGGCGTTCTGGCTGGCGCGGCCGTGATGCGAGCGCGCTTCATCAGTGAGTCACTGTGTTTGTCTTACACCTCTCTAAACAGGAAAGAATTTGTTCTTTCAGTGTGAGTGGAGCCTGTCAATAGCAACGGGAAAGGGCCTCGAATGGAGTCACAGGACTTTCACAGTTCTGGCATCAGCTGTTTATGAATCATGTGTCCATCATTAAAGGGGAGAGAGGGATTCCTTCACTGTTCACTTTAAGTCATGTCACTTTCAGCAGAATCAGAATCTCTGATAAGATTATTGGATGTCTCATAAATAATATACTAATTGAGTTACTCAAAAGCTATTTGGCAGAAGGACTCTGTCTGTTGCTGCCCAAAATACCCGACTTGCCACAGTTTTCTCTTTCTCCTTTGCAGGGAAGTGCATGTGCGTGTGAAGGACTTGCTCTCCCCCAAGACACTGTCTATAATTTTGACTAGACTAAGACGTGTCAAGCAATCAGGCAACACTCACGAGAGATGAAAGCTTTAACCTCAGAAGTCCGTGTTGGTCAGAGCAGCTGTGCTGCAAACGCAGGCTCCTTCTTCTACTTAACATAATGTACCTTCTTCTCTAATGGCTTTAACTGCACTGTAAAGCAACTAATAACTCATTTTCTATAGCGTGTGCAGTAACTGGGAGGGACGAAGATTTGTGTCTGTTTCCACCTCTTAAGACAAAAATTTAACAGCAGCCTCATGAGTATTATTATATCATAAACAAATATATGAAACAACGCAGTTATGTTAACTTCACTGTTTAATAGTGGATTTGATTTTCATCGAACAAAAACATTTTACTTACATTTTATTTATTCTGCCTGATACAGTAGAACCATTAGCTTCTACAACAGCTGTGCACATTGAACTTCAAAAATATATAATAATAATGCTAATAATAAACACATATATTTAATATAGTTATTATAATTACTGTTCTTGTAGCTTGTCCACCTGTTGAGCTAATCAAGGCTTCCACTGTCTCATTAGTAACATTTATTTTTTATACTAAAAATAAAAAATCATACTCTTCCTTTAAGGTGTTATGACTTACAGCATATCAGCATGATACTGTTTATGTGAAAAACGTAGCGGTTGGCAGTGTTTTTTCGGAAAAGGTCAAACCTTACAGGACAGGACTTTATGCTTTTTCTACCCGTTTTTTTATTTTCAGAAACGTTGAATTGAGTCGACGGGGCAAGACTTGAAAGAGAGAAATAGTGGAGAGATGACAGGCAACTGTTGTGACCCACCTCCCCTTAGGAAACCCAGCCATCATGTTGTCAGGCCATATCGATCTCTAAGAGAGAGTGAAAGAGACTGTGCTATAGAGGCACAGAGAGGTGGGCATGAAAGTACAGGAGGGAAGGAAGAATGTTTGTTTCCAAAAGTGGCTGGTGGGATTTTATCATGCGCAGTGAAAGGGGTGACATTTCAGTAATGCTTTGTTCCTCACTTTGGCATTTCAAATTAATAAAAGCCTCTAATAACTATGCAGATTGAAAAGATGGAGGATGAGTTGACACACTATGAGCTAACACACTGATGAACAATGCAGCAATTTCACTCTTGCTCTCGCTCTCGTTCTTTCTTTCACTCTTTCAATTTCGGCCCAGTTTCCATCATTTTCTCTGCGATGACCTCTGCATCTCATTGCAAGCGGCCGAGGACTCTGCCTGGATTCCTCAGAGTCCCTGAGTGGCACATTTTAATATGCTTTAAAGCTGCTTATGTGAAACTGGAGTTAAAATCAATAATGCAATGATTTTGTAATAGTTTCATGTATTGATAAGACCGAGGCATTCTGGGGTAACAAATGGATTGCACTTTCATTTTCATTTGGTTTTAAACGGTTTCAAACTATGTGGATGAAGTGATATTAAACAGAGTCAATTGATTTGAAATTTACATCATGTCATTGGGATTCAAATGAAGGTTCTGCGCTTTCATTTTGAACTTTAATTCAAAAAAGTTTTGCCTGTAGGTTTAAACGTCTTAGATATAGAATGAAATCCATCTGTGCAGTAATTGCTTAGATTCCTTTTTTATTTATTTTCATTTACATGTAGCTAACAGTATTACAGCTAAATAGATAAGGACTGTGAAAATTTACCACACCTTCCTGTCACACACTCCAAACACACATGTACTCTGTTCTGTAATACACCATCAGACCCTCAGACCCAGAGGAACGTGTAGTGTTAACGTTAACCAACGTCCTGACAGATGCAGAGGCTCACAATGAATGTTACATGTAAATAGTTGTAGCACAGCTGAAGCCAGCGGGACTCAAACCTATGCAGCCTAACTATTACTGTCATGTACTATTTGTACAGGAACAACAGGGAGCGAAACGTCTGCGCCCGCACACATATGCACGTTTAAATTATTCTGCCTACAAACATCATGACCATGGAGATATCGTTTTCCAACCACGCAAGCTTTTACCCAGCGCCAGCGTGAGCTGCAGAGAGAGAGAGAGATCTAGCAAAGAGAATTAAACATCCTCTCATTAGAGCAATGTTAAAGCGTTTTATTGAATCCTGACATCAGAGGGAGTCTAATCCTGCACACACACACACACACACACACACACACACACACACACACACACACACACACGCACACACACACGCACACACACACACACACACACAAACCTGCAGGTATGCACACATGCAGACACACACGTCACAACAACTCAGTCTTCTCCATATGCACACACACACACACACACACACACACACACACGCACGTACAGATATATGCACTCATGAGGAGCTGCCGTCGTTCCCCGTGATAGCGAGCCCGTGTTAAACTTACCCCAGTGGGACTCTGCCACATGGGACAGATAATGAGGCCAGGTGTTAATTAATGTGGAGTGCATTTCCTCTCATCTGTTGACTCCCCCTGAATCCCAATCAAGGCTGTGGCCCCGGATGGCGGCGCGCTTGATTTGCCAAGCGGCGTACTTCAGAAGGCCAGACTGGCTGCGCCGCGGCCCTCAAAGGATCTGTTCTGGCGAGGGCTGCGTTCCAAAGGGCGGAGTGCCTGGCATGCGGGCAAATCGGAACATGAGCGCCGGGAGAAGTTTTTGCCTTTGTTTTGATCCGATGTCTGCACTAATAGTACATTACTGCCGTCAGCGCTGCCTCCTCTGATCTGCTGTTTACTCAACCACCTGATGCATATGTTTTGATCTTGTTTGTGCAGATCACACACACACACACACACACACACACACACACACACACACACACACACACACACACTTTGCAAGCTTTACCTTTTAAAACGCATATTATCAATCCCTACTTTTATGCTTTCTTCTTGTTGAGGCAATAGAATAATTTGAAGCAGCCACTGACCGACGTACGTTTCTGAACAACATGGAAATAAGCATAATTCCACATCATCCCAAGGTTCAGATTCTTCACCACAACATTGATGACCACCCAATAGCGCCAGCCTCACTACTATCGATCTAAAGCAGTTGTCTGCTTTGGGAGCTCAACAATCCCCCTACATGCATGTTATTGACTTGCCATTATCTGTTGTCAGGTCTCTGACTTTTATAACCCTGCAACCACGGAAACGTTATGATGGAGCACACGCGGGTCAGATGTGCAATCCTCCTGCCCTTCATTCCTCTGAAGGTCAGAAGAATGAAAAGCCTGGCTCTGTTGTGAGCCACTGCTGGCCCTGACTGCAGGTCATTAAAGCACTATTGAGTTTCTGCCAAAGCTCTGACTCTCCCAATATCTCACCATGGCTCATCTCAGCTGTCTCTTCCGTCAGGGCTTTATACCAAACCCTGAAAGGATCAACACGCAGTCTTTGTGTTCACTGTGTACTTGAGCATTCCTTTCCCTTAAAAGCCAAATCAGATCTACATTGATACCTTTTTGGCCTATCTTCTATATATCACCCCCAATAAACCGCCCTCTGTCCTACTGAGCTTCTCGAAGTGCAGGGCACAGAGAGTTTGCACGTAATTGAAAGTTGAGGATTTATTTTTGTCTCTGATTGGCGTCTTGTGAGTTTGTCAAGTGGTGCTTCAGCTCAAATTGTCATCATTTGTTGTTCAGGATCGGCTCCCTGAACACTGAATCCCAGCCAAGTGATACCAGCAAGCTGTCATCCGCCAAATTGCACCTCCTCTTATGGGCCCCACCAGTGAGGATGGGCAACTGGAGGTGTGATAGAGGGGGTCGGAGCCAGCGACAGGTCTGCAGGTGTCATGCGTCAGGTTAGGAGGTGCAAGGCCGAGCAGGATGACGGGGTGATTAATCCAGCAACACCTCCGGTTCTGAGGGAGAGACTGCTCTCACAGGAAGTGGCTGAGAGCTCAGCATAAAACTAGACATTCTGCATACGCAAGATGCACGGCTGCACACTGCAAGACTCATGGTGTTATTTTAGAGGATTTCTAATTAAATCAACCTCAGACGACCTTTGGACATGTAGATGTGAGCCCTTAGGTCAAAACGGGTCATTTTAAAACAGCAAATTAAAGAAATGGGACATGCAGTTGAATAATAATGTTAAATTAAAGCAGTGAAAACAGCAGAGTTATAGCAAAGATGAAAAAGTATTAGGGTAAGAATGCTTATTATGTTGGACAACATTAGATAACTTATATTCCTGTGGCTTCTGAGTGAACTGAGATGAGAGATTGCTACTGAAAGTTCGGCTGCTGCGTCGTGAGCCTCTACACAAATGAGCAGAGTAGGTTTGGTGATTGGACTGACGATGGGACTAAAGTGGGTGAAGGTTTGGTAAGTATCTGTTTGTCTCAGAGCGATTCACGAAGAAACAAAGCAGCAAGGACATCCCAGGCTCACGTTTGACAAATCTAAAATAACAAGCTCCCCCTGAAGCAGACGGGCCGAGCAGGAAGCTCTGCTGAACGATCCGAGCTTCAGGTCTGGAAATATGTCAGCTAAAGTGATTGGCTGGACGGCCCGCGCCCATCCGTCAGAGGCAGCCGTCGTTGGCCACAATGTATCTGGAGCCACATCCTGTGTCAAAAGGCACATCAGCAGGAGGCTGCACCTTGTCAGTATCATAAGTCATGTGTCAGTCACTTAAACATCTCTCACAAGTCACATGGTTGATGAAGTGATGCATGGCAACTGTCTCACGCACACACACACGGACCCATGGACACACACACACGCAAACATGGACACACAGACACACACACACACACGCACACACACACACACACACACACACATACATACATGGACACATGGACACACACACACACACACACACACATGGACACTGGACACACACACACACACACACACACACACACGGACACTGGACACACATGCACACACACACACACACACGGACACATGGACACACACACACGCAAACATGGACACACGGACACACACACACACGCACACACACACACACACACACGGACACACACGCACACACACACACACACACACACACACACACACACACACACACACACACACACACACACACACACACAGGGAGGACTTGCCTTTGCCTGTGAGATTTTTATAATAAAAATCTTTAGGAATCATTGAACACAACAATGAACCTGCATCTAAACATCCAGTATTTCGAGTCTTATTTTAACCCAAGTCTAAGGAGCCACATGTTCCCTTTGCTTTATCTTCCAGCTAACAGTGTTGTGATTTCCATTCACAGCTCATGTCGCTCTCAGCCTCAGCCTTCCTTGTTCTCTGGCTCTCCGAGTGTGTGACACTCTAATATTGGATTGACCTTATAGGCTGCACAGAGCGGGACATCATTAGCTGCGGCCGACTCGCCGCTCGGGCCTCGCGCGCCCCATGAGCCGCTGCCTCCAGACGGATCATATAGCACGGATGGAAACCAGCTGGGCTCGGTTAAAGCGAGGCGTCGGCAGACGCCGGGAGGAGACGGGCCGCTCGGAGCTCCTGCCGTGCGCGTTACAGGCGGCTGATGTGGAATCATGCAGATTATCTGGCTGCTGTTTAAATAGACACGTGGCATAAGAAATAAACAATATAAAAATAGTAATAGTGAAGGAGTGGAGTGTGTCGGCAGAACAAGGAACAGGGAAGAAATGTGAGGTTTGTTTCAGAACTTTCCTTTTAGTTTCTTTGACAGTTTCCTCCTAAGAACTACAGTATAAAACAGACCGATTCGACTCTCAGTCAGATGTGTGGAGAAGTGCTCCATCCACCTCGTTCTCCCACAACTCGAGCATTTCTCTCCCACACAGTCGCGGTCAGAGGCAAAGCCTCAAGCTGGGAGGGTCCATTGTTTGCCAATAGCCGCCCCCGACGCTGGGCTGAAGCCAGGGGTCCGAAGTGACCACAGAGGCCATTGATCGTCATAAGGCGGTGTTTTTGTTGAATGGCAGGTGATCCACTGAAAGGTCCCGACCTTTTCCACTCATTCCTCCTGCTCCACGGAGGCAGTCCCAGTATAGCGGGTTCACTGGGCAGAGCTCAACACTCAACATACTGTACACTTAATGGTGGAGTTGAAAGGTGCCTTCAGTTTATTGAGTGTTATTAATGATGAGGGCTCCGTCGGCTGCCAGCTTCTGTATGTGAACAGGCTCCTCAGTCAGAATGATCACTTCCCTGAAGGCCCCAAGTCGAGGTAGGCAGCGAGAAAATGATTATGGATGGAATTTATGACTGCTTTCCGCCGGTCTCTGAACATTTCTTCTGCCGGCGTGATGCAGCAATTTTTTTTTAAGTCTCTATTTACTCTGCTTCTCACTGTTCAGCTGGGGAAATTGTTTTTCTCATTGGACACGGACGCTGCGGAGCTGCTTCTCCGCGCTGCTCGGGCGCCGGGCTCCCGTCGGGGCGGCCGCCCCGCTGCTCCTCTCAAACCCGGCCGCCGCCGCGAACGAGACGAGGCGACGCGACAAGTCGCGCTCTGCAAACGAGAACAGGCACCCCCCCTCCAGAAACAGGCTCTGAGAGGACCTCCGAGGCCGCAAATATAACAAGAATCACAGTTGATTCGTGGTTGTAAACAGCTGACAGCGGTGCAGCTTACGGAGCCCGTTACCCCCCCCCCCCACACACACACACATCTCGCACTCGCTGCATTGCTGTTTGGAGTCGGACGCGTGGCCTCCGAGCTCGGTGTTGGCTCTGCTCGCGTGTGGGCGTGAGAGGAGACACTTTTAGCAACCCAGATCTTCCTTTATGAAAACACACGCACAGCACAGAGGATCGTCTTCTTTCACATTCTCTGTGTCGCCCACTCGCGTCTTCTCACTCTGTCTTAGCAGCATAACCCTTATTAGCCTCCTAATTGGATCACTCAGTGCTCCTTTGAGTCAGGCCCAGTGACCCACAGTCCCTCAGTCCTGTCGTACCTTATTGCATAGTTATCTCTCCTCGCTGAGGTGCAGGTTACTGATAGCGTATCGGGCCCCGCAGGAAATAAAACAGGCTACGAAGACTTGAATCTAAAAACAGAGGAGTCATGCAAACGTCTTCCCGTGAAGAAGATAAAGCATCAAATAAAAATATTCTCTGCGAAAGAGACTCTTAGGGTCGTTATTCAAAGACAAGAAAAGCAGCCATTGGTCTTTGGGAATAAAATATAACAGCGTCTGCTTATCAGTATTCCTGCCAGTGATGTTCTCGACAAAGTGGCAGTCTGGGTTGAACGCGCTGCAATAGTGGAGAGATAAGCGAGTAATGCGGCAGATAGCACTGTTCTCACCTTTAGATAATTCCGCGTGTAGAGTGCAGGATGATTGCTGATTATCGAACCGCTTTACAGTTGATCTGAATCTCATCAGCACTTAACCTCATTGTTCCTGGAGCAGAGGTGAGAGGAATGTCAATCGGCACGTGCCTCGCTCTCTCCCGCGCTGCACGTGGGCACGCGGGCAGAAGCGGCTCCGATCGTCTCCCCAGCAAACAGAAAGGCACCACGCGAACGTGCCCGCGCGCACACACGGCCAGACCCGCTGGATGTCTGCGGTGCGGAGCAGACAGAGGCCCATGAAAAATGCATGTGCCTTCGCGTGTTTCATAAGAAGCGCTCATCGGGATTCCGTTCCCATCTCGGCTGAAATACCGCGCAGGAATATCAATTACGCCGGCAATTTGGGTGGCAGCGTCGGCAGGAGTGGCGCCGGGCGGGAATATGGGATGCGCGGTGTCATCTTAATGAGGGGGTCACTATCTCCTGCTGCTCCATGGTCAGGTTCTAAAGGACGGGTCGGAGCGGATGTGCTGGAAATGCTACCGAGCGCCGCGTTGAATCATGATCAGGGAAGAAACCCGAGTAACCTTTGGAGCTGAAGTGGGCCCAGTTCTGACCACAGGCTGAGGGATGCGAGGGCTGGTAATTAAGAGTGGGACTAGTAACCATGGTAACGTCCTACAATGCAACTTTCTGGGGACTCTTCTGATGAGCCATTCAGTTAGTTTGCTGTAGAGAAGCAGAAAAGCCTCCGTCTGTCATTGACTTCCATGCTTTTGTTTGTCCAACAGGAGAATCCGTACATGTGCAACAATGAATGTGACGCCTCCACCGAGGAGCTGGCTCATCCCCCCGAGCTCATGTTCGACTTCGAGGGCCGCAACCCCACCACGTTCTGGCAGTCGACGTCGTGGAAGAAGTACCCCAAGCCCCTGCAGGTCAACATCACGCTGTCGTGGAACAAGACCATCGAGCTCACCGACGACATCGTGCTGACGTTCGAGTCGGGCCGTCCGGAGCAGATGGTGCTGGAGAAGTCGCTGGACTACGGCCGGACCTGGACCCCGTACCAGTTCTACGCCACCGACTGCCTGGATGCCTTCACCATGGAACCTAAGACGGTGAGCGACCTCACCCAGCGCACGCTGCTGGACATCATCTGCACGGAGGACTACTCCAGAGGCTACGTGTGGAAGAACGACAAGACGGTGCGCTTTGAAATCAAGGACCGCTTCGCCCTGTTTGCTGGGCCCCGACTGCACAACATGGCCTCTTTGTACGGCCAGCTGGATACCACCAAGAACCTGAGGGACTTCTTCACCATCACTGATCTGAGGATTAAGCTGCTCAAACCCGCCACCGGAGCCACCATGGTGGACGAGAACAACCTGTCCAGATACTTCTACGCCATCTCTGACATCAAGGTGCAGGGCAGGTAAGACCCCGTCAGCTTTTACTGGGATCTCCCTCATCCCGGCCAGGAATTTGTGCCCAATGGTTTAAATACCTCTTCTCTCGGTTTAGAATAAATGTTGAAATCAGCTGCCGTAGTTAATATTAATAAAAATCACATCTTTGGTGCTGAGTGCTTCAGGAGCTTCAGCCCAGAGTCCTGAAACTGGGGCAGCGATGGAACTCCAGTGTCTTAAATTAGTTATCACAGCCCTGACCCGACGTGCACAGAGCGTGAGCCGCGGTAAAGAGTTTAATGTGTTTCTTTACATTTTTTATTGCAGACGCACGTCGTGATTCAGCAGACGTCTCAAAATCCAATAACATCACTGGCACAGAGTCAAGGAACAAGGTCTAGAGAGCGTTTCTTGCTGTAGTTTAGGCCCAATAACTAGCTTCAAATGGCTTTTAGAGAAACAAAATAAACCATAAACCTTTGTCCCATCAGCTCTATACCATTTTTTATAGGACTTTAGAACCTAAATCTTAGCTCCTCCGTAAATGAGAACTTAGAAAATGTTATTTATTCTTAGGAAAAATCAGCTGATGATTTAGTAAATGAAAGTTTTTAATTTAAGTCTTAATTATTCCACGGTTTACCAGCTGATGCCAAGGTCGGAACTGTCCACTTACAGGAAAACTCACAGATTCTTTGCTCTTAATCTCCCATTTTACAGGCTGTATTTTCAATAACACTATGAAGACCTCTAATACATCAGCCATCAGCGCAGCTTGCATTGTTGCGCTGCATAATATTGCCATCAATGAGTCATCACAGCGCCCCAGCAGTTTTTAGGGAATGGAAACATTGTCGTTTCATGATGCATGAAAATGGCCCACATGATAGTTGTAAAGCCTCTACAGCTGCTCTCCAAATGGGACCCGTGGAGCTTGCTGCATTTGGTTTATATGAGGATAACTGGGCTGGTAATGACCCATCACATGGGCCCTAGGTGAATTGAAACAGTTAGTCCCTAATTAGAATTCAGGCAACTTCAATGGCAGATTAGAACCATTAGCACGTTGGCTAATTGGTAGGAGACTAATCTTGTAATTAAGAGCATTTGCAGCTGATTAAATGGTAATCACCAGGGACACATCAGTGAAATGTGGAGACGTTCAGAATTGCCAGGCTGTGGTTCCAAATTTAGCCTCGCCCTGTTTGATAAGAAGCAGACTTACGGTTTAATCTGAGGTTTCCATCCTCAGCTTTTGCTTCACATAACTCACCTTCTTAGATATCGCGTATTTTTTTTAATCATCTTGCAGTGTCTGAACAAATCAGTCGCTAAACCCTGAGCCATCACAACTGGCAAAGAATCTGACAGCACTTCACGAGGTTTGAGGCCTTTGATCACACGCCACAACAAGTTCTGCGTAATGGTGCCATGTGATATTCCCAGTTCAGGCACATCAGAGAGATACGCACGTTGTGCAGTCGACACACTCTTCCAATATTCAGACTCGCACTGTAAACATGAATTGATGAGTTCTAAATTACAAGACCTCCTACCCGGCGTAGAATAGCATCTCCCACAGATATCTTATTTTGCCATTCATTAGAAAGAGTAGCAAAAGGTTGGATGGGGGAAAATAAGCTATTTTGCCCAATTTTCTATCCTGCCCCTGGGCATCAAATTCAATTTTCCACCAAAAGTTTGCAGTGAGAAAGAAAAGAAAATAAACATACGGTTTCTGTCCAGAGGTGGATCAGTAACTCACTTGAAAGAGGTTGATGGAGGTGGGTGGGAAGAGACTGATTAGGCTTCCCACCAGTCACAGTAGCCTTCTGGCTACAAGCAAATGTGAAAGCCTTATCACAGAGTAGCCATCCTGTCCCCGAACTCCCCAAACACCAGGAAAGGCTGTTGGATATTTGCAGAGTCAGGTGACCTGCAGACATGTTCATGAATGTCAGGACTCCAAATTAAATCTGGCACATGGCTTAAATGTCAAATTACATCTGTGGACGTGATTTTCTTGTTGCATTTCCAGAGGCAGGAATCACGTAAACAAAACCTTAACTAGCTTCTTTTTTTTAATCTGTGTTTATTGTGGCGATAGTGGGACAAATGTACTGTATGACCATGAACTTGTGACTTATCTGCAGCAGAACCACCCACATGCATCTAAAACAAATGCAGTGGGACGCCAACCGTACGAAAGCATAAAGAATGATGCATTTGACATCATCACAATCTCGCTCAATCTTAATGACTTCCGACGCGCAAGGGCTGTGTCTGCACATCTTTAATGACTGAGGCTTATTATCTGTAGACGCTTGGAAGTCATGTCAGGATTGAGAATGAACCTAAACCTGAAGGAAGCCGAACGCCTGAGGCAGGTTGGAGCAAGGCAGGCAGCCAATAAAAGTGAATAACATCTCCTCCACAGATGAATCCTGGGAAGTTTCACACGCCGACACGCACGGCGACAACAGAACCAGGGTGGAGTCTGCTTTTAATAATCTAAGAATTGATGTGGAACAAATCTGGCTTTACTGGGCTCAGAATCACATTGCGCTGGTGACAGATGCTCCTGTGCGCTGGTCTTGAGGCACAAAATGTAAGGCGGCATAAAGACAAGGGGACAATGAGGATTTGCTCCTCCACCTGTGCCGAGCGGAGTCGACGCATGCGGCATTGATTCCTCAAATCATTCCACATCAACAGAAAACCAAAAACCTTAAAGCTTTCACGTCCAGCCTGCATTGTTCCTCGCTTATTGATCAGCTGCTCGTTAATTAAGACGCGCGCTGCATGCTCACAAATGCACATGTGCAGGGTTGCAGCAGGGCCTGGGAATGAGAGGCAGCTAATCCATAAGTGCTAATGTGCTATTTCTCTCCGGCCCCATGCCATTCTCTGTTTGCCTCTAACCTTTCCTCCTGCTTTTTACCCCCATTGTTTCTCTCCCACCCCCTAACACTCCTTTTCATATGTATTCAAACGCATTCAACAAAAGTCAAGGCTCTGCAGTTCAAAGTAAAATATAAAAAAATCAGTTTATGATCAGGCTTTTCGTCAAAATGTCTTAATTTGTGCTGTAATCTGTTGGTGCAGTAACTTTTACATTACAACTAGTCGAACTTGAACAGATGTGCATCTATCATTCCAGGACAGATGTTGTGGCCCAAATAAGTCTGAGTTAATAATAATAACCAAATGTAATCATTTTATTATTTGGTTCTCAGCAAGTGTGATGCAACCCAATACCCAATAAAAGCACAAAAGCACATTATTGTCCAATATCAAAGGTCCTGGAGTCTCCAGCATTCACACGACTGCAGGCGTATGAAAATACCAGAGACACGTTTCATCCTTGAAGGATTTTTTTTTTCTGCGCTGACGAATATTAAACAAATGCAGACTTCAAATAGGCACAAGAAACATATTTTACCCAGCTCCCCTCTAAGGTATACATGAGTTATTCAAAGGCAATTTGGATACAAAAGAATAATAGTTTTAGAAAATATATGAAACATTTTCCTGTTATTTTTATGCTCCCCAATGTTCCGCTCGAGCCACCGGCAAACTCTGGATCTTCCTGTCCCGGTGGGAATCCTGGGCTCATAAAAGCCCCACACACACACACACACACACACTCACAAACACACACACTCTTCAGCTGTATCGTGTGCTTAAAAGGAGCCTTAACGTTGCAGCTCCTTCACTGTGCATTCACACGCTCACCATCACTCCCCACAGAACCTCATAATCTGAACCCTGAGGAAATCTGTGGCCGCGTATAGAAATATCACGGCTTCACGCGGCCCATAATGTGCCGGGACGTTTGTCTCCCTTATTTATTGTACAGTAGCGACATGTGAATGCCGTTCTATTCTTAGGACTGCCCTCTTCAAAGTCTCACCGTCCTGGTGTTTGTCTCCTCCCCCGTCTCTCCAGCTTGTAAATTTTCGGCAGCACAGAGTGCAGCAGGAGGAGGCGGATCGATATTTCTCAAGTGTTGGAGAAAAGCATGTTCTCGAGCAGCTCAATGGAATTTATTGCAGAGTTTTAGTTCGGCGCGAGGAAATGGTCTGATAATATTCGACCTGTTGCAAAGTGTTTGGAGATTGAGACGTCGTTATTCTAGCAGCGCCTCCTAAACCTTGTTTTGTTCAGCGCTAACAAAATACAGTTTACAGTTTGATTTCTCCTCTTATTATTCTTTCATTACCCAAATGAGATCCCCGACTGACGCCACCATGCGCTGAGGGCCTGATGTGACAGATGCAGTGGTGCCTCAACACGGCAAAGGGTGGTGGAGTCTGCAAATACATTTCAAAATAAAATCTGTAATTGGGTTTTATGATAGTTTTCATATTTGAACACTACTGATGGCCTTGGCGTCTGATTTAAAAAAAATGTCTTTCTTCATACACATTTTATACATTTATTCAGACAAAAAAACTGCCACAGGTCAAATTAAAAGATATAGAAGAAAGTAAAACACAAAGCTGGAGCAAAGCGTGTGTGGTTCCACCTGCCTCTCATCTGACTTCCTTTCACTTGAGACTATCAAAATAAAAGTACACAAATCTTAACATAAACCCACACACATCGTAAGGGCAACGCTGTAACAGACATCTTTTCAGTTGAACATGTATGTGACAGAGTCGATGAAGGGCCTCGCAAACAGTCCGTGCACCTACACACACACACACACACACACACACACACACACACACTTCCGTGCCCCGTGAACCCAGACAGCTGTAGCTGACAGAGTTTGAAGGTCAGGTTCAAGTACAGGTTCACGCCCCCGACCCCCAGCGTTCCTCCGCCGCCGCCATCAGCTTCTCTCGAGCGCTGCCAACGCCTGCTCACTTAGCTCCTACCAGATGCCTGTCACGCGCTGCTATGTTTTCTGCCAGTCATCTCCTCGTCTCCAGCGTTTAATTAGTGCTCATTAAGGCCCAGGCTCTCTCTGTAAATAATATATGGCTGCAAGTGAAAGTACGTCAACATAAGCTGCCTCTGGAGGGACAGCAGCCATGAACAGTAGACTCATCAACATGTGCTTTCCCACACTCACTGTACTGTACGGTCGGGCCTTGCTTTATGTGCAGAGGAGCAGGCTTTACTGTGTGTATCACCTGCATCTCATCAAGCCAGATGCTCTGCGTTAACCCTTCGTAATGAAGAAGGCGAGTGGAGGCTGCAGCGGCTGCGTGCGTCCCACGGAGCTCGCACACGGCCTCGGGTCCTCATTTTAATGCGTCTCCTCATCGCCAGTTCCTCCTCGTCTCGACAGCTTACATCACACGAGCGGGACGGTCCTTCAACGTGACGTCTGGGGTGCGATGGGGGGGGGGGGGTGTTGGCGTGCTGTATAGCTACACCCGTGTACAGCCTCAGTAACGGCGCCAGTCACTGAAACAAATCAGGCTTTCTGGAGCAAATTCAAATTCCATTTCGTCTCGGCAGAAAATTGGAGCGGGGGGGAATGAACTTGTGATCCATTCCTAATATTTCTCTAACAATTTGGGAGGCCCTGGTGGGCCTACTTTATATTTTGATGGGGGACGCAAACAATTTGCTTGAGATGTATTACATTACACCCCGAAGAAGGACAGAATTGGCCACGGCGCCGAGCGGCAAAAACAAGCCTAATCGGACTCTTCAATTTCACGGCGACACAGCCCGACGTAATGAGGTGACTCTGTGACTCTGCCCTCGCCGCCGCCGCCGCCGCCGCCGCCCAGAATGTTAAAGGCTCATGTAAAGAAACGCTCTCAAACTCATCATGTCGCCCCGATTTGCTTTGTCGCTGCTCAAATGGCTGCTGTCGTGGGACATTTCCTGCAGCTCACAGACCGCACGCATTCACAGTCACGTCCCTGCACTTCATGTAAATTGCGACATACTATATTTAAGTCACTGATCTGAACCCAAACATTCAGATGAGATTGGACATTATAATACACTTCCCTTTGGTCAATGTTTTGTTATTCTTCCAATAATTCATTTAAATTTATATTAATAATTTCTTGTATTTCCAGAAAACAAACAAACATTTTCCTCAGAATGCATTTCAGTTCAGTTCTATTATAATTTTAGTTAATTGTATTTCTTAAAAGTAGCTGTAGGGTCCAAACAGTGTCTTAGCTGGTCCAAACCACCCACCAACCCGGGGCTGTTCACACTCTATGAATACTTTATACACAAAGCTATAGCTTGACTGTGAATTTGTTTTGGAGCCTTGGAGTCACGTTTTGAAGGGCAGGCTACAAAGAGAACAAACCCACTTCACTTGTTAGTTCGTTTAAATCAAACCTACGTCCGATTTCGGTCCCGGTGTGATTCATTTCATTGTAAGAGATCAGAGCGGTTGCATTGAAGAAGTGGTCCCAATTCTAAATATTTAGCAAACTCTGGGAAGACATCAGGCCCAAAAGCTTTGAATGAGGTGATTATCTGTGGATTTCTCTCCAGCCTGGAACAGTGATGATGAGGACGAGTGATGATGATGAACACACACTCTCGGTGGACATTTCCCTATTTACTGTATGCACTCAAACAGCTCAAGTCGTTTACCTTTTAAAAGATGAATCCATTGTTTCTCTGTTGCCTCACGCTGGCATTTATCCATACACTTGGGTAAAACAGCCTGAAACTCTATATACTCGTACTCTATATACCAGCTCACACTGGTCAGGATATGGGAGTTTCATCCAAGTGCGTTGTTGAGGAAGAGTTGAGTATGGATTTATGCAGCACAGATGCAAATGATGCTGTAGCTACTGACCATAGGCCATAAAAAGCTGAGGGAGCTGCTCCTCCCTGTCAGGCTCATCAGTCATGGCTGGAATAAAAGCACTTTACTTAGTTTATTTTATTTGGGTTTAGTTGTACTTTATCTATTTACAGAATCAGTTTGCTGCTGCTTTCATTCATCACGTCGCTGCATCTGAAGCCGGCGTTGGACGCTCGCTCTTCGTCAGTGCGTGCTGCTCCTGTAGGATTCGCTGTATTTGTACCCAGACACAGGTGCAAACAATTAGGTCGATCACGGCGTGATCCGCAAACACAAGTGGAGCTCAGGTGAAATGAGGGTGGAGACGACGTCGTAACGCGCTGCATTCTGACTTCCTCATCAGCTTATTTTTTGGAGATTCGTCATTTTCTCTATTCACTGTGTTCAGCTTTGGTTTAAATGTTTTTAAAGCATAAATAAAAAATATGCACAAAACATTAGAACCAATGTCCAGTACAGTAAATCTGTCTAAGTGATATCACGTGCTTCACTTCTTCACATTTCACCCCAACCATTACACTGGAAAACTGCAAACGAAAACAATACATTTTCCGCTTTCTTGGAATCGGCTCACGTTCAGAATTAGAGGAATAAAGTTTCCCTCAGCTGTCAGTTCAAGGCTCCTCCACTTTAAGGTTCTCATTTAACGAGTTCTGTTCACCTCTCTTGTCTCGACGCCGAGATGCTGGGAGCTGTCACGGGGTAGAAGAGCGGTGTTAGACACAGTGAGGCTGTCAGCGCAGTGCCGAGCATCCAGGAGAAGCCAAGGTTAGGCAGCAGCGGAGGAGGCGCCGTCATTCCACCGCTCTGATATTAGCCCCACAAACAAACAGTCTGAAACAGCAGCTGCATCAGATAAACACCAGGAGCAGCAATCTCCCGAGTGGTGTGTTCAATGTCTCGCTCCTCAGTGGGAAGTTTAAAATAAATCATTTATCTAATATTTGCTCAGGTTTCGTGATTTCATGATTTTCATGCCACACTGGTTTTCCTATTCACTGGAACAGTGGACTTTATTTTGAAAAGCAACATTATATAAAATTGAATGTGTGCGTTTCCTGGAACCTCACCAAATACGTCCCGAGCTTCCCTCAAACCAAACGTCTGACCTTTACTGTTCAGTGGAAGCTAAACACCTGCGACATAAAACAGCTGATTCCATCGCCTCTAACTGTATTTTTGCGCCCAGCTGAGGAGCACAGCAAACGTGAAGGACGGAGGCGCGCGCTGTCTCCTCGGGGGGGGTCACTTGTTTGGGTAATGGATAATGCCAACTGCTATCAGGATGA
Organism: Betta splendens; assembly: GCF_900634795.4. NCBI lineage: Eukaryota > Metazoa > Chordata > Actinopteri > Anabantiformes > Osphronemidae > Betta > Betta splendens. The sequence continues at coordinate 13,370,954 of NC_040897.2, forward strand.
ACATGGGATAAAAGGTCATTAAAACTTCATGAATGTGCCTTTGTAATGGCGCTGTTCAAAAGGCTGGACATGCAGGGAATTTCTTCCCTCTTGTGACTCGAACCGGGGACAGGAAAATGTCTCTGATTTCAATATGACAATGCCGACGGCAAAAGCAGCGCATCCCACAGCTCCCCTGGGCCCCCACACTCCATCAGCGCGCTGCCCGCACCAGTCGGGCCAGATGATCCAGATTTTGCTGGTTTTTAATTAAGTGGAAGGTCAAATCTCATCGCTCCTGACTTCAGGGAGCTGCTGCTGTCTGCGCTGCAGAAGAGCTACACCCAGTCATTAATTTTATGGAGCAGGACTTTAATTGATTAAAAAGTTAAGGACTACGGGGAACGCGTGGTAAGAGGCACTAGCATTTATTTTCTGCCATGTGGGCTGGCATCCAGTTGCATTTATTATAAGATATAACATTGTGAGAAAACACCTCTTCTGAGGAAAAATGATAATTTATTTCTCTCTAGAAACATTCTTACTTTCAGTTGAAATGCTGCAGTGCAGGAATTTTATGCAAGTACAAATGGAAATGATGTTTTTTATCTGTATTATCTAATGTTTATAGTAATAATATATAACATAACATTAGCTGTGTAAAATGCACAGGCAGCGCTGAGAAGCTATTTTATGGCCAATAAAATTTTGTTTACAATAACTGGAATCAGGTGACTTTAAACTTTCTAGTGCTGCTTGTCTGCAGAGACCTGACTATAGATTCCCTCGTTTCCCGCAGTTATCCATCATTAATGTGAGATGTCAGTGAGGCCAGGAAGTCAATTAGGATGGATGTATTTCTGACTGATGCTGCCATTTCTCTGTCTCATGTTCACCGCTCACTGCGGGCTACAAATATCCGGCTCCTCGGTCTCAGATGGGAGAAACCGTCCCTCGAAAACACTTTGTAAAAAAAAAAACACAAACACGGGCGTCGCGCGAAACCATGAGACGCCCAAAGCTCCGGGGACGTTTCCTGCGTCGGATCCAGTTCACGGCTGCCTCTCGATTCTCCCTTTATCAAAGTCGCCATCGTTCCAAGACGCTGAGGTCACCGGTTGTAACCTCTTACCCTCGTCGGGATAAAATCAAATAGAGACATATATATTTGGAACACAGCGGGAACATGAAACTGTAATGTGTCATATGACAACAAGCGCAGCCGGCTCCTGCTCCGGTGCGGCGGCTCGCAGGGAGTAAACAGCACTCGCTGAAGTGAGAAGGGTTCCAGTCGCGCAGTTCACCCTCGCCTCCTCCTGCAGATGTGAGGCCTGCAGATGTGAGGGCCGCAGCGCGGAACTCGCTCTGTTCCCACAGGCTGCGAAACACTAGCGCAGGTGCTGCGTGCGGTCAGAGGAGGCGCGGGCTTGGCCCGGTCCGGCCCGGTCCGGCCCGGTCCGGCGCCGCCGGGCGGATCTGTCAGCGCTGCCTCCGTTCTGTCTGATGAAGCGGTTTCGCCTCCAGGCTGCCTTGCCAAACAGCACCGGCACTTTGAAGGCGAAGAACAAAAGATAATTCTGCGTCTGCGGCGCCGCTTCGCGCTGTCATCGCTCTATCAGCTCCTTGTTTTGTGCTCAATTAAGGAATCTCACAGAGCTTCTTTCATTTAGCCCTCAAAGTGGCAAAAGTGACCTTATTCCCAGTGCAGCGCTCTCCGCAGGGGCAGCGACAAATGAGGCCTTGTGTTTTTAAGGCAGAGCATAATGAAGCGTTGTGGAGGCGCGCTCCGAGTCCGACGACCCACCAGGATTTCCATTTAGCACTGTCAAATTTTGCAAAGGCCACAAATAGGCGGGCGCAGCACGGCCAGCGATTCAGCGGCTCCAGAATGACGCCTGTGCAACGTTTCTGTCCCCTCTCTGTCTCAGGTGCAAGTGCAACCTGCACGCCAACAGCTGTGTGTTTGACAAGGGAAAGCTGGGCTGTGAGTGTGAGCACAACACCACAGGGCCGGACTGCAGCCGCTGTAAGAGGCACTATCACGGCCGAGCCTGGAGCGTGGGCTCCTACCTGCCCATCCCCAAAGGAACGGCGAATATATGTGAGTACCTCCCATTTCTCACCAGCAGATGTGAAGTAGACGTGCAGCGTGGTCATAAGAACCTGTTGCATACGTTTACTCTCATTTACATATACTCATGCTCACAATTAGCAACGTGGGTTGTACTGTACAAACGACGACCGGTTTGGATATTTCACGGAATCTCGGAGGCAGAAGGTGCTCTTTTCCATTATCCCCATTATAATCTTGGACGGGGGCTGAGTCACATTTATCAAATCCCGTGCCTGAGGCGGGGGGCTCATTGCCTCAATAAATCTAATGCAGCCACTCTGGGATGTTGTGGCGCTGGATGTCCGGGCGAGGCCAGATGGCGGAGGATCCAACCCTCCGGTGGCGCTTTTCGCAGCCGTTCAGCGCTGCGTTCAGGAGCGACTCCGGCAGCAGGCCGCCGGGAGCGACCGCGGGTTTTTAACTTGATCCCTTTGACGGAACGGCTTAAAGTCTGCGACGCGCTACAGTGGTTAGCGGCGCGCAGAGATGCCACGTTGCTGTCGTGGAGCAAATGTGCGATTGTACTTGCTTCTCCAGCGTCTGGCGGGGAATTAGAGGGTTAAGACGCCGTCGGTGGGAGCACGTGGGCTCGCTGCATTTACTTGAGCCCGCATGCGTGCAGCCTCTGCACATACATCACATTTGATTTTGTGTGGGAGTTTGTTTGTGGGAATTTTGGTGAACTCTAAGGAGATATTGCAGGATTTATCCTCACCTCATCTGTGTTATGAGTCTCCCGGCAATGTGGCGCTTACTGTCAGATTGACAGGCCGTTATTAAAAAAAAAACCCCAACACTTGGCCGCATCTGCACTGAACTGATGAAAGCGGGGTCTAGCCATATCAAAAGCAATATTAGCGCTTGTTTGGCAGTGGCATAAAATACAATAATGGTGCACATGGAAGTGACGTAAGAATATTGGTCCCCCAGGTGTTGAACAAACACTTTTGTCTTGAATTATTCTTATTTCTCTCATAAGTGCAGCCCAGGCCCTGTGATGTGCCTTTATCCATTATGTGAAGCTCATAATTCCTATGAGGATATTAAACATACAGCCCTTGTATCAAGATAAATATGCTGAACGCACAAAATGTAATTATGGTTTAATAGCTTTCATTTGTCATCAAGTCTTCCTCTTTAATCACGGAAGTCATTTATCTCAAAGGTAGGAACTGGGCGAGGTCTGTTACATATTTAAATCCCTGTACGTGCAGATATATGGACATATGTGACCCTTCATCTATTAAATTAGAGCCCAAAATGGAGCCCTGTGTTGCTGAGGGCGGCGGCAGGCAGCAGCAGAGCGACTGAGGAATATTCTAATACAAGGTTTCCTTAAAAGCAAGGAGGAGGAAAAATAAAACTGTAAATCGCCTGCAGAAGAGGAATGACTTGGAGAATTATGTTGACAGTCCACTTTGCGGCGACGGCCGACTCATCTTGTGTTCCACAACCAGTTCAGAGGGTAAGAGGGGCCGGGCTGAGCGTTTGATCAGACTGCTGAATGCGTCTGGACTTCAGGGGCCAATATGGTTTGACCTCCATCTCTTACACAGGAGAACTGTCGCTTAGGAATTGCGGCTCGACCGCTCGCTTTCTTGCAAATTGGGGCTTAAAAATCTGATTTTCGTGCCGCTGCAGCGTTGGTCCTGCCCACAGTTGTTGTGACAGCTCCGAACTGGGAACAGCGTGATGAATGGGGTGCACAAACCTTAACAAAGCCCACCAAGGTATCATCACAGAGGGGATAAACGTGTGAGAAAATCAAAAATTAGACTAATTGTAGGGTAGAATGTGCTGCTGGCAGCATTAGTATCAAACAAAAGGATGTTTTGTCTTCAACTTACACACACTTGAGGCTTAGAGAGCCACAAGCAGCAGGATTTTTGACAATTTAATTGTAGATAATTGCAACAAATACCTATGCAAGTGAGCAGCAACAGAGGGAAACGAGCTGTTTATCTGGAACATGAATGAACCTGCTGATGAATGGACCCTTCCTGTTTGTAGAGTTTTTATTCCGCTGACATTTCCTCATTAGGCAACATGTTATTATCATCAGAGGAAGGCAGGTGTTGGACGGCGCCGCGGTTAGCGTCCTCTGCAGAGTCATGGCTGCCGCTAATCAGTGTACACAGTGGAGAGCGACTGGATAAGTGCCAGTGAATTACTGCAGGCAGAGTTTAGGGTAAAGTGAAGGAAGTGTGCGCTTTTAATGAAACATTGTTCCTCTGCTCTTTCCGCAGGTATTCCCAATAATCACGGACCAGTGCGTAAGTTGCTCCGGCTTTTTTAAATTGGCATGCTGACTAATGGTTTCCTCCCCCAGTGATGACTGATGGTGGTGTTGTGAGGAATTGTGCGCATTAGCATTACCTGTTGAGTGTGTTTTCCTGCGTCGGGACAGGAATCGTCCTAACAAAGCGCTTTTGTACAGTTATATCTTATACGTCGGCGTGGAAACGAGGATGTAAGGAGTTAATGCATCACAAACTATGACTGCTTTGGAACATGGAACACACAGGATGCATTATGGGAAACGGCGTCACATGGTTGTACCATTCCTGGCTTCTATATAGTGGTCGCGTTAGTGAGGTGAAACTGAAACCAGAAAAGGCTCAAACCACAGATTCATTATGAAGTAGAACATAAACTACTGTATGAGTGCATGCTGGGGACCGTTCATCAGCCGGCGCCACACAGCGATCCCTCCATGCTTCACCAGAATATTTGCCCTAAGCCGGAGCAGAGAGGCCCATCTTTCATGCAGACGTGGTTCCGGCCATGAATCCTCGTGCATGTTGGTGCCTGACGGTGGCCCCTCACGCTGGATAACAGCAGCGTCCATCTGTCTGTCTCCCCCTTTGTCTTGTGCTTAGTTCACTCGTTTAAGATGCATGCGCACTCGGAGCCCGGGGAAACGGAAGCTCAGCCGGGACAAAAGGAGGGCAGCGAGCAGCGAGAGTGTCCAGTGCAGTCTGCATGCTGTCCCTGTGCTTTAACCACGTAACAGCATGAAGTATACAGCAACTCAGTTTAATATTTAACTTTTCCCGTTTTTACACAGATCGAGCAAACGCTTCGTCTCTCGGTGTTGCAAATCGTAACCAAGGTAGGCTTATAGGCTTTGTAACTTCAGCATGACTTTACTACAGCATAGAAAGACCTGACTGCTGCTTAGGACTAGTTCAATGGGCAACACGTACAGTGAAAACGTCCAGGTTCCCCCATCACGCATGCACAAACACACGTAGGCAGCCTCTTTGCAGAGCGAGGGCCTCGAGAACGTGACCAGGTCCACACGCTTCTCACCTCCTTAATCATGCCCTCCTTTTTAATTACCCACAATGCCCTCTTGGGGTGCACCCTTTCTGCCACGATCACAAAGAAAGAAAGCGGTGGAGAGGAGGCTCCGGGGGGGGGGGTTTATGTAGATTGATCTCCAGCTATCTCCAGCTAATCCTCGGGCGCACATATCCTGTGTGGAGAGTGTAAAGTCACATCTGCACCGCTGCTCTCACAGCCGGAGGAGAAATAATACACTTTCAGGATTTCTACAATGAAGAGAAGAGGTTTTTGCTTCTCCACTCTCAGAATGCCGCATGCTGCAGTTGTTGTAGGTGCAAAGAATCCAGCTCTGCTGCAGCAGAAGGACTCTGCTCTCCTGTGCAAGCTACACATTGTCTACTGTTGTATTTCGGATTTTGTTAAAGCAGAGCAATTAGGAAATAGAAGATATCACGTTCATCTTCTTAGCGCCACAGATGTGATGGAATCTCTACTCATGTCCCCGCTGTGACAACGGCCCGCCGCCCCTGAATGGCTTCGCCTTCAAAATAAGACTTCTTCTTCGCTCCCGAAGCTTCTTTCTGACTGTCTGGCATGTGGCTGCAGTTGTTTTCATTTAATGTGCATGTGAATGTCTAAAATATTACTGCAGCTTTAAGTATCGAGGGAAAGAAAAGTAATAATTGAAATGAAGAGTGAGATAAAGTAGTATTTGGGTTTATTTACAATAGAGAAACATCAGGCGAATGAAAAGCAGCAGATACTGGCACTCTGTTCTTCCTCTGTAGTGTGTTCAGCATTAACATGCTTCTTTATAAGTTTCTACAATGATCCATTCTAGTTATGAGAGGGTCTCGGGTATTGACTACTCCACTCCCACCAAGACAAGTAGGCAAAACTTTCTAAATCTTTAATTTAAATAAAATCTTCGGTAACTTCCTCTTCTTCTATATTTGACTTGACGCCGATCCGCCGACACAAACTTTGCTCTCGACTAAAAGGAGAATCAGACACTTTTTGTCTTCAGACGCTTGTTCTGCCATTTTCAGTCGCTGCTGCGCTGCTGACAATTCACAGCCGTGGGTCGTGACTAATGATGAAGCCTTTATGTTAATATGATAAGAGGGGCCAGGCTGCGCACGGGTCTCAGTTTACCTTGACATCACGGCAAAAGATATTGATTTGGCATAAGTGAAGCAACACTATTGTGTCTGAGCACATATAATTGGCAGATCCTGTATCTGAAAACTGGCTCCATTTATAGTTAATTGTATCGGTGAATCTACAGCGCAGCCATAAAGGGCTTTTAAACATATTCAGTGAAGCACTATTAACATGATTCTTCTCTAAATGTAAATAAATGAAGATGCTGGTGTCTGGATCTGTCTGTTCTACAGGGATCCTTTATATTAATAGCTGCCGTACTTTGGTTAATAATAAACCTGGATCTTCTGAAAAAGCCATTTTTATTACACACATAATCAAATCACATGTAAATCACTGTACAAGAAAACAACTTGCTTTTAAAATGCATCACGCCTCCAGTGACACGAGAAGCTACTCCACATTTAACTCGGCTTTTCCTACTGAATTTCCTCCACGCCGCTTCGTGCAACACCAGGACTCAACGTCGGACCTGTCATAACAGTTATACTGCTAAAATGTGGCACATCTGACAGAGGTGTGAGGCGCACATATGGCTCATGGAGAGGAGGCGGCTGCTCAGCCAGGACTCAGATTGCTGTGATCTCACTCGCTGGCAGCGCACGTCTGTGAGTGTGTGACGTCACCCAGGACGGGTCTGTTGACGCGCACGCGTGTGGTGATTAGAACATGTGCATCCTATCTTATTATGCGTTGTGATACTGGTCAGCTCGGGCTACTTTTCACAGCCGGGGAACGTTGTGCAGCTCTGCAGGGAGTCTTTCCAGAGTCACGTTATTCCGAGTTAAGTTGGCCACCGTGGGCACTTGCCAGGCAGGGGGTGTCTAATGAAAGACGCTGTTGAGTTGCATTATGGGAACACTGCTTAAGACTAAAAGTGAGAATCTCTCCAGCGATGCTTCCTTTTATTCTATGCATATTCTTATTCTCATTTCACGGCACGTATAAAAGCATCTTTACAGCTTTGGAGCAAAGCGCTCCCAGCAAATGTTATTCAGCCCCAAGTAACGAATGTGACTTTATTCTGGTAGGTTACACGTTTTACCCATGTTACCCGCATCCATAATTCATAATAAACAAACTTAAGGTAATGTTTTGTAAACTTAGAAAAGATTATTCGCACATTTTATTTGAGTGACATACAATTATTGATTTTTTTGGATTCTGCTTCAGCAGCAGAGCCGATGGCTCCTCTAAGACACCACAGACGTGAGCCTCTGCACAAGCGAAGGAATTGGGCGCTGATGCTTTTAAAGAAGCAGCGGTCCTGCGGGTGCGCCGGAGGACACAGATTATCCGTTGGCCACAGGCAACAATTTTAATGAATGGTCGGGGGAGCCTCAGCTGGTCCCATGGACCTTTGCAGCCAGACTCAATGCACAGGTTCTTTCCATTCGCCGTGAAACAAGAAGCGCTGATTCCACATCAGTGATTGTGGCGTCTAATTTCAGGTTTGGAGGCAGGAAGTGATTCACACAAACCCGTTCAGCTCAACCACTGTGAGACCTCAGTCATCGCGCTTCGTCTTCTTCTCTCCCTCAGTTTTAGCTGTTTTAGCATTAGCGCCCTCTGCAGACTCGTCTTCCAACAGGAGCGCAGTCGTACTTTGTTTCTATTTACTCTTTGCTCCATCCAGTCTGTCATCTCTCTGTGTTTATCACGTTCAGGAAAATGTGAGCTGCTGTTATTTAGCTCGGTTTTTAGGGCTTCATGTTATTGTCTCCTCTCGTCTAATTGCTCCCAGGAGGACGCTACAACTGTCTTCCTTTTGTTTTATTCCAAAGACATTTACATTACTGAACAAACAAATCTGACTTTGACCAGACTTGGAGCCACATTAGCATTTCTCTCTGTTTCAGGCTATTTACTTCTAACTCTGCTTTACAGACACAAGAACTCAGTGTGTTACAATAAAGTCATTAGCTGGTCAGTGCCAAACAACTGTTACAAACCTGAAGCTATTCTAATTAAAGCACTTTATCTGCGCCATAAATCTATTTTAGCATAAACAAAACAAATAACAATCCCATTTGTGATTTGATTTGCTTAATAAGGTCTGTTTTCTGTTTCTGTCAAAGATAACATCACAATATCTTATTCCCAGGATGAGAAACAGAAGCAAACAAATGAATGACAAGTGTCAGATTCTGGCACCCGTCTGTAAAATCAAACAGCGCTGGCTTCTTGGAGGACTCATTATTTTGCACACATCCAAGAGCCGTACAGAAATCTGTCATTCAACGCAGCCATAAGACTGAATGCATGTTGGGAAAGGACTTTAAGTGACTGGATCAGCTGCCGCGTTTGTTCCTGTGCTGTTGACAGAAACCCATAAAAGTGGAGACAGACTCCGCTCCGCTTCAACTCCGGCTCCAAGAGACTCATTCACAACTTTAATTTGCGCCTCATCATAAAGTTTTTTGGAAGTTCCTTCTAGTATTTAAACCCTTCATGCACATGGGAACTTCCATTTAAAACAGCGTCAGTGGCGTGTGTGTGAAGTGGGCTTGCACCTTATTAACTTAAACGCAGCTCTAATGCCCTTTTAATCGGTTTTGGCAGCACCACTGATGAATTTGTTGAGTTTATTCTGGTGCATGAGCCACACTGCACAAAACCAAAAATGTGATTACTATTTATGCAGGGAGAGAGATCCAATTATACCGGAATCTCTTGGCAAATATTACCTCTTCAAGGATTTCACCTCTGCCAACCGAGAGGCTTCCTGTGATAATTGAGTCGTGAGTTTTTGTCTGGAAATGTGAATATTAACTCCCGCGGCCGTGATCAGTCAACACCGGCTCGTTGGCCGGCGGAAACAATGCACTCCCACGTGTAGCGCGTGTGTCTGTTGAAGTGGGAACGGAAGCAACAGGTGCGTCCGCTGGAAGTGCGTGTTTGCACCTCAGAGGCGGCGGCGGCGTCTTCTGCGGCGCCGCTGAGCCGGAGCGAAGCACATTTTAATTCCACTGTCCTGCTCAGTGGGGCCGCGTCACAAGGCAGCCTTTGATACACTAACCATTCATCTCACCCCATTGCTCCAGTGGTGTGTTGGGCTCCTTTGTTTTGCGCCCGTCCCCTCAGAGCGCCTAAAAATATCCATAAAATGTTGTTTTCTCCTAAGCAGCCATTCACGTAAAAGGTCTCCACACATTCCAGTGCTCGAACAGCATGCGCCTTTGTTATGTGTCTGCTTCCTCCTCCCCGACGCCTCGGCGGAGCTCTGAGGACGCAGAGACGGGCCGGGACGAGGCAGCTCGTGCGCTGTGGACCTGCCCGCCGACGTCCTCCCTCGCCTCGCTCGCCCCCCGTCCATTAACCGCCCTTCCCTTGTCTCTGCAGCGCGGGTGTGCGACAACGCCATGCTGCGCTGCCAGAACGGCGGCACGTGCCACCAGCACCAGCGCTGCCACTGCTCCCCCGGCTTCTCGGGCGTCCTGTGCGAGAGGGCCCGGTGCCAGGGCCCCGGGGAGTGCGAGGACCCGCTGTCGGGCCGGGCCGCGGCCCGCCCGCGCGGCGCCGGCCGCTGGCTGGCGCTCGCCGCCGCCGCGGCGCTGCTGCAGCAGGCGGCGTCGCTGTGCTGAGGGCCCGCCGGCCTCCCACCCTCATCCGGGCCCCGCGTTGGGGAGGAGCTCTGGACCCGAAGGACGCGACGGGACGAGTGGAGCGGGGCCGCGTCACGCGCAGCAGCCGGAGCAACGCGGAGGGGGATTAATGAGAGGAGCGGCGACGCTGCTGCACCGCAGGGCGAGCGGCTGGATGCTGATGCTTCGTCAAGAGACTCGGACAGAGCTGCAAACATCCCGAGAGCAAGCTGTACAAAACTAGACACGCGATTTCTAAGTATCATCTGAAGTTATTAAAAAAGAATCATGTGGACGGGACCTCCTGAAACATCCTTCCTCACTTGTTACCTCCTCTCCTCTCCTCTCCTCCTCGCTCCCTTCCCTTCACTCCTCCTTCACTCCCTCCTTCCTGTGCTTCGGTGACTCTGGTGATTTTCTTTTGCTGAAGGGTGTCTGTTGTTTTGCCAACGCCGCACACGTATTATTATCAAGCCTCTCGACGAGTACCAACGTAGTACTACTTCCTTTTTCTTTGTAGTCATGCTTGAGCTCACCTTTACGGGAAAAAAAAGTTGTAACATACTGTAACTGTATTTAATTTTTGTATAAAACAGATATTTTCATGACTACGCGAAACAAAACGATGTATTACTTGTTTTCTATTGCTGCCGATCTGATCTGTCCTGGACGCGGAGCCGCCGTGGGCGCGGCCCCACTCGGGTTGTGTTATTTTCTTGCTTGTGTGACACTTGGTTCTCTTCAGTCGAGAGCTGCCGTCGAAACTATGTTTACATACACGTCCACAATACACTTCCACCAAAGGGAAAAAGAACACATGTCTTTGTCTTGTTGTTGAACAGTGGTGATTTCCTTCAGTACAGTAGTGACGTGACAGCTGGCACCAGATGTGTTTGACTGAAACAGTGTGATGTTTGTAGACTGATGAACCAATGACAGGAGATGAATGTCAACTGAACATTATCCTTAAAAGCAAATATTTGACCAACTCACTGACAAAACAGTTGCTGGCAACAATATTGTAAATCAAACTTCCTGGTTTGTGTTGGTTTGTTTTTGTTCTAACATGGTGTAAAGCGTCGTTATTGTGCTCAAGCCAGGAGAAACTCCTGCCAGAAGCCCATCAGCTCCATGTAAATTAAAGGCGAAGGAGAAACGAGAGCGCACGGCTGTCACAGAGGTTGTCCAGCTCAAATCTGTAATCAAATCTAATCCGCAAATCGTATGGGGAGAGGAGGAGGATTCTGAGGCGATGCGGCTGAAAGCTGGCGTCCTGCTGCGAGAGCCTCCACCTTCAGGAAATGAGCGTTAATACACGGAGGGTCAATGAATAGAAATGAAGTCGCATCCCGCTGGGTGACACGTCGAGCGCTGAGACCAATTTCATTTCGGAGATTAATTCACCCTCCCGAGGTTGTCATGAAACACCTAATTGTGTTAGAGTCTACAGTAAGTGCCTCTCGTTAAACGACAGCGTCGATGAAAAGAGGAGCGCGGGCCTTTTTGACAGACGCTGCCTCGCGTAGGAACCTGTGGAGGTCCGTGAAAACGGGTCAGAACGATGAAGACGGAGCTGAGGCAGAGCCGAGGGTCCAGATGCTGCAAAGAGTTTTAAAGGGCCAAAACAGGCTTTAATCTGTGGCTTGTGCCGTCAGGAAGGCGATGGTTCTAGTACTGGTTCCATAATGAGGTCATAGTGGGTGGAGTGCATTATACTGGGAGATGTGTTAAAGTTAATCAGGGTGAAATAATAAAAAAAACAGCTGGACGTCGCTGAGTTTCAAACACAGTGCTCATTCTCTTCTGACTGAATAAAGACGTGTGTCAGGTTACTGGTTATACTGGGACTGTCCCTCTGTCCAGGACGGAGGCCTCACCCACCCCAGCGCTTATCACAGAGTCTGGGGCCACTCGTGTAACGGTGGCCTGTCACCTGTGGACAGATCTCACCTACAGTAACAGAACCCCGTCTTCAGCATTAGACTCGTCTCGCCTTGTGTGATTTAATATATTGTTGAAGGCTCCTGTGTCTGAGCTGCTCTTCAGAATGTGAAGTGGCACATTTAAGACTGTTTGTGGTGACGGCTGAATGAGACGTGTGTGCGTGTGTGTGTGTGTGTGTGTGTGTGTGTGTGTGTGTGTGTGTGTGTGTGTGTGTGTGTGTGTGTGTGTGTGTGTGTGTGAGAGAGAGAGAGAGAGAGAGGAAGAAAATTACCTTTATGACATGTTAGTGCAATAAAAGCGGTGTATTATGATACTTGTGAATGACTGTGGGCTGTATTTGGCATTAAGCATAAAAAGTTTTAAGGTGAACTCCAAGTCTGCTGCACTTGAATGCAGGTTACGGCACAAAAGGTTAATGAAGGCCTTAATGGAAACCAGTGCAGACTGGGAGCAGGTCTCTGAGCGCCGGCGTCCGCGGCCGAAGAGGAAATGAGCGCCATCGCTCCTCCACGTGGAGGGAGACGGAGCACGAGCCGATCTCTATATTCAGCTCATCGATGGCACTCCTCGAACCGCCCCGCGGTGCGAATCAAAACAGTCACGCCGCTCAATTATTAATGCCGCGCATATATGATGAGTTTTATATAGAATCTTTACAAACATCTGAATATCAATAACAACGGTTCCAGAAATAAACCCTGTCCCGTATTTCTTCACCAGCAGTGTTTTCAGAACTTGTTCAGAAAGTTTCCTGGCGACAGATGAACTGATTGAAGGTACACAGTAGTTACAGTAGTAGAAAAGCTGCCCTGCTCAGTGGCACACGGGCAGCCCCTCGTCCACTGGACGCTCCACTCCCCCGCGGCTGATCAGGAAGCTGGAAAGTGTATCGACCCGCGTTTATGCGGACGCCTCCGGAGGGAGGGAGCAGCACGTCGTCTGTGGCTTCATCAAAGCCCGTCCACGTGGTCGACACCGACAGAACAGCTGGTGGGTGGTTTGCTGCAGTTAAAGTACACTGGGATCAATGACAGCAGGTGCCTCTGCTGGATGATAATGGACAGCCTGCACCCTCGCAGCCTGTCCAGGGCTCTTAGAGCTGAGCCACGAGGAAGCAGCGTCTCCATCCCCTTCATGGAACACAAGCTGTCTTTCTCTTCTACTGTATTATATGGCCTGATAATAATAATTGACTAAATGATTTATTTAAAGCGCAGAACTCTGGCGTTAAAGCTGTGTATGATCCATATCCTGGTCACGACTGCAAACCAATCTGACGTCTCCTCATTTTAATACAAACTAGAGCAGCAGCAATCGGTTGTGCAGCTACAGATGGTAACACTATTCTGTGTCAAACGCCATCACGGCCTCAATGCCAAATCCAGCACTTCTGGCCTTCGGTGCGACACCTAAATTGCAAATCAGCCCCGGATGCGATTGGCACCGCCGACGCGCAGCACCCCGACGAGGAAATTATTTATGTATCACACGGACGCCACCCATAAATAAAAGATACCTCTCACAGTCTGTTCCAGGGTTCCCAGAGCCCGCAAGGAAATGGTTGTGGGGCTCATGATGAAACACGCACAAACCTCTGATGGGGAAAACAAACACAATGAAAAGAAGATCATCACCTGCTCCGAAGCAGCACTGCCTTCACACAACGTGTCCTAAACAGCATATAAGCAGCAGATGGGTCGCGTTGGCTTGACAGGACCACGCCCGCTGGAAGCTGGAAGCCCAAGTTGACGCCTGCGCCAGATGTGAGGTGTGCCATACAGATGTGCATCTCTCAGCTGGGCAGCAAGTCCTCACCGCGTAATTGTGTTTAATTTGCCTGTGTTTTCAACGTCTGAGTTTGAGGGGTTTTGTTAAAAATGTTATTTCCTTAAAAGAAACACTGTCTTTGACTCTGGTTTGTGGCAGACCGCTGTTGACTGTGGCGCTGGTTGATCCAGGCGCTGTTGTGTCACGCATTAAGGGGAAGCGTGGCGCAGGTGGCAGCGGTGGCTCAAATCCCCAACACAAAAAGACGAAGCAACAGACACACGCGATCAAAGGCAGGCGAACAGACGTAGTTTGGAGGCAGACACCGGCACGAGGAACCAAAAGAAACAACAGATCCATGGAAGAGGAAAGACGGAAGCTTTCATCACGAAGGCCTGCACCAAACAATAGTTCCCCGATGGAGGGAGGCCGCCATCAGCACCAGCACCAGCACCAACATCAGCACCGGCATCAGCATCAGCACCGGCACCAGCATCAGCATCAGCACCAGCACCAGCACCAGCACCAACATCAGCACCAGCACCAACATCAGCACCAACATCAGCACCAGCACCAACATCAGCACCAGCACCAGCACCAACATCAGCACCAACATCAGCACCAGCAGCGCTGGAGGACGGGCCTCGTTAGACGCGTACCTGGGAGACGCTGCTTCCTCCTTGATAATGACCGACCCTTTACGCACTTACACACCACTCACGGTCACTGCCGTTGGCCCACACAGGCGCCAGTGCCAAGGCTTACGAGCACGCGACGAGCCTGCGCGCGTGTGCGGGCATCATTTAGGAGCGATGGCCAAATTACGCCTCGAGACCTTTGAAAACACGCTCCCCATCCTGTGCAAATTGGCGTTAAAATATGAAAGTGCCAGCCATTAATGCACATTTATGCGCCGTTTCCCATTTAGGAGACCCACCGCTGACGAGTATCAAAGCGCAGGCAGCCATGAGTCAAGAGGAAGCGACTGGGGTGAGGGAGAGACCGAGGAGGAAAAGAGCAGCGGCTCTCTGAGGATTAGCTCATTTAGGCTGCTTTGATCTGTGAGATCTTAATTGGCGGCTAGAACTGATGGAGTCCTCACGGAGACTTAGCAGCGCCATCCAGCCGAGCAGGAGGGGGGTCCCCCCCCCACACTCGCCCGCTGCTTCGCTCCGTTCTCTGGATAAATCGATGCCAGTTACTGGACGACGTCGGGCGCGTGTCTGCCTCCATTACGGCTCAGCTCAGGTGTTTGCTTTGCGTCTCCGCCCCCACGCACCGGTCCGTTCTATGGAGCCCAAGTCCTGTTTTTGAGTAAAATAATGCAGCTGGTTGTTTTAACTCACCAAAACCTGCTGCTTGAAGCCTGGACTCTACCAGCGTTTGATAGTTAGATAGACTGTGGGGCAGCTGAGCATCACTATACTTAGAGGTATTTGATCATAGCAATCGTAAAGTAAGATTCGGATGTAAAACAGTGGACGCACTGTGTTTCTCTCACAGCTCAACCTCAGCGTATCTTAAAGATCCGTCCTGGTTTCCAACACGTCGACTCATCGGGGAGTTTCTCACGGCCAGCAACGGAAACCACACTCCTGTCTCCCACGAGTCACGACTCCTTCAGCTTTCGTGTTTCAATCACAAATACCAGATACAAATCACACATTCTTACATTACTGCCGGTTCATACATCCATGAACCAATCCGTTGCTCTTTGCTGCTCCTCGAGCCTTTTTCACATACTGTACTGTGTGTTTACGCTGCATCACCTCCTTGAAGATGATGATGTTAAGGGGAGGTCACGGTCGAGGGAAGAGGGGAAAATTACCTTTTGTGGTTTAAATAAACCATCTGTTTACCTTTCAGAGAGTGGGCACAGGAAAAGGGAGACTTGACACTGAACCAAAAATCAATGCTCTCATCCTGCTCTGCATGTTAAACAGTGAATGTCGGCCTTTATGGGTTTTTATGTAATATGCCTGAACACAGAATAGAAGGAGTAGCTGCTGATTTATGACGGTCCCAGCAGCGGAATAAAAATATTTCAGATAAAGTCCTGTCGAGGCCTTCAGAGAGGAACTGAGAGCTCACCATATTTGAGGGCAGCTTCAGCTTTTGCTAAATCCCTGTTTAACCCCCATATAGAGACCCAGAGAGGCTGGCTGGCAAAGACTGGGGGTTAAAGACAGATCAGTCAGACAGATGATGATGATGCATGGCTCCCTCCTCTCAAACACACACACACACACACACCTTCCTCCTCCTCCGTGTTTTATCTTGTCCACTCATTTCTCTCTCTCGCAGGCTGCTGTCCAACCTCTCTGTCGTTGTCTTTCATCTCTTTGACTAATATGGAACCAGGCAGATTAAGGCGAGAAGGCGTATTAAGGGAGCCATTCTTTCCGCTTTGTGACGGGAGGGTTACGGTGAAAGCGGCGGAGGCCTCCGTCTGCTGGGTTTGGTCATTAGAGAGGCTGCGGAGCAGTGGGGGAGTGTTTACTTTGAAAGAATCCTCATCCTCTGAGGATTTAAACGCATTCTCACATTAGTTTGAGTCAAAAATTAAACATAATGGCTGGAGGTGATGTAACGATAAGCTGCTGGACGGTAAAAATGTCTACAAATAATGAGTTTGTCTGACACAAAAGGTTTGCTCCAACATCCAACCTGAGGCTAACGCACAGAAAGGAGGAGCGTGAGGCTGGAGCGGAAAGAGCTCCAGCCGCGGCTCCGTCGGACACGCCTTTGATTCGTGATGCAACCACGAGAGCCTTTCTTCCCGCGTCGCATCAACGCGCGTTTGTCAGAAAAGGGAAAAATGCCCCGTCAAATTTCAAAAAGTACAATTCAAAGAGCGCGCGGCGTCATGAAATATGGATGTCGCGCACGTGGTTGGCGGCTGTTAGCGTTTGAAGCGAAGCGCCGCCACTTAGCGCCCTTGTGCTACCTTGCTCCACAGTGAGCAGCTGTTACATCACCCTTGAATCACTCATTGTGAAGCCAGAAGGAGTGGAGGTAAACAAACCCGTGGAATGTAAAAGGGCTGCGTTTCCACGGCGGAGGATCAAAAGATGGAGGCGCCGCTAAAACCCACACAAGCGTCTCACACACGGATGCTGGGTGACCTGCCGTTTAACGCCAGCACTGTGGGCAGTAAAAGAACGTGGGTTCTTTATTTTTTAATCAATGGAGGATGAGGTGACACTCTTAAATAAACACTGGTCATGAAGAATCACCATCAAATGTGAAGGACAGCTCTCCTAGTATCACATGTCATTTACATATCAAGTCCAGCAAATTAAAACTTTAAAAAAGAAGTATTCCAAAATCATGATAATCATAAAAACAATAAGAAGAATGAATCCAAGACAAAAAGTTCACCACAAAAGTCCCAACAGCGATGGAAGCTCCCCGTGTCCTGCATTTCAATGGGCCACCTGTCAGCAGGACCTGCGTTCCAGCCGCGTGACTGAGACTTCCTGCTACGGAGACATGATGACAGTGAAGGCGAGTCTCCCGCCGGCCGATGGAGCTATCAATAATAAGACAAGGTGACTGGCTGAGGAGCGGGGGGGGTGGGGGGGGTTATCTGGGAACAGCACATGCCCTTCCCGGCGGCCGCGGGGGCAGACGGGGCTGCGCAGAGGCGAGATGCGCCCGCGACGCTCCCGGAATCGGTGATTTTGACATCTGCTCCGCGCCGGCGCCTGTCGGAGGGCGGGAGAAGGTTCCTCGGGGCTCCGTCGCTCCCTCTCAAGTCCAGGTCTCCGGGTTTTATCAGAGAGCGCCGACGAGGAGCTCGGTGGAGGCGGCCGGCGTCGAGTAGGCGTCAGTCAGTCCTCCTCCTCCACGTAGGTAGAGGGAAACCAGCCCACCTGAGACGCAGCACAGAAAGGAGTCCAGAGCAGCACAGCAACATCACAGCGCATGTGTCTGGGCCCCACTCGCTCCCACGGCCTACCCTGCCGCCGACCTCTCCCTTCCACCACCCGCTGGACATCCTGGTGTGGATGCGCACCACGTCTCCCTGCAGCAGCGACAGCTCCCGCGTGTCCCTGGAGCAGAAGTCGTAGCGCGCCACGGCGACGCCCACCACCCTGGGAGAAAACACTGACAGAGCGCGGGCTCGTTCACGGGGGGAGATGCACAGCGACTCAAAGGCGGCTCTTGGAGAGTGGGCGACGCGCTGCAGCAGCGTCTGCCTCTGTCGCACCGACTAAACAAATCCTAAATCCTAGTTTTAGAACATATCGATTCAAATCTGAGATAAAACTTTGGAGAAATGAATAGAAAAAGCCCCGTTTGATTGGGAACAATCCATCTGTGGCACCTTGAAATCTGCTGCTTGGAGAACTGAGTCACCCTCTGGAAGCCACCTACTGTTCCGTTCTCTCTGCCTTCACAAACGCTTCCTACCTTTTTAGCCTTATCACCTAGCGAGCGCCTGTAAAAAATGGTAACTCGAAGTCCAGTCCAATTACCGCGGCTCTGGACCATGATTTGAAGGTCTTTCTTGTGTCGCGCTTTTATTTCCTGGGTTGAGATTGAACTTTCACACTCGAAACCCAAAGCCAACGCCAGGCTCTGCTGCAGCCAGCGCCAAGAACAGCAAGTTGGTATTTGCCTTCATCCGGTTCAACGTTGATGTTGGTAAACTCCATTTCTGAGCGCTTACACAACTGTGTCTGTTTGGTCCCGATAGTAAAGCAGCGGAGTCTTGGTTCGCTGACCTGAGCGTAACCGCATCAAGCTCACGTGTTGGACCTGAGCTACGGTTCAACCCAGCTGGGGCTGCATCAGCACCCATCGGGTCACGCGTGGTGATTCCCACACGCGAGGGCCGGCGCTCGTATCGCGTGTGAACGCAGGTGCGCATGGGTTTGTTTACCTCTGCAGAAACTGCAGATAACACGGCTGGAAGATATGCAAAAATCTGCCCCCTGGTGCATAAACAGGCAGGCATCCTAGCGACGCCGACGCTGCCCACACATACAGCACATGCATGAATACTCTATATCTGTGCAAACACACACATGCACACAGAGGAAGACATAAACAACATGCTGTTAACACACACGGCTTTCAGGACATGATGGAAGTTTTTTATAGACAAGAAAATCCCAATTTCCTTGTTAGTCTGACTTGGGGATTTACTGTATTCATGCATCACTGGGTTTCCACCATTGCAAGTCTTAGTAAAACTGATACGTAAATCTGAACCACTTTTAATTATCTGAATTGACAGAGTAATTATTGGATTATGAAAAAATACAAGCGTGGGAATTGGCTGGAGTCACCAGTGATTGTTGACTCTTCTCTAGTTCATTTTGTAAAGTGGAAAATATCAAAGCTGTCAGAAATTCCCACTATCCCCAATTTAGTTTGACAAGAGACTAATGAGAATGTTTCTCTATTTCTCCACGTGGAAACTCGCATTGTCTGAGCAAGATGACGCGAGCGGGGCATCATTAACTGCATTATTTAACAGAGGCAGGAAAAGACAAGACGGTGTGTTTTTGGAAACCTGGAAATGTGGACACACGGCGAGGGAACGAGGAAGAAAGCAGAAAAGCTGTACCTGTACCTGACCAGAAAGGCGAGGAAGAGGGAGGAACAAAGCTGCAGCCGCCAGGAGGAACTACAGAGGAGCGAAGCGAGGGGGGGGGGGGGGGGGGGGGGTTCAGGCCGTGGTGGGAGCAGAGAGAGAACATAAGCAAAGTAAACACAAGTTAGAGAGAAAGACAGAAGCGAGAGAAGAAAAGTTGGCAAAGTCAAAGAACAGGCAGAGAGAGGGAGAGAGAGGGAGAGAGAGGGAGGGAGAGAGAGAGAGAGAAAGAGAGCGAGAGAGAGCGAGAGCGAGAGGAGGGCAGAGCAGTGACAGCATTAGATAAACTGTCACTTCACCGTTGGTGCAGCTTTAACACTGACCAACAAAAGGCGCCGTGGAGCCTGAGCGAGCGAGCGCAGCTCCACGGCCTCCAACCACAGCCACAGCAGCAGCATGGGGGTAAGTGTGTGCCTGGGCCCAGCGGGGGGCCGCGGCGAGGCAGCGGCTGGAGCTCCTCATGTCGGAGACGACGACTCCTGCTTTCGCTTGAAATCCCATGTGAGCCACACGGAGAAAAGCACCTCCTGTCAACAAAACAATATGGTTCCGTGCCTTCTTCCCGTCCCCCACAGGGATAAGTGAATGCAGAGCAATATGTGGCAACACACACACACACACGCACACACGCACACCGGACAAACAGCGCTTTAACGAAGCCGGAGAAGAATTTAAAAAAGTTCACACTTAAACCCTCAGTCTTTCATTGATGAACTCTCCGTTCATGCGTCATTTGGACCGATCGTGAAGGCGTCGTCTCACGCTCGTTAGTCTCAGACTCACGATAACATTAATACTTACAAATGGCTCCACCTGACAGACAGTAAAGAATATTCCAAATTACCCGCGAGCGCTCACTCGCACACGCACACACACACACACACACACGCACGCGCACACACACGCACACACACACACGCACTCACACACACGCACAGAGCAGGACTCAGTCAAAGTTAATTACAGACGCCGGCGGAGGCTTTTCCAAACAAATGACGCCAGAGTTGTGCTGCGTCCCCGCATCTTGTGCTTGTTTGCGCAGCCTCCAGCTCCGCTTCCGTCGCGATGAGGTGTCTGTTTTCGGATTCAAACCATTTTGTGTGTTTTAATGTTATTTCGGCGTGACATCTGTCTCTCCACAGAGACTGTTTACCAGACAGAGAACGCGGTGCCCACACCAAGTCTGTCTATGGGGGTGGACGACTTACGGCAATAATAATCTACGTGCGAATGCGCGGAAGCAGCGGCGGCTCTGTCACCGCGCTCTCAAAGACGGCGGCGCCGTGAATGGCAGCCGCGCACAAACACACCTCTTGCGGAGCCGCTTTGAAGCCTGATGCGCTGGGAGGCCGGCGCTGCCAAAAGAGGCAGAGGGACGAGGATGCGGCAGGATTTTACATCCGCGCGCACACAAAGGGCCGACGTCGCCTTTGTTCCGGCGCGCGTCAGCTCGCCTCGGCTGCCGCCGCCGCCGCCCTTGTTTACGCGTACACCTCCTTTAAGTCGCGACGCTTTACCTCCAGCTGCTTCCTGCTCTTTTGCATCACATCACATTGGCAAACTTTCCCCCAGCTTTGCGGGGACGCCAGGCCTGGAGCGGGCGCTCCCTCAGGTGCCTGTCAGCGGGCGGCCGTCACGGCGCCTCCTCCACCGCCGGACCAAGTGAAATGTCATGTCCTGTCAGGAAGATTGTGAAGCGGCCTCAAAGCGGCGCAGCGGCGGAGGGTGACGCTTGGAGTAGCTGGCTCCTGGTGCTCGCCCGGGGCGCTGGGCCCTGACTGGGATCACTCTGCAAAGCCTGCTGAGCTGCCGAGGCTGTTTTCTAATTCTTTCACTCACTGTCTCTCTTTTGTGCCTCGCCCTGCCTTCATCTCCCTTCGCTGCATGCCTTCCCTTTGTGCACTGGATCTCTCTTTTAGCCCCATTAGCGCCACTCCTTCTCTACGCCTATGTGGAAAAGCATAAACGGATGCAAGGTGAAAACGCACGCAGAGGACACTGCAGTGGAATCAACGGATCAGGCGTATGAAAGCGATCTCGCCTGTATTGATCAGTAGCAATGTGATGTGTGCGTGCTAAATATACCGCTAACAGCAGGCAGTTAGCTCTGTTTGGAGCACTCCACCTACCAGCATCCCCACAGCTCAACGCTAACCAAACACACCAGCCTCATGTTTCCAGCTGTTATAACAAACAAAGGCTGGAAACAAACAAAAATAGCCCCATACTGTGTTTGCTGCACACATATTTGAACAAACAATAATTTAAGTTAATTCAATTTTTAAAATGCTTGTTCATTAAAAAGAGGCTTCTAGTGCTACAGACCTGCTCCTTAGCGTCTCTGAGGCTGGATTTACTGAGACACAAGCACACACGTGTTCATGTGTCCATGTTGGCAAGGTGAAAGACAGGGCTTTGTACCTCAGAGCCATGAATGACCTCTTCACCACACTGGCTCATGAAACACAATTCAAAGGGAATATTTCCCTCTGACAGTGAGCATTATCTGCGTTTGTAGCTTTACAGCCAGGTTATCAACGACGCAACCTCTGTGTGAGGTGTGTGAACTCGCAAATGTTACTCAGCATCTGCAATTCTAGGACAGAGCGATGAACAGACAGCAGCCAGCCTAGAATAC
The DNA here is from genome assembly GCF_900634795.4 of Betta splendens. Taxonomy (NCBI): domain Eukaryota; kingdom Metazoa; phylum Chordata; class Actinopteri; order Anabantiformes; family Osphronemidae; genus Betta; species Betta splendens. The sequence continues at coordinate 13,393,036 of NC_040897.2, forward strand.
AGTACTCAAAGCCAGCATCTTATTGATATAAAGACTCATCTAACTGATCAACATTATAAATGAACTCTACTAGGTCAGTTTAACTCCTAATGACTCGTCTGTGTTTAATGCACAAACATTTATTCTGGAGTTCCACAAGGTTCTATACTCGGACCAATGCTTTTCATTTAGACACAGCTTCCTCTTAACTAATACTATCTGATAATTGCCATTGCTATCCACTAAAGGTCTTAAACATTGCACTGCAAAGTGCCTGAGACGACCTTTGTGCGTTGGTGTAAAATAATTAAACTCAGTAGAATCTTACAACACTGGATAAATTACTTTGGGCATTAATTTAACACTGCCTTGAAAACAACATCAAACATTTTCTGTCCACACACGACATCTATCTGATATTATAACATTATTCATTTGACATAACTGTGTACAAAATGGATAAATCAAGTAAAACTGAAGAGGGATGTCCCACGGGGATAACTGCTACTATCTTACACGTGTACTGTTCCGCTGGGATTTGTGTTAGCTCATTATGCTGTGTGAAATATTACTAGAATGTCTGACACATCAAAGTTAGAGCTGACATACTGTGATTAAGGCAAACACAGTTTAGAGAGCAAGCGCTGCTTCTGTGTCCTGCTCGTCCTATTGTCTCCACGCGATGGAGCTTCCAGTGACTGATTGGTCATGGAGACTTCACAAGCAGGTCTAACAGTCCCAGGCAACAGCTCCCCTTACTTTAATTGAAGTAGACTGCTGTAGCGAACGCCCGTGCCTCCAGTTCTCCAAGCGAGTCAAAACAAATGCTCAGAATAGCTTTCAACTAGAGCCGGATGAAGATCTGATCTGAACTGATAGTATTTCTCCCGGTCGGACAGGTGAACTTGGATGTTTGTGAAGACTCACCGCTGCCAGCCTTGGTAATAGCCCTGGGCATGTTTCCATTGGACAGTTCCCTATAGGGGACCTGCAGAGTGGTGTCAAGACTGCTGAAACCCTCCTTCAGAGAGTGCTGCTTGTAGTACTCCACTAAGTCCTGTGTAAAACAATCACAATAAAGCAAAGAGAGACCCTGAGACATCAGTGAGTCGGGGTAACTCTGGACGGCATCTTGTCCAAATGCACAGGGATGAAAGCGAAGGCGTGTGGGGAGGCTGCTGAGGGGGAAGCTCGACACGACCACGAGTCTGAGCAGCAGCGAAGCGCAATTTTCCATCTTCACATGAAGTCTGAGTCCTGGAAGCATAACGTTAGCAGCAGCAACAGAACCACACGAATGGAGGGGGAAAGCGGTGGATCTAAATGGAACACAACAGCACACAGACAAAGTTAAAACCTTTACCAGCACCGTCTTGAAGAGCCGGGCCTCTGCGATGTAAAAGCAGCCGTCCTTGGTCAGAATTTTAATGTGCCTCACTTTATCGTTGAACCTGTGGAGGATGAATAAGACATGGGCAGCTGATCAACTATACATCAGGCCAGTCTCCACAGCCAAGCATGGAAAAGGGCCGTCCGCTCCCACTGCCCGTGACCGCGCTGAGCCGAGCAGCACCGCCTCACGAGGACTGTGGGCTGTTCCCTGCTGCGGAACAGAACCGACCCGCTCACATCACCGGTACCGCTACCGCTACAGCACCACTCAACGCTCCCCGCTGCCCAAAACGAGGCTGCCGGTCCCGGAGTCAAGATCCCTGGAGCTCCTTTCTGTTAAAACTATGCATTATTGTACATGAAACCAATTAAAAAAATATCGCAAACCCTGACAGCACTTTAATAAAAGCATCATGTTAATATTAGACACTGTGCAGAACGGGCTGATTAAACAATCGCGTGTTAAGGTGAGCATATGTCATGTGAAAACTCACAGCTCAGGCTGTTGACAAGCACACACTATAAATACACAGTGCAGTGCATATGCTGCAAGCAGCAGGACGGATGCGCTGTCAAGTCTCTGTGTTGTATGTCCCCCATACGCTGATGTGCAACACGCGCTGGAGTCAACACTGTATATAACGGACTGATGCATTATATATAGTGGAGACTAATACATTATTGATGTGTGTTGAGCTATATTGCGCCCTGGTCGGTTCTGTTCCTCCTGCACACGACACATAAATATCATTCAGCACCCAGCAAAACTGACCATTTGTAGTGTTTGACGTTAGACAGCTGATTAGCTCCGTATGAAGCTCCATTATCTCAAACTGCCGTCCCGATAATGATCTTAAGCGGTCAGACAGGCAATTAAGACCGGCGCGTTGGGAAACTGGCTCCCGTGCATCAAAGCTTCCAGCGAGAGACGCGTGAGTCCAGACGGGCCGGAACGAGCTGCCGCCACGACGGGTCACGAGCCGCTCCGAGGCCGCGAACGAAAATGAGGTCCCAGAGGTTGAGGTGTGATGCAGCCCTGATACAGGAAGGGCAGATAAGAGCTCAGTCACTTCTCATCATTCTCTCACGTCGCATAGATTAGAGAGTATTCAGGCCTGAGCCTGAAGGGTGTCTTTGTGTGTGGAGCAGTTATAATCGGCCTGACTCCGTTACAGGCGTAGACGTGCGGCGAGGCCTCGACCTCCAGCGCTCAGGTTCCTGCAGCTCCTCCTCCTCCTCCTCCCCCCACCTGCTCCTCACGCTGGCGAATCGTCTGTGTGTTTTACCTCCACAACCAGGCGAACGCTCTCACTGCTGTGTCAGCGGCGCAGCATTAAAAGCCTTTTAACAGAGTCAGGATGGGGAGTGTTTCATTCACCGTCATTAAAACAACACGTTGACTCTTTGTTTATGAGGTTTGTGATGGATGGATGCAATGATCCATGTGTTTGTAGCTTCAACCTTCACCACAGCTTCGAACTGAACATACATGTGTTTGATGTTAATGGAAGAAAACTGATATAATGACCCTTTTTTAATCTTATACTAATATTTAATATTGATTTAATTTTGTCTTAAATATATATTATACAGTAGTATTGTTTTTCTTTAATGAATTCATCAGACGCATTTAAAAGTCAGCAGAAGCTGTTTAGCCTGAAACCTGGGAACTCTCCACATGGCTTGAAGCCGTACCTACGTAAATGCTAGTGCGAAGTGAGAAACTGTGCTTTTGTTTATTTTGCCCTCCATCTAAACTCAACTCTGCCCACCACAATCTGCATCAGCGGCGCCGGCCTCCGTGCGGGTCTGATTATATAGGCGCCGTGTTGCTCGCCGGCGTGAGCGGGCTCAGCGTGGTCTCCCTTCTGCTCCGGCCCTTCCACTTCAGCCTTTGATGAGCCGTTTGTTCTCAGATATTGCACCATTGTTGTGCTCGGCTGTTATGTGCACGTGGGCATTTGTTGTTTGCTTGAATGGCTCTTGCCACTCGCCTCTCGCGATAAGGTGTTTCTGTGCCCACCAGGCGGCTGCTGACTGCCCGCGCCTTGTGTTTAGTCTACTATTCTTAGCAAACTGAGGGAAAACGTCACTTACTTTATACTGATGGCGTATTCGGAGCACTCTTTGCTCCTGTGTCGAACCAGGTAGGTGCTGTTCCCCCGGTCCTGGAGCTCCACCTCAGCCTGGACTCTCTCCATCGGTCCCGCGAACCTGGGATCCCCCAAGAATCAGTGAGACGGAGGCAGAGGACGTGCTGACGCTTGGTCGTGTGTGTTCTTACCAGAGATGGGCAGAGTAATCAACCGGCTTTGGAACCTGAGGAAGAAATGTGTTTTAATGGAGTCAGTGCAGAAGAGAGAGTGGAGGTCACTCGTAGTGACTCGTGTGATATTCAAGACGACCACGCTCCTGTGCTAAGACACCAATAGCGCTTATTAGCCACTGAATGCATCGTAATCACACTGAATCTGTCTTATGGATTACTTACACATGGGCAAGGCCTCACAGCGTCACTTGGAAAGAAGCCAGTCTTGCTTGTCGCCAGGACTTTGCCCTGCAATGGCAACCGGCTGTTAATCGCATTATATTTGTCTGGGAGCAACAACTACACCTCTCTCTCTCTGTCTCTCTCTCTGTCGCCCTCTCTCTCTCTCTTTTCTTTTCCCCTCCCACACTTGCTTCAATAAATCCTCAGCAATTAGCGCACAACAAGCAGTGCATCTAATTTGCAGCCCAAGTTAATTATGGTTCAAACTCTGCCGCCAGTTAGATTTGTACTGCATCAAAACAAGAGGCTCATTTAACACGGAATAATGGATCTTATTCTGTTCTTTGAATATCCAAACAGGACGAGGCCTCCGCTCCGCGCTAAAGACTAACAATTGCGCTTTAGCTAACTCGCCTGGAGCAAACACAAGCTTTATATAAAAATCATTAATTCCGCTAACGAGCAGAGTGTGAAAAGCCGTTTTCTCAGGCTAAATATGGCAAAACACATCAGCCTTTATATTTAGACCGGCACCTACGTGGATGCCTTCGTACACGTATCATACTTGAACGTGAGGCTGAATCGTCAGTCTGAGGCGGAGAGCGTGACCGTGTGCAGCTCCTCACGCCACTTCCTGCCCCGTTCTGCTTCCCTTCGCCCTGCTCTTCATTACAGTATGAAATGCTGTTTGCAGCGCGCAGACCCGTGCAGCGGTAACTAGATTGGAAAGCGAATCTTCACCCATCTCTGTGATTCATTCTGTGTAATAAACATTTCATCAAAGCTTTTTGGGGAGCCTCTCTCTATTTGTTATGCCTTTGATAAGCGTATGATAAAGATTAAACTTATTACTCTGCTGGCATAAACAGGCAGCAGCCAAAGGATCAAATGAAATTACAGTGATTGATTTTATTGTTCTGCCAGTGGGACGGGGGATAATTGCCTTCTGGGTAACAGGGGATATGAATTCTCAATGTTCTGTAATTCCATCCTCTGGCGCCACTGGGGACGCTGAAGATTAGAGGTGCCCCGTGGAGCTCTTGGTTCCGTTTAGCCCTGGAACTTTTGTTTAGATTGAGAGTTTTTCCACCGGAATGCATCATGCGTGACTGTAAGACCTGAAACGCTTTGGAAACCGGCTTAGCGGCGGTGTGCAGTCGCAGCCGTCCACCAGCTGTAATTAAACCCAGCTCATTTACATAAAATTACGAATTGCAACAAAAGTCACCTCAAAGAACTTCACAATGTAAGAAACGGATGAATACGGGGAGAAAAACTCCCTTTGATGGAAGAAACCTGCAGCAGAAGCAGCTCAGGGTGAGCCGTCGTCTGAATTTAAATACTTCTTTTCATAAACTAGATTAACTAAATGAATGAGACCTAAGATGCTCTTCTTATTATTCAGTTTAAATGTGTTTAAGTTATTTCTGCCATTGTGTTTTTTTTTTTGCACCAGTTAAACTAAATCAATCACTGCACTGCGACGTTCCTGCCTTTTTCTAGCAGCAAACACAAAGCGTGCATTCTCAGTGGATGCGGGACGCGTGGTAACCATGGCAACGCACTGCGGCGTGGCTCCACCCAGCCTCCCGGCGTCCGCGCCCTCACCTTCCACCCCGCGCTGTGTCGCGTCACAGAGAAACACGCACAGGACATGGGGCTAAGGCCGGGGTCTGACCCCGGATAAAGCGCCCCCGCTCCCAAATGCATAGGGTCAAACGCAGTCCAACTATGGGCGACCTCTTGAGGCGTGAGGTTGAGTATTACCATTAAAACATCCTCCAGAGACGGGACTGTCCACTGGTTTATGGGCGCACGGCGGCGGTCGGTCAATCAGCCGAGGCCGCTAATTGGTTGCATCATCCGATCTGGGCTGTGATTCAGTGTGATGGCTGGGGTTCAGGGGAGGTCAGAGCTTTTTGTTGGCTCGTCTGACGGAGGCAGGTCTCACCATCGCCTGACACAACGCAGCCCTGCTTCTGTGGGCGATTTACAAACTGGAAGGCGTTTCGGGCTCCGATTCACGCACCTGCCACCAGGAGCTCTCCACGTCGGCGAACATCAGCTCGATGACGTCGCCCGCACGGATGCTCAGCGGGGGTCCGTGGGGGCAGGCGTCGCCGCCGCAGTCTCTGATCGCCACCACCTTGGGCAAACCTGAGAAACGCATGATGAGCGAGGAGTCGGAAGCGTACGAAGACGGAGAAAGACAAATATTGTTCCAGGTGAAGGTGAAGTTATTCGTCTTTTCTCATTAGAGCCACAGTAACCTGCAGCACTTCCACAAGGTCACCAGCGATGCGTTCTGACCTGTTCTGCTGTAATAACTCAAATCAGGTGATTTTTTTTTACACTAGAACAGTAAAAAATCAAAAATACCAAAAGCTCTCGTGCTTTAATTCGTTGCTACAGGACACGCGTTCAGTAACACTGGCAAAAACAAAAACATGAATGAATGTCATTTAAATTCATGAGCTGGGAAAAAAAGGGAGCAGTGTTTCCTGAAAAGACCAAAATCACAAAAAGGTGAATTTTAACTCTGCAAACAGTGAAATCTCAGATTCACGCTCTTTAAATGCGGATTCCTCCCCAAACGTGGGCCCTGATGACTGACAGGTCTAAACCATCACCACCTCAGCAAATCCATCTCTCCGACTCCTGAACGGCCCGGCTCCAATTTCTCTTCCACAAACAGAGCCAGAAGCGTGCGGCGAAGGCCGAGACGGAGCACCTCTGCCAACGGAACAGACACAGCCACTCACTCTCCCCCGACTCACACACGCAGCCCCCCAGAGACGCCCCCCCCCCCATGACCAGGGCTCCTCTGCAAACCAGCCTGAGGAAACTATTAGCTGCCGCCGACCCCAGATGAATGGAGGATCTCACATTCACGGTTTTAATAAGAACAATAAGCACAGCAGTCGCTCTCATAAAGCCCCTTATGGAAATTGATTTATCACAAAGGCAGCGCTCGCTCGGCGGCCGAGGCCGCGGCGTATGGACAGGAAATGCTTCTTCTGCTCATAACCATTCCACCCACTTGGAGTCGAAACCTCAGGACACGGAGAGGAGAGCGGCGAGGAAAAAAAAAGGCTTTTTTAATGCTTTGGTTCACGTTTGTTTCTGCACCTTATTATTTGTTCTTAAATATTTGTCAAGAGGAGGCCGCGTTTGCTCATTACCTGGTTTTAAACCCCGCGAACGAGAAGGAGAGATTCTAAGAAAACATCATCAGGGGAAGACTTTAGTAACATTTGATCAAACACTGACGTGGGTTCAGCTTCAAACCACAGATTCTAAGATGAATGAGCAAATCAGCAAAGGCGTGAGTGGTCACATGGTACTGACCTGGGTCTGGAGCCGCACCGCTTTCCTGTTGCTGGAGGACACAGCATGAAGAGAGAAAGAAGAGAGACAATCGTCAGTGCAGGTGCCCGATCGCCCGATCTGAAAACTATCCCATCTCACAACGCAGACGTACATCATTTCATCATCTACGCACTGCAAGCGTTGGATTCTGTGACAAATTCATTTGCGGAAATGTTTGGTTGTTAATTATTTCCAATGAATGCGACACACTCACCAACAGCCTGTTTGCGTTAACTGTTACGACCTGGACGTGTCCATGTGGAATGTTCCCTCCCTGATTGAAGTTATTTATTCTGAGTTTTAGAATTGTTTTTATTTTCTTACATTTTCTTCATAAATAGGAACTTAATACCAATAAAGCCGAACAGATACACTGATTCTGCAACATATTTAGTCAGTCTGCATTCAATAAGCCGCCCTGACCCCAACAGGACAGCTTTTGTCTTTTCCACTGTGAAACGCATGCGTTCTGAGCAGTAAACCGGGTGCAGACGTTTCAGACTGTATTGAGTGACATTCTGCAGCTATCGGATCGTTCGTGAGCCTGCAGAGGCCTTAAGGTTGGGGTGTTTCCACCGATACAGAGGCCGGTGCTGCTGTTCTCCTGCTTCACGTTAGTCATCTCATCTCATCTGTGTTTCCAGCCTTGCTGCCTGACCAGGACCCCTCCCAGCATCCAGTTACCCGGCGCTGTGGCATCGTCTCGGCTCCAAATATCAAAATGATTGAGGCCGTCGTTCTCCTGGCAACGGTCAATACTTTAAAAATGGCCTCGTGCTCCTGCCCTGATCAATGCCTCTCTGCAATTTCACCGACCGCGGAGGTCTGTAGGGGCCATCGGGAGCCTTCGTCTCGTGTGAGGCTTAAATTGTGGGAGCTTAAAAACACAAGCCAGTCGATTTAATTTGACCCCGAGTGTCATTGAACAAAGCAAATAAATGAAAACATAATTCTACTATGTCGCCGTGGATAAAGACTGAACCTGTAATATTCCATTCAGACTCCAGGATCTCTCAGCTCAGGCTGAAAAGGCAGCTGTAGCTCTGCCCCACGGCCCCGCGTGAGCACACGCATGAATATTATCCTCTGCAGCATGTACTGTATCTTATGCTTCGCTAATTATGTCAGCTTTGGTGTCGGCGTGAAGGAAGAAGAAGCGTCTGGGTCTTACCTTGGGCTTCGGCTTGGCAGGATCTGCAGTCAGGTGAGAGACAGACAGAGTGAGAGGAATGCGATATGAGGGGGGGGCGCGGTGGCTTCCTGACACTCAACCTCCAGTGTCGACCTCGCTGGCCCTCATCACACCTCAGAATGCATAAAGACCACAGAGCTGCGGCTAAGAAGGCCTGTCAGAGGCCCGAGCCGCCTGTAGCTGTCTGCGCCTCCACCAAACCGCTGACAAAGAGCTAAAGCTCCACACGGAGGAACGCAGCACCACTGCTAAACAAGGAGCGACAGCGGAGCTTTTCATCACATCACTACTGCAAATAAAAGGCTCCGTTCGTCTGGTTTAGACTTCATTTGGATCGGTCTAAGTGCAGATCTGAGCTGGCGGTGACCAGGTAATGGCAGGTCAAGAACTCAGCATATTCACCCAATGTCTGGGGGAAATAAATATTTATACCCTCAACTGGAGGACGAGAAGCGAACGAGGGACAGGAAGAGCATAAAAATATGACGATGAGCTCCTTGAATGTGGTCACTTTAATCTGCCTTTCAGATTCGACTTTTATGGGCAGACACATAAATGTAGACTAGATAAAAACATCAACAATCACGTTCTAGGACAGCGTGCAGCTTTGTGCTCACCTGTTCTCCCGCAGACTCCCAGGCGACCCAGGCACTCCTTATGAGCCCCCAGACCACATTTCAGACAGAGGTAGCCCTGGTTGAAGATGCCCCTGGAGGCAGGAGACGGGATTTATTAGATTTAGTGTAACAGCCGTTAGGAAAACCAAACCAGAAAAGCTGTCTGCAGCCAACAGACTGGTTCATTTATTACTTACGACTAATTATAGGGAGAAACTTGGATTGAAATTTAACGCTTTAATGCATACGATCTTAGGTTTGAGCCAAATGAGCCAAAGAGAGACTCGTACCTGAGCAGGAAGTGACAGAAGCTGCAGGACGTGATCCTTTCAAACGTGTGCATCTTGAACTGGTGGGAGTTGTGGTTGGCTGTTTCAGGACGAATATTTGATCTGAAACGTAGAAGGAGAAAAGCAGGTTTTCATCAACGGCCTCAGTCTGAGTGACCACACGCTGGCACAGCTGAAGACACGGCCTCTGAATCACCTAATGAACAATTGGCTGCACTCGTCTGCAGCTCATTTCCTTCTATGAGTGAACTAAAAGCCATTCCACCCGAGCACACGTGCGTGTGGGCTCCAAACTTGAGACGCCTCTGCTCAAATCTGAGGGGGAAACGTGCACAGCCGAAGCGAAAGCAGCCGTCCTGGAATGGGAACAAATGCCGCCGACACAAAAACAGCTCTCTGCACTGAACGCGCCATCCAGCAGCCACTTAGAGCGCGCGCTGCCGTGAGTGGGTCCTTCATCGGGAGCCCACGTCCGTCTCACAGGTACAATTTTCCACCTGCTGAATGGACCCTTTTCCGGTGTCACTTCCAGATCCAACAAAGAGCTAGAAGGCTCGCCTGAAAACTGATCATTTCCCCTTTAGATTTAGGCAATTACGCCTGAGTTGTGGTGCTGACGTGTGTGTGTGTGTGTGTGTGTGTGTGGCCATGTTTACGTTCAGTCGACTTGCAGGCTGCATCTTTTCACCATCTTAGATACAAGACACATATTCAGGCCGCGGCCGGTCGCCTGCTTGCGTCTGGGATATTGTTTTCATTCAGATCCATCCCAAACACAAAAGCGTTTGTTATCAGCAACACTACTCTGCTGAAACAGCTCGACAAAGGCCGTCGACAGGATATCTGCAAAACCTCCCACTACAACACAAGACAGAAGACGTAGCTCCACAGAGCGGGGATGTAAAGACCCACTGAGGAGGAACCGCGTCTTTGTAGTTGTGCGGCTTCGTGTTTAATGTGTGGGTTTGTTTGTGTGCGCGCGTTATCGTGCCGCTGTCAGCAGCAGCGCGCTTGATTACAGCTAAGACCTGATCAAACAGTGCACATGAAAGAGTCAACACCTCTCTGGCCTTGGAGAAACTCGCACAAAAACAAACAACCACCCGGCGCGTGCACGTACGCGCGTGCACGTGCGCCGTGCGTTTCCCTAGCGATGCGCGCGGCTGCGCGTTGTTAGCAAGCGGCTACGCGCGCTGACGGGGTCTCGTGTACTCACATGGCCATTTCGAACTGATCCAGCCATTTCTTCTTCAGCTCTCTGGTCTTGAAGAAGAGTTCAAAGCCGGCATAGCCCTGCTGGTGGGTCACGTAGAAACCGTAGCACCACTGAGCAAGGCAGCAAGAAGACAGCAGTCAAAACCTAGGCCTGTTTTATACAGCGTGAACAATGTTACTGGTACATAAAACCTCCACGACACAAAAAATCCAAATACATAGAGAAGCCATCAAGTCCCACTTGAGCAGCACCAGGCAACAGTGGAGGGGAATAATTCCTACAGCAGAACCGGTCGGGCGGACATCTGCCCCGACCCGTTGAGAGACAGAGGAGAGCATAAGTAGAGAACGGCAGCAAACAGCCGCATGTTCCCAGCGTCCGCCCGGCGGTGGAGGAAGATGGCCGCCCGCTCGGACCCTGGTTCCGCTCAAGGGTGTCCTCTCCACAGCTGTCCCATGTTTGAAGTGGGATTTGCTGGTTTTCTCACATGCCGTCATAAACACGTGACACTACATAGATAAACTGATTAGATGGACCTGGATGGATCAATATTAAATTCATTTGAATTCATTCATTTTCAGCGACCAAGCAGCGTGTGTTGACTGCAGCGGCCATGACGGCCTCGGTGGCTGGAGGTTAGCCAAAGTTCTTCCCAAAGACCACTTAAGCCGTGATTACAGGGAGTCACAGTCTGATAATCCGCCCGAGAGGAACCCAACACAGATCTCAAAGTTCTAATTTAGGAATGTGATCAAAAGCGCTACACAGACGTGCTGCACGGCGGCCAGATGTGGCATCAGCGTTACATCTGTCGCAGCAGAAGCAGGGCGGCGCCACCAGCGACTTGGCTGCTCCGGCCCCGCGCCGCTGACAGGTTCAATTCGCTGCCCGTGGGCGTATTTAGGAGCTACTCCCAATCAATTCCCAAAGCCCTCGGCTCCGCGCTCCCTAATCCGTCCCAGTTTGTTGTGTCATATCTAATAACTTAAAGAGTGGTGGGCTTCGCTTGTCGGTAATGACCAGGTCTGCGAGGCCCTGAGTGTTTTAGGGCTCTGCTGAGTATTAAATCATTGATGACTGTGGCACCACATCCACACTCTGAAGTTTCATTTAGCACAAAATGATGTATAGCCCCACGCAGCCTTGGAGAACTGCACACATTCATCACTTGGTATTAGCATCTCCGTCCCGCGGTGTGTGCTGCGCGTCCCAGCGCCGCCGCCGCACGCTAAGGACCCGCCGCGATCATGACAAACGCGCGGAAACGCGTAGAAACGCGCAAGAAGCGTCGCCGCACGTGTCCCGATCGCTGCGCGTCTCCCATGCTAACGCTGGCGCTGAGCGCTAAATGAGGGCGCTAATGGAGGCCCTCGGCGACCGCCACAGCCGCCGCCGCGCTCTGGCAGGCCGTCAGCTCCACATAAGCGATCAGCGGCGGCGTGAGAAGACACCATCTGCGAGCACGCGTCAACAAGGCGTCAACAAGGCATCAACAAGACGCCTGCAGACGTTCCCACGCGGCGCTGACGACGGAGCCCGGCCTCAGCTTCTCAATCTGACGACGCCGTCGCCGGACGGCTCACGGAGGCTGATCCCAACACGCGCACACCTTCTTGGCGTCTCTGTCGGAGGTGGGGTTGTTGGTGATCTTGAAGTAGTTGAGGTCCAGTATGTCCTTCATCTCGTAGTTGTCTCCGCGCCGCTTGCAGACAATCACAGCCACGTCGAACAGGAAGATGTGTCTGTAAATAAAATAAAAATGTGTCTGTTCTCAGGTCTACGGAGTCAAATTAAGGTCAGATTAGATTTGTTACGCACGCACAAATCTAATCGGACCCTAATTTGACTCCATACAGGTCGTTATTATGAGGACCCTTAACGCAGAACAACCTGTCCTGCTTCCTCTTGTCGACGCTGGATATGATGCGCACTTCTCCGTCTCCCTTCGGTCGCCCAAAGGTGATTAAAGGTTGATTCTGAAAGCACAATCAAACACCATCATAATATTGCATATCATTTAAATGTCAGCATTGGTCTGGAGCTTTAAAAGCGGGTCAAATCATGCTTTTGACGTGTTAAGGCCTCTGGATCGTTTCCTAGGAGATCTTCCGTCGATCCCACAGCAGCTGTGATCACGAGAACTACGTTGTGTTGAGTTGAGCTTCGGGGTTGTTTGGTTTGCGTCGCGCAGCGGCGACGTCAGTAGTAACAGTGAAAACAGCAGGGAGTCATTACAAATCCCCGAACTGACGCGCGCTCCCCGCAAAATGTCACCCGAGCTCCGACGGTAACTCCTGTTGACTCTCGTTATCTCCGGTGACGCTCGCTTATCAGTCTTGTTGGGTGGAGACGAGAGGAAAGTCTTCACACGCTGACTCATAATACCTGTGCTGCTGTCAGGCCTCCAACATGCGGCTCCACTTTGATGGCTTCATCCTGCACCTCCTTCCCTCAAATCTCCACATCTTAATGTGGATGTCGAGCATTTAGCTCGCGTTTAGCGCTGAGGCGTAAAGGCTCGGGGCGGACGCTGTGCTGACTGCAGGACGGACTGGGACGGAACCAGAACCAGAACAAGCGGCGCCAAATTGACTTTAAGCTGTGACTGATGGCCACGAGACGCAGCTGTCTCCATTTGAACAGGAATCAGTCTCTAAAAGAAGCTGATCATTTACTAAAGAGACGCTTTCCTCGACTTTTGTGTTTCATGAGGCGTTTGACAACCGCTCAAAGTTCTAATAAAAAGTCTTTGGGTTTACCAGGTTTTCAATCGATCTCTGGTACTGATCAATCTCCCTGAGAGTCTCATTATCTCTCTTCACCTCGTTGACATACTGAGCCAGGTCCTGCAACACACACACACACACACACACACACACACACACACACACACACACACACACACACACACACACACACACACACACACACACACACACACACACACACACACACACACACAATGTCAAAAAACACAGAAAAAACATTAATACAATTCATTTAAAGGAAAACGCTGGTAAATACAGATCTTGACTCGACTCGTCTGATCTGCAGGAGGAACCATAAAGCAGAGGGAGGATTTTAAGCTTTTTACAGTGAACCGTGTGCATTCCCTCGTTTTTGAGCAGCCGCCACTGTAAAGTGATGAATTCCCTTCATTCATTCAGGACTGAATGACGAGAGGAGGCCGTTCGGCACTCGCTGAAACCTTCCCATCGTGTTTTGCCCATTTGTAACTGCGAGACATGAATGATTCACGGCTATTTTGCGGCCGATGAAAGTGACGGCTGAGTGGCAGCGACTGTTTGGCGCGATCTCCCAGCTATTGGTAACAAGCTGAAATCACAATAATTACATAATTACTGCCCATTCACCAGAAGCACTGCACTTACTTTCATTGCGTCGAGAGCGATCTTCAAGTTGCTCTTGTCAGAAGCATCATGGGTGTGTTTCACTAGCTCCTGTTGGGGGGGGGGGGGGGGGGGGGGGGGGGGCATTAGTGCTCAGCTAATTTAAATACCCAGGAATAAAAATGCATGAACATGAAACAAAGCATAGTTGGAGGAAAGCTTATGGTTGTGATTTTCATCCACATGAACTAAATTAAAGGCTAAAGATAAAGAGGATTTTGGCTTCTGCTGAATAGTTCCTATAATTAACAACACAGTGAGCAGGAGATCACTGTGCAGCACTGTGTAGAGATACGAGCTCCACCTCCACCCACACCCACGTCTAATTGATTCATCAACAAGTGGAAGTTATTATTGAGTGTAGCCCGCGCTCTGGAAGCAGTCAGCTGATGAAATCCCACGGAGAACGAACCTGCGGCCACGCGGCGCAGGAGGCCGTTTTAATAGGACGCTGCAGCTTTTAGCAGCTTTGGGGGCTCGGGTTTATTCTGGGCCTAATTCTAGACAGATGCTGCTTTTAATAACACAGGCTGTCAATAGCACCTGTTAGGCGCTTATGCTGTATTTGCTGTGTATTCTTTGCCGCGTGGAGCAGAGAATTATATAATACAGTCCTGATCAGGAACAAAACAGAAACACGTGCATCCGCCTCCTATCGGCTCTCGCTTCATGCTCACGTTTCCACCTCATCCAACCTTTTTGCTTCTCCCGTCCCAAAGTCCCACCCCTGGGTTTTTGGTAAAAACAGAGGATCATCACCTTTTACCAAAGGAAGTCTTTACCCGGTGCAGCAGTTTAAAGCAGCTCTCTCTCTAGTCATTGCTCTCATCTGCCCTGGCAGCTATAGTCTGACCTCTGCTTCATACCGGGCGGCGCAGACTGAGTGAGGGATTAGAGGAGCTGCATTTCTCTGATGGTTTTCACACTACGCTGAACACAACGGGGCCTGTAATTAAAATAACCTAAATCTCATTATGATTTTATACCAGGCGACAGACAGGAGAATTATTTCCACCCTCAAACATCCTCGTTTGAAAAAAAAAAACACCAATAAAGCTTTTTGTCACCTGAAATAAACTGCCTCTGCATGTTTACTGTACCTGGAGATGAGCAATAACCCACTAAATATATATATTGCTTGTTATATGCATAACCCATCTAAAGCATTATGTACACGACCTGTCACAGGTAGTGCTTTTTGTAGTGCATGCGGCGCTAAAACAAGTCTGTGGAGGATGTCGCCCTCAAGTGGAGACTCTGACACGAGGAGAACATCCGACAAGTTAAGTCAAGAATTGAATTAAATGAATGAAATAATTAGACCAAATTAAAAAAACAGCTCCATGAAACAAAGCTAATCCTCGACCTGCTTTCTATTACAGTCCCATGTGGATGTCTCACCTGAAGCAGGAGATGGTACTTGAGGACTCTCTGCATCGGTACAACCAGCAGATCCCGGAGCGTGAACTTGCCGTTGTTGGCCCGTTTGGAGCACTCCTGGTACAAACACAGCACACACCTTCACAGCGAAGCCGCTCGCATCGCTTTACTTTTAGAGTCTATCACGATATAAACTCAGCACATAGATTAAACACTAGGGGCTGCAGGTAAACTAGGACTGTGGTAACTAGTGGCTTCGAGGCCAGAGTGTGTGTTTTCACCTCCAGCTTCAGGCGAACGTCCTCCTTCTCTTTGCAAATGAGATCTAACACAGCGATGGCGATCTCGACCCGACTGCAGTAAATCCCATAAATCAGCAGTCTGAAGTTCAGAGAGGAGGAATGGGGTTCAGTGAGGAGCGTACACCAGTGGACAGACCAGTGGACAGAACGTACCTCTCCTTGTAGTTAATAAAGATCTGGTAGAGATTTAAGGCGTTTCTGTTCAGGATGGAGTCCTGAACATCAACCATCAGGTTTTTGTGAACTTTAACCAAATCCTGCATCAGAGGAAATAAAAGAAATCAGTGGTCGGACATTTTTACTTTCACAATGTGAAGAAAAACTTGCTACTTACTGAGATATTAACAAAAACTTTGTCAATTTCTGCCGCGGAGAAGAACATCCTCAGGGGGTTCAGGAAATACTGGAAAGACACACGATAAAACCTTTATTCGTCAGACGCGTCCACGAAGGGACTGGTTTGACTGGGAGCGATAGGGAACAGATCTAGGCCGTGAGTGACAGCAGTGGAGCTGAAACCCACAGCAGGTTCCACAGCAGATCATCAATGAGAGCGATTAGGAGAGCGCTGACGGCGGAATTTCCCTCAAACGCCCCAAATGCAAAACGTTGTGTTCATGCACTGGACAGTGAAAGTAAAGACATTGAAACACAGAAATAATGTTTAAATGAAGCTTCAAACTGCAACATCTGTTCAGTGATTCGCTGGAGTTCAGCTTTTTGGTTTGTCACTTTCCTTTTGACTCGTTGGTTTCATTAGTTGTAGTGTTGCTGTTTGCCACCGTTAGCCTTCGGAATAAATTTGTCGATTCACGTTTGACTTGATTCTCATGTGTTTTGAAGAGAATGGGCAGCGGAGGCAGATTCGCCCCCTTTAATTTGTGTCCCCGCGAGTGTAAACGCTCTGAAATCTACCTCCAGCGCACTCGTTTGGTCTGGAGTCGTTTCGTAATGGACTTTGTCTTGTCTCTGTTCGACCTTTAAATCCAGCAGCGTCGTGGTACCTTCTCGATGGACTCCAGCGTCTCCGTGTACTTCTCCTCCGTCTGTTTGATCTCTGTGAGGCAGCAGCTCCGAACGTCCACCTCTGCCTGCTTCTAGAAACAAACCAAACTCAGAGGCTGCAGCCAGTGATCACACACAGTAACAATCATGGACCACAGACGTATTCACAGATGTTCACGCCACAAGTCGCAGATGTGGGCTTTTGGGTCCACTCGTGGCTTTTTCTCATCAGGTCCGAGGTCAGTGTTTGTATTAATGCAGCTACTGCTGAGTGTGCGTGTTAAGGAACATGAAACGGTCCGTGTGCAGCCGTGTCACTGAGGCGCTTCAATGAAGCCACTGCTCAGCTTCGTGCGTGTGACTCATTTCAGTACCAGTGGGGGCTGCAGCTCCGTCCTCATCAGGTCCTCGTAGATCTCTCCGCCGGCGTAGTCGTCCTCCATCCCATAGACGGCCGCGTACAGGTCGTCCTCGCCGTCGGCCGCCTGCTCGCTGCCGCACAGAGCACACGGGTTAAAACAGGCACGGCCACAGCACAGCAGCCTTCAATGGAGCCGTTAGTGGAAAGAGCTGCTGCCAAAAGGTCTGAAGAGTAAATGCACCACGCGTGGTCAGGCTGCGTCACAGAATCACCACTCGCTGGACAAATGACCCCAATTAAGCCTTTCAAATGCATAGAACAGTGAGACCTGACATTATTGTTTTTGTCCCCATTCATAATTCTAACGTAGGTGCGCTGCAGCCATTCATACAATTACTCATTCATTTCCTCTGACAGTAACAGAGAAACGGGGCCGGGCGTTTATCGAAACACGTGGGCGTCCGGACCCCGCGGATGCAGCAGCCAGCCAGCGCTGGGTGCGCTAACGAGCGCTAACGCTAACGAGCCGTCCAGGCATTCCCGCGTCACTCATAGACCTGCAGGGAGCGGCTTTGAACTCACTCAATCAGGTCCTCCAGGTTGTTGTAAATGTCTTCATCTTTTACGCTCTCCTCTGTGGGAAACGGTCTGCGAATGACAGGGTTAAAGGCCGAGGATGAGGACGGTGGCACAAGAAGAAGAGCAGCAACCTGCCTTTAGTTACAGTGGGAACTGCCTAAGCATCGACAGCTTCATGGGCTTCGTGTAGCACAAAGGGGAGAGGAAGATGTGGCTGAGTGTGGTTAGAGTTTCAGTGAAGGCTGGAGGTGTGGGAAAACAAGCAGCTGTCAGTTGGTGGCTTTACCTGAAGCCCCCCTGCTGTGCGATGGTCGTGTACGAGAGTTTGGACAGGGTGTCCATGACCTGGAGAAACAAGAGGCAAGGCGTCAGACAGAACGGGTCGGGTCAGAACCGGGTCACTTAGAGCCACGGACAGAGAACATTAGTCAGTCTACTGTCAGCTAGAGTTTGAAGAGCAAGGGTTTGTTATGACGGAAAATCCCCTGAAATCTCTTTAAACTGAATTGAAACCCGTGAACCTTCGGGTCTCCAGTCTCCCGTGTTGCTGGTACAGATGGATGCATCTTGTACGTTTGTGGTGGTTATGGCGTAAGCCTTTACAGACGCCCCCCATTAACTGGCTCGCTGTCACAGATGACGCTTCCTTTCACAAGACGAGAACAAGCGTTGGGTTTCTGAGGAAAGATGCGATCTGCTGATTGTACAGTAGCTGCTACACCGACGGTCTGCAGGAAATGGTCACGTTACCTCAAGCTCACACTTGAGCTGATGTTGGGGGGGGGGGGTTAAATGTGACAAAGAGCAAGAACGGAGGGAAACGCGTGCACATGCTCCTTCTATTAAATGCATCTCACTTTTGCATTCAAGACCTCGACACAGTTTGACTTGAGAGAACTTGAAGAAGTGTCTGTTGCCGTTTTCCTGTTTGCTGCTCTGCCTGCGGTGACGCCTGTAGAAGCCCAGCAGAGGAATGTAGGTTAGTGGTGGTTCAGTGGGCTAATGCTCCGTCTACAGGGCCGACTTGGCACAAGTCAAGTGGATTTAGCGGACTGAGATTTGAGTTTGAGGAGGAGATTGAGCATTCCGGTACAACTCCCGCTGGACCGCGTCCAGCGCAACCTCTCCCTGCACCGGAAGCTTGTTTGTTCCATGGACAACTCTTGAACACGGCTGAGATTAAGCAGCCCGACTTGGACGCGCTGTACATATTTGTAGGCAGCGCCTCCACTGTGGGATTACAGACAGTCAGATTAACTGGAAGCTTCTTTTCAGCGCCGAAGGGGAAGAGGAGTGAGGAAACTGCACGCGAAGCTCCAAAACGGGACTCGGTGAAAGAATCGGTCGTTTGATGAAAAGGCCTGAAACATGTCAGCGAAGTCCTCAAAGTTCAGGCTTTGAATAAAAGATAAACAATAATGTATTTCCCCACAGACAGCTCGTTCATAAACGCTCCAACAGCTCTAAATGCTCTGAGGCATCAAATGCTCAGAAGTAAAGAAATGCAGAAACGAGGCGAGTTAAATGGGTCCAGTGTGCAGCTGAGAGGCGCTCACTTCAAACCCACTGACCCGGTACCGCAGCGCAAACACTGAGCCCAGCTCCCACAGTAGCACAGCAATAAAGAGGAGCCGGCCGCTCCCCACGGACGGGACGGAAACGACAAGAAGGCAGCAGGAAGCGGGCGGTGATGAAAGACGCCGCATCACAGGCTGTTACTGGACGAATCTGATGGGGGATTCTTTGCTTGGATGATGTCACCAGGCGGTTTGGCCTTAAATACTAAACGCAAATAAACTGGAGCAGAAGAGCGTTACCTTCCCAAAGTCACGAACGTCAAACAGATCAAAGGATTCAAATAAGTCGCTCTTCTTCATCCCGAACACCTCGCAGCAGGACGACAGGAAGGTCCGGATGTTCTTCAGGCACAGGAACTGGAATGAAAACAAGGTTCGCATGTATGAATCTGTCTGTTTGTGTGTGTGTTGTTGGTTTTTATGAAGGGCCAAACAACAAGCAAGCCTCGCTGCTTTATTGCGACTAACAGGTACAGTAACACTCCAACGGGACCACAGCGACTCTCAACAAGCCTCAAACCGAGTGAAGGTGAGCCACACATTCTGCAAAGTGAAAGTCAAACTGAGAGTTTCACAAAAACCAAATGAAACTGCTCATCGTTTGTGTCCATAAAGTTTATTAACGGGCTGAGAGCAGAGTCAAGATGGGGTCATCTCTCACATTAAACTATTTAAACAACAACCAGTTGCACCGACTGAGTTGATTTTAGCGAATACAGTACGTGAATGAAGTGCTGACTTCATCGGAACGTGAGCAGCAACGAGATTCTAGGCGACAGATAGGGCGGCTTTTATCAGCCCATCGAGGAGGCGCCTGTAACGGCCCCACCGCCCCCCGGGGCCCCGCGCGTCTGGGAGGAAGTGCGCCGACGCGAGGGCTTCGCACCAGCACCAGGCACAAACCACCAGTTACAGCTTCACTCAGGCAGACGGAGCCGCTGCGTCGACTGTGGCGACAAAACTGGCACGAGTTCGAAGCTTGTTCAGTTAAAGTAGCCCTGAATACAATCCAAAGTATTAGGTTTAAGACGTAAGCAAACAAGGGCATGAGTGAGCGGTCGCCATGGATTCATAAATGATGTTTATTACTCCCAAAATACGCGTTTAAGTGTAGATATTATTACTGTAATGATCTGAGGATGGAGCAGCTTAAAACATTTTAGTTGTCAGAAATAATCACGTCATCTCTTAAATCGTCCTTTCAAAATAAAATAATGTTCATTTCCTATCCATAATGTATATAGCATTTTTTATGCTCCACTCTGCCTCCACTTCAGTGCCTCCATGACATTGTTACCACTCAGATCGTGGGTCACCAGAGCCCAATAATAGGAACCTTCAGAATCTGGGGCCCATTGACACACATGCCCGTCTGGACCACAATGAAGCGGCCTACAGCTGCAGGCGGTGACCGTCCGTCTGCTGAGCAAATCAAAGTCAAGTGTGCTGACAGCACATTATAAGACGGATGATCCCCAAACCTGTTAAAAGTAATGCTGACAATGTATTAATTTATTTATGCATATAGCACATGACCTGTTACGAAGCTGTGCCTCAGTCTTAATACTTGGCCTGATAAAGATCTTAGAACCTGCAGTGCAAATCGTTGCACAGGAAGTCTCCTAATAATAACTTATTACACAAAGGTACAGAACTTATTGTCACAAAAAGAGATGCACCAGGAAAAAGATTAATTTAATTTGTGTAAACTTTGTTTTATTTACTTTAGGTTTAACCAGAAATTTTTAAATGTTCATCATAAGCACCAAGGTTCAAACTCAGGGAACTACAGGCTGCTGCACGCACAGGCTAATGGGTGCATCGAGGGCAGGAATTCATCAGGTCGGTCCAGTCCATCACAGCTAAAGAGGTCAAATCTACGGCTGTGGTTCAGATTCAACACTCGCTCCCTTATTCTAAATGAACCTAAGGCTGTTGGAGCTAATCACCACATAAAGACCTGACAAAGACATCCAACACATGATGTCCTCATTCTGGCAGGTGTCACTCACGCATCCCTGTGGGCCCGATGTTCACTGACCAGTTTAAAATGGTCCAGAACTGGTTCTGGTTTACAGCTGTGTTCTGTGTGTTCGCCATTTACTTGTTTAGTCTAACTGTTACAGCTTTGCCCTGTGTGTTTTCCATTTACTTGTTTATTCCAACACATCACTGCTGCCTGCAGGTGTTTAACACCAGAACAAATTGGACTCTACTTCCACCCGCAGCTTTACGGTTGGACGCCAGTTTTAACTTTTGCTTTTATTTTTTTCCCAGTCCCTCTACATCGCGTAATAATAACTCGAGGGCCTCCTACTGTCCCCGTTGGGCCCGTTTCCATCGCTCACCCACGGTAGAAACGCGCCGCTGACTCGGCTTCGCGTACCTGGGACATCTGTGGCCGGAGGTTGATCTCCTTCAGGTTGATGGTGTGAGGTCTCAGGTTGTTGAGCAGCTGGCACAGCAGCACCCCGTCCCGCAGGGTTTGCGCCAAGTCGAACACCTGCGCCGTGTCCGCAGTCACGCGGTGGTTCGCGGGCAGCACGTTGCAGCCGATCAGCCACAGCGCACATTGCCTCCAGTACTCCATGTGCGCGGAAACGGCTCGTCGACGCCAAGTGCGAAACGTCTGTCGCTACTTCGGACCCGTGCGCCTGACGCATGACAGGGGCTGCGCTCGGCGGCGTCCGCTCGTCTCGCCCGACTCCGGCGTCACCTCTGGAGGACGGAGACGCCGCTGCGGCTTATGTGCGCTGCACAGCTGGGACGGGCTGCCGTCAAAACCCCCCTCGGTCTGCGCGAACTTCCCCTTCCTTCTTCCTCGCAGAGGGTCGTAATTCTGGTGAATTTTTGAACAACCCAACAAAAAACAAAAAAAAAAAAACACCCCAACCCGATCACAAGGTACTGGGAGAAAAATAATGATCAAAATAATCAGGAAAAAGTACTCGAATTGATGAAAGAGATGTAGCTAAGGATCTCATTTCAAGCCCTCGGGTTAAATATTGAAGTGAATTCATTTTATATGTGCCACCAGCTGGAGCAGGTGCGTCCTCACACTGAGATTCATAAATAATAACACACCTGTGAGCTCGGAGCACAAACACGAGGACGCACCAGGCCACTAGATGTAGCTGTCAAATACCTGGAGCACTTCACACAAAACCCAGAGGTCACTGCCAGTGCCCAGGTTTTATTTTAGTTTATAGGCTGCACCCAAAATGGAAATACACTGCACAATAAATACGTTTTTATATTTAATATAGTTTGTTCTATAAACCTGGAAATTCTACAGGTCAAAGCTTCTGCATCTATTCATTTAATGTTGCTTTAACCTACTTTTCATACTATTAAACATATAACAATAATAATTGTACAGTATGTGGCACAGACTAATCCTTTCACTCCAGGTCTCCAACTTGACTGACCTTCCGCTTGGATTATAAACAGCTTTGCCAGGTGACTATAATCTGAGTTTGCTGTGTGCTTAGGAGCTGTGATCCCTATGTTTTCATACAAGCGCTAAGTGCAATAAAAATATTTAGAGATATATTTAGAAAAAAAGAGAGAGGGAGATAAAGGGAGGGGGCACATTCTGCAGCCTTGGGTTTAACTGTAGATCAGTGTCATTAAGCTCATGATATAAACACAGGAAGGAAGCTGATGGATCCTGTCTTGTTTTACCCAGAGTGAGAGAGACAGCTGTTTCTGTGGTAACTGATAAACCATATGAACTTGTAGAACAGTAAGATGTGCGCTAAGCAGGGGAGTTGGCTTTACGTGTATGAGAGTTTAATAGTATGGTGTAAATATGAACATTTTTAGTGTACAGACAGAAGCTTTTCTCTTTTACCTCACCCTCAAGTCGATTGAGTCTTATAACGTTATGTTTCAAACTGAACAGCGGGGGTAAGAGAAGTACACACGCTTAATGCTGTTAAATATATAATTATTAATTGCATATTTAATTTTACAGCAACTACAATGTCAACTTTCAGCTTTCAAGTTTCCTCTCATTTACTCAAGTTGAGTACATTACAATTAACGTTTAATTTAATTGTGAAGAACTGACAATCAGTGACAATCGGAGATTTACACAGATTTTCTTACAAAAACATTTCTGATTCGAGTAAATCAAATAGCAGAAATAAATTTTAAATAAATTAATATTTTATTCTAAGGTGTGGTGGAGCAAAATTGTGTGAAAACAACAAAAACTGGAAAAAGTCCAGTAACTACTTTTTAATTTCACTAAACATAATATTTATACACATATGTCATTTATAATTACGCACTAACTAGATTGTAGTAAAAGGCGAAATAAACTGACAGCGCTTCTTGTTTGGCTTGTTTTGTAATTTGCTCGGTTTTTATTTATTTATTAACTTTTTGTAGTAATTTATAAATTCGGTTATTGTTTTTTCTTAGGCCAGATTTAGATTTTTACTAAATCTTAATTAGTAGAGAAACATATCAGCATATATTAATTTCATTTCAAATTGAAATTCCAAATTCTCCGTTCCGTCTTTACTGTACTGTACCCAGTGTTTTTGTTGTTATTGTAAACTTCCGGATTAAAAAAAAAACGACGCGAGCACGACACCGGAAATAGAAACACAAAAAAATAGAAGCTGAGCCGTCAAAACATAAAGAGCAGGCAGCGTTGGTGGTTGTTGTCCAGTCTGTCCCTCACTCAGCGCTCCATGTCCTCGCCCCCAATGTCGCGTGCTGTCGCCGGACGCTTCCAGGTCGAGGCACTTAGCGCGTGTGCTAAGTAGCGAGGGGCCGCGAATAAATCCGCAATAAAGATTAGGACTGAACTCAGAAGTACGCCTCGTCCGGCCTTCGAGCGGAGGTAACGCTGGCTATGCTAGTTAGCCGCTGCTAGCTGTTTGACAGGCAGCTGTTTGGCCGAGCGCCGCTATTTTCGTCCGTCCGTCCGCGTTAGCCTCGCGCGTGCTACCGCGGCTAGCCGCGGCTAGCCGCGCCGTACGTTGGCGACGCTGTCAGGTCGTCCTCGGCGGAGGACGGTGCAGAGCAGCGGGGCATTAGCCGGGCCTGCACCCGTCCGTCCGTCCGTCGGTCCGTCCGTCGCTTTGTTTATGCCGTTGCGCACCGTGGTGGGTCGGGGGCCGAGGCGGCGGAGGCTGCGCGGCCGCCAGGTAAGTTGCGCCGCGGGGCGAGCGCAGCCGCGTCGGTAGCCGCCAGCGGCGGAGCAGCGCTGACGCCGTTCTTCTGGGCGCCGCCTGAATGTGACCATTAAGCGACTTTTGTGCTTGGACGCAGGACTCAGAAGACGTGATGGCAGCGGCTGACGGCGAGCCCGCGGTCCTCAACGGTGAAGGCTCCGCGCTGGAACATTATCCGCGGTGCGCGTCGCAGCGGCAGCTAATGAGTGGCTGTGTTTGGCTTCAGCAGGTGGTTCTGGAGAGAAGGAACCTGGAGAAGAGGAGAAGGAGGAAGATGCCTCCGGAAGCAGAGACGTCCGAGCGCAGTGTTCTGCACTAGATGGTAAAGAGACGCTGCAGTCCTTCATCAGCGTCATAGAGTCTGACTGGAGGTCTGAGCTTGTTTACCTCGTTTTCCCCTCCGTCAGCGGCTCCTGCTGAGGCAGGAGGACCGTCCGGAGACAAAGCCATGCCGGACGTGGCGGCAGAGAAGGAGGAGGAGGAGGACACGGACAGCATGGACGGCAGCGTCCTCTACTCCCTCACCGAGGACGGGAGGGAGAGCGAGGGCGGCCGGCGAGAGAGGGACGAGGACAAGCGGGCGGCCCGGAAACGGAACCGGCCCGACGGCGGCGCCACCCGCTCCTCCAGCTCCGACGAGGACGACGAAGACGAGGAGGAGGAGGAGGAGCGCCAGCAGCAGCAGCAGCAGGAGGAGGACGACGAGGCCATGGAGGCGTGGCTGGGGGCGGAGCTCAGCGACCTGCGCGGGCCCACCTGGCGCGCGGTGCCGTCGCTGCGCTCCAGGGAGATCGGCCGGGACTCGCGGCAGTTCGTGCGGCGCGTGTGCGGCGCCCGTGGCCTGGTGCAGCGGCTGGAGCTGCAGGGCCGCCTGGAGCGGCACACGGGCTGCGTCAACACGGTGCACTTCAACCCCTCGGGCACGCGCCTGGCGTCGGGCAGCGACGACCTGCGCGTGGTGATCTGGGACTGGGCCGTGCGCAGCGCGGTGCTGGAGTTCGACAGCGGCCACAAGAGCAACGTGTTCCAGGTGACGCCGCCGGCGGCGACGCGGAGCGTGAGTTGGTTGCCATGGTTACCCCCAATAATCTCCTCCCCTCCCCCCGGCTTTCGCGGGAACAGGCCAAGTTCCTGCCCCACAGCGGCGACTCCACGCTGGCCATGTGCGCGCGCGACGGGCAGATCCGCGTGGCGGAGCTGTCGGCCACGCAGCGCTGCAAGAACACCAAGCGCGTGGCCCAGCACAAGGGGGCGGCGCACAAGGTGAGTGCCCCGCGGCCCGCCTCTGCCCAGTGCTGCCTGGGGTGCCCGCTAACGTGTGCCTGTTGCAGCTGGCCCTGGACCCAGACTCGCCGTGCTCCTTCCTGTCCGCCGGCGAGGACGCCGTGGTGTTCGGCATCGACCTGCGTTTGGACCGGCCCGCCAAGTGAGTCCCGCCGTCATCAGACAGAACCTGCTCAGAGTTGGAATGTTGCAAACATCCTGTGTCTCAGTCACTACACGTGTTCCTCTTTTATCTAAACTCGTCTCGAATGAGACGTTCGCTGGAGCTAAAACCTGTTTCCTGTGCGCGGCCACATATGTCTGACACAGTAAACTGGCGGTTGTGAAGGAGGGGGATAAAAAGGTGGGGCTGTACACCATCTATGTGAACCCAGCCAGGACGCACCACTTCGCCGTCGGTGGGAGAGATCAGTATGTGAGGTAAGAATCAGCTGGTGTGGAACGCTCTGGAAACCACACGATGCTGCTGCTTGATGCCGCGATGCCATTAAAACCAGCTCGTTTCTCTTTAGAATATACGACCAGAGGAAGATTAACGAGAGCGATAACAATGGTGTCCTGAAGAAGTTTTGCCCTTCACACCTGGTGTCCAGCGAGTCCAAAACCAACATCACCTGCCTTGTGTACAGTCACGACGGCGCCGGTAAGACGCTGCTGCACACACGTCTTCATACAAAGAGAGACGAGGAACGGCTTCCAGAAATAGTTTAGTTCCTTTATGGCATGAATGCATTTCTCTGCAATCATCAAAATGTTAAACTATACTTCCGGTTCGATTATCTTGATGCTGGGTTTCACTTTTAAAAGTTTTCCAAATGTTTATTGGAAATAATGAGGCCTTCACTTGCTTGAGTCATTGCCTTTAAAGGCTGAACCTGCTTCCATTCATAGTCCTGATGCAACTGCGGCGCAACATCAGGGACAGTCGAACAGAATCGGGTCCACGCTAATGTAACAAAACGCATCAGCGTGCTCTCGTTTGTTGAACCGAGGTCAAGTTCAGCTGCACATGTACGAGTTACTGAGTAAAGTTTTAGGGCAACAACTCTGCTCTGAGTCATATGTGTGTGTGTGTGTGCGTGATGAAGAGGAACCACCGCTGCATTCATGGTGCCAGATATACAGTAATAGTGTGTGTGCGTGTGTGTAGAGCTCCTGGCCAGTTACAATGATGAGGATATCTACCTGTTCGACTCCAACCACAGCGATGGCGCTGACTATCGGAGGAGATATAAGGGACATCGTAATAACGCCACCGGTAATGAATTCTAACAGCAATAAATGAGCAGTGAATGAATGCCGAGTGTGACCCTCTTCAGCCACTCTGTCTCTGCCTCATAGTGAAGGGGGTGAACTTCTATGGGCCATGCAGTGAGTTCGTGGTCAGCGGGAGCGACTGTGGACACATCTACCTGTGGGACAAGTATTCTGCTCGTGTTGTCCAGTTCATGGAAGGAGACAGGGGGGGAGTGGTGAGTCACGCATACAAAATGGGGACCGCTCTGAATCGAACATTGTGACTGTTTTCTTCTCGTCTTCATGAATCTGTATCACTCTGACGATCGCAGGTCAATTGTCTAGAGCCCCACCCTCATCTGCCAGGCATGGCCACCAGTGGCCTGGACCACGACATCAAACTGTGGGCGCCGACAGCTGAGAGCCCGACGGGACTCAAGGGCCTTAAAGAGGTGTCCGTTCTACAGGCAGGTGTCACGCGTGCTGCAGTTCTGACATTCACATCTGTCATTTTGCCTTTGTCCAGGTGATGAAGAAAAACAAGCGGGAGCGCGATGAAGACAGCGTGCGCCACGAGGATCAGTACGACACCCAGCTGCTGTGGTTCCTGATGAGACACATGAGGAACCGACGACCAGCGAGGGTGAGCAGCCACACACTAACGTTTTGTTGGTTGGTTGATGGGAAATACAGGCTGCAGCATTTAATCAGGATATTTTCTAGTCAGCGCCTGTTTCTGTCCAGCGTTTGAGTTACTTCCTTATTCACACTAATGTAATACAATCAGATCATGGTGCTGTAGGTGTGTTGGACTGGAGTCAGGTACTGTACAGTTCTATTCTAGTGCGCGTCCACCAGTTAATGACCTGTTTTTCTGATTGTGTGGATCCAGAGACCCCGCGAGGGTGATGCAGAAACGGACGAGTCCTGGAGCTCTCCAGATTCTTCGGATGAAGAAGAAGGGGGTCCAGACCACGTCCAGTGCATGTCCTCCTGAAAGACACACGCACGCACACACACACACTTGCATACATACATACATACATACATACATACTGATGAACACACACTTTATTGCCCATGAATCAATGCACATAGGCAAGCACTATTGGTACACTCAAACACTGACCAGCCACTTGGGGTGTTGATTTCACACACATACATTTTCACACATAAATACATATAATTACTTAAAGGTACTGGTGACACAGAGTGAACGAGACGCTTACTGCCTGGTTTTCCAGCTACAGACGACATGCACTCTTCCAGAATCCACTTCTTTCTTTTTGTTTTTTTCATTTGAGAATGTACGAAGAGGTTTAGTGAGTCCTTGCGTCCCTCTACACCTCGGGGGCCCCTGCTTGACCCGCCGAGCCCCAGAACAATGTACTGTGCATTTATGGCTACGAGCATCTCTTTACGCACCCGGTACTAAACCACAACACCAGCACACGGCCCTCCGTCCCCACTATCCTCCCTCCTTATGCTCCTGAACTTTCTGTACTGAAGAGGGGTCCAGCAAGGGGCGAGGAGAGGTACGACGTGACCCTGAACCCATCCCCTAAATGTGACTTTCTCTACTGTTGAACTGAGCGAGCGAAGCCCCGGAGCCCCCTCTGTGTCGCCTCAGCATATCACTGGCTTCTGGCCCTGAGCTTGAGCAGGTAGTTGCACTTATTTTGCATTTATTACACGTTTGCTCCCAGAGGACTACTAAACCTTTACATTCTGCCCTCAGCCCCCCCCCCCCCTCACTGCTGAGTGCATTTTGAATCAGGGAAGCTTAAGTTAGAGACACAGCCAAAATGTGCACTGGGTGATTTTTCTTTCTGGGGAGGGAGGGAGGAGCTGTTGTCTCGTGTCACTGAGAAGCTCCATGTATTATTTGTTTTGGTGAGTGACGGCCTGTTTTGCACTTCCTGACTGAGGTAGAGGAGGTTGTCTTTACTTCCACCAGCCTTTCCTCCTTCCTCTTCTTCCCCCTGACACCCATCTTGACATTGGCGAGGAGCCTCCTCAGTGAACATGAGATGGAGCGGTAGACTGTGATATAAGGACTGATTTTTGGACTCTCTCGGGGAACTGTGTAATTTAAAGGAGCGACAACCGACCTGGATCAATCGCAATTTAAACACTGCCCACGAGCCAGTTGAGGCGGGAGTAATAACGGGCTCCACTTGATTGTGTGAATCCCTCTGTGATGCTAAATGTCTCATCAATTTCGCAGCCCCCCCCCCAAACTCAAACATTTGAACCAGGTTGGGTGTTTGCAGCTATTACACGACTCCCGAGAAACCTTTGGGTTTGTGCTGTATCAACATTGGCTCGATGGAGGACGAAGGGAGGAGGAGGGCAGCAGGGTCAATATGCTTGCCAGTCATTTGTTTTGTGAGAGCGATAAAGTCCAGCTTTTCTCATTTTCTGAGAACTCTAGTTAGTTGAATTTATATGTGTGTATATATATATAAATATATAATAAAACTGTAAAAAAAAACATTGTTTGAAAAAAGAAAAATCAAAACATTTGATTGGTATTGATGCAGAGGTTTATATTCTATATGAGGACAAATTACTTTTAGAATCCAAATGAAGAGGTCGACTCGAGGCACCATTTCTGTTAATTTGTTTCCTTTTCGCAATGACGCCGCTCTGTCATAAACAGAATCGCTGTCATTTCGAGCATCAAAGCTTTGATTCTCACGTACAAGAAAAAAACGTTTTCCTTTCTAGATTCTAGTTCATCAATTGAGATCGGTGTATTCAGATTTTTCTCACTGGTGGCTATTTTGGGCATCTTCTATACGTATTGAGGCTTTTGATGAAATAATTTTCCACCATTGCCTAATATTGCATTCTACCAGTTCAGTTGGAAACATGTATAATTCGTGCAATAAACAGAAAGAGAGAGAGCTCTTGTCTGGTCTTTCCTTGCACCTCCATAAACCTTTAGGAAGGAAAAGTCTAGCATGTCTTGACTTTAGCTCGTACTCATGTCTTTCAAAGTCCACTCCACTAGTCTGTAATCCAGGCTTTCTTTTACAGCATTACACTCAAAGCCCAAACTGAAATAACTGCAGATGACGACAGAGCTCATGTTCAGACTTAGGAATGCTCCTCCAGAGCCACTGAAAACATGCCACAGCCCCACGGTCCTCTCTGAAACCATTAAAATGAAGGCTGCTGATGTAAAAGGGGCAGAATGTGTCCACGCTAATACCCAAGGAGGACAAATCGTCACCAAGTGCACTTAATGTCACTCTTAACTGAGAAGGAAAATGTGGAACATCCTGAAGCACCTCTTACACTGAAGGAAGTGAAACTGTCCAGGCTGCTATTGTTAAACTATCATAGGCCACCGGAGAAGGTTTAAACTGGATGATGGCTGAGTGACAATTCACCATCACACTGACGAGATTACAGATAAAAAAATATACAGATTTTTTGATTATTTGAGGACTCTCCGCAGACAAGCCTACTTTCCCTTCCAGGATGTGTCCATTAAATGTTTTGCATTAATTAAAGAACAATTCTGAATCAGACGCCCCTTAATAGGCATAAATAATGTTCATAGGAGCAGCTGTTGTGGGGTCTGTCCCATGTGTTAGTCCACGATGTAAAAAGTCACAACAATTTAACAAATCTTTACTTTATTTTACAGGTATCTGAATGGAACTTTAAACTCACAGTCATTTGTAAGCAGTCACTCCAAATTTCCACCTCAGACAAACAGAACTGACAAAAAAAATGTACAAAGGGGGGTTCTGTCTGATTTAAGGGTGGTTATACTGTATTCTCTTTGTAGAGAACTTGCACTTATGTGCTGTAAACCAGTTCTCTAAGCTGGTGTCTCATACAAAACCCTGCCTGCTACTGCGACTGGACTCATCCATTCATCTCACTTCATACTGAATGCTCTGGATACAAAGATGATTCAAGCGTTTGCACAAACAGCCCTTCACAACTCATTCCAATTAACACAAATATAGGAATGCTGTGGTACTGTTCTAAGATCAAGTGAAGCATGTCTTGGAATGAGTTGTGAATCTCCCAAGCGCAGGAGGCGACAGCTCTTACCAACCTGGTGCAGACTGTCAGCCACGCATGTGGGATGTGATCAGATACAATCTGTCACCACATAGTGCAAACATAAATATTAAAAGAGGCACCATTGTGAGCTTTCACCTCCTGCCTCACTTAAGATGACACACAAAAATCACAATGATAAGAATCCAAAAGGCACAGGAGTAAAATCTCTGGTGTGTTATTCCTTGTACTCCAAGAACTGCTGCAGCCGTTTCCGGTGGTCTGCAGACATCTGAACAGCTCTGAGAATTTAAATCAGATATGACAAAAATGTCAACAAGATGTGTCTTTAATTTATTTTAAAAGTCCAAGACATTTTTTTATGATGGCCTTACTTCAAGTGATCTCCAAAAGTGGTTGTTATCCGGTAGAGTGCAGTCTTGAGTGTTGCCCTGAGAGCAAAGCGCAGTGTTTTGTAGGAGGAGTCTCCCATACCGATGGTCGACCTGCTGGGTTTACTGGACGCGTGGGGCAACTTGAAGTAGCGGTCTACGGCCTGCGGAGGAGGCATGCTGTTTGTGGACTGTTTTCATCTCATTCAAATATAAATCAACTCCTTTTATTCCCCATTAATGTCAGTTTGGTATGCTAGGCCACAAGGCGGTGAAATCGGAGAACTAGGATTAGTTAGACATATCGTGCATGTGCACTTAGTACAATCACAGTACACCAGTTACCTCTTGCAGGAACAGCATGGAACTGAGAATGCTGGGTAACGTAGTTTGTACCACCCCAAACTGGTCTTCAGAGAAGGAGGCTTGAACAAGGTATGACAGCCCTAGATTGGGGATTAAAAGTAGAAAATATTTAACATTGTGGTTCAAATGTATCCAGAAGGAGCTAAAATCCATCGCGTTTTCCTACCTTCCAAGGCCCAGATGTGAGCCTGGCTGTCGGCAAACAGAGCCTGACTGGAGGCTTCTGGAAGCTGAAGACAGATATTAGCTAAGATGGAGGTGGACTTCTTTCTGATAATTGCACCTTCAGACCAAGATTGTGAAAAGGTTATGTTAATGCTACAACATGCATGCATGATTAAAGGAAGACGCTTAATTCTCAGAAAGCAAAGAAGATTAAACATATTAGTCTGTAAAGGAAATTGTGCAACACATGATATTTACCTGATAAAGCTCTTGGTTCCTCACACTACATCACACGATAGCACATCACACACACAAACCCTGGTTTAAAGTACTCCACTGCTACTCACCTCCTTAATTCAAGCTTTTAAGGTAATTACTTCGATGAATGGAACAGAGAGGTTCATTAGTAATTCTTACAGGCTTAGACCCAAAACCAAGAGGTAAATTAGTGATGGCTGCAGGGTGAGGTAGTTAGATTTGTTAAAACTAATAGAAAATCCACTGCGTCAGGTGGAGCATGCAGGAAAGCCGTCCATGCTCAGAAGTCTAGAAGCATGCACACTTCACACATCCTTACCTTGTTAAACAAATACATTATCAGCACTCTCTTTGCCAAGAACTGTTTAACCTGCAACAATTAAGTTTTGAGTTGGAACCATGACATAAAATACTGAACACAAATAATGACTTATTCTACTTCACCCTCAGCTTTGAAACTGGACGTGTCACATTCAAAGAGTGGATACACACAAAGAACAGAACAAAATGATCTCTACTATCAGTAGTCATTGGTATAATAGGAATCGATTCAACAAAACAGATTTTATACAGATATATATAAAAAGCACACTTCAGGACAGACCATGATGTTTCTGCTAGTTATGCTTTATACCTGTTCTTTCCTGTTGTGAAGGAACTGAGCCAGAAAACTTGGTTTGGCCGACTCCTGTTTGGGACTGGGAACTAAGCCAGGGGAAGCTGTGGGGCTGCCATTGACCTGTGAATCTGCACAGGAACACAGGCTAAAATCACAATCTGAAACCAACTAGAAAGCCATCACCTAATCCACTCACAAGTTGACTGCGAATAACTGAAATTAAGTGTTTAGATGAATGAAAATACAGCTGATTAAGTGTATTAAAACTTGCTGTTTATTCTAAACCACCCTACCAGTGGAAGTGGACCAAAGTTTTGGTCCTCTTCTCATGACATGTGGGCTCTGCACAGTGCCGTGCCATGGTGAGCACTGTTCTACTGGAGCAGTAAGACGCCTCAGGGCTGGAGACGCGAAGGGGCTGTCCAGGTCAGGAGTGAATGGCGCCGTCAGAGGGCTTTGTTGGCCCCCAACGATAGATCGGGCAAAGACTGAAGCTGGAGTCTTAGTCAGCACAGTTGGTCTTGGACTCATAAGATCCTCTGATGTTACTGTAATAAAAGACATATTTTATAACATGCTTCAACTGATACAGGTAAATAGTCTTTTCCTAAAGTTCTCAACTAAAATATGTAACAACATACCTGATGTCTCAGATGATGTCCTTCTTTCACTACCAGTAGAAAGCGATTTGGCCCTGCCATTAGTTGCTACAGTGTCATGATGGGCGACAAGTCTCTGAGTCAGTTCATTCAGCAAAGCCAGACACTCCTTACTGATGGCGTTCCAGTTATGAGCATGACCACCTGACCAAAAGATAAGGACACAATGCATGTTAATGTATAAAACTGTGATTAAGACATGAAAATAGAAAACAGCATCAGCAAGAATGCTGCTAAAGTAACACACCAGGCTGACTCAGACTGAAGACCTCAGAGCGGCGTGATGGGGAGTGTTGAGAGAGCAGAGCCAAGTCCTGCAAAGCTAGAAACTTAAATATGGCAAAAAGAGAAGTCACATCCCAAACGTTATAGAACCATAAAGCAAACACAACAAAAGCAACGCTCTGCATTTGACCTACCTTTAATACCACTGGCTGCTTCTCTGGCAGAACTTTGGGAAGACATTGTTGGGAATCTTCAGTAAAAGTCGACTGCACAGGAAAACTGTAGGCCTACAGATGCAGAGGTGTTGCATAATATAATATCAGGACTGCAGCACAAAGTTCAGATTCTAAGTTTGCGATTTATTCAATCCAGTTAAATCAGGTATTTTGCAATAGATAGTCAAAGCAGTGGCAACACTGCCCCCTAGTGTCTACAATAAGTAAAGGAACAAGTTATTTATAAAACTTCTCTACTGTTTCACAGCAACGCAAATTTTATGGTTTCCATATATTTGTCTGTCTATCATTATTTTTTGCACGTACCTCAGTAATAAAGATCCGGAACAACAGCAGAGTAATGTACCATATGAACAGCAGGAAGGTGGCACTGATCCACAGGTGGTAGAGCAGATAGAGGTCCAAGAGTCCAGTTATTGAGTCAAGAGGGTGGGCAGAGCTGAAGGGGGGCAGCACACAAACACATTCATGAAATGTTTTACACGTCCAGCCACTCAATAATTTAGCTTTATTAATAAATTACATTAAATCAAGATACTGAACTGACCTGCTCAAATGAAGATTCAGTGTTTTACACATCCATGCTTTTGGAATATGTCCTGTGGATACAGAAAAAGACAAAGTTGCAAGCTCCTCTTTCTGTGTTACTGGAGTTACTTGTCAGTAACATTCACTTACCTAAAAAGAAATAAACAACAATGTAGTTCCTGATAGAGTAAAGTGCTTGAGAGGCGCTGCATTTCACCACCAAAGAAAGAGATCCTTTGAAGCGAAGGTATTTGTATTGCTGGTGAAACAGATGAATTAACAATAATTGAAAGAAACTGAAAATATGATGCTGGTATTTTATTGGAAGTGTGAAACGTATAGGTTCAATATGGTCTCTGCTAAGGTGATGGTATGTGTGCATTACAAATGCAATGATTTTATCCACTCAGGCAAAGAAAGAAACATGGTCACAGAGAATGTTAATCAAAGTTCAAGTGCCTAAACCTTCATCACATACCTGAACCGCGCTGAAAGAGACATAGTTTATGTTGTAGATTACACTCAGCAGACTGTGAGAGAATCCAACAAAACCTCCAGCCAGAACAAGGACGACGTGAAACTCATTCAGACACATCCGAGAAGACCTTGAAAATATACAGACAATATAAAGCTATAGGTCAAGCATTTAAACAGGGCAATGTGAGTATTCTTTTCTTTTAACTGTTGCTTACCCATCACTCTGTGTGCACGGGTAGGCGAGTGTTTCATATCTATCTCCAATGGTGATGGCACAACACCAAGCCACAATAATTCCCATGATACTATGGACAAGGAAGCTGACAAACTGACGAGGGTGGAGCAGCTGACCCAGCAGTGCGATTTTCGAGCATGCAATGTTAGGAATTACTAAAAATAAAAAAGAAATCATTTATTTTAAAATAATATCCTTTGCGTGGGTGAGTTTCCTGGTAGCTATTCTGTTTAATGCTTAAATTGTGAGCCAATGCAGTTTCTCTTTTATAAAAAATAACCTCCATGTTACATAAACCACAAGGAACCCTTAAAAACAAAGTCAACTGGAAATATCTATAAACGCTCACCTGTGTAATACTCTAGATTTAGAAACCCACTCATGAGTATCACGCCACACAGCAGGATGAAACAGAAGATGGCACTTGCACTTGTTAGTAGGGACAAACATTCTGCAAGCAAGAAGAAATGACTTGTCATATACACTGTAAAGCAACAGCTATTACTGGTAAAATGTCAATATAAATACGGCAGCTGACCTGATATTGTCTGGATGGGGCGGAAAAGACTGAACCTGCTGGTGATTAGAAAAACCGCTGTGATGGGTGGCAACAACAGGACAGCCCAGGCGTTACTGGCTGCAGCTCTCCAGCAAATCACCTGAACAGAGCAGTAAACCACAACTATTCAAACACAATAAATTACAATAACAAAACTATTTAATTAAGGCTGCAGAGATGTCAGTGTTTTACAGGATGGAAAATCTGACTCTCCCAAAACGCCTTATTAAAGATAAGAACCATATGTTTCCTTAAAAAAGCTAAAAAGTAATGTCTAATCACAACATCTGTAAGAAGTTTACAACTGTAAAGACTCTACAAAGAGCTTAAATGTGTCATTTAATTCTTCGGCAACACTGTCTTCTTTGTTTTAGATGCCACCTTATAAAAGCACTGGGTGAAAATGTGTAATGAATAACCTTCGTAAGTAAACGGTTTGTACATGTGTCATAAATATGCAAAAGCACAACAACAACAACATATGCCAATGTTAGAATAGGCAGCCGGCCTTGTCTTACGTCACTGTCAATTGTAAACCTTTAAATTCATTCTCATAGACTCATTAAACGTCTAAAAGCATCTAAAGGATGGCACTGAAACTGTGGGAGTGCAAAACCTCGCACTATTTACTAGTCTGTCAACTTAGCTGGTTTTCTTGTAATAGACGTGTGTACATATTCGCCTATTGTTTTAGTTAATGTAGCTTATCTACCGTTTGATCTCTCTCCTATCCTTTTATCTAATACCCTTTTTCTGCTTTCTAAGTTCACATGTAGCGCCATAAACATACAGGCTAATATGAGTTAGCATGCTAGTGGTGCCGAAACACTTTTTCTGTGACTAAAATGATTCCAAAACACAAACGACTCACCTTGCGAGTGAACCAGCAACTTTGCTGTGTTGAAAACATGTCGCTTGAACAAATAGCAGCTACGCGGCTATAAAGACGTATTCAATTCTCGTGCTGTCAAACTGTTTTTCACTGACTTTGTCATATCGCGCCACATGCATTCAAAGGACCTCTGAAGGACCCCGGTCATAGCTGCCCGTCTCGCTGCCTGACGGCTTTAGCTCTAAAAAAAACATTTCACTTAAAGGTTAACTAACACATAAAAAGACAACAGCTTTAGGTTAGACCTTATTTATTTAATTTCCATTTGTATTAAACAATACTCCACCACCAACTGTCAGTTCTGAATGCCTTTGGGTTCATCATGCATAGAAACTCTCTTGTCATGATAACCAGTCCCAAAAGTGGAAAAACTGTGTTTATCCAAAACAGTCTTTTTGTCATTGTCCCGGGAGAATGGCTTTGTCTCAAAAGCGCTGACTGGGAGCTTTTGTGATGAACTGATGGACATCTCGGTCTGAACTGCTTTATGCACGGACGCCTTCTGTCCGGGTTTCTGGGCGATTGCAGGGAAGGTGATCTGCTCCTTCTGGGCTTTCTTGTCCTCCCACAGCTTCAGCAGGCGCCGCTGATTATTGGTCATGTCCTTGAGGTTCTGCTGCAGTGACTGAACTTGGTCGTCTAAAAGCGTTTTAGACGTGGCTGCGTTTGCCAGCTCTGTCGTCAAGTCATCGATAGTCAAGCTGAGTTTGGCCGTCTTCTCCACCAAGGCGTTGCACTCACGCTCCTTCTCAAACAAGTCATTGATCACATCCTTTGTAGTCTTTCCATTGAACTTAGGGTTGCTCTCAAGTCCAATCTCAGTACGAAGAGCCTTCACTTGTTTCCTCAGCTCCTTGTTGTCCATGGTCAAGGTTTTCACTTTCCGCTTCATGCCCTCAGTTGAGCGAATCCTTGACTCGTACTGCCTGAGTTTCTCTCTCAGAACACTTTCCTTCTGTACGGCCTCGTCTCTTTCCTTTCTGCATTTCTCCAACAGCTTCCCCGTCTCAAGCTTAGACGCTTTCACGTTTGACGTGGCCATCATAGGAAAAAAATTCCAAAAAACAAAATAAAATAAACTGACAAAATAAAATATTCCTCGAGTACTGGTTGATGAGCTCACACACACAATGTGCTGCCTGCCGCATGCCGGACTCTGAGGCTTCTCAGGGTTATCTGTATCTGCAGCTGTAACTCAAAGCTGGGGCTAGGATGACCATTAATTAGGGCGCCTCCATCCTTTTGACACCGTTTCAAGTGACACTTTTTTCCTGTTTTGTAATTAATCTTAAAAAAGTGTTACCATTGTCAAACAGTGGAAATATTATACACACTTACAATAGGTCCCCAGTGTAAAGTGGTGAGCGTTTGATTTGTGTTTGTGAATCTTCCACTGCAGGCGACGTGTGCACTCAACCAGCAACGCACTAGATTCTATCAGTCTGATCAACTAGAGGACAGTTCAGATTCATGAATTGGAATAACAGTAGCAGAAGCCCGACATCCACTTTGAAATGCTGAAGTTATACATATTAGTTTAAATTCCATCCTAAATATTTAACATGTCCAACTACTGGATGCGCTGGCACCCTTTGGAACTGTCTGCAGCTGACAGGAAGACTCATGTTGCTACACATGTTGGAGTCGAGGTGACTTGAGGTTGTAGTACTTAAAAATTTAAAGTTTGCTGAATGAAACTTTCCGTGAACACTAGTAACTGCTTGGCTTCAGATAATGAACAAAAGCAGATAATATGCACATCACAGCACCTCTTAAGCTTGAAATTAATAGACTCTCATTATTCCTTAGATAAGCTGAGCTGCACCTCATATTTGAGAGTATTGTTGATCTGATAATAATAAAAACAAGTATATTACATGATGGTAAATCATTTCTTTAATCAAAAGTAAAGACTGTACACAAATAATCTGCTAAAAAGGTTTAACCATTTGCATGAAAATAAGTTCTGTCAGAACCACAACTTTATTAATAAAGAGGTAGGTCTCACAAAGACCCCGTTTAATTTTTCCTTCTTCAAACAACCACACGTTATCAAATGTTGTTTGCCATTAAAGCACTTCATCAAAAATAGCTAAATGACTTGAATATTCAGGATGCGCACAGACGAGGGCACTTATGGTTATATCAGCTAGCAAAATATATACTCAATCCTGTATGTAAGTCAGAGCATTAAAATCCTCCCAACACCTACTTGTACAACATTTTTGTACCCGTGCATACATGCTAGTCACTAATGGTATATAAAAATGCACACACATATTACATTTGATGCCACCACTCATATTGTACAGTCTGGTTATGGCTATAAAGCTTAATGCTACCATATGAAAAAACATCTTTTGTGCATAGTAACACGATACCCCACTTATCTTTAAGGAAGTTCACAGCCCATCCCATAGAAATAACATACTTGGTACCAGTGTTCGTTTACAGGGGTCACACAGGTCAACTGAACAAGCACGCTGAGTTTAAAGGCCAGAAGGTCAGAGTGCAGGCAAAAGCCAGTCAACCTATGACTTCATCACCACAGCAACCTGATTCTTCCTAATCAGGCAACAGGAGAACCTGCATTTTAAAGAAATAAATAACACTTGTTTTGAGAAAGACAAATCGTGTACGGGAAGTCCAGTCTCAGATATTCTGACAGAAAAAAAAGCTAATATGGACCAAAAGAAGAAAAACAGGTTAAATACTGGAGCTGCAACTGCTGTGGAACAAAATTGTCCTTCTTCATACAACAAGAAGATCCAGAGAGAAAGTCAACTTAGATGTGTCAAATTCTTTGTGTATTATTACAATGCTATAAAATGGCTTATGTGCCACTACTGATTACCTTTAGACTGGCTTTAATGTAGCGGGCATTGTCTTGGTCCCCTCATTTAAAGGAGCAACTGTTCCTACGGGTTCTGGTTTGCTGAAGAAATAGGCCTGAAAAACAAACAAAATACAAAAGGAGAGAACTAAGCTAAGAGTCAATTGCATGATAAAGAGCTACTACTATTCAGTCAGGAGCTGAGGCTGGAGTGTGAGCAAATGGTCAGTGTTACATGAAAGATACATCTCTGAAATCCATTCTTCTCGGTCAGCCTCCAGACACGGCTTTAGTTAGTAGACTAATTACATACATGTAGGAAGACACACGATACTGACTAATTTTAGAATGGCTTGCGCTAACAGCTAATTCTCACACGTGTTAGTGAATGCGGTCAAAGTTTCAGATTAAATGTCTCCCAATAGGGAGTTAACTTGAGACTATCGAATGGAGTCTTTTCCTAGAAACAAGCAGGGATATACAGGCACGAAATCTCCCTTTGGTTTAGTGCCTGTGATTGATGGAGGTAAGTTGGGCCTCGCTACTGCAATCAGGAAGAATAAATGAGTGAGCAATCATTGTTATCTGCATCAAGATGGACAGGAGGCTTACATCATCAAGATTGGGTCAGATGTAGTCTGCCAAAGCTGGACAATGAATGTTGTATCTTATTTCCTCTAACAGATTTATTTTCCTTTTGTCTATTCACCTTGTAAATAATCCAGCCACAAAAGTTACGTAAAAGCAGCATCACAGCTGTTGCATAGTTACCTTACAACCAACAGCGAGCAGGGAATTCAGCACCAGTATAGCTGCCATGATGGCTATAATAACTTTGGGATGGTCATCTTTGACTGCAGGCCAGAACGTCAACACCAGAACTGAGCCAGAAAGGCAAAGGGCCACCACGATGGAGCACCACCTCAGCCATTCGTAAGGAAGTATCCACACCACCTTACAAAGCAGCAAAAATATGCATTTCATTCTACATGTAAATACATGGGATCATATTCCTAATGTTATTCAGATTCAGATTCAAGATTCAGGTCTTACCACTGCAGGGATGTAAATCGATAGGGAATATCCATACACACAGACAACTTCCATAAAAGAGTATGACACCAAGTTCATTATCTTGTTGTTTCTCCATAGCAGAAACCCCCAGAGGGCAAGGGGCACCAAAAATGCATAGCTGAAGATCGCTGTCGCAGCAATGGTCACTGGAAAACACAGCAAATTAAAAATGTTTTTTTACAAGAACTTTTTTCAAAGAAATCAGAAACTGACAGAGTAGCAGCACTTACCTTTTGGAAACTCTGGGGTATATTTATAGCCTGATTTGCCTAATGAAGTCAGAAACTTAGACAGATTTCCACTGATGGCAATGGCAAACACAAGAGTGGTGCAAATCCAGAATGGCCCTGAAAACACCAATACAAAAGCATTAGAATTCAGGTTTGTGATTTTATCAGATTCTTTAAGAGGTTCACTACAGTGCAGAGCCCCAACTGGATATTCTTGTTGGACACACCAAAGGTTTAGTGGCAGCCTCTCATGAAGGCAGAAATGTTCATTTCTTACCATAAAGATCAGGGTTTCTACGAAGGTAAATGTGAATAAAGTTCTTTCCAGGCCATGGCAGCATTGATCCAATGACTCTTTCCTTCACCTGAAAAATAAATAGGTAACCATTACATATGCAATCCAAATAAAGCTACACCCATTTGCATTAACTGATAGTGTTAAAAGGTTGTGTCATACGTGATGGGTCTCAATGTCAAAAAATCTTTGGTAGTACTCGAACGTCCAGAAAGGGGTGCTTTTCTTTTGCCCAGAGAGAAGCTTCATTTAAAAACATAGGAAAAGAAAATGAACCAAAAGCACGTTTTATTCAACATAAAGAACAATCATTCCCAGTAAATGCATTTGTTTTCCTCTGACCTCTGTTTTGTCATCACTGTCAAGATGCTCCTCATCAGGACTCACACCGGGGGCTTGTCTCGGCTTCTCATCTTCTATGCTAATGGTGACTGCATCTCTGTCCGCCTCCAACAAACTGCCCGCTTCTTCAAATTCTGATTTCATGGCAAAGGAAGTGAAAGTGTTGCTACCAGTGTCTTAACTTACAGCTCAGTGACAGTTCAGATGCAGGTAAACAGACACTAGTAAACTTCATCAAAATACCAAGGAAGCAGTCTCATACAGTTTGTGAGAGGCTCACCTTGAAACTCAAAGGGATCTTTTGTCGACGCCATTTGATCAACGCGGATTTACTGTCAGTGTCCGTCAACGTGGCTCAAAGGCAACACCTCAATCTGCAAAGGAAAAAAGCTTTTCAGTCGTTCAAGTTGGCTATTTTTTTCATTTGTTTAAAGTGTTACAAAATATTAACAGTACAGAAACAGCTACACACCACAAGTCACTGAGTTAACATTGGCTAAGCTATTTTACAAACTTCAATTTGACAACTCACCAACCTTCGCTAGCGACAACTATTTTAGCTTTAGCTAACCTCCACCAGTGTGTTTGGCAAATAAACCTGGCTGCCGTAAGTATGTTAAATCTGCTTTTCTGTCACGAGATCAAGCCTTCCAAACTGTCTCATGAATTTAAAATCATTTCATTTCTCTCGGTTAGCTTAGCGTTAACCGGAGCAGGACATCCTGGCAATGTAAACAAGACCTTTTCCTTTCACTAAATCTTTTCAAAGTAAGTGTTTAAAGTTTAAGATTTTAACATATAACTGAAATTGTTACAGTAAGGTAATTATTGTTGATGTACAACTGTATTCACTTAACATAACGTCTGTTTACGACGCCTTTTAGTCTCTTTGGATCACGGCAAAAGCATATATTAGTAGTCGGTCTTTTATTTTGAAGGAATCAAGGTACCCACCGACTGTGCAGGCTAAAGACAGGAACTCGAAAAGCTCAAAACACGCAAGTAGCGAAGAAGCTGGAACAAAATGTGGAATACGGTGAATCTAGATCAGAGACAAAAGTGATTTGTGCTTTACAATTACGTGTTGACACGGTTTTAGCTAAGTTATCGCTCCCACTCCTTAGCTAGCTAATGAGCTGCTCCGAGGTCCAGCTTCAGGTGTTTAGCGGATGTTCGTGAGTTGAGACTTTTGTCCTGCTCACGAGGGGGGAAAATGAGCTTCAGCGTGGCCAACGAGGCCATCTATGTCCGAGAACGAGGCAAACTTCGACGGGTCAATGACATCGTGCTGGCACAGCCCAAGCTGCTGTCGTCATGCAGGAGGACAGACGCGTTTGTGCTGAGAAAGGAGCACTTCATATTCACTTACAACGCAGAGGGGAGTCTGAGGTACACGTCCAAATCCCTCTTTGACATCACGCTGCTGTTCGTGGCTGACAACATTCACCACGTGGACTCTCTGGTTGGCTTCCCGGAGCAAATAGGAGACCGACTCTTCGCAGCAGTGGAGGAGAGTCGTGTATTTTTAAACGCAGATATTTCTCCCAAAGCCCTGCAGCTATTCAGTGATGCGTACGGGCAGATGGTGCTGGGGTCGCTCTGTCTACGGAACAGGTACGGGACGTTCCCATGACATCCGCCGGCCTCTTCACACCAGCAGCACTCATCGCTTCTCGTCATTTCTGCAGGTTCCCACTTTTGCACGAGAGGATCAGTGAAATAAAGACATTCCACAGTTTGAAGAGTCTGGATCTGTTCGGCTGCAGACTGGGTGACGATCACGTCATATTCCAGCATCTCACCTCCAGCTCCCTGGCAAGGTAGCGCCTGGCCTCTCTGTGCCGAAGGTGATGCAGATTATTTGGAACCGCGTTGTTCTGACCGTTCTGCCTTTTCCCCCCACAGCAGCCTCATTCAGCTCTTCATCGGAGGCAACAGCCTGTCAGACGCCGGCTTACAGAGGTTGACGGCGCCTCTCCGGGTGATGAGAAAGGGCCTGGACAGTCTACAGATCCTTGACGTTTCATGTACCGCAGCATCACTGCTTCATAGCAACATTTCCACTAACGCACACATCCAGGTTTGAGACGCTAATTAGTTTGTTTTTTCCCAAACAGACAACCCCATCTCAGAGGGGGCGCTCAGATACCTCAATTGCCTGCC
This sequence comes from Betta splendens, assembly GCF_900634795.4. Lineage (NCBI taxonomy): Eukaryota > Metazoa > Chordata > Actinopteri > Anabantiformes > Osphronemidae > Betta > Betta splendens. The sequence goes on from NC_040897.2 coordinate 13,436,476, forward strand.
CAAACTGGACAAACTCGATGTGTCGGGAACGAACTTAAAGGTACTGCAAAAAAATCTAAAACACTGTAAGATACTGTGATGCTGATATTGTCTTCCATACTTTCAGCTTGGCACAGGATTGAAGACAACCATATGGAAGCTGCTGGGTCTCAGCTACTCAGAGAACCCGCTGGACGCCTTTGATCATTCAACATGTAAAACCGAGGGCTGGGCAGAGCAGGTAAATGTTCCTAAACACTGATAAGATTCACATTCTACATGCAAAGTTTTATAGCAAGTCGTTTATTTTGAGATTTCCTGAGCATAGTGTATGTTTGCCTTACTTTTAGGTTATAGTCCAGTGGGAAACAAACAGCGCACAGATGCCTAAACAGAAGAAACTTGAGGAATCAAGAACATCTGCACTTCGCTTTTGTAAGTTTATTCTTTCTTTACATCCTAAAAAATATTACGACCCCTTAACAAAACTAGTGTTGCGTGTTTTGTTCCAAAGTTGGCAGGCAGAAGTTCGTCAGGGAAGTCCTGAATGCTGCACCGCTGGTATGTGACGACGAGGATGATGCCAACAGAGAAAGACTGCACTTCTACAAACCAGCGGTGAACAGGCGCACGCTGGATGAACAGGTTTCTGACAGGGAAAATGTCCAAGCGAAGCCTTCCTGGCATAATAGCAAAAAAAGGCAGCACCAGCCTGAAAGCTGTGGCAGTTCTCATCACAGCCCTCCAACAAAACGTTTGTCTGCGTCAGTGCTTTCTGCAGAGGATATGGACTTGTTAAACAGCTACTGAGGCCTTCACTCGTGTCGTTCCATGACCAGAACACAGCACTGATGTGTCTGTTCATCACTGGTGAACTGTACAAGGTTTTTTCTTTTCCCAGGTGGTTTTCTTGTTATATTTATATATGTCTACTGTAAATAAAGTTTTGTAGTTTGCATGTTCCCACTTTGTAGTTTGCCATTTTGTGGTTTGGAACTCTAGTGCACTCATCAGGCCACGCCAGTTAATTCAGTGAACTGGTTTTGTGCAGCTTTGATTGTAGCTTTGTCTGTCAGGATCGTGAAGCACAATAACCTGACTTCAGCAAGGTTATGACCTGATTTAGAGGCCGTGTCGTGGAACATAAAGCAGCAAAAAGGTGCTAAGACGGCTCCATAGCACTGCCGATCCAAATAGAGACCTTAACTACATTCCTATGTGGTTATATTTATTGAATAGAAGCATTTTAAAAAGTCAAAAACTTCTGTCCATTGTGTGTTTAATTTTGATCCATATTTAAAACAGACAACAGTTAAGTAGGAAAGAGCTACTGTGTGTACTGGTTTACTGTACCAGTCCCTTCTAAGCAGGACAGACCCACTGTGTGTACTGTCCCTATGCTTCATCGTACCAATGAAACAGAACAAACAATAGTCTGAAATATTTGCACAATCAATTTTAGCAAAGGTTGAGGATTTGGGAGAAACCTGTATCACTTAGAGTCACAAATAGTTAATTTTACCTTCATTTAATAAAACAAAAAGACCAGTAAAGAGCTAATGCACATGCCAGAAAAAAATCCCAAACCAGTTTGATTCGCATTGCACTAAAATATAATGCCTCAATACACCAATATACAAAAAACCCACTCCAAATGCAAATGCTTCAAAAAGGGAGACAATCAGAACACATATTAGAAATACAAGTTATTCTGCAAGTTCAGACCTGTAACAGATCTTGTGCCAGTGGATAAAAATCAACTAAAGATTATTCATAAAGGAGGATGTCACTTCTCTGCTACAGCTTTGGCTTCTAAATATCAGACTGGCCCAGGTTCACTTTGGAGGGTAGTGGCCCAGCTTCTTCATCTAGTCCTTTGGAGGTGATGATCAGGAGGGAAGATGCCGGATATGGAGTCAGTTTGTCTTTCTTAATGTATTCCATATCACCATAGATGCTCAATTTCTGAAGGAAAAAAAACATGATTGGTCATTTGTTTAAAAGGTTTTGCTATTTTAAAGTTGTACCAGGTTAATTCTTCGTGTCACTACTCTGTTCAGTGCAAAAACATACAACAAACATTAAAAACCTTGTTTGCTTTCTGTAAATTGCCAATTTTAAAAGAGTGCAGCCCAGAACTAACCTCAGCAGGTACATACTGGTCTACAGCAGTCGCCACAGTTGCACAACAGATCCAAATCAGGACCAATACAGACAGGATTAGAGTTGTGGTCAGGATCCACCCTGGCAGCCATGGGTTCCTATAAAGTGAAGAACACTTGTGAATCTTTTGCAACTTAAACAAGCCTGTCTATAGAACACATGAATGTGCGTTAACCCACCGTGAGAGACAGCTGAAGAGGTTGTAATCATCCTCATAGCTACGGTCACCGTACATATCTCTGTCCCTCTCCTGGATTAAAGTGCGCTGGTATTCTTTGTAAACCGGCCCAGGGACTGGAAAAATAGGAAAAGGAAATTTTAAACGCTCACACATAATCGGTTTAATAAGGACGGATGAGCAGCTACTATAATGTCTATTTTATCTGCATCAAAGGGCAAAAACCAACATTGTACTAGTCTTTCTGTTTAGTACATCCCATTATTAGACGCTCAGCCTCATCACCACATTGTTCCTATGAAGGATGCAACCCGTCTAATTTATACCAGGTAACACAGAGAACTCCCTTTTATTGAGGTCTAACCATACTAATAAATACACATTCACCAGGGTTCTGTGAGTTAAGTGAATTATGTTTATATGAAAGACTTACAGTTGTTTTGAGGCTCCTCTTTAATTTCCTTTTCCATTCCAAACTGTGAGAAAAACTTGATTTGTGGTTCAGTCTGCAAAACAGAAGTCAGAACTAGAGTAGAACAGAACATACTGTTCTTCGCATATAGAATCCAAAATTAGATAAAAATAATAAAAGTAAACTCAGTACTATACCTGGAAAATGACAACTTTGCCATCATCAGCCTGGAGGTAGAATGTCCATGTGGAAGTGACAAAGCTGTGAGCTTGACTCATTACATCATCCCAAAATCCTCTGACCAGGGTCAGGGGGTAAAGCAGGTGAATCCTGGGCATCATCGCCTCCAACTAAAGAAATTATTTAAATTAGTTATACTTAATTTGTGCCTATAAGTAAAATGTTACATTATCTCTTTATGATATATATACACTGTATGTAGTGGCATTAGGCTGGATGCAATTACCAGACAGCACAGTTTCTAACTTCCTGTGCCCATACTGTTCTCTACTGACACAACCCCTGAATGAATATTACATACATACCTGCTCATGCCGCTGCTCAGCAAATGGCAGCTGGTTCTGACAGCCCAGGTTGCATGCAAACTGCTCATCTGAATGGGTGTAGGCTTCATGACAGGCTGCGGAAGTTTAAAGGTGGAGGAAGGTGACAGATGGTAGCAGGATTATAACAACAGGACAAAGGAGTGTTTGGACCATGCCCCTTTGTTGTGGAAGATGACTCGTAAACATAGGGCTGATTATATGCGACAACTACAACTGTGCCACAAGTTATGGCAGTAACCAGCTGTGACAGAGGCCTGAACAAGGCGCTACATTAAACAGGTCAGACACTCACTCGATTCACAATCGGTTTTAGTCTGGTTCAGATCGTCGCTGTCTCGAACGAACTGACAAATGGAGAAGAGACGGCATCCTCTCTGACAGGCGTAGAGCTCCTCCTCCTGCAAAACAACCAACAGAACCAGTTGAATGTCTCGACTACAACAGACCCGCGAAGGATGACGCCATATCACCATGTATATAAGTCAGAAGCGACATTTTATAAAAATCAAGGCGCAGTGCTGTGCTGAGCTACCAAACGTTGGTTACGTTAGCTAAGCTAAGCTGGATGTTGACGCTAGCAGAAATTACTTTACTCAACGCGACGAGAACTCACCCGTGGATACGTGTGCAAACTGTATGTCATTTCACACGACTTATGACAAGATGCGGTGTTTCCCAGGACGCTACCGAACACATTGGTGGACGCCGATGTGCACGCCAGCAGCGCGAACAATTCTAGAATAAAGACAAAGCAGGAAAGAGTGCCCATTTTGTCTGCGAACACCTAAACAAACAACACTACTCTAGTCTTCCTTCCCCGTTGCTTTATGTTGTCGCGAGAGTTTGAATCGCACGAGACCGTCCATAAGCGTTTGGTGTGTTATGGCTTCCCCGTAAAGTATGAAACTGTTGTAAACTGTTGTGCTCGGAAATCATTCACACACATTATATATCATTTTTTAATTTGCTTGTGTTTTTGTTTTGTTTTTAATATATATTTATATATATATTCCATAGTACAAAGTACAATGGAATGAAGACAGACTAATTATACCAATATAATAAACAAAGGTTGAAAAGGCACACATAACTAACACAAATGAATGTATTTTAATGTAAATACAACTTTTTAAATCTTCTACCTTTTTATATTTAAAATTTTACTATTTTATTATTTTGTAGTTACGCACTTACTGTATACCTTATACGAGACTCATGTAGTTTCCGATTCCGATTTGAAGGCAACATTAATATAGCTGTGACGCTACTAGTAGCTTTCTAGCATTTAAAACTGTATGTAAACAAACAGGTAATTTGTCACAGCTTCAGCCATAAAGGCACATTTAAACACGCATCGGGTATGGGCTGATTTTTTGATCCACTTCAGCAGTGCATTTGACAAATTGATTTTTAACCGGGTCTAAATTTTAGGTCATTTTAAATAAAGCTAAACGCTAATAACAGTTAGCAGTTAGCTAGCACCTTACTGTTATCTAGGAACTGCTTTATTGCTATTTTTACAATATGGACAAGTTTGTAGTGCGACTCCCAAAAGGGGAAACACCAAAAAAGTCGAAAGCCAATGAGAAGGTTTACAAGCAAACTACACTAGAGTCTTTAAAGGTAAGATAACAGTGCTATGCGTGAATGAATCAGGGAAAGTTAATGCTACTGAGACACATGGTTGGTTTCTAATTAATCTGTCTTACAGAGGGTCGTTGTGATTGAGGACATCATGCGCTACAAGTCTATGTTGGAACTGCCAGAACAGAGCAAGGACAACCTGCTAAACGCTCTGACAGAGCTGAGCAAGAAGATCCCATCCAGGGAGGTTCTCAAATCCACAAAAGTTGGTAGGGACAAAGTCTAGCTTTCTGTGTGGCTTCTCATGTGGTGGGGTTTAATACCTGGCACAAGGCAATATTTGTATGAACACATCAGCATAAGAGTGTATTATAGCATTATATTACACGTTTTCAGGCTGTGGCACAGATTGCTTATAGTGCCAAAGTGCAAACAGCTGTCAAAGATATGTTTACCTCAATCATATTAGGCCCTTTGTCAAATTCACATAGTTTAACTTACTTCAATACATAACAAAAGTCTCTCTCTTCCAAGGTTTCACTGTAAACAAAATGCGAAAGCATCAGGATCCTGAGGTGAGTTCAATGGCAGCAAAGGTTTACACTGACTGGAGGACATTCATTGAGGAGAATTCTAATAAGCCATCTATTGAAGTGCGCTCTGACAAGCAATCTGAAGGACTGCGGAGCAATGCTAGAAGACTAATGTCTGAAGCCTTGGAGGTCAAGGTGAGAAAGATCCTCTCAGTGAGGAAATGTTTGTGTTACAATTACTTAGTTCTGTACTTCAGAAAAATTACACTCAATGTTGATAATTTAGTAACACACTGCAGAAATGTTTTTATTTTATTGTGTGTTACACATTAAAAAAAATATTTTACATACGAATGTTTTAGTATTTTAATAGTGCGACTGAGTTAATGACTAACAAAAATATTCTATTTTCTATTATATATTTTTATTCTATTATATATTTTAATATACTGCATTTTTTGTATTTTATGATGTAAACTACAGGAGGATTCTGGCCTTATAGACAACATAGAGAGAGAAGTCTTTCACCAGAGCTCCCGGTTAGTCAGCAGCTCGTACAGAAGGACTGTTAGGGCACTGGTTTTTGCCTTTAAACACCATCCGGAGATCAAAACTCAGGTAAAGGACAACTTAACAACAGTCAACCAGCTGGTTTCTAAATACAAGAAATAATTTATGATAACAAGGCTGGACTTCAGATCATAAACACTTCATAAAGGCCTCTGCTTGTTTAACATGTTGTTTTTATTTTTGGTTAGACATATAAAATACTTTTACATTTTGTGGCACACTGTTTTTTTTACTGCTTGTAGCTTATTGTCAAGAAGATGAAACTTTATTGTTGGTTGTGATGAAATTGCCATTGTTTGTACTGAAATAATGGAGTCTTTGTTGACCGGTGTTTTGTTTAATACTGTCGGTAAACATAGAAAGTCAATAAAATATGACAAATTAATTTAAGCCCTTTCCTTGTTTGACAGTTCAATGTGCACAATATAAATGACTAAAGCAGCACAAGCCAAACAATAGCTATTACCATCAGAATTACAGCCAGAACACAGATGCTAATGAAGACAATATCACTAAAGTCATGAGACTCAGCTTTCTTCTCTCCTGCATCGATGTTACTATCAGTGTCAGATTGTTGGGCCTGCTCCTCAAGACGCCGCTCCTCTGCTGAAATAATGGACACCGATGCAATCTTCCTCAGGGCATCACACTGCACCTTATATTCTTGTACATTATGCTGCTTCCCATCAGAAAAATCAATGTAGAGTTTATTTACCAGCATGGTGATGTTGCGATGTTTCTGTAAAGCAATATGACTTAGTGTTACACTCAAGTTAAACAGGCTGTTTCTATGAGACATTTTCTTTGATGGTGTGTTTAACAGCTAAGGTATAGTAAATCCTTGCCTATTATAGTGTGCCAGGATGAGAATGCGGGTAGTCACCTGGCTTGCTGTACCACAGTTGACAAACTGAGCCAGTATCTTATACGAGGTGGCCGTTAACTGCGCTGCACAGGTTGGATTTCCCAGGTAGATACTCTCTCGGTCCAGCTGAGGTAAAGACTGCTGAGGTATCAAAATGGTGAACTCTGATCTTGTGCAGCTAACATTTACAGGCACCACTTGAATTGCAGGGAGAAAAAGAAGCGCATGAATCAAACCTAAGTCCACTGAAGTCACAAATTACAACACAAGGCTGTGTGACAAATAAATGCATGGATTCTAAATTTGTATGTCATCCCAATATAATCAACTTTTACCTCCAAGATACGAGGCGGTGAACCCTCTGTGAGCTTCATTTCTGTCTGTGTTGAGCACCACTAGCAGCTTGTTTCCCTTTGAGATGAGGGAGGAAGGCTGCTCCCTGCCACACCAGCGTCCCAGAAGCGCGTCTGTGTGGCTGTCTCCGTCGTAAACAGCAACGGAATCATAGTCACACTCGTCTGACAGGCTGTTACGATCCTCTAAGTCCATGATGGGGAAGAAGAGTTTGATGCGGTACCCAGCTGCTAGAGTGATGCTCCAGTGACAGTTGATGTTGTTGGGATAGATGTTGGGGAAATGGGGGCTGCTGAAGTTGCCACTTACATCTGATAGAACCTGCTGACATTCACCTGTGAAAGTACAGTTGCTCCGTGAGGTTAATCATCTTATATTAGCTTATTAAAATCTGTGCAGTTTGGTATTTGAACTGACTTGGATGGAAAGATCAATGTAATGATTGTGGGAGTCTTATTGATCTTCTCATCTAACTTTCCGCAGAGCAAATATGTGGATTTGCCAAAATGTCAAGCTGGTCTTTTGGCTTTATTTCTCCTGATGAAGTGATGAAATGATTTTCAGAAGGGAAACTTATTTGTGTGTTTCCACTGATATGTGTAACGTCGGTGTGTGCATCATTTGGCTCATGCATTTTTATCTGCACTGCTGATTCTCTTATCCAGTATGTGACGAGGTCAAAAGGTGACGGTGAGCAGCTGTCAAAAAGTTATTTTGCAGAGTTTCTATTGGATTCAAGTCTGAGCTTTATCTTGACAACTGAAGGACTTTTACGGTAAGAATAGGGTGAGACGGGTGACGAGGTCCTCTCTGCCCAGTTTCTGTCAGTGATGGAGCTTTGCATTCTAGCAGAAGTGTTCAATTTTCAAGACAGGATCCTGTGTGATTTGCTGTGGGTCATTCATCTGCCTTGATTAAGATTCCCAGTATGATGTCATTTGCTCTTTCTCTTCAACACATGAACATTACCCTAATTATACCTCCCAATTATTTATTCAATGTTAAAGCTATTTGTACATAACTCCAAATATTTCATTGCAGAGCTTCTGTTCTAAGAGTCGAGGACGTGTGCTTGTTGGGAATAAAGGTGATGCTGAGTAATATTGTAGTGTCACATATTTAATTACACAATTACACAGGCTCAAACAAGTATAGATGCTGAATGAAGCCAGCTACTGAAAGCACTTTAAATGATTCCATTTATAGAACAAACCTCTTACCTGAGTAGTAGTAGGCCTTGAACCCTCGTCCCCCGATGTTGAAGTCTGATTTAAAAACCACGGAGAGCTGGTTGGAGGTGGTGACGACGGAGGGGGGGTTGTCCGTGCCGCAGTATTTGCCCAGGTGGCGGTGGCTGACTGTTGGCCCATCAAACAAGGCGACAAAGTCAAAGTTGCACTCTTCATTGTTCTCCAGCTGAAAATCCAGGAAGACCAAGGTGACCACGGTGCTGTTGGACACATGGATGGACCAGGAGCAGTCGGCGTTGTTGCTGTACTCCTGAGGGTAGCCCGGACTGGTGATCACACCGGACAGGCCAGTTAGGAAGCCACCACACATGTCTGGAGAGGACAGCAGCCACAGGACTGCACGTTATTATACAGTATGAGAAAGTTCTGTTTGAGCTAAGTGCTGACTTAAGGTTTTGTGACGTGGCCAGAGACAGTCAACTAAAGTTGGGGACACTTAGCCACTGTCACACTGCATCAGATACACCAGGTTACCTTTTCTGTAGCCAACGCTGAAGCCCCTGTGGGCCACATGGCGGTCTGAATGAAAGATAATGGACATGACATTCCAGGACGAGGTGAACTGAGGTGGAGCGATGTCACCGCAAAATGTCCCAAGGAGGTTTCCCTCATCCTCCGATATGCCATTGTAGATTCTGATGTAGTCATAAGCACAGCTGGTGTGGTACTCCAGCTCGAAGTGGTGAAAGGTCAGGAGGACGGAGGAGCCCTCTGCCACCACAATGAGCCAGGAGCAGTCCAGGTTGTAGGGATATGGGCCTGGGAAGTTGGGGCTGGAGATGTTCCCAGACGGAGCAGAATGGATCCCTCCACATTTGACATCTGAAAATGGAAAGAAACAAAGGACTTCTCAAAGTGCATTACAAGCTGACAATGAAGAACTGACAGCCCGCTTTAGCTGTACATACCGCACCTGCAAGACGAAGCAGTCCCATAAAAATCAAGCTTTGTTCCGTCAAGATAACAAATAGCAACTCACCTTTTTTAGAATCCGCCTTGTCAACAGCCAGTAGTAAATTAATCAATAGAGCCACCCAGGGACTCATGGTGTTATTGTTGATTCGGCTCAGCTTCAGTACCAGCACAGACAGCCGGTGTCAGAGCATGCAGCCTTGAAACATCGGCCGCGCTGCTGTAGAGGTAATGGGACTTTGAAAAATTTATCCACCCTGAATGAGGAAGCTGATACCCACCCAGGCCACGCTTTGCCCTCTTCACTAAATTTTAATGACTGATATCCAATAAGCATGAGTAGGGTTGTCAGGACACTGTTTGGAGGGGCGCTATACATATTTAATGACGGTCACACACACACAAACACACACACACACACACACTGGATACAGCAGCTGCAGGTGGAGCTGATAAAAGAACCAGGGGGGAAGAACTGAAGATGATCACATTTGTCACTGTTATTAATGGTTTCATTAGAGTGATTAGAGGAAGAGAAGATGCTAGGACTGTTGATGTCGTGGAGCCGGGGGCAGAACCGTCTAGTGACACAAAGGCACCAACATGTTACCACTGGATGCTGTGCATTAGTGATGCTGTCGGATGATAATCTTAAAAGAAATATAGTTCCATAAAGCAAGTGGTTTCTATTCCAGCACTGGCTCCTCTGCTCTTTAATCTAAGAGAGAACTTTTTATGATTTATTCCCTTTGTCAGTGTTTACTAATTAAACATATGCAGGGGGAGACACTGCATTATGATTCCTAAGCAAGGTCACCTCTCCCAAAAAATCCAAGCTTTTTAATGCAAATTTTGTTTACACTCTAGGTTCTGTTTCCGAGGAAATAATGCAATGACTCTCAGCCATAGAGATTTTGATGTGTTTGCCAAACGCCAATCATTTCCCATGACTCATTCCTCCTGGCTTGGAAGTCTTATTACTGAATGGTGCAGACACATGTACACAGCAATAATCCTGACTCAGTGGAGTGTATGACAGACAGGGATATAAAGTACTCTTCGTAAAACCCTATTCTGCAGAGAAGTGTTTGCTATTGCAGCAGCGCTTTGAGAGCGAGCGCCTAATGGCTCCACGAGCCGAGCCGGGCCCTCGGAGACCTGCTAGATGGTGCTGTTGGCCCGCGAAAGCGCACTGCAAGTCGCCACTGGCTGCTGAAAAGTCAAGCTGAGCTCTAAGCTGAAATAAATAAGAATGTGATTAAAATCAGTCAAGTGTTTTTCACACAGCGGTTCCTGGAACTGAAATGAACTGCCTTGCCTTTGAATTTTAATTCTGTCCTCTCTGAAAGCTCGTCATTGTTCAAGGATGTGGATACTGGGCAGGGCCGAAATGTGTTTTAGAAAGATATTGTTTGTTTAGAGCAATTTAATCACCTATTAGAAAGTAAATACTAAAAAAGAAATACAAATACTACTGATAAATTCATCAGCAAAGAGAAACAAGCCGCATGCTTTGACCTGGTGTCCCTTTGGGGCTTAATGAAATGATTTGGGGCCAACACTACATAAATTAAGCATTGTGGTAAATTTAGCAAAACAAAAAAGGCATTTATGAAATAAAACAGAGGTGGAAGGGATTTAGCTGCTTGGCAGGTGAGAGGAGTGTCTAAATACGTGTTTGTGTGTTGTGTGCGGGGGCACTTGACAGCTATGGCATCTGGCATCTTGTGATTAAAATAGGACGAAGGCAAACGATGCGAGTGCTGATATTTGTGGACATTTGGGAAAAATGTGAATAGAAGTAATCTGCCTGCAACACATCAAAACAGATTATGTTAGATTCCGCTATGGGTGTATAGGGACTGCTGGTGAGGCTGCGCTCCGTGATGAATTCTCTCTGAAAGAAAGAAATGAGATGAATATATAAGCATATGTGTCACAGGACAATAAAAAGTGGATGCGTCACACAGCGCCTGCAGGTCGGCGGAACATCTCCCAGCTATTTCCAAGTGCATCCAGAGCTATATGTCGTTAGGTCAGCATGATTTGTCTTTATTTAATGCATGGTGAGTTTCTGCAGAGAAGGCTTAAGGATAACCATGAATATAGTTATGCAGTGTATAGTTCTGATGCACGCATTCAGGACTGCGATTCATTCATGTTTTTTTCATTTGTTTTGAGCAGATAAATCTTTTGATGGGATTCCTTAGCTGCAGTTAGCATTAAAATGAGCTGATGTAGCAGTAGTGACGTTTGGCGCAGTGGTGGAGCAGCCAAACCCAATGAGTTCACAGTAAACATTGCTACAACCTTGTACCTTGTATTCCCAGCTGGTCCTCGCTCAAAGCCACAACACTTCTTTCTCCTCCCTCACAGTGATTTTGTTAACATTTCTCTAAGCCACTTTGTTACATTTCCACCTTCTTTCTGGACCAAGGACAACATTGATATGTCATTGCGCTGCCAATTCAGAGAGCTCGCATATTGGATTATTGACCATAATGAGCTAAGCCCGGCTCTGTAGTTATGAGGGACAATGAAATCCATTATTCAGGTTAAGGAACAGAAAGGAGAAAAGATCAGTGTGCGGCTGTGACGACTTCTGCTACCTTCACTCTGCTTCATAACACATTTACGTGCGTGTTATTAGCTGTTTTACTTTCACACAAAGGCCGTCAAACTGAACCAAAGGACAAATAAAGCCAGAGGTCTTTAATCAGTTAGTTATGTTAATTTAACTTTGCACACAATACTTAATTGATTTTTCTGTTATTATTATTATTAGAGCCATGGTATTTATTGTATCAGTAATTAGTTGCCACAGGTGCAGTGTGATTACTATTATTATCATCACCGACGTCACCTGTGATTTTCCTGCTGTGTCATGTGTGAAGACCTGTCAAGAAAATAGGTTTATTCAATTCAGAAATTAGGTTTCTTGTTTCGCCTGAAGTCACTGAAGTCAACATGTTTTAAGCAGAAAGACACCTGTGATAAGGTAATAAATTTGGTTAAAGCAATTTTAGCATCTTTCGTCTCATAATTAGCATTTTTGAGAATGCTACGTAGCTAGCTAACAAGCCAACGGTTCAACTTCACTGCAACAGGTTTTGTTGGCTGTGTTGACCGTCGCTGTTTCTGACTCAAGGAGTGATTACGAGACGTTTTTCTGTGATTCTTCCTAATAAAGGTAAGTGTTTGTTGCTACTTTTGCTAGGGCGAACGTCTAATGTTGATGCTACTGCTAATGTTAGCTAACCGTATACTGATCTGCTTGCTACTATCCTTTTTTTCTGCCTAAACCTTTAACCTCTTTTATTTTTTTGGAACACATTCTTTCTTTATTAGATAAACTGTCTCCCACTGACTCATTAATATTCTCTGTGTGGGTTTCCTATTGTCTGTATTTACACCAAGGCAGCTAATTGAGTACAGTATGCTGTTGTAACTATGTAAATATGACATAAAGGGATGTGAAATGCGCCAGTTCAATTTCACCTCCATAGAGAAATCACTCTTAAGTGCAGGAGACTGTGTGTTTATTAGATTATATTGCGGTTGATGTGTACACACAGCCCAAGGTCAACGTGGAGGCACCCCAAGCACCAAACAGCTCTTATCCGCCACACATGGTCATTTTAGGGCCTTTGTGCCCACATTTACTGGCTCCTGCTGGTTTACAGCGCACGCATGCAATATTAGAGGTTTTAGACGAGACCACGGGCGATTTGATTGTCTGTCTAATGAGGATGGGACCCAGTTCCTTTTAGTCTGTATTCTAAAGTCATGACCATGGCTGTAAAATCCCACAATGCTTGAAAACCTTCATATTTATGCTGCATCTTTAGATCATATCAACTTTCGAGGAAAGGAAATCAGTGGAACGAGTCCAGTCACATGTTCACTGGTATCTTCTGGAACTGTTCCTTGCACGTGTTTGATTGATTTATGTGGCGAGTTGCTATGTGACGTTAAACCAGCCCAACGGCACTTTTCCTGCTAGAGACTAAATTAACAGTATCAATACAGTGGTGTCATTGAAGGAAATAATTGAGCTGTGTGGCTTTTTTCTGTGTAGTACAAATGCGCTGTTTTGATGGGTTTAGGTGAAGCGGTGCCATTCACTTCTAGTGGAGGCCAATACTGTACAGTATGTTGGTTTAGGCACATTCTTAATGTTATTTTAGCTTCATGGGACATTCAACGCTGGTTATTTCCTACGGGTTTGTACTGAGTAGAGCATTTGAGATGTAATGTAACACAGTGCAATTGATAGGATGGTCTGGACATAGCAGAACCTTTGTAATAAGTGGCCTTTAGCTCAGTATTTAAAGTATTTTCTGACAGAATTGATTGTATTTTGTCAGTCTCAGCTGTGAAGACCTCGGTGGGGAAGGAGATACTCTGTACTTCGACTGCCTTAAATCTATAAAAGCCTGTATTTTATACACACAATCTGTTGTAATCACAAAGCCAGACTTTCTAAACCAAAATGCAACCTTGGAATCACACATCTCTCTAAAAATAAATACTCAGGACATGTTTCTTATTTTTGCTCATGCATCAGCAATTTCACTATAAATCAGTTTAGTTTTGCTAACTGCGCAAAAAATTGTGAGAGGAACAGTTTGAAATATACTTTCATCAGTGATAAGTGGAGTGTTTCTGTATAATGATACATTTCACAGCTTTTCATAGAGCAAATGCTTAAAAGTAAAGCATCAAATAGAAAGCCCTATAAATCAATTCCAACTGAGCTGTCTAGACGGCTGTGTTGTTTTGGGCTAAAAGCGACAGCATTTTAATTAATCATTCACATAGTGATGCTGCAGTGTAAATACTCCAGATAGCAGGAACTCGGAAGGGGGGGGCTCTGGCACATAAACAGAGTACAATTATGGCCCATAGCAAGAGCACTTGATTAAGCTGTTTTAGTACCCTTTACTCACTGGGTACTAAACATCTGACTCATAATGCATCATCTATAGCACAAGATTGCGCCTCCTATGATCTTGCTTGAATATTTACATAGCAATTAAGAGAATTGAATATTGCATATTACTAGTAATTAAAAGAATAGAATGATGAAGTGGATGAGGACAGGAGTTGGTGACATAGACAGCTCAGATACTCCATGACAAATAGGAGGGCACTGAGGTGAAAATGTGTTATTACTGCGCTTACAATAGTCTTGTAATTGTTCATTTTAACATTAAGAAAGAACGACAGTATTATTCATTATTCATGTCTGCGCAAATGCCCTAAATTGACATTTATGTACAAGTGACAAAGTTTTAATTAGTGTCTATAGGAATTAGGACTGTCTTTTGTCAGGAGCCATGGAGGGGAGGTGGTGGTATGTCGTAAGGTTAGAGTTGCTGCATGGCTCAGCAGATGTTACGTTTCCTACCGACACTCACTGTTTGTTTTCTGAAACTATCAGCAATCCATCCATCCAACATCCAGCCTATCTAATCACGTTTTCTTCCCTAGCGCCGACCCTTTTGACCTCTGTGGCCCTTCTGCTTTTCAATCTGCTCTTTGCTTTTAGACAGATGGTGTAATGTACAACTCATTTCCTGAGCTGTAGGAGGCACCAGCTGTATGTACACACAGAGGACATGCAGAATACCCGCAATGTGCGTCTCATTAAACATTCACACGAGTTGAAAATGTTTCTTTATACTGCAATATAGAAACTAATTTCATCAAGGCTTGTATTCGACAGAGGCGTGTGGTGTTCCATCTGAACAGTTATATCATTATTACCAAACGCTGCTGTAATCTGAGGAAACAAGGACGTAAAATCACAGCATAACCTAATTATATTGTGACATTTTGATTCTGAGTATTAGACATGACTTTGTTCAAAAACTACAGCGTAACCTGTGTTACGTGTTATAATACTGCATGAAGAGCTGAGCCCTGCCCATGGTCCCAGAGAGGAGAGCCTGTCATGTAAATGCTGGAACTGTAGGACTATTTTGAGATGCTCTAATGTGCTAATGATGTGCATCCTAGTGAGTCACTGTGGTGCACCTAAACAATTTTTTACATTAATGCACGGCCATTTTTAGTCGCATATGAGTGAAATGCCTCCAGACTGTTTGCCTGGAATGAGTGTACCAGGAAGCGATTAATTAGAAATGTCAAAGATTGCCTGATTAATCGTGGTCGACCACTAGTTCTTAGCAAAACAAAATACCAATTAAATTAGATTAGATTTAGTTTTATTGCCATTATGCATGTACAAGTACGGGGCATTTGACCAGAAGTGCAATAGGCAGCGAGTGCAGGATATACAATGTCTACAATTCAAACTACTCTTAAGGAATAGTCCACCTTGCATGAATAAACAGGAGATAATAATCCTCTTATCGAGAACCAATAAAGATTCCTCCCTCGGGTCATTTAAAAATGATGTCTACCAGTATATTAATAGTTCTGGGGACATCAGCAGTGATGGAGACAGAAGGTTAACAACCACTGGCCAGTTACACTCCAGGGATGCAGAATGACCAATTACTGTGATTAATAGCGCTCTAATTAAATAGTCTCCCTCCTAAACAATAGCGGTAATATTTCTGTGTAATAAAAGAGTAAGCAGATATTGCTTGATTTTCTCACTTTTTATGACTCCTATGTTGTCCATATCCGTGAACCTCAGTGTTGTGGGTGGATCGTCAGTGCCTCTCATAAGACATTATCATTACTTGAATGCAGGCTGATGTGAGTGTCTGTGTATTTCTGTGTGCATGGGGTTGTTTGTGCTGTGTTCCCTCATCTATCAGTAGACTGCCCTTCTCTGATGGCCACTGAGGCTCCATTAGTACCCACCGCCCTGATTGATGTTGCACAGTACTGTGTTGGAAGGGTAGGATTGTTGTTCTGAACCAGCAACATGCCTATTACAACACCTTTTTTCTGCGGGAAAGGGAAATTGCTATGCTGATGTTGTGAGGCTCAGATTTGCATTGATGGTGAGCTCAGCAAATGTCAAAAATTATTTGCTTTTCAGGAATTTGTTGGCAAATGCACCGTGTATATGAGTAGGAATAATGTTTTTGAAAATGAGGCAGTTTTGATAATGGGGTGTTTCCTGAATTAATTTAAAGACTGGGCTCTTTCATGTGGAACACTCCTGGACCCTGACTGACAGACTGTACAAGCTCTGCTGATTCAGATGATTCAGAACTGCTAAGTGGTTACATTTGAGCTGGTGTCAGTTCAAAAGCTGCAAAATCCCATTTTACTGGAAGGACTTGAGTTGTTTTGGGAGCTGTGACAACCAAGGTCGGGATCGCTCATGATTTATCTTCCTGGCTATCTAAAGCAACGAAAGTGGAAGGACTGTTTTTTTTTTGTTTGTCTTAAATCAAATGGAAGCCACTGGTCTGGAAGCCTGCTGATAAAAATGTTAACTTTTGTCAAAAGTCCTTGATCATTTGAACATACATTTGTTTGTACATGAAATTAGACACTGGCGTGGTTTCCCCTTTTTTCTCACTGCTCTCTGCAGGTGTCTGTGTCATGAAAGTGATCCCTGGAGCTCGGTTGCTACTTTTCAACATGGCCTTTTAATTCTCCTCTGAATTAGTTAGTGGGAAGTAAAAAACACAGCGAGTACCCGGCCAGCTGCCAGGACAGCCACGCTGAGACGATGAGGGAAATCACCTGCTGATGAATCCTTGCTCTCTTTGATTTTGCATTTGGAGCAGAGATATGAAGCGTGTAGCCTGCTGCAGTGTCCAAAAGAGGCTGAACTAAATCACTCAAGGTTTGATGTACCGTAGTTTGTGCCAGCTTTGCTGGTTCCTGCCTTGGTTGCTCTTTATTGTCATTATGAAGGTCATAAGTGACTCAGATATTGAACTGAAAATGGTTATCATTTTATCTTTCACTCAGTATCTGAAGAGGATTTGCGATGGATTATTTGCATAAAGTGTAGGTTGTTGATGATGTTTAAGATGTTGTGAGATTATTCTGCTAAGAAATATGAGCGGATATGACACGCTGGAAAGACTGAGCCAGATTCAAGCTGACAGCCTTAACCAGCTGAGCTTCCCACACACAAACAATTCTTTTTCCTTTTTAAATTCATGCAGTTTTGCAGCTGCTGTGCGGTTTTTCATCTTGTTTTCTGTCAGCAGCGTATGCGTTGCTTTTACCTCATGTAGAATGACGTATGACAAAGTGCAGTGATTGCTGTGCTGCATGTTTAGTATTCCAATGCAGCACATTATTACTCCGTTTACACCCATTAACCTTTGCTGAGTTCTTCCCTTACCGTCGTCTTCGTGTGACTAAGATTAATACGCCTTTGCTCTCTTGTGATAAAATCTTTCCAGGCTCCCTCCCTGCCTACATACACCCACAGTCACCTTATTATTTTGAAAGGTTGTATGGTCACTGAGCTTAGATTATTCCATTTCCTGGTCTACATCTCCCGCTCCGTGTGTCCCTTCTTCATACAAACGTGTTTTGTCTCCAGGAATGGAATATGGAAATCTGCTTCAGCTTATGTATCGTGATAACCACTTCATCAGCTTCCCGGTAGGGCAGCTTGTGCGGATGTTCTGGGTAAGCCAATGTTTTCTCAGCTGGTCCTTTGAGGCTAAATTGTGCTTTGTGACATGGCATGAATGGGACTAGAGACTACCAACATGTACCGGGGAGTAAAAAGTGAAAATAGGGGTGTCATGACCCTCATTTATTTTTCTCAGCCCTTTCCTGCTGACAGCGTTTTCCTCTTTAGTGTATGGTTTTCTATAAATACCCAGATGATTTTATTAAGGTCTTTTATGTTCAGTTGATACTGTATGTGCTGGTCTTTAGGTTGATGTCATTCTCTGTGCTATATTTTTTGAATGGCTAATGAATCCAGTGAAAAGACTTGAATTGTTGTGGAATTAGAATAGATAACAAGATGACACATTATGAGTGCCAGACTAGCTGCACAATACTGCATTTGACTCTCATGTATTGGCTCCAAAGCCCAAAGGTTTCTACTAAGAATGACCATTTTTTAAGGTTGAATTAAATTTTAAGTTCTGGTATTTTTTTAAGGCATTGGAAAAGGAGAAAATAAGTGTTTTCGGTCACAATGAACATTCAGTATTTCAAAACATGTGTTTAAAAATAATAAGAAAATGAACATGCAACAAAACAAAATGAAAAAAGGTACACACTTAAAAACATTACCTAGAATAACACAAAATACCAAAAATAAAGCTCCTCTTCAAGAAGGGTTAACGTGTCAATAACTAAGCATGTGTGGAGGGCACGATGTGAAAACAAGAAACAAAAGGTTCATGCAAACAAAATAACAAAAGCCTTGGGGTTTGAGATGGAGCCAGGCACAGGTGGGGTTGAATACACTGGAGAACACCAGCCAAGTGCTCCCAATTATGACTTGTCCACCTCCTAGGTCTGTCCAGCTCAAACACGCAGGCAAACACACAGGCTCACAGCAGAGATCTAATAGAAGATACTGCAGTTGTTTTCCAATTTCCAGCCAAAGGCTGCAAAGTGTATGACCCTGCAGTTAAGACTGAAGCCAGAGGGGAGTGCTGCTAACTGGGAATGTGCTGACCAGTTAAGAAACTGGCCAGGACATCTCTGGCTATGAAATAGATGTAGGTAGAAAGGGAGAAGGTCGACAATGTAGGGAAGGTCGCTGCCTATCTGTACCTGGCCCTTCTATACACGCCGGAACAAGTGTAGTGGGCAGGTTTCCAGGGAAAGTTTAACCCTTTAGATCTAGATTTTTAAAGCTTAAGTTTATGTAACCTGCAACAGCTTCACACGGCTCCGCTGCATTTTAAGAAATGCCAGACCGTTAAAATAAACTATTAGTATTGAATATGCACAAATAATATTTTATATATGTCATGAGGGATTTGCATGAGTGACCCTGATTACATTTTGCGAATTGGGGTTAAATTTCTTAATGTCTTACAGACTTTAAAACAGGTTACAAATTTCAAATTGCTCTAAGGCAAAAAACTATTTTTTGATGTGTATTTTCAGGGATAAACAACAAAACACAGCTTTCTGTGACCTTTAGTTCGGTAAAACAACTTTCTTCCAAAGAGTTTTATTTTAATCTCAACAATAGTGGTGTTGCAGCATTTGTGAAAATGTCCCTAATACTGAGACCATGAGCACTTGTTTTTTTTGTTGTTTTTTTAAACCTTCACCTTCCATAACTGAAGCAATCTAACTCCTCCCCTGAGCCTGAGACCATACCATATGCCAAGGCAAATTGCTCTGTGCATTAACTGGAGTTAAAAGCGTAGCCTGACCAAATGGACCTATTTACCCACAGATTCAGTTTCAATTAGCACAGTAGAAGGACATCCATTACAGCCCACAGTCTTCAGCAGAGGCAGATTTAAAGCATGATGACAGGAAGAACAAGAGGAGGAAGGGGTTGTGTTGTCTGTTGTTACTCTAGGGAGGCCGTTCTGTTCTGCTGTTACCGACGTGCACAGTACATCTTCGTGAACTTTCCGACACATCAGCCATTTCACAATTCCTCAAAGCGCGCTGTTATTTTCAGAGCAAGGATGTGAAAGATTCAGCATGTTCACAATCCTTCTTTGCTAGAGTGCACTATTTCTGTTCCTGTGGGTACAAGTAGTGGCGCAATAAATGGAACATACACATAACACTTTAAAGGACAGATTTCTGGTTTCTCCCATTGTTTTTACTGTTTGGCCACTATTTCGAACTCACTCCTGAGACCTTGGAAAACAGTCACTTTCCTGAGAAGTGTTACATGACTAGAAATACAGGTAGGCAGTGAACAAACCTAAACGTTTGAACAAACCTCCCAATCATACTATATGTAGAAGACACAATGAAGGTTACTGTGCAATATAAAAAAAATATATAAATAATTTATAAATCATTCCTCAATTGTTTTCTCTGGTTTGTCTCGTTATATGAATGTTTGTCTTAGATGTATAGTCTCCAGCCTAGATTAAACAGACACATCTGTTGTTCAGTAGGTTGATCCGCAAGTCTCCAATGATGCTATTTTAGTATCGATGAATCATTATTGTTAAATTTAGATTTCCGCATTCACTTGTATCCAATAGCTTTGCCAGTTATTAGTTTTATCAAGAATGATGTTAAATGTTGGTCATTGACTGAGCTGCTGTATTTCCACTTTTTATAATAAAAGGTAGCTAGAAGTACACAAACAAGGTTTGACATATACTGCATCTGTAGTACTTCTATCACTTGTGCTTGTCGAGTACAAACAATTTGTCCTCTTGCTCAGGAGGTTACCTTGTTTGTATGAATAATAGGTGTGTGTATGTAAGTGTGTGTGTGGAGACCCTCTGTCTGACTGTGTGTACTCAAAGTGGGTAAATTTGTGTGTCGCTATCTGCCTTTTTGATCTGGATAGTGGCTATTAAAAGACGTGCATGCTGTGCAAATGCCCTTTCCATCATAGCGGGATCAGCTCCTGATGTCACCTGTGTCATCATGACTGACAGACAGGGAAAGGAGGGTGGTGGGGTCACCTGCTCCCCAACACAGGACCACCTGTCAGAGCCAGCAGACACTCGACCGATGATATTTAAGATCAACTTGGGGGCAGTGGACTGCAAGGGTGTACGCTTCATAAACTCAGTAGTGGAGCATTCATTAGCTCCGTTAGGACTAAACTTTTAAAGGGGAACAGTGTCATTGACCTGAATAGAGATAGTTTTTGTTGGAATAATCATTCCCAAATCATGTCCCAAAGTATGGTCTTACCTCTTGGGGCCTACTAGTCAACTTTCAGCTTACAGTTGATGACCCTTATCTGCTTTTTTGGCATGATTTAATTTGCTTTTGGTCACAAGTGGTCAAAATCCCCTAGTGTGAAATCACTTTTTTACACATTTCATATGTGTGGCATTACTACACGTGATGCCCCTTTTATAGGGGTATTTCTCAGGGATAGGTGGTCCCTCGCTGCCATAGGATGCTCAGTGAAGCAGGAAATTGGAAAGGTGGAGGACTAGATTTATAGCCCATCATTTTATTAAGTCTTGTTTGCACAGACAGAAAAATGAGTGTGTTCATTTCACGCTTAAAGTTACAAGTGTCAGCTGTATTCTCTTTCTGCTTACCTTCAAAAGGCGAGCTGACACAAGTCTGCCGTTTTCGCCATCGACCTTTTAACAGATGGGGCAAATCACAGAACATAATCTCCACTTTCTTAGTTGTTGACGTACAGTGTACCTGACCTGACGTGACCAATCAGCAGAACCTGAGAGGAAGTTGTTTTCTTACACCAGTGGAAATCAGCCTGTGATCTTGATGAATTAAGATTGTTCTAGGATTAGGGCTTCTCAGAAGTGTAAAATTACAGCGAAATACGCATTCTAGCCATTTCCCATGGTAGTAGTTTCATATTCTTTTTATACATAGCTCTATTTGACACAGCCACATAGGTTAGATGGATGTTATTGTGCACAAACCGAAATAAGCCGGCTGCCACGACCCACCAAGGGAGCTCTAGGCAAATGACCAGCTCGTCCTGCAGTGACCATGGCAGCCTCAACAGGAAGCCTGCAAACCCACACTTAAACATGAACACTGGGACTCAGCTGTTGAGGAATATGCATGTGCATCGCGAACGTTGGCGGGGAAGAGAAGCCTGTGCTTCTTAAGACAAAAGTGGGTCATGCAAGAACATCTTAAGGGACTGCTGTGAAATTCTAAAAAGTCATTTGCTGGGAATTGAATTTCTAATGACACTAAATGAAAACAGAGCTGTGAAAGTGTTCCGCTCCTGCGCGAGCCCCACTTTCCACAACTCCACAGAGACACTCAGGCGACACGGGAGGGTAGTAAACGCAGGGCTTATGGAAATGAATGGCACCAAGTGAAAATCACATTTCATTGTGCTTTATTAAACTTTATGGCTGCATGATGAGGCCCTCGGCTCTTGGATATTATGTCATTAGTTTACAGTGTTGGGGGATGGAAGTTTTAGTTCCTCATTTCAATATACAGCAAGCATTTAATTGAGAAACTTGACTACAGTAATGGCCTAAAGCAAAGTTTTTACAGAAGCTGACGTGTTCACCAAGAAAAAACCCCAACATTTCTGGACCACACTGTCGAGCGAGCAGCTTTATTGGCGCAATAGGACCCAGTTAACTGTTATTGATTAAGGGATCAGCAATAACTCTTTCCACCCTTATTCCCAGATAGATGTTAAAGAAAACCCAGACTTAGAAAGCTCTCTCATCTTCAAGCTACCTCTGCCTGTAATGGATTTGTTCTGTTAAATAATGCTTCTATTCATTTTTTTCTGATTGACTGGTTTACTGCTTGGGAGATCAAATCCAAGAACAAGTCACATCTGTCCACGAGCACAGGGGGAAGTATTTCCAAGATAACACCAAAATATAACATTTACTGTAATGTTGAACAGAACAGTGACAACGCAATCAACAAATACCTTATTGCTTCAGCAGTAGCTGTTGTGAACCTTAACGAGCAGTGTGCCATATACTTAAGAAACCAGCTGCGTCTCAAGTCTGTCTGGAGGTGCTAATAATGATCACTTGCCAGTAGAAGCATATTGATTATTGGCTTTTACCCATATCCATTACCTTGTCTAGACCGTTGTCTGTGTTTGCCTTTATCATTGTCCCTTGTTGCTCCCTCTTCATATTTTTTCTGTCCTTGTTTAGGCTTGTACCTGCCTTGTAGCACTCCACATACATATGCATGTGAAATACTCTTCACTGTTGAAAAAACAACAAAAATAAATAAATATGTGGGAGCAGAGTGGATTATCCATTACTCATTCCAACATTCGTGAACACTTGAAGAATTTCTAATTTGTTTGATTATCTTTGAAGTGACAGTCATGCATAGTAATTCTGATTTATGGTGCTTCCCTTCCTCTTCAGATATAGGCATCTCCTGGTATTGATGCGCATGTGTGTGGCTAGTGAGTCTGACGTATAAAATGGAAATGGACTGGTGTGATCTGTTGCTCTCAGTGTGTAAATGCTGTGCCATGGATGCTGCTCATTGGCCTAGTGGTGGAGAGGCTAATTATGTTCCAGATGCCAGCTGGTATCTGGAGGGTGGCTGGTTTTAGATTAACAGAGAGCACAGAGTAGAGGGAAAGCTAAAAGTACAATTTTTACAAGCTCATAATTATCCCATTCTGCAAATGGGCAGCCACTAAATCACCCTTATGTGGACACATGTTCTGAAGCTGAAATACTTGTGTTGAAACTTTTTAGGAGGAATTTTAGAATCTAGAACAAAGGACTCACTGATTCATAAAATGTAGTGTAATATGTAAAATCATTTTAGAGGGTAGTTTACATTTACTCAGAATTCCTCAGGGTTAGATATTATTTTCATAGCATTTGTAATTGGCATTGTGAGACATTTTTACATGTCCTTTTGGAACAATTCCCAAACTACAGCATCTGTGCTTGCGGTGTGATGTCAGTCAAACTATTTTGCCCTTGAATGCAGGATGAGTAAAGTACCCTTGACTGAGATTGTGCAAGCTCAGTAAGAAAGGTCTTATTTAGAATGCAGATGTCCTACAAGTGTACTGTTTTCACAGGGCTGAATCGCACTCGTGTTCCCCTGCGTGCTTCAGGCATACACGACACTGTCAGCACTGAGAATATGCCACGTATTAACCATTTTTACTGCATAATACAAAAGGTTTCTTCTGTTTTTAGGGGCTCTATGTTCAGCCCTTTTTTGTATTCTGTACTCAGTATTGTTTTGTATCTTAGTATCATTATATAGTATATAGGTATTGTGTTTGGAAGATGGCATGAGCCAAACTAGTCATATGGGTGATGACAAATGGCTCCCCTGATTCATTTGTAGTCTACCTGAGTAAGGCTGTGGTTCTCCTGTGTGGCTGCCCAGTGGCTTGTCTCAGGAGCGAGCTACACGTCATATGATGCCAGCACTGCAATGTGCACTCCTGCTTGGCACCACAGAGATAATGATTGCGACTCATGGTATTTGTAAAATAAACCATCACTTTTGCAGAATTGTTGTCTGCTTTCTGTTGTTGTTTTCTCAGATATTGTGTGCCGCCTGTGTACCAGTATTATGTTTTCCTCAACTCTGTGCTCCTTGTCTAGCTAATGACAACTCTGCCTACAGAGAAAGGGCACACGTCTCAGGTGGTCCACTATCGATCAGCTGAAGGCAGCACATATTCTATCTTTGTCTGCTGAAGAAGACGTTTGTTACAGCATGTAAAGACATTTGTGAGTTATCTAGACCACATGTTCTGCGATGTTTTACAAGACAAGGATTTAGCACTAAAATACTCCAAAGACCCAAAGACGCTGCAGCAATTTACATTTTGTAACGTGCTGAAAAGTAGGCGTGTTTATCAAATTATTTTTTTGGCCATGTTTCAAAATTAATGGAATATAGTTACACACAAAAGAAAAAATTCACATCATTCTGCTGAAGTCTTATCATAGATTGTAATAGCAACAAGATAATAATGTGCTGCTGACTCTATAATAACAATCAAGCCAAGTAGCCTTCTGTGGATGAAATGTGCCCTGTAATATAATGTGCAAATGAAATGTACAAATAATATAGCATTAGTTACATATAAAGTCACATTACTTGAGCATGTTAACTGACAGAAAAACATTGAGCGCATTTTCTACAAAGCAAACAATTATACTTAAACTTTGTGGCTTGTTTGCTTATAATTAAGGAGACCTGGTTTAATAATCTTGTCCTGTGATCTGTAATATTTTAGGCTGGCTGGAGTGTAATCGTTTACATGGTCCTGGGTGGATATACTCAGTGGTGAATGTTCCGAGGGCACGCCTGTGTTTACCATTCCAACGATATTCATCTTTAATCAGCTGGGCCACAGATGGATTAGCATGCTACATGTAGAGCTGTGTCAGGCATTTACATGCTCCACATTTGCTGGTGGAGAGGAGATGTAGGGGAGAGAAGATAAGGTCAGCAGTTAAATATTATCACTAGCCACAGGAGAGAGCTGGGGACAAGGTGGAGGCAAGCAGAGAGGTAGACGCCACGCTTAAACCGATCAGTAAACCCCATTCAGCTAAGAACAACCAGAGGGCTGTTCCTTCAGGCATCACTCCAACAAAAACTAGGACCAGCTTAAAGATATGAGACAACTTTACTCAATCCCTGCCTAATTATATCACACACCTGGGGCTGATCAGAACTTAGATCGTCTTCTTATTATGTGGTAACAGGTAACAAGTAGAAGTCTTGCAGCACAGCTGATATCTGTTTAAGCATCAGTTTGGACCGGGTCATGTTTGTTTTTCAATCAGCATGGATACCCATTCCATCTTCTGTCAAAGCCATGTTCACACTGCCATTACGGTGCAAAGCTCATAGTCTATTTCCAAAGTCTGCATCACGTTCCGTAGATCCCTCTAATAAGCACAGGTCAAATAGCCTCCATAAATCATAAAACACAGCACTTTTCCTCGGTTTCGCTGCAGCTCTGCTGTAATGGAACAAGGAGCCAAGATAAATTGTTATTACTGCTCCTATAGCAGGAACCACTGGTGGGAAGAAAAAAAAATCAATTGTATAATCACTTGTGGAGGAGAGGAGGAAAGGGCGACATTGAAGTGTTCCTCCATTTCAGGTTATTCCTCTCATGGAGGCTTAGCAATGCTCACAATCTGGGCGAGGGGCAAAACGGAGCAAAAACGGGGGGAAAATGATTCATAGTAAACACCGCTCCAGTATGAGCACCCAGCACAAAAACACAGGTATGTGACTGGCATTTACAGTTCATTTGTTTTCACAGGAAGTAATTTTCATTAGCAAAACCAATTTCCCCTCTAGTCCTGAACCTGAATAATAAACAAAAACTCTTGCAGGGAAAAAAGCCAAACAACATTTCAGCTCAAACTGTTCTGTGCAGCTTTCGCTCTAGACGTATTTTGGGATTCTCTCTTTGTTTGGGCTTCAGGTAAGAGGTGTCATAGTTTGCAGAGCGTGTCATAATCACTTGCCTTAGGAGAACCCTGCTAGAGAGCTAATCATTCCAGCTCTGCCAGCTCGTAGCAGAGGGGCACATTCCTCCTGTCGCCTCCTGTGTGACTGCTGCCTGTCAAACAAGCCACCGCTGCTTGAAACGACAAGTTTACATCAAAGCCTCCTGCAACACAGGTTCATTTTGAAGCTGCAATGAAAGATTCAGTGGTGTCTGGCTTTAATCAGAGCAGAGCAGCATTCTCTGCAAAGAGCTTGTTTCCCTGAAAACAAACCAGGCGTTTTACTGCAGTGTTGTTGCTTTTACAATTCATACATGCAGTCAGCTTATGCAGTCAGGTCCCGCAGAGCATGGCTGCAGCCTCTAGTTTGTAAGTATTGACTAGTTAGTTGCACTGCATCTGCTCTTTATTGCTAGAAAATACAACATTCTGTGTTTGCTTTCAAGCAGGGCAGTCATGATAAAGGCACGACTGGTGTGGTCTGCATGAACGTTATGTACCGTCGACATTTGTGGTCGCCAGCAAATCCCCTGACTTTAAAGCTGCGTTAAAATATGCACTTCACACTGGAAGACTTCTAACAAACATAGGACTAGGAGCCTTACAGGAGAAAGTCGATTTGATTAGCTCCCTATTCATGTTGCCCACCTGTTTAAAGTCCTGACATGTTCAGGGGAGTCCAGGGGCTTTACATTACAGGTCTTTTTTATCTGTCATCAGGTTTAATTTAAGCTGCTTAATAATTTGTTTGCTTGAGACTTTTGATATTTTAATGAGATGTTTCTCTTATCTACTGGTAATTAGTGACTGCCTAAATTGATGTGATATAACGTGTCAATATTAGACCATGTTAGCATACTGATGTTAGAATTCATTGTAGCTCAGAGCACTGCCTCATACGCAGTCACTAGTGCATCACTAGGGAGTGATTGTTCATTAATGAGCCCAACCACAATGTAAAGAAAAGCAGCAATGTGTGCATTCGCCCTGTGGTTTCTAAGGGCTGTCACTCCTCATCAGATGTTGGTCGCTGTTGCTCCTCTTTACTGTTCACTGTTGCTAAGAGAGTCTGGGAGTTTTATAGAATACAGCCTGTACAAAAAAGGTAAAGTA
Organism: Betta splendens; assembly: GCF_900634795.4. Classification (NCBI taxonomy): domain Eukaryota; kingdom Metazoa; phylum Chordata; class Actinopteri; order Anabantiformes; family Osphronemidae; genus Betta; species Betta splendens. Next base: position 13,463,970 of record NC_040897.2, read on the forward strand.
GGAAGTGACCTAAAAGTAGGCCAGCATTTTGATCACTGCTGATCAGATCCTGATAGCTCATCTTTAACATTCACAGCAGCACTTTGTCCACCCGTAGCGCGGCTAGATCAAATTCTCAATTAGGCTTGTTGTAAGTGCGCCGTCGACCTTGAGAGGTGTTCTTTTTTTACCGTGGCTCCTGGTTTGAATGTTAAGCCTTTCAAGTCACTTGAGGATAAATAGTTTAAGGCATACAGCAATTGAAGAAATGTAGAAATACAAAGTGATGGATTATGTTAATACCATCAGTAATATTGCTACAGCTCATTATATTTGTTCTGTTAATTGTACTGTAAAAGTAACAGTTGAGCCACATCAACTTATTCTTGCATGTGTTTTATTGTAAAATAATACTATTAATATGGGTAAAACTTTGTCAACAGTCTTCTCTCATTTTGTTTGCAACTTATAAATTACACCACACACACAAAAACACACAGTAGATTCATGACAACTAATTGTCCCTTGATGGAGCCACTGCGTTCATAAATGACAGCAGCTCGTATTTTTTAATACAGGGTCAGTGTTGAATCTTGTGTGAAAGTGATTAAATTGAGCATCTTACCTGTTTATTAACCAAACACTGGGGTGATTTATAGTCCAGGGCACCTTTCACTGAGCCATCTCTGAAAAGATGAGCATAATTGTACCAATTTCCAACCTGAGCTTGTCTCCGTCCAACCTAATTCACTGTCAGTCCCCAAGATCAGACCGAGCAGAGTAAAACAAAACTCGTGACAGATGCACTGGGGATAAATGAAAACCGAAAGCACTGAAGCCGGAATAGTTTGAAATGAATTAAAGTCAAGCAATTATCCAGTGTAGTGAGATGGTAATTATAGAGAAATTATCAAGGGATTTATTGAAGAAAACAAAATGGTGACTAACACTGGTGATGTCTCAGTGCATTAGACACACCATGCTTACTAGCATTAATGCACGCCTTTCAGAATATCAACTAATGTGTTGGAGACTCCTGCCAAGCAGGATCATTTGCAGAAACACTGGTTTGAAATACATTAGTTTGCTCCGGCCGACATCTCGTCTTCAGCCCTGTAGGATTCTTACTTTCAGCAGCTGTTGTACATGTGAAAAGAAATGACATCAACATTACATGTTGTACTGACTACATGTCAGTGTGTTTATTTCTTTCAAACACATACATCATAAAATATGCCCTCTATTTCATTTGAGTATGGCACCAAGAAGCCAATAAGACTTTTGTTTTTTGCACTTACTTATTTTGCTCCTTTGTTGACATTGTTTAAGACACTATGGTGCTGAAACGTCAATGCTCATATTTCAGATGCTCGAAAGATATTTTTCGCGACACCTGTGTTTACTGTTGCCCACGGCAAGTGTGTTTTAATTAGACTGGTCCCGCATTTCCAGGCAAACTGTGGCTCACAGGAACTATTGCATCACACTCCTTAATAAAGGAATAGAAAACATTCTGTCTGACATTCGCTGCCACTTTTGTCTTTTATTCCCAGGACTCTTGTCAGTCGTTTCACTTCAATTACGCACATGTGTCAGACAAATCTCATTCTCTGCCAGAACCAATGGAAACCGCTACATGGACAGATGGTTACATGATGCAAATATACTGAATGTCTGCTACAAAAAAGATGAAATATCGTTGGTGCAAATGTGGCCATATTGAGCCATGTACAGTATTATCCTGTGAGCAGCACAATATAAAGTACAGTACAATAGTTATTGTGGTAAATGGTGCACTATTGCATATCATAAATGACACCTACACAGACGCAGACACCAAAGGGTTTGTCACTAAAGCATAGTTTTGATCAAACATGATTGCTTTTCAAACAGTTACTTAAAGGAATATTTCACAGGAGCTGCTGTTGAATGAAGTAAGGACTGTATTAGGTGTGTGATTGCCACACAGAAGTCTCTGATATTGTATTTTACATTTGAAAAGTAACATTTTCCACCACTTTGATTTTGACAAATCAACACACTTCAAAGAGCCATCACAGGATTGGATCCCAGCGAGGAAGAAAGTGAAATGAATGAACTAAAAAACTTATAACTGGTTGAGTGCTCTGGGAATTATGCAAGAAATCCAGGCTTTCCTGAAAACTGCAACCACCTCTGCTGCACCTCGAGAATTCCTCAGAAATTCTTCAAAGTTGTCATAGTTTTGTCAGTGTTTCCTCTTCATGCTTGGAGGAGGGAGTGTTGAAGGAACCTTCAGCATGTCAGGCAGAAGACACACTTCCAAAGTTGCTATTTCATCAAAAGAAGTTGTGTAATGATTGCGGTATCAATCGTCTTGTGACATGAACCAGAGCACCGTTGCTTTGGCAGCTAGAAGCTCAGTGACTAGTCAAATATTTTAAGGAGCCTGGCATTTTTTCGTCCCCTTTCTTTTTCCTCCAGACCTCTGCTACCAGGGTAGATTTGCAGAAACACACAGTTATTGAATCAGATACATCAAGCTTTCTCTCTTGTTTTTCATTTTTTCCTAGAAGACAAAATAACAGCCAGGTAGAATTGTATAACTGCATCAAAGCAGTATTTGTATTTCTTAGGTGGGCTCAGCAAAGCGTAGCCAAAAGTGCGTCTTCATTGTGATAACAGAGTGACTCTGCATTTCTCTGTAACTCAGACCTTTAAGATTAATGATGGGGGCCAAGCCCTCCTTAAGGCTCATTCATTACCATGGGCTCATCTCCTCACAGCCAAATATAACACTATGAATCACTTTTCTCTGACACCGTGGAGCTGTGCAGACATCTACCTGCGATCAGTTTACTGTTTGTAATTTCCTATTCAGAAGGGTTCTGAAGGAGATAATTGTCATGACTGCAGATCTGTGTGCGTGAGGCGTGGATATTAAAAAGTGCCACATGTTCTACATGTCATTATTCACAGAGGGGCTCTTTGTTATTAACCTGGCAAATAAGGAACAAGAGGGTTGCAGGACAGGCCGTCCATCCTCTGATATGTGGCTCATAACCTTAATTCAAACGTGGCATTGGTCATAATGACCAAGGCACTTCAATCCAAATTGGATAGTGACACGTCATAATCCTATTTTGGAGTTTGTGTTGGGCTGTGATGTATTGTGGTAATTTCGCTGAGTCTAATGTTGCACGGCATTGTTGGTTACACGATGACCACCACCCAACACATGATTTGATTTAGATACTGGTCTGAAATAAATGTTTTATCGAAAAATATTTAGTTTGCATACTTAAGTAGTATAATTTAATATATGATGGTGATTAAAGCTGATAGATGAATGGATGATGGTCACTGTGTGCACAACTCTCGAGACTGTGGCTTAAAAGTCATTGTGCTCAGGACTATTTTCACACCTTGTCCTGTTTAAAATCTACCTTTGCACAATGTCTTGAGTGATACTGTGTAAAGATATTAGAAATATATCTTTTATCGAATCCTCACACTTGCAACCCCTCAAGAAATCAAATCTACTTTCATATTTATTACCTTATACAGTGTATCGTGCAGGATTTTGTGCAGTCGTTTCTAAATGCACCAAGGAAACTTATCATTCGTATCGTGTTTGAAACATTTCCATCAGTTGTAGGAGCATGAAGAATAGTAGTGGACCTGTGTAAGGGCATCATGAATACAATCAGGCGTATAATTGTCTGGCCGTAATGGCAGTGACAAAGCAGAACTTCAGCAATAATAGATTACTCCTCTCCACAGTAGACAAAGGTGTTATGTAATGGAATTCAATCAGCAGCGTTCCTGTCTCTTTTTGTTTCATTGAAAGTGAGAGGGGAGCTATTTGCTTGTTTAAAACCAATAATCTACATCAGCCTTTCAGCACATCCTCCACTCTGTGCAGCAGCGTGTTTGAACTGATCACAGCGTTCGGGATCAAGTAGAAAGAGAAAAGTATTGACTGAAATGGAATCAAATTGCGAGCTATATTGCAGCCAAAGTGCTTGCAAACTTTTGCTGAAAGCAAGAGACGATGATGCGATATATTTCTGTACAGGGTTGTGATTGAATCAGAACTCTAGTCCAGTTGGCAACAATGATATTGTTACTGCTCGGTATTGGCTGGCTGCACCAGTTGGAAAGAGGGAGCGAGTCAGAGATGTGATCGAGGTGTAATGGAGTTCTTCACAGGTCAGTGCAGAACTATTGACCTCACAGTAGGTTCTCTCTTCCCTCCACTCATCCACCACAACATCCACCTCTCATCAGCAGTCCATCAGTCCAGGGTTTTCTGAGGAAGACCAGGGAATTGAGAATCATACTTTTATCCAGCTGCTGCCCCGTTTCACACATTCCATTACTCTTTCCCGCAACATTCAGCATAAACTGTGGCCGACAAAGGCGGCGTACAAAATAACTGCCCAGCTTCCAAGCACATTAGTCTATGTAGCATTTTCTCTTTATCAGCAATTTCCCCTGGTTATCACGCTCCATTTATTATTCTCTCTCTCTTTTTTCCCTCCTGTATTTGTACATTGTGGGCGTTGGAGGAAGCATTGAATTAGAGGTTATCCTTAACAGACCACACATATTAGATTGTTTTATTTCTTCCCCTCCCTGCATATTTTTTCACAGCGGTATATTTCCACCCACTGGAGATGGATGCTGTTTCACCCAGCAGTGAGCACATTGTAATTTTAGTTGATCTTATAGGATGGTTGTTGTGTTGGGCAGCTTCTAGAGAGCGCCTCTGTGTTGTTATGTCACTCCTGATGCCTACTCTGTAGACGGTAACAATCAAAACAGACTCTAGGGTGCACTGAGAGATAGAAATATATTTTAGAAAAGTCCGTATGGATAAAATTCAAGGTATAGCTGCGGAAGAGTGTGCAGCCTCAGCATCTTTCCAGTAGGACCTCAAAATGTGGGCTTTTTCTGTGATTAAATTTCTTCTGAGCGGCAGCAGATTATCACCGATAAGGTTGTTACACTGCATGTTAGGTGATAAGACTGCTGTTATTCTGTACCGTACATTTCTTCTCGCCAACCAGGAAAAAGGCCAGGAGCAACAATGGGGCAGTCGAGTCATTGTCGCTGCTTCCAGCATCCTTGCTCTGTCTGTTCCAGTCAGCTGTGACTTATAAATCTAATGCCATGACTTCTCTCCTGAGATGAACCCTAGATATTTAAGTATCGCCAAGCAAAATCCTAAATTGGAAGAACAATTTATGTCTTGGGTAAAAATACTCGACATTATAATTTTGTTTTTCATTTGATTTGTATATGATAAATCTAATATATAACCAGCTTTAATCTTGTCACATAAAGATTTACTGTGTTTCTCAGTTAAAAGAGCATGTGAACATATTTTGAAGTCACTAATTAAAGAAAGATTTAAAGCATTTATCATTTCCTGTACTTGTTGAAGCAGGCCTGACAAACGGTGGAACCACTCACTTGGCTTTTTCGTTCAGACTAAATCCCTTTCTTTGTCTCTCGCCAGGCCTTTCTTTACATACTGCATGTGTTTCGGACAGATAAATAACATTTTTTATGCGCTATCTTTCATGCATTATGCTCATTTGTCACACTGTGAAACTGCGATGTTTCAAACAATTCACTCTCAACTGCGAACGCGTCTCCCATGTCTTGTTCCAACATGTGTTTAAGCGCCAAACGGGGATAATTGGCTTTACTGTGACTGACGTTTGACAAAAACAGCCATTTTGAAGATAAATGCAAGGTAGATTGTTGTAGAATGAGTGAATGGGGGCCATGCGAGTGATGTTCTGCATTTACTGTCTACGAAAATGTGCGTTCAAGGACCTTGACTGCTCAGAGAAGCACCAGCCAAAGAGACAGGCCTCTGTAGCAATTTGTACTATTCATGGTACATTACACAAACAGCTATTGAGCTAAAGTACTTTGAAGAACCTATTTTTATTCAATTGTGCCTGCTATACTGACAAAGCCTCACCATGCCTGCCCTCAGATAGTTCTGTGAAGTATTTTTAGTTTAGCTTCATATGTTTTAATGACAGAATGCAGTAGAATTACCATAATGCTAGACAGTGTGTTCCACCTTGTGTTTCGCTCTTGTGATCGGTGTTCTTGTGATGATGCAGGGAACAACAGTGTCAGCGGAGTCAGCCAGTATTAATGAATCCTCAACGCGAGACGCAGAGCAATTATGTGTGATGTTACTATGGCGTTTGTTTTTTTTGCTTGTGGAGAACCATCCAATTATCAGTCCATCCGAGAGTTTCCAGGGGATCGCGACAATTGTCAGTTGTAATTTTGATGTCGTGAAGATGATGAGAAGTGTAACTTAGCAACCAAATGGAGGACTGTGTGACACCAGGCCGTTTTTTGTCACGCTCTAATTAGTTCTGACAAGCATGTCCACATTTACGGTTTCACTGCCTTTGCCTCTGTGAGAACAAAAAAGTGGCACACTGTTAACAAGCAGCAAATCAAAGAGATCCTTTAGTTTCTAGATTGTTCTAAAATGTTCGTTTAAAATCTAAATATTAATGCCTATTTAATCTTTGATCTGACCTTTGATCTGATCTTTGGCCACCGTGTTTTAATAAAACTGTGAATAGTAAAACATACAAACAACTAAGTTCAAACTAACGCTGATCCAAAACTTGAGCTGGTCAGAAATTCCAGAAGACAAGAAGCTTCAGTTCTGAAAACGTACCCGTAGAGTGGCACTTTCTCTGTAATATCCCATGACTAGACTTTCCAAAACTGCTATTAGGATTTCATGAAGAAACCAGCACAGGCCGTCAGTCAGTCCCAGCAGCGCTGAGTCTCCGGTCTCTGGATGATTCTGCGCAGCAGCTTCTGTAAATGAGTCAACCTTGGCTTGTTGTTGGCACAGAGCTTGAACAGCTGCACTGTCTGTACTGGCACGGAGCGAGAAGTCTTCTGCCTTCACTTTATGCGTTATACATATTGTGGCTTATTTCATGTTAAAACCTACAGCGGCCCTGCTCTTTTACCTAGGGAACATAATGAGTTTTTAATTTTGCCTTTGTGTCCAGTTTTATTTGTCTTAGTTATTAAACATGAATTTATTGTAGAATTCATATTAGTCATTTGGTTTTCAAGTCTGTTCCGTGACTCTGCTTTTCACTCTCTTTCAGCTCTCTTAAAGCTCTCTTAGATTTTGACCACTCGCCACTAGGGGGCACTACCACATCTGTGGTTCCACGTCAGTTGTGAACTGGTTTCAGTGGTTGCTTGGGCTTCTGGTCCCTGCACTGCCACTGCACTGTGACCACTGTTCCCATGGCTACTCCACAGAATGTGTGTTGCAGCCAGACACACACCCTGAGGAAAGACTGTCTTAGACAAGAAGGTATTTGAACTCAGGCACTGAGTCATCAGACACCCTCCTCATTCTGATATTCTTTCTTTGTTTTTATATTTGCCTGATCCACTGGAAAAGAAAGAGCGAGGAGAACAAGAGATAACTTAAAAACACAAGTTGTAACATAAATCTGGAAAATATGTCAACATTAAACACTTATTTGAGATTAGAAATGATAGCTCTGGACTTCATCAGCAACTCGTGCGTAATGTTATTCATTCGTACCAGACTTTTTAAAAACAGACTATTTCATTTGAGAATAAATATTATTACAAGGCGTGATACAAATCTGCTTTAATTTTAAGGCAGTGGGTGGGTGGTTTACTTTAGACCTGGGTTTTATATGTGGTCTGATGTAAAACCTGAACCACATCCAGCAGCCTTGTTTTTAACCACATACTTTTTTTTCTATACGTACGCACATTGATATTTGGTTGGAAGCAAGTGCACCATTCTAACATGCAGCGGTGTTACTACATGTAAAAGCTCTTAGAGAACAAACTGGAGCGTTCATCGTTGTTCTGATATGCGGTTCCCAGCAGATCTGTGCATAAAAAAGACAAACACGTGGAAGCGTGCATGCCCTGTGTGAATATACAGTACGTGCTGTCAACTGTGTCGTTCTGACTGCACCTCAAGTATGCACACTGTCACCCTAAAGCGCTTGTGTTTGTTCAACCAAGGGAAAGAATGTATGTATGTACTGTAGGCAGTAACATACCTACTATATACGGATTTTTGCTTGAAATGTACCTCATTATGTTGGATGCAGCTTGGAGCTCTTGCACATATTGCTCAGAAATGGCGCCTGAGTGCGAATACCACAGTACAGAGCAGCAGATTGGCTTCATCTCGTTGTAAAGCTCTAATGTACAACTCTTGACCGCAGTCTTTTTCATTTGTATGGCTCATTTCACCTTTTTCTGGTCTTGCTGTCTGTGCTGTGGCCTTTTTTATACGCTCGAGTCATGTCTTTTATCCTGGTAGCAAAGATACTAAGTCCAGTGGGCCCTCATTATGTACTGGTCAATAAACATTAAAAATGTGCGGTTGTGTGTTTATTTATTTATATTTAGAGTACAAATGTCGCCCAAGGTGCTTTTACATGCAATCACATAAATGCAAGTAAATGTCAGCAATGAATAAAAAATGAATCAAATAACAGACATAAGTGAAAGAAAATGTAAAAACGTCCAATTCAGAATCTTTGATACAAAACTCTACATTTTGAAAAAGCACAGACAAGATTCTTTGTTACTGTTTTGAGTATGAGTTTTAACAGGATAATTAACTGTCATGTCACTGTCATTTCACTTGTCATGACCCACTTATCAGTGTAATTCTGACATCAACGGTCCCCAAACCTTTTTGCGCCCAAACCTTTTTGCGCCACACCTTAAAAACCTTTTGGTTTTTAAGGTTAAGGCAGAAATATACAACAAAATGAAATAGGCTCTTCTTTTCTGTCTCCTCACTGGCCTTTTCCCTGTGCAATGAAACCTTCCTAAGATGATTGTTTGGTAGCTCAGAGTTTTCAATTTAGCGGTAGTGTATTAGTTGGAATCAGCCGAAGAAGCCCGTGTAAGGTAGCGGTTGTAGGTAAGAACGAGACATGCGTCAAGACTGAGTCATAAACAGATGTAGCAAAGAGATTCTGGTAATTTTCCACAATAAAACATTGTTAAGAATCACAAAACAAAAAAAAAAAACAAAAAAATCTAAGTTAAGTAAGTATTCTATTGCTGCCTGGTACCAATTGACCCCTGGATCAGTACTGGTTCACGGCTCGGGGGTTGGAAACCACTGCTGTACATGACACACAGCAAAAGGGAATAGAATAGAAACTTTCACAAACAACTGTGATTAGTATTTGGGCAGGTTTTACAGATACCACTAGTGTGGAACTTAGAGCTAGTAGTAGTAGTCATAGTAGGTGGTGGAGGAGGAGGAGGAGGAAGAGGTCAGCATAGATCTGATAGGTTTGTAGGTGGAATAGGGACAGAGGAGGTGCAAGATCATGTCGGTCCACACAGTCCTTTGAAAACAAAACCGCAAGATAACAGTAAAATCAATTCTGTGCCTTGCTGGTTATCATTGAAATAGGGTCAATATGAGAAAAAGTAGTGTGCTGTTGCAGCAACGTGTGCATAATCTGTGCTCTGAGTTAGGTGTCAGTTTCAGTGTAACAGAACGGGAGGTAGGGAATCAATAACCTGCCAGCGAGTGTGTAAGCGAGACAGAGACTTTGCATACATCCAACAGAGTGAAGAGAGTAATTTTCTCTTTGGAACAAGGCACTCATCCCTAAAACACAGCTCAGTATTTAGGCACCAAGTACAAAACATTTTACAGTCCATAGCCTCTTTATTGAGGACGCCTAGCGCGCCGCAGATTAGACCCCTTTGCCACCAAACACTGAATTCTTCAGGTAACTCACCTTAATACACTGTTTACTCCAACTTTAGCTTTTAATCTAAATATAATATCTTGTTTTAATGATAAAGGTAATACTAGATATAGTAATGAGCCACTGGTGTCTTCACTTTTAGTCATTATGTGTGACATGTCAAGCTATTTACGAAGCAGCATTCTCTGTATTTCAAAGTTGACTCACTTGTGTCAAGGTGTTGGTCTCTAGCACGTCCTGTGGGAACCACCAGTCACTTCAGCTACAATGCTCCTCTCTCTACGCCGGCCTGTCATTTGGCAGCTAAACTAATGGACTGAGCTAGACGACGGCGCTTCCAGATTCCCTCTGCTGCTGGAAATTAAATTAACGGAATAATAACAACCAACCACTCAGCTTAAGCATGCTTAAAGTGATGAACTTTTTTCAATTAGCTGTAAAACTCCAAAAATGTATATACATTATAAAGCTTTATAAACGCCCAAGGGTGCTTCACATTGAGCCCAAGGTTCACTGGATGCTCAGTGCCACTATTGCATGGTTTCGCTACTACAGTAAGTTGTCATAAGTGCTATAAAAGAAAATTAAAGGCCATGAGACATGGCCAGTTTGAGATTTGATTTATTCTGTGGAAAACTAATAAATGTCTTTGTTTGGTTCGGCTAATAGTGGAATATCCGTTTACATTTGTGTTAAGTGGAGAAAATCAACACGCTTAAAAAGGTGAAATTGACTTTTAGAGATTTTTTTCTGAGTAAATAAGGAGCTGTGATGCTGTGCTTTGGGTCATTTAGGTAATTTATGGACTAATTGGTTCTTTACTGGCACATGACATTCCCACAAGGTTATTCTTTTGTTGGCTGATATTATTGTTTGTGCCTATTAGTTAAACAACATCACGCCAAAGTACTTCACCAGTCACGGAACGAATAACAGGAGAAACGTAAAACCTTTCTCTATTGGTCCAAATATGACACTTACATTTTCTTTGTTTCCTTTTACTTGTGTGAAATGTCTCCTCCTGGTGCTGCTGAGCTTTTTCCTTTGCAGTGATGGATTCACAGCTTCTTCCCCTCCAATCGCGCATCTCTTATAATGATGTTCAGGCACCACGCAGCACCTGTGTTTTTGCGTGCCTTCACAGATTCGGTTGAGGATGCTTGCTGCAGGCGGCTGTGTGAGCGTGGCTGCCACTTGCGCTGTGAAGTGTATTCATGTGCTACGGGAACCTTCAGCTTATAAAACCTGACAACCAGCTGTTGGAAGAGCAGCATTTGTAGCATATAGAATACAAGAATACAAGTTAATTGTCTTCTCTTGTAACCAGTACCAGAGTAGATACGACCCAATGCATGAGCGTGGTACAGTACTTGAGGTCCTATTACTTGTACAACTGCAGGTACAGATGATTCCACATGGTGGTCCTGCTCACCATTCCAATATTTGCTGATCTTCCCGGGCCAGGTGGATTTTTTCGTCACTTCATCTGGAACGTGTTATTGCTCTTGTGCCAAGCACACACTTCTCCAATTCTTAGCTGGAAGGCAGCATTGATCTCCCGAGGTTTGTTGATCCATTCTGAGCCTAGAAGAGTTGTTTGTTTGGGGTGCTCCTCTGCCCACCGCTGCTGTACTGAGCTGCTATTTACATACTGTACCTAGTCCCCTGAGTTTGTGTGACCTGCCTGGAGTCTGTCTTTTACTCATATCTCTGCTGCCGACTAGAATTTTGGTCAGCGTTACTGCAGCTCCATATCTGGCCACTTTCTGTGGCTTGTTTGCGAATCGCTGGAAACGGCACGTCAACTGTTACGAAACGTTCAAGGTCACTTGAACCGCACGTCTTCGCACTTTTCCTTAAACTGTAAAGGAACATTTTATCTCTGCGTTATTTCTACTTAAGCTTTAGACACACGGGAATCTGGAGGAGCAATGTTTTTGTGTAAACACCGAGGTGTGCCAGATAAAGTGCTGTGTGTGTATGTGCGTGCGTGCGTGTGTGTGTGTGTATATACTTATAAAGTGTGAGTCTTCTTGTTGCACCCTCAGGGGTTGATGGCTGAGCTGCTTGGAAAGGGAACTGCAGTATTTACCACCTGCTATGAAACAAGCCTTCTGTGCTACTGTGATAGTGTCATATGAAGTGAAATGAAAGTGATGCCTCTCCATATCAATGCGTCCTGTTTTTAGAATAATATTTTCATGACATTCATACTTTTATTAGATTGTGTATAAGTATTAAGTTGGGGAGGAAACAGAGGAGGCAGAGCGGGGATGACAGGCAACAATTGTCATGTTCATTTCTGTGTGACAAGATGTTGGATCAATGGGATATTTGCATCTACAGGATGTCGTGTCTGCGTCTATAGCCTGTCTTCAATATTGCTTCATCTCAGCACAACACAAAAAGTTATTTCTCTATGAAAATGTTTTGTCTCTTCAAAACACAACATGACCAGAATCCAGCTTCTCTGTTTTTTAAACATTTTCAGTACATTGTTGTGTCCTTGACATTGCTGCTCAGGCTCCGCTTTAGAGCACATTGTGTATAATATTACTTGATGAGACAAAATTAGACAAACATTTACTACTTAGCCAACATTGTGACTTCATGCGGAGCAGGATTATATTTCTTTAAACATTAGTCATATTTTGCAAGCTGCAGTATTCCAGTGCAAATCCTTGTCTTCCCCGCCCTTGTGTGTGTTCCTCCCTTGTGTTTTGTGAGGTCTTGATGGCTGGTGAAAAAGGTTGAATAAGTGTATAAAAATTTTATGTTGCGTGGTATTTGCAGGTTTCCCACTGGAGCTCTCAGCCGAAGTGGGAGTGTCTGTCTTACAGTACCGCGCTGAAGCCTTTCCTTGTCTTTCATAATGCAGCATCATTTGTGACTGTACCAGTTACATCACTGGATAATGTGCTGTTGCCCTCTTTAGCGATTCCTGCAGCTGTTTGTGCTGACATCCAAAAACTAGCTTGATCAGTAGATGTTTTCTACGGCTCAGTGAGTTCTAAAGAATCTCACACAGGAACAGGAGTGGTTTGGGTTCCAGCTAAACACTGAAAAACCGCAGCCAAACGCTGTGAGTTCTGTGGTGAGTGTGATTTATTGGACCGCTGACCTTCCTTTAAGGGAGATGATGAACAGCCTGGTAGCGGCGCCCAGGCCTCAGGCCCTGCTCTCCCTGTTGTCTGTCTGCAGCTTCATCTTCCGCTCGCATTCAATCACTCTGGCAGTCATCGGCTGATAAACACCCACCATATGGCTACCTTCCTCACCTCTTGCGCCATCCTCTAAAACAAACAAAACGCCACGGCTGCTGCAGCGGTGTCGCCCGGTCCTTCCATACGCACACATACCTGCTAATGTGCCCCCTTTGCCTATAATAGCCTGCTAATGGAGAAGGTGGTGGACAAAGTGCTGCACTGTTGCCCTTGCTGAAGTACATTAGCAGTATTAGTGGGATTGTGTGCGTTATCTTATTTAAGCGGCTTTAGAAAAAAAACTTTTATTAAGTTGTAGCTGGTACTTTTTACATCCTGTATTATTTTGTGTATACATTTTGTGTCTCCCACGAAAAGACCTTGTGTTGCCCTGATAAACCTCTCAAACTTGTAACCTACAGCTAACCCCGACTGTTTTCCTTATCAAGACAAGCACGCAGGAATGCCCCAGGGCCTTACCGGTGATAGATGGCTACATTTCTTTGTCTCTTATGAAAGAGGCCTGCATTGGTTTTCTTTTAAACCATGTACTGTAGAACTACAGTAGGTGTGGACAGCTGCCGGCATATCCCAGGAAACAAGCAGAGGCAGTTATAAGTCCTGATTCATTTCTGCCCAGCCTTAGGGTTGTTTCCTGGGCAGCAGCATGCTTGAGGGTCTTCTGCAAAATGCATCAGCACACCGCTCCATTTTAAAACAAATAATTATTCCAAAGAGAGAAATATGGGAAATATACAAAATATAGGAAGTATATCAAAGTATTCTTAAGTTGTTATAGAATTTGACTGTGATTCTAATCATAGTCTGAAAACTCTGTGCAAATAAATTGCTCCAGCTCTCTGGTCAATCAGATTAGTGTGTTGCTGCTGCTGGAGTATAATGGGACCACCTCGTGAGCAATTAGGTTTTCTTAGGTTTCCGTGGATACACCCATTAATTATGATGCCCTAGTATGAATGAGCACATTACTTGGCAATGCTACGTAACATTTTAACATTGCTATTTAAATGCAAATTTTGACTTAATGACCCCAATAGAATTTGAAATGAATAGTTTCAATTTCAATGTTTTTATGCCTTGTTATATGCATGAAAACATTGAAATTGTTCCAGCATTGCATCATGGCCACTCAATTCAGTGTGCAAACAAAATAGCTTTGTGTTTACTGCAGAGAACATGCCCACAGTCATGGAAAATAGTTGAGTGTCATTAATATAAATACTTCTTTTGTAATTCTGCTGGTGGAATTAATTCTGTATAATAAGTGTCGATATAATAGCGCCACTAAACAATCCCCGCACAACGCTATTAATAATTGGGTGAAACACAAAGGTAAACGGGACTGGAGAAGGGTTGTGAATAGCTCTGCCCTCAAAGGAATGCATAATGTCTCTTTTATGGTCGGTGTCGTGCTGGATCCCATCGTGTGCTGTCGAGCACATGCCTCAGCTGTAACCTTGGCAGATCCCCCAGTCCCTGCAGGGTGCACGCTGGTCAGAGTGGGTTGTAATACGACTAATCAGACCCTTTAACTTTTATGTAAATTGCCTTAGCTTATGAATCTTTAAAGAGGTGATGTCAAAGACAAAAGAGGGAGGGATGAGGGAAGGTGAGGGAATGGTGAACTGTCAGAGATGTGAGCGCTAAATCTGATTAGCCTCTGCTGCTTTGGAAAGTCTCTCGCACACTAATGAAGTCATAGAATTAGTGTAATTAGTGATGCTGCTGTCAAAACTGGCCACAGATATGCATCCAAAAGTGCCTGCCTCAAAAGTCGAAAATTAATATGACAGGCTGCCTTCACAGCTCGAGAGTACACAATGATTTATGCCCGCAATAAAAGGTTTCTATGAAATGTTACAGGTTACAGATATAGAAATATTTCACGTATCATGTTGTGCTTAATGACCCAATTTAAAGTTGAAGCAAGAGTAATTGTTGTGCCTTCAGGTGCAATGAAGCAGCATCCATACGTAGACGGCAGCAGATTAACAGTGACATACAGTGTTACTCAACTGTGCTACCCAAGGCTCCTTTTTAAGCAGCTCTGTGTTTCATTGTCTCTCACTCTCACAGATTATTCTGTTGTTGGTGCAGCGCAGTGGTTTCAGGATTCAGGTCAACAAGAGGCCTCAGGCAGACATACTGTACTGTACCAAAGTCTTCCCGTCTTTCACAACTTCATTTGTGAGAATTAATGGCTGACACGTACAACGAGGCCATAGTTCTTCACAGGTTTTGGCAGAATATATTAACCTATTCAGCATCAGTTTAACACTATTGTCAAGTATAACAGCTTCGTGTTAAATTGTCTTGATCACAAAAATAGACATCCTAAATATTCACATGATACTGTACATATGAAAAGCTTTTATTCAGTTAACCTAGAATGTAAGCTATGTTATAAATGGACATATGTCATATTATGTCATCAACAAGCAGGTTTTCAACTGTCAAAAGTGTCTCAGGACAAGACACGGACTTGGGCTTTCCTGAATACATTTTAAGCCTCACAGCAAACTATACAGAATGCAAGTATCACCTTCAATTCAAGCCTTGGCACTAAATCTCTCAATATTTGCTAAGACTAATATAAACGAGACATTAGCTGAGCTGTCTCACAAAGAAATCTGGTCAACACTGTGCAAAGACAAGCACCTAGATTGGGATATCACTTTGCCTGGAGCAAAAGTTAATGTTTAAAGCAGATCTTGACACGTTAGGCATCATTTTGTGTGCTCAGAGCAGAAAGGTATGTCATATGTTGAGATAAGAACTAAAAGATGAGTTTTAACTTTAAAGTTATATTTATTAGGACTTCATGGTAAAAATGTTAAGAATTGAGTATATGAAGTCCTTTCATGAAAAACTCATATCAGCTCTTCCACTAGTAAATGTCTTTGCCATTTGTGAGTTCTGTCTTAGGGGACAAAGTCTTAAGGTCAGAAACACACACATGATATTTTCCATGCACTTCACTCAGCCACGATGGATATCTATGTAAATACTGTGCAGAAAGAGATTATGAACTCTGATAAATCAATGTAGAACGTCCCAGAAATCATCCCTGTCTTTGCTGCCGCCGTTTTTTGTAAATGGTACATGATTGGATTAAAAGAGGAAATGTTGGGGACAGAAGGAGACTGAAGCTGCTGAATATAATCAGAGGGTAGACCTACTGCACTGTACATTTACTGTTTCAGTAGTTGATTCATAATTTCAAAATGTAATGCTCACATCTCAGTAGACCAAATTAAAACTCATTTAATGCCGTTTTTGTTATTCTTTCTGTTTATCCTTGAAATAAGTAAATGGTAATATTACGGATATTTTACAGCCAAGGTTTTTTAGAACAAAGGCCATATGGAAACACAACAGGCTTCCTACAGGCTTCTAACTTATTTTAAGAAATTAGCAGATTAGATTGCTGGCACAGTGTAGTTGTTGTCTATATCAAAACAGAAAGTGAGGTCAGATGCTTTGCAGCTCGCTGTTTGATTGTTTTCCTTATTGCATTATAGCACAGCCAGGATAACACACTGACTGGTGAAATATCTCGCTGTCACAATCCATTCACTCCCAGCAAATTAATCCCCATCGCTTCCTTTTCTGCTGAATGGAAGTTTGAAGGCAGAATGAGGCGTTTTCCAATTTAGATTGTTCTCTTCACAGGCAGTAAAAAACTAATTAGCCACATCGTCTATGGGTTGAGTCACTGAGAACTAAACCATAACACTATTCATCATTTGAGCTGTCACAGTATCGCTGTGTAACTGATATTGACGTCAGTTTGAATATTCTCCTTACCCCAATCTGCTCTCAGTTCTGTAGTCAGGAAAACATGCATCTGTGACGTCCATATCAATCCTAAAATAAAAATTTCTATTTACACAGTGTTTATACCTGAAGTGCTGATTTTAATTTGGTGGATAAAGTAAAGTGGAGCAGCACATTCATGACGCGCCACAATAATCATGTTTAATGCTCATCACGTTGCTTGTTGTGAGTCTGGATCAGTAGAGCAGCCTATATTGAGTGATGACTTTTTAATTAGATACAAAATGCAAATGGAGGCCACCAGGTAAGCTTTGAAATATATTAGCAATGTGATATACATGCCTAAAATGTATGTTGCTGCACCAAATGTATTCCCTAAGGTAGCTTTCACATAGACAAACAAATGAGTGTGCACTAGCGACCTTTCAGATTTATCTGTTTCTGCCGCAGAACTGTGTTCTTGTAAAATTACAGTAGGGCTGTAACTGACAGTTAGCGCTGCCGTGCTCCACTGGGAAATGTTTCTCTGGCAAAGGCCTGATGTGTATGAGGCAGTTACACCCTCTCTGAACACTGATTAGTTGGCCCTAGGCTCATGCTGTATGAATTATGCTCTTTGTGTCAGTAGCGCTTTATAGAGAGTAATGACTTTGTCAGCAAAGGCGTACGAAGAGCAAAGTTCAAAAGGTCAAAAGTTGAACTGTGTTTGTTTGACTTGCATACTAATAAAAGTACAGATGAAGAGCATTTAAATATGTTTTAAAGTCGGTCACACAGAAAATATTAAATGGAAATACAGTAAAACTCTTCACCATGTACCTGCATTAAGGTCATTCATACATACAGTAGCTTTTCCACCTGACTGTGGGTTTGGCCGTACCCATTCACTACAGTATCATCACTAACCACCAACAACTTACACTCTTTTTTTGGCAGGTTGCAATGGAGAGAGATGAACCTGTCAGTACGAGAGTATCATTTTATTCCCCCTGACATCTGTTATGGGATTTTAGAGGCTGTACTGTTCCTTAGCTTTGGGAATAGTTACACAGACAATGCTTGATTTGGGATTACGGCTATCCTCACCAGATTGAAAGTGGGAGAGAAAAACACACACCTTCCCTGGGGCATAGCTGGAGAGACGGATGCTAAGTTAGTTATCCAGATAGATTGGTGTTAAGTCTAAGTTTAAGAGTGTGGGAGAATGTGTTCTCCACAGCCCATTTTAGAAAAATGTTTCCGTGATAAGTAAAATAAAATACAGCTCTGTCAATCTCTGCTGTCGATCCCTTGAGAAGAAGAAAGACAAAACATGAATCACGCCTTTAACTGTGACTACAGATGTCACTTTTTAGTCCCTCCCTCTGTCGCTTCTTTGTGCCTCAGCCAAAGCAGAGGCATTTTTTAAAACTTTCACACATTCGGGAATGTTAATACTTTTATGACTTTGCAGGAGCAGATGGAAAATCTTAATAGGAAAAAAGAAATGAATTGATATTCTCCTTATTTTGTGTCAGCACTGAGAGCACGGGGAGGATGTGGCATTCGTCTGAAAAGTTTCGATATGACAAGAATCAAATTATGCACAGATGCACCAGGCAATCTGTTTGCTCTCCGAGTATAATCTGAACAAGCTAAAACATACATATGTATTTTAATAAACAGTGCACCTGGATTACTGTATTCTATTTTTATCTCCTAATGCAGTGAATAATGCTGAGAGTTGTGGCCATGCTAAAGACAGTGCAGTTGGAACAATCACATTAAGGAAAGGGGAAATCCAATAGACGGAAGTGGCAGCAAAACTCCATCACGTCTGAGTGGTTGGAAAAAACAGTTCCTCACATGTGAACACATGCGAGGGAAGAAATCCACTTAACATGGAAATGGTCTCCCTCATTGTGAAGTGAGGGAATCACTAAGAAAGTGAAGACGCAACTATGAAACAATAAAAGAGATTTAGCAGCCGTGCCACGTTTGCGAATTGTTTCGAATTCAAACCGAGCCATTTCTTACTGTACCTGTAACATGAGCCCTAAATGAGATAAGGTCGCTGTGAATTTGCTTGGATATCTACATCCGTTTGCTCTCTGTGAAGCTGTACAGCTCCCATTATTCCCTATGAGACTTTGTGGTGTAAATTACCAAGAAAAGACTTCATTCCCGCTCTGGCACGTGACAGATGTGGTCCGTGTTACGGCACCACTGAGTCAGAGCAAAGCTATTCTCTCTATGTGTGGTAACTTATAAGCTCCGTGCTGTGGAATGGCGTGTGAAATACAGACACCACCACTGGCACGATTCGACTCAGCAGCCAGTCAATTGACCTCAAAGTCCACTTAAGGTTTGAGTGTGTAATATTTCATCTGATCGAATTTGCATTAAAGCACCTCGTCTGGGTCCACCTCTTCATTTGTCTGAATCAAACCACCAGAACCAAGCTCTTGACTTTGTCTCTTGCCCTGGATGGACCAAATCTTGAGTAATAACTGTGATTTACACCATTGTCCGAACTCCAGTTACTGCTGTACCTACTCCACCCACACAGTTTAGGTAAAAGTAAATTAGAAAACAAACCCATAAGCATTAAGACTGATACTTGTAAATTTTGCTAAGATGTCAACAACTTCCCTGATTTGCTGTCTTCACCTGTATTTCTTTGATATCTGGCTGTTAATGTCTGATTGTGGAGGAAGAAATCAGGAGGCGGCGTGTAATTGGATGTTGGAGAGGAAAGAGAATGTAGACTAAAGGGATTTGTGAGCATTCAAAGTAACTGGAGTAAGATGACAGAGACTTAAAAGGCAAACAATTGTATCTTTTATGGGTGGGTGTTGCTGCTGCCTCCATAAGAACCACTTCCAGTCCGAGCGAAGTGAAATGAAACGAAACACATGGTAAATGATATGCATAGTTTAGACTCTTACATGAGACATCTGAGAGCCCATTGGCTAAACGAAATCTAATTAGGTTCGGAGTAAACCACATTATTGCCTCATTACCGTTAATTGACCTCTTGGAGACCTGTTACTGGAAAACTGGAGAGGATGCCTGTATATAGACAAAAACATTAGCAGATTAGGCCGAGACGACTGCAAGGAAATGAATGGAGAACGAAATTAGAAAAGAACAGCACTCAACAACACGTGTTCACCCCTAACAAGGATTCTGACTGGAGACCACCAAGGGTATGACAGAGCAGCTAATGAATACAGTGAGAAGCCATGTCTACATTATAGTGTAGCTGGAGAAGGTAATTTCCCCTTCGTCAGATGTGTGTTGCCCTCGGCATGCCTTTGATTCCAGCTCGTTTTCAGATAAAGATGAATCGGGGGATTTTGCTAAGGTGTGTTAGTGTCATCTGACAAGGGCGTTCTGGGTTTATTGTTACCTTTCGCATGGTATTTTAGGTCAGATGATGTCTTCAAAGCAGTTCAAGTCAGGGTGAGGAGTGCAGACCTTTGGGAAAACAATCAGAACACCGCATTTGTAATGAATGTACAGGGACTCTGTGACAGAATGCTATAAAAGGTATCAAACTTATAAAGGCAAAAGAGGAGGAATCCCCCTAAAACATCTCACATCAGTGGGCATCCATAGCTTCAGGCTCACTCCCATCTTGCCTCATTAAATTCTCATACAGCCTTCATCAAAACACATCTTTCATCTAGACACAGCGTTGGTGCTGCTCGGAGACCAGACTGCTCCGCTACCGATAAGAATTTATTCTATGGCCCGCATGCTTCGGACGGACACGTGCTGCGAGGAGCAGTTGGCTTTTTGTTTTCGTCTCGCAAATAAAATGCATCCTTAAAGATGTATAGGACCTTTGAAGTTAATCTTCCAGCAACAGCTGGTGCCAGTGTGGACATGCTGCGTGTGGATAATGCTGAAATATACAACAATTGGAAAAGAAATAGATGGATAGACGAAAGTGGAGCAGTGACACAGTGTTAGGTTCAGAACCTATCTGACAGGCTATTGTAAATAGAACTGTTTTGTTTTTCTATGATTTTCTGCAAAGTGTAACAACATATTTTCTTGATGCTGTAGGTTAACATGGAAAAGACCCGTTAACTTTACCCCAGCTATATTTCTACACGTTGTGTTTGCACGTCTTTTTTTCTGTGAATATATTGGGGCTCTAAGCTTGTCTTTTTGCAACAGATTAGTGCAGCTTACCCTGGAGGAGTTTGCAGCAGGGCCAGAGGGTTGTTGCAAAGTAAAGGTCTGCCAGGAGGAGTTTGACTGAAGGGGGAACCCTGTGAAATGACCTGGATATAAAAGTCCCTGACTGGTCAAGGGAGTCGCAGGGTTGATTAGCATCTATTAAGTTAAGGAAGCACCAGGCAGTTGTTAGGATGGACGACGCGGCGTTACTATGGCAACATGCTGGCTATCTTTGGTCTTAGCCTGAATGTGGCGGCTGACATGAACCACATGAGGTGGTGCGGCTGGATTGAGAGATGTGATAGAGACACACACAAACTACACCAGCCACTAATATTACAGGAGGCCCGTGATGGATGTAAGGCTTTATATTGGCTGGCACTTGTCAAGTCTTCATATAGTGTGTTTGTTTGATGTTGACCTCACACATTCAAAGTTTGATAGAATGCAGCTGTGTGTGTGTTTGTGTGTGTAGACATCTACTTTGTACAAAGAATTTTCATACTGAAGTTGTTTCCTCTGACTGACACATTTCAAACCCTCCCAGGTCTCCTTCATGTTGCTCTGTATACGAAGGTCCTCAGCTTATAGCTCAGTACAATCATTTCACTTTTATTTTGCGCTTGAATGTGTTGCAGATATTTATTAGGTGCCTTTCTGACTTGTCACTTGTTGTTGCCAGCTTGTCGCACACACTCAGGGGTGAGGTGACTGTGACCCGTATAGTCAAGCAGCAATGGCAGAAGCTGTCCTCAAATCTAAATGTGAGAAAAACAAACCTGCACCGGGGTTATACAGTAACAGGGGTGCAAGAAACTTAAAGCCCAGTACAATATTGTTTACTATGAACACGGACCTTAAAAATACTAAAGTAAGTAGTTTTCTTCTTTCTAGGTAGCCTTCCTCTTTTTAGATATTTGAGCCTATGGGACAATTAGATAATCAGTGAGTTTACAATATTAGGGTGGAACACTTATATTATGTAGCTTCTTTATCTTTATTGTTAGCTAATTATAAATATTCATTATTTACATACTGTATTATGGATTTAAAGAGGGGACAGTTCTTTCATATCATCTTTCTATGGTAAAACTCTTAAGCTCACTGATCCTTCTCCACACTCCTTTCTCATCTTCCTTCTTATCTTCCTCTCGATTTATACTTCTTGAATGCAGTGAGTGAGGCACCATATAACTGTCTAAGCACTTTCATGATCCGCCTAATCGAAAGTAATATCCTTTTTATGCAACAGAGGGTAACCTTATGTTACTTTTAAAGCGCTCCAGTTAGTTCTTTAAAGCTGACTTAAGTAAGATTGCTCACACATGACAGCAGCTCTAGTGTTCTCACCGACCCCAAAACAAGCCACCTACAGTACTGCTCATTTGCAACATTATAGTAGGTTCAGCGTCACCATACATGTAGCACCTAACCTAAACTCAACATTTACTCTCAACTTTAAACTGTGGATCTCAGAGGACTTTATCCTTGTAAGAGCTGATAAATTTCTTATTGAACATAGATGTCAGGAAACAATTCAGAATATGAAATACATTGAAAATATTTATGATTGAGTGCATCTTTCCATTTATTACTTTCAAACGCAATATTTTGTCTCAAAAAGTCTTATTTTAAATTGTAAAAGCAATTATTTTTTCAATCTGACGGAACAGATTCCGGAAATAACTTGAGTGTTGAGCAAAAAAATCAAACCTGACACACATGCTGATTAAGGATATAAGTGCTAAGCCAGACTGTAGATAGTTGCTGCCTTTTCAAGTACAGTGGTGGGAACACATGTGTGAGTGTAACAGAGGACAACTAGCAGCGTAACTACACAGTTTCCTGGAGCTGGGTCTGTGCTGAGTATTCGTACAGGACTTCAATGGATGTGGAATCCATAAAGGCATTAAGCGCTGGGGTCAGGTGCTCGTGAGGTAAGTGATTTTTGCATAGCTTAAGACCATGCAGGTTTAGTATTTTATCAGCACAGAAGAACTGCTGCTATCACCTTAATGCACTCCAAAGGTCATTGTCGTGTTTTCCACAAGAACATATCAATGATCTAATTAAACAGAAAGCGAAGCAGACGCCTGGTAAAGAATGGATAAAAATGTGGACACGGCATGGAGACAGGTGGGGTTCTTGACCCGAACTGTGAGCTCGCTCAGCAACCATGAGCGGAGGTGTGGCGAGAAAGCGCCAGTTAGTGAGGGATGAGGAGCAGCTGAGCAGGAGGAGAGGAAGAGAAAGCTAATATTTGGAGAAGACGTGGACGTTGGTGGCTTCTTGTGTTTGCGTGGCCGTACAGTACGCAGTTATTGTGCGAAGGCTCCACAACCAGCTGGAGCACACGTCCTGACAGCGCATTCACTTCATTACCTTCTGAGCTCATCAACACCCTCCCACAGCAATTTGTCCGTGCAATGACAAATAAATTACAAAACAAATTAGTTATGAAATAGACCTGCGTTGTTAGACATTAGTGTTGGTTATTTTGATGCTGCCATGTGACTTTCGAGGTACTGTTGCAAACCCAAGGACCAGAAGAAGCTTTAGACTTTTCCCACACCTGGAGGTCAAACAATCATTTTTCTCTCTGTTAAACTGTGCATGAGTTTTCAGTGAGCACATTTACTGCTCACCGAGTAGTGTGAGAGGGGAATGCTGATTAATCTTGCCTTTAATGGCCACTAAAGTCACAGACTCCAGTACATCAGTCAGAGGAGGAACAATGTTGAGCTCAGTACATTACTTGAAGCCTGATTCACTGAAAGGAGAACAAATCGATTTGAACAGCTGCTTGTTTCGTTTCCTATACAAATGAACCACACCCGTCTGACAAGTTCTGTATGTCATTCACTTTAGGTTTAAGGACTTATTCCTTTAGCTGTTGTCTCTAGCTCATGGGTCTCAAACCGATTCCGTGGAGGGCGCCGTCCCTGTCCCTGCTGGTTTTCCACCTCTCTCTGCCCCGGCTCCTGCTGATTACCTTGACCAGGTGTGTTCAGTCAGTGACAAGCTGGAGAAGCCGACTGACACAGCTGATTTAGAGAGAGTTGGAAAACCAGCAGGGACAGCGGCCCTCCACGGAATCGGTTTGAGATCCATTTATACCTTATTAAGTATTTTAAATATGTCTAGTTAATTAATGGAGCTCCACCCTTCGTTTTGACTTCTGATTTCCGCTCAGCTAGAAGTGGAATATTCTGAACCTATTTGTTTCTCATTTTGTCTGTTAGTTTAGCTGCTCCTGTGATGAGCATCGTCTGAAGCTTTGCTGCACCACTTTGATCCAGTGGGCTCATCATCACATTTTCTGTCTTGATCAGTGTTCACAGATCAGTGTTTGATATAAATCAAGGTTTACGCTCATGAAAACCAGAAGGTAGAGAACATATTTTTTTCTAACTCAAGTGAATTATCACAGTACAAGATTTATTCTTCCAGTGTTCTCATTTGAGTCTTAGAAAGATCCTGATGAAACCACTTTTTGAAATTTAATGAATGCAAACCACATGTTAAACCCTGTTCTTTTTTTCCTGAGGTTTTTATCATATTTCCTCAGTTCTGTAAGATATCATATCTGGTCAGTTTTTGTTATAAATGGTAATTCATTTATTATGCTATAGCAGAAGCACGTGTCAGAAAAGTGTTTATGATGCCCTGATAAGCTAACAGGGGTTAGCAGGCATAACATTAATGGATGTTGTTGGATACAACAACATCTCCTAATTTCACACTGTTCTGGTTCTAAACAGAGACTGATCTGCCATCGTTTGACTTTTATTGTTGCTGAAAAGACCTGCATCAGTGGAAAACAACAGAAGCCGGTGTAGCTGCCGAGAAGCAGCGTAATTCAGGAACGTGTGCGCTCAGAGTCATTTTAGATAAATGTTGCACTTTTCATTTTTTCCTCGACATTCAGCGTCTTCTGTCTGTTTTCTACAGCGACTGACGTATAAGACCAATCTTTGCGGCTCAACCTTTAAGACTGTCTGGATAAAAGCGTGTTCTAATGGATTCCCTTAATGGCTATGCTCTAAACTTGACAGGGACAATGGCAGCGTTGTTTTGTAATCAGATCGAGGAGAAAATTGAGGTTGTTTCTACATATCTGTCATCACTTTATGTATTTTAGCTCTTCACATTGTTTATAGCTTTTCTGCCTTACGATGTTGCCTCTAATTAAAACTAAATGAACGTAAATTTTTTTTAGATACTGAGTTTAAATGAAATGTGTAGCATATTGGATTCTTGATTTCTTTTTTGTGATTGGTCCCAGTAAGCTATGACTTTGACTGTAAAATGTTGCTCATCGGCGCTTAATAATAGAGATGCAGTGTGAAATTTCAGGCTGAAGCGTTAATAGTCCACCGCCACTACTTGTTCACGCATGACATTCGGACTGAGTTTCGAAAGCATCTGTGGCTATTTCTGACCAGACTAATTGTTTGCATCACCAAGCTTCTGCACCCTCAGACACTCTTATTTTGTGCCTCATCTACACGCAAGGCAGGGGCATCATTACAGTTGTAGCCACCTTCAGCACCAGACCAGGTCGATAATATTTCAGAAAAACCATTATGGTTGTGTATTCCCCAGGGAAGGTCTTATAGTGGAGACAACAGAAGCGGTGGAATGATGGTATCTTGCGATCTAATCAGTCCTGGACTAAAACTAGGTAGTGAAAAGTGTTTTTTTCCGTGTTATTGCACCAGATACACGATGTAACAAAGATAGCAGTAATGAATTCCTGGCATTCAGAATTTGTAATTTCATTTCCAGCTGGGAGTGGCTGTAATTTATGTATCTGTACTTGGAATGATCTGCAAGTGTCTGAGCACATACGATTCTTCACACTCTGCAGTTTGTGAGGAAGTAATCAAATGCTACTTATCTTCATCCTCATTATAATAAACAGACATAACAGTCACATATGGTTCTGGTAGACAATGGCCACAGATGGGTGATTAGTTGAAGAGCTCTGAAGGCCGTGCTGTTCTTTTGCGAATTGATATGGAGGCCCCCGGTGTAAGATGAGGACTGTAATCACAGGTCCTCTAGAGCTGTAACTCAACAGCATCTTTGCACTTCTTCATTTTCCACATGGAACGAGGTTGTGCAGCGACTGTTAGCAAATTTCAAAAACATCCCATAAATAGAGGATCTGCGTGTATGACTTAACAGATTTTTGTCTGTCGTTCTTCTTTGACTTTAATGTATTCATATAGCTTCAAAGATGCAATGAAAGTGTCTTAAAAGATTTAGGGTCCATTACCTTAGATGTGGCTGGCTGTGTTCTTAATGAATCACTTTGCTTTATAGCATCCCTTCCATGCTAATGAAAACTGAGTGCAAAGATAGCTGTATCATAAAATGCAGCTTTTCCAGGCTGTATTTTGAGCGGTATTAATGGCTTTGTGAATCTTTGGATGATTAGCCCTAGCTGGGATAGAAACAAAGCATTAATCATATGTTTTGATCATGTGGATTTGAAGAGAAACTCAGCACTCGGCCCAGAGAAGCCTGTGGAGGTCACTAATTGAATGAGGTAGGGGGTCTACAGAAAGTGTGATCCTCTAACCCGGGTCCAGGAGATGTGTTGATGAATCCTGAAATATCCTTTTCTAACATGCATTTAGAGTGGGTCTATATATGTGAGAATGCTGGGAGACCGGAGCCGAAAAATACATTTTTAAATCTGGGCCACGTTTGACACGAGAATCATTCTGTCTTTTCTTGATGCCCCTTAAAAAGAATTGAGCTTTTACATTACTTATTGTAACATGAAAGACAAAACCACCCATGATGGCGGCCACATGTAAATCTTTTGGGATTAATGTGCCTTGACTGATCTAAGTGAAGAAATAGCAGCCTCCCGCCAAAGTCGAAGCGCATGATGAGTGAAGTGCAAACGTCTGCGCTAGTGAGGCAACCAGGCATTTCTCTGCGTCTCCTCTTTTCATTGTGGGGCTGCTTTGGTACTGTACGACAGAGAGAAGGCAGGAAGAAGCTGTAGAGGAGCTCAAGAACTGCACTTAAAGACAATTTTGAGTTTCACAGTTAACAGTTTTCAGTGGAAGATACTGTATTTAACTACAAGCAGCCTTTTGGCCCTACTCCTGCATCTGACCCATGCTAGCGTTGTTGAAGCGTTTCTTTGGCAACATGTATGCGTTGGAAATGTTCACATTATCTTGATTACAGCCCACTGCTGGTACAAATGCCGCTTAGTTATATTAATGCAGGAGAATGGTAGCTCAAGTCTAACTCAGTTACCTCCAGAACATCTTAGAAGAGTTCTATTGCAAGAAAGCATCCTGTATAATTTAGTATTTCAATTAATGATGGTTTAACAACATTACGCACTTTTTATGTTTGTAATTAATTTCAACTAGTTAGTGGCTTGAAGAAAAGTATTTATGGCATGTTCTATACATGTAATTTTACCTAATTAATGATTTTGTGCCTCTACCAGCCTAGATCTGTGGAAGAGTTAATTGACACATTACAGCCTTACAAACCATTACCATCCAGCACTGTCACGCCTCACTTTGGGAGCCTGACCCAATAGTCTATCACTCTGAGTGTCAATGCAATGACAGATCACAGCTTGCCACTGGCTTTGGTTGAGATAAAAACCCAATGAAAATGGTTCAGGGATGAAGGTTATCATTTGTCCATGATGGTATCAAATAAAAAGTTCCTACAGTAGCTACTGTGTGTCTGCAGCACAACTTTTTTTAGTTTAGTTTTACTTTCTGCTCAGACCCTTCCTTTTTTGCCTCCTCTCACAGGCTCAGATTAGACAAAAGCCCCCTATAACGTCTATCAGTGCAAGTTGGTCAAACAAAACAAGACATTTGAGTTCAGCTCAGTTACAACCAGGTTAAACCATGAAATAGCCAGTTCCAGGCTTTTGCTGAGTTGCACAAGCGATTTCTTTGATAATGTCCAGATTTTTGGAGGGGAGGCCAAGTAATATTGCGGCCTACTGTATATTTGAAGTATCCCTGGAATATATCTATAATGCGTTGAACCTTTGTTCTTCTCTTATCCAGTATGCAGAAGCCATTATGGATAGTTTTACCTAGCACACCTTCTATTGGCTGTAATGAGGGGATTTTAATTGAAAGGGCAGTTAAGACCATGAAACCAGTTAGAGGCATGATGGATCCCTGGAAGATGGTGACCTTGAATAACCTTCATGAAGTTCCTAAGTATGAAATAAGCTAATATAGATTAATTTCTCTCCATCAGAAATGCCAATTAAATTAGGAATTAACTTAATTTCTTGGTGATTATCAGTGAGTTTTGTTCTCAGATTGGACTCAACAGCTTTGCCTTAACAACAATAAATGAGTATCATCTAGTTCGCTGGCAAATAATTAAGGATTATCCAGCAAGACTGTGTTAATTATGTCTAGAGCAACAACAGGATCAGCATGATGAGGGGTTCAGTCGTGTCTTCATAATGACCAGTGGCGTTCGACTCGAGAGTGAAGGACAATAAGATCAAATAGGAGCATATCTGTCAGTCAGTGCTTATGTGGTGAAGTGTATAATTATTTATGATTATTTGATTGATGCGATGCATAGGATAACCTGAATCCACACATTTCAGTCTCCACATGATAAGCATGAGCAGTCATTATTAGCCATGGATAATATCCACCCTGTGTTCCACCCACTGTGAGCTGTATCTACTAATCTGTTCTGAGTGATTTGCATGCTCTTTAATTTTAGGCGCTTGGTTTTCTGCTGCTGATGTAAAGATATAAGCTGTTCTGAACTTTCTATTATTAAAAGCACACGATAATTGCATAAATTTATTTGCGTAGCGTACTGTAATATTCAGTTGAAGTCTAATCTAGTGCTGTAAAATCTCAGCCAGTGCTTCCATACTGAGTTTGTTAGTTTGAGACGTCTACACATGTTTTGTTAGAAGCTGTCAGACTGGGGAACGAGGTTTTCTCCTGCAGTATTTCAGCAGCAATTCCAAGAGAAAGCTTTTGTCCTGTAACTTTGTGAGAGAGAGAAAGAGAAAGAGAGAGCACAAGCCAAATGAATAATTGATGGCGAGAGATGGATGGATCTCTCTCTGTGGAAAGCCGGTCCAATTGTGTGTTGTATTACCTGAAATGAGCGGCCCGCTGTGCATTATCTGCAACCCCACCTTTGCCTGTCCAACTTCATCTGCTTTCTTTTGCTCCTCAGAAGGAAAACATAGAATTAGTTCTTAAAGGGACTTTGGTTGTTGAGTGATGCTTTGAACGGCTGTGCTGTAGTTTTGAGGAGGATATTGACAATTACGCACACTTACATTTGTCTCTCTGGAGATTAAAATCTTTATACCTCACAGTGGGAGGTGTGAGGGGCTAAACATTGAGTCAGCAGTCTGTAGAGATCGAATCAGTGCGCTGGAGAGGGCAAAAGGCAATTTTATTATGCTAAAGATAAAAACTTTGGATCAGATACATTTCTAATATGGATCCTCTTGAATACTGTTTTGAAGGTGTATGAACTCAGTGGGCATTTTGCAGTATCTTACTGTGATTGTTTTTATCAACCATAAAATAGTACAGTAAATACTGTATATAAACTAAAAGTACTGTATCAATGTACTATCTCCGACTGAACAGCTTATTCTCTAATGGTTGCAGTATTTAGCTAACTTGACGCAGCAGCAGCTCTTCAGGTAAGTGATTTTGCTCTGTAGCTTAGTGCTCTGCTCACAGCTCTATGCTTCACAATGGCTACATTAATAGAGGGACGCATTGCTGTGACCTGCTGGCTTATCCCTTAGCTTGAAGTTGGCTGAAGCGTAAACACAGCATTGAGAGAAGGTGTGAACGTTTAAGTGGCACCAGACACCTTCAGTGTTATGCCACATAGAAAGCTTTGCACTTCGAGCGCAGCGTGGAACCGCAGCGGTCTTGGAGTAGACAGTCGAACCCGGGTCACCGAGAGGTGAAAGAACAAGAGCGAGTGTGTGAAAACTGGTGAGGAGACTTTTATTGGCGAAGAGCAGTCATTTTACACTTTTTATAACCGTTGTGAATAATAAATGAAAGGCAACTGCAAAAATGTCTTGAGCGCCGCACAGGTTCATTCAGCATGTTGTTCAACGACTGTCGGCGGGAGGAAAACAGTGAAACACTTCTGAACAGCGGAAGCCTTTGGGTCAGCAAAAGAACTTGCTCTATTTTTCTGTCTGACAATTGTCTGCTCTGCTTTCTTTACGGCTTCAGACTTGGATACTAAAAATGCTGAGGTCAGTAATCACAGTGAATTCTGCTGCTTGATCTGAAGCTCTAGCATGAAATTCATCCCCGCCCTGCAAAATTAATTGTCCAGCCTCAAGAGGTTTTTACGGCTAAGGTTTATCACTGGGGAGGTCCTATCTATAATTCTTTTATTTTTGTGTGCACTGCATTATTGGTAAAGAGAGAGCATTGATCATATTGTCCAGCACTTATCCAATCATGACCAATCCACGGACAGATCTGTGAAATCCTGTGGAAACGGGAGATGTTATCAGTGATGACGGCTCAACAGGATGCTGAGACGCGTAGTGATGTCATGGGGGGGGCTGGCGGTTTATAAGACACAGAAAAGTTGACCATTCATGGTATTTATTAACAGGGCATGCATGTTAATGGACATTTAACTTTGTCTTATATGTTTAACTTGTATGTAGTTATATATACAGTAATAATCTCTTAAGTCTAGTAGCTGGGAATGAGGTTTTTCCTTGTGTTTCCGCGAAACAGACTGCTGGTTGATTGTTTCACTGATAATTGCCCAATATTATGGTATTATATGCCTCCATTAGATTGATATTGACGCTCTTGCCCAGAGAAACAGCGGCTCAGATATCCACCAATAGCTGCGGAAATAATTACTCTGCTCTTAGCGCTACAGCTGAAGTCATTTAAAGTCTTTAAAAGTTTAAACTTGAACATATTTAATTAAAATCATCCATTAACATATGGCCCATGGCTCGAGAAAATGGGATCCAAGGCACAAATGGCAAAGCTATAACTCAATCTTTAAAAGGTAGCCCTGTCAATAGGCATCAGGTAAGGTCAACTACTTCAAAATCTCCATCTGCGTCCTCCAGCTGAGTTATGATCTCTCTAGAATATGTTACAACGTAGTTTTTTAGGTGGGTAATTGAGTTGATTTGACTAAAGGCAGAATAAAGGGTTCATATTAGAGTTTAATCCGCTCTCATGCAGTGGGGGGGCATTGAAATGTGGGTGCTGAGCTGCCAACAGCCAAAGATTCTGAGTCTCGAACTTCATGTCCACACATTAAAATGTGAAAATAATTCAGCGGTATCTTAAAATTCATTTCTACAGTATAGTTGATCAGAGTGTGAGAATGTGGCTTGAGCTAGTCTTAATTTTAGTAGTTTGCCGTGATCTTTGAATCACTTACCATACATACAAAATAAAGATGATTCCCAAGGCTCCCTTCGTTTTATATGTGTGTCTGTTCCTCAACCATTTTGAACTTTTGACATCAGAAATACGAAGCACTTCAGTCATTATAGTGTAAATATAATAGACGTGTTTGTGAAAGATAAACACTTTCCTCGGAATTTGAAGCTTCATTATGTTTATTACAGGTAGGTGACCTTGACTTTGCAAATATATGAAAAAACGGCACTGAAGGCCTGTTTTCATAAAGGCTCGGCAGCCTTCGCAAAATAAAAACACAAGCTTTAACTCACCCTGCACTTAATTACTAGCCGATGCCTTTTCAGAATGCAAGAACCGGAGAACTCGGCTTGTGTAACATCTTAGTTGCCTTGTTTTTGGCATCTCTTTATCTGCATCCCGCTGAGAGTTCCTACTAAGGAAGGGCGAATATTGTTAACGTATTCTAATTAAACTGCAAACATAAGTAGACAATCTATGGCTAATTATGAGTGTTTGTTCTGTATTTGTTTAATTTATGAGGATTTAATCAATGGATGCTTTAGTTCAAGGAAAGGGCTGCATCTACTTCACATGACATGTTTGATCTCAGATGAAAAGAAATTTAAAAAATTTGAGTAAAATAGTTATGTTAAGGAAAAAAATTGAACTAATTTCTTTACAAATGAGTATTTACAAGGACATATACATACCTGTGTCCAAAACCTCACTTGCTAAGAATATACTTTATTCATGTTGAAAATGATTTTCAGTGTATTCTTCAAATAAACTTCCATATAATTGTGTACATCTCTGCAGGTCTTTCCGTAGGAGTGAGCACCTGCGATACCTCATTATAACATTTATTTCATCTCCAAGTTAATGAATTACATTGTTGCTGTTTTCCCTGGTTACTTCAGTGTGAATTAATCATAATGAAAATTTCAGGAACAACTTTATATATTAAATTCCCCTGTGATGTACTCGCATGAATATTCAAAGCTTTAGGTGTTGCATTTAATTAAATAAAATAAAACATAGACGTTCACAGGTGCCGTGAAGATTGTTTTCCCATTTTTCATCTGTCTCTTACATTCACATCACAGTTCAGCGTCTGATGGCAATTAATCATCTTTAATGAGGCGCGTCATGTTTCTTATTGGCAACAATTAAGGGGCAGTGGAAACAAACAAATTAGAGCCATCATGTCATTACTGTGCTAAAATGATCATTAATGTGTTGTCTGTGCATTTACAGTATGCTCACATTCGGTTCTCTAAAAATCTAAATCTGATTTGTTGTGTTGCTTCATTATTATCTTACTGACCTGCACAACAACATAAAGGAAAATGGTTTAATGGTTTGTTATTACTAAAAATAATTCTCCATATTGTATTAGACCTCATAAACAATGAATTCCCTAGGACATATATTAATGTTGGATATAGAGTCTGTGTGTGTTCCCTATAAGCCACTGCTGTTTCTCCACTCCAAGCCTCTATAGCCCAAACAATTCCAAGAGTCCGACCCTGGGGATGTTAGGTTTGATCCATAGACCTGAACAGTACAATGTTAGCTAGCCTCTACATGTTCCAGCCTTTTGATCTTCACCATGGGAGCCGTCCCCATCATCTCTGGGAGAGCTATCGGCACAATACACGGGCATTCAGAGAAAATGACTGCACAATTGGGGAGACTCAATAAGACCAGCCTCCTGTTGAGAACACTTGACTGAGGGGTTTGTTGACAACTGAGGGCTCCTCCTTTCTCTCTCTGCCTCCCTTGAAATATTTATCACCACAACTTATCGCCCCTTGATCAATTATACACCTGCCACGGACTTGCAATGAATTATTAACATGCCTCTGATAAGCATCTCACCCATTGATTTTTGTCACTCCTTTGAGATGGATATACTGGAAGGAGTTTTCTCTCGCTCCTGCTCCTGACATTTGGCCAATCACCAAGAGGAGTCAACCTGAGCTGACAAGCTAGGCTTACTAAGCAACTTACTGCTACTTGTAGCTGTCTGCTATTGGTCGTAAGGTGTTTTGCATTTGCATGGCAGCAGAATTAATTTTTTAATGGGTTTCCTATAAAATGTTACATTTTTACAGACTGCTTGTTTTGTTCAAACAACTTTCAGACACCGTATAGAGAGTTTGGTCTCGTAGAAAGGTACATGCATTACTTATTATTCTTATCAAAGAAAATTTCCAATTGAAAGTTTAGAATACAAAATGTTTGGTATTTTTAACAGATATATTATGTGAACACCTAAATTGACAACCAGGATTGTATTTCATACTTCAATTTTAATTGGCTCTCTGGACTGAAAATCCTTCAAATCTTTTGCCTAGAATTTTTTTAGCCTCTTCTGTGAGTTGTTTGCTGTAGACTTGTTCATTAGCGATGCAGAAATATGCTGGAACCATCGCGTTGCCTCTTCTACTGTAGCTGCCCGACAAGGCCCTGTTCTACTTGAGAAACGCTGTTATTTACCACAAAAGCTGACAGATGTCAGGTTACTGTGACACTATCGTCAAATTTGTTGTCTTCCCGTGGACCCAGGGAACCAGGTCTCAGAGATTTGGAACAATGTGAGGCTTTATCTCTGTGCATCTGAGACCCAAGTGCTTTGTAGTCACAACGCCATATGTTCAACCCAGTTACAAGTAGTTCCAGGTAACTTAGCAGCAACACAAACTCCACTTGTAGCCTCGTGACCTCGCAGCAGCCCCCACAAAACTCGTTCCCCATCTGCCTCTTGAGATGCAGCCCAAATAAATGCTTTCGTTCCTGCAAGAACGCCCCTGCCACCCCTTCATAATGGTTCCATCCAGTGCCAAGACTAACATATGCTGGCTGCCACTAAGAGTTGAAGAGAAAAATTGAAATGTTGATTTCTCCAAAGCTAGTTTTGACAGACTCACCCTGCCAGAGAAAGATTGATTGCTGGGGAGATTAAGTTTGAAAGTCAGTTTTCACTCTGGATAAGGCATTCAAGATTAGTTCTGTGGAGATACTTTCAGATTTTGGCAAAAGGCAAGTTGGACAGAGACCAGACTAATTTTTGTAGTTCTCCTCTTCCCTCAAGTGTGAAACATCTGAAAACTACATCTCACTTTTAGATGAATTCCACGGTCCTGTGCTTAAACACAAGCTCACAGATGAACTCTGGAGCATCTCCTGCTGTCAGGGTTCAGAGACATCTCAATGTCTCATACTCACTTGTTTTTTTCTCCACGTACAGTATATACACAAGAGTTTCTCTTTTGCATTCCGCCTGCGTATGTGTCTCTTCCTCGAGGTCATCGAGATTACACGTCAGTGGACGTAAGGATGTGTTCAGACAACTGTAGAACATGTCAAGACTAGTCCACAAGGCATATTAAACAGATCAAAGACTGGGAGATTAATCGCTTTGCCCACATGGAAACTGGGTAATTAATGAGGAGCTTAACAGCAAATTAAATACATGGCAATGCAATTATGGAGGTGAGTGTTGATCAATAACCTTGACTAGCAGCCTCTGGGAAGCTGCATCATACAATAGCACATAGTTTTTAAGACCATCAGCACAGAAACATCACTGCATGTGGCAGCAGTAGACTGAGCGTGTGTTAGATACGCTGTGAGAATGCGTGTGCATAAAAGATTGCCTTTTTGGCATATAGTTGCTAGGATGAAATGTAGCTTCTGGACTGGAAACGAGCAATCAAGTCATTTATGCATTAATTTATCATTGATTATCCCACTCACTGGTTTTTATATTCTCTGTGAGATCAGGAGCATTGGCCTCATGACCCCGTAGAAATTATTATTAAACTGTGTAATGAGAAATTGTTTTAAATTAGCATGCAAGTGTATGAGTTCATCTTAATTGGTTGAAAAACAGAATTTGAAAAAAAAATACATAATTCAAAGATTTTATCACCGTCCTGCGTTAGGAAGGAATATATGCTGCGTAACCCCAAGGTACTTAATACTGTACATGTATAAAACCCTAGAAACCTTTTACTTTAAAACTCTTTTTTTCTAAACTTAAAACATGTGTTTATATCGCTGTATTGAAAACAAGCAGATTTAACTGTTCTTAAAATGTGAAGTCTACTTTACCCACACAAAATAATACTTACCAAATCCCCTTCCTTGTCCTCTTTGAGTCAGAAAATATACAGTACATTGCAGACTTAAAGACACGTTTCATTCACTTCATCTCTATTTGTACCTTTTCTATGTCGGCTGTTTACTCAGGGTCTTTTCCGTTCCTTTTAATGAAAAGGTATCTCAGTAAATTACTACCACTTGTATTCAAATGGTGGTAATTTGAATGGAAGTGGTATTTATCAGAACCTTGGTCTGGAACACCTCTTATCCAATCTATCTTATCTGATCCAAAAACATCACCAGCCCTAATAATTGTGCATACTTAATATTTCTACGGTTTATACAATAGAATGCACGCTACTATAGCACAGCCTTGTTGTCAGGATTCTTTAAAAAGCAGTTAATCATTTTAAGTGAATTGAAAATGCTGTAGAACCAAACTTGGCACAATGTTACATACTGTACAGTGCTGTTGTATTTTAGAATATGATTAAACTGCATTCCACGCAGTCTGTCTGCACTGCACAAGAGAAAACTCTGCATTCTGTTCTCTTGGAGTTTTCTTTTGTTCAGTGCTGTTTCAGACTTCTGTTCTGAATTCTGTTTGGTGAGACCACTGTCACCCATTGTATGGTTATCATTGTCCTGGCAAAACTTCTACCTTCCGGCAGTCCCTAGAGTAGAAAATACAATCCACAGGCTACTCTGACCCCAGAATATTTCTACATCTGTTCTTTTTTAATTCAACTTTGATCAAATTTTTCAGTAGTTTGTTGCCTTAGGACCGTGACACATTTCGTAAGGGCTGGGACTGAGATGACAGTATATATCGAAGGATGCAGTTTACTGATGTTACCATGACTGCTGAAGGGGGTCTGCTGGTTCATTGTACATTGTATTCCTCTTGGGCAGATGAGTTTCACTCCCCTCTGTCATCATACATATCTGTTACCTTGCAGGCAAGCGAGTCAGTGATGTTTCTCTGGTTTTTATTTCATGGTTTCAGTTAGAACCCACTGTTACCTCCTGTACCGCCTATGATTGCTCCTGATATAAAGGGCAAACAAGTCTGAACATTAGAAAACTGACATATCATGTCATTCTTCAAAGCAAGTAAATAAAGAAAGTATTTAAAATGCCAACAAAGTGTAATTAAGAGTCCAAAGTTGATTAGAGTGTTGCTTTTTTAATTCTTTGCATCGTAGATTTATAAGCATAGGAATCAAAACAAAATCCATTTTACTTGCACCAGACTTTAATTTTCCAAGAAGCACTTAATTAAGAGAACATTGGATTCCACTTCCAGGTCTTATTACCGCTTCTATTGTTGCTTAACCTATAATACCTAAAACTATATACTATTTGCATGTGCCAGATGGAAAATAATTCATATCTAATATTATGACTTTTGTCTTTCCCCAAAAACAAAACGGCTTAACAGCCAGTGTTGTTCCCAAGCAGAGTGTAGTGTCCTCATTGCACTGTGAAAAATAAGGGCATTAAAGTACAATTAGGTTTCAAGCCTGATAGTGAGGATGGGTGCATTTGTCTCTTTACACCACTCAAAATACAAAATGCTGTTTTCCTCCAAATCCCAATATACTAATATACTGAGTAGGATTATAATGCATCATCGTGAGCAGAGCGTCTCACTCTCACATTTTGTGCATATTGACGAACCAACAGAAAACCTGCATGAGTCTAGGTTGTACTTTTACGTAGTAATACGTCCAGACCAGTCGCAGGCCCGGCTCCAACCATCTGCTTACTGGTTTATAGGACTCAGACCTCGTCATAATGACAAAACCTGTCCTCTCAAACGGATCAGCAGTAGCCAGGCAACTTGATTTAGAGGTTTGCTGATACCTCGACAATACTACAATGACAGAACTCCTGCTCCTAGTTAGTGGATGGCCCAGAGGCACACCCGAAATATAAAATGTGCACTGTAATGAGATGGCTTTTGCTACAGTTTCTGTCTTGCAAATCAAATCATGGCAAAATAATGGTTTGCCTGGAGGTTTTTTTTCCAGAGACTCTTTTTTTGTACAGTTTTTACGGAGGCAAAGATGCAAATTAAAAATGGGAGAATATCTCCCCTGAGTGCTAACTAAAGCCGTGCACTGTGATGCACTCATACAAGAATGTGTGGTATTTCTGTTTTGTTGTGAATCTCTAATGTGTCAAACTCTGAAAACGAGCAAATCTCCACTGTTAATGATCCGAGTTGATTCAAGCTTTACATTTCAGCTGATCCGCGTAAGAGTGGATTTTAGAAATTGGACCTCTGAACAGAGAACCCTGTTTCCTCGGGGGCTTTTTCCCAGAGTAAGTGATCCACAAAATCCCAGTGCATTGGGAGATAAAGAGAGGGACAAAAGAAAGGAACGGAGAGCGTGGCATGGGAGGATAGAGGAGCGGGATGGAGTGACACAGGATTGCGTTTCAGCTCCACTGCCTCCCTTCCTGTGCGTGTGACCATGGAGGATCTGAAAACCTCAGCTTCGCCCCACAGCAATGGCAAGAAGAGGAATGTTCTTGGAGACTAAATTTAGACCCAATGTGCTGTACCATCAATCCCGATTAAGATAACCACGAAGCCACACTTGTTGTGCGTAGAATATGGCTGAATGTTGAATCTTGGTTACATAAGTGTTAACTTTGTGTTTGGAAACGAAGGGCTTATCACGCTTTCATAATAACTTCAAGTAATATCTGCATTGGTTCATGAGGGTACAGATTAGTGCACCTGAGAGTGGCTGCTGAATCAGAGATAACAGAGAGATAATAGATAATAAATAATAAGGCAGATAAGCTCTGCCTC
Organism: Betta splendens; assembly: GCF_900634795.4. Lineage (NCBI taxonomy): Eukaryota > Metazoa > Chordata > Actinopteri > Anabantiformes > Osphronemidae > Betta > Betta splendens. The sequence goes on from NC_040897.2 coordinate 13,502,266, forward strand.
AAAATGACATTGTCTGCTCATTTCTACAATCATTTAAAGCTTTGTCTCGTATTAACCTTATATGTTACAGTGACACGTGTTAGGACAGTTTAGGTTTCTCCCTGATTAAGCTTTGTGTCACTGTTGTGACATGTGCACACATCCGTATACACAAACACACAATTGTACTTTTCAGATGGCTGCATGTTTTACTTCGAACTGCATCAAAGTCTTGTGCCCTACTCTGACATTTTCATTTTCATCACCTCATACATTATGGATGAATCATAACATAAATAACAAATGTCTGACAGGCATTTAAACATGACTTTTTTTATTTTATCATGAATCAACATGGACAAGTTCACGAGGATTCTGTGTATTTAATTTTGTCTCTACCATGTTTCCATATGAGACCCCAAACAGGGGATGTCTGAAATTTCCACATAGCAGAAACAAACTAGTTGAATTAAGGCAGAAAGTCTTGACCTTGTTCACACATGATATTTTCTCATTTCAAAATAAACGTGGTTGTGTACAGAAAGTCATTGTCTGATTATGTAAACCATTTTATTGACAAACATCTGCCTCTTGACCTGCTGCATCAGATATCGATGTAGCTACATACAGCCAGCCCCCTTAACAATGAGCTGTTCACCTCACATTACCCTTTACAATTACCAGGTTATTATTATTTGCAACTTATTGACAGGACGACTCCCCGTCACGCTCACCATGGCAACATGCCGATGAGAGCTCATCTTCGACTTCGTGGATACCGTTTCTCTGAAGTCTCGCTTTATTTTACAGCAAGCTCCTGTTGTGTTCACATTTTGACGTGAACAGGATTGTCACACACATCTCATTGTGCTGTGATTTTCAACAGCAGAGTTGTTAGCTGCTCCGCTGCCGCCGTGCAGAGCAACGCCTCCCTCATTAATAGCACAACAAATGCCATTTGCATTAACCCAAAATTGTGATGGATATTTCTTGTCAAACATGCATGTATTCTGCTCCAGCATAATCAAATATTTATTCAAATGTCGTGTTCCTGAAATAGTGCAATAGTTAATGCGTCACTTAGTGGGGGGAAATACAGTATTGATTAATGCCCCTCCTTTCATTTGCATTCAGCCCTCTGCATCTTGACTTGTGCAGATGTAATTTTACTGAACCTTCTAAGCTGATGGTGGCATGATTCATCATGTAAATAAATGCATCAACATTACAAAGTTGTTTCCAGAGAAGACATTTATAACATGAATATATTAACTGAACTTACAGTGTCACTTTTGTTTGCACTATGCATGTCAAATTACCTGTCTCCGTCATCCTTTATACAAGGTGTGCTCTGCTGTGAGGACATCCTTCATCCACAGCCACTTGAAAATCTCAAATTAGAATCCAGCGGAGACACCTATTCTCCCGGCTCAGCGGGGCCGTCTCCTCTCCCCAGTAGTATGGAGATGTGAATGTCTAATGAGGCTGGTGGCGGAGGCGATACAGTTGCTCCCTGCTTCCAGGTCAGGGCTGTCCCTCCGTGGAAACAGTTCCTGCCCTGACATATTTTGACTGATGGATGGGCAGGTCACAACAATCAGTCAAACTGAGTCCTGCCCCTGTCAAAGGCCTCAGACCTGCCAGATCACTATCCATTAGTCACATCAACCTCGTGCTCCAAGCCTGTTTGGGTCAGCGTTTTAGCCTGAAGTCGTGGTGAAGCCACATTAATACTGCATGTTGTTAGAGTGTCGAAGTGTAAAATATAGCTTCTGCATTTTTATTGACTTTAAAGAGGGTGCAGTGTTCGCCATCACCTGGGTCTCTGTGGGCCTGCAAGGCAAAGCAAAGCGAGGCAACCCGGTGTTTTTCTGTCAACTGCTGTTGTCATCTTTTGCTGTGCTGACGTTCACTGTAGTGGGCTGAATAGCACAGGTGGAGCGACCTGATGCCAGATTGACAGAGTCATAAATAATGGAAGCAAGCACAGAACTGCACTGCTCACACCGCCCAGGGACAGCCAGTCACCCAAGAGTGATGAGAGAAGCCCAGGAGCCCAAGGACACTCATCTAATGGTCCATCGTAACCAGTGCTATTGTCGCGTATCTCAATCAAAGTGCAGAGCTACACAGAGCGGGGGAGAGTATCCCATAGTGGTGATTTAAAGATCAAACACTACAACTCCTCACAGAAAGTTAAACATCGCTCGACGACACGGGGAGATTATAAAGATCTGTATTAATGGAGAAAACACTCCTGACCACGGGCACAGCAAAGCAGCCAGTGGTCAGTCTGCAGCACAAGGAGAGCTGGATCCTTGAGGGGGATCCTGCTCTGTGATCATTAGAAGGTCTGTGTGCTGTGTCCAGATGGAGCTGTCACAGTGAAGCATGCCTACAAGTGTCCTCGGTGTCTGTGGGATTCAACACTCCAGGCGAAATCAAAAGGGCCGGAGGATTTGCTTGTATTGAAAGAATCCTGTCCCCTCTGCAACAAACGGCATCTTTGAGGTGACTTAGACAAACGTGGAAATCCATCTGCATACAGCTCCAGTGGAGAACAATGCAGTTGAAGTTACATTGGGCTGTGCATTGATGAGTCACGGTGATTGCGGGACTTGTCTGGCTTGTCTGGCTTTTTTCTGTTTCTGCAGTTTCCAATCCTTTCATACTCGTATCTGTCATCTGTGTAATTTATATCACTCGCATAAGTTTCTGCATGGCCTTGTGGTGCGTTATTATTATCCTCCACCAGCTCTGATGACACAGTTATTTCACTCATATATTAGTTAGCCATGTAATAGCTTTGTACAGTACATGTGGCCTTTTCAACCTATAACCCAGTTTGGTCCCATTTTAAATGATATAAAACTTGAGAAGAGCAGCAGAACAGAGCTGGTCCAACTGATCATTTGTTAAAGCATTTATCAAATAACGTTTTTATGCTTGGGAAAACTGTACAATTAACAAAATTGTGTCAACTATTTTAGGGACTCTGCTTGATGTCATGGTGCAATGAGGCCTTAATTACAGACTGCACAGGATTTACTTTAGGTCGGTTTTCTGCTAACCTTCAGTATTAGGTCTGTGGTTTTAGTTCAGCCTGAGATCATTGTTGCAAAAATAATAGCTCTTTCTCTTAACCCACTGAAACACTGAATAGTCATCAGTATGTTCTGCTAGACCCAATGCCAGGTAGACACAGGTCTGTAAGGCTCTGATACTGACTCTGGTAAATGGATGTGGTCCAGCCAGCCCACAGACACCACATCCACTCAATTAATCAGAGACGGGCTGTGCTTCTGTTTCGTCTGCACAGCTACATTACCACTTTGAATGTCTGTCCTGATCTCTCAGGGTTTTGAACCTACACTCCGGTGTCAGGATGTGCCAGCTTTGACAGACGGTGTGATGTTCTGTCAGAGTTTCCCACATTTTCTGGATATTACAGTAGTTTACCTGAAGCTAACAATGCTGTAACCACAGGCTGCTCATACATGTACCTGACCTTCAGACATATGAAACTGCTCTGCTGGTTTTATTACTGTTATTATGAGAGATATCAAGTACATTAGACAGGTTACCAAACTATGCTTGAGTTTAATGCATTGTAACAGTCTTGTGCATAGTGAAGTAAAATAAATAACAATATTCTGGAGACACTGCCCCAACATTCACATATTATCACCTTGCTTAAATTACTTAAAACATTTGATTATATGGGTTTATTATTGTACAGTATGTGCAACCACTTTAATTTTCCAGACCAAACCATTATTAATGCAGCTTTAAAGTTTGTTTGTTTTTTCCAAATTCTTCTCTAAATAGCAGTTACAGGATGGTTGTATGAAGGGGTTGTGACAAACAACAGCTCATGGGTGTCAGAGCGGTTGTTGAGATAAATCCCAGGTGAAAAACAACGTAACATTACTGAGTGTAATCTTTTCCTGGCATTTGGAAACTTCTGGTTACCCTGGGACGTCGTCTAGACGAGGCGTCCAAATTATAGGTCAGTATATCAAAGTGATACCGCTATCTGTTGGCCTTTAGAAGAAAACACTTTGATACATAGTTCAATAAGCAGCTAATAGCGCTGCATGAATACCTGCGATATGTGTCCTCTGTGTTCAGACCATATCAGATTTCTTTTTCCCTCCTTTCATTTGCTAAACTACGTTATGTGACAGTGTGTTTTCCAGGGAACCAGCTCGGGTTCTTTTCCTTCCTTCCTTCCACCCAGCCTGCTCTCCTGTATTTCAATATCTTAAGTATTTCAGTGCATGAATGTTTTATGGGTAGAAAACTGCAATCTGTCATATCAGGCTGTCTCCGGTGGAGTTAACACATTCTTCTTACTCTCCCCTGACTTTGACTTATTTTATGATAACGTGGGACCTTGACAAGCTAACTGGCTTTGGCAGACAATGTTTGCTGTTTTACTGCCGTTACTAGGTCTGCGTGGTTTTACATAACAGCAAGGTTAAGTAATTGGAAAATAAATGTGGCATACATTGCTCCCTGCTCCACAAGTGATGTTAATCAGCAGTGTGACGCAGAGATGTTCAGAGCACAGATTCACACAGGGATCCTTCCTCCAGTAGACGTAGTAATGAAACCATAAATCACTGCATCATTGGACATCTTCTCTGCCCCTGATATTTCCCCAGACACTTTCACTCCAACCACTGCCGTCTGCTTACAGTGTTAAATAGATTGACCATGGAAGATAAAGTTAAATGTGACTTTCTTCCAGTGCGTCAGACTTGTCAAGAAATGAGGAGGAAAAATAGCAGTTATATACTCCATGAGTATGGGCTCCAATACTAATATGTACTCCGATATGGCTGGAAAGTACAATCACCAGATGAGGCGCTATTAAAGAAAGACATTTTCATTGCATTGTGCTCTGTGATGAGAACAGGATGATATTAAGCGTCAATGAAAGACCACCTTTTATAGTGGAACATATTATCTGTCTGCGTCTGTACAGTCGGTCCCTTTGAAGAACTTTAGGTAATGTTGGTTCTTTGAGGCATAAACAGACGATGGCCCACAGATTGGACCTGCATCACCTCAAAGTTTCCCTCGGGCGCTAACAAACTGGAGATAAACAGGACCTGGCTACATCGGACATGGCAGGAACTTGTGGCATGTTTCCACCCTAACAGAGAAACACTGTACTACATCATCCCTCTTTGAATGGGGAGCTGATATAAAACTGGCCATGTGTGGTTGCAAGGTCCACAATGACTACAGGACCTGCCAGTCTAGTAATTAGTTTGGGCTGTGGCTGGCTGTGGCTGTGATGGAGGTCGTTTATCACCCCTGAGATGATGACTGCATAAGAAGTGCCATAACAAGTCTGTGCCATCGCTTCCTTTTGCTGTTCCGTTGGATTCTAAGGCGGCTCTCAGAGCGTTGCAGGAGTTAACGGTCAGCTTTTTGCTGCTGCGTCTCCATAAACCATGACAGATGAGCAGTAACATGGAAAAGACAGCGGGCCTGCGGTGGCAGCAGCTTTTCTTTCATTTGCAAAAGCAAGCTTTTAATTGTTAACACTGTGGTGTGTGAATGGGACGAACAATGAGCTGGTTGTGTAAACTGTTGAACATTATGGTTTAACACTGGTTGTTTTTTTAATATCAGGAAATTGTAAAACATGTTCTATAATTCTTCTTTATGTCACATAGATCAAACCCAAATGAAAAATGGGACTGTATTTTCCGTGTTTTTTTAATTTATTTTCAATTAATTCATTTCAGGACATGTTTCCCGATTCATTCTGAGGGTCTAGGGACAGAATACGACCATTTATATTCATACTGAACTATAAAATAAAAATTTATGTTTACCTGAAATTGTGCCCAGGATTTTAGGGCCCAGGCCTTGATTACTGTCCTGGACTGAATCCAAGTGATTCGCAGTTTACATTGCAAATGTGAAGATCCAGAAATTGAATATTGGTCCACTTGGTGTTGCATTCGCCAACCACGGATTAGAACTTTAAAGGGCCCACAGCATTAAAAATCATGAAATGAGATTTAAAGCAGACTCTGCTTTTGCTCCCAAGCCATTCAAAGCCCAAAGCCTTAGGGAAGCTGTGGTGCAGAGGATGATACATACAGACAGAGAGAGGGAGAGAGAATGAGCATATGGCACTGCAGTATGAACTGATGTGGAAGGAACAAGTCAAGGTTGTGTGACTGCTGAGTGAGAAAGGTTGACGAATGAGCGGCCCAGATGTATTGGGGCATTTGGACATGTGTGGGAAGGCGTTCCCCCTTTGCCCGTTTTTGTCTGGCTTTGAAAACTACAGATAGAAGATGCCTTTTCACCGGAGAGCGAAAATGGAATGTGAAGTGACCTGATGCCGCACTTTGATCAGAGTTTATTGGTGTGTGATTTATGGCTGTCATCCTCTGACCCGCACCATCAAGGCCAAATGGTTTGAAGGCCTTCTGGACAGGACAGTTAACCTTTGACCTTGGATTGAGAGCAAGCACGTTATGTCTTGGCAGTCCACCTCAGGCCTTTCTTTAGATTCCTCCCCAATCAAGAGGTTTAATCCAGTTGCAGGCGATAGAATAGTTTTGGCCCCTTACTCACTAATCCAAGGAAATCCACGGTCTTTTCTAAAGCCTGAGCTTCAAGTCTTGTCAATTACAGCCTGAAAAAGCTTAACGTATGGGGGAGCTTTTTGAGTCGGTCTTAGCCCACGCCTAAAAGAGCAGAAATAGACTCTTGTTTATCCATGACTGAGATTTGAAGGGGAACATTGACTGTCATTGTGCTTCTACAACAATTTAATTACACGGGGTCGCCAGCTGCTACTAATCTCACAGTGTTTACCTGTGTCGAAGACTTCTAATAGACTCTCACTCGCTGCATATTCCACTAGCAGGGAGTTAGCCATGTTAAAACCTTTGTGCAGGCCCTCCAGCTGTGCCCATGCAAGTAGAATTACAGCTCATCAGAGAATAGTGTGTAATGCAGTTAATAATGAATGTGGAGTGGGTTATTTAGTCCAATCACTGTGTCTGGCCTCGTTTTAATGAAAGATAAAAGAGCTCAGTACAGTGCAAACACACGCTATAATCATCCTTGAAATCAGATTCTGCACTTATACCATGCTATACGTGCGATCCGATTGCAGCGCACATCAGGCTTGTATTTTTAGAAGTGGCCTAACTCTCAAATCGCACACGTTTCCACAAGGTTTTAATAATGCATGTCCGACTGGATCATGATCTGGGTCGCTGGGGTCTTTCGGCCGCGTGACTCGGCGTTCAGAATGACAGTGGCTCATTTCTTGCCGTGTCTGGTGCTCACTTTGAAAAGTAATGGCAAAAGTAATGGAGGCTGTAATGATTACACACTGGTAAACGGGTTACGTTCAGCCACGACAGCGTCCTCCTCACTTAGATGTCGCTGAGGTCCAATTGTTTTCTTTTTTCAAAAAGTCCAAATCTTTTCCAGTCCTGTGAGTTTACAGAAATTCCGTCAGCAGTGTGCATCCTACTAGGCCATACTAAACCTAATTATTGAAAACCTCTGCCCTGTATTTCATGTTTATTGACAAAATGACAGTCTATTCATCCTGACAGCAGGTAGGGAGCTGGTGCCACACAGCAACAGAGTGCTGATTATCTATAGGCAACAGCATATTTGTTTGAAGTCCGACCGCTGCCTCTCTCTCAACCTGTCAGAAGCGAATGCAAATGAATCCGGTTTCTGGCTCACTGCACCTCACAAATTAATAACTGCGCACACCCTGCATTACAGCACAATTAGATTGTCCATTATTTTGTAAACGCCAGCAGAAGCATTCCATCCTCTCAAGCATATTGTCATGTGGCTGCATTTGCCTAACAAACGTGAGATCAAAGGCGTATTTTTGAATCCTAATCAAATCTATTTCAAGTCCCGCGCTGGCGCCGGATGGCAGGCTGCGGTTTGTGGCTGGCACGGTTTGAGGCCCTGTCTCAATACCTGCACCAGTAAATAGATGGGCGGGCAGGGTGATTTGCATATAAAAAGGAGCAGTGATAAAAGAAAGTACTTAACCTGGAGTTTCTCACCATCCAACATTCTGGCACCTTCAACAGAATGACAGAAGACTGCCTTTTATCAAAGGGGATCCCATTATAAGATAATTGTATTTATTCTTGATGGAGAATGAAAGGGAAAAGAGAAACAAAGAACATGGCTGCTGTCGACCAGGACACGCACCTGTTAGAGAGCAGCTCACATTAAATGCAGAGGACTAGCAGAGAGGAGATGTTTGTAGTGTCAGCGTGCATTTGTAACGGGGGCCTGTTTTTGTAGCAAGATGGGCGCTTTGAACTCGTAGGAGCCCTGTAAGGTATAATTCATGTTGCGTCAATTACTAAGCAGCAGATGTACCGAGCTGAACAGAGGGAATCCCAAACCATAACTCTTCAAACAGTGCGCGTCTACTTCTCCACCCTGTTAACACTCGTCTTGTCAGTCATGCGGTGGGATCAAACGAGCAACACTCAGCATTTTTGAAGGCTTCTGTCCTGGTTTGTGAGATTTGTCAGTGGATTTTGAAGAGGGTGACAACTAGAAAGTCATATTAGATGCTCCGTGTTTTGTTTCTGCGCTCCTGAGGAGCCTAATTCTATGTTTTATTTACTTTGGAAGCTCAAAGCCAGAGGTGGGAACAACATAAAGTGTACACTAGCTGTGCCTGCACTCACCTTAACAAACTTAAAGAACAGTACAACTGTTGTGACAGGACCCAAATAAGACAGAGGTGCTATTAAATGTTGGCTTCTACATCATTACAACAACATCCTTATTTAATTTTGAGGTTGTGAGGTTTCATGAGTTGGGATCCCAGTGAGTTTTGGATGGGATCTATAAAGGCCATACAAGAGGTGCTAGAGCTAAATATATAATAAAAATATAATATATATAATCTGCTGTGGCATGTATGCCACTGAATATGCTATACTGTAGGTGATGTTTCATATATAATTATCAATCAAAAATAGATCCAAATAAATCCAACAATACACAAGTCTCACAGTCCACAGTCTCTAGAACACATCACCATTTGGCTGAAGAAAGAGGAAACCTTTACCTGCAGGTGGCACTAGATGAAAGGTTAGGGCATCACCAAAGCATGTGAGGATTCATTCTGTGGACTGTTTTAAAATGTATGGCAATCCCTCTGATCTTGATGTCAGAAGCCGGCTGTTTACTACCATACGTGTGGTAATTAGTGAAGTATTTGTATGTAGGCCAAAGCAGAGCACTGACTGCAAACAAGACTGACACCACATCACTTGTGTGTTAATTTGAAGACATTGATTTTTGTGCTTTAAGATTCTCCGCTGTCTGTATTTCATCCTGAATCTCCCTGTGTTCATAAATCTAATATAAGTGGGTCGTTGACTTTGACCTTTCAGCCGCGGTTCAACAGATGACCAGCCTTATCACTGTGCTATCCAAACATCTTCAGGCTCAACTCAATGTCAAAGTCTCCACATATCTACTGCCTCCCCAAAAACGAGTGACAGCTGCTGCTGCTGCTGCTGCTGCAGCTGGAGGGGATAACAATGAGCAGTCAGCCCCCAAAGGCTTCGAGTGGGTCTTCAAGGAACCATGAGGGCATTGGCCTGATCCCTTGTGGGTCTTTCATAATCAAACTAGTTCTGCTCGACGGCTGATGCTGTGCACACGTGAAACAACATTTGTGAAAATGAAGTCTGTGCTTCTTTGCATACAGTAAACCTCAGGTGCAGCGTGATCTCTCGCTCTAATGATGCTGATGCTGTTGACCTTGACAGTCAGCACTGTTGCATGCCTCTAGGGAGCCGTTCATCTAGACAGGAGACCCATCAGTCAAGGCGGCCATTGATCTGCACGTCAGCTGGCTTGATTTCCTTGTGTAATAATCGGCTCGGTTTTGACACCCCCCTATGTGCAAATGGTAAGAGTGGAACAGGGTAAATGGCTTGTGAAGGGCAGCTCTACCAATTGCCTATAGTGGTGGATGCATTAACACGTCAAATCTTATATAATGCATGCAAAGGTTTCTGATGTGTGTGTCCTGATTAATGTTGCATGCATGATTAACTTTGCTGAGTACTGGAGGGTGGTTTATTTTAAAATGTTGAAGAGGATCATCCAATTAATCCACCCTGCATTCAGAAAAGGACAATTTTATTTTGTCCTCATTGTTATTTCTGAGGACAGAATAAGACATACTCTTCGCAACCTCATGTGAGTGTTGCAAATGCCAAGCAATTGTTCGGGATTCATTCTGAGACTGCAGTGGATTAGTGCGCCCGCTTCCCTGTTGTGGTCAGTGTGCTACTAGGACAGTTAGAGGCAGGCCGACATGTGTTGGGCATTGATAATGACTGCTGAATCACAACGGACCCACTGGAGTGGCGAGTAAAATAAAAGCGCGCGCCGTATCAGTCCCAGGCATAGCAGCAATCGCCTACAACAAAGAGCAGTGTCTTGCATGCCGAGCTAAGCTGATGGTTTTATATTCCTATAATAAGGACAGGGAGGAATACCAGCAGCGTGGGATTTCTTCCTACATTAGACTTTCTGAAGCTACCGTGTACTTGGTAACAGTGATATTATAGGTTGTGAAATTCATAATTTTTCCATTATCCGCTAACTTCACGACGCGTTCAGCAACACCAAGACATTTGCGTTGAATTCCTTCAAGCCGACTGTTTGGCAACATGTGGCCCGCTGCATTCAATAAGTTGTTGATTTCCAATAGACTCTGAGTATTTAATGAGGAGGACGTGTACGGCGTCTTTTGTTTACCAGCTCTTCTCCATGGACCTGGTCAATAGGTTCAGTTTGACTGTGGGTAAGAAAACAAATTGGGATGTAATGGGGGTCATATTGGACAGGATTCTGTGGCCCCACCACAAAAATGGGAAAACTAGATTAAAGCTATTAATTATGTTGGAGGAAAAAGCTCACACTCATACTGTATGATGGAATGAGTGTGACGGTGACTGTCTACTTTCATATAAAGCTTTTAGTCAGTAACACGTTTTTTTGAAGAACATATTTTCTGAGAAGATTAATTTGGCTCATTCGAAGAAGCGGTGATTTAAGATTTTTTCTTTTCATCCGTCTGTACCACTGAGCACATGCTGACGTGGTGTGCGGAGCATAAAATCTATGGCATAAGCTTTAATCCCAGAACTGAGAGCATTGAACAAAATGTATAAATATTAATTTGCTTGGAGAAAACTTTGAAGGATGTCAACATCGAAGAAGGTGCTCGTCACGTGGTTGAAGAGTTGAAGTTATCATTCCAGTGTCAAACCTTTTCTTTTTCTGTTTCCTGACACTGGACTGCACTTTTAGAACCAGTTCATTTAGAACCACAACCACTAATATACTGTTTGAATGAGCTCCATTTATTTTTAAGGTGGTTTAACCTTCAGCTAATAATCTCTATATTCTCTCCCATGGTTGATGGTGTCTCTGTGAGAAAACAGCCCTGTCGCAGTTGAGCTCAGAGTGTCATCTTTTGGAAAGAGCACATGTTGTTTCCTGGAAAAAAGCTTGGCGCCCTGACCTCTCTCTCCTTTCTGTTTCCATTGTTCGCTGTGATTTCTCTGGTTTAGCTCTGACAGGCTGATACAATGAATTGGAGACTCCACAAAAGAGACTTTTACGCTACATTAGGCAAGGCTCCCACGTGCTTCTTTGACACAAAAATACAATTTGTTGAGACGGAGACGTTCATCTTGGCAGAATCTCTGCTGATGATGGGCCCCTTTTCTTCTCTGCTCTACCTGCTCTGTTGAAGATGACATTAACGCTAGCATTTATTATTTTCAGAACGCATATAGCCTTATCAGAAGCATTCAAATGGTGTGTGGCAATTGAAAGCAGGCCGTTGGGCAGCATGAATGACTTGTGAATTACCTGTGGCCTTGTATCGCAGAAGCATAAGTGTAACCTCTGGAAACCTGACACGTAGCTGCGGTAACATCCGTCCATCGATGGAAAAATTAGCTCGTTGTTTGTGACAACAGCTCCGGCCCCTGTGGGATCTCTTAGTTTGACGTCTGTCGGACAAGGCGGAGCGGATGATTATTCACAGCTGCAGTAGCGACCTGAACACCAGCACGGTGGGCTTCCAGGTCATCGCGTCAATGAATCAATTCTCTGTGTGCTTACACGTGAAATAAGACCTAATGAGAAGTGCATCAAACTCAGTTACAGGGCAGCAGAGAAAATCACCACTATCATCCCGGTGTAATTTCCTCCTCAATGCTGTGTGGTCAGGGGAGCAATTCCCCCAACTGCTAACTCGCCGATTATCTCTGTTGGAGCTGTTCTCAAATTGGCTTCTGTTACACATATTTGATGAATCACATGATCTGCTTTACATACTCCTATACCATTACTGGTGTCTTTACTGTGCACTCATGAGATCAAACACACACACACACACACACACACACACACACACACACACACACACACACACACACACACACACACACACACACACACACACATAATCTCTACATGAAATAGCAGGTCTCATTTCTCCCTGGGAGCAGAAATGGAGCGTATTGTATATTGACTTGTTTTGATTGAAGCCCTTTGATGGGCATTTGAGAAAGTTTACTGGCGCATTTTGTTCACTGGTGAAGTCTTTGATATTGATGGGCAGGTGTGTGGAGGGTAATAAGTAGCTGGTGTGAGAACGCGCTGACAGACGGCAATACGTCTGCTGGAGAATACCTCACGCATCTGCTCAAATGTGAAAACATGAGGGCATAAACGGGAAAATGCTCATTTTCAGTATACTGTAGCTAGCAGTAATTTATAGAAAATTGAACATTATCAGGGCGCTATGTATCTTTCAGATGGGCCTGTGACAGTCATACGTTTATGCTATTTGCAGGAGAAAGCTGTCAATCAGTGGAGAACGAGATGGCGCTTTTTTAACTTCAGGCTGTTGTTTCCAGACTCAGAGAGAGACCATTATTCAAAATTGCTGATCCATATGATATTCATGGATAAAATAAGCACTGGTGAGCCAGGTTCTGGGGGGCTTTTAGTCAGAGCCTGTGGGAAGCATCGTTCATTAGAATAATTTGACCCATGTTTCGCTTTAAAAACTGTGCCGATCCCGTACAGAAGAGTGACAAACAGAAGGAAACCTTAAATAATGAGTAGGGGAATGTAGTGATGCTGCTGTGTCTGGGAGGCAGGGAGAGCAAATACCTTTCACTCGTGTGTTTGGAAACCTGTAATTTCTGCCTTAAAAGGAAGAATTGTTGCTGATGAGCCAGTTATTCTGAAACATCACTATTATGAAACATGCCTATCTTAGGAACTGACTCTTAAAAGATAACAGTCATCCACAGAACACCAAGGTAGCTGACGGGTGTAGTGAGCATGAAAATAACGTGAATCATAAGCTATTCATAGACTATAATCACACGCTCTCCAACATCATTATTAAAATACCAAACTAGCAAACACTGTATGTTTTAGAAAAGTGCTATTTAATCCCTCCGCTTGAAGTTCGGCTTTATTTGGTCTCTGCTGAAAGTCAGTCAGACTTTGCTTAAGTTTTTTTTCTTACACAATCACAGCATCACTAGTGGCGACGCATTTAATCATCTCCATGTTCTCATCCCTGATAATTAAATAATGAAACCCCCATTATCAGTGGTCAGCGTCAACATCTTTGAATTAAGTAGGCGCCTGCACATCAGCGCCGCACTTTGTAGCTCGGCTGAGACAGCTGGGTCAGGCAATTAATTATGATCAAAAGCCAAGTTGCCTCAACTTAAAAAAACATTTTTACCCACGAAGACGATAGAAGCTTAGTGTTCATCCCGCACACGCCGATAGACGAACTCTTGTCTCTGCATAATTGACTCCTGCTTGCCCCGTCTCTGCCGTCTGCCTCTCTCGCAACGTCTTTGGTCTTTTTACTCAGCCTTTCGTTGGACATGACCAGTACACGGCTTCCTTATAAATTTACCTTGTCAAGCGGTATTGATTTCTGTAGGTGAATTGTTAATGTGGAATCGTTTGGCCCCCGTGGTGGGGGCATGCCTTTCAAAGTGTCGTCTTTGATGAGTGTTTTTTCCTATAGTGTTATTTCATTAGAGAACAGAGGATGCAGCTCTGGCAGGAAGGGTTCAGCTCACCATGTTGTGATGTCCATCCATTTAAAACTTGTATGTGATTTAGTTCTGACTGCAGACTGTTACAAACTATTCCCTCCTTTATTCAGGCGTTTAGTCTCCGGAGCTGTGGCTGTTTAGTTAGTTGTGTGTCTCATATAAGCTGTCAGGCAGCGCCTGTATCCTGTAACCAGTAGTTGAACGGAGGGAAATTTAAAAAGGTCTCAGTCTGTCCCGTTGGCGCCAATCGTGGACACACACCTGCTTTTCTGAAGCTGTGATTTTGTGAAATGGTGCACAATAGAAAACAGAACATGAAGTGTTCAGCAAAGATGACCCACATAAATACCACAACAAAACAACAGGAAGTAATATAACATGTCCAATCTGTTTTTTGGTGGATTTAGGGTTTAGTCTGTTTACTGGAACTGAGAAGGGACATTTTGGGAGGTTAGAAAACATGGCCAAATAAATAGCACAAAACACAGTTCTTTTGATGAAAACTAACCCACGGTCTAAACTAGAGTTTAAAGCAAAAATAGGAACTCCTGAAATGTTATTTCAATCCCCAGATTGTAAACAGTTCAAAGGATAATTCTAGGCCCTCTCTTTTTGTATTTCAGCGAAATTTGATGAGTTCTGATGTGGTTTCTGATCATTGGTGTTTAGAGTAGGAAACTCCCTTGGTGGTTCCTGGCCTCCTCTGGGACTTGGAATGAACCTTTTAAAAATTCCTGCACCACAATTACAAGGCAGACATGTAGCAGGTCAAAGAAAGGACAGGAGTGACTCCAATATCTGAAACATGAGTCACACTTGCATCACTGGGAGAAAATCTGAAAAACTAATAAACCTACAAACAATACAGTGCATTAAAATGTGTGACATTACTAATTCCATCTAAATTTTAAATAGGAAAAAAGAGGCAAAGCCGAAATCAGATCTGCAATATGTGACAGGTCTTAGTGCCTCCACATTTTATCTAAAACAGAGCTGCAGCAGCACATATGGCAGAGTTGCTATTTAGAAACTAATTGTATTCCAGGCTCATAGATATAAGCTCGTCTAAGAAGCTTACTACAGGGACCCCTGTTCAGGGGAAAAAGCCTTATGTAGTCTGAAGATTAATTTTTACTATTTTCCCTACATATGGGCAGGAAAAGCCAAAGGGTGCCAGCAGCTCACAAAGTCTGTTACCAGCTGTTAAACACGGTAAAGGATCTGCAATGATAGAAGTAGCCATGGGAAACATTACGTGTGATGATTGCTCTGCACGTTACATAACAGTGGAGGAATACGATGCCATTTAACCAAAGCACCCCGTGGTGCAAAAAACTCCTCTGTTATTGCAGGCCTGTATTCCTGGGGCCTGACGCCTCAGTAAACATACAGTTATTTCTCAGGTAGTCTCAAAATCACCCCAATGACGTCATATGCCTTCTGATATATAAGATGCATGAGGAGGCTCGTATCGGCCAATAAATTGTGCAAAAGCTAAACTTGAAAATGTTCAGAGACTAAAAGAACAGGAAGTCCTGCAACAGATGGTCGAGCCCCCACAGAGCTAAGTTTGCACCGTGATGGAGTCGGTGTGGGATTAAATGGAGAGATGTTGAGACTAGATCCACAGAACTGTAGCAGCTTCCCAAGACACCTGCCAAACTCTGCTGCGAATATGTTTGTGATTTTATAAACAGTTTTCGATTTTAGATTTGTTAGAGCTCATTTATCACTGCTTTTACCTTGGTTACAGTGTTTTATACTGTATGTTTTTGTTCACGTACAGTGTAACTGTGTGTTTAATGTTTGTTTTATCAAAAACTCTGGGACGTCATCAACAAATATTTATGGTACTTCATTAGGAAGTTTGTCTGTTTTGTCTTTTTTGTTACTGGTCCTGTATTTTCTATAAGTACTTAAAATTTAATTCTTCTCTATGAATTAGACTAATTGGTTCAATAATGAGCCGATTCAAAAACAAAAGCATGCTCAAGTTATTTTCATCTTCAGCCAGAAGACAAAGTCAGCCACAAATTGCTTAGGGCTCAATGCTAAGCTTTTGTCTTGGGCTGACGAAGGCGATGATATTTACCCTTAGGTAATGACACGTATCAAATAACCAGTGGCTCCAGAGAAAGTGTTGGCACCATTAGCAACAACAATAACTTAACAATAAAACTCAAATCTCAGTGGAAGTTATTGATTCAGAGAACTTCCACTGTGTTCCGTGTAAATGCAGGTTTAGCAATCAGAAGTGTTTTGAATCCATTTAAATTTAATTCCTCCTCTATCATTGCTATTACAGCACAGCTATTTCCCTTTGTTTCTCAGAGACGTTAAATGGCTTAAACATGTTTTTTTCCAGTGCATTAGGGAAAATTACCTCATCTCACTTGCAGAATTAGCGCATGGATTTCCAGGCTAAATTGCCGCGAGCGCATCATATTCATCATCATCAGAAGTGGAGAATCAGGAATTTAGGTGTCTAATCAGCAGGAACAACAAACAGAACACACTTATCAACAAACAGCAGAATTCTGCTCCAATCACACTAAGAGACCTCCTCATACGCTTCGCATGCTCATCACATCTTGATGATCTGGATTTGCTTTCTAGTGCTCCCCTAAAATGAAGTGTATGGATTGCACTTGAATGTTGGGTCTAATTTGTGGGTGAAGTGTGGGGCAGAGTGGGGCGGGGTGATGAAAGCGGACTTGTGGGTCTGAGTGCAAACAAAACTCTCCAAACTTAGATACGGCAAAGGAGAGCGGTCGGACTGGTGGACGGGTGGACTGGGTGGAGGGGTGGGGAGGTGGAGAGGTGGGCGGGTGGAGGGGTGGAGGGGTGGGGCGACGACGGCTACGCTCTCACGCTATCGATTCCCCCCTGAGGTCCTGAAGACCAGCAGCGGCGCTGGAGCCGGTGAATGGACCTCTTTTGTGTTGCGTTCCTAAACGCGGGCTTGTTGTGACAATGAATAAACCACAAAGTTCTTCTACATCTTCAATCTTGTTGCCTTTGTCGATAATGCAAGCACTCAACTCCCAAAGAAAAGACTACAGTGTGATTAGGTGTGTGACAAAGCAGTTTCAGACAGAGCATCTGAGCAAAAGTCAACGTTCTCACAGTGTGGAGTTAGAGTCTGGCAACAAAGCTTTTAATAGGTCCCTCAAAGAGTCTTAGACAACATCTGTGGATCAGAGGAGCTCCTCATTGAACAGTCTGTCTGCTTAAGACAGTGAAACTGATAAAGAGGTTCCTGTGGAAGTGGACACAGAGGACCAGTGTGAAACTGTTGTTATCGCTTATGGTGCTGTGTTCCCACACAGCCATCATCCGTAGGGTCAACAGCTGCTGGATGTTTAGCAGGCCAAACCCCGAGCGAGCACCGTGGGCCTGCAGATGCTGCTGAGGAAACTTAAAATTCACACCTCGTGAGGGGAGGACGCAGATGTTTGCATATTAATTGAGTTGGGATGGAGAGGGAGTGTGTAATGGAGCAGCTGCACTGCCTGCCTGTACCAGAGCCATGTATAGTACACGCCACAGACGGACGTGCTCGCTTCATCTCGGGAGCGTTTTTGATGCCTTTACTGTACGTGCCACATTCAAAGAGTGCACCGCAGTCAGTACACGAAGGTAATATTAACGTACCCACTGTACAATATTGGCCATATGATTGCATTTAAAGAAGGTTTTTTTGCTCCCCTACGTTTGGGACTGTCCTTTAGTGAAACTCAACAGTGCAGGTTGATGGAAACAGCAGCTGCAGGTGATCAGCTCATACTTAGTTTCATTCCAGTGTACGGCAGCATTTTTCAACACAGTGTGTGTTGGTGTGTGTGGGGACGGGCTAATACACCTGTTCATCATCAAACGACAGCTACCGTAAATACTGTAGTAGACCATCTCATGGCAGCGCGTGGCTCTTTTCTAGGAAATTTATTGGACATCAATTTAATAATGATAGCGTATTTTGCTGTGCCTCGCAGTAGAGAAATAATGGTGCATTCACTGTTGATTACAGGCCTAATGTGGACTGTTCAGGAAGTAAAGTGTCATCAGCAACATTAAATGAGCTGCTTTACAGCAGTTTAACCTAACTTTCTACATGTTCAGCCATCGTCTTCTGTGCAACATTTTTAGTTTTAATTAAGCGTTCGTCCGTTCTACTCAGCTGCACAGATGCATTGGGTGAAAGAAAGGATTTGACTGCTCCTTCCAGCGCTGCCTAATTATATAACTCTATAAGTAGGTACTGCAGATGAGTGGCCATTTATGTCTGCATCAGAATCAGCCCAACGCATTTCCAGACATTTACGCAAAAGGCTCCTTGTTTGAGGTGTTGTTTAAATGCCACTGCTCATATATTGACATGGAGGAATTGTGTTAGAGGTGGACACAGAACATGGTGCATGGAGGTGTCTGAATAGAACACTATATCAGACACAAATCTATTGATCTGTTCATTTAACAGCTTCAGGAGGCCATAAATCTCACTTCAGACACACCCACCACAAGGGGAACTGGTTAGAACATACTGAGCCTGATTGCTTAGAAGGTAAACAGGAGCTGCATTGTGTCATTCGGGTGGATTTCTCAAAAATGAGTCTGAATAGTAACTGGAATTTACAATGATAGTTGTGTAGTGGTAACTTGAGCTGCAATCAGCAAGTGCTGCAGTTTAGAACTAAATCTGGGAAAATCAGGGCAAATCAGGCTTTTGCGTGCTTCCAGAAATGAATGCAAATTGCCTTACTGTATGCAAAGACGGGGGGTGAAAGGCATTGTGGGTAGTCAGAGTGTGGTTTCTACTACTCTTGCGTTGCTCTCAGCTGTTTACACACAGAGGACAGTGTCACAGAGCAGACACACTGATGACAGTGGGCCTGCTCCTCCTTCGCTCAAAAGCCCAGGGCACTGAA
This sequence comes from Betta splendens, assembly GCF_900634795.4. Lineage (NCBI taxonomy): Eukaryota > Metazoa > Chordata > Actinopteri > Anabantiformes > Osphronemidae > Betta > Betta splendens. The sequence continues at coordinate 13,521,335 of NC_040897.2, forward strand.
ACTGGGAGGTTGCAGGCTAATAACATGTGTCTCCTTTGCATGTAAATAGTCAACACGTCAACCAGTCAGCAGGATCAGAAAAGATGATATTGGTGTTGGATGTTTGAATGTTGTTGAAGTGTAATGGCTTTACTTCTAATAGAAGATTTGCATAGGAATTACTGGCTTGAATTGGTGGTTGCACGACACGCGCTCCAGTGATGGCCTCATGATGACTCCTGTAATGCGTTCCCCACTAGATAAAGGGCATAAATAAACAAATCCATGTGTGCAACAGAAAGAAATGATCAGTTGATATAGATCTAGATATAGGCAGCGCTGGGCGTGACCTCGCGGGGGCTTCTCTGCACTCTACATTTCCTGGAGCGTGTGGAGAACGATGAGAGAGCTGTCATTGTGCCAGACTGGGAATGTAATGCAGTGCGTATTTAATCTCTGATTAAACATCGCGGCTGGTAGTCCAGGCACGTCCTCCGTTTCAAACCCTGCTCTCTTTGGCGTGCTCAGAAAAGGCCGTTTCATTTTGCAGCGAATGGACGGAGCGCGGAGCGGTCGCGGCCGCCCCCGCGGGAGGGGCGGCGGCTGCCCTGCCGCCCCCTCCAACCCTTCTATTTCTGACGCAAAGAAAGAAAGAGGGCTTGGAAAAAGGCCGCCTTTCCCCCTTTTTCCACAGCAGCGAGGGAGAAAGCGTGAGAACAGTCACTGCAGGGCTTCAGGAACATTGTATCTGTCTGTAGCATGAAAAGCCTGGCAACAGAATGAGAGAATGAGAGGGAGGCCTTTTAGCAGAGCTTGGCTCCGTGTGAAGGGGGAGGGGATAAAGTGAAAGAGCTCACTACTTCCCTCTAAATTAGATTAAGGTGAGTATTGATTGGGTAATAAATGCCAAAAGGGCTGTACTACAGTACCACCTACACCAGGAGCTGCTTCAGCGTTTCTTGAAGGTAATGAAAGCGCTAAGACAACTATCTTATTACAGCACATTTACACCAGTGTATCACACACCACTAAAACAAGAGCAGGCCACAAATGGACCAAATGGAATTGGAGTTACCACACAGCGAGCACCCGTGGGTCTTCAATTCAAGGTGTTGCTGCCGCACAGTACAACGCGGGGATAACTCAGGGCTGCGATGTTAGCAAACTCGCTGCCTCAGCAGAGACAAGAGATATGTTGCTGATAGTGGCAACTCGCTGAACGCCGGCCCCGGTGCCAAAACTCAAGCCAAGACCTCTGTTTTGCGCCCTCATAGGAAGAACTCTAGGACATTAATCTGTGCTTAAGCTGCCTGGCTTCCAAAGCAGATGCTTGAGAAGGATAAGGCAACTCTGTGGGAGAGGAGCCCCCTAAGCCTTGGTTGGATAAGGGGGAAGGCAGCAGATTTACTGGCTACCGTATCTGTTAGATAGGACCTCACAGAAAATATATGATTTTTGTTATCGTCCTCCTTGTTAGTATGAGAACAGCATGTGCTATTCAAGGCAGCACCACCACTTCTCGGTGTAGATATTCTGGCTTGTTGTTGATGTAGTTTAATAATCAGTGACCCTAAAGCAGCGGGCGACAGACCTCACACAAGAATTTAAATCCACATAAACACCAGACAGCGGCCGTGTTTACCTGAACCCCGGCAAAGTCCTGCAAAATAGTTTAACCAGTCCAGAATATAATATACAGTACACAACATTTCACTGTTATCAGTGTAAACGGCTCTACGTTGGTGGTCTTAGGAGGCAGCTCCTCTATGAGAGTCGATTCTGATTAGTCTGCATTTACACCAAACGGTAGAAAAGCGCCATTTGTTCCCACCTGCAGGAAAAGAGGGCCCAACATCTGGAGAATCGGGGCCAGATGTTGTCTGGAGTTGCCTTTTTCACGCATCCCAGCGTTTAGCGGGAGAATTTTCACACCACCAGTGACAACTCGCTGGAATTGTTGTGATCCGCTGCTTCCGTTTTCCTTCGAGATGATCTCGAGGAGCTCCCACTCGGCTGCTGAACACATCACCGCCGCGTGTTTGGATTGTCGCTCGTCGCTGTGGTTGCTGCCGCTGCTGTTTTGGGTCGCACACCCTGAGCCTGGTTCTGCTGGGGACGGGTTCCCCACTGTTCTTCTCCAGCCACGTCTCTGTGTTTCTGTATACATTAAGTCTATGCAGTTGCACTTTTGTATTCTATTGTCGAGATGACTTTTGTTGTGAATTGGTTCTGTATGAATTTGAATGGAAATGGCAGCGTAAAGTGCATTTACTGTCCAGATCCAACTGCTCAGGGATTTGCACTGTGACGTGCGGCTCCGAGTAATGTGTAGATAAGATAACGGGATGCGGCGCACGTCTGGAAGCAGCTTTTACTTTTAAAACTCCATGAATTTATTTTATGTGCTGTAGATGCTGGGCTTCAGGTGGACACAACGCAGCTCTGCTAAATCTGTGGCTCCAGATTGGGCGAGTTGTTGCTCCTCCTAATGGTGGCGTATGCTTCCTAACGAGCTGCATGGTGTCCTGTATATGTTCAAGGTCAAGGGGACTTTATAGACAATAAGGATCATCTCATCTCTGCATAAACACTCTTTTTTTTAAGCCTTTCTGCTCAGTTGTGTCGCCAGTGGAGCACTGAGAGAAAGGCAATCTGTGCAGATCATGTGATAATCTATGGGTCATATCACAGACGCAGGAGACCGAATCAATAGACGTCCTCATGTTTTCACTCTAAGTGCTTCATTTATAATTCACTAGCTTTATATATGTTTATTGTATTAAATATCAGGCGAGTGGGATTGCTCCTGTTATGCATCATACAAAGGAATTACTCACCTCCTCGCTGTGTTTATTTCTCCATCAACAAGCGCTACGTCATTGTTTCCCCTGATTGAGTGGGATGAGAATCACGGCCTTGCATCCCAGCCTTCGTAAGCGCCCGCATTTTATGTGTTTGTCGCCCTTAGTAATCAGTATCTCAGGGATCTGTTTAACGGTCTGAGACAGTTTAGTCAACACATCCCATGATAAACAGCCTATTTCTGCCTAGTCGCTAGATTATGTTTTCAGGGAGCAGTGCATCAGCATTTAACAATATGTTATTTGGGCCTGTGTGGTCTTACGCCTGAGCATTTAATAAAAAGCCGATAAAAAATGATGCTGGTCACAGCGCCGAAGGCAGCGCTGCTAAATCTCCGCACAAAGCATATTCAAATACACCCGTGTGCTTGCCTGTCTTCCCATCCTGAAAACACTATTGTGTTTAGTCATTGAATTTTATGATTATGCACAACTCACCAGATAGGAAAATATAACAGACAGTAAACCCAATTACTGCAGCCCGACACCTACGTGGTTTGCCTCATGCCTTAGTTTATGGCAGTGACGGCTTGCTGTGACAGCAGAGCTTCAAACTCCACCAGTGGGTGTGTGTGTCATCAGAGTTTAAAGGTGTCTGCGTCTCCGTATCTTTGACTGACCCCTGTTATTTCTGCCATAATGCACCGTTTCCTCTTAGGCTACACAGTGTATGGAGAGAGACGCTTCCTTTCCATCACAGCCCGTACTTTAGGTCTTTAAGGAAATCATTTTACCTTTTTGACTTTTAGATAAGAGCTCAAATTAGCTGCTTTTGCCGAGAGAGGTTTGGTCTTTGCTTCAGCTGCCTTATCGCGTCTCCTGTAGAGGGATGTAGGAGCGGAGCCCTGGGGTTGGCACTGCTGTAGCCGCCGGGGCAGCCGACCTTTCTTGGCTCTGGGTTGCGTGTCACTGCGGATTAAATTGTGTTCAATATCATTTCAGAATTGTCCCGTACTTAAATTAGACACCCGCGATCACAGCTCCGACGCATTCCCGGCACCATTTGCACGGCTAAAACAGGTCACGGGCTGATGCAGTCGCAGGTCAAGGGTGTGCGATACGTGATGAGCAAAGGGGAAAAAAGCGCTGTGGAATTCAGCACTTCCCTCAATACTCCAGCTGTCACACAAAGGACACGCGGCACATCGAGGCGCGACGCGCACACACGCACACAGGGGCTCCCGACGGAATGTGCGACCTTTAACCTTGATACTTCCAGACAGTAATTAAAGGCAGACAGTGTATTATGTGACAGTGTGCAGTTGGTTGGATGGCGATAGAGAGGCACGGGGCAAGGGGGCCTTGGGGACCAATGTGAAGTCCAAAATAGACCTTGGAGATTAGAGGTCCTGCTGAAAAGCACCCCAGCTTGTGCAGGAATGTCACAGCTTGCCATGATGTTGAATTAAGGCCGCCAGCATCCTTTCCTTTAATGACTAAATTCCTGTGTGGGGTCAACAGGTGACTCCCACCAGCCAGCCCCTCCCAGCCAATGCGTTACAGTCAAGCCTTTCACTGACTGTCTGCTGGTTGGAGCTGTTAATTTATTTTTAGTCATTCAACAGAGGTACCACAGGTCTATAGTGTCCTAGTTACACAACACATGAACAGGCTGCTTCAGTATCAGGTCACCCACTGTTGTGTAAGACATTGGGTTTCATTATAACACAGTGTGTTGTTCTACCTTCCGCTGCTCCTTCAACTCGCGCTTGCCAGCGCACATTATTAAAACTCACAGCTGGACATTTTATCGTCACTTTGGCAGACGAGTCATTTCGGCTGCATTGTTTCTGAGGAGAAAAATGACGCGTAGCTCCTGTTGGAGGATAATACAGAGCAGAATTGTATTGGCACGACGGAGTGCGGTTAACTTCTGAGTCATGCTGCAGATTTGGAGGATTAGCAGAAGAACAATGAGAATCTTTCAGGGACTCAGATAAGCATATTGTGAAAATAGATGGGCAGCGATCGTGCCAGAAACTTTTTTTTTTCCTTCAGGACTGACTGATAAGAGCCTAAGATATGGTCTTAGAATTTGTGTGATGTGAAAAATTAATTAAACACTGAATGTGTAAAGGAAGAAAACATCTAATTTAAGCACAATCTGATACAACATCAAAATCCTTGCGTGTGTAATTAAAGAAGACACCATTAAGCTTCTCTCTTTGTAGCAGCCTTCACATGCAGCACCCAGGTTGGTTTTAAATGAGACACAGTACAGTATGCAGTAAAATACATCATCTGCAAGCTGCTACCTGGGAAATGATATTCATTATGTGTGAGCTCTTTCTGGCACCAAATGCATCTCTGGGTCTCACAAATTAACTGAGTGCCAGCCTACAGACTTGTTTTGACGCAATTTGTCATGCCAGCTTCATTTGCCCTGTTTAAAGCGGCAATTAGAAATTGGCTCCGTCGGCAAAGCCCTTGGGAAAGTCACAGCGATACAGTTCCTGACCTTCGCACCCGCCAATGCTCGGTTGCCAGTGGCCTCGTTGATGATCAAGAGCGTTACGTTTTTACACCCTGAAGGACGCTCAACATGTTAGTCCCCCAGGTGTAATCCAGTGATGCATTGTGCTTCATTACCATTTCAAAATGCAGAATTACCTGTCAGCGCTCTATTGGGAGCCAATGTTGCCAGCACTCCCACATCCGCAGTAACAAAGGGTGCTGCCTCTTAACACATAGATTGTCATTAAACGAAAGCGGAGCTATTTGTAGGTTCATTAATTACACCCTTTCACACACCACTTCCCTTTCCCCGGAACAAAGGGAAGGTGAACGAGGACTTCCATTTTTGCTGTACATCAATGTCAGATTACAGCCGTCCCGGCTTCGACTTGCTTCTCGTGCTGCCTCTCTGTGCCCTGGAGATATGCGATTAATTATAATGAAGCGGGGAAAAAGTGACATTGACGTCGGCGTCTATACACTGTCACCTCAAGAGTCATGGCCGTGAAATTGAAGGAACCTGCTGAGAAATTTTATGATCATAACATGTCTCGGTTTAAGTCGGTGATTTCCCACGTCGCAGCTGGAGGCGTCACTGACACGCCGCCGTTCTGTTCCACTGCCGTTAGCTTAAAGGCTACCGCCAGTCTGCTTTCCCAGTATTGTTTGTTCTAATGAGTAACTGGAAGATAGCTGGTTGTTTGCCACGGGATGTGATGCTTTCCTGTACATTAGACATCACTGTACATTAAGGATGGAAGAAAATGGGGGAGGGCAGCATTTCCCACTTTTCATAAACCTAAGTGAATGAGTCACTTAGCAGTGACCAGCAAACAGCCTCTCAGCAGGAAGCGTTTCCACTCTGCCTAATATTACCCCACACAGGAACACGCATCCACAGAGGAAGCTGCTGTCGTGACATATGTTGGGCGTGTAATTTCCATGACTGATCTGTCACATTTAACGTCCTAAGTAAAAGAATAAATCATAATACCGGCATGTGTCACACTGCACCAGCGACCGAATCAGCCTCTCTGTGCAATAAAGCAACAAAGCTAATGGAAGCCACATTTCCATCTCCAGACCCTCGATGAATGAGACAGATTTGATGTGGATGTCTCAACTAGTGCCAGCTGTTTGAATACGTGTGCGAAATGTCACGGCCCCTTAACACAAATTGCAGAAAATTTAAACGTGCATGATTGTGTCTGCGCAGAAAATAGCTCCTTTCACTTCATAATAAGGTGTTTTTCCGAGGTTGTTGCCCTGATGCATTATGGGCGAAGCACTCGAGCACACTGGAGTAATGATCTTCACTGTTTCTCTATCTGATAAGAAGTGTGGCGTTACGCTCGATTTATGGCCGTGTTCATCTGTGAGCCTCCATAAATTTTCTACAATTATCTTTTAGGTGCAGACGTGCATTTGAAATATTTCTTAGCAATCTACACTGAAGAATAAGAAAAAATGGTCAAATTAAGCAATTATTCAATGGAACATTTCAGTGACCTGCAGTAAAGGTAATGGATGCGTTTCCTTTCCTGTTAAGTTTAGTGAATACCAAAATATTTACAGACGTGGAATATTGCAGCTGATGAATGGCCGCAACCAGAGAGCACACATATTGTGTATGGTATAATTAAATGATATTTTATCAGTAGTGTGGTTTTAGCCAGTGGTGTGAGAACAAAAACTGAAACATTACCAAGATTTTATGACTTGATCTCACAAGTGCAAACCGCAGTAAAACTTTAATGACTGCAGGCACCAGCCCAACACCAATGATACAGTAAGCTTTGCTCATATAGCACAGTTTAAACAAAGTGCTTCACGGCAGCCGTGAGGGAAGTCGCATAAATAAAACAAGAAGAAAGTGTGACAAGGAAAATGAAATAAACTTCTCAAAGGAGCAGACCGTGTCTGTAAAAAGTGGTGCTGAGACAGTGCTTTAAAGGCTGGACGGCTTCATCATGGCAGGCTGATCCGACGCCCGGCTGCTCCGCCGACACCAGCAGGGTCACGTTTGTTCTCTAACCCGCCCTGCAGATGTGTGAACGAGCGGCGCCGCGCTGCAGGAGCGCGACTGGATCATATCAAGGTCGCCTTTCACATCTACAACTCGGGGATAAAGCGGGCGACTCTATTAAAATAATCAGAGGAATCTTGAAAATGTGCCTTAAACCTGTGATTAGTGCAGCGATAGACGGATTAGAGAGGGATATAATCCCATCTCCTCATTGTTAATGTTGCACATCTTGATCAGGTCTGACCAGCTCTACAATGCACAGATTGTGCAGAGCTGTAGTTCCAGCATTAACCTTCGTACAGGAAGGACTGTAACCACAGCATTATTATAATCACTCATCTCAGCTACCTGCAATAATCCCCTAAAGCTAAACTGCCTGTTGTAGATGAAACCTCCAGCATCTGTCTCAACTGGTTGAGTGACTCAACTGGAGACAGTAACTGGGCTGATGGTACAGTTCGCAGCCCTGCACGTCAGCACTGTGTCACAAACTGTGGTGCAACTGAGTCACATTTGCATCCGGTGTCAAACAGCGCTGCAGAATTTTAAGATGACTAAATTTTAAGGTGATTCATGCTTTAATCACAAGCGCTTGATTACCACCTGAAAAGCTTGTTAAGGTCTGACATTTAATTTAGCTGCGGAAGTCGTTCGCTTGCGTCAGGCTCACTATCATTTGCTAAATCACACGCTTGGTAAAAAGTGTTAAATGACTAAATGAAAATGTGAATATGAATTCTGCTAAAACAGTGAAACGTATGACAGATGGAGGCAAACATACATAAACTGACAAGACAGCAGGCCAGTAAACAAATGCACCCCCACCGTTCATCAGACTCAAATCAAACGTAGCCTTTCACTCTGCTCCACTTGGGGCTTGTACATAATTAACAGAATTACAAGTATCAACACTGAATATTCAGATTAACCTGTGATCTGATGATGTGACCCGACCTTCGCGCTGCTGCTGATTCACACAAGCGGGACTGAGTGCCGAGTGTCTATTCTCACGTTTGATCTGGACCTGGAGTGTTTTTCGTGACCTCACCTAAATGTCTTCTGCCAACATTCTCCAACTTTGATCTGCGCTATCCGGCCCTCATCTAACGAGGTTTGTCTGGGGTGGTGATTGAAGGCGATGGGGTGAGGATTAGACACTGACATTTCTCTGTCATCTGACACCACAGGGAACACGTCTCAGCTTGGCCTGTACCAGCGCCGTGTCGGCTACAACCTCCAATTCTTCACAGTCCCTGACAGAGTTTTCTCAGAAAAAGGAAAAGAAACACATTTGTGATAGATTTTTTGCTAATTGATTGAGCGTGCAGCGTGTAATATTGCAGGAATCCTCACATGGAGTGCTGTCACCAGTGAAGGTTGTTTGGCAATTTTTGCCTAATAGATGATGTAATAAGATATTTGTTGTTTAATTTTCCATTTGACAGGCTAATTGATTAATTGAGTAATCATTTCAGAGCCATAGATGATTACTTTACGTTTCTAATCCAGAAGGTCAGCCGCACCTCGTACGCGCGTGTCACTGTGATGCCTTTGATTGATGTGACTGCAGAGCAGTTTGTGGATGGATTAAATGCGGACGTCTCTGGCGCGTAGCAGCGTGTTTTATGTTAACTTGGATTATGTGAGCGTAAATGAATGTGTGTGCACGTTTGCAGATCCTCCATTAAGGCTTTGTGTTTTGGGAGGTTAAATATCTGATCTGTTGAACATCACATAAACAAACAAGCACCACTCTCAGACATAGGAGTGGATTTCATCCAGCCTTCATCCTGACTTAATGAGGCCTAAACTCAGCCTATCCCTCTTGTCACCTTTATCTAGTTAATGGTACATGGAACATCTTTGTTGATCATGGCTCCTTCTTCTTTATAATCTCCCACTAAACCACAGCTGACCCTCGCAGGCTTTCCTCTGCTTCAGGATCCAGATTTGTGTCTTGTCATCCAAAATGGAGATGTATGGGCTTGTGCCGCCAGCCTCGATTGAGCCTTGACGTGTTGCAGGGTCTCAGGTGTCAGGAGCCATTTCCCGGCCAGGGTCCCGACCAGAACAAGATTAGGTCCATTTATCTGATTCCAGATTGCTCTAAACCTATTTCAACTGTCATTTACTCGGTGAGTGGGTCATTAGTCCTACATCTGTTTTGTTTCGCGTGGGACCTGTTGTTGTGTTTCCGTGTGCGTGTACCTGCATGTGTGTGTTAGGGTATGATCACATTACACTGGATCAGGAGTGTTGTATGCTACATATAAAATAAAATCATTTGCCTGTCAAATTTACCAAGACAAAGCCAAGGAGGACGAGGATGGCAGTAATGGCTGATGTTGAAGGAATCTTAATAGAGAGCTGTGCAGAACGACGTGCCAGAAGTCTGACGAGGTTTAATACGTGTGCATATCTGTATTTGTGCTGGTTTGCGAGTCTTGGGTTTCACTTTTCTAATGCATCTTTCTGCTTTTGTCGTCTGATGAAGGACGAACGCACAAAAGTCAAGTGCAAAAGTGATACATGACACGTTCTGACCTGGCGATTGAAACACGCGGCATCTTTTCTACTCGGCTGATTCTTTTGGAAGCAGGGCAAATTGAAGCGAAAGCCCTTAAGAAATGCAACATATTGCCTCACTTGGTATCCAAAATACAATAGAATGCATTGGAAATCGCATTGATTTCTTGGGCTGTGCTCGACTGTTCAGGAGTGAAATTCAATCTGGTAAGAAATGAAACCTACTTACTGTTACGTTGGATTTTCTTTTAAAAGATTACAATGACTGAGGCTTTTACAAATGACTGTGGATGGGTTTCCTCTCGGTAAAGTGGCATTGAACTTCTTTGTTTATTCTGTCACATCCCGCCAGCCTGAATTAGTCTTATACTTGATGATGGGCTTCAATCCAGATCAAGCTCAAATGCAAACGGTAAACAGCTTTTGTTTTTGGGCTGCCTGCCGTCCATACAGTCAAGGCTGATGGGGAAACAATTTGATAAATCTGACAGGACTCCCCCAGTGGGGTAACGGCAAGTTACCTCTCAGAAGATTATAGAATTATCTTTTTTAAACTGGCAATTACCTTTCCTTGCAGATGACGTAAGACGGCGAGGCTGCCAGGAAATCATCGGTTATTCAAAGCAGGTTGGACGTGTTAATAAACTGCTAGTGTGAGCAGGAAACAAACAGGCGCGCCTCATGGGAGAAAGCACAACACATCTCAAAGAGGCACGCAGATGAGTTGATGAATGTGGGTCAGAGGGATCAAACGCGTAGAAATGAGGAGGCGAGGGATGAGGGAATAGAGAGTGCAGGGGGTTTATTATGTCCATGAAGTAAAATGCTAAAGGTACAGGGTCATTGTCTCCAGCTGATATTCCAGCTACATGTAGATATGATATGAGCTTTGTGATTAGAGACCTCGTCTACATTTACTGTATTCGTACACTTAGCTCATGTTGTCACACACAGTGGAGCCTAGAGACATTGGTTTTATGATTTTAATTAAACCATATTCTCCCTGCGTCGACAACAAGCTCCTATTTAGAGTAGCACCTCAATAACTGACTTGACTTTGCCTGGAGTTTTTCATGGGTTGAACCAGAAACAGTGTGAAAAGAGGAAAGAGAGCAAATTATGACCTATACTACATCTATGTTATAAACAGCAGCAGTGTTTCAACACATTCTTTTTCATAGTGGAGTCCCTCCATAGTTTAAAGCTGAAATATGCAACTTTTGGGAATCCAGCTACTGAAGCATGAGACTGAAAATCAAATCTCCCATGGCATCACTGTGATACTGAGCCAAAATCTGTGAACTGTGTTTGTGCACTGTAAGCACTTACTGTAAGTATTGCTTCTGCGCTCTTATGGATTTTTTATTTTTCTTACTAAAGAAAACTAAGAATTCTCTTCATGAAAATGTAATAGTTGATCATTAAATCTTGGCCATAAAACATTGATAATGGTGAATATACAGTGTGAGCGAACAGAGTTTTATTGATTTCATGTCTGATTCTTATCAATTCAGATACTTGATTTGATTTCAAATGGTAGAAAAGAAAGAAAGGCTCAGATAACAAAGATCTGCTCTTTGTTGTGCCACAAAGTGCACAGGCAAGTTTACAAAAGTAGTACAGGTACTAAACGTTGCCTAAGTTAACGACGCCGATTCAGCTACTAAAAGCAATGTGCTGCTTTAACTATCATGTCGTTACCACTCGGTGACAGTCGGCAGTTTTCCCTTTGGTCAGCTTCCCTTTATGAGCAACGAGGAGGCCGTGTTACAGCCAGCTGTCCCTGGCTCTGCCTGAAGGTGCCTGTGAGATGCTCTGCCTCTGGCTGATGACCAGGCTGGAGAGTCAGGGCGAGTCTGTGCAGCTTTAAATGTTTGCTCAGATTTGATGTGCAAATAGGCACAAAGCCCATAAGGTCGCCGCCATTTAGAAAAGTGAAGCCCCACGCGGGTCTCACCTCAAAGAAGCATGTAGATGCAGAGTAGCACGCGGAGCCGGACTGGTTCTCCTTCAGACTCCCAATCCACCCAATGCACAGTATGTGTCCCCCCAGAAAGGCACCCGGGCAGCCCTGGAATCGAACCCGGCACTGTCCTGCTAACCACTACTGCTGCACTTTACCATCAGAAATGAGAGGTTTTTACAAACCTCAGACGAATAAAAAGCTGAAAGTGACGTTCGCCTCTTTAATTTACAAAGATGACAGCATTTTTTTAAACTGCTGGTTTATTTTCTTCTATCACTCGACTAATCATTTAATCGCTTAATCATCGCAGCATTTAATGGAGCATTAGTTAAAATGCTGTGTGTTGCTATTGCAGAACCATCAAACCCATAAATAACTATAAATCCTTTAGCCTATCGCACCGTTGCCAAGATTGATATCACTGTTTGCACTATTCAATAAAATGCTAAACTGGTGTTACAGCACAATGATTCCAACATTTATTAAAGCTACATTGAATTATGCTAAACTGTGATACAAGGCTGGTGCAAAGTTTAATCATTTGTTTTGTCAAATGAAATCCTACTTAGTTGATTCTTGTTGTTTCTGGTGGAGCAGCTCTTGTTCTCCCTTGGTTTTGTCCCAGTTACAGTAGGTGTTTACTGGTTTCATGCTGTTTCAGTCTAATACACAGTTGTGCATGGAAATTTTACATCACTGCCGCATTTGGAAGCAGTTGATCTGGGAACGAAGGTCCCGGAGCTTCACCAAAAAAGCCTCTCAATACTTTTCTCATTAGCGCTGTTCAAGGACTGTTCAGTACTTTTGAAAACCAAACTTTGTCTTGTGCAGCTTCATTTCTTGTTTTAATCTACAGTACATATGTCATATCCTCTAGTATATGTACTGTTGATGACTTTGTAATTACAAATATTGTGCATAATCACAATAAAGCTCCATAAGCCTCTACCCTAATCACATGGTACAGTACGTGTTCCCATCAGCTTCTTCCAGTGTCTCCCTCAAGAAGCCCCCAGTCCCACCCCCATAATGAGGACATTCTTCCCGTTGGAAGGTTAATGGCAGACAGAGAGCGGTACCTACGAATCCAAAACCTCCTGACTCCTCAGGCAATTTCACACAGAATCTCTTTCTTTTTTCTCACTGGAAGGAGAGTGCATTCACTGTGTGAATGAGTCAGGTAAATCCAATTCCAAAAGGCAATGGGATTTGAGAGGGGGAGCAAATTGCACCAAGGTGATGCTGGACTGGTCAAGAGACCCTTGAGGAAAAAAAGTTGGCTTGTTCCAACACAATAGAGGACACCTCTGTTATCTTTGCTGTTAGTCGTGTTTTTATAATTGATTTCCCCCTCCGGCACAATAGCTGGGCAATAATGAAAAGCCTGTCATTCCTGTTCCTTTGTGTTGCACGTTGATGAGGTCATTGGCTCAAGGTGGCCAGTCTGTGGACCGGGCAGCCCCCACAGAAGGTGGTCAAAGGGTGGAGGACAGGTACTGTAAGCACAGCCCGAGCTGCGCGAGGTGGACGTACTGTAAATGGAGGATGAGATGCGCCCTGTTGACTGGGATGTTGTCATAGTCGTGGGCCCTGACGTGTTCACTGCGCGCTGAGCAGAAGCAGCCGCCTGATGCTGCCACCGTGGAGAGACACAGCTGTGGCTGCTGGGAAAACGCGAAGAGGACTGCACTCACCTGCCTGAACGACCACCAGCTATTGCTTGATTGAGGCAGAAATGGTCATTAAACATTTAATTGTTAATATCAGCTCAATTTGTCTTAAAAGCAATGCACTGCAAGCTGCGCCTTCCTGACAGACTAATGCGTTCCATCAGAAAATAACAATTAAAGCTGCCACTCGTTGGATGGCAATTAGTAAACAGGGCTTCATCTTCAGCTCCCTGTAAAAGCCTTGTGATACCCGTTTGTCCCATAATTGCCCCAAGGCAAGTCCAAGAAATCGCAAGTTGAGCAGCCATTGTGGGAATCGAGGAGAATCTATATCAGCTTAATACACTCCAAGCTGTCACATGGCAAATCACTTAAGGCCATTGGATGCATTCAGAAGCTGAGGGTAATGAAGAGTTAGAGAGGCTCGCCTTCAATTTCTCTTATCTGGAAGTATTTTCAGGTGTAAGTGCTAAAGATGTCAGTTTCCTCCTGTAAAAGAAAATCATTGAGTGCGCAGCTCTTTGTTAAATTACAAACCTCAATTTTAAAGAGAATGACATGTTAATGTCATATTTTGATGGTATATAACAATCGATCACTCAGTGCATTCCCTGTGAATCTTCTCAGCGCCGCCTGCGGAACCTGAGTGTTTCTGATGGTGCAGCTTATTGTAAGTGTAACGTTATATGAACACTTTGAGCTGAATAGCGAATCCGGCTGATTCCTGTTGCCTCTGTATTTTGGCAGCGCTACTCAGTCTGGCAGCGTGTGTGTGTGTGTGTGTGTGTGTGTGTGTGTGTGTGTGTGTGTGTGTGTGTGCGTGTGCAGAGAAACGCAGCAGCTTGTTGCTGCACCTTTAAGTTCACCTCACGCTCACCTCTGAAGCCACAGATCGGCGTCGTGTTGTGAAATGACTGGAGCTGAACTCGGTGGCGCACAACAATAATCAAAGTTAAGTGTAAATTTCCGTGTGTGGGTTTTTCCCTCGAAGTGAACCGAGCCTATCGTTGGAGCCGAGCCTGCAGACCTTGCTCATGACAAACCGATGAGTGGAGGGGAAATACGACTTTGAATCATGTGCCTCTCAGACAAAGTTGTGACACGAGGACGAGGTAGATTTAGTGAGAATTTTCAGCCGGGAGAGTTTTAATCCACAGTCCTGCTTGTGATGCACCTGATGATGGAGACACCTGCGGGGAAGATGGGTTTTCCTTGAGAAAAAGGGAGTTTTCCTCCCTTATATCTCCCCTTCCTCCATCTAATCTGTGCACGTCATCACTCTCCCCTGCCAAGCAGCACATTCAACAGTACTGTACATGAAAAACGAGGAGGCGACATCACGATGGCAGCTCGCAGCTCACTTGTGCGCACGAAGGCGCTCCGCACCCCGGCGCGCATGCAGGCGCGTGCATTCATCACTTTCCCCGCGCAGCTCGCATCTTTCCTTCAAACGCGCACCTCCCAACAGGCCCCTGTGCAAACCCCAACCCGAGGTGACAGGCCTGGGATGGGAACAAAATCGCACTCTTCCAACTGGCAACCGAACCTCATTTAAATTCAGTCACACATAAAACATGGAGGCTCAGTGGGCCCGCGCTGAGCCCTGCCTCGCGTCTGTGCTGTGATCCACGCAGCGCGGGATCCGGTTCCTGAAGCGGGTCAGTTGTTGGATTGTGGGAGAAGGGGCGTGGCGCTGTCTCCCGTACGTCCTGGTTTACGAGTGTCTTGATTAATTGTGCAAGAACATAAGTCTTGTTGAAACAGAGCTTGTGTAATTAACTATCCACTCAGGGTCTGCCTTGAAATTAATAACTGTGATGTTTAATCAAGATTTACATCAAACAGTGGGACTACTGTATGAATATTTGCTCATACTGTGCCCCTATCAGTTTGACGATAAGCGATACTTTCTGTTATTTTCCCCCGTATTCCCAGCGGTGATTTTACTCAGAATTATGGAAAGGAGCTGAACTTGATCAGTAATATGTGGTATCAGCACCTGCCTCTGAGGTACAAGTTCTTTAATTAATTGAACAGTAATTAACAGTTAAAGTCGGGATCCTGAGAGAAAGTGAACTTGAAAGACAAATCTAAACTAATGAGGTTCTGCTTTGAAGTAATGAACTCTCTGGGTTTAGGGTAATCACACGCTTTTGGGCTCCAGCCCGTTTATCTACAAGACAGAGAGCTGCGTCCTGTATGTGGGGATTTACGACGTTGGCCCCGACTTGGACGGGAAGTAGGACAGAAAAACAGGATTTGCAGTGTTTTGGCTAATTATTGCCAAACACGGTTAAAATAGGGCTTCGTTTACCATTTGACATTTTGGGAGCAGTGGCTTCCCTGGTTGCTGTCACTTAGAATGTGTCAGAGCAGCTCAGACACTTTGCAGATGTGCAGCGCAGACTGATAAGCGGCTGCTCGTCAACACGAGCGCGACGTGTGCTGCAGCCCACACTGAAGGTGCAAAGTGATGCTGCGGCTTCAGACGGGGGCTGATTCAGTGAGGTTTAGGTGTTAAACCCGAGCAGCTCCTGTCTGTTTGTTAAAGCAGCCGATAAATAACAGAAATCCAGTTGCATTTTTAAGCATTCATTCTGAATTAACCTCCTGATTGAGAGTCTGCACTGAGACTTATTGATTTGTCCTTGTCAAGCCTGACGACGACGAGAACAAACTCCATCTTGTCTTTAGCTGAGAAGCAAAAGTCTACTCGTCTGAGATGCCGAGGAATCTTTTCCACATTTAGCTGCACGGCGCTGCTCGACTTCACCCTAAGAGACTTTCCAACGTTTCAAAAATCAAAACTAGCAAACAGCTGTTGATGTGATTTTTGAGACGTCGCGCTATTTGACTGAGGGATCATTCCAGACACGTCAGGTTCAGTAAAAAAACAGATGCTTCTTGGTATCAGTGGTGTGAAGACAGTTAAAAATAGGAAACGCTCCTCTCAGACGTGGTGTGTGTGTGTGTGTGTGTGTGTGTGTGTGTGTGTGTGTGTGTGTGTGTGTGTGTGTGTGTGTGTGTGTGTGTGTGTGTGTGTGAGGTGACAAAGGTGCAGGCACAGACGTACACTCACACCATCAGCCCGTCCACCTGACGCTTCCAGCACCAGAGGAGCGAGCCAGGCAGCGGTTATTATAGCTGCGCTGTCATTAATATCAGGTGTACTTTCTGAGGCATGCAGAGGCAGCGCTGGGGCTTAGTCATTGATGGCAGGGTCATTACATCTCGCTGGCTCTTGTCTACCTGTCTCTGCCTCCACAGGACACTAACAAACCCTGCTGCCTCCAGTGAACCATCCAGCACAGGAGCGCCCAGATAGAAAATAGCTATGGTGCCAGTCACCTGTGTTACTGACACGTTTGGGCTCCGAAGGGACGGAATAAACAGCCAGCTCATTCCTGCGCTTTATGAATAACGGTTATTAGGGCTGCTATCACCACGGGTCCTAAACTTTGGGGTCATGTGACCGTAAACAATGCCAGCGTGTCTAACTATGGACAATAAATTTTACTGTACAACCGCATCCGCACTGCCGCGAGCCGTGCACTCACCCTGAAGCATCAAAGCTCCATCAATAGTGGGATGTAGTAACTCAGCTGTTACCTTTATCATGGCCACCAGTCAACATTTAACAAAACATTTAGATAAGGCAGACAAGCAGCCAGTCACATGAAGCATACACTCACTGGCCACTTTGTCAGAGCGGCCATAATTATAAATGTAGCACATGGCTACGTACATAAAGTGGCCAGTGGATGCAGCTTCATTAATAAATATCAGGTTGTTGTGAAATATAAAGCATAGGCGCCAATTAGAGCTGCTGTAAACAGCATTCAAATGTTGAACATGTTCTCATCCTTATGGTGAATGCAGCACAGTGACAGCCAAGTGTCAGCATCAAGTCTGAATGACCCCGTGATCATTTAATTCACATAAACACATGGAATTTAAGTAAATGGCAATCAGTGCAGTTTATGTATAGTTAGTTGGGTGTTTTAACTACACAAAGGCTGCAGTCCTTCTTTCCTTTGCAACCATGAGCATTAATCATGCTTTGGTGTTGTAAGTGGATCGTCTATTACACGACTGATACTGGAGAATTATACTGTGGGAAAACTAATTAAATACTTTATCTAGGAAACATTTTGTGGATACATTCATTAACAACATTTTGCAACTTTGCATATATGCATTCATTACATTGTGAAGCAAACATTGCAGAATATCTGGTGTCTACTCAGTTTCTGTTTAAAATGATTTTAAATCATCGGCCATAGATTTAAATAAAGGCTAATGTGTCTAATTAGTCTTTGGGAGTGAACTACTTTTTGCTGTAGGGCTTTTCCAGGAAGCTGTTTGAGTTTTTAATGTTGTGAATGTGCATCTTTAAATGTGAATACATTATGTGTCATTTAGCCATAAGTACTGATTACTGCAATCTATTTTCACAAAGTATTAGAAGTGATTTTTTTATAAGTAACTGTGTTTAATCGATTTCTCCCCAGTGTAGCTTCGCTGTAGTTAACATCCTCTGAGCTCTGGACATAATAATAACCATCTCAATCTCATATTAATGCAGTTTGAAAAGAAAGTCACCAGGGAATGTGGAGTTTAAAGTTCAATTTCAGCTGTAGAACAAGCCCGTAGCCATTAAATGAAATGAGCCGTGTGCAGGCGGCGGTTTTTGTGTTTCCGTGCGACGCTCATGTTCGCGTCCTGCTCCACGCGCAGCACCGTCCTGTGGCGCAGCGGCTGCAGGTGCAGCGTTTTCACGGCCCACAGACGGGTCGGGTTGGCCTGCGGTTTGCTGAGGGAGGCAGAACTGTATTAGTCTCCATCCCCCTACGTCAGTGGTCATAACATTTGCCATTACTTCCCCTGCAAGATTCAATCAGCAGCACACAAAGCCTTGCTTCACAGACAATGAAAGGCGAGTGCTTTTTGTCTGGCGTTCGGCAGAGTGAATTGCATATAGAGTGACTCCGAGATAGCATTGTTTCTGGCTGCCATAAAAAATCTATTTAAGGCAAATCTAATCTTCATAATCTTCTCCCTCAGAGGTGGTGAACAGTGATGGGAAAGATTTCCATCCAAGTCCTGGGCGTCTGGTTGGCAATGCACAGGACTCGACGATGTAGGAAATTGCTGGGAGCAGAGGATATTAAACTTCAATTTGAGAACACTGATAAGCACCCAACGAGTGATTTATTTAGGCATATTGTCAACTAAATCATCTTTAACCACTGGACACAAATATATTCATAAACACAACCCTCCTGCTCGCTTTACAATTCTATTCGTTTCCTATCTTCAATCTGAACTGCGGGGTAAATACTGTATGTCCTCACACAAGTTGGAGATGTGGTTGTGAAGGAAGATAATTTTCCCGGTGATTAGTTGTGGTGTAGCCTAGCAACCCCGCGTGCATGTGCATGAAGGGAGATGGAGGCAGAAGGCGAGAGGGAGCGTTCTATCGCTTCTTCTTCTTTCTTTCCCTCTTTCTCCCGGCTTAAATGCTGTGGCCACTAAAGCGGCTCAGCACATTACTGCACCGTGCGTCATTCCGGAGCGTGTAAATGGGCCGGTGTGGTGCAGTGAGGAGAAGGGGGCCCTGCTAGGTCTGCAGCAGTGAATGAATTATTAATGGGTAGAAATCCAAAACAGAGGGATGGGGCCGGGACTAATGTCCACTGGCACGGGTTCTGTGGAGACGGGCAGTGTCTGACGGGAGCGGGCAGCTTCACACTGCTGTTAGGAGGACGCTCCATGGGTGCGGTGGCACAGATCCTCCTCACCTCGCTGCTGCACTGTACACGTTAGCAGCACAGTGTGTGCTTGTGGGTGTGTGTGTGTTGTTTTATTTTTCTTCTTGTGGGCTTAAAGTGTCCTCCCAGGGATTCTGAAAGGGATTAATTTATGCTCAGGATTTGGGTTTGAGGTTAACTTTAGAAGAAGGATTAGGTTGAGTTTAGGAGGCGGTGAAAAGGTCAAGGAGGGAATCCACCCGCTTTAGCTGCAGCCCGAGTTTTGTACAGTAGCACAATGTGTGAACGCAAACAGCTGTTTGTTTTTGGTGGTCAGCCGCTCGTCCCTGCTTCTGTCTGCATCTATGAACCACATAGAGGGAGGGACGAGAACGCTTTAGAGAAGGCTGCTAAAATGAAGGAAACGGGATTTTGCTGCACCCGCTGTTTCTGTTAGTGGGAGAAGCGCTGCTATATCCTTGTGAATTGTCTCGGCACCTCAGGCTGCCAGAAGCAACCATTTACAGCCGTCCTCATGACTCATCATAATGAAAAATCTTCACACCAAAAAGTGTGTCGTATTGAGACGGGGGAAGTTTCATTACAGGATTAAATAGCATTTACACTCACTTTTGGAAAATGGTTATCAGAACAAAGTAATTAGTAAAAATGGGATAATCTGATGTCATCAATTTCATGTAGGCTTTATCATTAATAAATGCAGTTATGAGGTTGAAACTCCATTTTCCACCTGGAATCTCCCAGTCGTTAATGATATCAAATCTTTTTTTAATATGCTTTTAGAGCCTAATATTGTGAGAAAATGGCCTTGTCCTTCTCACATGTGACAAGTACATAAAAACTCCCAGCAACACGGTTCGTGTGTGGATAAGAGCTGCTGGTGTAATACTGCTACTGCTCATTAGCCATGAAAGTGATGGGACAGTCGCTCGATTGAGGCTGAAGGGACTGTCTCTCTGTAACGACTGCAAGTCACTGTCAAACCTTTGCAGATCTTAGTCTCCAGAGGAAGAACCCCAACGACTCTGAGCCACTTATTCCTGTCAGCTGTTGTGTTTATCAAGCTGTTTAATTTCACGTCGCATGCTGTTGTCTATACATGAACATATTCATAATGCAGCCTCTGTGATTATGTTGGCTGGACGCTCTGCTCCTTCTACACATTCATTGTCTATCAGGTATTCTCCGCACAGCGGCTGCGTGCCACGCATTACGTTGTATTTATTTCCCAAGTACCTATTGTGTGGCGTAATTACTGCACGCATGGTACAGACATACGTTGTGCGCCGTACCGTCCGTGCTGACAGACCCCGCTAACGAGGCGGGCAGTAAAGCTGAGCCTGAGGACGTCTGCTTATTAACAGGCGGGGAGTCCGAGCACACAGCCAGCCGCCGAGACAGGGATCACTATCGAGCCGTCCGTCAGCAGGGAGAGCTGCGGAAAAAGCCCCGATTTTAATGAGCCGTTTATTTGTTTTAGCCCGTCTGAAGAGTCGCTGCTCAACAAGTGCGACCACCTGAGCGGGCGGCGGCGGGGACTTAATCACGCGCTCGTGTCATACGTGCTTTCCTTTGTCCGTCTGCTCATCAGTCGCCGAGGTGCAGCTGATCACATTTGGGAGGCGATGACTCATTGCACCAGCGCTTATTCATTTAGCCAATCTTTCAGAAAAGGCTCTTCAACACTGTGAATTTTCAGAATTTGACATTTATTTCCGCCTCCTGTTTACATTCGTGAGTCTTTTGACGTAACTTCACTTTGTTCACTCTCCCTTCAAAACGGGGCCGCTGATGCTTTCAAAGCTCTTTCACATGCTAATTCTTTTCTCTCCATTTCATTTTGAGCTTTTCCAAATATATTAGCTTACTCTAGTGAACAGATACTATCACCATCAAAAGCACATTATGACTCGAGCTCATCAGCCATGTCTGTACCTCTTCTGCATCCCTGGTTTTATCATCCTACTTATTTGAAGTACTTTTCCTATGCAGATCCCTTAAACTGTGTTTGATTTAATGACTGCTACTTCGTGCGGCATTGTACTGTACGAGCTTCATTTTCTAGCAGCCACGCAACACACTGGGCCAGCAGAGCCACTGTAGGTGGAGAATAATGAAGCACATTGTTTGCTCTCAGAGGCCTGAGAAGATGTGTCACAGGAGGTAAAGCTCTTCCTTTCCAGCTGGTGCTAATGAAGCCTGCCACCACTCTCTGTGGCTTCTCGTCTCCGCTGTCAGAACAGGCTTTAGCGATTAAGTCACATAAGGATCCGCTTCTCTTTTTGAAGTGAGGTTACATAACAGCGTGAAGGCTAAACCGCATCGCCGCATCGAGCCGCCGAGGCTTCCGTACCATTCCTCATGCGAAAATGACCAGTGAACTGAAAGGGAGATAACATTACGTTTATGTGATATTAACCAGGAGGAGGAACCGGAGCAGGGATGCGGTCGATGAATGTGTTTGTTGTCAACTGACCACTTGGTCGAAAAAATAATAATATAGAAAATGAAGGACTGTGAAGGTAAAAGAACTTTTGGAGTAATTCACAAACTAACAATGTCATTGTTTTCTCTATAATTAGTGCTAAATTGCTGCAATAAAATGGGAGGAAAATATAATAATTACAGACTTGAAAGTCTTTTAATTGTATAAATTATGTTTTTCCTAAATTAATTGGTTGACATTAAATTAACTATTGCAAAATTAACCACAATGACAAATGCGCTTTTTGTATTTGACAGCATCTTGCACAGATTCGGGGGATCTGACCCCACTACAGTGATATCCTGGCTAATTGGGGTCCTGCTGTATCAAAATGGGGTGTTCTGGAAATAAAATGACTTTCATATGCCAGCGGTTCAGATTAGTGATCCTCCGCTGCCTGTGAAACTGGGATAGCGTCTCCTAAGGTTAGCGTTCCTATGTAGGTCTAGGTTTCACCAGCCTCTAAGCCGAACAATGCGAGGCCCAGTTTTGTCACTCTCATGGTTAAGTCGGCTCCCAGTGAGGCCCTGGGTGAGGAGTGAAATGAATCTTGGGTAAAGGCTCAATTAAAAGGCGAGGTCCCTCGGCATGCCGGAGGCGCTGCGCTCTCCCTGGTCTGAATAGAACGTGTCAGGAGGCGCTAAAGCACGGAGAGGTGACCGTCAGCTCAGACTGACAGCATGTCGTTTCTTCTCTTTCAGCTTCAACAAGCACCCCCCCCCCCATTATACAAGCACACACTAATACTCATAGCAAGTCTATATCCCCATCGCTACGTACGCTACATACCAAACACACACGGGCAGAACCTCCCACGCCTTCGCTGTGAGGCTTTTACTAACTGTGGTGAGTAACGGGTTGACTCAGACTAATATTATCATATTCGCTGTCTCGCTCACTCGACTCTCCTGCGTACACACACTCGTCCGTGTCACCCAGTGCGTGCATAAGCATGCACACACACGCACGTCTGCTCGGGGACGCACATTCCTACGGACGGACGTGTGCACACACTCGCAAAGTAATTAGTGGGTAGGAGTTCGGAGTCCTGGTGGTTTGTGGTCTGGTCGCAATAAAAAAAAGGAAAAACTTCAGTTGGCCTCATTAATCTTGGCATCTGCACAGGGAATTTAAACCACGCTCCTTTTTTTTCCTCACCTGCACCACAGCATCCGAGGAACAATCTGTTAAATGTCACCTCGGCCGCTGTTGTCGCCGCCGTGTTATGATTGCAGCGCCGCGCCCCGGAATCAAAACGGGCCCGATCTGGAGAGGTTTTATTCCTCCTGCATCCTGATTTGGTCCTTGGCGAAAACAGAAGCCCTTTGTTACACCACTCATTCAGGAGGTGAAAGTGTTTAAACAGTTGACCCAAATGTGCCCGACTAAAGCGCCGTCGGAGCGAAGCAAAGCGGAGCGCGGGTTAAACAGCACAATGGTTTCCAGCGCGCGGTGCGGTGGCTCGCTGCCGAGCCGGGGCCGCTTCCATTCAAATGGCCGCGCTCACGTGCTCCCGGCCGCCCGCGCTCGGCTGAGCACGGCCGCCCCCGTTAGACGGACAGTTTAAGGCCCCTGATTAGAATGCTGAAGCGGATCGGCGGATGAGGGCCGATGTGGCCACATGTTTGGTGCTGCTGGTCGTGCTCCTCACGGCGCCGGCAGCATCTTTTCCCCTGGTACCGTCTGTGTGCGGCTTCATGTGTGGATGACATGATTACAGGCTGTAAATTAATCTGGACTTGATCCCCAGACAAGAATTTTATTAAAGCACTGGAAGCAGCATGCGGCACAAAACTCCACAGTGAGACATTAGTTTAGGAGATTTATTAAGCACGCGTTGTTTTTCACCTAAAACATGAACAGTTCATTTGACAGGAAGTCAGAGCTGCACTGTATTCATGGGATGTCTGCATCTCCTCTGATCCTCCGGCCCACTGCAAACAGTGGATTTCTGTCTGAAGTTGGGGTCGTTTTCCTGCTGCATCATATAATTTCTATTGAGCTTCAGCTGCCAGTCTGACCTTCTGACATTATCCTGTCCTTCATAGACTTGGGAATTTATTTCCTCTTTGAAAATGGCAGCCAGTCCAGACCTGGAGGTATTAAAGCAGCCCCAGATAATGATTCAGCCTCAACCGGACTTCACACTCGGTACGATGGTGATTTTATATCACATTTCCTCCAACGCCTTCATCACTGTGAAACATGTAGGTTTGTCTGCTGTTCGGATTACAAATGAACTAACTCCTTCAATCGCTAGTGAAAGATTCCTAGAAGAAAGAAAAAGCTAAATGCACATTTATTCCATTTTGCAGAGCATCACTTGAATAAAAGTAGAACACCTCAACTTGATTACATAGTCCAGTGAACTGGGAGAAGTTACAGGAACGCATTCTGTCAAAGCTCAAAGCTGTGAAATGCATTTTTAAAAACATTCCCTCATGTTTTGTCAGTCATGTCCAGTTCATGTGGAGAGTGAGAAATATTCAGCAGATACTGACCCGACGACCAGTCACAGTGACTGTGTTTAAGGTTCTTATGTTTTTCTCTCACGTTCTCAAGTAGCTCATCGTGTGTTAAACAGCTTGCATATGGATGAGAGCCGACGTTGGCTCTCGTCTTCGCTGGCTAATTCTGATCCATTCAGTGGCGCTTGCTTCTCTTTATAAAGCTAATAATGTGCAAATCTTAGAAGATGTTTTTGATAAGATGTTTCATAAAGTCGTTAACCCTCAATAATACAGCATAATCATCAAGTCTAGCGTAACATTTAGCTGACATTTGTTTTTCTCAATCCTGAGACAGAAAGGCAGAAGAAAATAATCCAGTGAGAACTGTATTAACACATCTGTGCTGCGGTACTTTATCAGGACGGAGGCTTGATATCATCGTTGTGTTGAGGTCTGAGAAGCTGTTGTTGGTATTCAACTGATAATTTCTCTGACCCACCGTCGTCCTCGGTAACCCAGCAACAGGCTGCCTGACGACATACCCCAGGAGGGAGATTTGGTTTAAGAAGCAGGGGAAACAGGAGGAGCCCGGCCCATAGCAGGAGCCTGAGAGGAGAGCAGAGACATGCAATCTTTTATCAAGTATGACTGTACGAGCTGCTCGGCACCAGCCCTTGTTTCGACTTTATCTAATAGAGGTGCCGCAGGATGCCTCCTGGTCAGTTGCTGTGTGAGCAAGAAAAAGAGACACATTGCAGGAAAGAAATGTGCAATATACCTAAGAGGAGAGAAATAGAACATGGGCAGCTGCGAGAGGATGTCCGTGGCCTTCAGTGGCGCCATAACATCACGCAGCGCCATATTCTTGATGTAGGACTTTTGTGTTGTTTTGAAGAAGTACAAGTCTCATTTCTCTTGAACTCCCAAGGTAATGGCAGCATGAATGCATCACCTGCTCGTGGATGAGGTGTCACAGAGTTCAGACCGAGGCCTGGTGCGAACATGCCGCTGCTTCGCATTGATCTGCTGTATAGAAATAGTACAATGTCTGATTGATCGAGGCAACCTGTCGGGACCGTGTTCATCAGGCGCATCTGTGCAGAACGGGGCGAGCGGGAGGTGTCGAGGGCGAGTGAGTCAGCAAAGGCGTCCTTGACTTGAGGTCGTGCGTGACGGTGGGAGACAACTTGAGACCGTTTAGTTTGAAGGCAGTGGTGCTTTACACGACTGTACATGTCATTGTGGTGTAGAATGTGAGCAGAACATCTGTACTATGTGTAATTATCTAGGACCGTGTGATATGTTCGAGCTGCTGAGTCTTGATGTTTACTGCTTCCCTCCAAAGTCAAATCATCTGTATTAAGTTACTGTTAATGCAAACAGAGCATTTCCGGTTTGTGCTGCTTTGTTCAACTGGTGGAAGTGCTCATTATAGAGCAGAATGACTCCTGTCAGTGTTAAGTTACTACATATTGAGGTATTGGATTGTTATTACCGAAGCATTAGTGTGTGAGCAGAGTCCTGCCGCTGTGTTGTGGGGTTTCGCTGCATCATCCCACCGGCTTCTACGTTTTGCATGTTCTGCAAAGTGACTGTGGCTTTAAGAGCGACGCCGGCGCCCGCATCCTTGTAATATGTGCATAAAGCAGCATCGATTTGAAGTCCACAAGTGTAGCACAAAAGGGATATTAGATGAATGAGCGCGGGGCTGCGCTCCACCGCTGCCTGCGTCCGGCGCCTTCACATCAGGAGGAACCGCGTTGCGTGCGTAATTGCAGCCGCGATCAATTTCAAGGCGTTTCGCACATGTGAAGAAACCCCAAAGCCCGAGTATTTGATGACAATTGTGTCCACAGGAATTCACAAGCAGACATCTTTATTGACGTGTGCACCTTTTCCATTGTTGCAGCTGCCACAGAACAGACATTGATTCTAACTTCGCTGTGCAGACGACTGAGAATCGATCCCTTTTTGTGTCGCCTAGATCTTCTGCCAAGTACAAAACCTGGCAAATGTCTCCCCTTCTCAGCCCGGAGAAAACGACTTTGTGTTCTGGGGAGGAAAAAAACACACACACCAACACTGAAGGCAATGTTTTTTTGTCTATGGTTCAGCACCCTAATTGAATTTTTTAATAACACTCACCAAAGGAAGAGAAGGTGGTTTGCTCCCTCTCAGCTGAGCCTCACTTCTGGATTTACAAGGCATTAACATTCTGGAGAGAATGGGCTGCTCTCCTTTGAGAGCAAGGGGGGAAAAAACATTGTCAGGAAGCAATTGTCTGTAAATGAATGGCAGGGTCACCCACCACAGTAAAATGTTAATGAAGAACAGTACACGGGTTCAGAATGCAGGAGGACTTGAATGCAACACGCCGCAGTAATTGAGGCGTTCTCTCGCTGCCACTACAGCTGAAAACAACCCGCATCAGAACATTAGACACTGTGGTCACAGTTTGAAGTTGTTTTCCTTAAGGAGGCGCTTTTATAATAAGGTTCATATGTCAACAAATTCACATTTGTATTGTAAACTTTTAATCTGGTCTGAAGTAGCTTCCTCAAGGCTGTGGAGCGAAAGGCTTAAATCTGAGATTAGTGGCGCTGCAGTTAATGGAGAGGAGGGCAGAAGCCACAGCGCTCCAACAACAGACGTCAGCGCACGCTCGCGTCGCTGTGACAGAAATGCCACCGAAGATCATCCGCGCAGGAAGCTCGTCCTGGAAATGAGTCTGGGAACGACCCGTGTGCGTGGACGGCGGCAGTGCGCGCGCAAAGGCCGCCAGGTTTAAACGTGGCGGCTGAAATGCCACACGGAATCCAGCGCACGCGGCGGCGAGGACGCGCCCCCGCCTGTCATTCGATCAGCACTTGACAGACGCAGCGTGGCCTTTGTGGCGCCGCGCTGGTTCTCAGCAGCCTGCGGAGGCGGAGCACAGGCGAGGAGCCCACTCTGCAGAGACTGGACCCGCCTTATCAGCCAGGCAGCAGGAGGTCGGGTCCACGCCGTGCTGCCGCCGCAGACGAGCAGCTTTCACACCTGTGATACAGACTCTTTTACCGCCATCATAAATATTGATCGCGTAAACAGACGAACTACGGAGAAAGCTAATGAAAACACGAGAAACCGCATCTGAGGCCCATTACGTCTAAACATAAAGGATGCGAGTCGGTGCACGGACACAGTTAAAGCCTCCACAATCAAATAACCAAAGTAGCTCATCTAATGCACAGAATTTAAATAATGTCTAATCTAATATTTTTTTTAATAATCACTCACCAATAACTTTATTGTGACAAAATGAACTCCTTCAAAGTAAAGTAGGCGTTGTTCTTCCTTCAGCATCATTCTAATCAGGGTGAGGCAGTTGTTGGATGTTCACTCTGACCTGGGTTATTTTTTTATTATTTTACCATGATGGTGTAAAAACCCAGGTAATTGCAGCATGTCTCTGTAGCCTTAGGGCTGAAACTCTTCCCACTAACCGGCTTTTGCACATGGCAGATGAGCCTCAAACTAAAAGGCTTCGACCGTGCCCGGCTCACAGGTGGTTACCGTGGTTACCGCAGGTAGGACCGTGCGCTCGCAAAGTTCATGTATGAATGCAACACAGAACAGGCATTAGTCGGGCTCGTGGAGAAGAACATCCTCCCGATCCATTTGTGTTTCGTTGGAGGGTGAGTGAATGGAAAACGCCTGTCCAGTTCCTCATACACGTGTGAAGGGGATCTCCATCGCAAACATTGGGACATTGCGCTGCAGCGGCTGTTTGCAGTAGTTTCCTCCTCTGAGGCTTGAAATCTGAGGTTCATCAAATCCCCTCGCCTGCTACACAGCTACTAGGCTTTACAGCCTAATCTTTCCTCCAGCAGCAGGCTGCACCCGCGTGCTCACCCTGGAACTGTAAAACGTTCTCCAAGGTGCACGATGCAGCGTGTTAATTGGAAAACCCTCAGGTGGAGGTTTTCTGAGTGGAATCAATCATTTTCTAAAAATGAGTTATTCAAATGTGCTTGCTCCTAATGAACATGATATCTATCATCTGTGGCTCATTAGGTTCCACATAAGCACAGTCCATCATAGACTCGTATTTGGATGATTCATGTCCTCACCGAGCAGGTAGTGCATCGTTATCTTTGCAGAATAATTCCTTGTATTTTAGAGCACAAATGACGATATAATCCTAAATTAGCGCCAGCTTCATATTTTGATGATTACCACAGTCAAAACATTTTTTAGTCAAGTCTCTCGGCAGTGGTTCGCGCTCACTAACGTTCCAAATGCTCTAAAGAGCAAGCTAATTATGGCACCTTCTTAAATTAAAATCGCTTGTCGTTGATGGAAATATTTGCATATTAACATTAAACAGTTGAATAATAATTCCTTAATTTTAAATTACCTCCAGAGCAAATTGATTGTTCGGAACTTTGATGTTTGCTTTCCAAAGCCACAAAGACGCGCCACGCACACTTCCTCCTACAGCTGTTCAAGCTGCTCTAATACATATTTAATAGTAATAATAGAACGTGTGCTACACACAAGATGACGGCCAGTCATGAACCAGCTGAGATTTGTAATCAGACTCCGTCTCAGACTCATTGTTATCTCCTGACCCTCAGCTTCACTATTTTGGTTTCATTTCATTTCACCTGCAGCGAGCGGCGACAGCCGCACCACTGTATGTTTCCAGTCAGACAGCATTAGGTGCGATGCTGAGAGGAGAGGCTCATTAGGGGGAAGGAGCGTCTGAGACATGGCTGCAAAGGAAAGGCAACACAGGCTAAAACACAACTCAGCGTGAATGCTGATGTGGCTCAAACTCCGCTGAATGTGTAAAGAGGCCACCGTCGGCTAACGAGTCCATCCGAGCGCCGGCAGATGATAAGATGTCAGCGTGCTGCTGCCGGCTTCTCCCGCAGTCGCCAGAAAATGGGCGAAGTGCAGGTTTAAAAAATATTGCGAGCACAAATGATCGTCTTTAATGGTGCTGGACGAATCCCCGACATCACGCATCAAGTTGTGTAAACTTATTAAGGGAAATAGCAGCTAAAGCGTCGCATGTGTAAGAGTCGGGTCGAGTGTAGTGTGCGTGTGCGTGTGTGTGTGTGTGTGTGTGTGTGTGTGTGTGTGTGTGTGTGTGTGTGTGTGTGTGTGTGCGCGCGCGTGCGCGTGCGTGCGTGCGTGCGTGCGTGCGTGCGTGCAGCTAACATCAGGTGGAGGAGGTTGTAAGTGCTTCGGTCTGTAGCGTGTGCCGTGACCCCTGGCAGGGCCTATTAGAGGAAATGTCTCTCTGGTCTACATGCCTCCAACCTCTCTGGCATCCACCGAGCAACATCAATTACACCCACTGCAGCTGCAGTCTATAGCTACACCAGTATATTGCCATCACCACAGGGGTAATTGGTCCACTATACACTTCCAATTCTGAGCAAGTCGCAGCCTATTTTTCCAGTCAGTCAGCATTGCTCCATGTTAAAATTGCTTGCATCCTCTCAGTGGGGGGCCTGAGATTGAACAAATATTCGTCGCGCACGGACCTGATGAAGTTCCTGTTCAGGCGGTAGAAACTTTCACCGGTTCAACTCGTGATGCTGTCGTGTGTTTTCAACACACGCACAGTGTTGCTGGGTCCGGACCTGTGACCTTTGCGTTCGCAGCGCAGCCCGTCCCCCACCGGGTCCACGCCGCCGCTCCCAGCGACCGGCGCCGCCGCGACCGACAGGGCGACACAAGTAATTACCTCCATTTATTACACAGCGCAGGATAATGTAAATGTCCCGTGTCGTTTCTGTTTAGAGTCCTCCGCTTGACTGATATTGGGCACGACAGCGCGGCTGCACGCACACACGCGCTCGCTAACACACAGCCGCGCAATGAAACGCTCAGGGCCAGACACACACTGCCATGGAATTATGCAAACATGTACACACTCTGCTTTTAATTCAGTTGAAGTCGACCGGGCTGCAGCTTATACTTATTGTAAGTTAGAGAATCAGATCCACCATAACGTGTGTATGTGTGTGTGTTTTCATAATCAAAACACCCATGTGTCTGCTGCAGGGGTGTGTGTGTGTGTGTGTGTGTGTGTGTGTGTGTGTGTGTGTGTGTGTGTGTGTGTGTGTGTGTGTGTGTGTGTGTGTGTGTGTGTGTGTGTGTGTGTGTGTGTGTGTGTGTGTGTGTGCAGATGAAAGGTCAGTCAGAGTACATCCCAGCCCAAAGCACTGTATGTGGTGTACATTCAAAAGGACAGGGAGCGCAAGAGTCGCACACACACACACACCTGAACACAAACATTTCCACACATTCGACCCTAGAATACAGATGTGAGCCGCACGCAGGCAGATGCACACAGGAAGCGAATATGAACGTGGGGCTGCGTTCACCTTACACCTCAGACGGACAAAGACACGTGCACAAACACACATGGGCGCACGCATTCAGAAACACCAGGCCCCCTGGCTGAGGCACTGGGGCCCATTAGGATGCCAGGGCCGATGCATCATGTGAGGGAGCCAGCTGTCTGAGCGCTGCCCACATCCCGCTGTCCTCACCGTGCACTGTAAGCCCTCTGCTCCCGGGGGCCGGCGCCACATCTGACTCACAGAGGCCAGCGTTCCTTCTCCGCTGCTCGGCAGCAGGACGGCAACACGTGAAATCACCTCAATTCAATTTCCCGGCTTCAATCATTGATGCCGCTCCATGTCGCGGTTTTAAACATTGAGCAGGTGCTGGGTGGGGACGAAGCAGCGTGGTTAGCGGCGTTTTCCTGAATAATGCTGGGCGCCTGCACTCCTTGGATGCGCTTCTCGCCTCTGTTTTCTCCGACTCCGCGTCTCCCTCCTTCCACCATCTGCCGCTGTAACCAGAAATCTTTAGCTGTGTTTGCGCTTGATAAACAGCAGCGACCCAGTGGCGTGTGGAGTAAAATGCACCACGGAGGCTGGAGGACGACGGCGGTTCAAGCGTTTCTCTGTCCTTTTGTAATCGTAACAATGTGTTGATGATGATTATCACAGCGTCACAGATTCTGGACAGAAAATAAATATTAAACTAGTGATCATTTATCATTGTTGGTTGTGGAAGCCTTCAGACCCAGTTTATGCATAAACCTGCGCAGCGCGGTGGGGACACCCTTGACCTAATTCTGTCCTGTGGTGTAGTAGGATCTGATCCAAGTGTCTCCAGACTGAAGCACTGTGAGCTTTTCCACGTCCACTGGCATCAGTGTGTATTTGCTAAATGAAATATTGTGCTATGCAAATTAAATTAGACCCGACTTGAATGTACAAGTAGGTTTTCAGGCTACGTTGCGACGAAATAATATTAACCAAAGAAAGACTGTGACACGTCTGACTCCGCTTTCAAGATGCTGACACAGTTTGATGTGAAGTGGAGTCCGGGCAAGTGCTCGACCTTGACCATCTGCTGTGTTGGAACAGGGCTAAAGTCTCCCTGAGGACACGCAGAGGTGCTAATGAGGGTGAAGGAGAAGGGAAAGCAAACTGACACAAAGGACAGTTACACACAGGAGCTAAAGGATCTGATGGCTTCTTGATCAACGCCACAGCCTCCTGGACATTAAGGCATCTAAGCTCCTTCAGGTATATTTGAATGCATCGATCAGAATAACACACGGGAAGCCCTCGTTAAAGCGAGCTCAGCATGTGAGATCAACAGGTGTCAGAGCCAACAGTTCATTACACAGAAGGAATGTACGGATTAAACCGCTCTGTTGTTGATGCACACGGAAAATGACCTGCAGGAAAACGTTGTGTTTTACTCTCTGACCTGAAGTGGTCGCATCAGCTGTATCTATCCGGACGCGTGAGCTCTGTGCTCCGTGTTCCTGCCTCCGATACTGCTCCGATACATCTGATTCCCAGGTAGCGGTGGTGTAAACAAAGACAGAAAACTCATTCAACACAATGATCGTTAACCTTATGTGTTATGTGTTTTTTTTCTGAGCATTTTATAAATTAGACTCCTGCAGCGAAAGTTTATCTGTGACCTTGAGAAGTTTGTAAAGCTCTCAGAAAACAGTATAAGCCATTTCTATTATCAATGGGAAAAAAACTCCATCTGCTGAGGAAGATTGTGTGATTCTGTGATGCAACCAAAAAATCTCCAAAACACTGAAAAAGTGTTAACAGGTTCACACAGCCACAGAAATGAAATCCGTCTCAGCACCAACGAAACGTGGGACCAGTGGAAACAAACACCAAAATTTATTTACATCAACTGATCCCCAGGATGTGAATCACATGTGAATCATATGTGAATTACGTAGTCAACCTGTGTGCTAATGAAACCCACTACTGTAATGACTGTGACCAGTTACAGACAAAAGGTTCTGTTCAGACTTCTGCCATCAGAATGTGAAGGGAATGTTCCAGTCGAGGGCCGCGGAGTCGACACGGATCCGCTTCATGATGTTTATTCTCACACCATGCAGATAACACACACACTCATTTATTCGTCTTATTCTCACTGTTAAATGATCCGAGCCTTAAGCGGGTCTGCTTCCATTACAGTCTGTGCTTTTCGACCTCAGGATTTGAATCTTTTTTAGTGAAGGTGCAGCAAAGAGAGCAGGCGAAACAAAAGCCGCCAGCAGCTGTGGGTGCGACACAAGTTCCTCTTTAGGGCAAACAACACAGAGGCCTGTTGCAGGGGATGATAATTGAATGAAATAGAGATTGGATTGGAAGCTCCTGTCACTGCCAGACACACGGGCAGGTTGATGACTCGTCGCCGCGGGCCCCCAGGGTCCGGCTGGTGAGCAAGGAGCAGCCTGTGTGGAGGCTCTGCGTTGCTTTTAAAGGCAGCGGCGTGGAGCCAGGTGGGCGAAAGCTGCACGCGGGCCACGTTTTCATGCAGCACAGAATGTCCAGGTGCTGCGGCGCCGCTTCCTTTTCCTCGCAAATATGCAAATTTGCACTCAAATTGCGCCTTTCAGTTAAGCACAAGTGTATATTCACACACACTGAGGAGAAACAAAAGAGCGAATGGGAACCCTTTCAGTTTTAATTAGTCGCTGCTGCTGTGTTTTGGAGGCGGAGCAGGGGTCAACAGTAATTGGGTTGTTTTTATATTGAGGCATTCAGAGCAGAACGGAGGGATGTGGGTCACAGCGAAGTGATCCCAGAATCCCACCGCCTGCTTCCCACCCTTTCTTCCTGCCCTCCTCCTGCTCCCCCTCTCCATCCTGGCACCAGTGCATTCACTGGAAAGACTTGTGGATCCTGGCAGCCCCCGTTAGCTGGAGAGGGGCCACGGCACCACCCTTCCAGCGCCGCTCCAAGTCCGTTCTCACCAAGACCAAACGGAGGAATCTGGAGAGTTCGGCTGTGCCATGAATGAACAGGCTTCTGGGAACATGTCAGGGGAAATTGAAGGAGGCGAGGACTCCGAGGGAGGCGGAGAAATCTCAGTCGCTGGAAGCCGCGCCAAGACTTTCTTCACCAGCACAACCAGGAGCGCCAAAGTGCAGCGTGCCAAGCCAAACTGAGAGGAGCCAGACTAGGAAATAGAGCAGGAGCCGATGGAAACGGTAAGACGGCGGAAATGATTTAGGCGAGTGCTGCGGCGGAGGACAGACGCATCCAGATGGCCGGCTCAGTGGCTGTCAATACATTATTTATGTGGTATTTATCTTTACTTAAGATTCGTATGCAGAATCAACATCCCCATGTACGTTCATAGTATAAATGAAACCCAAGTGCATAATAATACAGTACGCGTGTCCGAGCGGCGAAGAGCAGGACAATGGCGGCGCCGCTGATTGCAGCAGGAAGGTTGGAGCCGCATCAAGGCGAGGCTGGAGGAACCACTTACTGACAGCTGTGCATTAAAATGAGATGACCTTGAAGGATTCCGACGGAGCCCGGCTGCTCGTGATAAATTTTAAAAGGAACACGCTGGCAGGTTTAGGCCTCCGCAGGGGCGGCGCTGCGCTTCTTCTTCTCTGTTTGTCTTCGCTTTGCAGTTTTGGGTCCGTTGCAAATTCAAGGGAAGCAGATCTGTTATCGGCGACGTCTGAAAGCGTGGCCACGCAGGACGAGTGAGAGCTCTGCCTCCTGCCGCTGCGCTGCTAATGTGATGCTCATGCATTTTATGGACGCATTCATAAACGCTGCAGCTACAGTTGAAACGGATACATGCTCGAACGATGCATTTTTAAATGAAACCTGCTAAATAGCTGCGCCCTTTTCAAAGATTTACTTGTACATAACACATGCTGCGCTCGTTCCAGTTCGTGTTCTTGCCGTCTTGCAGCTGGAAAACGTGCATGGGTCCTCGCCAAGGCTTCAGTATCGCGCCGCTCACCGCTTCTCCTCTCTAATTTGAAGCCAAACTACCCTCGCAGTCTTCACATCCCTCTGCAGCCCTGGCGCGCGCCGCCTTCCTTCACTTCCAGCGCCCACAGCAAATGATTTGGAATGTTATGTCCGCAGAAAGCGAAGCGAAGACAACCCTGTTGCTGGTTCCAGCTGAAGCGGAGCAAGTGGAGGAGAAGAAGCCATTTTCACATTCCGCAGCTCGCGCTTTGAATCATCATTAGCGTGATTAATTCTCCCTCCAGTCTTATAGTCCTCATTGGTGATTCCCCTCCAACACTTTGGCCGCGCTCCACACAAGTGACAAGTGTGTTCCCATGGAAACGGACCTGTCATGCCACCGTCACCAGTGGCCTGTCAAAGCAAACCCAGCTCTGCCAGAGAGGAACCAGCTGGTGACCTGACTGATCTCACATCAGTACAACACTGTGACTTTTGACAACAAAGTTGCTTTTAAAGTGCATGCGAGCGCTCGCTGTCAGTGTCAGACGCACACGCGGAGGAGTTTCCTTTGGTCCCTTTGTCTCTCAGCCCGTCTTTTCCCACTTTGTCACTTGTCTTTGTCCCATTATGAGCCGTTTTCCCCACGGTTCCTCTTCTTCAACGCCGGCCTGGTGAAATTCATGTCTGGGGGCGAGACAGTTTTTTCATCTTATTTGGACGGAATCATCAGGAAGTGACTTTGCTCTCGTGGCCTGGAGGATGCCGTGACGCAAAGAAGGCTTTAGGTTTGCTGTGGAGCTGGGAAAGAAGCCTTTTCTCTGCTGGAAGCAGCGGCAGCAGCAGCGGCAGCAGCAGCGGCAGCAGCTATAGGTCTTAATTATAGAGCAGGTATAGTTCACAGCACATGCTGTAATTCACACCTTTTCTCTTCACAGCGACTGAATAATAGAACTTAAGACTATGAAACAAATTGGTGCACTTACTGTAAGAGCAAAGGTAAAAAGCAGCGCTGCAACTGTGGTGCAACACTCAAAGCGACTTGTGAAGGCGACACTACCTGGAAGAGGTGGTTTGAAATGAGCACATTTATCACTGAGCCGCTTGGAAAAAGGAGAAGGCAGGAGACTTGTGTTGCTGTGTTTCTGTTGGCGTGTGAAACTAGTGTGTCGTCTGTGAAGAAAATGATCCAGTCATGACACTGAGCAGGAGCAGCCTGTGGACTGGCTTCAGGTTCTTGTATTTCCTGAGCCCGTTGTGATACAGGATCGCTGTGTCTGTGTCTGCTGGAGCTGGAGTTTACCCACAGCTCGGCTCCACCTCGTACCACTCATCTCCACCCATGAGTTCCCCTGATCAGACGGCTCCACCACGCGTCCTGGAGCTCGTGAACCAGTAGCCTCACGCTCTGATCTTTAGGAATGAAACCTCCAGCCGGTTGCTCATGTGCCAAGTTCAGCTTCACTTTCAATGTTAGCGCCTTTCAAAGAGACCATATTGATGAAACAGTTACATAAGACTTTTCTGCCTCTCTCTCGCTCTGTTATCTTTCACTCTTTTCCCAAAGCACTTCATTAAAAAAGTACAAAAGATGAAGGCTGCAATTTCTTCAATTAAACCAAGGACTACTGACATTGTTTTATTTTAATGTGTGCCGCATGCGCCGGCTCACGTCTGCCAGACTCCACTTTTCATATGTGATCAACTGATTAAGAGCATCTACATAGTTTATTAATGACTTGCATTTAACAGATTTTTCATATTTGATGGATCTCAGAATCCCTAAAAGGTGACTCATTTTAAGTCAATTAATTCCAGTTGCTGCAGCTCTAACCCATTAATTTTCATGGAATTCTTCAGAAGATGCATAAAAAAAAGGGTGATCCCACTTAAACTAATGCTTTTCCTTCCTCGTTGCTTAATGGCAATAGAGGTCAAAGGTGACTCGCCATTTTACTGCCCCCATACAACTCAGAGAGATGGATGCATGATGAACTCATGACTGGGGCTCAGTGTGTGAACCTCTGCGGTCTGGGCTGCAGAGAACAGACTCCGGACATATTGCTTTAGCTAACGACTTGTGACACTTGCAAGATTAGTGATCTATGAAGGTCGCGCCCCCGCTAAAGTCACACGAGGAGGGGAATAAGTCGCGGGCCGATCCTTCCTGAAAGCTGCAGGAGCGGACATGGTTGTGATTCATCTCTGTCTCATCGCTCCGCCGGCACAAGGCTTCCATCTGTGACACTTTCTTCACCGGCCAGCTCTCAGCTAGCGACACGAGCCATGTGTTAGAAAATACTGGGAAATGGAGGCATTCAGTCTTCTGCCCACCTCAGATGCACAGCTCAGTAACAGGCCTGCCCTAAATCTGGGCTTTATGGCTGTTAGCCCTGCATATTGTTTTTAATTATACATAATAATACATCGTTTGCATCTGCACCCGGGTCATTCGAGGTCACTGCAAACGTGATTAGTTCAACAGGTATGAGACATGTAAGTCACGATAGAACATACATATGCTAATATTTCCTGCCACCAGTAATGATGTATTATTGCTATCATGCGCTGGCAAGCAAAGAAACGATGCTATCAGCAGTTTTCTGCCTGCCCTGCATATATCGGCCCTGAAATGTGATCTTCAGGTGCTTTTTAGCGACTGCAAGGTTAGAGATCTGTCCCAATCAGCAGGTTTTAGCATTCTGCTTTTATTAGTGCACATAAACATCTGCTGCAGTTGCAGTTGCACAGCGAGAGTGTTCCTGTTACGACTCGGAGGAAGTCACCGCGGTGGATTTAAACACCATATCTTTGTGCACTTTGTCTTCATTAACCTAACAATCAATATGTCATTGGTTCAATTACAGCAGACATTGACGCCTTGGAGCCCACCATCCTGTTTCCTCCGAGTCGCTTCATTCCGCCCTGAACCCTGAGACAGGATGTGCGTGTACCTTTCCAGCCTAATGAACCTAGCGCCGTCTTGCGTGGGATGTTTGTGGAGTAAACAGAGCTCGTTATGACTGTGCATGCGTGGAGCTCCTCATCCCTGTGGGAACGAGGCCAACTAATAGAGATTGAAGTGTAGGGAAGGAAACCACCACGTGAAAGGGGGAAGACGTGGTCTGAGCGGACGTCACGACACGCGAGGTTCTACTGTCACTACCATAGCGCTGGTCACTCCCGTTCCCCAACGCTTCCTCAACCCGGCAGCATCCAGCAAGTTCCCTTGTTACGCACTTATAGTTTGAGGGTTTTAAATCAGGAAAGATAATTGTGATCCAGGACTCAAAGCTGCAAATACTGTAGTCGAGGACTCAAAAATGCTTCAGCACCTTGATGGAGCTGTAATCCAGGTTGTTTATGCAGTCGGTTTCAAATGGATGCACGTAAAGAAGCGACTCTTTGCTGCAGTGGTGAGGCTGATAGAACTGTTAGACCACCAAAGATGGAGAAAGACATCTCCAATAAAGGACTCTGGGTTGCACTTAAAGTTTTATATTGCTGCCTGCAGTTCAGGCGTTTTTCCAGTGTGGAGCCATTTGAGTTCAGTGCCATAAAGAACCATTTCTAAAGGGCTTTACATTACCCCATTACATTCTTCAATTTCATCAAACAGAGACAGAGACAGAAAAGCTCTAATGCTCCTGCGAAAATACTGGCTTAGCTGCTCTGCTCCTGTCCACAATGTTCCTCCAGCCGCTCCTCGTCCACGCGCCGCCGCCGCCAAGGCGAGATAGTGAGCGAGATGCAGGTCAGCGGAGCCAGGTGCTCCCTGGCGCAGCCGAGAGGAGCAGGTGTCACCAGGCCATGTTTAATGGGATCTCTCCAAGCCTCTTAGATATGTTCCGTGACTCCAGAGCGCTGTCCCACTTTCTGGATGATATTACTCCACAGATCTTCGCCCTCTGGTCTGTTGCTGTGGTGACCGGTCTAGGGTCATATCTGCTCCTCCTGATTTGATCTGATTTAATCCTTTAAGGGAGCAGCGTTATTGTCGTTGCGCTTGTTCCCGTATTTAACGGGATTCTTTCCGCTTCGCGTTGGGCGTCCGTCAATTAAAGGCCGGACGCTTGCGCGCGGTGACGTCGTCCATGTTAAAATAGCGGCGTGAGAATCTGTACCTGACAAAGAGCGAGTGCAGGCGTTCTGCTCCCAGGGCAGAACCTTTAGGGACGCACGCCTGCCCGGGCGGTGACCTGCTCAGACGGCCTGGTCAGCTGTTCATCACAAAGCCTCTTGACAGCTTTTGTCTTTATTTAGTACTGACGCCTCGCTGGCGCTGGGTCAGGCCTGATCGCAAGAGGGCTTATTTTCTTACTGAGGTTGCCAGAGCATAGGTCCCCAGAGAGACAAAGGCCATCATAGACTTTCTGCTTTCATCACTCACCAGACTGTCTGCTGTTTCTTTGGCTCCTTTGTTGGTGGCTGTGGTGCTGGAGGAGACAAATGATCAAGGTCTGGTCTGTGGTTACATCTAGATATGAAAAGTTCTTGTGTTGTTTTCTTTTTTCACAATAGCAAAGTGGAAACTACAAGGCAGTGAAATTCACATTCTCTGGAGGAGTGTTCGTCTAACGTCTAATATCAAAGTCTTTAGATTGATTGATTTTAAAGAATAGTTTAAATCCACTCAGACTGTTACTTGCAGATTTTAATAAGAAGACTGTCTCTCACATTGATCCCAGAGGTGGTTCATTAGAGGAAGACTGGAAGAAAAGGTCTTTGTCTGTCATGCCCTGGTGGATGAGGATGGATGTGCTGCACAGTCACAGTAAGGTGTTCCTAAGGTGGAGTCTGCATGTTCTGCTTTATAGAATCTAAAGGTACATTAAGCATAACACAGTATGTTCCCTTTAATGCGGCATTGGCCCATACGGCGCTTACTGTATATGTGACCCCTGCATTAACCCCTGCTCTGCCGCCGCTGAGGAGAGCGAGGCAAAGACAAACACAATTAAACCTGTGGGTTGAAACACATCACTAGAGGCAATGCGAGGGAGAGGCAGGCGTCCGTATCCTAAAATGCTGTGCGGCGTGCGTCCTGCCTCCTCTCACATAACGCTGCCCATTTGTCACCCCTGCTCCCGCCTACACGCTCTGCTGCTGACGCGCAGGAGGGTTCGCGCTCTCTGGAGTGGCAGCCTCACTTTTATAGCAGCAAGGTGGCGTGGGGTGGACGCGCCCGCTGCCACACGCATTCATTATTCAATAAACATTTTACATATCCCCAGTTATGAAAGTGCGCTTCTGTCTTGCTGTGATTATCCGCTGTGGCTGTGCGCTCCAGGCTATCAGAGGAGATCAGCTCAGCATACCAATGATCAATGGCCCCCGGTGCGGTGATAACGATGCATTTAGGAGGAATTTCGAGAGGATGGTTTGATGGTTTCTATTAGTTCTTTAAGAGTAACAGCAACAGTGTTAAGCTGACGTGTGTGTGGTTTATGTTCACTGACATGCACCCACCGGCCACAACACTGAACCCACCCAGTGGTGGAGAGGCCTCAGCGTGGAGCAGCCCTGCTCCGCATGTCCCGACACCTGCCACTCACCCACACACGCTACCTCCATCCTTTATCCAAACGCTTTCCCTGTTAAGGTTCACAGGGGAGTTGGACCCGGTCCTCCCCCGCCTCCGGCACACTGACAGCTGGGATCGGCTCCAGCACCTTCCACAACCCTCATGAGGACCAGTGTGGATTATAGATGGATGGATTGAACTTTACACATCACCGGCATAAAGATTCTCCAAGCTTTTTAAAGCGTAATAGGCTTAAACACAACCGGGTCAGTGCAAATATGACTTACTGTACAGCAGAAAGGCCTCTGCCTGCACACGAAGGATGCGTTTGTGTTTGCATCTGCTT
The DNA here is from genome assembly GCF_900634795.4 of Betta splendens. Taxonomy (NCBI): domain Eukaryota; kingdom Metazoa; phylum Chordata; class Actinopteri; order Anabantiformes; family Osphronemidae; genus Betta; species Betta splendens. The sequence goes on from NC_040897.2 coordinate 13,561,667, forward strand.
CTGCAATACTCGGCTGTATTGAAAAGATAATCTGTGTTTTTGTGACACTCCTGCCAAAAACAGTAGACTGATAACCTGATTTGCCAGTAACCTTATACTTGGGGAACACTGATGACAAATATCTTCCTGGGAGGCCTTGGCAGCAGCAGCCCATATATTACTGAAGGGTCACCTTGGCCCAGTCCCCATCTCATCACAAAAAAGCATTCAGCACCTTCTCGCTGTGGACAAGGCCATACTTCTTGCTGCCATATATCTTACCTACGCCATAATCGCAGGGTATATCAATATAAATAGTAGGAAACAGATAAACTCAGTGTGGCTGCTCGCTGTTTTGCAACAACGATAATATTTTTTACAGCAAGATAAAAACTGTCTCCTCTCTGTTTCACATGAGAGATTAGGCTTCCGCATCAAACACACGTAAACGTGCATGAAGCCATGCGTTTGGTTCAGAGAGACATTAAAGGAGTCATGCAGAGTATCATCTTAGACAAGTAAAATGTAAAATTAAGTATTGATGTGTGGCAGCATTATAGCCCGAGGCCTGAAACAGTGTCTGGCATCTTTTAGGATGAGTACAAAAGACAATATGACGAACGTGAAAGAGGCCTGGTAGCAATTCTGCCATGCAGCAACTTGAGACGTGCAATGACGACAAAAAGTAGTAAAAAATAGTGGAAGGAGTTGATGAATGTTGGTTACCTAGCAACAGGCCGCTCAGAGAGAACTCAAACAATAGCTGTGGCCCATGTTCTGCAGGCAGGCGTCATATCATTTGTCACGATTAAGCGCAGGGAGACGAGTCAAATTCAGAGACAAACAATCATGGTGTTAATGGCTCGGCTGCGTGTGCCAAAACATTAGCGGAGCCTAAAACTGTGGGCTATTGTTTTGTGGGAACATTTCCAGATAGACAATAATCAAAAATTGTTATAAATGGTCAGCGATTTGTGTTATAACGTGTGTTTGTAAAAGTGTAGCCTGTGGCAAAAGATGTTCATTTCAGAGTGCAGCCTCTAATGAATAGATCCTTTTGTCTGATTGGTTTAACACTGATGAATATCATTGTCTTGTGTTGTCTGTGTGTGTGTGTGTGTGTGTGTGTGTGTGTGTGTGTGTGTGTGTGTGTGTGTGTGTGTGTGTGTGTGTGTGTGTGTGTGTGTGTGTGTGTGTGTGTGTGTGTGGGAGGTGGGGGATGAAAATCTGATAGGTCCTCCCTTTTTCCAGTGTTTCACCCCCGATCAATGCCCTCCCACAGGAGCCCCGGGACTTCACTCACAGAGAGCTACTGTTACCATTGCTTCCTTGCGTCGGTAACTAGACCCCCTGCAAACCAGTCTTTTTTGGCCCTTTCTTTCTTTTGGGATGCCTCCTCATCATTAGACCGGGTTTTGTGCTAACAGCTTATCTAGTTGAGATCTTTCTCATATGTGCATAAATACAAGATAAAGGAATTATTAGATACAATTTGCTGTTCCTTTAAATTGAACCTGTGCACTCGTTCGGTTTAAGTTTTTCCTGCACACCTTGGTTCCCGCAGTACGATTGAGCACCATTGTAACGCTGCAGCGTGTGGGAGCATTGTTGCTTCCGTGTGCATCTCATTATGACCACGGTGTACCCAACGTTCCAATCATGCTCCAGCGCTCAAAGAAAAATAATCTGAAAGCGCTTTCTCCAACATGACAATGAGCTCCCAGCTCTGAAACTGCCTCCGCAGACACCGGCTCTCCATCGGCGAGACCGGCGCACCCTTGGGATGCGCCGGGACAGCTAGATTAGCATCATGGGTGTGCAGTCAACAAACCTGCAGCATCTGTGGGACGCTGTCGTCTCAGTGAGGAACAAAACCTCCACGGAATGTTAAGGCTGTCCTGGAGGCAAACGGTGCCCAGGCTGTTCTGGCAGCGTGTAGCTGAAGAGGTGGATGCAGCCTGAATGTCCCCATCCACAAACTAGCTTCTGCAGCTTCTTCCTCTATATTATCTCTATACATATATGGACAGAGATGCACGATAGGGACAGACACATCAACAGAGTGAGACAGAGGGGCAGAAGGCTGGGTGGGTTATTGCCCGAGAGTGACTGCAGCGTGGAGGCAGGACGGGGGAAGCTGCAGGACTTTGTTTCACCCCTTCAGTGAAGGATTCAAGCTGACTCCAAAAACTATGGTTCAACAAGTTTCTGCTTACGCTAGCGTTTTCAGGGACATGTGAAAGTGGCTGCCGACTCATGCAGAAGTAGCAGGTTGACAGAATGATGATTCTCAGCCTCTCAGTGCTTAGCAAATACAGATGGTACAGTGTGTAAATTGAGGCTTAAAGATGGCAACACAGCGAGAGGGGGAGAGACGCAATGAGACGTGTTCACCTAAATTGAGACAGTGAGCGGAGCCGAAGGAAAACAGAGTGTGTCGGAATTAAAAGGGAAGATAATGGCACAGAAAGAGGGGAAGAGATGAGGGGCAGCAATTGAGCTGCAGTGAGAGAACTCAAGGAAGAGACAGTGAATGAGCCGGGAGTGGGATGATCTGAGAGAAAGAGCTGTTTACCAGCGAGGGAAGGCAGCGAGCGAGACAGAGACCGCAATAGAAGAGAGATAGATAATCGACGCGGGTGAGAGGGAATGAAGGAGGGGGCGGTCGAGAGTGAAACAGACAGTGACAGAGTGCACGACGGCTACGGAATAAGATAACGTTTAGAAGGAGCGGAGGATGTGAAGGAGAGATTTCCAACATATGGGTGACAGTTGTGGAGGGAAAAAAAGGACGGAGAGTGCCGTTATTCGGTGTGAGCCAACCAGCGGCCGGCCCGGACGGAAGCGACCGGTCGCGGCTGTGGAGGGCGTCAGGCGCGACGGGCTCCTGCGATGGGGACATTAACAAAGCGTGAAATTAAAGCTGCCACGCTGCAGGGACCCAGGGTCCCGCATTAACCCAGCGTGGTCATCAGCCCTCGGAGGCCGGCCGGGGGGGGGGGGGTGCCGGGGGGTAATAGAGCCTGCTGTATCACTGTAATGATGTGTGGAGAAAGGACAGCGGAGGCATATTATGAAAGGAGGCTCTAATCACTGCTGCGTGACAGCACTCGGGCGCAGCGTCGCGCTGAGGCGCAGCGTCGCGCTGAGGCGCAGCGTCGCGCTGCAGCGTCCGGGAGGCGCGTTAGGAGGCGCCGGCGAGCGCGGCCCCAGTCTGAACACGCGCCTTGTCATTGGCTGCATTACCGGCGTCTCAGCTGAAGTTCAGCTGACAGCATGAGGCGACACCTTGGTAAACAGACTACTCAGCGATTCAGCTCCCAGCTGACACCCCGACGCGACACGGCCGTGGACATAACCACAGGTTCCCACTGCAGTTGTCATGTAAGTTTGTGTATCTGTGTTTGAGCTGAGTTTCCACGAAACTCAATCTCAGAGCCATCACTGTACTCTGCAGTTTCTTGCAGCTAAGAGTGTCTCTTCATGCTCCAGTGGAGACTCAGGATTGTTAATTAGCGTTAGCGTTAGCGTTAGTTAGCCTTTTGCTGCATGTGAATCAACAGCGAAGAAGCCGATTCACCTCAAGATCTGCTCCCTTTTACAAACAGTTACTAAAACAGCCTTTGTTATTTGCAAATGCGCTGTCTAGACTCTGGACATTTCATCAGACCTGCGTTAATTTCCTTCCTTAAAACCCATTTGAATCTCTGCCCTCACCCCTGGTCTGTCGGGAGGGAGGGACTCAAGGACAGCGTTGTATTTTGTCCATGTACACATCACTGTCAGGGCAGCGCTGGCGCTGTGCAGCCAGTTAATAACCCTGGTGTGAGGTCTAGTGACGGGGCATCATCCGCCGGCTCTATGCTGCTGTCAGGAGCCATTTACCCCAAACAGCTCCGCGCCTAATGGAACATCTGAGTCAATATAAACAATCATCACTGCCAGTCCTACTGAAAGCAAGGAAATTATTTTAGGTGGTCAAGGAAAACACGGATGAGGTGTTTCAGTCTGTCTGTCCAGGGAGCGGCTTGATGTGCATTTAGCCAGACAGCCTATTACCTCCAGCACCTTCTGTATTTGTCTGGTGTGAATGCATTGATGGTTGCAGCTCACTTTGGGCCCCTTAGTATCAGCAATATAAAGTAATCAACTCCCGCCTTCCGATGAAGCAGCCGTTGTTTGCGCATGCAAGGCTCACAGCGCTGTTGGTCTGTGTCTGGCTGTGCAGGATCAGGTGCCCAGCGTATCTGCAATCATGTTTTTACTCCCACAATGGCTTAATGAACCACCCTCAGCATCCACTCAATATCGCTTCAGCAGTGCAGACGTCCATTGTGTCTTCAAAAGGTCAATAGCTGGACAGTGTGTCTTTGAGAGCTTTTCTGCCTTAGTCCAGGATTCTTAATGGTGTTCAATGGAGAGGCCCACACTGCATTCCCAGGGGGCCGTTCCCAGATATCCGCCCGTGATACCTAATCCGAGCCCATTAGTTCTCCTCCCAGCCATGAAAGAGCGCGGCTCCCTTGCATCTCAGGAATTAAAAATTAACTAGCTAATATCCATTTGTCTGATGGGATGCTGTGCGTGGTTGAAACAGCAGATTCCCCCAGCGATGGCCCGCGAGGAATGACTTGTGGAACCCAATCTGCTGCGGGGGAAAACGCTGACAGGGGTGGCAGGAAGAGACGGAGGGATAATGGCCGCCCGACGCACATCTGTAGCAGCTGGCTACGCGGAGACGGAGACGCAGCGCGTTCCGGAGCTCGGTGCCCGATCCTGCGTCGTGACCTTGCTGCCGATGTCCTCACATGAGCAATATGCGCTCTCTGTGAGGCAGAGCTGCTCTGCTGTGCATGTTGTGTGTGTGTGTGTAACTGGCAGGGCACGAATTACTCATTTTAGCGTCATTAGGCTTTGTATGACTAGTGAGTGCAGGACTATGCGAATACAAAGAGGACAGTTTTTCATGTAGTGTCACTGCAAAGTAACATGAATCGCTCCCAGTCCTCGACGCTGAAGCATGAAGCAGTTTGCGCTGTGTTGTTCTCTGCTCCTCCTCAGATCCGCTCGCTGTAGGGCCCTGCCAACCTGCTGGCTGCCATGCATCGCTCCTCTGAGCTGAGCGGCTAACGCACTCTCGCCACAGCGCAGAGGAAATAAAGGAAAACAAAGTAAAGGATGGCAGGCGTGTTCCTCTGCCCCCCCGTCCCTCGGCAGGAATTTTCTCTTTGATTTCTTCTTTTTCAATAACCAAGGGCTTTTTTTCCACTGTTGCCAACTCAATGAGAGCTTACGTGTCCTTCATCCAATTCCAACCCACCCTCTATTGCTGTCTCTATCTCTCGCCACTGCTGTCTCCTTCTCTTTGTTTGCCTGCGTTTCCCCTTTTAAATATAGCTTCTGTGAAAAGGCTTCTGTGCCTCTAGTTTGTGAAGGGGAGAGGGAGGGGACGGCACTTCAGATCCTTCACGTCTCTCTAGAGGCTTAAGAGGTGCGTTTGAGTCTCAGTAAAACGCTGCTTTGTTGATTATTTTTTACGATCTGCAACGAGATTCCTAAATGGACATCGCATTTTCTTGCATTTCTTACTTATAAATCAATATTAAAGATTTCAGGCATGGATATCCAATTTGGAACCAGAGAGGGAAGAGGAAAGATGCCTCATCAGAGAACAACAAAACCAGATGAACTCCACTGAAAACAAAAAAAAGCCTTTTGTTGTGGTTCACAATCAGAAACATCTGATTATTGATATTATTTTTTTAATGTTGTCTCTGAACAGCTGTAAAAAATACAGATACAAATATCCCTATAAACAACTTCATCACTGTCGCGAGGATCTCTGGTAGTAAAGAAGTTCTAGGAATTTGTCATTAACAGTTTGTGCTCAACACTAGAATGGCATCATTCAGATAGATGGCAATACTCTGTTCAGTTCACAAGCAGCATGAAGTAACTTGTGCATAATAATAATATAACAATTTAAAGGCGGCGCTGTTTCTGCCAGCTCAGCTTGGCTTGTTTCCATCAGCCAGTCGTTCCAGAGCCTCAGTGCCCTCACTGCGAAAGCCTGATCACCCTTGGTTCCTAATTGGGAGGTTGAAACAAGTGAAAGACCACCACCAGAGACCTCAGATGATGTGCTGGCATGTGTGGGCATGAAAGGTCTGTGATGTTGGCTGGAGACAGACCACAAGGAGCCTTAACAGTAATTAGTAGCATCCAACTAGTGCAAAGAATGTGAAACAGGGCCACGTGGTCAAAGACGGCCACTGATACTGGATGTAGTTTATTATTGTGACTGGACTTCAGCACAAAAAGGAACAAGCAGTTAATTAAGTATTAAAGTAGGAACCAGTGATACGGGAGAAGTTATTGTTGTGAAATGGGAGCACGTGTGATCAAGTGCAGAACAAGACTGACAGCGTGATGCAAATAAAAGACGCGTGTGGAGCAGCATACTGACACGCGTGTGCAGGACGGGTGGACTTCACCCTGAGAACGCAGGTCGGGCACCAACGCACAGACGCCGCAGAGGCGTGGCTGAGGTCACGGCAGCCGTCATCACAGCAGGCAGCGCTGCTTTATTCCTCCAGCAACTTCAGAGCGGGGTCCTGCTGGTGTCTGACTGCTGAGAAAGTAGCCGCCATCATTAACATGTTTGACTGCATGTTGGTTAATGATACAAAGAGCTCTGTGTGTTCTCATCATTAACTTCCATTAACTGTTTTCCTGCCTCATTGAATCCTGCGTTAATTGTGACACAGTTATAGGAGGAAGGGCTCCTGCTCTGTAGACTAAGGTGCCCTGATCATTACATACAGTATCGGCTTCACGCTTCTATTTAGTGTTTGGCCTCATGGACGAAAGGCCTTTGACGTGTGACATGATGAATATCACTCTAAATGTTTAATAATGAGACACAGCCACATGAAAGTTCACATGATAGCGGGACATCACACAGCTGTTAAACTGACACTTGTGTGTCTTGAGTGTCACTTTGCTGAAGCGAACAATTAATCTATTAGAAGCAAAAGTCACATCTGGGCTGAACTGAGCACAATTGTAACAAAAACATAAGAGTGAGACAAATGGGTTTTGACAGGCTGGAAAATTATAAAGCATCTTAGCACAAAGGTGGAATAATACAGAGGAAATCTTTGGGCAAAGGGAAAAATAACTCAGAACAGTCTGTCCAACGTCTGTGCGCAAGACGGAATTACAACAATGGCTCTAAAAATAACACCCATTTCTAATATCAGAGTCGTTTTTCAAGCTGCAGACGAAAACGAGAACAGAATGTTTTTAAACGGCTCCAAAGCAACAATGCGTCCAATTTTAGTTCCTCCCATTAAAGCCAAGCACACGTTTCCTATTAGGCCCAAAGTTGTGGTTGTCAATGCTGTTATTGAACGTGGCAAACACTCCAAACGCCACAATGACGCTTCAGAGGCAGGACTTTCTTTGAGATGTTATGATTTCCATTGACCAACTGACAAAACATTTGAACTAAATGCCTTTTATTATCACACATAATAAGAGAAACCCTCTATTATAATATAATAATATATTATAATGTGATGGCACGAAGGCAGCGCATGTTAGGTTAACTAAGTCCAAAGAGTCTTGGGCCACGTCATATTTATAAAGTCTGCTCATTACACGTATGGCAATGTTGTAACTTTGTCTGTGATTTAATATACAGGTGATTCAAGCAGACACACTGTAACACTGTAAGAATGTTCCCACCTTGGACTTGTAGATGCATGAGAATCTCATATATTAACCCAGTGCTGTGCTATTTTAACCCCAGTACTGTAATGTACAGTACATGTGAGCAAGGGAAGTGAAATCTGGAACAAAACTAAAAGCCGTGTGACTAAAATCAGGCTCTGGTGTCAGATCTCTGCAGCAGAAGTTTCCCTCTCAGTGTCTGGGCTCGATTTGATGACGCTTCGTAATACGGAAGATGGACGGAAAAGCAACAGCGCCCGCGTGAAATCAGCCGTCAAAGCATCGAGCACCAACTGGGGGACTTCTAGACAGAAACGAATCACTTTACAAGTAATTCCTTGCAACTAATTTCCCCACGGAGTTCAATAAAAAAATTAATAAGGAGAAAAAGCTGATAAAGGGATGTACAGTATGTGTAAAGCATCATTCCAGTCCTGTGGTTGGAGGCTGATTTGGTGCCTCAGACCCTTTTTGATTCACAGACACTTAGCCTGACGTTTATCACAATTTACAGCAATAATTAAGAGCAGGCTGTGGTTTAAATGTGAGGGTCATATCTGGCTGAGAAGAGTCGGAATCACTCACTCACTCCCGTGAACTAACGTCGCCTTAATTATTTACTCACCAAGACATAAAACCTTTCAGATTTCATCAACAAAGGTAGAAGCAAAGCCAGCACGGGTTATTGTAGCGTGGGCCTCCTCCTCCGTGTGCAGCGAGACGCCACAGGAGACACGCACCGGCACCGTTATTGAGCACATGCATCAAGTCCTGCGCCGGCACCTGCATATTGATGGCTGCTGCGTGGAAACAATGGTCTTCCTGCCAGCGTAATAGCGCTGCCTTGGCCCCGTGTTTGTCTGACAGGATCCCGTTCCCGCAGCATTGTCGCGCTGACCAATGTGATCATTTGTAGGCTGAAAGGAACAGAATTCCCTTTGAGTCACCGCGAGGTCGCATGGCAACTCGTTTTGGAGCAGAGGCGAATCCGCGTGTGTGTGTGCGTGTGTGTGTGTGTGTGTGTATGTGTGTGTGTGTGTGTGTGTGTGTGTGTGTGTGTGTGTGTGTGTGTGTGTGTGTGTGTGGGGAGCTCCCACCTGACTGCTCTATTGCTAGAGACATTTATGGAACGGCAAAGCCCTGTGTAAACGTCATTTGCAGCCGCTGATGGGACGGCGCCGCCGCGGATCAGCGGGGGTTCTGTCGGACCTAACGATCGATGTGGCCAAGGTCGGAAGGCGGAGCGGACGGGCTGTCACGGCGCTAAACACATGCAGCTCCTCATTACGGGGGGTCGCGGCGTCCGTGCCCCGGACGTTCAACCGAGACGCTTGGGCGCTCATGCACCACGAGCTGCAGCGTAAGCAGAGCCCCGCTCCGTCCCGGCCGCGTTGCAGCTCCGAAACTCCCCCCTTGATCAGCGCCGCGGCCTAATGACATGGAAATTGCAGTTCGGCGGCGGGGATTTCGCAGCATCCATATTTAGAGGCTTGGACTCTAATTCTGCTCTCTGAGGTTATGATGTGTCAGTGTTTAGGCTGAAGGAGGCAGTGGGTGCTGGCAGAGGTGGTTCTGGTTGTTTGGACGTCCTCATCCATAAATAGGGCAGGGGTCGCTGCATTGTACAGGTGTTCCTAATAAAATGGTTGATTGCAGACTGGAGCCTGAGTCCGTTACACGTGCTCTGTTCTCAGCCATGCTGTGTTATTGTGCTTGATGCTGCAGCTCAGACTGGGACCACCTGGGTCAGGCTTCTGATGTTCTAATGAGAACCAGCGTTAAATAGTCCACCAAAGCCTGTCTCCTGCTTCCTGTCACACGTCCCAACTTAGAGGCCGGTCCAAAATCCAGTGCAACCGCGGGGCCCGGGGCTCCATCTCCAGCAGGTGCTTCTGTGCAAACAGAGAAATAAACCATGACAGGTCGATGCCCTCGCGTCCGGCGCGTTCGGACGCTCCGCGGGTCCTGAGGGGCACGAATGAGCGGACACGGCGGCGAGTGCAGCCGAGTGAATCCGAAGATCCCGCTGACCGAGCGACCCGTGTTTTTTCTCCCTCCGCGGAGGCAGAGAGGAGCGTGACTGCGAGGGGGGAGCGACGCCGACAGCAGCTCCGTCCGCCGGGACCGGCTCCACACTTGCGCGCGTGCGAAACTAACTCGCGGAGGGCAGAGATTTTCGCTCGCGCGCGGGAGAGAGAGCGCGAGAGCGTGGGGAGAGGGGGAAAAAAGGGAAATAACATTAACGCGCCTGTCGCCTCCTGACATGCAGGCAGCGACACCGAACACTTGAGCTGACGTTAACCCGTTAGCAGCGAGGGGCTCGCGAGCCGCCACGAATAGAACCAGTCTCCACGAGCCCGGCCGGACGCCCGGGAACGGACCTCGTGCTCCTCTGGCCGCGGACTCGGATCCCCGTCGCCGCCTCGTTCGCTCAACCCGGGCTGGCTCTAACTTGTGTTTCCTGGCTCTTGACTACCCGAAGTGGATTTTTTTGTGCTAGACTTAGCGCGGTTCGGAGGAGGAGAGAAATGCCAACGGTGGTGACAAAGAGGAGATTCAGTAAGTGCACCGTTATCTTTGTTGAATTGAATTCGTCCCCCGTTGAACTTGACGCCGCTTTTAGCGTCGCCGCGAGCTAACTTTGTGTAAACGCGCTGGCTGTTTGTTTTACGCGAGCTGCAAACACTTTGCACGCGCTCTTTAAAGGACCGTGGTTCGAAGCTCGGCACCGTCCGGCGGCGCCGTGCCTCGTCTGCGCCACGCACGCACTTGGTTGCTGTTCTTTTAAATTCAGCGGACAAGTTTAACCTCAAGCCGACAGGGAGGCGATAATAGTTAGTCTGTCAGCAAGAAATACGAGGGCTTCGGCGTTAAATGTCACCGCTCGCGCCGGACGAACCGGGACCGAACCCGAAGCCAGACACTTATTTGTCATGTGTTTTGTGTCGACGTGCGCGGAGTTGACAACAAACGGAGCGCAGGCACTTTCCCGAGAGCCCGGCGGCCAGTGTGGCGTCGGCACCGATCACGGCTCCGACCCAACACACGACGGGTCGGGACTCGGTGCTGCTCCGTGGGGCGTGAGCCTGTCGTCACCCTACTTCTGTGTAATTGCAGCGGTCCTATTTTTGACCTCGCATTAATAAGGGTTTGCCATAAGGTGACACAGCTCGCCGCAATCCTGGCTTTTTTACTTCCCGAGGGCGCGTGCGGGATGCTGACTTTTTATTCGCCGCCGTCAGAGCAGGTGTTGGGCTCCTTTAATGCCCGTCAGTCTGCACTGCCTCCTGTCGTGTACGCGTCTATCACCTGTCTTTACAAACACGCGCGCGCGCGGAGTGACTGTGCTCCGTGCAGCTGAACGTACACCCCAACAATCACCCATAAGAGAATTCATTTGTAGAGCTGTGCCACTTTACGTTATAGCCTAGAGCCCTCTTCAGGTCTCGAACATATCTGAAATAGAGGCAGTATTTTTTTGCCGGGTGGGAATACGGGATGATTGCATCGCATCGAGCCCACAGCTCTACTGGGGTTCGTTAAGGAGAGGCTGGGAAGCAATTTTGCAGGGTGACTGACACGTTGAAGGGGCCTCGCGGTCTCTCTTTATCGATACGTGAATCCACTTATAGCTGTCACACACACAATGAAGGGCCCGATCCATACGCTGAACTGTAACAGGATGGTGCAGGGCGGGTTCGTTTCTTGGAATTGCATCAGAGACTTTCTGCAACTGAATCACAGGCCGTGCTATTTGTTTGGGTTTTTAACCTCAGCTCTCGCCGGTTGAATAGAAAGTGACAGGGTGTACGTCTGTTACAGATTTAAGGAAGGTTGACATTAAACTGTGGTACAGATGTTGCCCACTCACTAATACTATTTGTGCCCCCTCAGGGTCAGACTACTGTAAAACCTCATACTTTGTGCATGTACGTTATATTACAGGCGCTCAGATTAGTAAAGACGAGCTTTAAGTTTCCCTTTCGTGAAGCAGACAAGTCAAACTTAAGCTAGGAGTGTCAGTTCCGTGTGGTTCTCTGTTGTCAGGATATTTTGTCAGTAGAACCCGTGTTGACAGGCCTCTGACAGGTACCATGCTGCTGAAACATTAAAGTTTACAGTCCCTCTGTTTGCAGAGAAGCTGCAGCGTTTCCTCCCCCTCATTATTCTTACTAATCTCAATTTATGGTCTGAAGCCATTAAACACTGAGTCTTTGACTTTCAATTGTTTTTCTAAACAAGATATTTGTATGTTTTAATTTAACCATTGTTGTTTGTTGAATATTAACACGGATCTTTGTGATACTGAAATCAGTTGAAAAATTAATATTTACAGAAAATACTTGATTTATTTGATCAAATCCCCACCCCCTCCAGGGGGATTACAGGTTATCCTTCAATGGTCCACTGCAGGCCTTTTGTGCTGCAGACAGAGAGCGGCGTACAGCTTATCAAGCATCTTACAAAGATCTTATTTAAGGTGAACAAATGCACTGTTGTCAGTGAAATCATTTAGTAAAATCTTTGCAGTCATTAGACAATGTTTCTATTGTGGTTCAGCCTGTTGTGGTTCAACAGGTGAAACCAAAGGGCCACTTTTAACCATCAGTTATAATTTGCTAGCACACTGGTTGTGTAATTGATGAGACTGACTTTTCTGTCAAATTAAATTATATACTTAATATTTTAACACACAGTTTACAGAAAGTATTGTGATTTTAAGATATTTGGGTATCGTTTTTATGGGTCTGTTGCCACTTTAAATATTTTCCATTCACTTGTCCAATGGATTTCCTCACATTTTTATGCCGTAGCATTTGTGTTTGTTGACCTGGAGACATGTCTGGTGTGTGTGAGCATTTGTAGTATTTGCAGTCGGTATTTCCTAGCAGGCCTGGTCTGGGGCTAGTAGCCAGAGCATCTGCCTCTGCTTCCTCATATGCCGGTGCGTCTTGGCAGGAGACGGGCTGAATGGCACTGTTAAGGAGCTCCAGCTCCTCTGTGGCCACACACTGAAAAACCACTCGGCACAGCCCTCTCCCAGCTGATGCTTTCTCATGCTTTCCATATGGGTAAAATCTTGGTAATTTCAGGGCCCTAGATTTCTAATGAGAGGTTTTGCCATAGTTTGTTGGTCTGTGGTGGGCGGGATCAGCGTTTCTTGGGTTTATAGGGGATTATAACTGTTCTGAGATGCTCCACTGGCCCACTGTCGGGGCGTTGGCACAGCAAAACCAAGAACTCTTTTTTTAGGCAGACTGGTTCAGACTGGTTGTGATGGAGCTCTTTGGCGTGGGCTTTACGGGAACGAAGCTGTAAGGTAACGTTTATATACAGAGCCGCTAATCAGTTCAGGTGCTGCAGGTTTCAACATTATGCTATAAATATATGATGGTTATCTGCTTAGGCATGAGGACATTTTACTCTCACTGTCTTTAGGGAGGCCTCAAGCATCAGCTATTGTACTGTTTAGCATCCTATTCCTACATAGACAAGGTGCTCTTAGTAGCATGCTTGGTGGGTTTTTTACAATGCTTGCTCCTTAATGTCAGCAGCATAAAGGCAAAGAGTGATTTACTGCTCTGTCTGCGAGGGTAATGTAGGAGCAATTTGACTGCTGATTGAAACCAGGTCTCCCATTTCAGAGTCCACTGGTGGTATTATAAACCATTTACACTGATGTTTTACAGGGCAGCATTGCAATTGGGAAAGTGGAAACAGACATAGGGTCTAAAAATGGGACTATCATGAGAGGCTTACTCTATTTTTTTCCTGTTTGTATTGTACAATGTGTTGGAGTTGCTGAGTGAATAGTGAATATGGATGACATTAAAAGGTCACGTATTAGGTTAATCAGTTTTGTCTGTTTTGCATTAAGCCTAAAGACCCCCTAGATATATTGGGTCCATCTGCTTTGGATTATGCAGCCTTTTCTGCCGGTCGTACAGTTTTTTTTTCCTCTAGTAATTACATGTAAATCAGGAATCTAGCCCAAGCTCTGTGAAAACAGTCTCTGACTTTGTCAAGACTGTATTTCTACATGGAAATATGTTGGACGTTAGTCATTAGGTACGTAATATAGATACTGTATAATCAGAAGAAACCACTGCTAATGCAAACGCCAACATACAAGTTCAGAGCAGCATAGACGAGTACAGTATACCTGTGACTCCTGCAATGAAATAGATTCAGTTAAAAGATGATTGCATCAAGATTGTGAACTGCACATTTTGGCTTTGATTAGATCTAATGCAGCACTAGGCGGGAGTCAGTAAGAGACATATAGTACTAGCTACATAGAACAGGGCACAGTGGCAGGCCCTCAAAAATGATGGTATGTACAATTTGCAATTTACCCAACCTTCCACGGAAAAACAGAAGAGGATTTGCTTCTGACTTGGATCAAGGATTTATCTGCACAAACTGGTTTTAGTGAGTGAAGGAAGAGTGTGAAGAACATTGTGTGAAGTCAGCGTCCAGGATAACGAGACAAAAGCAAATGGAAAAAAATAAAATAAAACAAGGGCAAGATTAAACTTTACAGTAAATGCTTGATGCAGACTGGCAGAATCAGGCAAACCAAAATACATTTGTTTAGATCAGATGGTGTCCATCTTGTCTTGCGTGGTCCAGGGCAGCACTAGTGCACAGTGACTGCATGGAATACAAGGCATAGAGGTGGGAGTGTGCTAAAAAGAGGCTGCATGAGTCCAAACGTGTAGGCGACTGTGAGTGCATTGTTGTACACCCAAACAATGAATGACCAGATCCCTGCTAGAAGCTTTCCAGCACATTGCAAAAGTCTTCTAAGAATGAAAAAGGAGGGGAGAATAAAAGTGTAATTTACGAGCGGGCCAAATGTGTCCCCTGACTTTAATCCAGTAGAACACCTTTGGGTATTTTAAATCAGAGGGTAGAGCCATAAAACCCCCTCCAGGAGAAAGAACCTGACAAGAATCATCTGTGAGTAGTTGCAGAACATCTCTCCACAGGTCTGTGCTAGACTGGTGTATGTGCCCACGGGGGGTGAATGTGTCATTAAAAATGAAGGGGTTCATGCAAAATATTAAAAAAAGGAATTTTACTAATCTGACTTCTGCTAAATAAAGACATTATTTGTACTGTAGCTGCTGCACAATAAAAGCCTCCAAACCAGAATAATCAACGAGGTTGGGAGCATCTACAGAACGTGTTGAGTTGGTTGTTAGTGCCGTACCTTCTTTTTCTTAGGATTAAAGATGGTTGGAGAGTGGTTTTAAATATTTTATGCTTTCGCTGACTATATATTACTTTATGGGCATGCTACGAGCAGCAGCATTTGCACAGTTTGCATTTGACACGTTCACATTTGCTTACTTGTAATTGATTTTTCCAGCACGTCCATGTTTTAGAAATCAAAGATAAGAAGTAGGTCAAGATTTCTTCAATTTATTACTTGCAGTCAGCTGAGAATTATCACTGCTCCTTTTGCTGTTGAGAAATTTTCTGATGTGCGAAATGGAACTTTGAGACAACTGTGGAATGTCACACACACATTGTGCACTTAGCCGCCCATTGGTATGCATAACAAAGTCTGTTGTGAGATCTAGAAACTGTTGCTATTCATCTGCCGTCCCTGTGATCTCAGATGGTCCCAGATGGCTTTGCATTCTCACCACACACACACCATCTAATTAAAACTTTTAACTGCCAAACACATAAAAGTGGATTGTTTTCAGGTGTCGTACAGTAATTGTTTTACTATTTAATCATGTTTTCCAAATTATGATACCTAGATAAATAGTAGTGTTTTGTGCTGACATTTTTTTATGCTATTATTGTGATTAAATAACAATAACGCTGAGTTTAGCATCAACAGCATTGCCAACTAAAGCATGTGAAAGTAAATCATTGTTTTTGTCCAAACGTAGTAATTACAGGTGTGTGTGTGTGTGTCCTTTGTGAGTTGGGTGCTTACTCATGACATGCCTGCAGGTGGTGTGGGAAAAGACTATTTCATTGAGCTAAATCAGGCTTGTACGTGTCCTTATCTGCAGGAGTAGAAGCATTTGTGATTGAATTTGTTTATGGAACTGCAGAGCTGATAGAATTAGTTGGTTAATTAAGTTGATCAACATAATTATTTCATCATTAGGGAGAAATACTACATATTTCCTGATTGCAGCTTCTGAGGATTAGATCTTTGTTTTTTCTGCTAGTTTTTACGAGGCAGTGTCGCCATGTTAGTGTTGAGTATCAAACAACTGACCAGTATTTATCGTATGGTACAGATTTGTACTTGTAGAGCTGAATAGACATTATACAGTGTATTGTAAAGCATGTCCCGGTGGGAAGTACTTGACAACGATAAACTTGATAAATTTTTGTATTTTAGTTTTTCATGCATTAATATATAAACCTGGATATGAGTAATTTTAAGAAAGCATTTAAATACATATAGTTATGATGACAGTATAATACTGTACATCAATTCTAAATGTGACTTTTATGAATGATTACAGCTTCATACCCTCCACTCATCACTTGTGATTATTAAATCTTTAATTTGAGACACTTTGAGATTAGATTCTGTGGCTATTCATCCTGGCACAGTGGACAGGTTTATTGCATATTCTATATTGGTCAATGTAAAAATGAATTGACATGAACCTGTGGCAGGCATGTGTCAGACCATGTGTGTGCCCAGTCAGCACAATTGAGCACATCATGCACTTTATCACATCAAACTAACGGCACATTGGGACAAATGGAGCAATGGTTCGCTGGCTGGTGTCATTTGTTTGGCTTGTCATTGTCAACCTATTCTTTCCAGGTTCACATCTAATTAGAGCACAGACTCTGCAGCAGAATTGATGCAGAACATTACATGAAGGTCAAACAGTCAGCGCGTCTTATCAGGGCGGGCTTTAAATGTCACATACTTTGTGCTTCAAATGGGGGAAAATGTGACAAAATCCCATATGTTGTGTGGATTACACTTTGACTGCACTGAACAATGAGAGTGTTTTCACATCAAACGTGGCCTGGTTTTTCAGTAATCATCAGCAGTACGTTATACAAGCAGGGCTGGCAAGCAAAGCTACCCTTTAATAGACGGAAGACGTTGTGCAACACTCCTGCATAAATAATGACGCCACAGACAGATTTGCATTTTGACAGTCATAAAGCTATTTTTTATTCATGCTAGAGAAGGAATCATGACTGTGCATTTTTTCGCTGGCTTGCTCTCTTTCACTGGAAGTGAAAGCCTTTTCCAGATTTTTTACCCTAAGAGGTCCGTTCCTCGTGGGACTCTCTGTTGAAGCCATTACCAGTTTCTGCAGTATGGCTATATAGTACACAGTATATTGACACAGAATTTGTGTGCGCTCGTAGGTGCAAAAATCCTGCTGACCGAAAAGGATTAGAAATCAGCATCAGGACATTTTACTGGGACGCTCAAGCAGGTTGCTTTTAGCTTAGGGAAGCGGTAAAGATAGCGTTTGAGTGACAGTCGCAACCACAACACTTTTCAAATGGTTACGAGTTTGTCGAGACAGGACAAAAGCGTACAAAAACAAAAAAATCATCTAACCATTTGTTGTGGAAAATGAAGACTGTGACACAGGAGCCCTCGCCGCCACTGGCTGTGTGTGCTGAAGCACAGCAGTGAATGGCAGAAAAGTGCCTTGCTTGCACTCCGTGAGCCCCGCTGATATGGCAGATGGATGGGAGTTTGGGGAGGGGGGCCGGGCCTCTCTGGCACTGAGGGACAGGGATGACAGCTCCTCGTCTGTGGAGGACTACCAAGGGCCTTGGCTCTGAGCATCTTCTGTGTCCTCCTGACAGAGCCTTGATGCCATCAGAGACCATTAGCGTTGACAGCATGTCATCATGTCACAGCAAAGCTCATGGTCAAGCAATGAATAAGTAAGAACAGTAAATAAAGATGACACACTTTGAAATAAAGCAGATTTTGTTAATGTCAGTTTGACGAGATCTTCCCTCTGGTGTACACAACTTTTACATTACGGCTGTAAAGACGATGCTGCATTTGCATCTTCTCTCCTGCTGTCCAAATGCTGTCTTGGCCCTTGGCCTTAGCTTGAAGCACCGGCTATTTAGAAAGCCTCCCGCAGCAAGTGCTCGAGATGTTTGTCATGATGGCATGATTTGATTAAGCTCGAAAATGTGACACGGGCGAAGACAAGTGACTGTAATAAAGCCAAGTAATGCAATAAATCAGTGAGTGAATTAAAGGCTAAGCAATTCTTAAAAGAGCAGCGTTGTCAAAGCTTGGCTGAAATTGCACAAACATTCGAAAGACTTGAGTGTGAATCTACTTACTGTAAATAATTTAGCCTCTGAGCTACAGCTTGTGCCTGTCAAGTGCTCAGATGTGTGGAGAATGGTTCGTATGGTGAGATTTTAAGCCTATCACACTGTAGATATTGTGTTTTGAACGGTATCTGTGAAACGGTTGCGATGATGTGATCTAAACTAAAACAGCGTGGAAATATTGCCATGAGATTGTAAATCAGAAAATACTGGGAATAAAATATTGTGACAGTTGTTATCACAAGTAGTAATGCTCACTTAGCCCATCAGCGTTCAGCGTGTACATGGATGCTTAGAGTTTAGGGACGTGATTCTACATGGTTACATAAGCAAATGAAACACCAGGGAGTGAAGAAGCACCAGGACTTGAGCTAGAACTTAAAAAAAAAAGTGTCTGCACGGTGACTCAAAGGCTGACTTGTTTCCTGTGTCCTGTTTATAAATAAATATGGGCTGTAATAATATAAATGAGCAGGAATGTTGTGGCGTGTTCCAGTACCAGCATTAATCAGAGCCACATCAGGTGCAGGTCAAGGTGACCTTTATTTGTGGTTTAGAGCTGAAATCATTTCACAGCGTCTGGGCTGTAGTCAGGTTCTTTTTTCGTTGCTCCACATGTGGGTGAGGGAGGTTGCAGTTTAAACTGGAAGCTGACCCAGTAAAAATGACCCAACTGGAAACACTGATGGCTCGTTAATGTACATAACTCTCCATAGCTTTGAATGAAAGGGCCGTTTACGTTTATTCTTCTTTTTGTTCTTCTGTAAACTTTTATTCCCAGCCAGTGCACTGCGAGGTGCCTCCGTCTTCTGAAGCAGCTTATTATGTTCCAAATATCAAGTTCTGCAACTCCTTGGTTATAGTTCAGACGCTATCTCTGCCTGTCACCCTTTGATGCTGCCTTGGAGAGCCAAGGGGACCCTATGGATGCAGTGAGGTGAGCTCCATGTTGCAGCTCCTCTAAAAGGGCAATGATTCATGAGACTGGCTCGCTTGTCCCTGGGGCTGGGAGGAATAGCTGGCATTATCTTCTGCAAATGGGTTTGAAAATGCTCCTGGCCAGGTTGACCAAGGCACTGATTTATAGCTCAAGATGCGCTGAATGCTCCGAGTCTCTGTCCTAACATTGGCGACCCCCTCACCCCCACCACCGTACTGTATGCCCCAACATGCACACAAACCCCTTCTGTATACTCAGCACACGTGCATGTACACACTTCACTGCTCACAATATGGGCACCAGCAGTTTAGGTTTACTGTGATATTTAGAAGAAACAGAAATAAATTCATGGCACTAAAGTTTAATGTTTTGCAGTAAAAACAGAAGCCTATTGTTTAAATATGTCAAGCACAAGCAGAGGCAGTTTTTCCACTTTTATCTTTGCGAAGCCCTATATATAGCTGCAAACCTTATCCGCAACTTGACGTAGGAACCACTGAATTTGCTTCCTGGAAATTCTTTAATTTTATCTTGAATCTGAGGAGAAAAGGCTCCTTTTTCAAATAGTGTGAAATGCTGCGGTTAAGCTCTTCTGGATAGTAAGGTTTTAAGAAAAGCTGCTGATTGCTTTGTGTGTCTTCTCCTTAGTAAGCTTTCTATCCATGTCTGAGCTTTGAAGCCTCCCAACAGCTTTGATTTTCTACTTCCAGCCAGGTAGTATTGCACACAATATTTGAGATAATTAATTGATCGAGTAAACCGAAAATGTTTGAAAAGCTTAAGTCACTTGAAATGGTGCAGATTTGCTTAAAGCCCTCCATTGTCACAAAGCAATTAACGAGGCAAACAACTTGAGTTTTCCCTCAGAAGAATATTCTAGTCAGACAAACTCTGATTCCCATGACGCTTCTGCTGCGTTTCACAGAGACGGCCTTATTCTCGACACGCAAGCAGACACCAGTCTGTTATTAAGTCAACAAGGATTACTAATGGACAGAGTGTAAGTGATAGTTATGACACAGTATGTTTTCACATCAAGCGTGTTTTTCCTGTAATTGTCTTGATCTTTTCCTCGTCAGAATTGCAGGTCCTGGCAGGACCAGGGGCGTGAATGGTACGACTGCAAACAAGGGCTGCACAAACCCGTTCTGACTTACTTTGTGGAGCGTCTAAAATGCAATCTGACAGAGAATGTTTCAGCTAGCATCACCTGCTTCTGGTGTTGCACTCTACCCAATTAGAAACCTCCCAGTTCCGTCGTCTCATTGTAACATAAGATTTACATGAAGGCAGAGTGGGAGCTCGCGTCCCGTCTCTGAGGAGCAGCTGGAGCTCTGGGGGATCCCCAGCATTAACCTTGGGCTTTAATGAGTGTATGTCTCTTCGCATGTGGTCCGTCCACTCTATCATCCATCTTCTAAAAGCTCCCTGCCCCCAACCCACCATGTGAGGACACGTTAACTTTTCCAGATAGTGCACTTAGAAGTGGATTATTTCAAAGGCCATGTGTCAGACAGATCTTTATCTGGTGACTTGGCAGCTTGACTCGGACTCACGTCGTTTCCTGTCTGTGCATGTTGATTAGCTTGTTTTGCTCCTCTTTCTTTGCTGTGTATCTCCGCCTAGACATAAAAACTGGATTTTTTACATTTTGATACTGATCACCCACACCTACAGTACAACTGACGATCTTTCACGATGAGTGAAACGCAAACGGGACCAAAAAAGGTCCTTTTAGATTTCATTTGATATTGTCACATTCTAAGTTGAGACCTCAGGCTGTCTTCTGTGTCACTGAATGCAGCTTTTGATCACTTATCATTTTGATCAGCTTACTGTTGCTCTGCAAAGACAACTTCACCCCTGAGTATGGTTCAGTGCAGGTAAAGGAAGATAATGATTGGCAGGAGAAATGTGAATTTATTCAGTTTTTAGAGTTTGGCACAAGTAAATAGCAGTAGCTTAAAAGTTTAGGTAGCTCCAGAGCAACCCCTGTGTTACCTTTTACTGTTCCCAGTGAATTCATTTTAGAGTAAATGGGAAAAGTGTATTAATAGCTGTTTTTCATTTTGCTGTGAAATAAGTGACGTAGGAAAGAATCAGCTGTCCATCCATACAAATCAAGGTAAAGCATGAAAATGGCTTTTGTTATCTTTTCCTCGTGGCCGTTGCAGAAGATGATCAGTGTTTGATTTAAAAGCCAGAATGGAAGATTTGAGCTGCCATTCGCTCTTGGTAGTCGTGGCTGTGGCGTCGCTTTGGCTTGCTTTAAATTCAGCTCTTTGTTCTAAAGACCAATAAAAAATATGGAACGTAATCACTTAATAACATGACAGAGTAATATTTGACTGTGTGCTTATCAACACTTTTGTTACCTGCACAAAGCCAAATGCAGTGGATTTGAAACTAATGTGCAGACGTACCTTATCTGGCAAAAGGAGCACCATGAACAAGTAAACAAACATCAAAGTAAAGTCCAGCAAATCTGGAAACGCCAAGATTATTTTAATTGAAAAATTAATTGGAGCTCTCATTGATTGTTTTTGATGTAAACCCTTAGAAGCAAATCAGGACATGGTGAATCACAACAGCCACTTAAGTTTAAATGGCAGATAATAAGTTCCTGCTCCTGTAGGTCTATATGTAGTATAGCATCTCTTACATACTGTATCTAACTACATCACAGCTAAAAGTGGGTGTAATTTAAAATCACTAGCTTTGGAAACATCTGACAACTGCAGCTCTCCATTAAGAAAGTGTAGCAACCGTTTGCTTTGACTACTATGAAAACAAGTAATGAAACTTTGTGAAACACCAAGTTAAAGGTCACTTTAGATCAAAGGACTTATTTCCCCCCAAAAAAGCTCTAATGGCTTTGCTCGCCAACAAATGCCAATAATTATGAGTAATTGGACATCGGGCGTCTCGCTTTCATCATTGTGCTCATTACCTGGATCAGGTGTTTTTAGTGAATTAGTGTGTGTAGGTGCAGTGATGGTAGGGACACAAAGGCTGCCCATCATGCTGGTGGATGGATACTGTTATAAAAGAGCAGCTGAAAACTGTTGAAAGTCTACTAGTAGCAAATAAAGTGATAGGAACTGGGTGGGGTTTTATACAGTTGATATTGATCCATCAAAAATGTCTGGATTAGCTCTGATCCTGGCTCAAGACTTTCATCTAACCACACAGGAAATTCTGTCTTTACTTATAGCAGCCTGAACCTTATGGTAGTACAAACAGGTATATGTCCACCTGTAAATGAAAAAAAAAAGTCCTAAATGAAAACAAGGGTTCCATACTGTATGTTGAGCTTTAGTGCAGTCGGCATGTCCAAGGTTTGGCTGAGAATCCAAAACGCCAGCGAACACAGTGATTTATGGGATGGGCAAAAATAATTTGTCATCATGCACATACTCATTGCTTATTTTTGCCGTTATTCAGAGGCTGATTTACATTTTAAGCAGGATACCATGGTCAAGGACTGCGTGTACTTCTGCCTGTGAGCCTCGAGAGCATTACAATGAGTTTACTTCTCGTGGACTGGCAGTGCTAGCGCAGTGTCACTCTCAGGCTTCTGTGATAACCGCGGCAGCGACTAACAAGCAAGCAAGAAACGCTCGCCTTTATTTTTTTAATCATCGTGTAATATGCGTTAGAAACTTAAATAGGTTTGTCAGATCAGTGCCTTCGCTTTACTTCGAAGATTCAAGGAAAGGCGCGTCTTTCAGCTTCTGATTTGTCTCTTGCCAATGATCCTGCTTCGTCGCACTTTCATCTGCAGGAATGTTTGTCATGTCACAGATGTTAAGTGCAAGTAAATATTTATCAATAGTGTCAGTCCATCTGGGCTGATAAATATACAGCATGTGTTGCTCTGGATGTGTGACAACTTAAATATCAGCAGCAAGTGTGCTTGTCATCAATTGTGAGATGTCCTAATGATTGCTTGTGAGATGAAATGAGATCACACCGCTCTTGGTTTCCGTCCAAGGGACAAGTCTGTGCATTCTGTAGCATTCTGTATAGTGACTAGCTATGTCCTTGTATCTAAAGAGAGGAATTGAAATGTATCCATTTCAGCAATGGGGACACAAAATTGATAAATTATCCATAAATTGGAAAAAGTAATTACCAAGCTTTTATTTTCCAGTAATGGGATTCAGCAGGTCATTACAACCAATATTAGATGACATTGGACTGTTCTGTAGGATATTGTGTTTTTGCAGATACTTTGAGAAATTTCCATGACTAGAGAAATGCATTATTGGATTTTTCAGGCAGTGTGCAGAAGTGAATATTATACTTATTGTGCATTGTGAATGGGCCCATCCAGCTCAGGTGCTGCTGAGCACAGTGGCTGCAGAGTGATGGACTTATTGTCGAGTCGTCTTCACAGTTGCAAATTTTAAAAAGCCAATAAAGATGATGAAATCTACACTTGTGTGTATGTTTTAGCCCAACAACTGTCACTTTTGTTTCCTTTTTGAACGGGGCTAAATTCATACAATCAAGCAGAGGTTGATAGTGGATATTGTACTGCTTTCTAGACATGCGCTTTCTGCTAAATGCTGCTGACGGGTGAAAGATTAAGTGGGCAGTCAGGATTATTTTTTGTCTGTTTTTAACGGCAGTGTGAACGGAGCATGTTATGGAATGATTCATTCTAACAGACGTTTATGCTCTCTCTGCTCACGAAGTGTGGATTATAGTTCCAGCTAGTGTCAAAATACAACAGTTGAGTTGGTTTTATTACGAAAAGCTTCGGTACCCAGAGTTCACTTCCCAGTTTTAGTGGAAGTTTCTCAGCAGAAGTAAAATTGGATCAGACTATGTCCTTGTCTACGGTGCGCAGTTATCATAATATATGTTCCTATGCTCATAAAGCACAGACGCAGCAATAAGATGTTTGTTTATCAAACAGTCAAAAAGCGTTTTATCCAGCGTTTACTGCAGTTTGCCTGAATATAATATACAGTATCTGAGCCATGTAGTTTCCTTCACTGAACGACAGAGAACCTGACCTGATCTCAAACAGCCTCGGCTCGGTCCGTCCGGAGGCTCCTCTCCCACCGGAGCGTGCTCGTGGCCACATTAGCGGGAGCAGCCGTGCACTGAGCTGTTTAACCGGCCGACGCAGCGTTGGTGTGCGCCGCTCACACCGCGCTGGTGCCGTGTTCACAGGACCGGATCGTGTCGTACACGGCAACAAAGCAGCAACAAATGGAGATGAGCAATATATGCTCCTGTCAATCTGGGAAGCTGGGCAAAGCAAATGGCATGTTTGCCTGAGGATGCCTTCAAATAATGCAGGCTTTTGGCTGCTGTTTGTGTTGTTTATCTTCATAATGGGGATTAGAGTCACCAGTAGGGCTCCACAATAGGAATTGTCCTGTCGCTGGGGGCCAGTTGCTCTTAAAAAGTTTTTGGTTTTTGCCAACTAAACTAAATCTCTTTGACTCGGCTCTGCACATTGACGCTGTTATGAAATATGAAACGAAACTTTGGGCTTAATTATGCACATTTGATATGAAATGTGTTTGAATTATTGTTTTGTTGGTGTTGTTTGTGGAATGGAAGCTTTCCCACCCCAGTCTGTTTCATGTGAACTGTGTACATCTGCTGAAGCTTAATTATTCCCTCGGTTTAATGAATAATTAGGCTTATGAAACGCAGGTTATGCAATTCCATCGTCCTATTTGAGCACAGCGGTTTAAATGGTTGCGTAGTGAAAATGTTTGTGGGCAGTTTTTTCTTGTCAATGATACGGTAACATAGCAACCTTGCATGAAATGAAAGATTTCTATCATTTTGTGGGTGAACCCATGCAAGCAGCTGTGGACTTTGGGCTCCTTAACTAGTGATGCGTTACAGCAAGACACAGTGAATGTTTAACGTGTTATAAATAGAGCTGACTCCATACGCTTGGCCTTTCACTGCTCATTTTCTTGAAGGACTTGAGTTAATATTATGCTTAACTTTGCCTTTAACACAGGGGAATCATATCGTGTTGCTTGTGGGAACAGACTGCGTGATTAGAAGAGAATTAGGAGACGGGTGTGCGTGAAAGAAACACGAGTTCAAATGTATTTTGTGAGCTGCTTCATTTCGGTATGTGTGCTCCCATAATTCAAAAATTTGAATATTGAAATTTGTTCTAACAGGCTTGCTGGATGACATCTCAGAGTTAGTCAGCGCGGCACTCGGAGCAGATATGACATCATGTCCGGTCCGAGCCGGCAGCACATACAGTAGTCAGCACAGGACTGCAGCTTTCTTACACCCCCACACCAGGTAGCGTTAATGTATTGGCCAAACGCACGCGGAGGCTAACCAGGCTCATGAATAGCAATTTTCTGTGATTTTCCACATTAGTGGTGATTCCACTCTGTCTGTTAGGTAAGTGGGCTTACTTATGAATACAAAATCCCCAGCAAGAGGCCAATTAATATTATGGAGTTGTTAAAGTAAAACATAAATTATTCAGATAGTTAAAGGAACACTGAGGAATCTTCCCAAGAAACTCTTTACAGGCTCTGCCCTGACCTGTTAAACAGCCAATACAACACGGCATATTAATTAATGGAGAAATTAAAGTCACGGATGATTAATTCCCATTCTCGCTTGTCCGACGACAACAAGCTTCTGCTGGCTCCGGTTTTGGACCTGTCCATCTATCACATGTGTTTTCAACTGTTTTCTGTGTTGTGTACTACAGTAGCCTCAAACTTTAATTTATATCCCGTTCTTTTTTGAGTCTAGATTTCTGAGATGCATCTGCTCTGTCAACTCAAATCGTTCTATTTTTAAGGTCTTGTAGTATTGTCGTCCACCAGTAATCTGCATTGATGTAAGAGACTGTTTTACAGCATTTTAAGAGTGAGGCTCATGACACAAAAGCTAAAGCACCTTCTTGCTTTTTAACAGCAAACATCTGGACAAACTCTGTACAGAGTTGAGCATTTCTATGGTAGTTTTGTTTCACTATAGAATGCCTCATGTACTGCCCCAAGACTTGTCTCATCAATCTACTATGAGAGAGTGGGCTTCTTCACAAGCTGTCTGCCATTCTTTCATTCTGGCCCTGTTGGGAATGGTGATTGGATCCCAGTCAACCAGCAATAGATGGATTGGCCGTCGACCAGGATGATTGAGTGCCGCTGCTGTCTATGCACGTGTATATAGCTTTGTGTATGCTTGTGAATGCCCACCCCTGCATGCAGGCTGCCGCCGACGAACAACAGCACATCTGTTTCACTCCACATCCTCTCTCCCTCTCTCTCTCTCTCTCTTGAATTTTGGATCCTCTCAATCATTGCCAGCACCACTGTGCTCTGCCTCTGGCTTGTGGATTGCAGAGAAGGACTTACTCCTGTGAACAAGTATTCTTGACTTAGCCATCAGATTATTATCAAGGCGCCGCCGAATGTAATTCCAGTGGAACTGAGCATTTGTGCCGGCACTATTAGAGCATCTGTAGTGTGAAATGAGGAAGCAAACTTTGTTTTCAGATTGATGATGATATTTATGACTTTGCCACTTATGTTTATGTGCACTTTTTCTAATCTAGATTCAGGCTAGATTGCACAAAAGCGTATTATATGCAGACATACAGTATTTGCACACACACAGATCTTTTCCCACATGCAGCTGTAAACGCGTGCCACTCATACATGTGCGCACCATGCTGTATTAGTCTATTCCCTCTTTAATGACTTGGTAATTACTCTGTCCCTGGTTATTGAGATGACTGCCATGCAATATTACACCAGTTTAATGGGGCGTAACTATTTCACTTAACAAAGCCATCAATCAAATGTTACTATAGTAACCGCTTTAGCCATAATGCAAATGGAGTAATGAAATATTTGCAACGCCTAGTGAGTCAGTGCAGTTACCCACATTTAAGAAGTAAATAGCAACCGTACAGATTCTGTGAATGCCTCCATTTCTATCGACGCTATTTATAGTTTAATTGAAATGTGGCCTCAAAATTGAGCTTTGCTTTATGAAAATTTGCACAGCCTGAGAAGCAATCAGATGAAATTTAATCATCTGTTTTCATAGAAGGGCCAACCTATTGCAGTCAGAACTGCTTAGACCCTTGACTCCAGTGCTCCAGTTGTTTGACAGCTTCATACTTTTCCATCCAAACCTGTGTTGCCTGTTTTGGTCATGGAGCTGCAGCACAACAAACCATTGTGTATCTGTGCTTTGCTCCGGCTAATGAGTCTTAGAGATGAGTTGGATGTTTAGCTGTAGCCGGCCCTGGTTTAAGTGCTACAGTATTACCAGAGGGTAATAACAGAGGCGGCAGTGGTGTGTTTGAGTGCTGCTGCGGTGAAGAGGTTCAGCAGAGCAGCGCTGTGCGTATTCGTTACTGGACTGGAAAGCTTTGCCAGTTATCTTTTATCCAAACCATGTTTCTGGCCAGTAGAGTCAGCCACTGGGTGCAGCCTATGGCTCGTGTGTCAGTGCTTTAGGTGTGAAGGAAAAGCAAGCGCTTTATGGTTTGAATTCTTAAATCGCTAAATGAAAACACATTAGACTGTGACCCCCTCGCTGGCATACAACTATAGGAACCAGTTGTGGAATGATTTCATTTAGCTGTGACAGCCTGGGCTATGACCCGCCATAGCGCTAGCCCTCGACCTTGACCTGCAGGAGGGTAATCTATTCTATTGCTTTCACTTGTGATGGACAGCAAGTAGCATTTAGTTACCTCCACCAGGATTCATTTGGAGACAAAGGCCTCTCCTTCCCTTTCTCACGGTTTCCTCACTTTTCTTTCCCCCTTGTTTGTGTGGTATGAACGGCATTGTATGATATCATGGTTTTGAATGGACTGCAGATTTAACAGATGCTGATTTCCCCCCAGTCAACGTGTTGTTTTTCCAGCAGGAAGTTAAATTGATTGGTCACGCTTTGCACAAGGATGGTGGTAATAAGTCCTCCTAGGCAACAACGCAGCGCTGGATGTCATTTTTCTCAGGCACGTCTTCATGCATATCTGTGTAGCTTTACACACATTAAGGGAATAATTTGGCATGTCAAGTCAATGCACTAATACCACATCCTCATCTGATGCTCACACCACATCCTGTGCACTTCATTTACCTCAGCCCTTCTTTTTATCTTTGTTTTGAGTGTTAGTCCATGTGCATCTGACAACTGAGATGGAAAGAACCTTAAAGGCAGCGACTACATTGTAGCGTATGTTGCATCATGTACTGTTCCTCTTGGGAGAGCAAGTTGCTTTTACATTCTCAGATTTTCTATTCCTAAATGTTGGCAAGTTCTCTGTAACAGTGGGAGATGGATTTAGACTGGAAGCAGTGTTTCATTGCCGCCTATTGATAATTTCCTCACATTTACAAGACTCGGGCTGTGCGTGTGTATGGCCAGAACTGCATATTCCTGTATACTTATAGGGACTTTTCATCTGCAGATAAAAGTACACATCAAGTGTTACCATCAACTCAAAACCCACAACGTGTGGGTGTCTGTGGAAACTCTTATGTTTCATCATTTCCTATTAATCTCTCAGACTGACATAGGTGTACAGTATATCATAGCTGAATCAATAAATTAAACAGAATGTTTAGATAACTGATACATTGTTAATCAGCTGGTTTTAGCTTTTGCACAATATAGGAAGAGGTACACTTAGTATAGAGCTTTTAAAAACACGAGAGACACTACAAAAAAGACATTTTGCAGCTTTCTGCCTGTCAGACCAACACTTCATGTGGAGTATATTCTGGCCTTTTAATAGACAAGAAGAAAAATAAAGCTGGCCAGGCCTGAATCATTTAGAAAGTCTGAACCTGCGTTAGGATAAAAGAAAAACACCAAATTGATACTGTTGAGTCTCTGAAATGTCATGGAAACTGACAACCTTGGGCTGTATGTTATGATGTGCCTGAGAGCCAGGCAAAAAGCATTTTATCAGCACTTCTGTCTCCTTACTGCATGTGCGCTAGCACAGGCAGGCCAGGCAGGCAATCCATCAGCAAACAAATGTAGTCTGTGTCAAAGAGAAAGTACTCCAGCAGCAAAGTGAGGGCCACACGTCTGGCTTTTAATGTCCATATGTAATGCCTGCGCTCCATGGCTTGAAATTCAAAACCTTGAGTCTCCTCTCAGACAAAACACATCATTTGGTGAAAGATGGCTATGCTGCAATATTTTGTTGTAACTGCTTGCATTTTTATTTTAAATTTATTAAGAAAACAAGGCGCACCTGTCATACACAGAACCATAACTGCATCCT
Organism: Betta splendens; assembly: GCF_900634795.4. Lineage (NCBI taxonomy): Eukaryota > Metazoa > Chordata > Actinopteri > Anabantiformes > Osphronemidae > Betta > Betta splendens. The sequence continues at coordinate 13,590,910 of NC_040897.2, forward strand.
AGCTTATTTTTCTTTTTCACGGTAGGATGAGAATTTACGGGGAGGGGGGCTCTAAAAAGCCTGAATTGATTTCTACATATTCAACCAGCTTCACTAAGATGGTGCATTGCCAAATGAGGCTTATGCTCATTGTTAGATTAGAAGTGGTTTCTGAACGGATGTTTGCACCCTTCTCCTTTTCAGCCGGCTTGGTGCAGGCCAGTCTGACAGTTCTGAAAGAACAGGCCTAAGGGAATGCAGTGCACACGTCTGATGTCGTATCTCCTTGGTCCAGCACTTGTTCTTTTGGAGCTCTGCTGAACCAATCCTGCTCCCCGTACTTACCAGACCCTCAGGCCCCACTTTGATCTCCCTTAACAACCAGGACAGCAGTTCAAGCATCTTGTTATATTTGACTGTTTAATCCATCAAATGTGTTTGTCTCAGCAATAGGCTAATGAACATCTCTATCTTGGCCTCGCTGCTTTTCAAATAACTCTTGTGAAAACAGGTTTATAGGATAGACTTGCGTGAAATTTTAAAAGGGTAATTGCTTGTTTTTGCGAATCATCAGTGTCTTCATAGCGTCAGATTTCACGCTCATTTTTAACATCTTCACCACCATGACTTTGCATGAAGGATAAAGAATTCTGGCATCACATTGAGAACATTTCTCTAATACTATGTTCTCTGCTATTTTGACAAAGTTTTACACAATTTTCTAAGGACAAAGGATTTAGAATCCTGAATCAGCCTTTTAGGTTGTGTCCTTCTGCTAGCTTGTCCAATACAATCAACTATATCAACCCCCCTGTGGCTAAAATGCCAAGCCACTAAGCAAAATGTCTCAGCTAATTAAGAGCTTTAGAACAAATCTGTAGAAATGCATCATATGACTAACCTTTTCTTTGCAGACCTTTTGTATCAGTATTTTATTTTGACTTTACATTGATGTGAAACCAGAGGGTGTGACGTTGTGCACACATCGGAATAACGTCAGTTAAAAGCTGCTTTACCGTTTAAGGTGACCGTTAGGTATCAACTGACACTTGTCAACTGAAGATGAGGGACAAAAGCAAAACAAATTTTAGGAGGTAGTTTTTAAAATTAAATCACAAATGCATAGCCCTCTATTTGATGTGTAAACATTTAAAATTTAAATCACATGGTTTTCAGAAAATGACAAAACTTTTTGTTATATTGCTATTGTTATGTTTTTTGGCATTCCTAAAACTAACTGCACAGATGTCTGCTTCTAGTCAGCTCTATAACATGTTACAAATTAACATCACACCCAACTTGAATCAAATCCATCATTCTTTATCTTATAACTCATGGGCTCCACTGACATCAATAGTTTCCCCCTATGATTGTGATTTATACATACAACGAATATTAGTAGAATCGTATTTTGCAACACTTTTTAGAATAGTGTAATTTATCTCTCACAGATCTCATACAAATTTGATTATTGGTACAGTTCTTTCCCACACATCTGTTATAAATTCCTACTGGGAGCCAAACATTGTTGCAGCTAATATAATTTCTAAGCTTTTCCAGTCCTGTTTCTACTCCTGACAAACATTTTCCTAGTTCACATTTTCAGCACTGCTTTTCCCAGATTCTCGGTGCATATTATCTTTATTCAGTATCTGTTTACTTTGCACTGTACTTTTTAATGCTTTCTCTACAGAACCTAGTTAGTATTACTATTGCTGAACAAGTGAAGGCGGAGCAGAAAGCGTGAATCCTGTGTAGGATCCATAGGCGCAGGCAGAACACACCAGGATGTAACCCTTTCACCAGGGATATATGGACTATCACAAGGATTGTCAGTTCTCATTTGTTTGTTTCATGGCATGCGCAGCCGCGACACAAACTGACTGGCCCTCCTTGAGAGTATCTTGTGCGTGTCAGTCTGTATTATTGATGCAGAGAACCATGTAGAAAGGACAGGCCTCAGGGATGTCTGTGTCTGAGTAGGAAACCCCTTTCCTCCTAATTTCTAGCCTTCATGATCCAAAAAGGAATTAGAAGTAGTCTCAAACCCGCTTGTGTCAAATTTATAAACACTTACACCTGGACGTAAGGACGGGGACGTTGTTTCTGGTGAATATTTGATCCAAAGTAGAAATCCACTGGCAGTGCTCTGAGTAGCTGATCCTGTTATCTATCTTTTACCATGAGGCCATTAACTACTCACTCAAGATTTTCATTAAGATTCATTTACATATTATGGCTGCAGCTCTTCATGTAATTGTAATGTCGTTTTTCTTTATTATTTTCGTGATTGGCACAATTTAGCATCATCTAATCAATGAGAAGCTTAAATTGAGTAATCGTTTTCATTGAAACTGTTAATTTTCTATAAAGTTAACCTTTTATAACCACTCTGACGTTGGAAACTGTATTAAATGTAGATCTATTTGAGGTTAACCACCAGCCTCCTCAGCTGACATACAAACCAAGCTTGGCTAATGCTGCCTTTTAATATACAGTATGTACTGTATTACCTCTGTTAGCAGCTTTCACCATGTGTCAAGTGCCTGATAAATTTAGGTCTAACACTATGCTTGGCTGGTTTCCATGCGTATACTGTAATGCTGCTTTCAGTTTTAATGTGTATTTTGGGCATCACAGTGTCCTGCAGTCAGAGTATGGTTTAACTTACCACCTAACAATACTTTGGATCTGCTGCTCTTTAACAGTCCACCGTAGCCTTTTCGATTACTGCCATCTTTCCCCCTCTTTTCCATCTTTGCCGTTTGCATAGAAGTTTGAAAAACCTGACACTAGGAGATGGATTTCCCAGCCGACCTAGCTGTGTAGTAATGGGAATCCAGAGCGTAACAAATGGTGGTGCCAGTAAGGAGCTAGCTCTGCTGGGTGTGCAGGTGGTCCTCCGTTCCCCTTGTCAAACCCCCCACTGCTCCCCAAAAGTGGCCATGCAGACTTGGGCAAGATTATTTTGGAGCTCAGGTTACAGACCAGCTCTTTCACCACCCATTAGTCACACTCCAATTTCTGTGATGGGAATTTTTACTGTCCCCTCACATTTTGTAAATGTATACACAGCCTTCCGCCCTCAGACTTGAAAGGTCACAGCATGTTTTTGTAATTTCTTGTCTGCTCTGATTATTTTCAACTTAACTGGAGTGCTGTGCCTGTGGAAAGCTAAACACATTTGGAAATGGTGGTGTGGTCTCTATTTCACAGAAATGATGAATCAAACGTTTGCAGTAGACCTAACGTGAAATATTCTGTCAGGTTTCAAGCTAAGAAGTTCAAATGATTTCCCCTTAGACTGGATCTTTGTTTTCTTTCAAATCCGGGCTCTCACTGAGGCAATAATGTGTATTGATTGGATTTTACTAGCAAATGAAAGCCGGTGTGCTATTTTATCCTTGAACTGTTATGGAATTTTGTATCTGTTAGCATATCCAACACGGAGAATTTGGATTTTAAACACCCTAACCTGTTTGGGATTTAAAAAACCATACGAATCCATAAACCAGGGCAGAGCTGTCTGATATGCTGTCAAACAGCTGGCCCACTGGGATAAGTTAATAGTGTACTCTTTAAGTAAACATATTAAGCTAATGAACGATGAAAACATCGCTCTTGTCAGTTTTGTTAAGCTCTGATGTAACCAACCAACTCGCTGCTTTGAGTTTGAGTCATATTTTGCCCAAGAGACTAGTCTCATTTCTCTGCTTGTATTATTAAGTTACTGTTTAGCTACTTGATTTAAATTGCCAATTTAGTTTAGGGTATTTGACATGTAGACTAATTTGCATAGTCACTTTAGGGACGTGGGGTTAGTTTAATTCAGCAGTGAGCATATTTTGCTGCCATGGTGGCTTGTCCGCCCACAAGTACTGGCCATCTGGTGACACAATTTCGAAACCTTTCCTCAAGAAAATTAGGCATTGGGTTTCGAGAAGAGTTATGCTCCCAAGGATTCATATTTATCACCATGGTAACACAGAGGGGGTGGACACAATACCATAAACACCTGCAGAGTGTAACTGAACCCAGTACAATAACCCTGCAATAAATACTGTCTGTGTGAAGGCTGGGTTCTACTTTCAGGTCTGTGCCTGTGGCGTGTTGTACATGCTTCTGAAGGACAGTCATGTTATTTTCTGGGGTTATAAAGCTTATGCTGTATGTTTATGGTACAAGGACATAGTAGCACAATAATAGTGTTTACTGTATGGCAGGCAGCATTGTTTTATCAACTGAACCCACAAGCCTTGATGTAAAATATAATTAAATGGTTGATAGGACATATATTATATATATATATTATATATATATATATATATATATAGATATTCCTAAAAAAATTAAGAATAATTTGTGTAACCTTGTTAGTTGGTTGTCCTTTTCTTCTGAAATGTGTGTCTGATAGAAAAACATTAACGACACAAATACTGTAAAACCTGCATACATGTGGAAAGTTAGGAAAAGGGATTTTTAAAGGTCTTGTTGAACAGATGACTGTAGGCACAGGCTGAGAGGTGGCATTTGTCTGCTGCAGTGCTCTCCTTAATGTTGTCAGGGATATAACCAGAATGGTTCACAGATCAGAAGGGACCTGAACATTTTTCTAGCTGGAAGCCTCTTCATAGGTGAACAACCGGGCGCAACGCATCAGGAGATGCTGGAGGAAATTACAGCACGGTTCAACTACCATTTCAGTTTTGCACCGTCCAGTGGGATCAGCTGCATATTTTAGAGCAGGGAGATGGACTTGTGGGACAGGCAGGAACCGCACCTTCTTTTTTAACGCTCTAAACCATCCAGCACCCTCTAAAGCCCGATCAGCGCTCATGATGGCATGCTGTGTTTACTGCGTGGCAGCATGGCCTATGGTGGGACTTCGACCTTAGCCTCAAATATTTGATCATAGGAAGGGGGGCGTGCCAGAGTGTTTCCGTGTTACCACCATGGTCCTGCAGTTAATACCATGCTAGTGGGTCAGACATTAGGGAGCCCAAATGGAATTTAGTAATGCTAGGAATGCAGATCCATTTGCCGCACCCATTACCAACACTCTATAGTCTGTACTATACAGATATAATGTCAAATCTGCTTAATTATAGCCTAAGGTTTCGTTCCTTAACTTAACCTAATTACGTCAGTTACTAAGGGTTTGATTACATTTGTGTTCTAACTAATTATAATAATTAGCAATATGCCAGTGGATTTATTGCATTTTATTGTTTCGTTAAAGGACAGTAAAAAGGAAACATGAATGAATAAATTGTTTTTAGAATAGAACACAATGTCATGACTTGTTTTGCCCCTCACACATAATCCACTAGTGTCTTGAGTGACCTTACATTTGGCCTGGTTTGACTATCGCTGTCCCAGAGGAGCTCAGACATTCTACTGAAGGCAAGAGTAACAAATATAAGGAGAGTTCTGGTGAAGTGGAAAAGGCTTTTTCAGCTTTTTGATGCCCTTACAGCTTTGCCAATGGAGTGATGTAAAACCTATTAAGTATTAGTAGATGGATATAAGGTATGTTTGGAAAGTCTCTAAGAAGTGTGGAGCTTGGTGGTTTGAAGCTTTAGAGCTATGCAAGGTTTGGGAAACGCAGGTATTTTCCCTAGTCTAGCTTTCCACAGACGTAGCGGTCCCTGAGGGGCAGTCCAACGTTTTTTTTTTTCGTTTCTGGCTCAAAAAACACTGCACTTTAGCACTTTTACATTAAGCAATACTCCATCAAAAGGTTAAAAACAGCACAGAGGTCCCTGGACTAATTGAAATACAAAGTTCTTCTTGGAGCACCTGGAGCGCAGATCTTTGTTATTATTAGCTTGCTCCTTTAGCCACAGTTTTCTCTTTCCCAATTACAGAGACCAGTGCACTGGATCTAGTTCTCTTGATCTGCCACGCACCAGAAATCCCAGACATAGGTAATAGAAGATGTAACTCATAAAGGGGTAAATGAAGTTGAATGAAGGAAAAGGGGAATTACTGACTTTCCTCTCCATTAGCACTGAGATTAATCCACTCATTTCATCTTTATGAGGCACTGATTCTATAATAGGAACTTTGATGTTGAATATTTTATTTCCTTAATTATTTTTGGGCTAACTTTCTGTTCAGTTGGTTGAGGTCCATTTGTTACTCGCTGCTGTGCATAGTTAATGAAGAGAAACATGCATGGACTATGCTAAAGCTGGTAGACCTCTGGTCAGTTGTTCAGTTACTTTAGTGAGTATACAAACAATGAGATCTTACTATTTAGTTCAAGTAATAGTTATGTTATAAATTGTATTTGAGCGCATTGAATTGCTGTTATAATGTACTACAACAAAGCTCATTCACATACAACCCATTCCATTTATTTTCTTTGTGCTGCTAAATGATGACATAGCTATTATTTTGGTCAGGGGGATGGGGCTTGTCTTCCCCTGTCACTCAAGCCATTGTTGAAGAGTGGAACCCTGCAAATGCAAAACGGCACCAGTGATGGATTACTCTTTTATTGTGTGTGTGTGTGTGTGTGTGTGTGTGTGTGTGTGTGTGTGTGTGTGTGTGTGTGTGTGTGTGTGTGTGTGTGTGTGTGTGTGTGTGTGTGTGTGTGTGTGTGTGTGTGTGTGTGTGTGTGTGTGAGAGAGAGAGAGTGAATGGGTGAATGATTCATAGTTTAGTGTAGACTCCATAAATATTGATGTCCTTTTGGTTCTATTTTACCTATTTTTAATTGTTGATACAGGTAACGCCACAAAGTAATGTTGGCTCCTGTAGTTTGCAGCCACAATGGCTTTAGTTTAATATTCCTATTTTTGAAACCCATTCTAACAGTACAACATTCTTCGATATTTTTTGATATTATTTCCATGCCATGAGCACTCAAATGCCAGCAGTCATTTATGCAAGAGGCTAGCACATAATTTTGTGGTTTATTTCCTTTTAGCAGTGAAGGCAGCCTTCTCCAGCAGAGGGAATAATTTAATGTCCCCCTCCTTTTGATTCCTGCAATATGATGCACTCTGGTGCAAAGCTTGGGGAGATTTTCTAATGAGAGCTATTAACAATGCTGACATTGATTTGTGTTTTTGAATTCATCCCTTTTTGTCCAAGTTGTTTTTCCCTCATGCCAATGGAAAATTATTAGAATAATAAAGTGGTTTATTAGACCACCATTAGTTTGTTTTGTGTCAAACTAATGTGTAAAACTTTGCAGGACACTGCACATAATCACATTGTTGTTTCTGTGTGGCTGGAAGTCAAATGCATATTGACACTAAGCATCCACGAAGCTTAGAGTATATTTGAAAAGTAGCTGACACTTTTCACTGTAGCCTGGCAGGCGCCTTATCTCCCTGAGTGCTAGCACCTTATCCTCTGTGTGAGACAGAAATTTATTGAGAGAAAGCATCTGGAAGGCTGTCTTGTCAGAGACAAAGTGCAGCCTCGTCAGGTTGGGAGCGCCTGCTCTGTGGGGCTTTTATTAGGCAGCTCTTCCTGAAAGTTTTTCAGATTTATCAAAGTCTCCCCAGCACACAGCATACTTACCCTGTTCTAGGTGCTGTGAACGTCGTCTTCCTGGATTCCTGCTCTTTTTCCCCATTGCGTGATTCCCACACTGTTTTTCCACTGGTATCTAAGCCGCATCTCCTTACTGATTTTTCCCTCTCAATAGGAATATTGGCTTAGGGGTAAAAATACGCCAGAAAAAGACCAAATTCGACTTGTTAATCTCTGTGCACATTTTCAGTTTGCTTGTGATTTTTCTCATTCTCCTATGATAACAGGCCACGTGTAATTGATAACAGCTAATTCTACTAACTGCTGTGCAGAAACAACGGTCGCTTGTAAGTTTAAACATGAGATAAAGAGAAGGTTTAGAAGAATTTCATTGTAAAAGAGGAAAAGATATCAATTTCCCTGCTGACAATATCCTCACAAAGCAGGATTCTTTGCAGAAACAGCTTGCGTCTTTGCAGATTAGTTGGCGGTAGTCTGTGAAATGTAACACTACTGAACAGCTGGTCACAGCACACCACAGCATTGCTCTTTCTCCACGCTGACTTTTCCTTGATTAGGGTACAAACTTTGGCAGCTTTCACTACCACCCTTTCAACATTTCTGCAACTTTTCATAATCTTTTAAAAACTTCGGCGAAACCGATGCGTAAGGGTTTGCCTCGGTGACAGCCGCTCCGTATCCAGGAAAGGTTCTCTGATAGTAATCTCAGTGGAATCACCATTAATCAATGCCACATACAGGTCTGGAAATTGGACTTGAAGGACACATATATTCAGGAGAAAAGGGGAAGTGGATCATGCAGTCTGCCGAGTAGAGTGGATCATTGAAGGTCATCCACATAACGGACACAAAACATCAGTAGTGCTTTCCTTTCTTAAACATCGTCCCCTCTCACATGCATATTTCACCCCAAAGCAACTTCCCACATTCACCCGCCTCTGTTTCCATTGCCACCCCCGTACCCCTCGCTGTGCAGTCTGCAAGGAAGTCAGTGTCTGGAGAGGGATCACAAGGGGCCAGAGGGTAGAGTGGGGCCACAATGCTGTAAAGTGCCTCAATGTCGCTTCATTTCCCCAATTTAATTGGGCTATCTAAATGCATCCCTGGTTTGTCAATACCCGCCGGGGTCCCAGATAAAAATGATTTGTCTCATGCATTCTGCGGCATGCTCCGCCGTTCCCTCAGAGAGCGAGCGCAGCCAGTTGTCAGAAGCATAGTGTAATGGAGAGCGCTTGTTGTTTCTGATTTTCAACGAGTAGCAGGGAAATGGTGCCTTCCTTTATCATTTCTGCCGCTCTCGTCTTCTCTGCGCTCTCATTCATTCTGTGACTAAATGCTCGGTACAGGCGTGCATGCGTGATCACCTCCGCGCCGACATAAGAGCACATGCACGAGTTCGCACGCGCTCCACGCGTATCTGCAGAGGCACGTGTGCTCGTGGCTCTCTCTGAAGGTCAGCACTGTGAAGCAAATCTTATCTGTGTTTTTATGTGCTCTGTTTCTCACCGTCCTTGTCTTTTTCACACCTCCTGTCGCCGTGTGCCATCACCTTCCTCCTCCCCTCTCGGTGCTGGAGCCAGTCTTATCTGCAGACAGTTCTGAGAGAAATTCACGGCCAAAACTTTGCCCTTGGTCTTTTGACTGTGCAGCAGAAACATAGTGCTCGCACAATGTTTGACATTTCCATTGTTTGTGTATTGTGTAGCATAGTCAGATATTTGCATGTTGAAGATAACCAGATACTGCAACCGTAGCTCTTTCTATTCACGTAACTGTGGATGCTTATTTGGTTAGTGTCAGAAAAATGACATGCAGCGTAGTTAGAAATAATTATGTGCTGAAGCTTTCTCTGTAACCTATCCTTGTCCAGCATCACAAGCTGAGATTAAATACTGCATTTGCAAATACTGAAAAACCCATGTTTTACATCATGGTAGGATTTGTGTGTGATGTGGATCCGAAGGTAAATGAGTTAATAGGCAGTAGCCATGTCTGAGTAAATTGGGCTGTGGATGTCAAGCTAACAGGTGTTTCCCAGCTGTGGCTCAGGACATGATGACATAGTGGAAGACATAAGAGCCTATCAGCAACAGCACACTGACTTTCACAGCTCAGTGTTTACAACTCAGGTCAGCAATTTTTCACTGGCGTGCAGCCAGAATTGTTTGTCAGTGATGTCTCTGAGCAGGGAGGTAAAACATCTATTGATTGACTGAATGTGATCTAGGTCATGCTCCCTATGATGTTGTTATTAGTTAATGATTGATGCTGTTAATTGTTGTCTCATAATGCGAGAAACAGTATATTAATTTGTTTATACTTCATAATAATTTGTGCTTTTCTGACCCTGGACCAGCAAGCTCTGCTTCTTGTACCAAGACTGATTGATTAGATGCAGCTGACTCAGGACCACAGAGAAGCTGAGGTTTCTTACCTTGTCCAGGTGTTACTCGCAAATGGATAACCTGGAACTACACAAATGATATCGAATGTGCAACAACTTACACAATGAAGCTAAAACCAGAGACACGTTGATCTCACAAATAAGGTTTAACTAGAATCTATTAACTGGCTATTGTTGGCAGACTGGCTTAAGTCATGGAGATGCTGGCCCCTTCGGAGCAGAGAGGTTGTCAGCTTTTTTCAGTGTAATGAAATGAGTGGGGGATGGTCGGTTGTCACAATGTTATAAATTCACAGACTAGGTAGGGGGTGTTCCCATCTCTATTCAAGCTCAGAAGGGGGTGGGGCAAAAAAAATAAATCCTAAAACCTCTTGGGCTATAAATACTCACTCGAGGCAACAGCTTTAATCTTGCATAGGGTGTTACTGTTCACTTCCATCTGTGTTTTGAGTTTTACATTGCCCTAAAATGAGATTACACTGGAGATGAAATGGCTCATGTTGTGCAGCTGACACACTACACTATTTTATAGTAGCTTACAATTAATTTCCGCTCCCACACTGAGACCACCAGCTGATAATCTTTACTTCTTCTAGCTACAGTTTGATTTGTTCTGCAAGTTGATCTCAGGTAATTGTAACCTTTAAGATGGCACAGACTGTGTGTGTGATAATTGTTTTCAAGAAGGTTCTCTTAAATTCTCGGAGATTAAGATGGCTCCAGAAAAGTCTAGATTTGTTGTTTTTTAGATTTTGATTTAATTCACGCTATAATATATTGTGTGGCTGCACACATTGAACTGCATTTTAGTCAAATGACCAAATTCAGTTTTGTTTAACTAGAAGTAAAAGTAAGAGATGAAACAACTCTCTTTCTTACTGAAGAGTCTGTTGTGTGCACAGATCAGCAGCCTCCAGTCACATCAGACTGTCTCCTATTGTTAACAACAAGAAGAAATGTAGAACACATTGCAGTTCCCTGTTTTCTACAGCACACTTTAAGCCTAAAAGAACCTGCGTTTTACATCCTCAGACTGAAAATGTAGTTATTTGAGATACAGTGACAACAACTGTTATTTGCCGTTCTTCAAAAGTACTAACATATAATACATACACAAATTTACTGTCATTATCCGTGACCTAGGTTATGACTTGCTGCATCAGCAAAGCCACTGATCTACAAATATAGACAAACATCAAAATGTGGAGGGCCAAACACGGTTAAAGCATTGCTTTATGACTCAAGCCACAGTCCACACATTAGAATTGGGATAAATGAGCAAACCTCTGCCCAAGGTCCCACGGCTCTGTGATCTATTAAGGAGCTGTCGTCTCGGATGGTGAGTCTCGGTGAGCAAGGGAATTTTTGGGGAAGAGAATGGTTGTGCTGACATCCTCTCTCAGTGCAATCCCTTGTCCTTGTAGGACGGAAGAGAAAAACAGCACCAGAGGCTGACTTGGCTGTTCCTCTTAGCTCCGTCATAAATCCGACTGAACATTTCTGAACATCTGTTGTGGATGATTAGCTCCATGGCTAGCAGAGTTTGACCGGAGGGAGAGAGAACCAGTGTGTTTGGGACTTGGGTGTGTGTATACTCAACGCCTTGCTGATTTAAGAAGGAGGATTTTGCATATTTAGTTTATCCCTTATGCCCTTTTTATAAAGAGAGAGAAAGCCAAATAATTTGTAAAATACATTCATTATCCACCAATATGTTATTGCTCACGTGTTATAATGGCTCTGTCCTCTGAATGTGCTTCTATGGCTCAAGGTCACACATTGTTAACTCCTTAGTTTCATTGCTAATGTCATTAAAAGTTGACTTTGAAACATGTTCAGCAGTTATTCTTATAGGTTGAATTGAGGGAGTTAGACCTGTTAGCTCACCGCTCGGTGTCTGATAAGACAACAGAGGAGTTTACCTCGGGTCATGTTGCCTCATCAGTAGATAAGCCATAATGATATACGTCCTTTTACCGCAGACATTTGTCTGCACGCAGGTACTTCACAAATTTGTCTGATTGGCTGAGGTTCGAAAGGTAAGGGCCCACAACCCCCTCCCACTGAAATCTGACACCGATGACATCACATGGGGGGTTTGGCTTCTCCCAGCAGTCCCTGAACACCCGCTCAGTGTGTGAACAAGCTCTGCCTTGGAAGGATCTCTCCCCAAGTCACATTTCTCTATAGCCACAGCTGGAAACTTATTGCAGAAGAAGCCAAAAGGCAGTTCTTCTGTTTTACTAAAACTCTGTGAATGGAATAACTGAGCAGGAACTGAAGACGCTCTCCCACGTAGTTTGATATAGTTGAAGGATAATCTTTCGAGGATACTGCTGGGTTTTCTCTTCTAGGGTTTGGATACTCTCTCCTCTCACTGTGAAGTGCGTACCTCACATTAGAAAAAGGATTTATTTATAAGTGGACTGAATTGACATGCACAGGTAAGCGGGACGTTTGCGCCACAACACGTTATATCAGTGAAGAACAAAGTTGTTAGTTACACGAGGCACAGGTGTACTTTTCAGAAATTCCCTGCTCTGCTCTAGATGCTGAACTTTGTCTTTGCGACACTGCGCCGCCGTGGGTTACTGTTCAAGTCTCCGCGAACATTCAACAATTAACCTCTTACAAATAAAGTAACAAAATAAGTTGATGTGTTACACTTCGGTGATCAGGTATTTTCTTACTATTCTTTTGTCCCGTTTTCCTTTGTCCTTGCTCACTCTTGCTTGTTAAGCCAAAACAATGGTTTAACCTTGTCTTGGCTTAGCTCTATTGGCTGGCTCTTTGGCAAATTGCCCTGTCTGGTGCGAACCCTCCCCTACGTATTCAGAGAACTTTGAATAGAAGGGCCATAGAAGGTCCCCTAGCTACCGCTGCTAAGGTGAGGCACCCCACCGTTCCACTGCAACCGGCCAAACAACCTGTTTTTCCAGTTGTCCTTATCTCCCTGGGCAATCTGGAGGGTAAAGATCCCGCGACAAGAATTTCAGTTTGGAGACACGGAGGGGCTTGAGAGCTGCAGGAGAACTTTTGGAACGTAATTTGGGACTACCCAAAGTCACAAATTATGATTTGTGGGAAAAAAACGTTTGGGCCTCTGTTTCAACAAGTATAATGTCTAGTTCACAGTTCGTAGAGTAATTTAAAGGTCTAGTTTTTCTTGTGCTGCGATTATCACCATTATTATAGGGAAGGTTGTCATGAAAAAGCCTTAAGTGAAGACGCATTTGTTTTAACAAAAACCAACCAGCTCTAAATTTAAGCCTTTATGTTTTCTTATCATAACACAAAACATTTATGTGCGTCTTTTTGGTCACATTGAATGTGCGTCACTTTGTTGCTCAATACAAGACAATACAAGGCTTCTCTGGGAAATATTACCTGTGTGTAACTTGTTCTTGTTCAAATTTGCCTGAAGACCATAGAGCAGAAAAGATGTCAGCTCGTTTTGTTTGGCCTTTGAAATGACTAGATGTCCTCAAGGGTTTGTCTCGCTGTGGTGGTAACTTTGTGAATTCTGAGTTGTACTTGAAAATATTTGTTTTTCCTTCTTTGTTCTTCATACTTGTGAGCAGTACATCTCACTGTACAACTCCTGGTGCTGGTCTTTATTTAGTGTTGAGGCAGACTTTCTTTTCTATCTTAAGGTAAAACTCAGAATGAACATTTGTGTTAACCCGTGGGTTCAGTTGCTCGGTAGCATAAACAAACAGGCTGAGACGTGTCCTCCATGCTCATTTGTTCAAACAACACCAACTGCCGTCCACAGTGGGTGACCTGTGTGTTGTCCTCTTCACCTTTGCCATTCAGGCCTCTGACCCTTCATTCCGCTTTTACGACGGCGCCCCAGTCCCGCCGTCACCGGCGATGTTCCATAGAAACATCGGATGATGTCTAGAATGCTACGTGAGGAAATAACCGCGGCTATTTGTGCATCGCAGCCATTTACAACATGTCCAAACGTGTACAACATCACATAAGTGCGTTTGCTTTCTTCTGAATGAAAGGAAATGGTTTCACCTGTGCACAGTCACTCACTCTTTTTCCCATCGGATTTCTCAAAAGTAATTATGGACTGAGCATATGGATTTTTCCATAGAACTTGATTTCTCATCATTGTTGAATTGGGTGATGTGTAATGGCCCGTTGACGCATGATGGATCTGCCTAATCACTCCCGTCCCAGGTGGGACATGAAAGAGCTTGCTTACAATCACAGATCAATGCCTGAAGGCGATTGTGTCAGTGGAACCAGACAATTTATCTATGACACATACAGTAGGTAGACAGAAAATCCGCTAGCCTTTGATGGGGTATTAGTTATGAGTTCAAACGAGTTCTCATCGGGTTTCAGATTTAAAAATGACAAGAGATAATGGATATTTCATTTCTGTGTCATGTCTTCAAGGTCACGAGTAGTTATTCTGTAACGAGACCTAATTATCAGTCGCCTGTTATGCCATAAATAACATGTTTATGCAGTGAAGGATGAGTGTGCCCAGATATTTGATGCCAATCAGTGGCCTGTGTGATGTGATAGTCACTTCCTGTTCTCTCTGGGTGACACTTATTTGTTATAGACAGTTGCTCATTCATTGTGACAGGGGGTCATTGTGTCATTCATCGCGAGCAGAAGGTTTGTAGAAAAAGCTTTCTTTATGTTTAAATCCCCACTGTTTTGACAGGAACGCTTTTCTTCAGCCGCCCCGAGCAGGGAGCTCATAGCAGCTACAGTAGGTCTGTGCCACTTCTCTGACATCCGCACGGGTTAAGGTTCGACGTGAGATTATATACCAAATCATCACACGGGTTTATTTTAAGTGTGCTTGTGTTATTTTTGTCACCAATTAAAGTTGACTTGAGTTCGTAGAGCAGGAAGCCACTTAATCTGTGACTACAGCTGTAGCTCGGCTTGCTTTAAAGTGAATTGAAAACAATCAGGACGTAGGCATACGTCCTATTCAGCCCCTTTCTTTCCTTCATTTGTTCTCCTTTTGAAACATTTGCCTTTGTTTCGTAGATCCGTGTGCATTTTATTCCCACTTAGGCCATCAGAGGTCCGTTCTGCTCACAGCGCGCCACCTTCCATTTAAACCCAGGTCTGTGCATTACAGCCACAGGTCTCTCAACGGGAACACAAATCCGCTTTGTCAGAGAGGACATTTCCCTCCTTGCACAAAACTCATTTCAATTCCACATCATCCCATTACAGCGCCACATTGATTGAAACAGCCTCCATTTTCAGGGGCAGCTGCCTCCTCTAACTCTATGTATGACAAGGCCAAGGCATGTGCTTGTATGTGTGAATGTGTACTGTAGTAATGTACACATCAGAGTCTCGCATGCTTTAACCCTGTTTTGTGGAACTAGAAGACATTGGTCACGTTGATGCTGTGCTGTCTGATATTTTATCTCCTTCAAATTATCAGTGTCACTGAATTACTCGGTGACCTGCTGCTAATATCTTATATCTGACATAGCCTTTCTTCTGCAGGGAGGCAAGGTGAGATTGGTCGCCTGTGGATTGCCTTTACAGAAAATTAAAGGTCACAGCTTTGCCTTGCTCTTCCATAAGAGGGGATCTGTGACGCTAAACTGCAGGAAAGCAAATAAAACTGAATGTTGGCTTGATTTATTTGGCGCTCGATTCTAGAAGTGCAGTCACGTGACTGATTTATCCCTCTGCCTCAGCCAACACCCTCGTTTGCTCAGCCTCCAAATTTCTTCAAATGCCTTGACATTGTCCTTGATTACTTTATCAGCCCTTCTGTCGGCTCTTCCTAAGCCGTGACTTCTTTAGTCCACTGGTGCTGATCCACGCTCTTTAGGACCACGTAGGAATGTCCTTTTACTCTCAGTAAGATGTCAAACAGTGAAATAATATTATAGGTCTTTTTTCTCGGCTCCTATGGCTGCGCAGACTTGGGAATACGGCGTGTGTGACATGTTTGGCAATGAGACATATTCAGGGTCTGTGTAGCGTTTGACTTTGTGTTCATGTCGCACCTCATCCTCGCACACGGGCAGTGACTTTCCTGCAGAACTCTCGGGTCCCTGCCTTGTTTTGGGAAGATGGATGGAGATTCATTTGGTTTCATTACAATGCCTGACTTATTTATAGCCTGCCTGTTCAGCGCCTGTTGGCCCACTGTGGCCCTGTAAAGATGCCGGGGGCTGAGGCGTTGATGAAACATTCCTGTGTCCAGGGGGTATTCTCTGTGGAGAGGACTGCTTGTTTAAGGGAGGACAGTGGTGTGACAATGTAAAAACCATGGGCAAGGCCACTAAAATCTAATTCCACCAAGCCTGTATAGCTGTGGCATATCTGTTTGAGAGCTTCCCCCTATCAAACTGCTGGCACTGTGGGGATGCTGGCTGTGTAATGACACCACATAGTACAACATGGGAGTAGGTTTATAATATGCAGGGTGGCGGGCGGGTGTTACAGAGACGGGGAATAACTTCCCTGAATCGCACTCTCATATTTTCTTATGCACAGTTTGAAGTTTGTGGGTTCCCGAGCACCAATCCTAAACCTTTATCTGGATCTCCCCCCGTCAGCCTCAGAGATTACTGCTCCACAACCCTGGAGCAGGGATGCTGTCTGCCTGGTAATTTGATGGCTAATCCCCTGCCTCTTCTCTACAAATTTCTTCCCTGATAAAGGGTTCCTTCTACATTAGTAAACATGGGAGACTCGGCCGCCTTGGCAAACAGTCAGACAAGAAGACTGGTTGAGCGAAGTGGAAGAAGAGGGGCAGCCAGTTGCCCTGTTGTTTGCACCTCTTGCTAGGAAAACCAAGATGAGCATTTGTTTTTGGATAAGGTCAATAATTTACAGCTAGTACATGGTTTGACACTGACCGTTTTATTGACAGTCTGTACAGCGCCTTGTTAATGCTTATAATGATGTCTGCACTGCTTCATTCCCATCCTTTACAGGATGACACTTCTGCATGTAGTGGCTTCATATCTAAGAATTGCTAGATTGCAGTCCTCATGAAATCTTTATTAGGAAATGTTAGCCTCTGCCTTTCTTTTTCCTTGACGGTTGTTCACCTCAGGTGATGGTGCATCAACAAAATGCTAAGCCTTGGAATCAAACTGACGCCCTGGGCCTAAACATGCTCAGCCAAGTTAAACAGAACTTGGCAAGATAGCATTTTACCAGTCTTTGGAATTACTTCAACTTGATGACTGCAACATTGGCCGTGATGGCTTTTCATTTGTTGACCTGACAGAGGCACTTTAGGCGTCAGGGTGGATCTGGTGGGGTGAGTGACAGGTCCTGTCCCCGCGTGTCTTGCTTTATGTGTAATGGCTTGGTGTTCAGTCTAATCGTTGTCAGAGAGCAAGATGACATGTCAGGAAGAATTTGGTGAGATCACTGTTTTCTGTACATCACAGCCCAGTCAAACAAAACGACTATACAAATGGGCTCCGGTGAGGGCTGCAGTTCACTGATCCTTCTCTAAATCAAGCTTAGACCATTGGGAGAACTGTTTTGTTTAGATCCTGAGGTCCTGATGTCACGTGATAGTCAGATAAGTGGTTTGCGCTACACTAACTCTTATTCCATGCCGCTGATGATGTCGATAAGCAGATTCTGTCCTTACGTGACTTCCTAATGATTTGTTGTTATTGTTCTGGTTTATGTGATGGCTGACGTGTTTTATAGGCAACATCTCTTGTGTTTGTTATTGTCAACATTTATATTGCAATTAGTGTATATTTTCTTTACATCATTCAACCCGGCAAATGCCAATAGTTTTTGTGAAGATTACATCTCTGGCATTTTCAATCATAACTTTATCTAAATACCAATGTGCTTGATTGGATGTATTTGCACTGAACGACTGTGAAGCTTTTGTCTACACTTTTTATAAACTGCTATTTATTTTATTAGGCTATAAATTGTTTTAACATTTAAAGTTGAAGTCAGAATTTCTCAGTGCATCCAAAGGGTCTGTGCATGTATGTGTTCATGTACCTGCTCCACAGCGAGGACCGAAAGGGGCTGTTAAAGGATGAAGACTGTGTTTTGGGGTAAAGTTAGTCAGGTCTTGGCCAGGATTATGTGATGACTAGGGTTCTTAAAGAAACACAGACGTATGTGTTTGTGCACCTGGTATCTGTGTGTTGTGTGTGTGTCTTGTAGCCGAGCTACAGAACAGCAGCTCTGCACTGGTTGTAATTGATAGTCTGGAGGCTGTCTGAGCTGCAGGTAAATCCTATCTGCAGCTGTACTGTAGGAGAAGGCTGGGGTAGGGGTGAGCGTATAAATATGTCTTCCAAGGAGTAAGGATTTCAGCTGGACTGGGGAGGTTATCAAGAAGAACAGGTAGTATAGTTTGGAGACAGTGTGTTGGTGGGAGAAATGTTTGTTACTGCAGAGGTGTTGTCTCATGGATACTTCAAATTTCCTTTGGATGGAAGAGACTTAAATGTACTTTTATGCAGCGCTGCTTCAAGAATGGTGTTTCCCCAGGCCGACCTTGTTCTGCATCTGCTACATGCCTTGTGCAATAAGCTAAAAAGTTTGGAGACTTAGATATGACTTTTGCCTCTTTCCAAGCACTTCCATCAGATTGACAGAGTGCAATTCAGTCTTTTGCTTATCCAGAATTGTTAGACTGCAGGAGGAGAGCCCAGTGTAGAGAGATTGGTCCCGGTGAGAGATTCATCGCTAGTAATGAGGGCGTTGGTGGATTGCAGGTCCTTGTGTTGTGGCTCAGGCCTGTCAGGATAATGGAACTTGCTAGTCAGCTGGCAATCACTTGTACCGCTCACAACCTCGTTCTCCTGTTGTTCTTCACTCTGCCTGTCTGTCAACTCGCCTGAGAGACAGAGGATGAAGTAGATTCTTCTCCCAGATGACAGATACAATGTCCAGATACGTTCTCATTATCTTAAAGGTGGC
Source organism: Betta splendens (assembly GCF_900634795.4). NCBI lineage: Eukaryota > Metazoa > Chordata > Actinopteri > Anabantiformes > Osphronemidae > Betta > Betta splendens. The sequence continues at coordinate 13,609,727 of NC_040897.2, forward strand.
CTGAGCTGAGGTGTGGAGGAAGACAGGTCAGAGTCCTTATTTCAGAGTAGTAGTAACTTCCTAATTAAATCCTGTGCTTGGCCTAATGATGGTGACTACCAGCCTTCACGTGTCTTAGTCAATAGTGAACTTGTGTCAAATCAGCTTTAAGGCAGCAGCTAATGATTTGTGCTGCTCACTGGTTAATCAGTGTGGTGGGATTAGTCTTTGAGAAAAAAAAGGGGAAAAAGCAAACTCACACATGAGAAGCTAGAAAAAAAATAAAAAATCAGTCAGGCATAAATAATAATAATTATTTTGTTTGTTGATTAAGCAGTTAATCAGTGTTATTTGTATTCTTTTAACCTGGACCCATCAATTGCTTGTTATTTTTGTTTAATAATCAGATTTGTTGTTGAATAATTTTCTATAAACGGCAAAGAAGAAATTATTGCCATCTGCCACTGTTACCAGAAGAATAGTTTTCCTGCTTCGCTCATGGCGTCTAGAACAAACTGTTGGATTAGACGCTTGATGAGGACAGAGCTGCCAGGTCTGAGGCAGGATCTGAAGCACAGGAGTGTGTGGTTACTGTACTTGCTTAATGAACATAGTTTGAGTTTAGAGTCCCTGCTTCTTTTGCCCTTTATCGAATGGCCACTGCCTATTTCGCACTCGTCTCTTTTACATTTTAAATCCCCGGGTCTCCGGAGAGCGATGGGGATATATGGTTCCATCTGCTCCACCAGACTGGCTCGTGGCTCAGACAGAGAAGAAGAGACAGGGAAGGAGACATAAGCAGAGAGAGAGAGAGAGGGTGAGGGAGGGGGAGGAGAAGGTGGAGGCTGGAGAGAAACCCAGACTGACAGAAAGACGGAATGGCTTATTAGAATCTGCCTTTTTTTACTAGTTAGACAAAGACTGAGAGGATTGCAGGGTGGGAGAGGAGACGGGGAAGGAGGATTAGTACCTTGGGGAGCATCGTTTTCCACATTTACAGTAGCAACTAACTGGTTTTAAATCTGGGAGGATTTAGCTAATACACAGACCCGTCCTCAGGTTTCTTTGTGTACTGTAGGTGCGTCTCTGAACAGCATATGTTTATGTGTATTTTAAATTCCCCTAAGCACGTTTTTCACCACGGGCTCCTCCTTTCTAAACAGAACCGTATGCTTTGCCTCAGACACCATCAGGTACAGTGTTTTTGTTTCCCACCACGAATGCTTGATTACATAGGAAGGCTTTGCTCAGCCCTCCCTGAGTTAGTCTAACCCTTCCTTGTGTCAACAAGGGTTTGTTCTTCTGAACTTTGGACCACAGGACACTTTTACACGCTCTGTCGTGGGGTGACATAATAAAACCATTGTAGTTATTCAGTCATGGCTGAGGACAAACAAGGCCAGAACCATCCAGCGTAACATGAACATTTTGCTCTGCCTCATTAAGTGAATGCGAGCTACAGTTGCATGTCCTCACGCCTGAGCGTAGTGGATGCATGATCTAAAGGGATATTATATCTGACATCAGAAATATAATTGCACGAAAGAAAGTAATGACATAATAAAGTGCTTTCAGGATTACAGTTGGACAAGCACTCATTTGCCCGTTGCCCATTCACACTCATTTATTCACAACCAGTTTCCAGTATGAATAGACAAATTGTAATTTCTGTTGAGGGAAGGGACGGAGACCAGCAGATTCTGCCAGTGTCACGCTATAGAGCCTCTCCCAACCCAGTCCTGGTACTACCTATTGTGGGAAACAATTACCAGCGTGGCCGCTCTGTCACGCAGTGCTCAGCCACAGCCTCTTTCACGTGTCAGCCTATGGAGGGTCCTTGCTGGCCAAAGAGCTGCGCTCCCAGGGTGTTACAGTTACTAATCTGGCCTGACACCAAGCTGATTTACAATACCCCCTACTCTAAGCAAGCAATTCATTTAGAAGAGTGTAGACACCTGCTGAACAGTATGAAGCTCTCTAAAGCTGCCTCTTACGCTCGTTTGCAAAGTCAGGTCCAATATTCCTACCTCGCTTTGACCTGTAGAAAGTAAATACACTCTTAAAGATCTGTTAAAGGCAGAGCTTTAAGAAAATGGTAGTTACACTGCATGTTTTTAATACTATATTGCAGCTTTCCAGTTCTTCATATTTCTAATATTTTATCTCTTTCTCATTGGCAATAATCCACCCATGGCAGATCCTTGGATTGAACTGAGCCTGAACAACTGCCTCTGTTTGGCCAGCTATTGATCTATGAGCTCTGTATTTGCCAGTCTTTCTGCTCACATGCCTCCACTGTGTTTGTCTTTTACTGGCAGAGTGGAGGCTTTCTGCACAGGGGGTGGAATAAGGGGTTGAAGTCCTCTGCGTGGTGTGAGGGGGGAGTCCAGGCCTTCTGTGCTGCCTGCTTAGTCATTTTAACACGCCATCTGTCCACCAGCAAACTGTCAAGTAGTGACGTCTTCGCTCATCTTTCTTTCCTGACGCTGACTTGTCTTTTGATATATGTGTGCATCTGCTGTTGCGAGGGTGTCTCAGTTTATACTGCTAATTTAATGTTTGTCCGTAGCACCCAACGCTCCCTTAATTACATAGTAATTCATTTGCAAAACACTCTACAATGTAAACAAACACAAATATTAAAACCAATGTTTGAAATAGGACAAGGCTGTTGGCTGCGTGCATTTTTAGAAAGCTTGAACTGAATACAGAGCCTTGTTGTTTTATTATGCACAATTAGCTGTATTCTGTCCGTAGCTCACTGGGATTACAGGTTGCCTAAATAATGAAGATTCTTTATTATTTATATGGACCACTGAAAGATGCCTCGTAGCCAGTCTGGACATGTTAATTCCCATATTAACCAACTAAAGTGTCAAATTAAACAAGACTGGAACGTGTCCACACGGCCGCGTCTGTCTGTAGCTGGGCTCCGGACCGGTGCTGCCCCACAGCCGTTTCCTGCCGTGCACCTGACTGGTCCAGTTAGACGCGGCGTGGCTTTTATTTGATGAATGGCTATTTAACATGGAGTCTGTTCTCTGGATTTATTGCAGTGCTCCTCCACAGTGCTCCACAGTATAAGCCATTTTCTCCTCGCTCTGCAGCTCGACAACACCAATAATCACTTCCCAATAAATTCAAATGGAAGTGGCACTCTGGTGGTCTCTTCTACCTTGAGTATTGCATATCAGTGTAATACATATCACAGTTCTTTCCCAGATTGATTTGTGACTGAATAGATAGGCACCCCCCACCTCGGAGGTGAATGTAAATCCCCACTATAGTGCGATTTATGGACACGCTCGGATTTTGTTGAACGTTCACTCGGCCAGATTAAATGCCAATCACCATGGTGTCATAGGGGGAAGCTGAAGTGTTTTGCATTTTGTCCAGCCCTCATGATTGCGTCATGCGTCACAGTGGCTTTGTGTCATATGTTGTAAATGTCACCATACATTTCACATGACTGTAGTATTATCATACTTAATTATTGAAGTGTCTTAAATGGACCAGATGATGGACTTCTCTTAGTCGTCCAGCAGGCAGACACTCTATTTATGTGATTTATTACCTGAGTACTTGCATTGTAGGTCAGCACAATCATCACTCCCCACTTTGTATTGCTCAACTGAAGGAAGTGCACTCGTCTGGTGTGTTTTTCGGTCTCTCAATCTTCTTCTCCGCAGTAAAGCGTTAACAATTAACTCTGTGGAATCAGCTTGTAAACAGCCGTGCTGTAAAACTCGATAGGTCACAGGACATTACCCTTTGTTAGCTGGATTTCAATGTTCTGTCTTGTAGCAGCCCCGTGAAAAAGACATGCGCCATCAAATCCGCGGATAAGTGAAGCTTTCAGAGGTAAAGGTGAAACCTTTTGTTACTTGACACTTTCTTTTTATAACACGGGACTCGCTGGCTTGCTGTAAGCCTACTGGGGTCTACTGGTTTGTGCTGGTGAGTGAAAAGAGAACAGACTTGAGCCTTCTAGGGCACGGAAACTAATCAGAGCCAAAACACTGCTGTCGAAATTCGGCTTGTAACTGTGTTTATGGAGCTGTTGCAGGCTGCGCCAACACAAGCCTCTCTGCTCTGGGTTTATCACCTCCAGAGACGGCCATGATTAGCGCCCCACTCCGCTAACCGTATATCTGAGCTGCCTTTCCCTGCTCAGGATGACCCATTAAATGGAGACCGAGAAAGAGAGGGAACGCGAGTAGGAGGGATGGAAACGATGGAGAGCAGAGATGCTACCAGTAGTTAGTCTAATAGTGGTGTTTACTCAGCCTCTACCTTCTCTCTGCGCAGCTGTGTCTTTTGTTGTTTGTTACTAGTGTCTCTCTATGGGTGGCCTCTCCCTGGCTACACACACACACACACACACACACAGGCAGTATTGACAGGCACCTGGCAAGCAAACGAGAGGTGTGTATTTTTGGTTAAATCTTGTCTCTCTGCAGCCTGAGTGAGTCCGTGGTGATTTATTAGAACAAAACAATATCACATGAAAATAAACCCTGCACTGTGCTGCACTGTGGAGCCAGTTTAGCTTGTGGCTAACAGCATCCATCTGGGTGGAGCCTCTTGCTCAGGTTTCAGCCACACTGCACCGTTTCCGCGTCACGCCAGCGCCTCAGCCGTGGCACAAAAGCGCGTCACGGCAAGTGTTCTCCCAAAGTATCTGCATGCAGCTGGGAGACACCAAGCGGCACTGGGATAAATAAGGAGCTAAATAAATAAAGAATCAACCTCGCCCTAGGAATTTGTCTCATTGAAGATGAAAAGCATCTGCCTCTCCCTGGCATCTGCTGTGAAAGATATCCCTCCACCGCCAAAGGTTTGGAGCACGGCGAGTAGCCAACTCTATCAGCCCCACTCACTCTCTCTACCCGCTGACATGAACCAACGCGGCGCTGGCGTACATAAAAACGAGTGTCAAAACAAATTTGTCAGCCAACAAACTTGATGTGAGTTGCACTCATTTTGCACGGCTAACTTGAGGTATTAACTTCAAATCAAAATGGGGCCTAAACGCCTTTAATTCTGGTTTGAGAGTGGGGGTGTGATCCGGTTCCCTGGCACCCTGGGCGCTGTATTTGTGCGTCTTTCACAGCTTAACTCAACAACAATGGGCTGAGTTTTCAGAACATTAACACTGAAGACACGTAGGGAAACTTTTTCCCCACAGTCTTAAATTATTTAAGGTGCAGTTGTGTGTCTTATAAATCACCATGAAAGCAGGATCATAGTACAGACTGATACAATCAAAGCCTGAGCCTTCACTGATGATAGTCTAGCTTGGCTGCACACAGTGTTTGGAAATTCCTTAGATGCAAGGTGTGCGGCATCAGAAATTGGTTTAGCAGACATGAAAGCCTGGAGGCACATTTATGTAAGTGACAAACGGAGATGAAGAGCTAGCCGTCAATGATACCTGTCTGCAGCGGTGCCCAGGTGAGGCGCCGGCAAACACAGCATTCCATCACAGCGCTTTTACTCAGCCGTGCTGTCTTTTCCTCTGCCAGGTTGCTTGTCAAGAGAGGTTAAAGCAGAGCTCACATGAAGAAAGGGACTCTTGAAATTTTGCTTTGCTAACATCTTTGCCTAACGGACTGTTTTCCTTGGTCTCGTTTCACAAAGGGGGTGGTCGATGAGGTGCCCAGTGTGTGTGCTCCTTGCTCCTTCCGCACGCATTGAAATCGCCACATGAGTAATGGGCTGCTCAGCACCTCCACAGGCCCCAGAATGGAAAGGTTTTTATTCCTTAAGATACTGGAACCATTGTGTTCCTGACACTCTGAGCTGAAAAGACCAGGGATGACCGGCCACCCAAGAAGCCCCCGGATATTCCACAGATAGTCTGCCTCCTCTCACACCTATCAGCAATCGTTACTGTCCAGTCACTGGGTTAAAAGTGGCCAGTGAAACTGAACTGACAGGCTAAGAAAGTGTTAATGCTGTTCTAATAGGGCGCTCGTACGAGCTTTATACTGATCCACTGTCAGGGAGCCCTTGAAGACGAAACTAGGCTTACTTTGAAACTTTTCTCATTTTAGTCCTTGTTTCTGACGTCCTCTTGAGATACAGCTTTAATTCCATGGAAAAAAGAGATATCTATCCTAACCATATTGTGGTCTGCTTTATAGCGCTATGATTACTCATCACAGATGGCCATGGGCAAGAGAGTAGGGATAAGAAATTTAGTTAGCCCAATTTGTGGGGATACACAGTTACTTTGTTTATAATAGCATTAGACTTCAATACTGCATGCTATAATAAATTTAAGGTCATACAGCATCTAAATCTTATCAGTTGGCTTAGTCATTTCCTAAACTAAATCTAATTCCTGAAAGGACACAAAATCAGTGCATGCGGAGTTAAGTTGACGGACTGCCTTTGTTTTTGTCCCCACTTACAGCCCAGTACTTAAAGTGATTGGCCAGTGTTTCCTGCTTTATAGCTGGTTTAATTACAGTTCATTTGTAGTACACCTGCTGCCTTCTTATTGACCAACCGTGGCCCTCTCAAATGTTGATGTATGCATACATGTGTTCAATGAGATCATAGCACTTTGTTGATTTGAACCCATCTGGAAGTTTCAATTTCCTAATGGGGGGACATTAAGTGGGCGGTAGTCCACAGGGAACTGTCTAGGAGGTCCTAAGGGTTTTTAGCTGATCCCCTTTGTGAGAGCATGGCTGAGGAGCTTAATCCTGCGTCCTGACCTCCCCTTTCTTCTTGTTATTTCTTCCCATGATTTCACTCTACAGCACGGAACTGTTTCTGCTAAGTTGTCCACTCGTGTAGTTTGCGTGTTACATTCGCTCCGCTTGTATTCTCCATCGCCCCAAGCAGGATTTTGTTGTGGGTATTTGGTGCCTTGTTGATCACGACCAAACATCTTCAGTGTTGTGATGTTTATGTTATTTTAAGTGTGCCACATTTCCATCTCCTTCGCTTCCACTCCGTGGCTCGCTTTTGATATTTCCGCTTTACTGTGTTGTCATACTTTCAACATTCAAATGTATGCAAATGTACGGTGAGACTGAATGCTAATGTTTCTTTACGTCTGTTCTGCTTGTGTTTGCTCTCCCAGGTGTTAGTCTTTGATCCTGTCAGAGTGGGACGTGTCTAGCAGGGGACTGAGGAGGGAGCAGTGCCAACTTGGAACATGGTTCCTAATATTCACCTGGCAGTGCCCCTCCTGCCCAGAGGGGTGTTGCCATTCCTCCTCCTAATCAGCTGCGTGATGTTCTCCTCTCAAGCCGACAGTAAGTAACATCATTCACCTGTCCTGCCTTCCTTTCATAACATCACACCCAGGAAGGTTTTTGACAGTAAGAGCATTTCAGTTCCTTACTCACACACAGTGGATAATTACACACAATGGGGGGTTAAAAGCTAGTTTGAAGAGAAATGCTTTTATGAATATTACATTACTTTTGACCCGTTCCCCTGCTATAGTTGAATTTAATGCACCACATTGTTGCATCAATTGATTGTGTGGATATTCAAAGAGAGCAAGCGTTGATGCTATGCAGCTTAGGTCTTCCTTTAGAATAGAGTATTGATTCTATCGTGGGCTTTAGCAAATACAAATAGCACCTTGTGTAATGCATGTCCCTAAGAATAGGGAGCTTTAACATCTGCCCCAAAATCAAGGGTACATACTCAGAAAAATGTGTCATCATTGCTGCGCCTTTGGGTCTCGGGAGCAGCCAAGAGGTAGCGACCTGCCAAAGACGAGGTCAGGGACAAATTAATTCAACACATGACCTCACCTATAGTGATGTCATAGGGTCACTGTAATTCAATTATAGCCAACCCCTCCTGCCCCCCCACCTGACGACGCCAGCAGCCCCGCTCCTTCATACGTGCGTCCAAGCGGAGGTGTTTTTCTCCACCCTTCGCCTCCTCTCACTCAGCGCTGTCTTATCGTTTTTGTCTCTTGTGGTGCATCCAGAGTTTTACACAATATCAGCATGAACTTGACTTTGTGGAAAAGTGAGGTGCTCCCCTTGAGCTTTTTATTTATTTTTATTTTGTGGTCTGGCAAGACTGTCTTTGCTCTGCCTGTAATAGGATGGGACCAAATTAAATCTGGGCTGGAACAATGCTTAAGCAAGCCTTGAAAGACGTGCCCCGCTGCACAGCGTTGGTCCCCAGATCTTAATCACAGTGGCATGTGTTTGAATCAGGTCCACTAGTGCTGCTTTCCCAGTTGCACCCACAGCTAATCCACTGCGTCGCAGTATGTCTGGGCCTCAGTCACTCTCTGTAAATTAAAAAGCTCTGATGATTACCAATCACTTAAAAATTCAAATACAAAATGAGTTGCCTACAATTAAAAAGATTGTAATAAAATTAATTATATTCCGACTTTCAGTCTATTCATATCGGGCGTAGTGCTCTTCAACAATAATTTATTTATTAGTTGTGCATCACATTTATTGCTGTGTTATGTTTCTAGCTGTGCCCTCTGTCTCTGCAGTTTAATTGGCACTAAGGGAACAAACAAAGCTGCTCCTATTTTCCATGTTTTTGTTGAGAAACAAAGCAAGGTGCCAAGCTTTTCTTTAACTGTGCTTGTTTGTCACATGTCCAGTGTGGCCCAGAGTTTGGACAGGCCCTTGATTATTGAAATCTACTTCTATTGTGCCATTTTAATTAACATGGTGCAGTCTCTGACATGAAAAGATGAGTGTTGTGTATCCCGTCTTCACTTGCCAGGTAGAAAAACAACAGCTACTGTAGACCTGGGCTCCTCTGCTAAACATATCAGTGCTTTAACCCAGACTGTGCTCTACGTTATCTTTACTTTTGTAAATCTTTTTTTTTGTTTGCTCTCTGTCCCCCTGTCTTAATGGAAGCAAAATTGCCCTGGTCTCTAATTTCAGTAATCATATCATTTATGGATAAAAAACACAGACCCAAGCTTTTTAATTAACAAACAAAGATACTCTGCTGTGACAAGCTGGCACAAGCCGTTTCACACAGATACGCCCAAACACTGCTACATAACCAAGCACCACGTAGAAAATTTGAATTTAAGCCTAAAATGGTGATAACCAAATAATAATTCATGGAGCAGCCTGGGCTTGGTCCAAGGTTAAGCTGTGGTTGAAGCGTAGTGTTACTACACACAAGAAAACTCCCAGACCTGCTATTACGTAGGCTGTAAAGCAAACAGACATAGAATTAAAATAAGACTCTTGGGGGCAAAAATAACACCTACCACTAATGGCAGGTTTGTGTACAGTTGCTGCCTGTAATTTGTTTTTCTACTATGTTATATGTACTGGTTTGGATTTCCTGTATTACAGGGCAGACACCAGACAGATATTATGGGCGGAGTGCCTGGTAACTTCTATGTCTGCTGTCCTTGTCTCTTGATAAACCTACAGAGGCATGCGTAGAAAACATGTACGAGCCATGTTGGGCTGCCTCCCTTCATAATACTGCAGGTTTTTCCATGTACAGTTGATTGTTTGCTGCACTTTATATCATCTTGCTTTGGTACAATAAGTACAAGAAATGCTCCACCAGCGCCATCAGTGCCACAGCTCTGTGACATCACTCATCTTATATTGTCATTGAGGAGGCGGCTCACAATACAGTGTGATTACAGTGAGTGCTGATCGCAGACTTTGCATCGATCCCAGGGGAGCAGCCTAATCAACTGTTCCCTGCAGCCCGGTGGTACACAATAGGCCACTGGCCCACAAGGTCAGCCTCAAAGTCACACGTCCCCAGCACGTAAATGTAATGGTTATCTTTTTGTAGCGCTGTCATTGTGAGTTATTTCATTGTCTTTAATAAGCTTGTGATGTATGTTCCTCTTCTCGCGCCGCTCGTGTTGTGATCTTGGCTTTTCATGTGAGGTGTGGCGTCACCGCCGAGGCCTCCTTTGTACCCGACTCTACTCCTTTCACTTCTAGTGGCAGGAGGATTATAGTAATTAACTTAATAAGGTTAAAGGGACTTTTTGTATAACGCCACTGTCTCATTTCACAACAGCCATCTTATTTGTGCCCAACAATGCTAATAGATGAATCTCAATTGGTGGGATGGGCTGGTGTGTTCTTTGCTGTCTACGGACTAGATTAGGTTCCCACTGGATCAGGTACATGTAATATTGGTAGATCCACCATAGCTGAAATGTGTTGCTTGTACTTATGTGCTATAGACTGGTGGTATCTAAAGCTTCCAGTAGATTGATTTGATCCAAATACCAAAGTGCAAAGTGGTTTGGAGCAGGGCGGCCAGACGGGTGGGGGTGCTGGGTGGCTGAAAATTAGATTGTATTTTTAAGTGCCCATATGGTGACCCGGTTCAAAATCTGACAGGGATAGAAATTGATTCTTTTTTAATTAAAAGTAACCATATCCACCTTGGAGAGCTACTCGGAGAGTAATGCAGTTAACACGCAGCTGTGGACCACACATATCACACAGATACAGTAGGTGCGCCAGGACGCAGAGGCCAGAGGGAGCGCTAAACAACAGGAAACGTGCTGGGCCAAAGCAGGGGCAGAAAGCAATACATGTTAGAAAACCTTTGCAAGGTAAAGTGTCGGAGGAACGCGATTTAGAGCTTGGAGAGATTCAGTAGAAAGTGGTTTTTCGAAGCCAAAGCCACAGTTTTAGAGTGGAGGGAGAAAAAGGTCACCAGAGGTTAATGATAATGATGATTAATAGTTTAATTAGGGACCTCAATGGCCAATCGCCCTAACTCACTGTGTCCTGGGGTTGGCAGTGATGAGAACCACCAGCAACGAAACATGTCAAGTCTGTCAATAGTGATTTTATTCAAAACAGATTTAGCATTTACTAGTAAAAAACTAGAGTTCTGTCAAGTATTATCAGTTTTACCACAGATAATTTGTCACATCCTGATCATTCTTCAAACTCATGAGAATGGAGAAATGTAGAAAGTTGGAATGAAGTAGGCCATACATCAGTAATGCCCCCCCCCCCCCCCCCCCCCCCTCCGCATTTATTGTTTATTTTTGGAGCACTCTCTGAGGCGCGTTTAAAGGCATTTAACACAACCTACACAGCCTGTGGACATTTAGCGGAATAAAACAAGGCTGTCTCCAGTGAGATGTATTTCATGGGTAAATGGTCACAGTAGCTTTTCGAAGATGCTAAATTATTAGGAGACTCGACAAAAGGCCTGTTGGTGCCCGCAAAGCCATAAATTTTTTGTTTTTCCATGTCTCTACAGTAATATAATTTAATTTCTATTCCATTTTGACTACTGGAGATTTGAATTACTTAATACCTCTGGGCCGTGGGTGAGAAGGTGAGAACAATGGCAGGGGAGCTTGGTGATCTCTTAGGGACAGTTGATCTAGGGAAGGCAAATTAATAAGGTTAGTGGGGTCATAAGGGGGTTTGTGGTGATGGATGATTAGCTAACTCAAAATGGGATCTCTGAGGAAGCTGGGAGCTCTCTCAGCAGCTGAGCCCCCAATCCATCCTCTCCCAGGCTCACTTAATACACTTAACATTTTCCCTGCACTTGTTTATTAATGTCAGGGTCCAAGCCAAGGTAACCACTGGACTTAACTGAGCAGCATTGACAAATCCACCCATCACGTTTAATCCCTACAGTAACTTACAAAAGGGCCACACTATGCCTAATATTACATATTCAAGCTGCATTAAAAAATGAACCTTTACTTTTTTGCATGCAAGTGTGCTCAGGTTTAAATTGTGTTACCACCCACACGAGCCTTCAGCTGCAGCCAGTTGTCCTTCACATTTTCCAAATGAGCGCCTGGTCTCATGACAGAGCAAATATGAGCATTTCATGCAGTCACCTACAGTAAGTAAGCGTCTGAGGTGATCCAGCCCTGGGGTCTGCAGATGAGCCAGCGCGTCTTTCAACTTAGGGTCACTTGCTTCGTAAAGAGCCTCTTCACTGGAGACGGGAGGTGGTTTTGCATTTTACATTTGCATCGTCCACATTGTATTCAGCTCATTATATACTGAATCACCACAGAAGTTTTTTGCCAAGTATCCAAGCAATGCAGTTCAACATCAACAACTTTTTATTTACTGCTTCTTCAAAGGGGTTTGAAGGAGTCCAGGTAGTGAGTCATTCTTGACTGGGTCTAGATTCTGCACCCGCTTGAATATGAACCCTCAGCCTCCCAGTCGTGTGATACCAGGCACACCCACAACCTCAGCGTCAGAGTGCACATCGAAGCATTTATCCCTGTGTGTTTTTAAACAGTTCCTCTAAATGCCCACTCCAGGCATCAGGCACCAAAGCACATGTATTTTTTGTCTTCAAATGTCACATATTGACTGACAGCGAGAAGTGAGAGAGAGAACAGACTTAAGAGATGCCTCCCTCGTTTATAATCGGCTTGAGAAGATGAAAGCCATTACATTAATGTTGCTCACACTGGAAAGAGAGGAGTGAAGGGTAATTGCACTTAGAGTTCTTGTTCTTCTGCGCTGTCTTGAATAATTCACAGAGGGCTAGAAGGCCTGATAGAAAGCCCATCTTTGTTGTCCACGGGGTATTAAAAGTTTGATGCTTTTCTCTTTTCTTCTACAAGTTTAGATATTTTGTTATAAGCACCATATTTGTGTGATGAAGAATCAGGATTCCTGTCATTTCTGAGTAGTTCAGAAAGTTCCATCAATGCAATCACTTCAATCACTAACCTCACAAAATGACTAGTTTAACATGAAGTGACCTTTTGTAATTTCTGTGAATACCACTCAATAATATTAACAAGAAGTGTTTTCCATTGGTGGATGTTTTGAAGTTCTAAATATACAGCACGAGTCATTTAAAACAGCGTAACAACTCGATGCTTCTTGGTGTTAAGCTGTGCAGATAGCAAACACAATGTTTAATGGTTTAAACAAACAGCCTGAAGTGCAGTTGACTTTATCGGGGTAAATAACTTGCAGGGGAGGCAGCTTTGTATGGAATTAATTGCAAATAAGTTGCCTGCTAATGGCCTAAAAAGACCTTAATGGAAGTGTTCCATTAAAGCAACCAGTGCTGATGCCATCAGACAAATTTCCACTAAGTGTTGCCTCATGAAAATGATAACTTGCTAATCCATTATTAAAAAGAATTAATGGTTTTCTCTCTGCCGCATGTGTATCGATCCCTGATACTCTACACTCCGGAGTACCTCTCATAGGGCACTCTGGCAGGACTGGGGAATACACTAATTGTTCGCCACATAAGTGCCATTTATGCAAGACCCCCTGTTCTCCCTGTTTTAATACCAGCCTTACTCTGAAGCCTCTGATGACAAAAACCAAGAAAACAAAAAATTATCCGGTCCTCAACAAACCCCAGGGTCGGTGCTTCAACGCGTGTTTTTCCTAATTCCTGGGCAAGTGTCTCAGGATGAGACACTAGTATATTAGCATGTCACCTCTCTGCTCACTTTATTGGTCCAGGATGGCTCTTGAAACTGTCAGGGAGTGTATGTATACATGTTTTTATAAACCACTTTGTTTCATCCAGTCTGCCCGGCCTCAGGTTTGTCCTTGTCCTAAAATACGACCCATATTTGTTTGTGCTTCAAACACGTTTTCTCGTTGTGTCCTTGAAAAAGTCATTTACATTTTGCACTTTGACAAGTGTTCCTGATCACCTGTCCCCCGAGATCTGTAAAACATCTGGACTTGGGATCTTTCATTTTTCTCAGACACCACAGATTCTGCTGCAGGTATTAAATTAACTGGCAGAGGCTGTTTAATCCCCCACACAGAGCGCGATCAGCAGCCTCTGGGCTCCCTCAGAGCTTTCTAAACCAGAGGCCTCTGCCCGGTTGTTAATAGCCGTCACTTCCAGTAAAACCTAAATGTCACGTCAATTGGGCTAGATTTTTAGTAAGAATACGACTACATGTGTTCACTGCAGCATAAATGCTAAATGCTAAGCATAAAAGTCTTCTGATCGTTATAATTTAACATAACTGTTTTTTACTGTTACTACTGTTTACTGTTTGGCCTTTTTAGGATATGCTTTAATTTACAACAACCTTATGATGTGTGCATGAAAGTCTGGCATGCAAACAACGCCATGCGAACAACACAAAGGAAATTAAAGGGTTTCACTGGCGTCCATTGTGTTTTTAATTCCATTCATTCATTTATTACATTCATTAGTGGGAACATGAAAGTCTTGGTGCTCAAGTTGCCAAAAAAGGTGTTTGATGTTTTGCCCTCCACCAGCCGCACAGTTGTGTGCATGAAGTAGCACCGTTTTCCGTGCCAATCACTTTTAGATCTTTGTGGGAAGTGGATTTTTTTAATTGAATTGAATGGTTTGAATGAATGACTTCTAATCCAGACATGTCATTCTCCTGTGTTTTAGCCCAGTTTTGGTGTTTACACCATAGCTGCTGTAATTAGAGCCACACTGTGAAAGCTCAAAGCCTCGCCCTCTCCTCAACTCAAAAATCCTGGAGTCTTGTAACCAATACTGGGCCTGACAGTGATGGCAGCACTTCATCTGAACTGCCAGCGAGAGGAGGACACGGACTGAAGCTTTGTGTGTCAAGATAGCTGTTGTGAGTGTGACGTATGGAAGCTTAGAAAGACTGCAGCTCAAAGCTGGCGGTGGCTGGCTGAGCGAAGGATTTGCATAGGTAGGCTTATGTGTTTTCCACCTCGCCCCTGCCATTGTTTTCATGTGACATCTGCCCGACAGCCAAGAAAATGGGACGCAGGCAGAGAAAAAGGGTCGAGCTTGGATTGTGCGTCTCTAAGAAAGGAACTGACAAACCCAACGGTTGCATGTTCTCACCCACCAGAAGCGCCGGTTTTGTCTTTTTGTTCAGTCTAAGGGCTGCTGCTAGCTCCAGCCATAAGTATGGGCTTGAAGGCCACCACACTGTTTTCTGACATGTTTTGGATTAATAATCAACATCTTAGCATTTGCCACAATTTATCCTTAAAGTCACAGGTTTAACTATCCAAAATCAGGGCTGTAAGAGGATTAATATGGGAAAAGCATAGCAGACGATAGATCACCCTTTTCTCCACTTATCCCTCAAAATCCTTATGATTTCTAAGATCAAGTTGTTAAATGTTTGTGGCAATACATGAGCTTACATCCCTTAATTTGAAGCATGTGCTGAGGACTGTTTAATGCTGCCTGATCCTCCCTCTAAGCAACAAAGTGAAAAGCCCTCACATCAACTTAAACGCAACCACTGTAGACAGATGTTAGCGGGAACTCTTGGAAGTCAGGACGGTGATAATCAGGTCTCGAGCATTCCGACTCGCCGCCCATGCACGCACTCATGCATGCTCAGTCACACACTCTTAAGAGCTCATCAGGTTTGAATGATTAGCACCGCTCTCCCGCTGCTGTCTGCATGTGTGCCCCAGTCGCATTCTGATCTAATAGAAAAGGATTTATTAATGTGCCGCTGCCGTTTAAATCTTGTCCCTGGGAGAAGTAGGACGAAAATATCCTTCAAATGCCAGGTGGGTTGAGGAACTAGGAGGAGGTCACAGGTCAGACTGGGTGGATATGTTGGATTACTGTGCATCGCTAAGCATGCACAATGCCCTTCTCACACACTACACTGCACTACAGTACACTTGGATGTGATAGTGTTCTGCTAGCTTATGTGACTGGGTTCTAAAGGATCCTATGGGTGGGTTCTGTGGCGATGACGTTCCCTGTAGGTGGCCAGGTCATATATCACAAAACAGCTGCACGAATATGTGCACAATACATCAAAGCGTTTGCCCGTAGCTCGGCGCCTGGATGCGTGTAGTATCACTGTCACTGTGGTGGTTGAGTAAAGGCTCCTCTGCAGGAATGTCCTCAAGGAAGGACAGCCAGTCAACTAAGGCAGCACAGGGTGAGGATATAAGAGGTGGACGTGTTTCCTGAAGGTCTCATCCATATCTAAAACGGCTGCATGTTATGCTAACTAGCTATTGACCTGCCCACTGCATCTTCTCTCATCACTTACTGTCTGAACACATAAAATGGGAAGGAACGGTAACCGACACTGCTGGGTTTTCCCCTGTGTATGTTCAACAGGGAGCAACTGGCACCTCTTGTGTGTGCACAGCATAGTGATTCACCCCTTTGTGTACTGTACGTGTCCACGGGGGGGTCTGCTCGGCGTCACTGTGGTTTAGGTGTTCCCCATTACCCTCTTTAATCACTCTGGAGATGAAATCCTAGCCGACAGAGCTGGTAATAAGCGCATTGTGTTATGCGGTTAGAGCCAGACTTGTATTATGCTCACCTGCGGCTGAGAATACGGTGTGAGGCGCTGCAGCTATCGCACGGAGCGAAGGTGTGCTCATTGTGGCATCATGTCAACTTAGATGTACTGTCGCTAAACCACACGGCTTATTGTCCTGCACACAATGGCGCTGGGTGTGGTGCTGTGTGCACGAGCAACGATTAGAGGCCATCTCCAAGCTAGTAAACACCACGAGGTGCAGGACTGTTATTGTAAACCCGTGTTTTCCAAGAAGCTGCAAAGAAGGTAGAGGCAAAACATGTCCATGTTGACGCCCACATTATTTCATTTACTGACATGTCATCTAGCAGGTGTTTTTGTGAAAACAACGTGAATTTACCTGATTGTCTGGCTTCGCCTACTGAGTTTAATACTAGATTTAAGTCCGTTGGCTGTGTGCAGCAACAACAAAGGTGTTTTGAAATGGTGTGTCACAGAAAGATTTCAGCGACGGGCAGGCGCACACCTGTGTTGGTTTTCCTGTGACTGCCTTTGTCTGCAGAAAAACACATCCACCCACAGATAATCAAATTTACATTCAGATGTGACTGGCTCAGGCGCTAGCTTCACCTTCACGTCCCCCTTCTGCTCCCTGTCGCCCTTGTCTCGCTCTCCCTCTTCCCTCTAACTGATTTCTTTCCCTCCCTGTTCTTATCACTCTCAATTTACCTCTGCCTCCTCTGCCCCATGCTTTTACAGGCTTGCCAAGTTTTGTCAAATCCCCAGAGGACCAGACGGGCATCTCTGGCGGAGTTGCGTCGTTTGTGTGCCAGGCCACTGGGGAGCCCAAACCCAGAATCACCTGGATGAAGAAAGGCAAGAAAGTCAGCTCCCAGCGCTTTGAGGTGAGCGCTCATGCGTGACTTTCACATCGCTGAGCACACTCAGAAATACACAGAGGCGAAAACCACGGGGCGCCGCTTTACAGGTGGGGGCTTTCTTATGAGGGCAGACACATTCACGTGTGCTTTAGCAGTATTTACACAAGGCGTATGCTCACACAGCACAGACAATCGATGGTCCTATTACTGAGCAGAACGCCAACTATTCTCGTCTCCAAGAGAGACCAGACAAACTTCCCTTCTCTTTAATCTGCTCCAGTCTTGCTTAATATAGTCCCCTTCATCTCTTTCAGTCTTTTCACGCCCTCACCCTCCCCTTCAGTTCCTCAGCTCCACCAGCTCTGGCCCTACACCCCATTGAAGTATTATCTGATGTGTTCCCCCTCCCTCTTTTCAGCCCGTATGAACAGAAGGACGGCCTTAGGTGGGAACTCACACTGTCTAAGACCAGTGTTTTCAATGGAGCATAGTATCACATTCCCCATCATGAATCCTTATTTTGGTTCTGCTGTGAAACAGTGTTGGTGAATATTGTCTCTGTTGTCTTACCTGTGTTTATTAAGTATAGTCAACAATTAGAAACTTGGGCTTGAACATGAAAATAGGCTTTTTGCACAAATTGTTCATTTTTCTCTCTGCAAGCACAGAAATGTGGTGTCTGTGTTGCAACAAAAACACTGAGAAAAGAGAAGTGACCCTTAAAAATATTCCTGCCCTTTTGCTTTGCTCTGCTAGGTGATTGAGTTTGATGACGGCTCAGGCTCTGTGCTGCGAATCCAGCCACTGCGCACACACAGAGATGAAGCCATTTACGAGTGCACAGCCACCAACAGCGCTGGAGAGATCAACACCAGTGCCAAGCTTACAGTGCTTGAAGGTAAGATAAGTTGTATTTGGTTGCTTTGTTTGTTTGGCTGTTTGTCTCCTTGTAGCATTTTCTGAAATCTCTCCCTCTGTTCTGGTTGTTGCAAACAAGCAAATTCAGTGCATAGTCACTGAATGATGAAATGATGAGTCAATAAAAGCGTATTTTCAGCATTATGCAAAAAACTTTAGGAAAAATGTCTTCATTGGCGTATAAACACTTGTTTCAGAGTTTTCTACAGAGGGCTACCCTCCGTGCCTCCAGGCTTGTTTGACCCCAGTGAACCTTCATTCTCTTTTCACCCATTGAGTTAATGTATGTGATTTATGTTGACAGAGGTTCTGCACCTCTCCCTGCTCAGCCTTCCATATCGCTGAGCCGTGAGGGTGAATTTCTCCTTTAATTGATTGTAATTTTGTCATGTGGGTGCTAGTCACCACAGGAGCTGATTTCATTAGAAACTTTCAAAAAGAGCTAGCCAGTGGGAAGATTAAAGCTGCCCAAAGCTATTACACTGGCATTAAAGCAGATCCTCTCTCATTCAAATACAGCTTCCATCCCCTGTTTGAATCCCATCTTTCTTACACCCACCCTTCCTTTTTTCTCTGTCCACACTGATTTGATGATATCATTGGCTGGGCTTGCGTAATCATCCCGAAGGGACTTTTCTCCTGCACAGTTTTTTTTTACCCCTGTTTTGCTCTATGTCATGAGAAATGCAGTTGGCTTTACAAACAAGACGCACTAACATGGCATGAAGCACACTGAAATGAGATGAGATTAATCACAGCCTTAGTTAGGGGGCAAACTGGGATGCAGAGTTTGGGGTCTTAGAGTAAAGGAAGGACAACAGTCTTACTCAACAGTGAGCAACTGTTCTCACCAGAGGACGTGCTTTGCATGAGGTCGTCTTCTGTCTGTGATCCTGTTCTCTGTGTTAGATCTTCTAACCCTGGAGTCAAGTACTGTAATATGCAGACATTCACTGATTTTATCTAGAGCTTCACCAGTGCACATTTACTTAATGTAGGAGGAGCGAAACTGGATCTTTAACCATGGCACTAACACTGTTCAATCACACGGGAAAATATGTTACCATATAAATGTATCGTTACAAAACCTGAACTAAATGTTACACTTTCTATATTTTTAAATGTGCATAACAGCTTTAAAGCTGCATTACACAGCCTTCTTTATGTTATTACAATGAGTGACTGTTGCACAAAGGAGCTGCAGGATTCCATCGCAAATCATCACCTGACTCTGCGGTGAGGCACTTATAGGTTCAACATGCTTATGGAATCTGGCTGTGGAATGGTTATCTGTCTCTTGTTAATGTGCCAAAGGTTTGACAGTCTTCAGCTTTAGCAGCCACTTGTTTACTTTGGCTATCTGCCATTTTACTGTGAGCACGTTGAGCACGTAACGTGCAACTGCCTTCAAGCTTGTAGGCACACGTCCACAGTGTTTTTTTTCCTGGACAATATGTTTTTTATTTGTTGGAAGTGAGCTATCTGCCAAAAGTGATAACAGTAGCATGAGACCTCAAGGTTATCGAGTTTGTCATTTCTTTAACTATTAATATTCCAGACTTTGGTCCTGCAGACTTAACTGTCAGTGTAAATATTTTATTTATTATGTTGTTGTTGTTATGTTTTTTCTAAATCAATCTGGTAGTGAGTCATTGTGTATACTCCAGCATTAGCAAACATGTTTGAGCATGCAATTGCAAATTAAAGAATGCATTACAGTACGTGTGTCAATGCAGCACCGTGTTCTGGTAAACGACTGAGACACACATCATACTCTGTCAACACAACTACTGCTTGACCAGAACCCTGAGGGTGCACTGGGCAACTGTGCATATTCATACATGCACACACAGTATACACATAAGAAACACACACTCATGAATATTTACACACATACTCTCCATGCAAATCCACACACCCCTATAGAGCAATGTCGTCAGCGCGGCTCTATTTTTAGACTATTGTTCGTAGAAAAGCAATACATCAAGTTCATATCGGCACCACCACACAAGAAAACACCGGGGCAGCACCGAGCAGACGAAGACTAATGCTCGCACTCAGTGCGCTGGTGATGGCTTGAATTTCTGAGAAGTCGGCCCATTAGAATGCAGCTGTAATGATGAAATCTGTAAAACCTGCATCTGTAGAGTTAATTCACTGTACTCGGAACCTGTGCAGCTTCCTAGCAACCAATAACGGAGGACCGTCTGTCCCCGTAGAGGAGCCATGGATGTGTAAATAAGAATGAAAGCTTTGGAGTCCTTTAAAAACATCAGTCAGCCTTCCTGAATAAACAAAAGACGAAAGAAATGACTTCATGCATCTCTCGGATTCTAAAATGAAATCTGCATGACTTAAAGTACATGTGACTTAAAGCACATGAAGTTGTTTTAATACAATGAGCAGCTCCATCTAGGCAGCTACTAAGAATGGTGGAGTCATTATACCACTAAGTCGATCTGGATTATAGGTTTTAGCAGAGCAAAGAAAGGTTGAGCATTAATTATGATTATTTCATATACTGGCTCTTTATTTTGTTATGCCAATCCTGCAAAATATGGATTATGACAGTCATACCGGTGCGGCTTTATACAGCGCTCTTTGTCCTCAAAATGGCTGTATTGTAAAATGGAAAGTGACATAGTTTGGGAGTACATTATAGTGTCTGGGGCACTTGCTTGTGATTTGATGAATGTATTTCTAATTCAAGTTGACTTCACCGACAGTTCCGTCCTACAGTAAGTCCATGTGGGTTGATTAAAAATAAGACGCTGTCAAATAATTACTGAAGTGCATGTGAAATTCTGTGTTATGAATGATATGGCTGTCATGTCGGGCCCGGTCCTGGTGATCAGAACTGCCTGTGTGGTGCAGCGCTGCTCACCTGTGGCCAGGCTCTGAGGCCCGTTTTCACACCAGCCAGGTCCTGCTTTAGTCCTTTTGCAGTCATGAGTCTGGAGTCATTCTGTAATTCTGTCACGCTGTAACAGCCCCACTCTTTGTTCATGGCGGTTCTCACGCTCCTGTCTAAGAGGTCACACCACTGAGACTTGCATACGGGCCCAAGTCAGCTCAGCCGTTTCTCATTGTGCACGAGACAAAGTGACACACAATGGTAAAGTAAAGCTATCCCCCTTTACTGTCACCACACTGTCAGAAGTCAGCATCTGAAGATACAGTATCACCCCTCTCTGTCCCTCATGTTTTGAACAACAGATTTCCTTTTAAATCTACAGTTGAGCCTTATTTATTTAGGTTTTCAGTCAGTTGTGTGCAGGCCTGATGGATAATGAGGATGCCACAAAGGTGTGATTGAGCCGTAATGTCCATTTTTCATGTCTGTTTTTGTTTCCTTCTCATTTATTTGTTCCCACTTTCTTGTCTGTATAGTTTTATTTCCCTTTTTCTGTTTTATTTTTCAGTATCTCTGTTAAATATAGTGGACAGTGTGCTGGTGATATGGTCTATAGTCGTATAGAGAGATGACCAAAGGGAGCAATGACTCATTACTTGGGTAACGATGCCAATGTTCTGACCTTGAGCGCCCCTCTTGAATTGAACTGCCTCAGTAAATGTCCAGGTAAATGGTGCTTGTCTCAGTGATGTATGAAATAAACTACTACTGGCCAGAAAAGACATCTCAGCTCACATCAGTCTTAAAAGCTGTGTGCAGCCACTTCTGCCACTCTGAAGCAATATTTCATATTTTCATAGGCATTAACATTTAATGAGCATGTAAAATGCAATGACTCAGCTCTAGAAAGGACAAAGGTGGTGTCAAAACCACGGTGATAATAAAACTGATGAGGGTCTGTGCTGCAACTGATAGACTGGGGATCGTCACAACTGGAAGCCTGATACAAAATCCTTAAAGGTACATGATTGTGATTGCTGCTATCGGGAGCCAGGGGATTGCAACACTCCTGGGAAAGGCCCCGAGTGAATTTGATTTTCCAAGTAAAAACAAACAAGCAACGTTCCCAGCACAAGTTCAACTTCATGGATTGGTTGACAGATATTCAGGAAAATGACATTGCAACATTATTAATAATGATCCTTTCTGTGTAACAGTAACTCAGCCAAACTAGTCATAGAGCTTAACCCTCCCTTCTACCTTAGGGAAGTGAAAATTCCAACATCTCATCTCCAATTTAATGCATATGTCTGGTTCAAGTTTGAGCAGAATAAAAAGCTAAAACAAGCGCATAAGCATCAAACTGATAACTGCAGAGCATCCTGTGTCTCCTTTAAATATAAGCACAAACCTAGGCACACGGAGTGACTTTCTGCTGTGCTGAGAACATTCTCTTGTCCTTTGGGAGACAGCGGACCTGTCTCTAGAAAGGAGGAATGTTATCTAATGGTACCAGATCAAAAGCCCCATCATTACTGGAATCCTCTGCTGTCAGAGTGTGAATTAGAAAGGTTCTCCTTCAGACCAGCTGCACACCTTTTTGAAGTTTCCTGGCAACTCTTTTCTGAACAAGTAATGCTGAGGAAGAAATGCAATATTTGGAAAGGTCAAGCGCGAAATATGCAGGTATTCAAAGCTCCTGGTGAAAGCGTCCGACATCGGAGGGACGCAGCTCCTTTTAATATTGATTAGAGACAGCTCTGCCCGTGTCATTTTTAATTTACCAAAGGCTAATCATGCGGTAGTGTTATGGCATATGGTTATGACATCTTTCCAGCTGGAACTCAGAACAGCTTTACTGTGTTGCCTGCATTTAGTGCTCCTGTGTTTGGTGGCAGTAAACAAATTACGGTCTCACCGGTTAGAAAAGGTCTTTATTTGCTTGGCATGCATTACAGTCCCTGGTGCAGAGGCTGGAAATGCCTGCAACACAATGCCAGTAATAAATATCTCAGGAGCCAGGCAAGTGCAGACAACAAACCTGACTGGATAAACAACATAGAAATCTCATTGCGCCTCTTCCCAGCAAGATAAATACATACAGAAGCTATATCGGAATGATTTAATACCGAGCCCTGCTCCCCCGACAACTTAATCCTCTCCTTCGCACTATTCAGATCTTCTACAATGACCAAAATAAGGTCTGTTGTGTAACTGCTATTTTGCTGTATTACTTTTTTCACGGCTGCTGGCTTCCTGCTTCCGTCCTAATAGTAATTATTGCATTCAAAGCGGTGAACGGCCAGTTCACGTGTGACATTGCATCCGCGCGGCTTAGGCTCGGTCTGGACAGAGCGGCTCCCGTTTTAGGCGCGGCGCTTATTTTTCAAAGCATGCAAAAGGAATAGAGAGGCACACACTAAATCATTCTGGGCCACGCTTCCTCACACACCCATCTACAGGTGCGACCCCCCTACTTTATTTCTGCGCTCCGTTGTGGCGGTCTGTGTCACAGATTTAATTTCTCCCACCATCTGCTGGCTGGAGGCCCGGCGTCGTACATCATATCCGGGGTGACAGATACAAACTGCATCTGTCTTTGCACGCGTCTCCCAAGGACTCGCATTACGTCAGGCTGGAATCACTGCGCCGGCCACCCAATCTGCATCCTCGCATCCTTAATGCCAAGGACGTGGACGACGCGGGGAGGACGGATAGCTTTTTAAATGTGGTCAGGGATATTTGCACCGCCATTTCATATTAAGAGTAATTAAGACGGAGCACAAAAGGGAACCGGAATAGAACAATGACAAACATGTGGCTTGTGCTGGAAAACCGGTTTGTTTTGTATTTTTACCCTGGCTTTCTTCTCTCTTAATAAATCTATAATTTTCATCTTGGTTGATAATAATATATAATTTTACATTTTCAGTTATGCTGGACAAACCCTGATTGGTCCATTCGTGACATTTGTTCCACTCTTGACAAAAGATTGTGGCGCATGTAAGACATGTGGGCGGAGCTCTATTTGCTTTGAGCAACATTTTATCATGTGTACTTGTCCATCAATTACTTCATGCTTTTGGCAAGCTGCATCCGTAAGGACTGAAATGTCTGGAATGTCTGCGCCATTAGCGCTGATCTTGTCTGTGCCCTCAGGATAAAGAAAGAAGCAGAAAGATAAAAGGGTAAGAGGTCAGGGAGTAAGAGATACTAGAAGAAAAGCGAGTGGATTTGTTTTTTTAACAGAGGTGTTAAAATTGGAGCTCAACTTTAAAAATCCCTTCATCATTATGGCTATTAGCTGCTTTTATCCACTTTTTACATTGTTAAAAGCCTGTAATTTGGAATTAAAACCTCAAAACACATCTGCAGCCTGTCCTAATTACCCAGGAGTGGATTCACATTTTTGTAATTTGTCACATAACTTTGAAAAGAATCAACATCCTGCAAGGTGTTAGGCTAATCCTGCCACATATTTATTTTATTTTAAGTTGTCTAGTGATTTTTAAAGAGCCTTGATGCATCAGAGCTTTCCACCAACACATTTGATTAAGCTCAAAGAACACGAAAAATGGAAAAAACTTAAGCGGTGAAATCGGCGCTATTAGTAAAAACCAATTCACTGGTGACGCTGATGTGAACTCTCCTCAGTAAATGTCTTTCGTTCAGAGATCTGAGTAGGAAGGTAACAGGCCCGTGTCAAAAAGTGGCATATGTACTTTATGTACAGTATGTGAATGCAATGCAACTCAAACACTGACCTCAAACTGACACACGTCATCTCCTATTAATTATTTAGGGCATTGTTGGCCTCCCAGCGGTACAGGCTATCGCAGAGCTATCGATCTGGATTGCGTAGTCTTGCACAGTGTTCTTGTATACGCCTGTACTACAAACTGTAGACGGTACAGAAAACTGCTGCTTCTGTTTGCCGTCATACATTTTTGTGTGCAGAGCTGTAGCCTGTCACTGTTTTACACTTAAAGATAAGGCCGATGATGATTGTCAGGACATATTGAACTTCTCGTCTGGATTTTGTCTCTGGCTTTCTGGAGATATTGGAGATGTGACAAGGCACGTAGATCTGTGTGCATTGTCAGAGCGAGACAGACGTATCCAGGAATTGACATCTGCTATTACATATCTGCCAGAACCAGCTGCAACAGGCTTTTATTATTCACTTCAGTTTTTACTGAATACGTGTCACGCGTGCATTCACTGATGGACTGACACGCTGCCTCCTCCATTAGAGTCTTAAGTGAAGGAATAGGTCATCTTTCATGACATTTTGCCTGGATTTAAACACATTTTGTTTTTTGCTACAGTTGTACACTTTTCTTGCTGATTAACTGAGCCATGAATTCAGTTTTTGTCCTTGTTTTGCTCTAAATCTAAGAGGCCTCACTGAATATAAACACAAAGGGATGGAAGCCGTCATTCAGACGTGCTCCTCAGTCCAAATGATATGTGAGCCCTGCTATAATATTACATAGACCCGTGGATATAACAATACATTTACTAATATAATGTTACTTTTCAGAATAGACATAGGAGTCTAATGACTCATATGACTTTCCAACGTTTGCTTTTTGCTGTTAGCCCTGATTTGTAATTACACACCACTGGATAGCATAGCACTGATAATAGTCCAAATGCTTCAATGTTTTTAATAGCAGCCATTGCCTGTCACCATCTATGATTCATATAAAACGAATGATTTGACAACACTCATAGCAGAAATCTATGTACAGACAGGCAGCGTGATATAAAAAGGCTGCTAAAAGAAACACAAACGTGTGCTTTAATAATGGTAAATAACGTTTGTGGTGTCTCTAAATGTTTTACAAGAAATGACCAAGGTGCCTCCCACACTGGGACCAGTGAGGCCCAGTCTGCCCAGGGCTTTCCTGTGATTTCTTAGTAATGATGCCCGAGGTCTGTACCCCTGCAGGTAAACTACAAGGTCCCCCTTATTGCTCAGCAGGCCAGTGGGTCAACGGCTCCCCAGGCCCTGACTAGCTATGGATGGATGGAGCAGCTGCATGTCAGGGGTGCTCTAATACCTACACTCAATGAGCTGGCTAATGGGAGTCCTTTCACCCTGACCTCTTTTCCTCACGTTTATACACCAGGCCCTCTTGGCTTACCCGCTGGGCCGTAGAAGGCAGGCGAGAACAACTTGACTCGCTCTCGGCCTTATAGGCCGGCCTTACGCTTGACATTTCTCTCATGTTAAGAGGCATAGTCCCATTTCCTCAGAGCTACTAAGCTGTGTTTTAGAGGCTGGAGTTGATCGGCCTGTTTGCAGCTGTCAAAGGCTCTGGTAGTTTTGCGTGCATTACATTTGCATTGAGATCTTTCACCAGTTTTTAAAGGGAAGGCTGACTGAACTGGGACGGCCAGACACAGATCCACGTTGCGGGAACTTTTTTATGAGCACTGACTCTAAAGGGGGTTGTTTTAAGCAGGATAATCTGATTCATATTTACTCTATGCAAGATAATGTTGATCTTACCCAGACATATTGACGACCCACCTGGTGTTGACCAGCACGGATGAAATGATTACCTTTGCCTTCTTCAAACAGAAGTTAATAGGTCATGGCACGGTATAATATTTTTAACAGCATCTCTTTTGCAGACGCCTACATAATCAAAGTTGAGGCTGTCGACATTGACTCGCAGACTCTGTGTATTATTCATTATCTCTGACTGAGAGAATAAGTAAAGGCTGTCACAGGAGCCCAGTCAGTGAGGATTTAATTAACAGAACCTGCCACATTCCACTACATCCGCTGCCTTTCTCTGAACTCATAAAAGCCATTCCTATCTGTCGTAATTACACTAAACATGCCACAATAAAGCCCTGCCGATGATTAATTTGAGTTGCGGAGAGGATCAATTAATTCATTTATTTGCAAACTGCCTCTGTGCTTCCCTTCCCAAACTGATTTCCATCAGAGACCATCACAATTTGTGATTTTGATCCAGTCCTTGTTCTTTTTTCCAAGGCACCAGGAATAGACTGTCTTATTAGCCACATCACATTTCCACAGAAATTTACCATGAGCCCTGAGGTTTTTCCATCTCAGAGGCTGTTACATTAAAATAAGTAGTAAACCACAAACCGTGTACTTCATAATACCATAATCTCAAGGGTCTTCAATCAAACTCCTGTTAGTAGGGCCGCGAGGCAAGGAGTAGAGCTGTGATCTCTAAGTGAAAGCCTACAGCTGTGCTACTCGTATAGCGTAGTTAATGGAGGATGTGATTCTGTGCAGCAGTGCTTGTCCTGCAAGGTGACTTGGTCAGCATAACCGTGTGAATTCAGAAGACCACCCTTCGGTTACAGTAATGGGTCGGAGGCCACGGTTATGTACTAACCGGTGTGCCGTGGCATAAATAACAGGCTCAGGGCATCTGGTGGGCCATAGATCATACTGTCGGCGGAAGTAGGATATCAGATACGAGGAAGAGGGAGAAGTAGAGATGAATAGGAAAGTGGAGGCAGGAAGATGATGAAAAGAGAGAGAAAAGGGAGAAGCGGAAGTTATTGGGGGAGAATTGGATGACTGTTATTGATTATCTGTCTGTGGGCGAGGAAGTAAGGCCAAATGTTCTGCTCAGCCAGACAAAAAAGTGTATTATTTCAAAGGTCGTGGCATACATTACAGGCTTCAGTCCACGCACACTGGGATAAACAGCAGAATAACAGCAGGCTGAGCCGAGTGGCGCGTCAGGGCTCTTGTTTGCTCTGTTTTGTGATGGTCTGTTGCATACAGGTGCGTCTGTGCGTGCCGTTCACATGTCCCCAGGACTGTTTGCGTCTACATAGCAACTACCACAACACTTTATCTGGGAGATGGCGTGCCAGAGACAACAGGTCTGACGGGATGCGCAGACGCTTTTCACTGCACCGTTGAAAGCACATATTACACGTGTCTTCTGAGCGTAACTCTAGTAAACAGATTCCTCTGTGATAAAAAGCCTTTATGCAACCGGCAGCTTTGTCTCTGTTGGTCCGTCTGAAACATTTTGTTGTTGTCTTTGCTTTTAATCTTTTCCATTTAGCATTTCTGCATTTTTGTGTCATTACTACAGTATTACATCAATGGCCTCCTGCTGGGAGTTCAAAGTTGGGGTGCGTTGTGTCATCCCTGCCGAGGAGACCTCTGCACCGGCGCTTCTGCCAGCTAGTATTTATGTGAAGCGCGCGAAGGCCCCGCTCGCTTGCCCTTTATGGCAAAACCCAGCGTACTCTGATGTCTGAAGTCGAAAGCTGCTGAGGCAGTTACATGAATAGCAGTCAGGTCTGTCTCCCTTTGTGTGGGGCCCATTAGTCACTGCCTGAATGTCACTGAACAAAAAAACACGGTGAACTCTGACAGAAAAACAGGAAATGTTAATAAGCAGCCGCTGTAGTCGTGCACTGTCGCCTAAATAGGCACCCGTGTTGGCAGAATACTACACTGCACCATTACCCTGTGTTCATCAGAGAGCCTTTACATTTGCCTGTCTTTCCCAGTGACCAGCGTTTGATGTGCTCATTGTCCAGATGAACTCCTCACCGTGCGTCACCTCACACACACATTTTGTCTCAGACAGATGCAAATGTCTGTCTCGACCATGTTATTGACTGGAAACAGCCG
This sequence comes from Betta splendens, assembly GCF_900634795.4. Taxonomy (NCBI): domain Eukaryota; kingdom Metazoa; phylum Chordata; class Actinopteri; order Anabantiformes; family Osphronemidae; genus Betta; species Betta splendens. The sequence goes on from NC_040897.2 coordinate 13,638,205, forward strand.
CAGGCCTGAGCTCTGTTTCTGCAGATGACGTGTCCGCTTTGCTGTGTCAGACTGACTCCAGGCCAGTTAGGTGTAGTTAGATGTATCTACAGTAGTGTCAGTTAATTACCATTATTTATTAGTTAATGTGAACTTAATGTGAGATGCTGTGGTGGCTTTAACATCATCAGTAAGTTTGCCTGGGAGGCATGTCCTTAGTGCCAGTGGGTCCTGTGTTCTACTGGTGTTGTAATGCTACAGTGCGTAGGCAGTTCATACTGTAGGTAATAAAGGCATTTATTCCACTGACTACTCACGTTCCCTTGACCTGAATCCAAATAAGAGCTTCTGGGAACCTACGCCATGACTTATGCCCTGATCCGCGTCTGGGAATGGCTCCCACTGTGTGCCAGTGGAGGTGAAGCATGCCCAGACACTGTTGGGAGTGCGTACCAGCACGCAGGGAGCATACCCATGTCTGAGTCAATTTACTCAACTTCAATGATCTGCTGATTTTAATTTTTCGCTTTCATTCAGATAATTCCATCGTCAAAATCCAAAGTGTGACTGAAGTGTCTTTAACAGAACGCGCGTCTTTCGGATGATTAACAGTCAGTTAGGAACCAAATGGCACAATCCTCGTGCACGGGGAAAGTAAATACAAAGTGTGCTACATATATGGAAGCGGATAAAGCGTTTACAGGCAACTGATGTACAGTGTGTTTGAAAGGGTAGATTTAGAGCTGTAATATTTCATGAGCCAAGTGGCTGAGTTGCTGCCAGCGTGGTCCTTTGGATTGCACTATCAAAGGGACATCACCTTTAATTGTTGTCATCCATCACTTGGCAATAGGCACAAGTGGAAATCATAAAGCTTTTATTTCTTGCATAGAGAAGCGCAGGCGCTTACTGCAGGCAGACAATTCTTGCTCTTCTGGGTCCCAGGCCGCACTGAAACGAAATGGAGGCGTTGCGTGTGTTGTGTTTTGGCACTGTGTCAGGGCATTGGTTTCTGGAGGACCTGGGGTGCGTGGAGTGTTTTAGCCCATTCAGATGAGTATGTTTGGGTTGGGGCTGATGCATCGTGTGGGGTTGAGCTCCAGCAGCCTCCCAGTGGGACGGGAGGACAGGGATGGGTCTCTTTCAGCAGGACTCTGATTAGACCCATCGCCCTGGCTGCCACGCTCTACTCACACTGGTAATTGGAGCTGGCAGGAGGTTGGCATGCACTCCTCCCCACCTCCTCCTCCTCTCCTCCCTTCCCTTCTCCTTTTTTACCTTTTCTCTCCCTTTTCTCATCCAACCCTTACCGTACCTGCCTGTGCCTGTTACAGGGAGAGACACACCTCCTTGACACAGTTGTTTATGATTATATATCGTGTTTTCTTAATTTCGCTAACTGCTGTATTGCTGGCGTCGTTTCTGTTTTCAGATGCTGCTGTCAAGGCATCCCCGTATCTTTTGTATATAGCTAAGACCCCTGCTGATTCTCTAATTGAACAGTACAATATAAAATCACCTTGCGTGGTCTTCTGTGCCTTTTCCTTTTCTTAAGCTCTGCTATAAGCAAACATGTGCTGCTAAGCTACTCACATTGCAGCTTGTTTCTGTGCGTGATAACAGGCTGTTAGGAGAACAATGAGCCTATTTATTTTTCAAATTACTGAGGAACCAGTTCATGCGTACCTAGCCATACCTCTGACGCCTTTCTGGCACTGCCTCTGGCCTTTGCAAATCCTGGGCGTTTCTACCAGTTTTTGTTGTTACTGAATGAGAAGCACTTCACCGATACAATAGGTTTTACAATAGACCATATTATGAAACATCTATGCTATAATTTTCAGTTTTACTCTGCGTACGTGCAAAATAAATGACCAGTTTCATGGTCACTGTGATGAGATTAGTGTTTATTCATATACTGTATATATGCACATACATATGTACTGTACTAGTACTAAACAGACGAGTGAGGCTTTTCTTAATGCCCTCCAGAACAAAAGGACCTTTATATTAAAATGCCCTCTATCTTTACCATCATCAGCCTGCATTGCCCGCACTGTTTCACTGGATTCTTCCCAAATTTCTCCATCGCGCCTCTTTTCTCTTCAAATTTAGGAGAACTGAACAAAGGCATGTCTTTGTCTTCCCTGGATGACAGGAGTTGGCAGACAAGGCCAGCTGCATGAGCTGCAGTAGACAGACACGGCTCAAGTCTTACCAAATAGCTTGACAAGATCTTTGATAAGTGTATGAAAAGAACCTTCAATTATTCTTCCTTTTAACCAGAAGCCAAGGGTAAGGGCAACCCTACAGCTATGTTATACCAGCATGTGTTTTACAGGTAGAAACTTTTACAGGTAGAAAGTATTATGTTGTCATTTAAAATGTATGAAAAGAACTTTTAAAATATACTTTTTTAAAAGCCAAGGACAAAGGCAACTTCAGAACCTTTCTGTCTTGTTCACCTTTCTATTAGTTTCATTCGATTATAAAAATAATGAATTATTGTCTTGTAGGTACAGTATTTTAAAACCACAAGGTTTATTACATAATCCTTTCCTGTTATATCATTGTTCAAAATCTTGATGTAGGAGTATGGGGGTAAAAAGTGAACTCTAAGAGCTGAATCACGGGGATTGTGCAAACTGAGGCTCCTGAGACGGTCTGTTTCAAAATGTGAAGGGTGAAGCTTTTATTAAGAATAAAGTATGTGCCAGTTGGGATAATAGTTCACTATGATGCAGACGTTCAAGTGTGCTGGGGGAAAGAGTCATGTTTACGCTCTGGAGCAGATGTTCTCCTCCTTTTAAATGAATCACTGTTTGTTTCCCTGTATCAGTCCTTTTGGACGTTTTTGCCCAGTTTCACTAATAGTTTACATTTGTCACAACCCAGGAACATTTTCTGATGCACCTAATCATGAATAAAATGAAATAGTTTTTTTTAAATGCTTTTGCATAGTTTCCCTCCTTTTCCCCATCAAAAGCATTTGACTGACCCACAGCAGACTGACACGTACTTATGTAGAAATCAGGGCTATAGAAATATTCTAACTTTGTCTGACCAATAAAAGTGACAACTTTACTACTTAATCAATGCATGCAGTGAATCCATTGCATGTTTTTTATTTATTTTTTTATTAAAACCTGATGCTGTGAGTGTGATTTCATGATATACATGTACTTGTGGCTGTCTAAGTGAAGGTCTGTGGTATGGTGTCTTCATTCTGCACCAATAATGCTTTATGTGGAGTAAATGTAATATAACTGAATAAGTAAGTGACATTTAATAAATTTCTTAAAGATAATTAGACTCGAGCAATATTACCATCAAGAGACTTTGTGTGTATGTATTTCTAACAATAGACGGTCGTAGTAAAAGGTGTTTGCTTGTGTCTTGTGAAGTAAACAACTTTAAATGTCAATTAATCTGGGAGGCTTGTTGAGAATCCTGGCCTTTCCAGAGTGATTAAGAATTAAATGCCTTGCCTCAGGACACCTTGGTCAAAGTTTCTTTCTTAGCATAAATAGCTTAAATGTTCAGCAGTCATTTGTTTGTTGTAGTGTTTTACTTCCTCAACTTGCTTGTTAAACTGTATTCAGGCATCTTTACACTGCACCTATTTCATTGTACCACTTTGACCCTAAGGACACATCTACGTACAGTATCAAGTAAGATAAGATTAAAGGTTTAAGTGCAAGCTGATAATGAGACCTGTCAAGGGCCATTGTGTTTGCTCCTTATTAATGCTGCTCAGAGGTGAGATGAGGATTTGTTGTGAGGGTGAGGTCAGGGTGTGATTTGGTTTTGTAGAACAACTAGGCCATGTTGGTGACGGGGGTTCTTACTGATGCAACAGTATGATTCATTTGCATTATCGGATGTCTACTGTATCACAGAACCTTATTCAGATTGTCACCTTGTATGTACGTACAGTATGTAATTCATCCTTTGTGACTACTGCCCATTGGTTAAACACAGATGATTGGAGGAGAATACACAAGCGGGTGTCGAGTAGTGACTGGTCTTTACTCTTCTCAGCCAAGTAGCTCTGGTTTTGACCATACATCGATGAGCCCATCAAATCGTCACGTATTTGATAACAGACCTTCACCTTAATGACCAAAATTCAGTTTTAAGAATAATACATTATGATTTGTCATGCATAAGCCGTTGCTTTCATTGTGATGTGTTGGATTATTCAAATAGGTTTATTTAGCTTGCTAAGCTTAAGGCAGCTCATTTATGCATGGGTGCCCAAAGGCAGATTGCAACTATCCTATCCTTCCTAAACCTGAGACTTCCCACACTAAGTAATACCGTGCTATAATAATCAATCAGACGCAGAATCTTGTTTTAAACAAATTTAAATTCTAAATCTGCCGCAGATCTGCCAGCCCCTAGTAGGTTTTGTATCACATTCCGTAACTTCTAATTTGCCCATGTGCGTGTTTGTGCTTGGATGAGTATGTGATGTTCTGATTATGTTTTGGCCTGTAACACCTGAAATGTATTTGCTCTCTTTCATCCTCTTCTCTGTCCTTGCCAGCTCAACAGCTTTGATGCACTAACACCTCTTAGTGCAATTGAGAACCTTTTCTGTCAGTATCTTCTTGTAAACACGTTTTGGTCCTTTCTGTTTATTTCTTTGTATATAGCGATAGACGGCCTGAAAATCTGCTTTTTGCAAATTTTACAGAGAACCAGATCCCCCATGGCTTTCCTACCATCGATATGGGTCCACAGCTGAAGGTGGTTGAGAAGACCAGAACTGCCACCATGCTGTGTGCTGCCAGTGGAAACCCAGACCCAGAGATCTCCTGGTTTAAGGACATGCTTCCTGTGGACATCAGCAGCAGCAACGGACGCATCAAACAGCTTCGCTCAGGTACAATTAGATTTAATCCCATTTAATTTTATCAACATGGCACATGGAACATTGAATGGCAACAAATATGAGTCATGTTAGACACGAGGATGATGTAAAACACAAAAGCCTTTGTTGAGATGTATGACTTCACAAATTCCATTTCATCACAAAGGACATGAAAGGTTTATTCTGCTTGTCACTGTCTCTTTGATAAGTTGGCTGAGCGCTAACAGGATTTTATTCTCCACAACAGCTGGAGCCACTTATAAAGTAACACAGAAACAAGAATGACGTAGTTCTTCTGTTTTGCCATTTTCTGAAAGTGATCCTTGCACTTGTAACTTCCAAAGGACAGAAAGAGAATTATTCAGCATATTAACAAAATCGTATTCCCTTTTTAAACATGCAACTAGGCAATGCTTCCTAATAAAATTCCTAAAAAAAGTCTGTGATGTTTTCTATGTTCACAGTAGAAGTCCACTTGATAAACAAACAGTGTGCGTCTGACCGGGATCAGGTGGGAAAGGTGCAAGGTGGAGCGATGAGTGGCTTTTGACTAGGTCCCGTCTTGTCACTCCTTACTAAATCTACCTCACTTAGAGTGTCAGGCCAAGCTGCAGGTCTGACACCCCAAAGATTAAAGATGAGAGCTACTCCAGCAAAAGCCTGGCACTAAAGCTGCCCACTGGAAGCTGAATACGGGTCAGTGGAGCGTGTTTACTTGGACTGTCCGTGTCCTTGATATATTAAAAGATGGCTCTACTACAGGCACAGCCCACATTAGATCCAGATCTTAGACTAATTAGATACTAACACAGTTATGTCATTGTTTGATAATATTTTTATAGCATGAATACATTTGGTTAGAAAATAATTAACATCTTTTTAATTGCGTTTTAACTGATTTCACTAGCATCAACCTTTTGATAGTTTTCACCTCACATTTGATGACAGTGCCTGAAAAAGTGCTGATGTGTTTAATGCCTTCAGACTAACAGTGCTTTTTATCCACCACTCTTTTTACGGCATCTGCTGCGGTATGAGGATTTCCTTTAGTGTATATGAGCTGAGCCCAGTTTCCTTTCTAACATTCAGTCTGCTGTTTTACATCACTCACTCCTAATACTACTGACCTGAGTATCTTATTCTATGCATCTCCCAGGTTTACTGCATAAGGCTTTCATTCATTTCTCTTGCCCATTGTACTAACTGTCGTCTGTGCAAATGCAAACTCTGCAGAGAGTGGAGGTCGACTTAAATTTGAATGCTTAATGAACACGCCATACTCTGGTAATCATGCTGTTCACTACAGACAGATGTTAGTGTTAAGTGTTTCCTCACTGAGCTCAGCTATTTAGAGCCGTCATCTGCAGCTCAAAATGTGGAGCAGTGATAAATACCCTGAACTTCACATTAAACCGTGACCTCCACTCTGCATTGGTTGACTTGTTTTCTTCTTTGTATCAGTAGCCTTTTACAAGCTTTACTCTTCTCTCACTGTTGTAAGCTAGTTACTAACTGATCTCTCAACCCTGTTTGCATCGACATGTTCCCACCTAGGTGGGACACCAATTAGAGGTAAGGATGATGAATCGAATCTGTTGGAAAATACCACGTTCACAACCATTCCTCACATCAGCATCAGACCTCTGCATTCCTTCAGCACCACATTGCCGGGTTCATCCACCCTGTGCTCACCAGTTGTCCTCTTCCGCTTCCTCCCACATCTCTACCCGAAACGTTCTGTCCTCTGTCTGCTCCTCAGCAAACAAATAATCACCAACCCCAATGTCAAGAGAATGGAAATGCGAAAAACTAGTCCAAGGTGTTATTTTGTAAATGAGCTTTTTCAAGGATCCTCTGGTACCATTAAAAATGAACTGTATTATGAGAAAAGAGACACACGAACATCTTTGAGCTTTAGCTGCACCTCCATTAGTTTTTATTTTTAACTAAAGGACGCCATCGCCACCAGAGAATCTGTCGCGTCTGCTTTGCAGCTTGAATGTAATTTAGAAAAAAAAAAGCTACATTTGCATACAGCTTATGCAGCATTGCCCCCTCAGCAGTGGGACAGGATGCCTGGGCGAGGTTGTTAAGGTGCAGCCTTCAACTCTTTTTCATGGGATCATCAGCTTTTCCCCTGAGCGAAAACATGATTTCTGTTCGACAAGAGTGAGGCAGATGGGGAATGTCTGGGGCTAGCTGAATACATTTGGAACACCAGCTGTCTGTCTCACTGTCTTCGTGTATCCATGAGCCCTAATACGCTCTAAATTCAATTAGATGTTTATCTGTTTAGGAGTGAAGGTAGCCTTATGACAGCCTCTGCGCCACAGTAAAGGCTGAAATGACCTTGTAAAACGCCTGCCAGCGAGAGTTGGGAGTAATTGAAGGAGTTTGGTGCTGCAGCTCAGACTACTGTCAATCCACTTACTTTCCACATTCCTGCCGTGTGTTTTTCCCACGGGAGCGCGGCCAGATTGACAGATTGGTGACACCGCCATTAGTATGCAGGTGCGTGGAAGTGCTGAATCAGACGGCGATGAGCTCAGCTAGCAGAGCAAACAGCTAGGAGCGATGTGTTGTCATGAGATCTGAGGTGGTGCTATCACATGTCACCGCCACGCCCTGTTCTGCTTCCCCTTTGGTCCTGTCTTGTCTTCGACTCCGCTACGGTTGGTGGTGAACCTGTTTGTCGCATCCATCCCATGCTGCATGATGTGAAATAAAGTGTACCCTGACATCATCGTACACCGAGTTTTCCTGTCATTTTCAAACTGCATGGTGACTGGCTGCCTTTTGTGCTAGTACCATGCTGTTTTTGCCACATGATAACTGTTATCAATCACTTGTGACATGAATTTCTACTGCTGAGAGAGGTAGTTTTGGCTCTTAACATGTATTTTTAAATCATTGGCTCCAGGTAGGTTTTCTTTCCATTTGTCAAATGATAACTTGCCTCGTCTGTCAGCCATTTGCAATTCAGTAGCGATGATTACTTGTTTATGGACATGGAGTTCTAAAGTGACCACACCGAGACAGGTTCCCTGGGGCTTTCATGCTTTGTTAGAAACAACATGTTGGCCTTCTGTCTGATGAATACAGCTACTTGGGATTATGAATGTTAATCTGAGCCATATGGCAGAGGAGCGTGTCCCTCGAGGGCCGTGGTGAGACGTGGTCACATACTCTCCACAAATGGGAGAAGTATTAACTTATCGGCAGCTGCTACAGTCTCAATCTCAGTCCAGTTCATGATTATCTTTAAATATCTCTATACTTGCTTGTTGTCAGTTTAAATAATGTTTCTCTGTAACACTGTGTCAAACACAGATTGCACAGGTGTTTGAATTAAGCCAGCAGTTTGATTGAATTTAGGTTATTATATCAATTCTTGTGTTTTTGTTGTGTGCAGTGTAGCTTGGCTGCCTCCCAACATCAGGCTAAGATGGATAACCCTCCATGACACAAACACTTTGTGTTGTCATTTATTTCCATAAGCAGGAGACCTAATGAAACTGTGATAGTTGTGACATGTTATTCAGATGATGAATTGACCCTCAGCCATAGTCTCTTTCCTTTTTAACACAACCAGGCAAATGTTCTGTTAGCAGTTTTCTTAAATGTGCCCATTCAGCTAAACACTTTGTAGCTGTAAGCAGTTTCTTGACAAAGCTGCATCCATGTCTGAGGGACTTAATTACGCATGAACTGGGTTAAACTAGTTGACTGCAAGCTCTCCAGCGAGTCGCTGTACAGATATCCTCTGTGCTTTTCATGCCAACTTACATCTCATGTTCCACAACTGTCAAGACGGCTAAATTTGTTAATCCTCCACACAGGAGCTCTGCAAATTGAGAACAGCGAGGAGTCCGACCAGGGGAAATACGAATGCGTTGCCATGAACAGCGCTGGAACCCGCTACTCTGCTCCTGCCAATCTCTACGTGAGAGGTAAAGTAAATCTATTTCTCGGTTGTTGTCGCTTTTGATGTTGCAAACCACAAGCAACAGTGCGGCTTCTTCTCCATCTTGACTCGCGCGTCTCTACCCCTCATGGTACATTCACACAGGTGATTTAAGTTATTTTGGATGATTGGAGCTCTTCTGAGTGCGTGGGAGTGTGGCGACTGTGTTCAATAGCTGCTTTCCTCACCGTTAGCTTTGTTACACTTGGCAGGGTGGGACAAATTGCACGGTTCTAATTTGTATTGGTGTGTGGACCGATTCCCAGAATAGCTTCGCCCACGTCTGACCTGAGCAGAGTTCTAATCAGCCAGGATAAGTGAAAACACCTTTGGATAAACACTTTAATTGTTGTGTTATTTCCACATGTGATGACCACTTTCTACCACTATGTCTCTTCCCTTGTCTCCAATCAATCCTCTCACCATTATCCCCGCCATACCATTCCTCCCATACCAATGAGCTGAACTAACCTCAACCTCCTGTTTGGCTGTGAATTCGACCAGGTGTGGACTCTGTGAAAACAGCTGCATTGAAACCATTTCCTCCGCTGGCACTGAAAGTCACGCCAAGCCTTTTTTTTTATTTTGACTGTATCGAAAGGCTCCATTATCCCCACAGAGCTCCTAAAGGCATGGAGGAGTCTGGAGTTTCAGTTTGTTTTTGTTGGGGGATCTTCATGAGCAGACTAATCCAGAGCAAGGGCTGCATTGTTCCCATGCTGGAAAAAGCTGGTATGAGGTCAGCACCTGTGGATAACACCACCATGTTTGATGTGCATAAAACACAAGAGCTGCTGCAGTTGTTGCTCAGTGGAAGGAGTGAAAGTGTCGGACAAGAGACTGTCTGATTTAATGCACATAGATATTTGTCCAAGGGTTCATAGAGAGGTTATTTAATTCCCACTTATTTTATGCTTTAGGATAAAATAAATAAGCACCTTTTCTTTCTTTAGATTGTGCTATTCATATTTGGCTATAGATTTTTCCTAGCAGGGAAATATCCAAGAAAAATGTTTCTGCAACACACCCATTCTTCACCAGGATCACAGGAACCCAAGGTAAAATCTTCAAGGACCAGAGCAGCATCAAATTTACAGATTAAACACCGTGGGCTCCAGAAGGTTTAGATCTTAAATCTTGACAGAGGAAAGTAGTCAGCCAAGCGGCAAAGGCGAGGCAGGGATGTAAGTCTTGTCTATTAATCAGGGCATGTCTGTCACAGGTGCAGACTTGGCCTTTTTTCCCCTCAGAGGTAATTACAGTGGTTGTGTGGCCTGGCGCCAGCAGAGCCCCCCAGACCATCCAGTCTGTAACACCACCCAGGTAGCTGTCAACCCTCTGGCTCTGACACCAACTTTTCTGCCTGTCTCACCACAACAGTGGCGAGATAGAGCTCAAACCAAGCGTAACCTTTTAGAAGTGTACTTGTCTGAAGGGAGATCGCCTTGTTTTCACTAAGTCTTTGTTACTGCGGCAAGAATAGCGGGACGGGACCTGAGGCTGCGCGATCACTGGGCTGCTTAATTGAGTTTAAAATATGAGAGACTCAAAAAAGTGACCTTTGACGATTCTTTCCTGGTGGTTTAGTTTTTGTTTTGTTTTTTATTCTAAGAGAAAAAGAGTCAATTTATGGCCTTTCAACATCTGTTCCTCACGAAACATCACAAGCTTTAGAATTTGTGTAGCAGTAGACTATAAAAGTTTGAGAAAAGTTTGCGTTAATTTGTCTCTGAACAAATTATGCAGCACTAACACAATGTAAACAAACACTTTAATGCTCAGAGTAACTGACTTAAACTTCAGATTCTCACTCTTCAGTGGAATTCATCACTTGATTAAATGTAGTGCCTTTAAAACATTTCATCCTCCTTGTGTAGAACAGTCATTTGTAGCCTTGAAATGTCAATAAAGTTGCCACTGCCTGAAGGTGACACATGAAAAGATTATCATGGGAAGAAGAATGTGCTATTATTTTCCATCACCACCCTTCTAACACCCGCCCACACACACACAGTCCTGTCAGACGGATTAAATGTGCCGGTGTTTTGTGTTTCTGTTGTCTCCACTCACCGTCGTTAGTGGTTACAACTCCTGTGTAGGAACTCAGACGTGAAACCAACTGCGCCACAACCACGTTGTCCCGACATTTCAGAGGCTCCAGAGTGATGTTCTCATCTGTCTGCTCTGATCGGCTTGGGATGCGTCCCCCCCGTGTCTTTCCACCTCTCATCCATTAACAGTGCGTGCGTCTTTGTAGGTGTGCGGGTGCATGCGCGCCTTGTTTGCTGCCGGTCGCTATCGTGACCTCCTCTTAAGGATGACTCCATCAACGTGGGCAGCATCGCGAGCGTCCTACCATCGCGCCTGAGCGCTCGTTTGTCAAGCGCTCATCCCCCAGCAGAGGAGGGGTGTCAGCTTCTGTCTGCCGGCACTCCTTCATACATCCATGTGACATGTCAATATGTCACAGTGGATAAAGTGCTGCAGGCTTTTCTTTCACTAAAATGTCTTCATGCTGTTCTTTGTGTGTGTCTATATATGTGTGTGTTTCAGGGGGCAGTTTACAAATGCACCTCATGAATTTAGTTTCATTTCATATGATCAGACGTGCTAGAACATTTGAAATAATAGACAAACTAACCAGTTTAACTGCACAGTAGCTTCGAGTCGTGTGCATTTTTGCTGAAGAAACTTCCCCCCTGTTGCATTGCATCACTTTGCCTCTCGGTGCCATGTCACTAACCTCCACTGTGTCGATGGAAGCACTGTTCTGTTTCACTGTCTTGTCTTCCTCACCACTTTGTGTCTTTTCATTCCATCGCTCACCTCCATCAAATCACTTCATCTGCAAACAGGTCAGCGTGAAGGTTGGTCATTTTCACTTTTAATCTATTCCCTTCGGTCCGGTTTTAGGTGAGATCGTCTGTCCCTCTCTGATGCCACGTGTGCTTCATTGAACAACCCAGTGGTTATTATTAGTTCTCCCCAATCCTCCCCAGTATAAATATGTAATTTTGTCGTCTTGTTTGCATGAATCCCAGAATAGGTTTTTGCATGCCTTTCAACACCACCCCAACTGTGTTTCACTTAGCCCTGCCAAAGTACACAAGGACTCCCTGTGCAGCTTCCTTAGGTCGTTACTAGATCTCTGTTTTGTTATGTTGTGCTGTGCATTCTTCCCATTCACACCCGTGTCGTCACTCTAAGCCACATCCACCCAAACTACAGCTGGTTTCACTCTCCGGCTTTCCGTCTGCCTCCGTAGGCCCATCAGAGGTGTGTGATGGATTACTCCGGCATTCAGGTGGCAACCGGATTTGTCAGGCATTTAGGCAGCTACACCCCTGTTTTCCCACCGAGGGACATGGGTATCAGAACTGATAAAGCCGTTGTCAGGGGATTATGTCTGTTTTACTGCCATGCGTGTCCGGAAGGATGTGATAGACACATGTTAGCCTAATAAAAAGACATCTCCATGTGATATTGCTGCAGGCAATCCTCCAGGAAACAGGCGTTTTTAGCGTGGTTGGACTGAAAGACACTATACAGAATGTATTCACATACAAATACATGTGCGTGTAGCAGCTTATCATATATAAGAATGAATCCTTAAATATTAATGTAGGCAATTCATTGTCCAACTTATTTAACACGGGGCCTCTGTCTTAGAGTTGATAAATGATGTCTTTGACATTGTCCACGAGAAGAGTAATGTTTAGGAAATGATGTGTTCGCCTGTACCTTCTGAGAAACACTCCTGCACAAAGAGCTGACCTAAGGAATATTTAAGAATGAGCTGGCAGTGTGCTGACAGGGAGATGATCAGCCAATCATGGGAGCCCAGTGCTGCTGCCAGGAAGCCTGGAAGCCCACTGACTTTGTGCCAGTTTGCACAGATATTGATTGACTGAACAGGTTCTGCTATCCTTGGGCACTTTGTCAAGGCAGTTAAATTTATAGATATCCAGCAGGCAGGCAGGCAGAGTGGAGACAGGGCTTATTTTGTGGTTTTGATAGAGTCCCGGAGCCCGTCTATCCAAGCCCCTCTCAACAGGAGAGAGGCTTCGGGGAAATCGATAACAATTACCTGCCCTCTAGTCATTTTGTTCCACAGCACCTCTCCAAACTTAACCGCACGCCATGAATTATTCACAACATTAAGTGTTCAATATACACAGAGCCCATTGACTGACTGCTCTTAGCACTGTTTAGTCTATGGAATCATGAAAGAATAACAGACACTTTGAACTTAATGGTCTTACATTAGGCTGCTTCTCTCAGGTTTCTCTCTTTCATAAGCATATGTTGTGAAAAGTGTCGGCACTCAGAGATTGTTACGGTCATTTGAGAAGACACAGGTGGTCACCAGTATAAGTGGGATGCTTACCCTTTTGTTCTCAAAACACTCAAGTCTGGCTTTATTAGTCATACTGGAAATGAGAAACGCCATCATCTACACTGCAGGATTGTCCCAGTGTCCGTGCTACTTGCTGGGGCTTGGGATCACATTCCACAGCTTTCCTTTAGCGTAGCTTCTGTGCATGTTTTGCTTGAGAATGTCACCCCCCTCCCTTTCCCAGACTGCCATCACTCATCCCATCCTGTTTTTGCATGTAGAAATCATCCATGTGTCCGTGACCCTCAGATGGCAGATGTATCAGATGATGTTAATCTGGACATTCAACTCTTCTTATAATTCAATGTTACATTATTTGTCTACTCAGACCATGTGAGAAGTTTCCATTCTTATGGGTAGATGTGAAAGACAAACTCCTCTAAACCCCCAGTGATGCCAAAATATACCCGACTCTTTATGCCATACACAGGGTGGCAAATAGGTTGAGCCTACACTACATGAATGCATCAATTAAAAAGTACAGGTCTATATAAAGTTCTTCAATTATTTTGGGACACTGTGTGTGAATTGGGTCCTTCTTTTCCTATGTCGCGGTCCAGAGAACCAGCCTTTTCCTGACTGGAATCTCGAAAGGTGCTTTTGTGTTTTTCCATTTCACCACATAATGAGGGGAATAACAAGCAAGCCTGTAACGACGTTCCGGTTCAAATTAGATCGGGGAGGAGGGAGGGCTGAAGGGTGGGGGAGCGGGAAGGTGGAGGGAGACTTACATTTGAAAATCCATTTTCATGGAGACCAGTGCAAAAGAGCAATTACAGTCAAGGGCCTTTTTTTTTCAGAGACACAGATGTTGTAGTGCATTAGGGGGAACAGGCAGTATAAAGTCTGTAGGGATAGTTCCATGCTGTAATGTTGTGAATACATACAACCAGCAGTAGTGGAATTGCAATAATGGGTCTTCACTAGGGAACAAGATGTTTAGCTTGGCTTCACTTTCTCTATAATCAAGGTTAGGAACTCAGAGCTCTTCCTTCTTCGCTCAGTACATATTATGGTAATCTTAAGCACATTGCAAAATGAATAGCTCTGACACTAATGTATATTCACATAGCACTGTCAGAGAGAGATTTTCTCTACTATGCATAAGGAATATGTTTGTTGCGGCGGCCAAAAGTTATGAAGAAGAGATCTAAAGTGTGTAAATACAGCAGGCATTGTTGTGTACTCTTTATTTAGATATAAAACAAGTCGTATGTAAATAGTGGCTGCCTGTTTATTCTGGGCCAGCCTTTCAGAGCTGCATGGAGCTTCTGCATCGGTGTTTGCCTTGTCCCTGGCGACGTCAACAGGCCCTTTTTGTCTCCATGGGAACCTCTTTTTAATGTCAGCCTATCTGCATATCAGAACTGCACAAAGAGAGAGCGAGAGAGAGAGAGAGACGGTCTGAGGAGAAGGAGCGAAAGCGAGGGAGCGGGAGGAGAAATCAAACAATGCCATCTCCACAGGGTCCCTCCATGATGCAACTCTCACCACCATTTGACACTTTGACAAAGGAGGGCCAGACATAGTCTCCAGCAAAACTGGGCTATTTTTTGATTATATTCCCTTTTGTAGACAAGAGGATAAAACACCCCCTCAAAGTTTTCTCGTGGATTTCCAGAGCCATTTTGTGACAGTTGTATTATTCCCATTGTGTTCGCCTGCACATTCAGACAAAAGCGATCAGCCCTCCATTCTGTTAGCTTTTTGGAGTTAGCTCTTTCGGTGCTGTATAGACCACGACCATCCATTAAATCATATTCACCTTTTCTGATCCTGCCCGTTCACCCCTTCCTACCGCTCTTCCTCCCCACAGTGCGAAGGGTCCCTCCCAGATTCTCCATTCCACCCACCAACCAAGAGGTCATGCCTGGTGGCAGCGTCAACCTGACCTGCGTGGCGGTGGGCTCCCCCATGCCCTACGTCAAGTGGACCATGGGCCTGGTGGACCTGACAAAGGAGGAGGAGATGCCCATGGGACGCAATGTGCTGGAGGTCACCAACATCCGGGAATCTGCCAACTACACCTGCGTGGCCATTTCCTCGCTGGGCATGATTGAAGCCACAGCCCAGGTTACTGTCAAAGGTGAGGAAAATGTTGTGAAACTCTGTTTTATCAGTTGGTGAGGTTTCTGTTGTCCCGAGGTAAAATCTGCTTCTTGTTAGAGTTCCCTGCAGGTTCATATCCAGATAATGAAAAACTTTTGAATGGCCTCTGATAATACTTGCACTTTATTACTGACCCAGTTTTGTTGTTACTGAGAGGTACAATTTTGAAAGGCTGTCTGTCTCTTTGTGACTGAGCATTGATGTCGGGGCTTTTATGTGCATCTGCCTGCATGTTTGTTGAGCCCTTTTTCCCTGCATCCGAGTGTTTGTGAGTGTGGCTCCACCACCTGCGTGTATGTGACTGTGGAGCCGCGCCGTTGCAGCTCTTATCAGTTGTCTTCTGCATCGATCCCACTTTTCACTCAGCTGATCGATACGCAGAATGCCACAGTCATTTGTAGGAACTATAGCAGTAGCTTTCTTCATAACGAAGACCCTCGGTTTTGTTTGTGTTTGTCATTTAGTCACAACAGGAACCACTCTTGTAATTTTCTCGTTTTGAGAGTAATGGCTGGGCCAGTTATAAAACACAAAATGGGGATTTCAGTCTAGCTTTTCTATTCATTTAACGATAATGGCTGCTGACAGTACTATGAGGATTAGCTCATGAAACAATCATTTCAGTGCTATGAGTTACAAAATTGAGACACCGAGAGAAGAAATACAGAAAGGGAGATGTAGAAGAACACATGGCCAGATGTTTTTTTTCCTCCCAGAAGCAGAGTTTACCTGTTCTTGTCTACATGTTTAGGATTTAAGGTGTCAGATTTCTTCTTTCTCCCAAAGCGCCCACAATTTGCTGATGTTCATTCCTAATTATAAAGCTAATAGGTTGTGTCTCCCTCCTCAGCTTTGCCAAAGCCCCCCACTTCTCTCATTGTGACTGAAACCACAGCCACCAGCGTGACGCTGACCTGGGACTCTGGCAACCCAGAACCCGTTTCCTACTACATGATCCAATACAGAGCCAAGTCTTCAGACAACGGCTTCCAGGAGGTGGAGGGCGTGGCCACCACGCGTTACAGCATCGGCGGGCTCAGCCCCTACTCAGAGTACGAGTTCCGCGTCATGGCTGTCAACAACATTGGCCGTGGGCCGCCCAGCGACCCGGTGGAGACGCGCACCGGCGAACAGGCGCCCTCCTCCCCGCCGCTGCACGTCCAAGCTCGCATGCTGAGCGCCAGCACGATGCTGGTCCAGTGGGAGCCACCCGAGGAGCCCAATGGGCAGATCAGGGGCTACCGGGTCTACTACAGCTCGGACCTGACGGCGCCGCTCAGCGCCTGGCAGAAGCACAACACGGACGACAGCAGCCTCACGACCATCTCAGGCCTGACTCCTGACATCACCTACAGCCTCAGGGTGCTGGGCTTCACCTCTGTAGGGGACGGGCCGCCTTCTGACATCCTACAGGTCAAAACCCAACAGGGAGGTGAGCGTCCAATAAATGTATGATTTTTTTTTTCTTAACGTTTGAAAATGTTATTGCAGCTAATAATTTTAGCTTAGTCATGTATAGACATACTGTAGTGGTAGTATCAGTTCAGGCTCTTCTGTGTATTATCTTAGGAAACACTTCTGGATGGGTGGGTGCTGCCGCTAACACTGTAGAGAACGTCTAATCTTAGCAATGGGCTTTTTTTGTCTTTTTAATCCTTAACCTCTGCACTCTTGCTCTTCTGTACCCAGTCCCTGCACAGCCATCGAGCTTCGAGGCTGAAGCCGAGCTGGACACCCGTATCATGCTGACATGGCTGTGGCCTGTACAGGACCCCATCACTAAGTATGAGCTGCAGTACTGGGAGGCTGGCTCAGACAATAAGGTTAGAAAAACAGCGTGACGTTCTAACTGTTTCGTGACCTTTTCTCTTTCTGTCTGCCCGTGTTTTTGTTTGCCTCATTTTCTGCTGTGACACTGCAGACGAATGAATTTTGCTTTTTATGATGCAATTGCTCTGAATGGGAAGCCTTGGCTGAAGCAATGTTTTCATAGTAATGCAGTCAGCTCCCCAGCTGATGAGAAAGATTTAGTGTAGTAACAGATAGCACAGTTGTTGAGTTTCATCTGTCGCTTTTTTGCCGGCCCACTGTACCAGCTGTCCACTAGAGCCGGCCAATTCCTTTGCATTAAAATATGGCAATATGCTCGATTTTAAGCTCATGTAGTGTAGGAAGACTGAGCCATATAAAGCTCCTAATTATTCGAGATATAAAGAGATTTCGTGTGATTGTCTTTGCCTCCTCTAGATACATGTGACCTTCAACCCAGCCGGATCCTATGCTGTCGATGGCTTAAAACCGGACACCTTGTACCGCTTCTCGCTGGCAGCTCGCTCTGAGATGGGGCTGGGCGTCTACACACAGCCCATAGAGGCCCGCACTGCTCAGTCCAGTAAGTCGGCCTTTTGTCATCTGTCCTATCTCCTCTGTCCACTAACCAGTGATTTCAAAGGGTAACAGTCAGTCACCCACTGCTGGCCAGAGCAGGTCCAGGTCATGGTTTTCAGAGTAGGGTTTGGTGACTTTCATAGAGCTTAGATCAGAGAATGTGGGCAACTTGAATGTCAAGTCCATTTCAGCAAAATCTAAAATGCTGACAACGCAGCCGTCGCAGTCGGCCTCACGCTTCCACCACCTCCCCTCTGTCACCAACACTAACCGTCCCGTCCATCTATCTGAGGGCAGACCCTGTGTTCAGTGTCAAAGGTACGTTTAATGTGTCTTGTTCCCACATTGGTAAGCCGTGCTATGTTATTTTGCCTCATATCATTATGTGCTTTTACAGTGCCAGCACTCAAAATGTCACTCGGCCAGCTGACTGCTAATTTTTTGCAGCCCTGGCACCATGCTTTTACCACCTCACCCGAGGGGCTTACGTGCAGAGCATTTCTGCCTTGCACACATTCTGTACAGAAAAAGCTTTGCATGAATAATTGTAGGCTGTGTCACCTATGGTTTGGTAAAGTCTGTGATGTTGAGCTGTGGGTGTAAGACAATGTCCCCTACAGTGGTGTTATTGGCGCCTCCATCACAGTTCCCAAGCAGCAGATGTTTTACATAAAGTAGCATGACTCCTGTGGCTGCACCATCAGAATAGAAATGACTGGACTGTTGACATGGATATTACTTTGAGATCTCCTGTCATCAGGAAACAAAAGGACATTTGTAAAAAACAGCAGTGTTGGCCAACTGACATGAGAAACAGTGACATTTCCTTTTGCTGCATTTCAGTGTTTACTATAATTACATTGAGAGCAATGGACACACTGGAGCCGTGCTGTAATTATGTATAAGTAAATAAAATGGAATAGTTTTATGCTACTAAAACTGAAAGTTTAGTCTGCCGCCAAAAATTTAGACAAAATGTAAACCTGTCAGTATTATATTAACGAGAAACTGTGAGAATCTTACTGTTAATAATGTTAAAGACATCAGAATCAGCATTTATAATTATCTATAATTCATAATTATAAGTTATATGAGCTGATAATTTAAGCTATTGTTTCTGCCTCTGAGGCATATCTGTCTATTTATCTATTTCCTGTGGTGTTGTTCCCCCCCGCCCAGTCCGACTTTGGTCTAGCAGATTTTTAATCAGGACTTCAATTCCACACGCTAATCTGCAGATCGTCACCATTGTTCTGAATTCATCCGTCACCTTTTTAATACCTGCGGTGCCGTCAGGGCTTTGCAGTTCTCTGCCCGTCTATTGTGGAGCTGACACCACATGAGCATTCTGTTGTTTTGAAAGGTGGAGGATGGATTGTTGGTGTTTATTGGACTCACCTTAGAGCTCACTGTTCATTGCTCTGCTTGTTAAAAGTCCATTGCAGCAGCATGTTGTGTTTTGATTATTTTTCCTCTGGTCATTCCCCATCATTTTTTTCTTTTGGTTGGTTTGAATAAGTTTTTGATTAAGTTAGACGCATGAAGTGTATGACTGCTTTGTAAGTGTTGTTTTAAATTAGGTTTTGGTTTTGTGTGTTACCTCTGGACTGATGAACTGACATATTTTACACTGCAGCTGTTTACTTCTGAAATATTATTATTCCAGACGTGAGCCGAGGCTAAAGATGACCAGCTCTATATAGAAACTTTATGCATACTGTTATTTCAGTTTCTGCATAGTTTATACTCGGGGCAGTGCTGAGGAGTTTATTATAAAACAAAACAAGGTGAGGTCTGTAATGGAGTCTAACAGGTCAATATTATGCTAAGACTTTCAATAAAAAAAATCATGTTGTATAAAAACAGCTCCAACATTGCAGCTTCAGTCCTACTTACTGAAATTAAAGGGTTGTTTAGGAATTCATCCCATTTGATGAACATAATAATGTTGTTGTGCATAGCAGTGGCTTTAAACACAGTGCTGACATTGGCTGTAACATCCATAACTTTGGTGACAGACATAAGCTGCAGCTCTAAAGCGATTTGACAGGCGCCGTTATGAAGCCCCAGAGTTTCTGCAGTAATGTGTGAACACCAGTCAGCACTGTCGAGCTCTTGTTCACACACTTGCACATCTATGACCAGTTTATTGCTTTTCGCCGCATACTGCAAGAGGCAGGAAACGACGTGGGGGATGAATTACGGCAACAAAAAAAATGACACGTTTTATTCGTTGCGAAAATGCAGCAACGTGATTGTGTGGCCTGACAAGGTGTAGCCGCCTGTCTCTCAGTCCAGAGGAAGCATCCTGTTCCACAGAGGAAGCGTTTTTGTATGCAGCAAAGGAGGAAAGAGGCACCCTCAAATTTACTATATTACATTATCAAATTTATCACTTCCATTATGTGTGCAAATGATTCGTGAATCCCAGCAGCCAGCAAAGTGCCGGGAAATATATTTTTAGTGCAAGACAGAAGATGTACAGTAAATGGAATAAGGAACACAGTAGGGAAATCCTAAAGTACTTCAGTTTGTATGCGATAAATCCAGCTAGAGACGTGTTCCTCTAGTACATGATTCACAATAAACAACATTATTGATTAATTAACTGAACTGTCGCCTCAAAGTTTTGACTGCTATACAAAAAAGCATCCACACTTTTGATCTACGTTTGCTTGTGTCTTAGTTCGTGTTTGTTTAGTTCCTGTTTCGTTTTTTCGTTGCTTTTTTTTTTTTACTTGATCCATGTCCCTTTCGTGTGGTTCTGCTCCCCTCCCCCTGCAGCCCCCTCCGCACCCCCCCAAGAGGTACACCTGCTCAGCCTGAGCTCCACCAGCCTCAAGGTGAGTTGGGTGGCGCCGCCCGCCGCCAGCCGCCACGGCGCCATAGTGCGCTACACGGTCAGCTACCAGGCCCCGGCCGGGGAGGACGCGGAGCGGCACGAGATGACGGGCATCGGGGCCGATGCCACCAGCTATGTGCTGGAGGGCCTGGAAAAGTGGACTGAGTATCAGGTGTGGGTGAGGGCGCACACTGACGTGGGCCCAGGCCCCGAGAGTTCCCCAGTGAAGATGAGAACCAGAGAGGATGGTAGGTTGACACCTCCCCTGAAGCGGAGTTCTCTCAGCCGCTCTCATCTCTCTGGCTCGGGGCTGCTTGTCACTAGTTTCCTTCACTGTTTTAAACTTCTACTGCACATTTCTCTTCTGAGTTCATGAGACGCCAGTGGTCTCTCTTTCCCTCTTTCTGACTTACTCTAATAATTCTACCACTTTGATTCTGTGACAGGTTATGACTTATCACCTCCTGGCCTCATCTCTGCACCACCTTCTCCCGCTCTCACAGTTTAAATGCCTTTTTGTCTTCTCTCTTCTGTTCTGAGGAAAAGAAGTAGAGCAGACATCTAAGTCTATGTTCACCAGTTCCACTCCTCATCGCTCTGCATCACTTTTCCTTTTTTCTTGCCCGCTTGTCGGCTTTGTTTGCAGTGCGATAGAGAGCGGGTGCTCCTCAGAGAGTGCTGTCTATAATTAATGTGTTTGAAGTTTGCTGCAACACAGCTAATTTCATACTGAAATTAAGGGCATTATAGACCACATGGTGTCCTGCAGAGGGTGTTTTGGGGACATAGTTATAAAAAGGACTGATCTGAGTAGAGATAATTTTGATTCATGGCCATTTTTAGTATCGTTTTGTCTTACAGGGCACTTAAGTCTGTAAAAAAACTCCAGAGTCATTATTTTGATAGTTTTTGGCTCCACGTTACAAACATTCAGGAAAATCGCCGCTTTGACTTTTTTGCTCCTGCTTGTTCCTTTTACTGCCTGTCTGTCACCACTTGTCTCACTCGCATTCTCCCTCCCCCTGCCCTTGTTTTCTGGTTCATAGTGCCCGGAGCCCCCCCCAGGAAACTGGAGGCTGAGGCCATAAACTCCACCGCCATTCGCGTCACCTGGAAGCCGCCCCTGCAGGGCAAGCAGAACGGTCAGATTCGAGGCTACCAAGTCATCTTCTCCCGGCTTGAGAACGGCGAGCCTCGGGGCCAGCCGAGCATCGTGGACGTGGCTCTGCCAGAGGCGCAGGTACTGGGGGAAGTCTCGCTCCTGTCCTGTCTCGCTGTCTCTCTTCCACTGTCTGTAATTGTCCTGTGTGCATTTCCCATTATTTCCATTCTCCACCGCTCCCCTGTTGCCTTCCTTTCTCTCAGTTCACACTTAATTTCCCCCATGCTGAGTGACACACATTAAATTTGTCTTTGTGTCGACTGCAGTTGCCGCACCACCCCCCACCCCACCTGTTTTTCCATCTTTCTCTACATGTGACATTTGACTATAAATTGGTACCCTGCTCCCACAGCTTTGGATTAGCTGTCGAAACAGGATCCATTCTAATTCTACAGTAATAGCTATTAAATATTTTATATGTCTTACATCAGGATGGGGCTTAGTGGAATCAATGCACCTCTCTCTGCAGATTTAGCACTAACACACATGCACTGCCTTGTTACTATGTTTATAAATTAGCGTTATTTTCTTGACACTGCTCTTTACGCATTAATGCAGGCTTCTTCAAATCGCCCAAAGCTGTGCGACACTGTGAGATGGATGCGAGATTGTAATCCTTAAGAGGGATTCAAAGATTCATGAATATCTTAAAACCAGACACCCCGCTCTCACTTTTCCCTCCTCTCTGTAAGAGGAGACCTTCTTATGATTCTTTGCCGGGAGCACGAACACGCTTTCGCTCACACCCTCGATGGCCTCCAACAAAAACATCTAATTTGAACAAGTAAACGCTCCCTGGCCGCAGGAACGCCACGGCGAATCTGCACAGCCTTGAATGTGTCTCTGAGCAGCATTTGTTGATAAATGCTCAGCAGCAGCATTTAGGGAGACCAGCAGGTTGCTGGTTCCGTTCCCAGGCAGTGCACAGTGCTGTGCCCTTGAGTGCAGCGATTAACCCTCATTTGCTTTGGCAAACACCCTGCTGTCTTAAGTCTTATCATTGCAGAGGAGAATTCACTGTCTAAGTCACCTTGATGTAATTTGTCAAATGTGCTACATCCCCAGTGATAAGTAGGAGCTTGTAGAGCGAAAGTGTAAAAGGACATTTAGCACCACATACATAATGAATCATATTTTGCGGATGGCGGCTCATCCACGTGGCCCTGCTCACATGGGATTCTCTAACATTTTGTAAGCATAAAATTAACATTAAATTAATTGTGCGGCCGAATAACTGGAACGGAGAGCGGCGCGTTATCATCTCGCGGAGCCGTGTCTCTACATGTGGCTGCAGCAACAGTCTATTTCCAACTCCCGAATGCAGCAGCACCTTTGTTTTCCAGCATTAGTTTCTGGCAGCTGTTACTGACACGTCATTGTTATCTGACTGTGTGCCGCAGTGGTTGACGGCCCGGACAGCATCATTTGGTCTGGGAGGACGGGAAAACAAGGTGACTGCTTGTCCTCCTGGACGCGTTTCCTCCGTGTCGACATGTTCTGCGTGACTTTGTTTTGCTTTATGAAAACTGAACTGAAAATGACCCTACTTGTTGTGCAAACAATACTCCCAGCCGCGTCTCATTTGTGCCAGCTCCACACAATAAACACAAAGACACACTGCAATTTGGCGCTGAGGACGGCTCTCATGTTCCAGCTTGGTGTCCAGGACACCTCTTAAACTCGCCGTCTCCTCCCTGCCAGAACCTGAATTTCTTCTCCCTCCTCCCATGTTTTTGCCTCTCCACTTCCCTTTCTTCCATGGCCTCGTTTTGCACTCTCTCGCCTGAGAAGGCGGTTGAGTAATTTCCAGAGACTTGCGTGCAGGTCGGTTACCCTTGATTGAGTCATCTCAACAGATTGTTTTCTGAGACAGCGCTGCGTCGCCAACCTGCGAGGACCTGCCCGGACCACACAGTCAGCCGACGCTCCCTCGTCCCCGTTCGTCCGACTGGTTTCAGAACAAGCCTTCCTTTTGTTTCGCACTTTTCCATTCACGCGCCCCAAGAAGTAGTGGAAAAACAACAAGTCCGATAACATGAGCAAACATGTGCGCTGTTTACATCAGGCATGTACTGTAGTAGGCGTTCCAGCTGGCTGGGAAGAGTTCATGACTCATCCTGGGCTCATGCAAATCCCTCAAACACACACCTGTAATTGATGATGAATAAAAGGAGAAAAACAATTTTCTTCCATCTTGGCACATCCCAAAGTGTTTCTCTCAAGAATTTGCCTAATGTGTGTGAAATCAGTTCCATAGACACCCTTTCACCTGCATTGGATGCACAATAAGCCTGCCAGGGGGAAGTAAAACCCACATTCTCCTGGGCTTTCACGGCATACCACAACCTCACCTTACACTTCAATCACAAATCCAAGCCAACTGATTGGATTGCAGTCTCTTTGAAAATTGCTATCACCTCTCCCCTTCTTTTTGTCTCTGTGCTTCTGGCTCCTTCTCTCCTCTTCACCCTCTCCCAGGGTTAGCTGAAATGCTGGGAGGAGAGCTGGGAGAGCTTGTCTGTGCGTGGGTGGTTTAAGCGCCTCTTTTCTTTTCAAGCAGGAGCCCACACAGCGCCCTCATTTCCCTGCTAAATTTAAACCAGAGGCCATGCTAACAGTGTGATGTTATCGACCCCTTTCCAACCATATTTCTATTGGGAAAGTGGTCTGAACCTGAGTGGGCAACTCCACTCCACGTAACCTGTTCCATCACGGTGCACTTCCAGCAACCTCTAGGCTCTTGTTCATATGTTTATATACAGTTCTGTATTAACCATTAGCCGCTATCTGTGCTGCTATACATTTTCTACACACGTTTACCTGCATTCAGCACTGCTTTTTCAGGTTCATTTTGTTTGACCACTCATGCATTTTTTGTGGTCTGTGTGTATTTATGTGTGCGAGTGCAGGCGGCAATGCTTCAGTGCCCCCACAGCCTTCACTGCCTCAGATTGGAGTTGAATGGGAAACGGGGAAAAAAAGAAAAAAGGAGCACCTCAGCCCGCTTCACTCCATCAATCATGACAGCTACTTCTCTTCCACATCACTCGTTCCCCCCCTCGTTCCCATTTTTATGGCCACACATCTCAGCCCATGTCATCACATTTGCCTCCGCCCGCCTGCAAATTATACCTATCCGTTTCCACAAACGACGCTTATCAGCAGTGATGTGTTTTCAGCTTGCGTTGGCATTCGAAATATAAATGGGGGATAATTTATAATTCTCCCGTGGATTTAACCAGAAAGCGAAAGCAGTTCCAATAGAAGGGGATTAGGCCCAAGATGAGATAGGAACTCTTGTAGACCTTAATGTGTTCACTGCTCTGTTGACATAGTGAGCGGAGTTGACGGTAAACAAATTAAGCAATTAGGCGCGTTGCGAGCTGTTATTCATGGAGTTAAGTGGCAGCTGTTCTTAAACGCTACTCTTTAGTGCCCTGATACATCGGGGAGCATGAGGCAGCAGTTTCCGATGCGCCACATGTCTCAACCAGTTGCAACTGAGACCTCGCTAATGCGGCGGCTGCATCCACAGACAGGAGGGCAGAGAAGCTGCATCCTTTGTCTTCTAAACAAGCCAGCGTCGGTTTATTCAGAGGATGACGAACACCATGCCTCCACTGCATGATGAATCAGCGGTGTGAAAGTAAGGAAAGTCTGGAGAAGGAGGCACAAAGGGACGCTTCTGAGCAGGAAGACAGACATGATGTCAAAAGAGTGAGTCACAGCGTAACTTTGGCTTTAAAGCCATTAGAAACACTTCTAGTCTTATAATTATTCAGCTCGCACCAAATTAGAAAACTGATTCAACCACGTTTCGTTAAAAAGAAAAAAGGGTGTTAAAATAGTACAGTACAATCGTTTGACACTGCGATACTGATGTTTAATTAGTGATTGTCTCATTCCCTATTAATGAAAACATTTAATTAATAATGAATATAAATAAATATTTATACTGACATGCTCTCACACTCTGAGCAGACTTGGTGCTGCTAATTGCTAATTGTTTTCGCTTCTATTGTGTCGCAGTGACACAAGAAAATTCTTTCAGATGCCACCTGTTACGATGGCTCTGCACCCAAATGATTGAATATAAACCATTTGAGTCTGTCACTCCTTATCCCTCACCTCACCCCTCGCGCCGGTATCTGTTCCCCACTTTGTCTTTCATCAGCGCTACCACTGTTATCTTTGCTGGCCCTTGTCAGCCCGGCCATCCATCAGTGAACTCCGCCGCAGCAGCTGAACTGTGGCGCGAGCTGCTGGTAAACGTCACCAGTTGTGTTCTGCATCGATTGGGTTTGATGTCACAGGGCTAGCATAGCCGCGCTGGTAATAGGATTTCATGCTCTGCAGTAACAGAGCCCTGCGGCACAAAATGGGCTTTCTCTTCCCTCAGGAATGACTTGGCCAAGCACAGTGAGCAAGGATAAGATTTTGAAAACATATTGAAATATAATGAATTAAAGTCCCCTCCTCTATTTCTGTATGCAGGGGGTAAATGCTTCACAGACTCTGCACTGGGTCCACAGAGAAACATTACCATACTGAACTGAGGTGTGATCAAGGATGAGAGAGGTTTTCATTGGATTTATAGGCAAATCACAAACAAGGCAGTGCATCATAAACAGTAATGAATATCACAACCATTGCTCAGCGCAGTTCCACAATTTGTTTCATGCCACTCAACTTGTCTGCATTTCCTCCTTTTCTTCCATCACACTCACTCTTTTCTTTTCCACCGCACGACTCTGTTGACACCTACATTCATCTGTCTTTGAGAGAAAAAAAGACCAGTGCTTTTTTTCCATGCCTGTTTTGTTGTGACTCATTTCTCTCCCCGCCTGTGTCCTGTGTCTTCTCTCCCATCAGTGGAATATTGAGGAGTCCACCGAGCATGTGAGTAGCCCTCATGTGTGCTGCTGGGTTGTCTTGCAGGGCAGGCTCTTCTCCCCTCTGCAATTTGGGGGTGTTGCGTGCGCTTGTGTGTTTGGGTTATGAGTCGCGTGTTTGTTCATGCCTGTCATACACTCTGTGTGATTCCCCGTGAAAGATCATAACCACAGCAAGAGATGCGTGCCCTAATGATTCCTGGTTTGTGTACTGTGTGTTTGTGTGCGTGATGTTCTCTTAAAAGCAGCCACAAAGCATTAGGGTTATTTCCACCGAGTTTAATATTTCTAAATTCCACCGTAAGACTAACCCATAAAGTCGGGGCATTTACTGAGATCTGAGGCACTTGCTGCAGAGAGCATGCGGTGCTTACTGTGCCCCCGTCATCATGGAGTGTACAGTGCAGTCAAAGGCTGCGTGTCACAATCCCAGTGTGATGCTGACATTAATCAGGCTCACATAACCTGCCGTCTCCCCCGCTGCGCCAGATGACATGTCTATCTGAGGGGAGGAGCTGTGTGTTTTATCAGCCCCACACATCTCTAAGATTGCCACCAGCCTTTCATGTTCCTTTCATTTGCCGTGGATGGCAGCTCACTGTTTCATGGCTGTCACGTAGACCTTTGTTATGGCTTATTACCTCCTAGATGTCATATTACACTAGCATAAATGCATAGCTACTTACTGTTCCTAGTCAGAAATTCAATAGAGGCCTGCCAGAATAATAAACACTGTTATCAGCGTTCAAACAAAAGCATGCGAGTTGTTTAAAAAGGGTTTAAAAAAATGAAGCAAAGAATTAATTGGAACAATTCGAAGACAGAATAGTGGTTTCTGAAACAAGTGGCCACCCACAATGTTTGATAGCTTTTTTTATTTGCTCATGTGTTTATCCATCAACACTGGATGATTACACTTTCTTGCTAAAGGAGCCAGCAGGGTTGGTGCAGTTCATTTTTTAAACGCGATAACAGTCAGTTAAACAGAAATCTGGTTCCACTGCACATATGGCCAGATTCCTCCAGCTACACCCACATGGCATGAGTCAGACTTGCCTCCTCTCGCTCTCGCTCCCTCCTCTTAATGTGTTGATTAACACCTGACAGACACAGAGCTAGATGCTGTCCAGAGGAAGGCATCTGTTCACAGCACCAATGTTTAGGCAATAGAACTGTGTGCCAGGTAACTATTGTAGTGTGATTAGCAACAGGCAGATGTCAGCAGCCAAAACAGGTCTTGTAGACTTGATTCTTATAATTATGGCATTCCAATATCAAATTAAATATTTTGATCTAGGCCAGTTTTAATAATCATAAGTCCACCTCAAAGAGCAGATGTGCTCAAGCAAAAACTATTTGTCTTAATAATGCTTGTTTTTCCCACTGACATTTTGTATCCTCGTGTGGATAGTGGTGTCAGGAGGCTTGCAGAGAAGAATCCGTTTCTATAACTAGTCAACTTGATAATCTCTATAATGCCCTTTGGTGCTGCTCTAAGCATTTGCTCTGAAGGAAACTTTGAAGCCATGCTTTTTCTATTTTCTGCTGAGTTTCAAAAGTGTTAATAGACCCGATTCGACCTTGCCAGAATAAAGGGAAAAGATCTCTGCTGCTGCTGAGACTGTTAAAGCCATTTTGTATGATTAAAGTAATGAGACTTCCTCCATAAAGTTAAAATGGTTTTACGATACAGTAATTTAGCATTTTCTTTCCCTGTCTCTCTTTAAGGCTAGTATGGGAGCACCAAGTGTCGCTTAAAGAGGGCGGCAGTAAAAAGCATTGTCAAACAGAGCTGGCTAATATAGGCTGTTAAATGTTCTTCTATGGTTAGCAAATTAAAACGTCATTAGTTAGAGAAACAGCATTAGGCCAAAGCCGTATAATATTCTGAGTGTATAAGAAGTTCCCAAGCTGTTCTGGCAGGAAGGCTCGTAGGCATCAGTGTATCTGTCCTTAGTGCCCCCCCTCCACCCCCCCAGTCAGCTACAGCATGTGTGCTCAAACCACAGGCGTTAATTTGTTCTCAGCATCGAGCTGGTGCTCACATCTGTGTTTATCACTGTGTGTGTGCATGTGGACATGTAAGGTGTGTGTGCATGAATACTACAGTGTGTTTTATATATATACATATATAACAGAAATACTACATTGGTGAGTATGTGCTTTCAGGTCTGTGTGTGTATTTCTGTTTACACATGGGCTTTGTTCAAGCTCAGGATATTTAATTTCAGTGTGTGTGGGTGTGTTTTTACTCAGACTGTTGCAGTCTGGTGAAGTGAGTGCCAGCACTGCAGCAGGTTACCAGCAACAGTGTGTTGCCTCAGTTGTTCTGTTTTTTTTCTGTTCCGTTACCGGTTTGTTCATCAACCATGGTGTGTCTGTGTTTTTTTGTAGCTGAATCATTCAGCCCATTTTACGATGCTGTGGACACTGTAGCTACACTTGAAGTAAATCACCTAAACTAAAACTGTAGCTTCAACGTTTAGCTTAAAGAAAGCCTCACGTTCACAGTGTAGTCATGAGTGAGCATTAGAGGCTGCAGCTCAGTGATGATCCACAGCTCCTCTGGGTATAATCTAGTGGTTATCCATGCAGCAGACAAGAACACTGACACACTGGTGATGTTCTGGTTCATGTGGTTGGTTTGTTGGTTAATGGGGTTAGTGTGTGTTTTACACTTGGATGCCGGAGGTTTTCTTGCCCAAGAAAAGTTCCTGCTCCTATTTTTGTTTGTTTGTTTGTTTTAATATGCTTAATAAAGTTTTCCGTTGAATACTTAAAATGTTTTGTTTCCTGACATAGGCAAATTGATCAAGTAACAACTGGATGACGAGGGGGATTTAATCTCGTGGTTTCTTGTGGGGCTGTGTGTCAGGGGAAAGGAGGCTTGTTTTGTTTTGTCCGATTTTTCTTTGCCACTGAGGCGGCCTCACTCAGGCTCATTGATTCCTTTTGACCTCTGACCTTGGGACTTTTCCATTTTACAGGAGGCCATCATTGGTGGATTGCAGTCTGAAACCACCTACTCTGTCACCGTAGCAGCATACACCACCAAGGGAGACGGAGCTCGCAGCAAGGCCAAAGTCATCACCACCACGGGAGCAGGTCAGTCAGTTTTGTCACGGTTATCGTGTAAAACATATGTGCTTAATGTAAAACCAGTTATAAAGTTTTAAAGCTAAAAATGACTAATAACTATTTTACTGCATATTTTTCCATTTTCTGTCGATCTTAATTCTGTTTTTAGTGCCTGGCAAACCCACCATGATGATCAGCACCACCATGGGCAATACAGCTCTGATCCAGTGGCAGCCACCTAAAGACATGGTGGGGGAGCTGATGGGCTACCAGCTGCAGTACAAGCGGACCGACGAGGACGCCTTCAATTCACGTGAGCTGAGGAAGACGGACGACCACTTCACCGTCACCGGGCTGCACAAAGGCGCCACCTACGTCTTCCGCCTCAGCGCTCGTAACCGCGCAGGCATCGGCGAGGCCTACGTCAAGGAGATCAGCACCCCAGAGGATGTGCCCTCGGGCTTCCCGCTGAACCTGCAAGTGACGGGTTTGACCCAGTCCAGCACCCAGCTGACCTGGGAGCCCCCGCTGCTGGCGGAGAGGAATGGCAAAATCACCTACTACGTGGTGGTGTATAGGGACATCAACAGTCAGCAGAACAGCACCAACCGCACAAGCGACACCCACATGACCATCCACGGCCTTAATCCTGACACCACCTACGACATACGGGTGCAGGCCTTCACCAGCAAGGGAGGGGGACCCCTCAGCCCCAGCATTCAGAGCAGGACCATGTCCAATGGTACGTAGTGCATGGCTGCATTGAAACCAGAGTTGCACTTTTAGGCTCTGTGAGAGGCCCCTTTTCTGTCTGTGTCAGTGCCAAGTCTTACTCATCTAGCACTCAGAACTGCAAAGCACTGACTTTTATTGATTTATAGGGAACTAATCTCCTTACACGCTACAGTCACATTATCATGCCTTCACCCTCCCTCCCTAAACACACAGTTAAAGCACTACCTCCTAATACATTTTCTAATCTCATAAATGTAATTTTCCCTATGTGTCAGTAATGGCTGATGTCTATTCTAAGATGCATGTTTCCACTCTCACTGCCATAAACATTAGTTAAATCAACAAGCTTTCAGCCTGTTGCATTTGTCTTGTTCTAACTGTGGTGTAATAAATGGAATAGGCCCAGGGAGATGAAGGCTATTCTCCTCTGTGTGATCTGTAACTCAGCGTGAATGAGATTGTTTATGTTGAATGCCTCCCCCCTCTCCCCCGTGATACCTTCTGACCAAACCAGACAAGTCTGAGGAACGTGTTCATATTCTTTACTGTGGCTTTGCTGTACAGCAGTGGGAAATTAAATTACACGCACAGATTACATTTCACGGTATACAGGATGCCTTACTTGAGATATTAATCCAAAGATTCTCTGCCTCTAGATTTTCCCACCCTGAACTTTGGTGTCAAGGCTGTCATGAAAACATCAGTTCTGCTCACCTGGGATTTGCCTCCAAATTACAAGTCCCAAGTACCTTTCAAGGTAAGTGGCAGCCAGATTAGACAAGTACAAAAAATTTGCCTGAAACTAATTTTATTCATTTTAATATTGAACTTCCATTAACTTAACCTACACTTCACATTAATTGCATTATACGTCTGCATGTCTACTGTAAATACATGAATATTTTCTTCACTGTTAGGTCATTAGGGACATTATTACTTAAACATCTGTTTTGAATACAGCAAAAGAACAATTGCGCTTCCATAAAAACCTGTCAGAATCATATTCTATCAATTCCCACCTCATGGTATTAGACCAAAGACAATTTAAGGTGTAAAATGACTGGATGCAGATGTGAGTATGTGTGACACTGAAAAACATGAGATGATGTGAAAGGTGAGAGGGGCTCCTCCCTCAGGGCGAAACTGCTTTTGTGCGTTGCTGTATGTGAGATGAGAGAGATTCCTGCTTTTGTTCAGGTCGTATACTTCACATGTATGGAACCCTAATCCAGAATTCCTCTTCTTGTGTTTTTTCCTACAGATTCTGTACAACCAACAAAGCGTGGAGGTGCAGGGAAACCTGAAGAGAAAGCTGATCACCCAGCTGCAGCCAGACACAGAATACTCTTTTGTCCTGACGAGCAGAGGCAACATTGCTGGAGGTCTGCAGCAGCAGGTGTCCATCCGCACTGCCCCCGACCTGATCCAGACCAAGCCCACCAAACATCAGGCACAGGGCGACAAGCTGACCATTAAACTGCCCAATGTCCAGACGAGCACACGTGTCAGGTCAGTGCTGACGCGTCAAGTCATGCAAGTTTATCACCATTTTAAGTAGTTAATTTACAAACCGTGACTTAAATGTAGGGCAGGTTCAAAATATAATGAGAACATAAAAGGAACACTATAAAGAATAAAATAATGAGAGAATAAAAAAATGAAACCAAAGACGAGCTTGTGAGTTTCCTGGATTTTGGGGCATAACTCCTGAGATGCTGAACACACACACAAACACACACACACACACACACACACACAGACACACACACACACACAAACACACACACACACACACACCGTCCGTGTGTGTGTGTATCTGAACCTATTTTGGAACTTAAAAACTGCAGCTTTTGGCAACTTTATGACACAGCGTCTGATGATAATCGAGACTTTCAACATCAGGACAAGCTGTATTATCTTTTGACTCAAATTGTTAGGAGCAGAATTAGACCTGACCCCGACAAGTAAAACCTTTTCTTCACACACACACACACACACACACACACACACACTAAAGACTCATCTAAGTCGGGTGAGTGCATAGGGTTGATTGGTAAAAAGATTACAGGGCTGTCAGGTCTGGCCAAGCTCCAGTACAGATTGACAGGCAAAGAGCACAGGTGATTGGGGATGGGAGAGTGATGTGTGAGGGAGCGAGAGGTGGGGGCGGTGAGGAGTCTCGTTACACATGTCTTCTCCCACTCCCAGACTTGACTGACTGTTGAATCACAGACTTGAGGCCTGAAGAGAAGCTACTGCTCTCACAGTCAGTGGCAGTGATTTTACAAGTTGTTGTACGCTGCAGCGGGGGAAAAACTTGAGCTGAGCTGAGAACAGGCAGGTTGGAGGAGAACACAAAACGCCAGCATGTAAATGAAAATAGACAGATGTTTGTACTCTAAGCATGCACCTCCGTTCCTTACCAAGTCCTTAGTTTGACCCTAAACTCAGAGATTTTTTAATGTCGTTCTATTTTGAGCGTCTATAATGGTAGCAGTGTAAGAACACACGTACTGTAGCCGGTCCTATTAACCTAAAGAATCCTACCGGGATCCACGGCGCTGACGGCTCCTCTCGCTGGGATGGTGTTTTCCTGTACACATGGCAGATGTTCTGAGTAATTAGCCATTAACTGGAGACCGTGGTGCCAATCTGCTGGTGTTTGACCTTGCTTGGATCTGCTCATGTAGCATTCAAGCCTCGACTTCAGCCCAGCAAAAAAAACAAAACACAGGCCTTCCTACAGCAAATGTGTTGACAGTTAGGAACATGCTTGGCCCACTTGAGTCTCAAAGCCCCAGTGTGTCTTAACACAGGCGTTATTGTTCTTGGCAGGTGGTACTACATCGTGGTGGTGCCGGTGTCCCCGTCAACGCGGCGGTGGAAGAATCCAGACGAAATGGATTTGGACGAGGTGAGTGCCAGCCGGTGTCTGATTGGCTAATGTGCCAGGTCAGGGTTTGTGGAGAGCATCACCTGTTCCCACTGAGGAGGAAGTTACTGCTTGTTACTAATTAGCCGTACCCTCCTGGGCTAGGGGGGGGGGGGTGGTATGACAGGCTACGGAGAATTAAAACAATGAGTCACTTGATCACATGGGGAGTGTCCCGATTGGGTGCCAGATCTGCTGCTGACGGTACCCATCTGCTGAATTCAACACTGATTGTGCGAAGATAATTAGAATCTCATATTCAGCAGCTAATAAGAAAGCATATTAATATTTAAAATTAGTTTGTCTATGACTTATATAGGATCATATTTAGGAGTTCTTCCATTTTTAGTTTCTCTAGTCAGGTTTGGGCGACTCTAAACACAATTTTTTATAAGATATTTAAATTGGTAAAAAGATTTATGACTGCTTTATTATTCTATTGAATAAAGGTCTCCTTTGTCCATGAGGGAATTCAAACTAAATGACGTGCCTAAATATTAATAGCATCATTTTTAAGTAAACTGCAAGGCTCGCTGGTTTGTATCGCTATTGTTCAAGCTCCCTGTAGAAATAACAGAACAGATCAACAGAGAGAGAGAGATGGGACTCCCTGAGTCATTAAACACTGAGCAGGCCATTGTCTCCTCCCTCTGACATAATGATTTAATAAAGCTACATCTGGAGGAGCACACGAGACGTCACTGACAGAAAACAAAATGCTGCTGGAAACACAATGCCGCAGTGCTGTGTGCTCCTGCTCATTTATTAACCAGGTTGGCAGTCATGCTGAGATTGTTTGCTGGAGCAAGCGCTAATTGCTCACTTCGTAGCTCAGCAGCACTGTTTGCAAAGTTATATTAGTGGGCAAAGGGCATTTTAGCTGTGAGGAATCATTATCTCTTATTTGGAGCCAGGGTATTAACTGGACCTGGGCAACACAGAATAGTGTGTGTGTGTGTAGAGTCTGTATTTGGGGATTTTATCAATTGATCTTTGAGCATTTATTCACTTTATTGCACATAAATTATTTAGGATTCTATTTCCCCACATTAAATTTTACTGGCCCCCATGTCTCCATATAATAAGGTAGGTTTCCTTAGATTTCGTCTTTTCTTCCTCCTCCTTTAAAAAGAGATGATGGCTTGTCCTTCTGCACATTTGATTCGTTACCAGACATTAACCTTCGCCCTCTGCGTTTTCACAGTTGCTCAAGTCAAGCGAAGGCCCCGTCTTGAGGCGCAAGCGTCATCTGGATTCCTCCAAGCCTTACATAGCTGCCAAACTGGCTGCACTGCCAGCAAGCTTCACCCTGGGAGACGAGAAGAGGTACAACGGCTTCTACAACAGGCCCCTGACCAGTCAGCAGGAGTATCTCTGCTTCGTTCTGGCCGTGCTCCGGAATGAAGGCGCAGACAGCACCTCTAACTATGTAAGACACACACACAAGCACGTTGAATCAAGTTTCCATTTTGTAAATAAGATCATTGGGATTTGTTATATTAAAACTGAATTTATAGGAGCCTTCCACCCGTCTCTAGGCTATAACCACGCTGCCCTAGGATTTTTTAAAATGCCAATGGCAAGCCCATTTGTAGTTTTTACTGCCACTTACCCTTCAACGCAGGCGGCTCTAAAAGTCATTGCAGCTTGTCCTGACACCTCCCTCATCAGTTAGCAGTGGTATCAGGGATGCAGCCTTCCAGGCCCAGTGCAGCCTGCTTTGGGAGAGATATACAAGGCTCTTGGCTTTCTAACTAGATGTTTTCATGCACTCGTTGAACAGTGTGCACACTGAGGTCCATGGGATGGTCTGGAGTAAACTTCACTGCAGGAGGAACGAGAGTGTACGATTGCTTTGGGCTCCTTCCCTACCCGGGACATGCATATTCAGGAGCTGGGCTCTGGCTGCAAAGAGCCAATGCTTCATGTCCGAAACCAAATCCCAGACTTTTCACCTGTGTCTGGCTCTTCTCTCCCTCTCCCTCCTCTCATCTCGCTTTCTTTCGCTTTCTCCCGGCTTCTCTGTCTCTTCCTCTCTCCATCTCTCGCTACCATGAAGAGAGCAGGGGAGATTGATTAGTGCAGCTGGAGTTAAGCGGGAGACGAGGGCCCGGTCACAGGGCCTAGGGAGTCTGTAAAGCAGGCCTGATTCCCTTGAAATACAGCTTTAAATGTCCCAAAAGCCCCCTACCTTTGTAATCCCCCACTTTTTCACTGTGAGAAGGAAAGGGAGGTGCAACAGAGTCTATAGTGGGCAGCCATGATACACTTCAAAGGGGATGCTTAAACCCTGTGGCTTCACAACACTCTCACAGCACCTGCCAGACACACTGAGTTGGATAAGTGGCCCTCAAGATCTGTCACTTTCTGTGTTCTTCCCCTCCCTAAACTAGCATCATCCCCCCTTTAAACTTAGTTTAACTTACACACACTTCACTCACTGCAGCTTTCTTGTACCTTTTTACTCACGTGTGAACTGACAGTAGCAGTTTTTCAGCACATTTGCATACGACGACGACTTCAGACTGTGACGCGGATTAGAGCGCTGAAACTAATTACGACCAAGTCTGATTAAAACTGAAAACTAAAACAAATCTGACAAATAAAAATGGAACAAAATCAGACATGTGCCCACAGAAAGGGGAGGAACTGTCAGTTTCTTACAGCAGAGCATGTCCCCTCACTGAACCGTAAGTTTGAATGCTTGGGCAGGAAAAGAAATCTCTCCAGGCTCTAGTGACACAAATTCGATTCAGATATACAGTAGGGAACAGGAAGTGGCTGACCTACTTGATTAAACACTCCAAATACTTACCAAAGTATTTCAGTGAAACACCTTGATATTTAAAATGATTTTCCAGCAACCATTTTTTTTCTCTTTACATATGTGTATGTATGCATAAACACGCTGAAGTCTGAGGCAACAGGCCGTCATTGATTGCCACACAATTCCCCCAACTGATACCACAGGAATGCTTGTTTTTGTCACCCCCACCGCAGCACTTGCAAACATTTATTACCAAATCCAAAGGGCGGCACGAGGTAAAGCATGAAGCGGGATCGAGCGTTTGGCAGAAGCTGCCTCGAGCAGGATCTTCACCCGACCCAGGAGAATAAGACAACAAGTGCTGGAGTAAATGACTTGTGTCTTTACTA
This sequence comes from Betta splendens, assembly GCF_900634795.4. Classification (NCBI taxonomy): domain Eukaryota; kingdom Metazoa; phylum Chordata; class Actinopteri; order Anabantiformes; family Osphronemidae; genus Betta; species Betta splendens. The sequence goes on from NC_040897.2 coordinate 13,674,714, forward strand.
CTCTTCCTCAGCACCACCCAAGCTCCCCCAGCGTAGATCAAACAAGACCGCCAGGGTTTAATAAGCCTTCGTATATCAATGGCCACGAGCAGCCAGCAGTGGTTAGCGGGAAGAAGAGAAAGGAAAGGAGGCAAAGGAGGATGAGAGAGAGGGAAAGAACAAGAGAGTGTGCCTTCATGTCTCCCCAGCACCCAAGGCAGATAAACAAGCCGGGGGAAGTGTGAAATGGGATGATAGATGCTGGGTGTGTATAAACAGTATCATTTAATGCGAGAAGAGAGTGAGGGAGGGAGTAGCATGAAATGCTGCGTGATGTGAGACGGGGTGGGGGGTGTTGGAGACGCTGGAAGAGAGGAAAGCCACGTTTTTTTGTCCCGTCCGGTTTGTGAATCTGGGATAAGAGGAAGTGAACTGGTGGGAGAGGAGGAGATTGCGCTAATGTGTGCTCGGCGCGTGATAAGTGAGAGGTGAGCTTGTGGCGTATTCCAATGTGTTTACCACAGTTCCCTGTTTGCAGCCACATCCAGGCATTTAAATTCCAATCACTCTCAACAAGAATTGGCTTTGTAGTACTAATTCTGTTGGTGCTCTGGGCTCATAACACCCTTAACATGGAAGACTGGCTTCTTTCGAAATGTAAAAGGCTTTGACAAACAATATCAAGAGAGAATTATGAAGAACAAGATGTTTTTTTTTCCATTTGAGAATTTAAGCATATTTTAGCCCAACTTTTCACCAGTCGTGGTAGGAATATAAAACGAATGGGATCCTCTGTTCAGCGCCGCTACGTCACGGCTCCTCGAGGCGTCTCCCTCTGGTGATACCTGCAGACATCTGGATGCTTGGTGTTCACTGAGCCACAGAGGGAATATTGCAGTTTCTGGTAGGAGAACGGAGCGCGTGAGGATAAATGGAGAGGGGAGGAAAACATTGTTGTGATGCGAGAGTTACGTTATGAAAGACAGGGGTCATCATCCACGGTAGAACAGTCCCTGCAGCCACGGTTCTGTTCCTCGCAGATAAAGACTTAAGACAGAGATTCACACATGCCGCCACTTTCTGCACCTCCACGTCTGTCTGCGCATCCCTCCTCGTCCTCAGGCCTGTCTTCTCCCACCCTCATGCTGTCTCTCACCATGTCATGCAACAATGAGGTGAGTGTGGGCTGCTCGGCTCCCCGGGGAGGCGCAGGGAGCGGCCCATACATAATGGGTGTCTTTGCATGTTTGTTTGTTTGTCTGGCGTGCGCCCCAGCGGCTTAAGCCACTTTTAGAGCAACGCGTAGCCAGAGGGATCGGCTACAAGTTGAGACCAGCACGGCGCCGCTACGTGTAATTCACACTGCGCTGAGGGAGTGACGGAGCAGCGGCTCTCTGGGGAAGTTGGGCCACAGGCCAGAGAGCGCCGGACCACTATCCCAACGCTCGCCCTCTCTGCGTCTCATACGCCCTCACCCACACCAGCCTTCTTATCTTACTCTGAGACGAGCACAATCATCTGCATATACCTCCAGGAGACAAACACAAGGCTCAGAGGAGCTTGAGAAGGGGCTCAGAAAAGCTGATGATTCAGACAAGCTCACACATTGACTTAGTCTTAACACTCATAGCGTTCCCATTCACAGATGCATACGTTTGCTGCACAGTCAATCACAGCTGGTAAATGCACTGTGTGCTAAGTCAGAGTCCGATCTCACGTTCTCATCTCTCACTGATTATTGAATTAAACATTAATATAGCATCTACTGTGTTTTTAAATTCTGTCTATAGCCAACATTATTAATTTATTTATTAGCCTAAATACTTGAGAAAGTCTTTTTTTAATTATGAAAGTAATTGTGTAAAGGTTTCGGTGTTCTACGTTTCTTAAATAATTGTCAATTATTGTATTAATTGATCATTAGCCATCATTAATTAAAGATTATTACTATTCATATTCAAAATTTTAAATTCATTTTATTTTAAATTAAAATATTTTTATTCTAGACAGTACAAGTAAAGGAACATTGTTCCCGAGTGGTGTGAGATACACGTGCGTTTGCTTGACTGCCTCTATGACTCACATTCCTTCGCTCCACCGTTGCCTCATTGTGATACCAGTCTGCGAGGGCAAAGGCATTAGGAGCTGCGTGACTGAGCTTTTATCAGATATTAAGGCCGTTCAAATGGATGATCCCAGCACTTCGCCGTGACCAACAGACAAAAAGCCCCCTCTTTTTGTTAGCTCTCGCTTTTCCTCTCACTCTTCTCCCTTATCCTTCTCTGAAAGCACAGCTGCAGTCATTTGTTACACAAGGACAGAAAGATTTTTTCCCAGGATTCCCTGCAGGGCCCTATCCTGCAGCTTTTTTTTTATTTTTTATTTTTTTTGGCGCTCCCGAAGGAACAGGAAGCCTCGTGGTGTCGTCACGTCGGCTGTGTTGCTTCTCTTTGTTCCTAGATAATAGGTTCCTCCTGAAGGCACACAAAGCAGGAGAGAACTGGTCTAATGTGCCGACTGTGTGCTTCTGCATGTGAATCAAAAACGTGTGCTGCTGTAAAATGACAGTGTGACTCTTTTTACTTCCCTGCTTATCTCAGGCCTGTACCTGATATCTGAGCTGCCTGTACTTTGCACGTACGCGGCCCAAGTGAAAGTTTTTCCACGGCTTGCCCAGGAGTGGGAGAGATAACCTAACTATGTGACAGAGCGCGGGACGCTTTGAGCTCATCTCAGCTTATCTTTCCAATTAATATCTGCCTGTGTGCCGAAGAGCAGGCTGCTGTGCGGCTAATGATCCGGATTACCGCTGCCTGCCGCCTCGCCACTCCCGCCGCATGCTAGGAGCCCAATTCCCTTCGAGGTCTGTGATCTGTCACCGCTGCCCCTCTGCACATCCTCCTCCCCTGCCCGACCTGCCTCTCCCATCGTTATTCAATAGCAGGCGCGCTGAGCGCTAATGACAGATGCCTGGCGCCTCCCTCTTCCTCTTTCTCATCCGTCACCTTGCTCACCTGCCGCTGGACTGCCTCCTCTTTCAGACACTTACTGCGTCGCGTCCCCTCCACCGACACGCGCCTCCCTCCCTCCCCTTCCCTCTGTCATTTGTAGATGAAGGAGCAGGGAGATGTCTCATTTACAATCAAGGTGGAAGCGCACCCTCGCAGTCACCTCCTCCTCTTCCGTCATGGTGTGAACACTAATGAAGAAGAGATGAGTCCTCTCCTGTGCCCCCATTTATCTCGGCGGCTAAGGGACATGCACACTCACCCATGCCTCTCTGTCTCTACCGCTCACACTCTCCTGTCATCAGCAGTTGCCCTTACCTCTAATGTGATGCAATGCTTTAAAAATGCCATAATAACTTCGTTGGCAAAGATGGCTGTTGATTGTAGGAAATTGTATTCTTTACCCTGCTTTTCATTGTCTCTAATTTTAAGTTTATGACCTGAAATTGCCTTTGTTGCTTCATTTTGATTATCATAATGATATTTAAAAATAGTAATTGCAAGTCTTCACCTAAGCAGCAGCAAAGTTATGTTCATCTAAACCTAAAACTGTGTTGCACTTTCCTGTCTTTTCCTCTTCAGATGACCTTCTCAGCCAGCCCTTACTCGGATCCAATCCCAGGACCAGAACCTATTTCTCAGGAGAAACCTGAAATGTTGTGGGTCATGGGCCCGGTGTTGGCCGTGGTCCTCATCATCATCATCGTCATCGCCATCCTGCTGTTCAAGAAGTAAGAAGCTGTGCATGCTCCATTCTTCAGTCATAATGTTCTGTGTTTGCTTGAGGTTAAACTGCAGCGACACTGCAGTGTTTATAGGTTTCTGTCGGTTGCATCAGGAATGGTAATGAGACATGCTCTTCTCTGCCACACTTGCACCAAGCTGCTCTCACACCAACCTGTAACATCCAATTTCCTTACCCTAATATATAGTGTAACAGAAGGTTCCCAAGGTTTACCCTATTTCTAACAGCGATGTCAGGTGTCTGTTGAAATGGCCTCTTCTGTAATGAAGCGAGAGCTCAGCTCAGCTGTCAAGAACCAGTGGGCAACTACTTGTCTCTTACAGGTGCTCCAGGTCTGACCACGTTGACATACATCTACCATGTTCACGTAATTAAGATGTCAATTAAAACGATAATCATGAGGCACATCCATAAATATGACATCAAATATAACTATTTATACGGTTTGATTGTTTGGACCGGGTGAAGATACCACCTACAAGCCATAAATTACCTGCTTGGCCTTCTCCTGATTAAGTCCCTGTCCTATCTTCTCTTTCTCTTGATGAGTCTATTACAGCTTCCCCATTTCATATTATACCTATTCTCCACCTGCCATCCACAGCCTTGCACACTGCTGTGCGGCTGCCGTCTTCAGCCAACTTAGAAAGGGACTGGTTAATAATAGGCCTCGAGACAGCTCACAGCCGAGCAGCACATCCTCTGTCTGGAGGCCCTTTTTCCTCGTAGACTCGGATTGACAGGAGGGACTGTGGGGGGATGGTGTGTGCCCTTTTCACTGGGAACTGGCAGTAAATGTGCACAGGGAATAATCTCACCGTAGCTGGGGTCCGTAATGTAACCTGCATAACCGCCAAGACCAACAGCAGCAGTGATAAAGTTCTACTCAAAGTCCCTAGTGAGCGCTAAAATTAACCTCTCTGCGATGTGTTTAAGCTGTATTGAATTTTTGGAAGAACTCTATTTAACCTTAGCTTCCTTTTATTTTAAGGCCCACATGGGTACCAGTTATGTATTAATGCATCCACCCTTTCTTTTTGCCCTCCGTCAATGCAGCAAACAGGAAAGGTGGGTACTGTCGCTGTTACTGTACGTCAGCCACAAATCCATGTCCCACCACCCAAGCCCCTCATCTGTGTTAGTGGTGTTCATCAGCTCGTCAGAATTGCAGAGTCAGCTTCCTCTCCGTTTCAATCTGCTTAACAAAGTGAAAGATCAACATGTTTAAATTGGTTCTAATCTGATGTGCACAGTTGTGCACAATCCACCAGACACGAGAAGCGGCCGACTCTGCAGGCCGTGATAACTGGGGTCAGAGGAACCCTGGGGCCATGTTCGTGTAACAGTGCATGTTCCACGTGTAGTGCAAGTGTTATCCTCAGATTGTCCTGTCTGCTGTGGCTTGTCTACGTGCTGTGTTTCATTATCCAGCCAGTGTCGGTGAACCCCTTCAAGGCTGGGCCCCATCTGAATATGCCAAGGCATCACCTGCTACTGAATAGGCCATTGTGAAGTAAAGGGCAGATGGGGAAACTGCTGAAAAGGAAATGTTCCCAAGTTTGAAGCTGACATTTTTCACCAAGACCCATACCTCTACTTGTAGCCTTTTCCCCTCTCGCTGCTTCCTCGTGTCAGGCGTATCAACAAAGGGCCCTGTTCTCCCCTCATTAAGCACAGCCCTGCACACACACACACTCACTCACACACACACACTGTGTAAGTACTGTAGTTACATTCTCACAAGTCTTACCCTTCACTTTGAGCCAGAGATGAATTACTCTTTTGAGATTGTTGCCATGTTTACTTTAACCCAGCACTAAAGTGTGGTGCAGATCGGCATGTGACTGAGTCAGAGGAAAGGTCTGTGGAGAATGGATCACACGGGCCAAACCTTTGAATCCCCTCCCCCAGTCCAGAGGTGACAACTGGAAATGGTCAGACTCGGCTCTCAGCAGGAGAGGAAGAGATGCTTGTCACAGATTAGTTGTCACGCTGCTAGCATTAGCTTAAGCCCCTGCAGTATGAGATAACAGGTGGCAGCGAGGCCCGTGCCCCAGCAGTTCAGGTGGATCGGGTTAAAGCTGTGTGCGCAACACCAGCTTTATGCATTCTCGCCACGCTGGGCTTCAACAGAGGGCCCTGCTCCTGCCTAAAATCCACGCTCACCACTTGCAAATGGAGTGCAATGAGATGTAAAATTTCCAGAGGGCACCCTGATGCTTCCTTCCGCCCATTTCCATTTGCAGTCAGAAGGCTCGTGAGTCTGCAGCTGTATTTGTGTGTGTGTGTGTGTGTGTGGTGGTGGCAGTAAAACAGGCCAGGCCGTACATCTGTGTGCCTGCTTGTGTATGTATGTCAACAGATGCTTGCTGTCTGAACATTAGAACACAGGCTCACTGCCTTTTTCACTTCCTCTCGCGGCCCGATGGACAAACACCCTGTACAGTCGTCTGAGCCGAGCCGGTCCGAGCTGTGCCGTTCTCCTCCGTCGTGCCAGACTCGACTAGGCCGAGGCTGGCAGCGCAGGTGCTGCAGAACCGGTCTAATTACCCAGTGTTGTGCCACCCAGCTGATGAGCTAATTACAGCATCCGCCTGTTTTCCTCTCAATCTGGAAAGCCAGTAAACACAATGTGTTGTCAGCGCGCACACATGCGCGGACACACAAACACACACACACAGCAGTGAAAAATCACACATTTTACTCTTTGCTACACACAAGCAGTCATGTACACATACCCACACAGCAGCTGTCACCTATCCACTAGCAAACAAACCCGACCTAGCCCACTCCAGGAAAATGATGGCGTTTCATCAAACACATTAAACTCCAGTTGGCAAACTAATGGGGTAATGCCCTGGTACCTACTGTCTGCTGAATGGCTGGTCCTTAGAACTAGTTTTCAAAACCATTAACTGTCCCATTAACCTCCATGAAGGCAAACTTGTGAACGTGTGTGCATTCCCTTCATGTCGGTCATCGTCACTGAGTGATAGACCAACAGGCTGTTGGAGTGGTCTTTAAGCCCCGTGTGTGTCTGTCGCACCAGGAAACGGGCCTCGCCCCTGCCCAAGGACGAGCACTCCGGTGGGGTCAAAGACTCTCTGCTGGCCAACTCCTCCGACCCGGTGGAGATGAGACGACTCAACTACCAGACGCCAGGTAGATAAGTTAAACGCTTTAAATGTTGAATGAAACATGATCCTGTCACAGAGGCTTGGTCTCATTTTGTTTTTGGTTTTCGGACAATATTATATTAAGAGAATGCAATCTACAAGTTAGAAAATCACAGTGAAAATATTTTTTTGATGGAAATGAAAAAAAAACTCCCTTGCACACAGTCAGTACTTGACATAATCATATCCTCAGCACTCCCGGGTTACGTCTGAAGGTGGTGTTTTTAAATTCCTGTCCAGTCTGAGCCTTTCTTTGCTGCTGTCTAAACAGCCTTTCTAGATGCCATTTTTGTGTTGCTGTGTGACATCCGTGTTTATTTTAATGCTGTAATTATGACCAGTTACCAGACGTTAGAAAATTTGGTCAGTGGGAGAAAATCAATGGTTTTCACCGTGGCTCTACTCCACTCAGGCTGAGCCATTTAAAATTCCATTCACACACTCTGGCACAGTGGGGTGGGCTGGAGGGGAGCTGTGTCAGGGTGCCCGCCTCGGCTTCAGCCTGCTTCCTTTTTCCCCCTGATCTCCTCTCTCCTCCTCCGGTCCTTGCTCCTCCTTCCTCCGTGAGCTCCTTTCATTCCTCCCAGCTGGTAATGAGTTCTGCTGCCTCTGATGTCAAGGTGAGCCAGGCGGAGGGAACAGTGGAGCCCAGAGAAAATGTCAGCCCCTGTCCCTGTGTTTTTCTGTGTGTGTGTGGATATATCCTTTCTCACGGGTTATTAAAGATCCTGTTCGCCATACACACGCACACACACAGCCCCTTTGAACCCCTGCAGAGGAATTAAGCAGTGCTGGCGCTCTAAAAGAGCCCTGTTCTTCCATCCTCCCACTCCACCTCTCTCCTCTTTTGTCTTCCATTTCCCCCTGTAGGGTAATCTCTCTCTCTCTTTCGCTCGCTCAGCGGCTCTCTCTCTTTCTTTATACGTCAACATTTATCTTCCTTCTCTTCATTTCCACCTCGCTGTTTTGGTTCATGAGTGGTGATTATCAAAAATCACCAAGGCTGTGTATAGCTCATGAAGAAGTGTGAGGCTCCCAAGGCTGAGCTGAATGAATATTGAACAGCCCCTTCCTCTGTCCTTTTGCTCTTTCTCTCTTTGATTTGCCCACAGCAGGTGAACATTCCTGCTCTGATTTTGATTGTTGTTAAGTGGTCAAGCCGATTGCAGCGCATGTCTCCACCGTGTTGGTTCATAAAACAGGCCTCACTTGTACCTTTTAGCACGCCAGCAGCAGGTGTGCAGAGCTGCTAGCGAATTACCTGGATTATGCTTTGCAGACCTTGTTCAGACTGGTGTTTTCAGCACGCCATCTTTAGGAAAGTTCTAGTTTCAGGCAAAACATTGTGTCCACATAACAGCAGAATTGTTATAAATTCCATCTTTATCGCTAAAGGTTTACACCGAGCCGGGCTTTTGATGCTCTTGTTTCCCAGCCTAACTAGCTCCAAAGGTTATTTGCAGATACTGCTCGGCCCCGGTCTGATTGTGGGACGTCTCCATTGATCGAGTGTTCTTTTCCCTCCTTCCTTCACTCTCCTCTCTCCACAGGTCCCAGCTCTCATCGCTGCCCCAACACTCCAAGTTAGTCTGCTCTCTCACCAAATTGTGTTATTACCCACACATGCAGTCTCCTCCGCGCTCACTCACACCTGATTTCATCCCCTTGTTGCAATCCTGACAGACATCACAAGACCACCCCCTTGGAGCCTCTGGCGCTCCAAGGATGCCGCTATGTCATATCTTGGCTGTGAACTTCCCACAACAATTTTTTGGTGTGGAGAGCACCAACTAGATAGTTTCATGGATAGTTGAGCAGTGCAGACAGTTAACACTTGCTGAAAATTAGCTTTATTATCTTTGGCTTTATTCTTCATTTACTCAACAATGTAGCTGTAAAAGTCCAAACCAAACGTGCACAAATACAGTGCGTACACACTGATGGTAATGTGCTCATAGGTCTCCCTGTGTAATACTATTAAATTAGTGTAATTGGTCACTTCTCTTCTTGTGCAGTGGCCATAGTAACCAGCCATTAGCCATTAGCATTAGAGCTAATGGTTGCTCATCTGAAAGCATGACCCGTGACCTTGCAGATGCACTCAGCCAAACGTGCTGCTGTTCATTTCTATACTTTTGAAAAGGTTTCTTATGGATGTCTGTGTGAATTTAAATGTGTAAGGTTAATGTTGCTCCATGTGTAACTTTAGCATCTCCCGGTGCCGCATACAGTTAACTTTTAACACGTAATGTGAGTGCCCAGCAATCCATTTAAGCACGGAGCCAAGTTCAGAGGCACAGGGGGAATTCGTGTCGGTAGATTAGCAATAAATCATCCAATAACCCGGCAATGAAAAATCTCGGGAGTGGCAGGGGGGTTGTTTGAAATTAATCCAGCCCTAGTGCTCCAGGCTGGGCTGGGAGATAGTCTATTGTAGGGAAAGAGATTTTCAGAGAAATAAGTTTTGGCTGGTGACCAGTCGGTTATTTGCTCTCTGGGAATTGACAGTGTGACTGATTTCTAGTGACTGCTGGGATCTTGCTCACCTTCCACCAACTGAGTGTTGTGGAGTCAGAGAAGATGTCTGCCTCCTGCTTTCCTCCAGGAGCATGCTCACCCAGTCACTCATGTGCATCGCTGTGCTGTCCTCCTCAGCATGATGATATCACCAAATGTCACCAGCCTGTTTCAACTCGTGCACTACTTCCTACTTCCTTCCTTCTCTCTTCTCTCCCTCTCTTCATGCATTGTTGAACAAAGTGCACTCTCCTCATGGTTACACAGCCACCTCATGGTCCCACTGGCAGCCTCACTCACCTTGTGGTCCAACCAGTGTTTGTGCGAGTCATTGTGCGTGTCTGATGTGCAAACAGCCAGGTTTCCACTCACGTCTTTGTCTTTCTCCTTCTTCCTCCACTTCCTCTCCCAGGAATGAGGGAGCACCCGCCCATTCCTGTCATTGAACTAGCCGACCACATAGAGCGCCTGAAGGCTAATGACGGCCTCCGCTTTTCCCAAGAGTATGAGGTAAGGGTCAAGCACTAATTTTGCATCAGACTTGGCCTCTGTCTTAAGCATATGAATGTGTCTCTTTGTTATGCGTCTGAGGGGAAGTTTTATGTTTATGCCTCTTTGATCCCACATGCATGTATTCTAATGGATTATTGAAGATTTCTTTCACAGACATTCTTCAGTCATTTTTACAACTCTATTACCAGTCCCACCAGGAAACCAACACTTATATTAAATGCTGTGAGATGCTTTTTCACAAAACTAGCAGGTGGCGTGTTGCTTAAGCAATCTGTGTGCGCCTTGATGTTTCCCCGAAGAATGTTATTTTGCAGGCGGTCTCTCCGATGCAACTTGGTGAGGGATTATGTCTTGTCAGTGTTCTCCCTCAAAAAAAGGGAGCAAATTAGCATTTAAAGTGGCACATGGTTGGTTTGGGGAGTGTGTGTGGCCAGATGAAAAAGAGAAGCATCCGTGAATACAGCAAAATGAGGCTTGTCTTTTATTTGTTTCTATTGTTTGATCCCCTTTATCTAATCAGCTCTATTCCTCACATGGATGGATGTGACAAGGCTGTCGGGACGATTGTTTTACCTTTACTGCAGCCTAAAAGGTTACATAATTGCCTCTGTCTGCGTGTCTGTGAACAGCATATGTTTCTACAGAATAAAATTTGCAGTGCAATTTCACACTCCCGAGAGTCACGGCAAATTTGTTTTGGTGACCTCGTGACCTTTCCCCAAGCGTCACCACAAGGCCAAACTTAAGCCAGCATTTTATTCCGTTCTGTTATCTGCCCTGTCCAGTGTTTACTGTGAAAATAACATCTACTTGAAAGCCTTATGTAACTGTTCTATCATCTACCCAGCCGTGCTCCCTCTATGAGAAAAACATTCAGAACTATATGTAGCACTCTGTTTTATTAATAAACCATGTTTGTACATTTTGTCTTACACAATTAGGGCCATGTTTGTTCATATTTTATGAGTTATTCTCATTTTTTCATGGTCCATTTATTTACAGTACTTAGTTAGAACATAAATGTGTTCCTACATGTGCAATCACATGAAACCTTTATGTGATTGCAACAAACCTTTATTGATACAACATTTAGTTGTCAAACTTAAAGTTAGATGGTGGAATAAAACATCAATTATTATAATTTTCAATGAAAAATGCACCTTTTTAAAATAGTATATAATACTAATGGATATCTTGCCTAGTTTGCTGCATATATAACAGCTAACTGGGGAGTTAATTAGGCCTTGGTGAAAATCTGCACTCAATTAAGTGCTTTCTTGTGTTGCTCAGTGCCTCTCCAGCACATAGCCCTCCCATCATGTTTAGTTAGTGTAAACGAATCACGCTAGAGAAGTGGCTTGTATGACTGCAGGCGACCAGTCTGGCTCGGTTCCCTCCCCGCACGAGTCATTCCAAACCCGGGGAAGACCCCCTCCGTGGCGCGGCAGATGGCCCTCCATCTCCGTGCCAGCCGAGGCGCTGTGGCGGAGCCCGTGGCACTTTGTCACAGTCACGTTCGCCGTTGCTCCCGTAGCGCTTCACCCCAAGGCACAGAATTTGTGGAGTCTCCGCAACTTCCTCTCCCTGATGTTTTAGGCGGCCTGACACTTCCTTTGCCACCAACGCCAGTCCGCATCACACTGAGCAAGGAGCACACTGGATAATGAGCAGAATTTGTCAATCAGACATGCTGCAGCTCCCACTGACAGTCTTTTTATCGCAGGAAGCAATATCGCGCTGCAGTCGTCATAGCACTATCATTATGTTCATTTGAAAGCATTTCCAGTATGTCAGCGAGAATACCATAGGCGCTCGCTTCTCACCTTCTACCATTTCTACCTTACTTGTTTGCTAGTTGTCATCAGTCTAGTGTGCCTGCTGCGTTCGCCGAGCTCTCAAATGGATATGACATGTTTTGACTGAAAATGAAATCTCTATCTTCGTACCGCCGGGCACGCACGGAGAAATTGGCAGTGCTGAGCCTCATCAGCAGCAATAGGTCTATGCCCACATGACTCTCACTGTTGAGCAATTTGAAGCTGTGGTGGAAGGTTTCTTGCTTATGAGCACTCCACATTTTCCATACATTGTTCAAAGCTAAATGGTGCACATGGGTTTTTTTCTAGAAATCATATTATTCAGGTCTTAAATAGCTTGTTTAAATCTTGGGCTTTGTGCCAGATCTTTGCTGCATAAGTAGCCCTTCCTCCATAGTACAGTAACACAAGGACTTTTAGGAAAGCAACAAATTATTAGTTCTTTTTATTGCACACATTCCTAATCTCCATCCTACCGAGGCCTCACTTTGTTTTATTCATTATCCAATAATCACTAGTTATTATGTTTGAGCTGTCACGTTCTGACAAAAAAAATGACCTCTTTCATTAAATTAGTGCCAGAACCATGTTCAGTAAGTGTAAGAATTTCAAAGGCGTCATTGTGAGTCCTGCTGGCAAAAGGTCCTGGGAATTAGTGGACATTGTTCCAGCGCGAGCCGAGGGAGATCAATATGGAATAACAAGACACTCTGTGACATTATCAAGCCAAGGGATGGGAGGCCATTGCACATCTCCCCCAATCAATATGTATGCAGTATAGCGTCATCTTAGCTGAGAGACAAATGACGCATAAAGGACAGAGGTAGAAACAAAAATACGCTGAAACAAAACTCCGAGATAGAAAAAAGGCAAGACTGGGAGAGGCGACGCTGCAAGAAATGATGCATGCGAGTCCCAGATTTACGTTGGTAATAGGACCGTCCTAAGGGAGAGCACGAGGGCTTCAAATCCTTTATTTAGCTCCCAGACAAATCAAATTAATTCTCATTATAATAGGTTTAGAATCTGGAGGAATGTGTTGGCTCATCTTTAAGTTGTGACCTTTAATGGTTGATTTAAATGGTTAGAACAAATATCTTAATATTTTCTCCATTAGAATTCAAGACTTTAAATGCCATGTAAATACCTAACCTATTAAATGATGAGGCTGGTCCTACCAAAGGCTCCACGCTACAAAAAGCCATATGTTTCAGTTAAAAGCTTGGTGTTTTATGTTTTTATCCTTTTTATAGTCTTGCTTTGTGCTTCTGTGTCCATGTTCTCATAATCACCTTCTCCATCTCCCTGTTGTTTGCCTTCTCTTCCACCTTCCTTGTCTCTCCTCCAGTCTATTGATCCAGGCCAGCAGTTTACCTGGGAGAACTCCAACATGGAAGTAAACAAGCCAAAGAACCGCTATGCAAACGTCATCGCCTATGACCACTCCAGAGTAGTGCTCACCTCTGTTGATGGTAAGAGCTCATGTAACTACTTAACCCCTGAGACAGTGGCCGACTGAGGCTGCCGTCGACCCCGACCTCCTTCTCAAGTACTGAGAACATGCTGCATCTGCTGCGTGAGAGCTCTCTTGAAGGGCTGTGTACCCTTTTTGTTTGGACATAAAATGTGTGATCATAACATACTGTATGAATTCAAGAGCACCATGCATAATAAGTGACAACGTGCAGAAAAACAAAGCCATAAATGTGTCATTCACTTTGATATAAAATATACTAATCTTATTCTTATCCTTGTCTCTGAGCAGTATTATTATCTGAAATAGCCATCCTGTCTAACAGATGAGTCATATCTCTGCTGCTTCTCTTTGCTATAGCTGTTCCAGGAAGTGACTACATCAATGCCAACTACATTGATGGCTACAGGAAGCAGAACGCATACATCGCCACACAGGGGCCACTGCCAGAGACCCTGAGCGACTTCTGGAGGATGGTGTGGGAGCAACGGTCCAACACCATTGTCATGATGACCAGACTGGAGGAGAAATCCCGGGTAAGGGAAGACAACTGTGTTTAATACTAAACACTGTAAAGACGTCACATTACATACATAATATATTTGTTGCATATAGTAATAACAAACAGTAAGTATTTAAATACATGAATTAGTAAAAGCAAAAAGCCAGAACTACAGTTTCCTTTTTATGAAATTTCCTCAAAGCACAACGTCACAGCCGACTGCCAGAACAAAGGCTGTGAATCGATCTCGCTTCAGCGCTACCTGGTTACATAAACAACCAACAGATGGCTGCTGTGATCCTATGATGAAATCCAATGACTGTCTTATGAAACTTAAAGATATCAAAGTCCATATTACTACAATGTGAGAGAAAGTCAGCTTTGTTTAGCATTGACATGTGGCCAGAAATTCGGTTTCCTCACTTTTAGTAAATCCAGCCTGTATATTTATGTAGCTCAACGTTAAGGAAGTAACATTACTCGCAACAAAGCCTGAAGGCATATAGATGCCCGGTCCTACTTTAAAGCAGGATTTGTCAGCCTGATCAAAGTCACAAGGACTTCAAAGGATATTTTGGTTGTCTGTGGACAGCATCGCATCAGGCTGCTTCTCTTCTCCCGAGTCTTCAAACTCTAAAAAGTTTTTTTGTCAAGTAAAATTGCACAACAGCTTTTCCCCGTCCCTCATCCCCTCACCCACCCGTTGTTTGTCTGCTGCATACGGAGAGATTATAATGGCAACTCTGCATCAGGAGACAACACACATTTTCAGAAAGTTTGCAGCTACATTAAAAACACGTAGATCTGAGTTATATTTAGATTTCTATAGTAATACAAATCCCTATCCATTATTTAGAAAATGCTCAGAGTTCAGTGCTTTTTTGTTGTTGTATTCTTTTAACTGCACCAAGCAAAGGCTTCAGAGTATTTTTTATTTTTGTATTTGCACTAATAGTGGTCTAATTTGACTCCCAAAAACAGCAGCCGGGTATGAAAACGTAGATGTTTGAGGTAGTATGATTCGCTGAAAAACATCCTTTTATTCCTAAAAAGCGATTTTCCAACCACTAAGAGCAAAACAGTAGCACATGAGCAACTTGAGTTTAAAAGTTGGTTTATTTAATTTAATTACCATCACATGCCCACGAGAAAATAAATCAGTGTGGAATCCTGCCATTAAGTGGTGCTTCATTAGTTGGTGCATATGGTGTCGATAGCGATAACATTTTCCTAGATTTTCTTTTTTGGCTGAGAGAAATAAAATACTCTAATCAGCTACAGTACAGCATTGGGGTTAGCCTTGGTCCTAAAGCACCTGCAGAGATGCTTGGACAGGGAAAGTTTGCAAAAGCAATACTTCTTGCCACGAAGAACCTTAAATTACTTTCCGTCATTCAAAACATATCATTGTCTGTTTTAATTTTGAGCTTTCGATGCAATCAATCATTCAGGCAGATTGTGGGCAAAACATATCATTTTGGAGCAGAGCTCATTTATTTGCACCTTGGAGAATAACTGCAGCGTGTTTATGTTTGATAAGATAATTTTTATTATACAGTCAGTCAATCTCGGCACAGATCTATGGCATCCTCCCCTCATATTTAGTGTGTCTGAGAGGCATTTCTCAGAGCTGTGTGACAGACGGCCATGCTCTCCATAGATCCCTCAGTCAAAGTCACGCACGCAAGCGCAAGGACAAAATTATGGAAACGCCACAACATAAAGAGAAATGAAACGGCCCCTCTGTCCATCTCTGCCTCCTACACATACTTGAAAATCAATTGGCTCGCCAGCGCTGTGAAGAGAGGCACAAAGAATCAAACCCGCCTTTTACCAGCTGGGTCTAAAACATTCTTCCCACTTACTGTGTGTCAGACTGCCTCACAGTCTTTGGTACCATATGATTTAATGTAGAGAAAATGTCGGGGCAGTGGTTGAAGCCGAGCTCCAGTCCTAACGCCTAGTTGGTGACATTTATATTATTGATATAATTTTCCCGTCTTAATGAATATATGAACAGCTGCACATGCAGATTGTGTGTTTTTGCATTAGTTCTTTAAACTAAAATGTCACAATTACAAAATATCATAAATGAAGCCTTTATTACACTGTTAAATGATAATTAAAATGCCCGTCGCCATTTTTGAAAGACTTCACAGTGAAACCTGAGGCAGCACAGAGTGAGTTGAATTGATTAAATTATATCTGCATTGAAAATGACAATATTTAATGAGTGAAACAGTCTTGAAAAGTCCTGTGAAACTGCAAACCACATCAAACAAACAACATTTGTAAGTTCATAATGAACATTTACCGGGCTCCTATAAACAGCATTACGGAGTATTAGAGATTTTAGCACTTCCTGCAGCACAGTTGTTACCAGTTAGTGGAGTGTAGACCAGTAGTATTATTCACTCTATATGTGCTGGTGTGCCTGTACCTCCTGTCTAGACACAGGAGGTCTGTGTCCTTTGCGACATGTTTGAAGCTGCTTCAAAGCAGAACCAGATGAGGGTGAAACCTGTGCTCTGTCAATGTGTGTGTGTGTGCGTGTGTGTGCGAGGGAGGGAGAATATGCCACCCAACCTCAGACAGCACAGAGATATTCATTACAGCGCTGACTGCTAATCCATATGTTTGCACTGCAAGTGGTTCCCTATCACTCAATTGAGTTTCTCCAGCAAGGCCCACCTCTGCCTCTGAATGGGAGCTGTCACCGGGGGAGGTGAAATGTGAGGGGGTGAATTTTAGTGCATTTTGTTTGTCGATTTGTACCAGCTCGCTGAGACAGCCAAGGTGCTTCGAAATGTCAGCTTGGTACTGCGGCATCAATATGATTAGCTTACCCGCGCCACCGCGCTTCCGCTCGTGTTATCCAAATCAATACCGCCGAGTCCTAGTCCCAGTGCTGACATCGAAGCGGTGTCTACGTTTGTTCAGTTTGTACAGGATACAAGAAAAAAGAGGTGTCTGGCTCCTCTAAAATAGCAACACACCTTTAACATGCTATGCACAGCGTCACCAGCTCATTGAAGATGCGCGATTGCAGGTCAGCGACAGCAGGAGGCCACTCAGCCGCTGCACAACCGTGAGTGTGTAGATAATGAAACATGCGGATCCTGTGAACTAAGTAATATGAAGGGGAAAGAAGCGTGATTGTGCCGCAGAATGGCCCATTTCTGGTGCTAAATTATTCAGAAATACTTTAGGACAGATTTTTTTTTTAGCTTATTATTACTGTTTGAAAACCAGAGCCAAACCCCAATTATAGCCACTGGTGTATTTTATCTGTCTGGCGTGGAAGGGCTCTTGTAGATGTTTAAGTGAAGAAAAGGCCTGTCAACATTTTTAAGTCCTTTTTTGTTGAATTCTAATGTTAACAGAGCCTTTTCCAAGCTGCGGGGACTAAAGTGGAGATTGTCAGAGTGGTTTAGATGCAGGGAGAAGCGGACCTCTAAGTGCTGGGATCCTCAGACTCGCAGTGAAAGCAGACACGGGGACGTTGGGCACGTACGGAGCCAGGCGGCTACACCTGCTGTCCCTCCGCAGCAGAACTGGCGTTTAGACGCGTCTCCGTCCACAGTTCACTACCCGGCCGTCACCAGCGTGCCAAAAGCTCGCACGACCAAGGGTTACAACCACCCGACAGGTGCTAATTGAAAATGATCACAGGCTGGTGAGAGACAAAGTGGCTTTCCTAATGTCCTTTTGAAGCGGCTCACATGCGGACACGCGTGGGCGAAGCTGCACACGCGCGATTCACCGGTGCACATATTTCACCAGATAGAGGAGCTGACTTTGTGTCTTGAGCTTTTAATTAGACAGTGGACAAAGCCTTTTATCTGACCTCTCTAATGTTCCCGTCTTGTTAATCAGTGTGATCCTACAAGCCGCTCGCCCGCCTGGCGCTGGATATTAGAGGCGCTTTGCTCCTGACACGCTGCCCTTTCTCTTGCTCTGCCAGGTGAAGTGTGACCAGTACTGGCCTTCACGAGGAACAGACACCTACGGCATGATCCAGGTCACCATGCTGGACACGGTGGAGCTGGCCACGTACAGCGTCCGTACGTTCGCCCTCTACAAGGTAAAGTTGTGCTTGTTTGGTCGCTGTACACTACGGCCCATGGGGTTCATGTTCGTGCAGGCAGGCCATTGTACTTCATAATTACTGGGGTCACATTTTGAAATGCGCTCTCTTATTTTTCTGCAAGCCGATAAAGGCTATTACCACAGGAGTCGTTTTTTCACTGCTGTAATTGGTTTTCGATGTCCAAGATTTTTCCTCTTGTTCTCAAAAGAGGCAGTGAAAGATTTCATTTTCTGGCTTTGATTCATATACTTCGTTTCTGTGGCGATGTGACTGATGTTTTTTTCTTTATTTCTCCCCCTTCAGTTCAGTTCAGTTCTTCCATTACTTACTTATAATTTAAAACATTATCATAATTCCTAATTAAATGCAAGTCTCTAGCTGGAGCAGTTACTTGGTTTCAATCAGTGCTGGTGACAATGCCAAGAAACGACTTGAGTCCAAATGAAAACTCATACACGTTATCTGCACTGCAGAATGATCACAGCCATGAAAGTAGGGCATATAATATGCTGCTATCAAAGTTATGAGTCAAATCGAGACATTTGCTTAAAATAGCTTCCTTCCTGACAATTAAATTTAGATATTTGCTCCCTTTTATCAAACCGAGTGACCTTTTTACATGTTTAGAACATTTTTCCTGCAGCGTGACAGGTTTCTTTCGTAAACGCAGCCAAGTGTATATAAGTATAGCCCACATACAGTATTGGTGCTTTTCTCACTCCTCTGCCTCTCCTACAGAATGGGTCCAGTGAGAAAAGAGAGGTGCGCCAGTTCCAGTTCATGGCTTGGCCGGACCACGGGGTGCCAGAGTACCCCACCCCCATCCTGGCCTTCCTCCGGCGGGTGAAGGCCTGCAATCCTCCTGACGCAGGGCCTATGGTTGTGCACTGCAGGTGGGTGCATCCAAAACCGAAGGCTTCTCATTTCAAACATTCCCCTCTGAGGGTTTTGTAATCTCTACAGCCCACAACGCTCTCTGGATGCGTTCCATCGGTGTGTAGCGCTGTGTGTGTGCACAGTAAAGAACACCGCGCGCGAAACTACGAAGTTGAAATGTTCTTTTTGGGGTCAACATCTATTTTCTTCCCCAGTGAATTTGGCTCAATAATTCTGTGCTATGCATTTTCCAGCTAGTCATTAGGAATCTCGAGATGCTTCCACAATCACAGACTTTGTGCACGGTCGGCAAAAATGATTCCTGTTTGGTCCAGCTGTTGTGCTGGAGTGTGCGCGTCAGCTAAGCTAGGAGGAACAACGTCCAGTCTTCAGCTGTCAAACAGAGCGAGGACATAATTGGATCAGCTTCAAGTTGTTTACCGTGTGTTATAAAAGGCCGTAAGAAACTTATCTGATCTATCGACTGAAAGTTTGTGTTTCCCTCCGTCAGCGCGGGCGTGGGCAGGACTGGCTGCTTCATTGTGATCGATGCCATGCTGGAGCGCATGAAACACGAGAAGTCGGTGGACATCTACGGCCACGTGACGTGCATGCGTGCCCAGAGGAACTACATGGTGCAGACCGAGGACCAGTACATCTTCATCCACGAGGCCCTGCTGGAGGCCGCCACCTGCGGCAACACCGAGGTGCCGGCCCGCAACCTGTACGCCCACATCCAGAAGCTGACCCAGCCCCCGCCCGGCGAGACGGTCACTGCCATGGAGCTGGAGTTCAAGGTGACACATTAGCCGCGAGGCGTCAGAGCAGCTAGCACAGTAGCATTAATGCGCACGGATGCGCGGTTCAGGGACAAACAGAGCAGATCAAACACATTAACACACCTGTACTGTATGTGGACAATCATCCCAATGACTGACGCTCATGCATGCACACAGCTGGTGTTCAAGGTGACTCACTCACACACTCGCACCTTCTGTCAATAGCCATTGACTGTGATGTTATTACACACTTTCCTCCCGGTGCTGCTCTGCCATTAGCCCTCTTATGACCATGATCCATTCTGTTTGAAGTGATAATGGCATCTACGCTGCTGCCAGCGACGGCGAGTGAGGCAGCGAGAGGGCGACGGTGGCGTATGTGGCGGCCGCAGCCTCTGACCGCAGACCCGCATGCGCACACACATTATGCAGATTACCCTGACTGTCCGTGCAGACTCCTGTGCTGTCCATCTGCGCTCCGGCCACTGCCAACACTAAGCTTGTCATGCCTGCAGTCCCCCAAAGCAGCTCGGGGACTGTGGGAGACAAGTTCACTGTATTTAGTCTCACCTACCGAGCCAGAATCTCCCACCACTCTCTTCGTAACTCTCTAAGTCTTATTTGGCTTGACAATAAACCTTAGGTCTAAATAACAAGTTGTCAGAGAAGCACTTCAGGCTGCTTTGTTTGCTCACGTTGGGTCACTTCTTCCTCTCTCATCAATCCCTTTCTTCCTGTCTGGATTCTTAATAAACAGAGACTGGCCAACTCCAAAGCCCACACGTCGCGCTTCATCAGCGCCAACCTGCCCTGCAACAAGTTCAAGAACCGCCTGGTCAACATCATGCCTTTCGAGTCCACCCGCGTCTGCCTGCAGCCCATTCGTGGCGTCGAGGGCTCTGACTACATCAACGCCAGCTGCATTGACGGCTACAGGTCAGTGAAGGGCTCAATTGTCTTAGTTTCAATAGCACCTCTCAGCCCTATTATTTAAGGCCTTAAGGCATCAGAAAGTGTAAAAGACGCCCAAGTTTGTTGGTTTGAAGGGTCGGCACTTTGACCTCATGCTTTTTTATTCCACATTGTTGGAAAGCTGACACAACACAGCAGATTGCATCCTAAACTTGCCTGATTCTAGTGACTGTGACAGGTCAACAGTTGTTTCCTGACATCAGAGGTTGTAACAGGTGGGAACAACACACGGTATTCACCGCGGAGCAGATAAAAACGTCAGGGTGGGGACTCGGGATGAGGCCGCAGTGGGCGGCGTGCAGTTGCCAGTGTTACTCTGTGGCTCTCGTCAGCTGATCCGCCGCCGCTTTTCTATTGAAGCTACTGCATGTCCTCGTGTGCTCCGCGAGTCCAAATTGCTTCCTAGAGGGAGGAAGATGAAAAGGCAGCTCTGTTTTATATCTATATAAGTACAGGCAGAGACAGACAGAGCGGACTCTTCTGTAGCTGAATGTACAGCCAGGGGATGGGTTTAGCAGGCGTGAAATGCCATTCAGCCCATATGGGCTTCTGCTTTGTGCTGGGTCCAGACAGACACAACACCTCCATCCCCACCTCTGCCGCTGCCCCCTCCTCTCCGCTCCTGTTGTTAATGAGAAGGTGCTCCACAGAGGCGGGCCGTCTATTGTTGCTGAGTAAATAGCGTAATCACAGACTTTTACTTCCATGTTCCCGGCTTTTTTCCTGTTCTCCTCCCCCTGTTTTGCCTCCTCTCATCTCCGCACGTCTCTGTTCTCTCCTTTCATTCGTCTCCAGCGTGTCTCTTTGCTCTCCCTCCTCCTAGTCTCTTCGCTCGGCATCTTAATTCTCCATCCAAACATCACGGCAGAGACGGACATATCCGGGTGGAGACCTGTTGTGTGCACTTGCGGCGCTGTGTAATTAAGCCACTTTTAAAGCCCAGGCATAAATAAAAGCTAAACAGGGGCCTCCAGTGCCCTTCACCCCAGCGCCTCCAAGAAAAGCCAATAATATGCTAAGCTAATGAGAAGCGAACCATTGATTCCAGCTATGCTATCAGGGGCGCAGGCTCTGGATATGCTCTGATGCAGGCTGGAGTTTTAGCATTGTAATGAGGTTGAAATGAAACACGATGTCCTCCAGCACTGCAGTCATGTGGGATGATGCAGAGAGTGCTTTGTGCCGTTTGGCAGCGAGCTCGTCGGGACACAGTGTGCAGAGAAGTCAGTATTGTATGATGCGGGGGGTTCTGTCTTTTTTATCCTGGCCAGGGGACGTGTCTGAGCGAGGTTAGACGGATTCTAACCATCTATTTGAAATGTAGGATTCATCCCCTGCTTAGCGCTGCCTTCCTCTCCTACTCGTCCATCGCCTTCCTTTTTCCTGCCTCTCTCCTCCTCTGTCAGTGCAGTCGCTCCTACTTTGCTCCCTGATGACCGGCTGGAGAGAGAGAGCAGTTTTCATCCCCTCACATTTCCCTCCCTCCATCTACTCCCTGAACTTTGTACATTCTCACTTTTACTTTGCTTTTCTCTTTCCTCCCGTTTAATCTTTTTAATTTGATTCCCCACTCTGTTGCCTTCCCCCTCTTTGCATGCCATCTCCTCTCCTCTCCACCAATCTGTTGTTTCTTTATTTGTGTGAGCGAGGCCCTTAGCATATTCTAATCTCCCGGTTCCACATTAGTGCCTTGCCTCGAGCAGCTTCATTAGTTGTTCAGCCGTGGCTCAGTGTGCGACTGCGTGCGTGTTCGTGAGGTAGCGTGTCTGAATATACATGCCGGCGTTCTGCACGCATACATGCGTGTACACCTGGATGCAGGCTTACATGTGCTGCAGCCATGTGAGTGTGAGCGCATAATGGTGCGTGCACGCGCGTTGGCTTATTCAGCTCGCTCCCTCCCGGTTGATCAGTGCGCTGCTGCCACCTGCTGTTTGACAGAGGAACTGCTCAGCTGGACCAAAGTCACGTAGGACACAAGCGCAGCTCTGGCACCTCAGGGGATGAGCTCATCTCCAGTTTTGTGAGCATATCAAGTACTCGCTCTCATGCTGTGTTGTGTTACACAGACGACGGACAAAGAAGAAGATGATCTATACTGGCAAAAAATCCCTCAATAGGTCTGATAGATGTTGGGACTTAGTTCCCATTTTCCCTAAATGTGTATGAATTTATCTTGCTGTCATGTTAGAGACAGGGTTGAGAGAATGGTACAGTGTTGAGCTTGCGTCTCAGTGGATGATATGGCTTCACAGAGTCTCATTCACACAAGCACACAGTAGCTTGTCTGTTAGTGGATTGGAGCAACACAAACATTTGTTTTGTGTTATTACCTTGTCTTAACTTTGACGTCTTTGTGCACTCTGTCTTCAGACAGCAGAAGGCCTACCTGGCTACACAGGGCCCACTGGCTGAGACCACCGAGGACTTCTGGAGGATGCTGTGGGAACACAACTCCACCATCGTTGTCATGCTCACCAAGCTACGAGAGATGGGACGGGTGAGACACAAACACGCGCTGGAAATAGAAAACGTGCATCTGTAAAGTTGCTAAAGCACGCGATGACGATGTGTCACACTGCACAAATTTGAATCCATTCCAACCCTGGCTAGAAATGATTTTATCATTATCGAAGGGGTTTGTGTTGAAACGTACTACTGTGTCAGGTTTGGCAAGCTGTGCATTCCATATTAAAGTCTGAATCACACTTTAATAACTCTGGTAACGCGGGAACAGGCATCAAAAGACATAACATAAATGTAGACTTTTAAGATTCTGTAGATTCGGCAGCTTTGCACAAAGACTGGATCCCAGCATGGCTCTGTCAGAAGTGACATCCTGGCTCCTCAGTTTGCCTTTGATTCCAGCCGGGGACCTTCCATCTGGCTCCTGATGTTCCCAGTCTGTCTGTTCACTGACGAGTGTCAGCAAACGCCAATAAACAAAGTGGTTTTAGCTTTTGACAGAGTCGGGCTAGCTGTTTTCCCCTGTCAAGTCTTTATGCTAAGCTATAACAGCTGTCAAATTTAAGGGTTTAGACGCGAGTGTGGCATCGATCATCTCTTCTAATTCTCAGTAAGAACGCGAATAAGCATCTGCTAAACCTCAAACTATTCCTGAGAATGAGAGCATTCGTCTTGGAAGCACTTTGATTAAATCCATAAAATTTTATTCTAAGATAAGCTGCAGGCGATCTGACTGCATTTCACATATTATATTTTATCACCCACTCATCCATAATGATGAATAGCACTCATGCACATCATCACTGTAGTTAAGAAAAGAAACAGATTATGAAAATATTTAGCTACCTAGGATGAATAAGACCCAATGACTCAAAGTGACGAAGAACATACAGTAACCTGTTCAATGGTATCATACGTGTGCAAGCCTCAAAATGTTGGTCCTCTTCCCTTTTGCAGGAGAAGTGCCATCAGTACTGGCCAGCGGAGCGTTCAGCCAGGTACCAGTACTTTGTGGTCGATCCAATGGCTGAATACAACATGCCCCAGTACATCCTCCGAGAGTTCAAAGTCACAGATGCCAGGGTACGCTGGACTCGCTGTGTGTGGACGTTTGTCACTTCGCCCTTGTGCATTTGTGTGTGTACCTGCACAGACACCTGCTCCGTGCGTGAGGCTGCTGTCCTGCTGGGAGAGGATGTGGATTGATTGGCATTACGTATGTGCCAAGAAATAGAAATGCAACCCAAATCCATCTTAATTTTAGATTTTCATACAAATCCCGACAGTCATGCTAAGTGTTAAGAATTGTAGCGACTGTGATTTCAAGGTAGAGATGATCAGAACGCACTCCATGTTATTTCTCCTGACAGGTTGACATCAAGTGAATGCGCCATCAAACATGTTTACCCAGATTTAGTAAGCATGTTTTGCTGTATGTGTTCACGCATGTGCTTCTGGATGCGAGTGCGAGCGTGAATGTTTCAAGATCACTGTGAAAATACATGAAAAGCATAGCCTCCGATCCCTAAGGGGCCCGAACTGGAACTCCCTGTGATGCAGTAGTTTCAATGGGCTATAAATACACTTTACTGTCGTCAGACAGCTCACAGCACAGCAACGCTCTAATCCCAGACTCATTTCCTCTTACACACACGCGTGTAACATACATACTGACTTCACAGTTCTGCTAAACATGTTCCAGTCCAGCGTGTTTCATCCTCTCCGTCGCAGATGTGCGGCAGCGGCAGCACCGCCTCTCCCTCCTGTCACCCTTTTGTCTCTCTGCCGCTTAAATGTACTGAACCCCTGGTGTGCTGCCCCTCAGGACGGCCAGTCCAGAACAATCCGCCAATTCCAGTTCACTGACTGGCCCGAGCAAGGAGTGCCAAAAACCGGGGAAGGCTTCATTGACTTCATTGGACAAGTGCACAAAACCAAGGAGCAGTTTGGACAAGACGGACCAATCACTGTGCACTGCAGGTGAGGAGGAAAGATGGTGTTAACGAGGGTTTATACTTGTTAAGCATTAGGTTATAATTACACCTTATTAATGAATATTTCCTCCTGTATGTTGATGTGTCAGCTTTCTGTAAAGTGCTAATTCCCACCCCTATTACTGATCTCTGGGGTGGAGGAGATACTTACATTCATATGCAGACACTTACTGGACATACGACGTGAACCATGAGAACAAAAGCCATTAAAATCAGATGTTATAATTCATGTCACATGCCTGCGACTCAGCTCCCAGGACATTTTAATAACACCACAGTAATAGTCGGGCGCTTTGATTTGGAGCATACATTAAAGTCACGGAGATAAGGGCCCTCAGACAGTAAATGTAATAAATATTCTGTGTGCATCAGTGCCGGGGTGGGCAGGACCGGCGTCTTCATCACCCTCAGCATCGTGCTGGAGAGGATGAGGTACGAGGGCGTAGTCGACCTCTTCCAGACCGTGAAGACGCTTCGCACCCAGCGGCCTGCCATGGTGCAGACCGAGGTAAGAGCAGACGCGGGCGAGGAGATGATCCGATAGAGATTCCCTCAGTAACAGGCCGACGTTCCAAAGTCAATACTGAATGTGTAAATGTGATGCTAGCTGAATGTGCGTCCTTCCTGTGCTCTACAAAGACCACGACTTACTGACAAATCCTGCTTTAATAGAGGTTTTAAGAGGCACAAAGTCACTTGAGACTCAGCCACAGTTTTGTATTGTAGGAATTAAGAACTGACACATAAATAAATTAATATTGAGAAAGGGAAAACGGCATCTTTGACTCTTAAACATACGCCGTGTGAATTTTAATAGGCTCTTTACCCTCCAGCACTCACGGCCTTGCTCTCCTTCCAGGACCAGTACCAGTTATGCTACAGGGCAGCGTTGGAGTACCTGGGAAGCTTTGACCACTATGCAACGTAACCACTCCCACGAAGCCGCCTCCCTGGTCAGACCTCTCAGGAGGGTGCCACGAGTCCCATCTCAGCCACCATCCACTCACTTGACCCCCCCCCCCCCCCCCCCCCCAAAAAAAAAAAAAACCCAGCCCCACACAGCTACCGGAGCGGAGGACAAAGGGACCCGCTTGTCGACCCTCCAACGGGTCGAATCAGTCACAGAAATCCACAACGACTTCACCAACCACATGAGATTTTGCTTTTAAAATAACAGATGCATCACAACGACTATGACGAATACGACTCTTGTACAGATGCGACAGCTCAGACTGGCAGCTTGCCTCTCTGCTCTGTCCATGCCAAACCTCCCTGATTGTCAAAGGCTACTGGTAGCACTAAGAGAGCAGTTTTTTTTATTTCATGTCAATATTATGATTTATTATCTCAAGTGTTTTTGTTTAGTATACATTTTGAGGTTTTTAATAATCATTTTAACAGCAGACATTTCTTCTGTCTTAAACGGCCCTTCCTTGGGTCAGCATTATTTTCATAATCAGTACTTTTATTTTTTTAGCGTACTTTAGCACAAGGGACATGTATTTTTAACACGTTCCAGGATACTAATTCAGGAGGACCACTGTTCTCTGAGCTGCTGTTGAACTTTATTTTGTTTCTTCGCATTATGTGTCATAACGATTTTGGTCTTACTCAGTTCAATGCGTAAAAGGAAAGCGCTCATTTGCAGATTCTGACAAACAATCATCGGATTTCAGAGCACACACTTGATGATGACCTGGTAGCTGGCTAAGAACAAGTGGATTAGCGAACGAGAGACTAAATCAGAGGTGTACAGAAATGGGAAGCACATGATTTCTATGTTGTTCGTTTTTATTTTTCATCAGAAGCCTACGGCATTGAGGCCTTCATACTCCACAGCGGAGAACTTACATGAGGAAAACAGACTTTTATACCCGAGGGGTAGTTCCAGGAAATAAACCTCCCCGATCTCTGAATATGGACGCTCTTCAAGTCCCTCCCATCTCTTCGCTGCCCATCAGACTGGTCGGTTTGTTGGATGTGAACCACGCACACACACCAAAAGGAGCTTCAGTGGTTCACATGGGCTGAGAGCAGCGCTGGCACCTGTACAGAATCAACCATTCCTACCAGAGGGACAGAGACTCGGCCCTTTGGACTGAAACCTGATAATATTTTATACAGATATAAAACTATAAATATATATATATATATATATATATATAATTATGTCTGATTATATATATGTACAATTACACATAGATATATATATACACACAGCTACAAAATATATTGTTAAAAGGATTAATCTGCTGATCTAACTCTAGAGACCCAGCAGAGCCTGCTGTCCTGGAGCGTGTAACACCACTGTATCTACTGTACTACCATAGTAACTTTCAAGGCTGGTCGTCCGTCTGAATGAGGAAGAACAGCACAAGCCCCCGCCCCCCCCCATGGAAAAGGACAGCTCCTCACTCAGCACGGGCCATCGCCACACTCAAGCACACGCCTCCTCCCACGCGAGCCGCAGGAGGGCGGCGCCCGAGGGCCCCGGGCGCCCGGTCAGCGCGGCGGCGGCGGCGACGGTGGGAGGGAGGGGGACTTGAAAACGCTAGCGAAAAACAAAAATGTGCATTTTTACCTTGTGAATGCTTAGTGCTGTAGGGGTTCGATCTGTTGTACACACAGTCTGTTTTCTATTTGTTGATAACGAACTGGAATTTAAAAGAAACTGTTGATGAAAAAGAAAAAACATTGATGTTAATAAAGTTAAATAATTGGGTTTTGTACAAACCTCGGCTGGTGGCGTTGTGATTTTTGGGCCCTTCGCCGCTACAAGTGGCAGGATGTTTAAAATGATGGCGTTGCCTCCTGTGTCACAGTGTTGCTCTGGTCCTGTCATGTTTCTATTGTTTTGAGGCGATTGTACGACATCTGAGGGGTTTGTGGTCGGTGTTTACAGGCCGTACGTCGACTAGCGAGTCTTTGAACGCGTCTCGTGGTTTCCAACCACAGCGGGAGTCTTCTCGCTGCCGTGATGTAGCTGCCGCTCTGACTCCACCCTCGTGTAAACACCTCATGCCTGTTTCTGTGCCCGATGAAAACTCAAGTCTCAGCTGCGCTGTGTTATAATTATATTGTTGATGCCGTTTTAATCATGTGTTCACTGTTAAATTTTTCCACATAAACACTAAATATGATCAAAACCAGGCAACATTAATCAAGTCAAGCGCCAGAAATGTCTAATTAGGCAGTGCAGAGTAAACAATCTGTGATTATTGTGGGGAGTGAGGGAGTCGTTCCGTTCACGCACGCTAATATGGGGGTGTCCGGTGTGTTTACTGGCGTTGCGATGGATACCTCACTGCCCAGCAAGCCCCGCCCACACAGGAAGCACGTTCCATGTAGTGTTAATGTGAAGACCAGCAGACTAACTGAGTGAGAGCGTGTGTACGTGGCCGACTAGTGATGATGCTGAGTCATGTTTCTATGGAACGATCCAGAGGAACGCGAGGATGCGCTGCCGTGCGTCTTGTGAGGGAGTTCTCTGATCGTCACAGCTTCCTGCAGTGACTGACTCGGTCTGAAGCTACTCACTTGTTTGAAAATGGTAAAAGAGGAATTATTTAGTGAGATTCTCCGTTTCCCCTCCAGTCATTTCAGTGAGGACAGTGCAGTGAGGATGGCGCTTTGTCACCGACGAGGGCCTCGGCCACAGACTGGCTGCAGTGGGAGCCGTGGACTCGGCTTCTGGAAGTGAATGACGAATGCACCACGTTGAGGCCAGTTGGGCCGCTCCCCCGTGGCTGCTTTGTTCCTCCACCACCAGCTCCGCCTCGCCTGGAACCTTCCTGAGATGCAAAGTGGACAAGACGGAGCCGCCCAAGGCCCGAAGCCCCTTTCACTCTCCGACAGAAGTTCAGTGCCTATGGCGGCATCGCTTCATCCTGGATCCTGCATCCGCGCAGAGCTTCCTAAGCTGCAGCACAAAGGCTCGGGCTGCGTTTGTCTGCAGCGCGGAAGTTCGATGGTTTGGAGGCAGAGAGCGAGTCTGAAGTGGAGTGTGTGTGTGTGTGTGTGTGTGTGTGTGTGTGTGTGTGTGTGTGTGTGTGTGTGTGTGTGTGTGTGCTTGTGTGTGTGTGTGTGTGTGCTTGTGTGTGTGCGCTGCCGCTGGGGTTCCAGTCAACACATCACCGCAAGAGGGGTGAATCATCAGAGGAGTGAAATGAGGACCGATGTGAGGACACCGTCGACCACCTCAGGGCTTTCAGTCCAGGGGGACGTCTCTCCTGACAGTCCTCAAAGCCCACGATGGACCCACAGAGCTTCACGAAGCTCGGTTCATCGGCTCAGAGCTCCACCAGCTGTGGGGCAGCGTGGCGGCGCAGCTGCTTTGAATCAGACGTACAATACACTTGCAGCGTCCTCCAGAGACGCTGATAAAGACTCTGCTCCAGGCCCCTGGGTGCCGCGGCGCTCGTTTGCAGCCGGAGCGTCCAACCTCGAAGCATCTGGACACCTGAGCGCTGCAGCGGGCGCCGCGTGGGCCTCGCGGCCCCGCCGGCGCCGAGGGCTTTCACGGCGGCGGCAGGAAGCCGTTAGAGGCTCCCTCAGAAGCGGCACCGGCCGCTGTGCGACGCGTACAGGAAAAATTAGCATCTAATAATGCTAAATGGAGTAATCACAGTAAACCGTGAAAGGAATGTTTACGTTCCCACACGTCCACTTGTGGGAAATGGTTGTGGGTGTTGTAGTGGTGATATATTGACAGATGGGGGCAGCAATGAGCTGCAATCACAGTCTTACTGTAAACACTGAGTGGTGCCTGTCAGCTGTGGAGGAAGTAAGCAGGGCCTGTGAATGGAACCATAACAGATATGAGCTGGAGGTTCTAATGGGAACACAGCCTCAATCTGCTGACGCTGCAGATTGGAGCCTGTATTTGGGTGGATTCACCTCGTTACTACTTTCCCCACAGACTGAGGAGTCGTCTCTGGACATGAAAGGCTCACTGTGTCTCTTTCACAAATGCCTGTTTAGATTTTGGTTTGCTAAAAAGCAGTTTCGCTGTCGCTGAGATGACATTTGGCTGAAGGCTACTTATCCAATCATGGAACCACATCTTGTGCAAGACGAGCGTAGCAGCAGCGTTTGGGTCTCACTTCCAGCCTTTCCAACGACACCTCCACTAGAATGGTGTGTTTACACTGGGACTGATTGAGGGCTTCCTTAAAATCTTGCCCAAACCTAAACAAAATGTGTTTTTTCACTCATCCACGCCCAGTGGAAACGATCCGAGCGCATGTGTGAAGGATTCTCGTATCCTCGCGCTGGAAACACACCTTTTTTGTACATGTGTTGTATATGTTGAATGTCTCGTTGTTTTTATGACTAATATAATTTTAGCTTGTGTCAAGTTTTTCACTCCTTTTGTTGCCTGACTTGATTTAACAATTAAAAGCTGTCGGGGCCTTTTTTTTTTTTTTTTTTTTACTGTAGCACAGGCCGCTCCGCGAAAACTTCACACATCTGCGAACAATATGCAAAGAGGAGATGTCAGGAAATGTTTCTGTGCTGATAGTTCCTTTTCAAGGGCAGAAAAGCACGACATCCCCTGCTAACGGGAAGTCATTATGTGTTTGAACACACTACTCCAACCAATTACTGAAGCGTATCTCAAACGCCTGGCTTTTGTTTTCAGGGACGCGGGGGATTCTGCACCTGCCGACCATCGGCGTGACGGAGGCGGCTCCTCCTGGTTCGTGGCCCAGCTCTGCAGCTCTGATCTCAGGTGCCGTTCCTTCCTCCGGAGCCGACGCCCCGTCAGCGCGCATCATCGGCTCCAGGACGTGTGAGTGACTCGCGGCGTTAGAATGAGCAGGCTCTTCCTGTTGCGAGGCCTCCGCCGCCGCCTCTCCGGCTCCGGATCCATCACCCTTATTTGACAGCACCTGTAAATGTGCGCCCCCGTCTCCTGCGCCTCCGCACGCATCGCTTCGCTCTCCTCCGCGGTGTCTGGCCTCTGTTTACGCGCGCTTGACCCCGCACACACCTGACGCATTTCCTCCGCGCTCGGGCTGTTTATTTAGATTGCTGTCTGCGGAGCTTGATACCTTCCAAAAGCACAACCATCTGCTCCTCATTTGGCCGCTTCGGGCTCAAGGGGCTGAAACGCTGGTTTGCGCCGGCGGAGACGTGAACGTGAAATCCTCAACAACAACACTCTTGGTTTTATGTGCAGCCAGCAGCAGATTGAATCATGGTGAACATACCTCTGCTGTGATAATTCTATTTAACTGGGGTTTAATGTTGTCTTAGCCCCATTTAAACCAATTGTGAACCTCCCTAATTCCCCCTAAAAGATTGGCGGGCACTTGCTCCTGCAGACCCTCTGGCTGCACTGATCTGCCCATTTGAGGCTATTATCCTGTGCCCGCTTAACATGGCAGAAGGTAAATGTAAGCCCTCGCTCGGGCCAAAGCATCCTTTAGTGCTCCTGGAGCGAGAGCCGGGGAGATTATCATGTCAGGAGTAATCCGACTCGGCCCACAAGCACAACTATGGAGGAGGAGGAGCAACAGTTAAGGGGGGAGGTAGGCAGAGGCATCAGAGAAGCTCTCTGCCCCACTTACCACAACCACACTCTCCCTCCTCACCCTCAACCCATCTTCTCAGAGTTCCCCTCCCTGGAGCTGAAGGCGCGACCTGATGCTGGAGCGCGGGTGAAGGCGCGTGCAGAGCTTTCACAACAGATGGGATAAAAGTTGAGGCATCTGCAGGATCCGCTGGGTGCGTCGGACCTCGGCTGCGCTCCGTTCCTGCCTTTCAGGTTCGTGTTTGTGCAAAGACGGCGCTGTGAACGGGAGCCGGGACCACGGGAGTCCCGTGAAGGGAGCCGCATGCCGTTCTGGGGGCTCCTCTTGTTTTTCCCTTTTTGAATGGATCGTCCCGAGGGCCATGAAGCACACGCTGACTTCCAGAGCAAAGCTGATGTTGATCCGTGGAACCTAAAGGAGCGAATATGATAAAAGAATAATTCAGCCTGGACCTGGATCAAGTCAGGACACCTCCCCTACTTGCAGGCACAGGGAGTTGTGATGCTTTTCAAGGGCGCAAGCAGGAATCCTGGAATCAGTCCTCGCCTGTGATGATGATGATGAAGATGATGATGATAATGATGATGATGATGATGATGGACTTACCTCAGCCAGCACTTGCCTGTGGAGGTCAGCTGAAGACGACGCCACGCAGCTAAGTCTGGATTAGCCGGCCCGAACGGTAAGGACAGCGCATCTCCTTTTGTTGCTTTAAGCCGCGGCTTATGGGGGAAGGTGTCGTGTGGCGCCGGCGGGGACGCCTCGCCGCAGCCGCGTGGTAGCGGCGCTGGGGCCGCCTGTCACCGGGCCCAGGGAGGAGCGTCCTCCTCCGCCGGTGCTTCACCGCGCGTCGTGCGTAACGCTGCTCCAGAGACGCTGCGGCTTCTGTTCCCCACAGTTCCAGCGCTGCTCACAGAAAGTCACTGAGGTAAATGGAGAGTGTATCATATGCAGAGATTAGTGAGTACCTGTGCTGCAGGTAAAGGTTGAGCCCGCTCAGCTTTCAAAACCCAAAGTCAGTGATAAGTGGAGGACACGGAGGCCGACGTCCTGTTGATTGAACACTCACGTTGCCTCCTTGTTTTTAGTTGAGGAGGCGACAGGCGCTTCGGATTCTCAATCATATTTCAGATGCTTGTACTTGCTTGTGCTTGCTCCCGTGAGTTCTGCTGGTATTCAACGTGTGCCAGATGGCCGTCAACCCTTTGTAGCAGCGGCGTCGACATGTTGAACGTGGCTTTAAGAGCAGCGCGGCCGTGTCAAAGGAGTATCTGACACGAGCGGCTTAGCAGTCACAACAGCAGAGGTCTGGGTCTATGGAAACGGTGCAGACTGCACCAATCAGGCATCTGCCGGGAAAGGCGGCGCTCCGGGCGGCTCCTGGCTCCTCCTGGAGACTCCTGGAGACTTGTAGAAGCTCTTGGCAGCCCTTGGAGTCTCCTGGAGGCTCCTGACAGCTCCTGGGGGCTCCTGGAGGCTCCTGACAGCTCCTGGAGGCTTCAGGAGGCTCCTGGAGGTTCTTGGAGGCTCCTGTAGGCTTCTGACAGCTCCTAACAGCTCCTGGAGGCTCTTGAAGACTCCTGGAGGCTCCTTGAGGCTCTTGGAGGCTCTTGGCGGCTCCTGGAGGCTCTTGGAGGCTCCTGGAGGCTCCTGACAGCTCCTGGAGGCTTCAGGAGGCTCCTGGAGGTTCTTGGAGGCTCCTGTAGGCTTCTGACAGCTCCTAACAGCTCCTGGAGGCTCTTGAAGACTCCTGGAGGCTCCTTGAGGCTCTTGGAGGCTCTTGGCGGCTCCTGGAGGCTCTTGGAGGCTCCTGGAGGTTCCTGACAGCTCCTGGAGGCTCCTGGAATCTCCTGGAGGCTCTTGGTGGCTCTTGGAGGCTCCTGGAGGCTCCTCGAGGCCCCGCTGTCTCACAGGGAGCTCACTGAAGCTTCCGAGCTTCGCGTTGCGGCCGCGAGCCTTCGTGCCAGGCCGTTGGGTCACTGGATTAATCCACGTAAGGACACGAGAGCAGGCCTTCCAAAATCAAACGTAAGCTTTGAAAGCCACTTACCTGCGTCCAGCGGTTACAAGCGGGAGTCACGTCAGGAATTTGTGCAGCACGTTCACAAAATGATGAGTATTTCTCTGGCATTCAACACAAATGTTTCCCTGTGTTTTTTTTCCACTCCTCCATAATGAACAGCAGCTTTCTCGCCGCCGCAAAACAGGCTTGTTTTAATTATCCTATAGTTACTGAGTGACTGAGCCAAAGCAGACCCAACTGTCTGCCCGACCAAATTACAGCCCGTCTAGCGCTGGAACCCAGGCTGGATTTAGAGCTCGCTTCAGTCCGCAGCCCTTTGGGCCGAACCCGGTGCCAACACCACAGCACAGGTTCGCCCGCTTCTCACTTCTCTGCTTAATTATGATCTATGGGGCCGGGACGTGTGATGGAGGAGGAGGAGGCACCTGTTGGTGCTCTGTGCCGCCGCGGAGCCTGCACAGTGGCCTAAGCCGTGAGCTGGAGGTGTCTGATGGATTACTGCTCTCACACACACACACACACACACACACACACACACACACACACACACACACACACACACACACACACACACACACTGCAGCCAGGTGTTAACCCACGTGACTGCAGATAAACCGGTAGGCATTAGTGCTAATCCCGCCCTGATCTTTGGAATATGTCCCTATTACCTCCCCGGGCTCTCCAGCCGTCCCCAGGCCTCCTGATGCTCACCTAGGAGGAAAAAGCCCAGCGAGGCCTCGCTACGGCTCCCCGACGCTGCCGTCTGCCCGCGGCCACACAGTAGGTGCGTTTCCTGCTACTTGTTTTGCTCCTCTTATCTTTTTATTGCGTGCGTCGGCGGGGTGTGTTCATGGATCAGGGACAGACGGTCACATGGGTGGAGCTGAGCTCAATGGAAGTGGAGGCCTCAGGTGGTGCAGCACACACACAATGGATGAACCTGTCGTCTCACTTGAACTGGACCGTCCGGCGCTGTGTGATGGAGTCGCTGGGAGTCACGCCGGCGTCTGGACGGCGCCGGACGGTCGGA
The DNA here is from genome assembly GCF_900634795.4 of Betta splendens. NCBI lineage: Eukaryota > Metazoa > Chordata > Actinopteri > Anabantiformes > Osphronemidae > Betta > Betta splendens. The sequence goes on from NC_040897.2 coordinate 13,709,211, forward strand.
CTTTGTCTTGATTTCGGAACGAGCCCGCGTCAAAGAGTTGAGGAAAAGTGAAAGCACGGGAGTGTGGTGTTTGTGTGTGTTCATGTGTGAGTCACAGCGGGGGGGCGGAGCCGCTCACATTCTGGGGACGGAGCCGCTCACATTGTGGGGACCTATAGGAGCGAACGCTGCATTAAAGGCGGCTTCTCCCCTGGAACAGAGGCGCTTTTCATTCGGGCCTCGCTGTGATCTTGTCTCGCTGTAATCGCGCCACACTGGTCAAGATTCAAGCAGGCCGTCAGAAGCCCCCCGCCTCCCCCGCCTCCCCCGCCTCCCCCCGTCTGCCAGCTGCATTCAGAAGCGTTAACCACAGACGCCCCTTATCCTCCCGCTGACAGATCTCTGCTTCATGACATTCTGTGGCGTTTCCCCTTCTGGCTCGAGGAGCGCGGGGACCCGACGCCGCGCGGCTCTAATTGCGTTCTGGTTCAGCTTAGCAGCGCCGCGGCCGCTGACCCAATTATTTCTTTGAGGCGTCTATTTTATTGTGTCGTCTGAAAGAATGCGACCTTTGAGACGCAACAAGAGCCCAGTTGAGCGCCGGCGACCGGGGGTTTTCGCCTGCGCGATGCGTGCGCTGGGAACACGTAATGCCTGCGGAATGGCCGCGCGCTGGGGATTCTGGGACGCGCGGCCCGCGGCCACGCAGCGCGTTGGGCCTCAGGCGGCGTGTGGTACCACGGAGCCGAGCCCAGACGGCTCCGTCCACGGGCCTTCGGCCGCTCATCACCTGCGCCGGCGCTCTTCTTCGCTCGTCTTTACGGCTCATCTGCGCTTTTATGTCTGCGTGACGATGGCTTTTCCGTCTGCCGGACGCTCCTCGGGGGCCTCTGCGGCCTCTGTGTTGTTGGACCTCTCAGCTTGCTGGAAAAGTGCACGGTGGTTCTGTGAGGAAGCGAGCTGCTCGTTCGTTTCTCCAAAGAAAACAGCGGTGCCCCTTTCCCTCTATCAATATCTGTGTATTTATGTGCGTGACAGCGGAGGCCGCGCTAGATATTAAATGACCGCTCTGATTAATCATCCGCGACCATCTGAACATGCTGCAAAACGCTCCCTGGCACTTTTATTGGCACCGATCGACCGCAGATCAGGCTAATGTGTTTCTGAGTGGAGCAATTATGACAATCAAAGTGTCCCGAGGGACGTGAGCTCAGCGGCCGAGGGCCCGGCCTCCTCCAGAGGGGACGCGTCTGCGTTTTACAAGCTAATTGTTTTATCAAGATGAACCGCCGACGGATTCCCTCTCTCTGAGCAGCAGCGCCGGTGCCAGGATGACCTATTAATAGCTGAGATAACAGTGATCTCACCCGCCGCCGTGTTTCATAACAAACAGGTTGACTTTAATGAAGGAGCCCATCTCGTTTCCAGCGGGAGCCGTTGGATGAGTTGGTTCGGCACCAAGACAAACCCAGCGCTGGTTCCATCGGGTCCGGTCCGTCGAGCAGCGAGCAGCAGCCGCGCGGGTCCTGATGTTCACGGACGCCAGCTCAGATGAAGACCGTCCCAGGCCTTGTTCTCCACCGAGCCGGGCCGCGTCCGATGGGACCGGTTGGACCTGTTTGTGCCGCGTCCGGAACCCTCTGTTTGCAGCTTCCGCTTCTTTTTTTTCTTTTTTTTTTGGCTTGACTCAACCGAGTGCAAAAGGTCAAATTCCACGAGAAGCGCTTCTAATCGTTTTTCATACGACTTCGATGTTTAATGTGCCTCGCAGGAGCAAACTTCCAGAGATTATTCATTTCAGATTTTGTTTCTGTAATCAAGCCGACAAAGAAATGTGACATTCTGTCCCACTGTAAACACTCCGGCAGCCTGTGTTTGCACACGACCGAGTCCAGTCTGGCAAAGCACTTGGAGGAGCTGCTCTGGATTTGCTGTTAGTCACTGCCAGTTTACCGCTTCCGGCCCCCGGGAACCGTTTCGCTCAGTAGCGACATGAAAAACACAAAAGGAGTCAGCTGGAAAAACGTCTGTAATACCTGAGACACCATCAGAGTTGACTGTATGTAACAGTGCAAACATCTGGGCTGAGAAGATGTCGGTGTCTGCTGTTAAAACCAAATGGGTGCAACGTTCACATCCACAACAATCACTTGACTCTGAGGCGGTCGGATTCTGGAGGCGCTGCAGAACCCGGCCTCCGGCTGGAACCAGGGCCGCAGCCGTGTGTTACGCTCCTCGGGCGGCAGCGATTAGGCTTCAAACACACACCTGGCGCATTCCCAGGTGTCAGCGGGCGACGGCGAGCGCGAACCCACTCAGAGTGAACGCGCGCTGACAGCGGCTCCGGCAGAAGTAAACGCGGGCGAAAGCTCGGCTGAGAGACGGATTCAGGGGAGGTCACCTGAAGGCAGCGGCTCAGAACGGGCCCGTTATCAGCTGTTTAATGTGACTGTTTGAACACGTCTGACATTCACGCCTTCTGCCTCTTTTCCACAGAGTTTCAATGCTCCTCCACGCTCTAAGATGAAGTTATGGAAAAGTACTACTTTCGCCTTCGTGCTCTGTGGTGCAGCCCTGTCCGTCCTCCTCCTTAGACACACGGGCACCGTGGGACCGTTTAAAGCCAAGACCAGGCGTTCGCACGCGACCTCTGAACCGCCCGCCGCCGCCGCCACCAGCTCGGCGCCGCGGCTGACGCTCCATCGCAGGACCCGCTCCGCCGACGACATGAGCTCGCTGCTGTCAGAGTGTAAGAACGACCTTTGACCTTTTTCCTTTGGCCTCAGACGGGGTCGTGTGAACGGGCCGTCACCTGCGCCCGCATCACTTAGCACCTCATAGGTCACCGGCTCGCCACCGGAGCGCTAGGCGCCGGATGAGCCGGGCTCCGGTTTCACGCCCACGTGTTCTGCTTCGTTGGAGTCTCAGGTTGTGGGAGATGCTGGTGGCGATAAGATAAAGGAGAGTCAGGCCAGCGTTCATTATCATTAACTATGACACCACCTGAGCCATCTGTCCTTTTACATAGTGATTAGTGGCTGTGTTATTTGCACGCCTGCCCTCGCCGGCCTGTAATTGATGCCTTGTCTCCCCTCTGTCAGTTTCCATGATGTTCCAGAGCTTCACGGAGGGCGAGCTGCAGCGCGTGCTGGAGACGCTGCTCGACAGGAGGCGCCGCCGGAGCCGGCGCCTGGAGGAGAACCCGGGCCGGAGGACTAAGCGCGCCCGGCGGCCCAAGCCCTGCTCGCTGCGGGAGCTGGAGCTGACGGTGAGCGAGCTGGGCCTCGGCTACGACAGCGACGAGACCGTGATGCTGCGCTACTGCAGCGGCAAATGCGCGGCGCAGCGGCACAACTACGACATCGCCATGCAGCACATGGCGCGGGCGGGTTTCAGGAAGCGCGGGCGCAAGGACAAGGTGAGCAACGGGCCCTGCTGCCGGCCCACGGCCTTCGAGAAGGACTTCTCCTTCCTGGACAACCGCAGCCGCTACCACACCATACACAACGTGTCGGCCAAGCACTGTGGCTGCGTATGACCCGAGGAACGGACCGCAGCCGACCGGTGACGCGGGGACCGGACGGACCTGGACTGTCGGTCTGTCAGCGAGGAAGGCGCTGAATGTAACGGACAGAGAGCGACGCGTTCGCGACCGGGAGAGTTTTTTATTCCTTTTTCTATCTGTGTAGTAACACTGTAAACTGTGTAGCGACAGGTTTGTGGTGTTACATTTAGTAGCGATAGAACGACGGTGATGATGATGAAGATGCTGATGATGAGGATGGTGGTGAGCCTCGGTGGACTAGACGGTTGCTGTTACTACACTTAGATCTTCGTGTCGTAGTAGTTTACATGATGTCAGCGTCGCCCTTTCAGCCTCTCAGACGCTTGAAATGGGTTTTAAAGCCATAAAGATAATAACGAATGTTTACTTCCTGTTCTTCAGGCCAGTCAGGACCAGCGGCCCGTCGTCCACAGGGGCTGCGGGCTTGAGGTGTGCTGAATAATCCAGTTCATGTTACTGATTGCAGTGTTATTACACAGGTGAACGTGTTATTGATAAGAATTTGACGATAGCTCCAGGTTTGATTTTAATAATCGTGTCTTGTATATTAATGTTGTCTAGATTAACAACAGGGACCTACTTCAAACGACATAAATACTCTCACTTAGCAATGGAACACTTTGACGAATGTCTCCCATCTGCTCTCCATAAAAGCGTCATCACACTCCAAGAAATTGACATTTAAAGTATTTTTAATAATTTTTCCCCCCAAACACGCCCCCGTTGTAATTAGCCATAATCATCTGGAATGATTCTCTCCAAAGCGTTGCCAAAACACAGCCGTTCAGTTCAACGAGCGCAGCGGTCGGCGACCTGAGGCAAACCCAGACCCATAAACACCTCGCGGCTCGGGTTCCAGGTGACAGAACCTCTGTGATGAACGTTTACATGTAAGCTGTTAGCTGGGACTCAAGTGTGAAAGAGAAGAATGGCTTTAGAGCTCATTAGCGCTGTGTGTTTTTTACTCGCCGACACAAAATTAAGCGTGAAGTAGAGTCAGGATCTGGAAACGTGTCTGCACCCATCCATAAAACCCTGGTACTCACTCATTCTAAAGGCCACAGTTCTGCGCTTTCCCACGTGCAGTGAACGCCTCCTCGTTGTTTTGCCTGGTGGACTTGTGTAGGAAGAAGAAGTATGAAGCGTCTTTTAAATGTTCGACAATTACTGCTCGGTATGAACCCATTGCAACTGTTTGCCTGAAGTACAATAACTTATATTTGCTTTCTTTCTTTTTGAGGAAGTGCAGCGTGGGCCATGGATGCGGTGCATCTTTATTGTAGTTTATAATGTATTTATTTGGAAGGTAAATTATAGTTTTGCATATTTATTTAGACTACCACACAGAAACAGGACAGCTTCTTATCGTTGAGCAACTGTGCCAAAAAATGTTTCATCTAACATTCTATATTGATTGTTGAATAAATGTAATTTCACAGGTATGGATGTTCATCATTTCTCTCAAGCCGCTGATGTTCAGGTTGTATTTAAATAAAGGAATTCTGCATAAACTCGAATCCCGCGTTGTCCGGACCTGATTGACGCGAGGCGTTTTCTGGACAGTTTGGCCGGTGGCCGCGGCGGCTGCTCATGTCAAATTAGTGACAAAAAGCCACAGATAAACAAATTAAAGCTCTTAATCTTCTTCGCGGCATTAAAGGATGAGGCCGTAACATTCTGTTTTCTTGTCGGCAAATCCCGTGAAATCACTGAAATCGTGTCACTGATCCTGCTAACAAGCTCAGCCTGTGTGGCCGGAGCCCAACATTTGAGTCGAGTGCATGAAAGGACTCGCTGTCGTCCAAGAACTATTACAAACACACGCGCTCGCCCGCTGCTCCGCTAACATGTTCCTTCATTACAATGGAAATGGAGACTCCAGTTTATTTTGAGTCGGCCTGACGCTAATTGTAGCTCTGCCAGAAACCCAAGCGCTCGACTCCGAACAAATTACCTGTTTACTCAGTTTCAGAAAACATTTGCTAAAAACAACAGTGGTTCTGGATGTGAAAGTAAACTGCTCCATCATTATCTTTACAGCGTGATGATCGCTGAGGCCTCTGTGCTGTACGGGTGCCACTCTCAGCCCTTCGGCCCGTTTTAAAGGCCCCTTCGTTCCTTCACACTGAACGCGGTGGAGGTGGGAATTACCTGGTAGTCGCCGCGTCGCTGATAAATTACACTGGAACAGCTGGAGCGCCCGCCGCCCGGTTCTGTGTGACTGAACAATCAGCTGTTCTCAGTTCCAGTGAATCAGATTATTCGCCCTCGGTTCCATTGAGCAGATCTCGATCTGTGTTCTGCTTGAGCGCTGTCGTGAGCTGGGAACAACGCGCTCACTGACCACTTTATTAGGAACACCTCCACTGTCACAGTCAATCCAGCAGCTGCGTTGCAGGTCATAATATCACAGCTTAGATGCTGTGAGCTGATGAATAAGATCCAGCTCCAGTTTGTGACACACACACACACACACACACGGACCTGTGTGTTCATTGTTTCACTGAGGAGCCGATCAGACTAACGCAGCTCCGGTACATCTTGCATCTTGGCTACTGTTGGGAACATATTTCTGCCAAGGGAAAACCCTCACATCACACGGTTAGCGTGTCTCCGCAGGTACGAGCACATGTGTAATTGACATCATTAATTGTAGCTGCATTCCTTCGACGTGTGCCAGGTTCACGGCTCCGGTTATCGTGCATTGAGACTTGGCTCGCTGCGGTGCCTACATAGAACAAGCCCATCATCCGTTTAATTATTTACGCCTGCGATTACCCTGCTAGGAAACGTCCAAATGTTTGCTGAACGGCTGCTGTTCTAATTCCGCTGTGTGACCGTAGGCGAGGGATGCACCTCTGAGCGTGTGAGCGTCTGGACTGAAAGGGCTTCAGACGAACCAGAACCAGAACCAGAACCAGAACCAGGCCCGGCGTGGGCGGCCATCGGCCTCGGCCGGCGCTCTGAGCTGCACAACACAAACACTGGCGCCTTTGGTCTCATGTGTTAGAACCATCTTTTGTCTCCTCAGCGCCAGTTGCAGTGAGCAGGAAAAGGCTCCTGTTCAAACACGCTGAAAGACGCAGCGTTTGTCTTCCCTCTGAGATCCAGATCCCAGGGAAGGCCCGGACAACTTGCACAACTTCCTGCTCAGCGTCAACCAGGCGGCCGAGCCGCTTGGCGTCGGCACCGCGGCTGCAGGCGCTCGGAGGTAACACAGAAGTCAGCTTGAGTTATCGGAGTTTCGAGGCGATCAGAGGCCGGTCACAGAGCATGCGGGTGATGTATGGTCTTGGAAAACTGTTGTATATTTGTGGGTGAAGGAAATAATCCTTTCCCTTTTGGGGTTTATTTGGCCGCGTGGAGCACATGTTTCTGTTTGACTGTGACTTACTGTATTTACTACAGCTGTGGGGGGAGAAATGACTTCAGCACTTTGTATTTTGAGCAATGTCTTATTTTAAAGCTAACTGCAACAATAACAAAGACGACGAGGCCCCGCACATCAAAGCCGCTTCGCCCTCAAACATTTGGAAACAGTGAAATCCAGTACAGAAGGATTTACCCCCGAATCACAGCTTTCGCTCCAGTTACCCCAGAAAGGAAAACGTGGGATACCGTTCCTCCAGAACATTGTATTTACATGATTTTCCTGTTATTTTTCATAACTCTAGCACCTAAATGCACTTTTAAATGTTTACAGCTGCAATAAAAGTGGAACCGTTTCACCTCCGATATAAACTGAAGTTACCACCAGTTGTAAACGGGCTCCAACCAGGACGTCCACACGCCCACGGGAGAGAGAGAGAGAGAGAGAGATGACCCGACCCGCAGGATCGACGCGACACTGAACCCAAGCGCTGGTGAGTCCAAACTGCGCAATAACACATGGCAGTCATTTCATCACACACAATGATTAATCTGGAGGAATTCGTGCCCCTTTCTGGACTGTGCTTTGACGTTCTCAAAGAAATAATCATTAGAGCTGTTTGTTTTCTCTGGTGTACTTTTTCGCGGGTTGATGACACCGCCTTCGACCTTGAGCCAGTAGGAGTTAATGAAGTCCAAAGTGAAAAAGTGCGAGACTTTGCCAAGCGGGGCCTAAAGTGAACAAAGGAGATACAGAGGAGAATGAGCCCCTTCCAGTGTTTAGAGAGTACACGTCTGGCCTCCGCTCACTGCTTAACAATAATAAAAAGTCATCCGTCTACGTGTTGACATTTGACAACATTTTAGCTCTAATTAATGGCTTATTTGTGTTCGCAGCTTTACAGGAAGAGCCCCGCAGTGTCCTCTTCGACATTCTGCTGCATCGGAGGGTAATAGTGTTAGCGTATACGAGACATCTGTTATTGGAAACAGCCCTGACAAGATCTACAATAAACATGCCAGAGGTTTTACAACCCCCTCCCATGTCCAGCTGCAGCATTCTGTGGAGTCCAGACATCTTTAGAGGCGGATAGCGGGACAGAGGATGCAGCCGTGACTCTGGAGGACCAGCGACCGCAGCGAGCAGGTGTTCCTCCTCACGCTGAGCCGCTGCCAACTCTCCCAGGATGAATTAGCACTGTGGTTTTTTGTAATAAAGAAAGAACTGCGTGAAGACGCCGGGCTTCACGTTTATGAATTATAAATTTATACGCAATTGATTTGGGGGCAGGCGCTCGGTCATGGGTGCGTCGCTTCACAAAGAGATATATGGGCTGAAATGTTCCTCCCAGCTCCTCGTTTTCATTCATAATTCATGTGCATTTTGCAGCGCACGGTCGTAAATATTTAAAATCCTTTGAACCTAAATAATCGTTAATAATTCACAGGATTGATATTAATGACAGCTGGGAGGAGCATGGTTGCATGTGTACATTCTGTGTTTCAGAAGGGAACTACGCTGTGAGTAATTGAGCTCATAATGAGTCAGTGTAAACAGCGTCACAGATAGTCCCATCGTCTGGACAGGATCGCAGCAGATCTCTTATCGGACACAGTCCAGATGGGTGCTCGGCGGCGCAGAGGTCGTGGCAGCAGAGGTGATAAGGTTGTGTCATTCATGGCACCATCACTGCTGTTGTATAGAACTATGACCTCAGCCCAGCAGATGACGGAACGTTCTGGTTCTGGTTCTGAGGCAGCGGGTTTGAGAGTTCACGCAGGAGGCCTTGTATCTTTATGAGGTGGAAATGGCTGCGGGGCTGAGTGTGTTTGGACGTTGGCAGATGGAGTCACATGTCAGGCCTCGGTGGAAGGAGACGAGCTCGACTCGGCCTCCTCTGCCGCTCACGCTGGAGCTCCCACAGCATCACTGTCATTGCTGCTATTGTGGCAGTCATTGTGATATTCAGGCCGCACAGTTCAGTTCAAACGCTGCACAGGAGGTTTAAGTTAAAGCGGCTGTGGTGTGTGTGTGTGTGTGTGTGTGTGTGTGTGTGTGTGTGTGTGTGTGTGTGTGTGTGTGTGTGTGTGTGTGTGTGTGTGTGTGTGTGTGTGTGTGTGTGTGTGTGTGTGTGCGATGCGTGCCAGCCTGTTTATTCTTCGCCGTTCGTGGGTGTGTGCGTGTTTGTATTGTGTGTGAGTGTTTTGTAGGGGCTCATGGGTGCGGCAGCGACTCCAGCTGCTCCCTGCTCCACCACACACTCGCTGTGTTCTGTTAGATTTTATTAGATGTTACAATCCAAATGTTTTATTTTAGGCTGCGCGCATTCAGAGCGGGGTCTCACGCTCAGGCCCGGTCCGAAAATAAAACATCAAGGGCAGCGGTCCGGGCATCTCAAACAAAAAGCAAAAACTTTTTAGGGGAATATTTTTGAAGCACAGAAGAGAATCATTGTATTAAAGCTCATTTCTATAGTGTGTGCGTTATAGTGCGTATAGTGTGTGCTGTTTTGATTCTGTGTTTCCCTTCAAAAACACAGACGTCCTGCAGCATTTGACAGTATGATACCTGTTGGACGTCCTGCACCTCACAGCTCCCCTCTGTGGAATAGGAGGAGAACGACACCTGAGGGGAAACGGCAGCAGAGTTACTGTGGAGCACATGGACACAGTATATATGTAGAAAGCTATAGCAAAAGAGCGATGATGTAACACTTCGGTGTCTGTGCCGCATGTCGGGCGCTTTTCAGGTTTGGCCACAACAAGATTCAGATTGTTTAACAAAAGTCTATGAATAACTCAGTCCATTACAGAGGAAATGCAGGCACATAAAACGTTACTTGAGCATAAAAGCACGGTGGCAGAGCGCTTTCAGGAGCCTGTATTATCATTACACATGCAGCACTTCCATGTTCAAGTCGCTGCCTGTCAAGGTGGAGCCAATTCCTACTGTTGGCTTGATTTATGTGCAGCTCAAGTGGGGCCTATCACATTTTACAACCTCTTAACACGCTGCTGCTCCGCCGACCGCTTTAAGTAGCGCATAAACAGGATGATTGTTTTTCTTTGCGTCAGAGACAACAACTGTGCAGAACTGTGAGAGGGAGTTGTCCAACTACCGAGGCACGAGAGGGATTAGACGGAAGATGGCCCACGGTTATGGTTTTTTCAGAAGGCAACACTTTTGGAAGCATTCGTGGAATGAGCCCCAGGATGAGCGGTGGACGCCAGCAGACCTCACATCTGTGTGAAATCTCCATTCTGATGCATTTGAACCGAGAGGAAAGGTATATTACCAGATTAGCTGCTAGAGAGGAAACTTAACAACTTTGACTTTATCAAGCAAACATGTGGTTCAATAAAACAGTAAAAAAATGTGCAAAAGCATCTGGGAGATAATTAAACAATGATTCTATACACATGACAAACAGCCAAAGCTTTAGTTTGGGCCTCTGGAAGCTGATGAGGCCGATTTCAATGCATGTGCACTGTAACATGAGCGTCTGTGGAACGATGAGTAATTTATTTATTCATGTATTCAGAGAGGCTGGGAGCGCCGCTCATTCATTCACGGTTACTAATCTCACTCTATTTATACAACATTTCCATCTTGGAGGTGGATGCTTCTCGTAAAAGCTTCACGGCAGAAGCGGCCATGTTGCTGCGTTCTTTTCTTCCCCCAGCGCTCGTTGGAATGACTTGATTCCTTGTAAGGAGATGAATGACACAAACAAAGAATCATCACACATTCTTTATGGGCGCTCATATAAGTGTTACTCTGACGCTGATTGTTTTTTATGTTGGTGCTGCTGGTTAACCCACAGTGAACACTATGATATGACTTTGATATATATTTACCTCTGTTGTCCAATATCAAAACACCTTCCTCCTTTTCCATCACAGCATTCCACAAATTCTCATTTTATTTATTTTCATCGCAATATTTCATCGTCTTCGCCTGAACTTTTTCCTCCTTAAAGTTTTGCCTAAACCGGCCAGAAGTTGAGTAAAGGCGCATGACTCATTTGCAGATCTTCCTTTTATAAACATGCTTCAGTTCACAGGTGATCACAGGCGCTAATCTGAATTTCGCACTCCCTTTTAATGTTGCGTGAGTTATAACAGCGGCGTCCACTGTGTGAGGAAGAGGAATGGGTGCAGCGCTAGCAGGTGTAATTTGTTCCCCGTGCCTCAGGAACACTTTAAAGGAGCTGTTTGAGTAATGACATAAGAGGTTAATCTGTGGGCTATTACTTTTTAACAATGCATATCAGGTGCTCCTCGCTGTGAAACCGTGACGTATATTCTTGAAAGTCGTCCAAGTCTACTGAAATTCAGCCGCTGCTGTAAAACTAAGAGGACTCACTTCACAACAACTTCCACCTGGCGTGGAGTAATGCATTTCAGGAGGTCATTTGCATTTAGTAGGCAAAAAAACAAAGTCTGAATATTCATGGGTAGGAAAATTAATGCAAATTAATTCTGTGCAGAAGCAAAGGAGAACATTTTCAGTGTGCAGCTACAGCACGGATTGTTGGTAATGTTTTCCCCAGTGAAGAACATGACCTAAAAGGAAAGTAATGTTGACCACACCTTTAGGCCATTCAGTTTTATTTATTCAAAAAACACTATATCACAACAAAAAACCTTAGAGTGCAGAACTATAGAGAAGAACTCATCACATTCCCTTTGAGGAAGCACTAGATGACAGTGAGGGGAGAAACTCCCTTTAATGGAAGAGAACTCCAGGTGGGGATGTGCCTTGAGTCATTTGGGTGATTTGAGAGCAGAGAGAAAAGCAGAGCAACAAGTGATCTCTTCAAAACACTGAACTGGTTGTTAGGGAACATAGAGATGAGAGGAGAAGAGAAGATTGTAAAATCTATTCTGATGATGAATGATAAACTGAAAATGCGCAAACCACAGGCTTTTAGTTGTGTATATATTTAGTCATAAATCAAAGATTTATTAAAATGCCTCATTGTGGTGCATGATGTGGAATCAGGCTGTTGTCATCAACAAACCTTTACAATGACATGAACGTCTGCATGGTATCAATCAAAGTCTCATGTCAATCTCAAAGTCAAAGCCACTAATAAAGTTTGTAAAATTTATTTTAAAGTACATTTCAAAAGCAATGGAGTGAATATGTTCAAATAAATTTGTGTAGTGTTTACTTCTGTTTTTATTTCGTAAAACTGTCCATGAACTTACGTTGGGTCGTGAGGTCATGTCAAAGGTCAAAGGTGAAACGGCTTTATGGAGACACGCACGACAAACAAATCAAGACAGCAAAGACAATGATAGTTACAGCAAACATAGCTAACTTGGTTTTGGTCAGAAGGTAACTAACGTATCAATCTTTTGTAGGAACAACAGCTGGGCGGTGACGGTAGTAGTTTACTAATAGTTCAGTTGTTAGCGGCGCGAACCGTGGAAGCTAACGGCTAACAGCCGCAATGCTAACGTTCGGTTAGCCACAGCCCAAGGAGGAATGGAGGGTGACGACCAGCCACGCTTTTCCCCCAAACGAGGGAAAGGGTGCGGCACACGAACCCCGTGGAGGCCGTCACCTGGACGGGCCCGAGGCAACCGGCTGGTTCAGGTGAGAAGCTTCCGTCTTTAGGCCTCAGTGGGTCACAGGTAGAAACTGCGGTTTGTTTAAGAGCAAACCGAAGACAACGGTCGTTTTAGACACCTTATCTGGAGAGATTAACATCATCTTGAGTCTCTCATAATCTAATAATCCATTTTAGTATAATGCATGGCTGTTTCCTGGACAAGCTGTCTCTTTCATTTATTGTTCTTTTTTAATCTTTTATAACATGAAAAGACAAAGCGCAGTCTGCACGATCATTATATGAACGTAAAACATACACTGGAAAGAAAGGCGTGATTCACCTTTTGAATATTCTACAACTTCTCCTTCAAGTGGAGTGTTTATTTTATAGTGTATAGTGTGTATATATATATATTATAGTGTTTATTTTGGTGCAGAGTTTCTTATGCAACAATGATTTGAGAAGCTGACCCTTTGTAACGTATCTCAACAAAGAGAGGAGTGGAGTGTTGGTATTTGTAACTGCATGTCCTATGAAAGACTCTTAAACTGGATCCCAGTCATCAATAAAAACATTTGAAGCTGCACATTGTAACACTATCTGCTTACACTTCAACACAAATTACAGTGATGATCTGCAGCGGTTCAGGGAGTAAGTGTAAAAGGATCCTTTCTAAAAACTCAAAGAATGCAAATTACAGTATATCAGGAAAATGGATGAGAAATGTTTTGGTTATGTTAGTTTATATTTAATAGTACACTTTGTAGAGCAAAATATTGAAGTGGATTTGAAATATTAACTTATCTAATTAGTTTTCAGAGCTTCATATAATTCTTCCTTAGAAGAATTGAGCAGATTGTTAATATTATAAGGAAATACTACTTTAACCTAAACCCTAAAAATGCATGTTCTTAAAACTCTTGACTGAGAACAGGTCGACTCTGACTAGATTGCAGTTGCTGAGTAAATAAGAATAAGAAATCCTTTAATAGTCCCACAATGGTGAAATTCCGCCTCACAAACAGCACAGGCAAAATAAGAGTGTATGGAGTGTCAGATATTTGTCTAACTGTGCTGCGAGTGTTATGTAAAATACTGGGAAAAAGACTTTATTTATTTTAAGACTTCTAAAACCATCACTGTAAATCACCGACTTGACATTGTTTTACTCTTTTGAGTTTGCATGTTCTGCCTGTTTGTTTTCAGAAACTTTAAACTGCCACAAAATGCGAGTGGTGGTCTGTCAGTCAATTTTGATTTTGGTGTAGACAGTGGGGTCTTTTGTTTTCAGCCCCAGTCATCCATGGAAACACATACAATCTGAAAAATACAAAATGTGGGATTACATTTGACTCGGTCTAAACTTTAAGCTCTGTTTGCATTTACCCACTTTGTCTATACTGTATGAGTTAAGAATAAGAAAAGAGACTGTTTCGTTATCCAAACCTTTTAGATCATTTTATTATATCATGTCTTTGCCAACTCAGACTAATTTCAGTATTTTACTTTTGTCTTATAGGTCGATGTGTCAGGGGAGGATTTGTCTGTACAACTGGAAAGAGCCACTCTTCAGAGCACTTTAAGGTAATCATGTTGCTGCTACAATTTAAACTTGGAGAAATCCTGCATTTTCTCCGACCTTTAAATGAGATCCTAAAATAAGAATCACTCAGTTTTGATACAAAAAGATCTTAAAAGTATTTCAGCTGTGTCCATCCTTCCTATAATTCTGACCAGTTTCCCAGTTCCTGTAACTGAGGTGTAATGATACTGCCAACATCGTGCTTCAGCATAGGGATAGTATTAGCCAGGTGATGTCCAGTTGAGTTGCGACCTGGTCAGACCTTTTCCCACATGCTTTTCACAGTCCTTTAAATGTTAATTAAAAGCAGGCTGTGCGTTCAGTCACAGTGAGATTGTTCTTGGTGCAGGTTCTTCCGTCTGTGCAGAGTTCATCTGAAGTCCTGTTTGGTTCTTGATCACCTCCTTTTCTGGTTGCTCAGTTAGGCTAGATAGCCATCTCTGGGAAAAGCGCTGGCGGTCAGTGTTCTTCCATTTCATAATTATTGTGGACACTGTGAGCTGGAACACTCTGGCTTTAGAAATGGTTTTATTCCCACTCTCTAATTTAGTTTGTACCACAAGCAATTGTCATAGATGTATACAGTTTACTGGACTTGCACGTGGCTTGGTTTGGTCCTGACATGCAGTGGGAATAGTGAGACCTTAATCCAGGGTACTACAGGGTAGTGAAAATGCAGTTCTAGTCAATGTATTTAAAAATTGGTGCGTGAAGATCAGAGTAATGGTTGGGCGTGAGGTCATGTAACAGCAGGATAGAAGATGGCAGAAAGCCATTACTTTAGAAGGTTCTCTTAAGAATGTAGTCTTTTAAAAAAATGCTTTATAACAGAAATGTGCTGTTAGATTAAAACAGATGTGCTTCCCCCAAAAAAAGAGACCAGAGAGACCAGAGGGTTCAGCCAATTTTTTAAAATCCTGACAAAATTGTGTACATTTTCTTCTTACCACTTTAAATGTATCTGACAAGACGGTCTTATGCTGTTCCAACATCTAAGGTCAGATTTATTTATTTTTTTACTGTACCACTGCAGTCATTTACATGAGACAGCATGAAAAAATACTTTCCTAGTGAGTCACCGCAGGAAGGCAGATAAGGGGGAGGGTTTGTTTGGGAGCCGTGGCAGTTTCTAGTGTGAATGGACCATCGTGTTAGGGTGGTGTGATAGGTGCGTGCATCAAATATTCATAACCTTGTCTGATACACACAGCATATGAGCAATTTTTGGTCCGACTGCTGCTTTGTGCAGTCAGAGCACAGCATACATCAACCTGTGGGACAGATCCACCACATAAATACGAAACAGATCAATGACTCGGGGATGTTCAAGGTTGAAGGTGTATTGTAATGTTTTGATTCAGCACAGCTACTTAAAACATTGAGTGCCAAAGTGCACCGTCCTCTGCTAATGTCTTAACCTTAAACGTTGAATTTCAAATTTGGCTCATGCATAGACTATGAAATCTGAGATGGGGGTGTAAAAAAAATCATAGGTGTCAGTCCAAAATGTTTTATTTTGTAAAGGGGCAGTCGGAGATGAGAAAACATGGTGCACTACTAAATGGTGATATACTCAAATGTACATGACATTCAAAGGGTATTACAGTTATCACTCATTTTCAATTTTCCACACATGAAGTTGAGCCTTCGTTCATGTTTCCCAAATGTAAATGGATAAAAAGATTGTATAGTTTCAAAATAAAGATACGCATCAAACAAACCCTTGGGATGTTGAAAAGAAAATAAACAGTTACATGCAGAATGTAGACTGAGTTAATTATCTTAATTTGGAACAGAATCATAAAAAATCCACAACATGAATAACTAACACAGCTTGTTATAGAAAATTTTGAGGTGAATCCTTCTGCCCTTTTCTCTTTGCATCACTAACTCACATTACCAGAAACTGCACTGTTTCAGTCTTTTATTCACTATAATATAGGTCAATAGGAAATATAAGAAACTTCTATTAATGACAACTTGAGTGGACTTGGCTAGCCATAACAAACAGCACGTGTGTTGAGATGCTTTATGATAATGACAGCCCAAAATAAATTACATTTGCCAAAACGTAACGTACAGACTGGCCGGGATGGGTTTAGGGTGGGATGGACTTAATGTAGGAACAACTGACTGGATGGCAAGTCAAATACACTGTGAGTGAAGCTCCTCTGGATGTGTGGCGTCCAGAGGGACAGTTGTAGAGTGAGTAAAAAGGTCCCAAAGTAGAAACTGCAGTCTTAACATGTGCCATACTTTAAAATGCTGAGGAAAACACCCTTACACTCATCAATATGATGAGCAGAAAAGTCCCAAACCAAAGCTTTGAAGTCTTTATTTTTGCTATCGGGGAGAGAAAAATACTCGAAAACAAAAATAAAACACAAAACAGGAGAGGGAGGGAAGAAAGACTCCAGATATTACGCTGAACGCAGAGAAGATGAACTGCACAAGTTGGGTGAGACACTCCGGCACAGGGGGTTATTTCCTGGAGCTAGACTTCTAATATCCAAAAGTACTGGTCTGAAGGACCCATGTTGGTCAAGGGGTGTCCATGGAATTGCCTACAGCAAAATGCTTCAACAGCAGCCATGATTGACGCTATGTGCTTCCTGCAGCCTGGGTTTCTCCTCCCTCTGAATTACCTGGAAAAGGGAAATAATGGGTTAATACCTTTTGTCAAAAGTGGTTCATGGAGGCAGAAAAAGCTCATCAGTTCTGAATGGAAAACTAACACTGCATGTGGTTTGTATAGACAGGGCTAAAACAGCAGGTGTTGCAATCTATAGCAGTGTCTGAAAGAATAATGAACGGTCAAATGTTTAGTTTTCACTAGAAAAAAAAAAGAACTAGTTAGCTGAGAGTTTAACTCCTCATCAAATCTGACCAAAACATTATCATGAACATCAGCATCTGTGGTGAAAGGGCTGTATCCCTTCATTGTGATAGTAGGGTATTTGTAGTTTACATTATAGAAGAGATTGATCAGAATCAGAACTGAATGCGATACTGACTTGTAGCAGGAGTGGAGGCTGAAGCGGAGGCAGAGGCATTGTCATCCTCGTCACTGTCGTCCTCGTTAGACTGCGGTACCTCCACTGCAGGGATGGTTGCTGCTGGGGTTTCAGGCTCCTGCTCTGCCCTGCTCTTCAGGGCTAAGATACGGTGATGTAACGCTGCAGCCAGCTGACCTATGTCCTTAGAGCTACCCTGGAGAAACCAAGACAAGAGAGCAGATACATTGAATTGAAGGGCAGTTCTTAGAGCTACGCAAATCTATTTAGAGGTTTCACATCACAAAAAAGAGCAGGCTTTCAATGTAAATCATCTGTGACAGCTGTTTTTCAGTAGCTCTATATGCACTGGAATTAATTACGTAAATGACATCAGTTTTTAGTTAAAGAAGCTAAACAAAGTTTAATATTTAACCATTGTGGTTTTAAGCATTCATTTCTGACATTACTCAAAGTAACAAAAACAAGCAAAATTGATTAACATAAGCTTTAACCTCTAAAACATTCAAGTATAAAACCTTACAATGTAGAGGCATAGAGAAGTAGTCTGCAAAATGTGCACGGTCTATTAACTCTGCCACATCTCAGAGCGTGGAAGCTAATGCTAACTAGCCAGCTGTCAAGACATGAGCCTGATGACAATGGCAGCAGGTGAAAGACTTTTTGCCTTGTTGGTGTAGAAGCTGATATAAGATCACATTTCTCACTATCAGGCCACACAACACATACCGATATTAGGAAGACCTTAACCCCCTGGTCCTCTGTGTCCATGGCAGTGATTCGTACACTCTTCTCACTTGCTTTGTCCACCTGCATCTGGGGCCAAAGTTTAGTGTTGAGGATCAACCGGAGGCTTCCCTGGGTCCTCATCACTGAAGAGTTTAACCACACAGATAAAACAGCAATAAATTTTAGGTCCAAGCTGCAAAACTGTTTTGCTTTTCAGTCTAAACCTCTACTTCTAACTGTTTTATGTGCCACAACTATGTGCTTCTCATTGGCTCACTCACATTAAGAAAAGCTTATTTGGTCTGAAAAGCAATGGAAGATATTAACAGCACATTGTGGTCTTGAGTCTACAGAAGTTAAGATGGGATTGAGCTCCCCCTTGTGTTCATCTGTTGGTATTCCAACAGATATCTTACTGAGCATTTACACCACACATTGTCATACGACAAGCTGAAGCTGTGACCATTTTTGATAGTTATTGCTATAGTGTTTACCTAGACGAGACTGTAGCGTGCCATCCTCTGTCGATGCCATATCATTGAGCCTCAGCAAACCTCGACCTCTCTCTATCCATGACTGAGCAGTCTTCTCAAAAACATATAACTTGCATTGCATCTAAGGGAAGATTGAAACAGTGTAATTTTAGTGCCACATTTATTTACAACAGGTCCAGGATAAAGTCTGTCCCCTACCTGTAAAACATTGCTTTCTGATTCCTCTCCAGTTTTGACATCAACCTTCTCTAAGATGCACTTCTTGGCTGTGGCTTTGGTGTATGCTGCTGCAGACTCCTCCAAAGACTCTGACACGCTGTTCGCTGCTGAGATGAAAAAGCAATGGTGAGAAAAATCACACTCGAGTTGTAAATTGTTTAGTCATCAGGCTTTCATCATCAACTGAGGCACATGTGTAGGAAAGTCAGCTCTTTTTGCTCAGACTTTTCTTTTAGGTAAAAACTTTAACTTGGCCCATTTACACATTAACTCTGTCTCTTCCTTGTTGCCTCTCATTCTATCTATTGCAGGTGTTACTGGGATCATCAAATTCAGTCTCTACACACCTGAACAATACCAATCACCAATACCAACAGTTGCAGGCAGCTTGTTACCCACCCTGAGCCTGGTTCTGCTGAAAAAAAGGAGGTCTTAACTGGCACCTAGTTCCTGCTTGACAGGATTTTTCTTTGGAATTGTGTGAACCACCCCCTCCTATGTTAGTGCCCTGACATGCTTTTTGTTTTGTTGTGAATTTGTATGTAACAGGAATTTATTTGAAAAAAAAAAACAACTATGCAGGATAACTCATTACAGTTATACAGGCTGGTCCTGATAACCGGCAGTACCAGCGTGTAACACTAAATGCAGAAGCTATGTAAAGTCTTTTCATTGTCACTGTAGACATCAGACACGACAACTGTAGTAAACCATACTGTTATGTCAGTGACATTTGAATGTGAATAAACTGTTTATCTGCTGTGAAGTATTTCTCTTTAGCGATGAGTCCATTTTAGCATTTAACTGATTGTATAGGGTTATATAACTAAACAACTGCTATTCCCAATATGGTCAAGTTTATCTTGAAATAAGACACCGGGCGTTCACAATGACATCTAACTTGGTTAACATAAAATAAACTAAAATATTACACATCAACTCAAGATGAAATAATAAAGACATGTATTTACCCTTCTCTGGTGTGGATTCCTGTGATGAAGGATCTGAAGCTTCTTTATTTTCCTCATTTAAGGACTCACCTTTGGGGGGACTCTGAAAGCAAAACAAAACTCATCATTGAAACCTGTTCAAAGAATAACAGAATAACCACTATCATATTTTACAATATTGTTAAGCCCAGACTATCTATGCAACAACTCACCAGAACTCGTTCTGACATGTTCTGCCCAAAAACAAATTTTGCCCCAGTGTCTGTACTGTTTGTGGCATTTTTTGAACTAAAAATAAAAGTAGGAAAAAAAGAAACATGAATAAGATGGAAGTTAAATATAAATGAAGTTCAGTTTCTAAAAATACTCGCAGGACACAAATTTCATTACCTTGGGGTAGAAATGTACTGTAAGAAATAATTAGTGCTCTCTGATTGAGACTCCAGTGGCACACTATCCTTCGACTTCTCTTCTGTACTGTTCTCCTCCAACTAGAAAAAAAAACATTCCATTAAATTTATAATTATAGAGGAAATGGTACAAGTTAACAATGTAACAAATCCACACTTAAAATGAATCCTCATTCACATGAATCATGCATCATTTTCTGGCAGCCACTCAGCTACAGGTAATTCTGCCTTATCCTATTATGCAACTATAGAAATACATGTGACAGAAAAAAGGCTTTAACAAGGTAACTCACTATTCTGGCACATAGCTTTTCATTTCTCACTTTCAGTCACAGGTTTACAGGTTTGCATTTTCACCAAGCAAGTGTGAAAAACAACCCACCTTTGCTCTTTCTTTGATATTCTGACCAAACACAAAAGATATTGCTACATCTGTTTCCTTTGTCTCTCTTCCACCTCCATCTTTGTTACTACTTGCTCCATCTTCCTCATTTTGATGTTTCTGAAATGGGATCCAAAATATTATTCTGTGCACATATTTCCACTTCTTCACTAGTGCTTTCATGCCTTACAAGACTTGGGTTAAATTAACATTAACCAACAAATACATACTATAAAACTGCAATTTAACTTTTATAACTTTTGAAAAGTTCCCTCAATATACTTCCATGTAACAGAGGAGCGCTGAAATAAAGGCTCCTTTGTGAGGTGCTTAAAGTTTGAAGTTTCCCCCAGCTTAACAAAAGCCTGTGCTGAACTGACTTCAGTGTTGTTTCAGACCTATGACCTTGACTGTAACAGTCTATAATAACTCCCTACCTGTGACTTGGCCAGGGTGGCTGAGTGCTCTGTGTTGTTCAAGAAGAGGGACTGGGTCACAGATGTCCCATCTGAGGACTTTTTCACACCATTTGTTCCACAACTGGAATCTAGATAACGACAAAGAGGACAGAAAATATAGTACCAACTGTAAGGCATATGCACAACACACCAAGTAAGCTACATATTTTGTAAGAAAAGATGTCTCAGTAGATTATACTGCTTTTATCGAACAAAGAGTGCAGGTATCTAAGTTTTATTTACTGGACTCTATATGTGATTTAGAAGGTGGCGCTTGAAGGACTGCAGGGCGGAGGACACTGCGTTGCTGCTCCTTGGGTTTCTGACTTGGGACACCTGCACCAGAGCAAAATGATCTTTTTTTTCTCAGCTTACTAAAGATCACTTTGAGTGACATTTCCATAGCAATATAAAACGTTGTACTGTAGGTTCATGTTCATTCTTTAGCACCAAGCCTCGTGTGGGACAATATTACACAAAGAAACACAAAATATACTCCACCTGAGCTTGGTGCCTGTCCGTGTATAAGAGTTGGTGGCTTCAAACGGAATCCAACAGGCTTCTCCTCTGGTAACATGGAGCACAAAGGGCAAGTGGACTTAAGTCAACGACAAACTACCAGTTAGAAAGGTCTCTGTGTCGCTAACACAGCACTGTTACAACAATTACTACTATAGCGCCTTGAGAGTTATGTTGTGATCCAACTCTCATATCACAGCGGCCTTTACAGTCTCACCATCTCACTGACTTTAAAAGCCTGAAATGACCTGGCCTTAATCAGCACTAAAGCAGAAAGCCCCAAGCGTTTAATGCAGCATTCTCTTTTCCTGAAGATTTATGAGGTCAGTCCCGTCTGCTAAACTAAATTTCATTTTTATTTTACAAAATAGCATAATTGAGGACACTGCTTTATAATTAAAAGACATTTAGTCAAAATAACAAAAATAACCAAACTATTTAACCATTATGCTTAGGGTGGATCTAATCAGTGGGGAATTTCATTTAGAATAAATAAAGATATACTTCTGCACATCATCGAGCCCCACTGCAGCTGTAACTTAAATACTCTGAGGATTTGTTGTTTTTCTTTGTAAATGCCATCTTGATTTAAATATTGCAGCCTGAAATGTGTAATTAGCGAATTTGAATTATATCCAACATGTAATACATTACAAAATATGCTTTCAACTATAATATGATAAATGTTTTATTATGGTCGAGCACAACCACTAAACCCAAACCTGTTCTCCTCTTAACTTAACATGCACCTCCATGTTTAATTAAAAACATGAGTTTGACTTAATGTAAAGCAGCAAAGACAGAGAAACATGTTCAGACTTTTAGTTTACGGTCAACTACAGTCAAGCCCAACACAAACCCGTCAAATAATCCCTAATAAGCTTCTTTCACATGTTCAGCTGCAAGACACAAACTGCAGCCAACTGTCAGCACAACAAAACATTTTACCATAATTAATCCTCCATCACAAATACCAAACCTTTTGACATCATGAATGTGGTCGATGAATTCATGATTTTCCCAGCTGATCTCGACTGTCCAAAAACAACAGTACCGTACATGCTTAATCACAAGTTATAATCTTATCACAAGTTATAATCAGGTTTATTCTAAATTGGTGATTTTGGAAAAAAAAAATCAACTTCCATTCACTCATTGTTAAATGAGGGAATGCAGGAATAAAACTACCACATGCACGTTAACTAGAGGTGGTCAGAATAAAAGAAATTTGCAGGCGATTCATTGACAGCTTACTTAAAACTCCCAATGCCACGAGTTAACAAAAAATCCATATACATTTCTTCAAACATTGTTACCTTTCAGCTACCTTAGCAATTTTAGTCAGTTCACTGTGTTTGTTGCCTTGAACTGTTGAGAAAATTGCATTTGACCTTTAAAACAAAGATTTTTTACTACTGGCAGTCTTTTAAGCTTTTAAAAAGGGGTCTTGATGGCTCACCTGGCTCCGAGTCAGAGTTCCCAGTAGGAGACTGGCACAAACTTGAGGGCATGAATACATTGTTCTTGGGGACTGCAAAGCAGGAGACAGACATTACACTCAGCATACAAATTGATGTGTACACCACAAGCATGAGTCAAGAATTGAAAAAAAAATAAATAAAAAAAAACGCTCTGGTTAGTCACCACAAGCCCTTACCAGTGTGTGGGGGTGGAAACGATGAGGTCCTTTCCCTTTTCACAGGGGGGCAATAGCTTGCCTCGTCTTTATCCGAATCTGAATTTGGCAACACAACATTTAATCATTCATATTAATACTCAGTCAGACACATACCATAAAATGATAGAATGTGACCCAGGTCAGTATGTTTACCTTCTCCATCCTCTGCACTAGAGCCCTCTGCAGATCGCTAAAAAAAAAAAAAAAAGTTCTTTTTTTATCTCAGAAAATTTAAACGCCACTGAAATGAGGAACACCAAAATAATGCTGATCTGCAGCTCTTGATCGTAATGCTTGTCTGTCTGATTTAACTAGATTAAAGTGAAAGTGCTGTCAATTTAAGCAAGATATATTTAATAAGAACCAACACATTCTATCTTTAGACAGCTTGTGCTTTTACAAATGATGTGCTCACAGCATTTCATTATAGAATGAATGGTTTCCAAGTTGCTAACGACATTAGTAAGAGAGAAACCTACCTTCTGTGCTTTATCTTTTTGGAAAACAAACACAGGAGGCGCTATGGCAGGCTTGTCTGTTAGGAGAAGAAGGCAAGTCAGTCAAGCACTAGTTTAGAATTCACAGCCATTACATCACTTTTATATTTGCAGGACAAAATATTTAAATATATGCTCTAATTATTATCTAAGTTTGATAACAGTAAGTTTGTAACAACAGTGCTGATTAAGCCTAGTGTGCAGTGCTACTCGGCAGTCTCACACCTAATCAAATGCCACATCTCAATGCACTCATACACCACAGATGTAAGCATGCATTTCAAAGAGTCATCTAAAATACACAGAAGCACCAAACACATCTGATGTATGGCAGATAAAGACTTTGGTTAACACAATTAAAGTGTCTTAAAATAAGGCTTCTAAAAAAGATTAGAATGAGGCAAAAAAAGGAAATGTGAAAATGTGTCTCTATCAGAGCCTCTTAAACGTAAGAGAAAACGTAATAAAACAAGTCTTGATGCAAGTTCGCTATTGGTTAATCATGCAATCCTATTAGAACTACCAGAAACAGAATGAGATCACACTGTGCTTAACAACCACTGAATAAAACGTCAGCACCAAATCAACTACAAAAACTTATCCAAGTGAATAACAGGCGTAGATGTAGTTGCTGTGTGGATCACTGTGATCACATTCAAAATGTTCTCCCTCCCCAGACTCTTTGTTGCTATAATGACCCTGTCATAACCAGTTAGAACAACAATGACAAGAGCAGGTAATAAAGCCCATTAATGTCTTCTACCATCCCTGTCCAACCGTATAACGTGTGCAGACAAAGGTTTTGCTCTGTCTGGGTTGGGCCTTCTACACTGAACAGGTGTAGCATCACTGTCGTGGTATGTCCTGCCCTGCATAACGGTAAATGGATGCAGGAGAAGCCAAAAGGGCGACAGATCACGGTCGTAAACGTGGACCAGCAAACTCTCCTGGATGAGCTGTTTATCTACGAGACGAGTTGACTGTCAAAAAGCATCCACATAATGTCTGACCTATATTTGACATGAGGATATGTAGCTTTTTGTTACGTGCAGTCAATTCACCTGCTAAATTAATGCAAGAAATCATGCATGTAAGACGTCAGAAATGAGGGGAGCCCGAAATACTCCCGACTTCTGTTACCCAGCTAGCATTAACGCTATCTGACCGGTTCCAGCAAATAGACGAGGACACCGGTTGTTCCCTAAAGCCGATCGTAGCTTAGCGTCAGCTAGCTTTCCGACACTAGCTAGCTACATCCCCGCATGAGTCATCTCGCCTAAGTGGCAAGGGCAGCAAGATGCCCACTGAATTCTCATATTGTCACCTGATCAAGCTAAACACAAGCAACTGAGTGGAGTAAAGAAATTGCGTGAAGTATGCACTGATTCTACCAAAGCATTGTCTCGTCTTGTGTTTCCCTCTCTACGCGCCCAAATGAACGTCAAGACAACATGCATCTGGACGCTAATGCTAACATTAAATACCAGCAACGGCGCCGCGCCGCGAACACCTCATATCAAGTAACACACCAGCAAAGTAGCGCTGAGTTTTACATTATCGCTCCTGCACCCAGATTGAGCCAACCTGGCCTTGGCGGGCTTAAGTTTATGCCCACATTTGATCAGTTAGCACAGATAGGTCACCACAAATGGCAAAACACTTGACTAAAAATAGCCGGGTGCTAGCGTTAGGCGACATACCAGCTAATCACGGGCAGCCTTCGTGGGCGTTTCGACTCATTCCAGGTATTAGCCACGACCCAGCAGTTAGCATTGTTAGCTAGTTTGCTAACGTAGTAGCCGTGCGAGCGGCGCGAGGGTATAATTCCCATGTACTGGCTTTTAACACGAGTCCGCGTAGCTTCATTTGTGTTATTAAACACACATATAACGCACAGGCACTGCGGACACCACCACGGCAGCGGCATTGTTTTCCTCACACTGCCACTTACTCACCTTCGTTTGCCAAGTCCGCCATTTTACTTCGACGCTCACACACCCACAACCCACCGCGCAGATAATGCGAGCGGAGACGGACGCGCTCGCGGCGGCGGCGGCGTTTCCCCGTTGAGGCGAACTCTGCCCTCGGCTCCTCAAACACCCCGACTCTTCTGGGGTTTTAGCAGCAAAATATTCAGCAAAGAGCTGTTAAATGACAACAATTGCTAAAGTCTTCAATGCTGTTGTAATTGTGAGAGGTGGGGAGTAAAATAGTTTCTATGCGTTAGCGTCTACCATATATATTTTATAGTATTGGATGGGAAATATATTTTTGATTCCGCAACATTTATTTCACAGTTCTAGTTTTAGTTACTTTTGAATTTTCAAATTTCAAAAAGGGGCAAAAATACAACTTCTATGTGATTTTATTGCTTAGCATAAAATTCAACAATGTGTTAAACCAGTGATCGGAGTGATCGGTTTCTTGGTTCAGGACGCATAGAATTGTTTTTGCACTGTTTTGAACACTTTTACTTTGCTTGTGGGCGTTTGTCACCGCTGGTCATCATCATTACTGACCACTAAAGAACCCCGGGCCTCGAGGGGAGTGCAACTAATAGTCAGAAGCGGCTCATGCAGCCCAGATCTGACAATCTCGGGCAAAAGTAAGCAGAGAACAGAGAGAGATGTCCACAGTACAAGAAACAACAAGCTGTGTGATAAGTGCCTGAATAACAACAGTATATAAAAGGGAAGAGGAGCAAGTAACATAATATAACCTTGATAGCACATCATAGTAATGTTGATCTGCAGATAACATCATAATCTATAATATTAATCTAATCATAATAATCATCATAATCTATATTTCGAATAACAAATAAAGGTAAAGCATTTTAAAGTACCCATGTTGAGGACTGGTCCAGTCTTAATGAATCCTCTACAGTTTCCACTGTCATGCTACGACATCACACTCATTTATTTCGCTTTTGTAGTTGCTGCACTACATCTTTCCTACACTGGACTGTACAGGCAGAGGAGGAACTGGCATCCCTGCCAAGCGAGTGACGTTGACGAGGCCGAGTTCAGCTCCCATGCGTTCAGATGGTGTCATCCGTTTAACCCCCGTGTTTCCCTTTACACACACGGTGGCGTCGTGGCACCTCACACATTCAGTGGTGATAAAAAACAGACATGATGCTTAGTCTGTTTATGCCCCATGGATGCGGATGAGCGTGGAAGTCAAAACCAAAAACAATGTGAAACTCTTCAGTATGTGTTGGCAAATTGTCTGCAGGAATGAGAAGTATTCTAATTATCCTCAGATGACAGAATAATTCAGAGATAGACTTTAAATTAGTCATTTATGTCTGTTTCCTCCACTTTGTGTGCGCTTTTGAGGTCCAGCAGTCGTTTTCAAAGAGATTTCCCAACTTATAAAACATTAAAGAAGCCCTTTTAAAACTGTTTTGAAGCCAGAGCTGTTGACGCCACATTCAGGCTCAATTTCCTCCTCTTTTATTGCAACATTCACTATGTTTTGAATCAAACATGAAAGCATTATTGATTGTTCCTCTTTTTTTGGATGTTTACAGCTTTGTGTTGTTCTCAAGCTTCTTGTTTGTTACTTTCCTTGTTATTTTTGTCTAGTGACAGTGCAATTCACGAACCTGCCACTAGAGGACAAACTAGTCACCGAGGATAAGGTTTTTATGGTTTTTATACGCTGCCACTGCTTGTTTAAATGCTTCAGTGAACTTAAGGTTGATGATGCTACTATTCCACTGAATTCCAAAAATGTAATAAATCTGCTGTATACCGCTAAAACAACAAAACATTAGGATTATGGTAGAGTTTTAAGGACAAAGATGTTTTTTTACTAAGGAAATATATATGTTCATGGCTTTACATGTCTTTTTCATTCATCATTATATAAACAGGAAGAGACAATTACTTTATAGTCTTGTGTTTATATTATTCAAACAATAACCACTGTATGTACAATTTTGTCTTGTCTCCAGTTCTTTGTTGTGCTCCCATTAATTATCTTCCATAGTATAAGGCTGAAAATAAGAACAAACGTTTCCTTGATCCTTTACTAAATGTTTCAAATGTGCAAAGTGTCCAAACAAAATGTAGAATTCCCGCGGTCAAATGTTTCACAGACTTTAACATAAAACAGTTGATGGTTCAATTATGGTTAAGAAACTCTGAACATGACACATTTCACAAGACTTTATTGCTCAATGTTGCCCAAGTTTTTAGGACGACGTCGTTCCCTGCAGGCACAAGTCAAACAAGCTGCTGCCTGCGTTTAAGCTCTTTGCCGCTGAGGCCTCTCATCCGTGAAAGCGCTTGGCTTGGACTTCAAGCCGTAACACTTTCGTTTCTTATCCATCACAGAGTAAACATATAATATACTGTGTGAGTCATATTGTCACTAGTAGCAGCCCAGGGAGCTTAACCCTCGCTGACCTCCATTGATACTCCAGCGTGGTTGTGTGTTCGTCCAGCTGTTTTGTGACATAGTCCTACGTCCTTTCCAAAGCCATTAACCACAGGAACAGTGACGTTCTATGCTGTTCTGTTAAAGTCAATAAAGACCACCTCACAGAAACTGTCTGATGTAACTTGCTTTATTTTTGCAGGTGATTGTAACTAAAAGCTGAAGAAGACATTTGGGGGGGACTTTTGGAAACACAATATGGGCAATTACATTGTGCACATTCTTTTATAAACCCCCTCAGACCATCGTTTTTGAGGAGAGCTGATACATTTTGTCTCATTTTCTGAGCTGTGTCATCTCCAGAACACGTTTTTGAAGTACAGTCTGGTGGTTACAGAGGATACAGACGCACCAAGCTCATACCAGTAGAATTCTGCCAGCAGAATGATGACTTTCCTCCTCAGTACCTTAACACAGCAGGTTTGGCAATGGAACACATAGGAAGGAAAATGTGTATAGGTGGTGTCTGGAAGGAGGAGGCTATTATTATATTAGATTCATGCCCACAAGAGTAAACATTTGGTTTGGGTGATAAACTTACTCTTAGCAAATAATCTTATCCTCTGATCGCTGTGATTTTGAAATTGTTCAGGATGTTTTGAAATGTGTTCAGGACACGTGAGACCGTCCAGTCACACTAATCTTTCTCTGTTTTCGCTTTTCATTCACGGTTGAATGGCGTTTACAGATGGACGTTTGCAACAGAAGTAAAAGTTCAATCAGTATCATTATTCCGTCTGCAGCGTTTCTGTAGCGTGTGCCAAAGTAAAGCTCCTCCCGCCCGGATAAATGAGGATTGTTTTTTATATGCATGTGGAATGACAGTAAGGGCGAAGGTATAAAACAACATATCAGATTGTCTGGAAGGAATGCTGAAGACAACACAGCCTATCATCACACAGCCCCAGTCCAAGTACCCTTGGCAGTGGACCATCATCTTCTGACAAATGTTCAATGCTATTAATCCATCAGGATGCTTTTTTCAAATATGCAGTCACAACCAGGAATAGAGATAATCGCAGCCAACTGTGTGTTTTTTTTTTTCAAATTGGTTGATTTGTCTCTGAACATTTTGATCCCTTTTATGTTTCATTGTGATCAAACCCACACAGCTTGCAGGGAGGGTTCACAGCAAGACTAGAATCGCACAGATGGACTGGGGCCATTGAGGAATAAATCAACATACAACAAATTTATGTGACAAGCCTTAGAGCCTGGGTGGCAACTTGGAACCAACAGGAAATTCGCAGACGCACTAATGCACGATGGCTTTGATTTACATTAGTAATGAACTACTGAAGCGCAGTTGCTCACTGGTTTCGGTGCAGGTTATAGCAGATGCAGCAAACTGCTATCAGATGTTCGCCCGGTCACTTAGGGATCATTAATATCTGACAGGAAAAGGGAGCGACGCAACATGAAAGTGCACACGTGTGTTTCTCAAGTGTCAGAACACAACACAGCTAAAAGGGAAGATACTTCATCTGCGATCATGCACATCGGAGTCAAGCTGACAGGCGTTAGCACGAGGTCACCGTGTGAATGACATAAATGCACACTGCTTTAAAACCAATGCAAGTCATGACATCGCTCACTATGATCACTACTGTTTCTATGGCGCTAGTGCTAAAAACTGTACAATAACGATTTTATTAGTGTGTATTTCCATTCTACAAAACAGTGTCTTTCAGTGTTGCCTGTCGAACCCAGGTTGATGATATTTATCCTGAGATATAATCTTTATCACCTGATAAAAGTTATGGCACCAGTTGGGAAGTTCCACAGGTAAATAAAAGTAAATGAGCAACCTGTGCTGCAGGTTAGGGTCCGGGTGTCATGCTTGTCGTTTAGCCCCTGTCCACATATGATGACCGGCAGCAATGGATTCCACCACTCTGCTCCCAGCGCGGTGATACCTGCCGACAGACGGAGTCACTGACAGGTAATGAGCAGAGGCCGAAGCAGGGACAGCTGGAAAATAAGATCATTTAAACCAAACAATTGGTTTAACAGTCATTTATTTATCTAGTGAAGCTCCTTTATCAAAAAGCAAATCACATCCATCACAGATTTGTGCCAGATCAGTGCAACAAAGTTGCACCTCATCAAAGCTCAGGTGCCAGCATCTGTCATCCCATGAAGGATTTTCTTAACGGAATACTTTGGATAAAATGTCAGAGCAAATTATGTAAGACTGGGAACTAATGACCTTCATTCAGCAGCATTTATGAAATCCTATTTGCGTATTTCTCAACCTGTAACTGTCAGATGTGAAAAGTCTAGACTCCAGTTCTAAGAACCTCAGGCAGCAGATTCTATGGTAAAATGTGTTGTAATGCAGAATATAAATAATATATGAAATCATACATTATACTGGATAGTATCTAACTATCTATAGTAACTTTCAAAGTTCTTTCAGGTTGACAACTCATTGTTTCCTGTGGATTTTAGGCTTCTAGAGATTTATAGTAACAGTTTGCATTTTTATGAAATGTAAAAATATATGTTTTGCTTTACTGTGTCCCCAGTTCATCTTCCAATCAAACCATGCAAATACACGTGCATTTGTCTCCAACAACACAAAAGTGTTCATCAGCATCTTGTCTTTTGTCAGTTCTTGAGTAACGGCTTCAAAAACCCACACGTCAAAAAAAAGAAAGAAAGACGAGCTGAGGTGCAAAGGTGAGTGCATTTATGGAAATATGATCCTTGATCCAGAGGTTTAAAAGCCCGCCTCACCTGCAGGAGCTGTCAGACACCAGAAGAGCGCTTCCAAACAACAGGAGCACTAGAAGTGAGTAACAAATACTGCTTAATGTTTATTATTAATATTATGACATTTCAATAATTAAATTCATTCTTATGAATTAAACGTGACACTGTTAAGCTACACGCACATTTTTTTTCCTTTTTTCCATTTTGCTAATTTGTAATTTTGCAGGTTTATACACCTGAATCTCTATTTAGCCCTTAATTTACTACAGTATAGACAATTGCAAACATGACAGTGTTAATAAAAAGACTTAGTTTATACAGAGTCAAGTAACAATCGCAGTAATAGTGAGCTGCTGTAAAGTACCGGTACTTGTTCAAAGGGTTCAAAGTTTCAGAGGTGAACAAGAAAGGTGTGGGTGGAAAGGAGGCAGAATAATCACATGGTGATAAGATAAAACAGAGGTAAATGCTGTGATCTTGTGGTTCCAGTCAGAGCTGACACTTCAAGCTGCACCATGCGGTTCATCACGCTGCTCTTCCTGCTGAGCCTGACTTGTCTCTATCTTGCGCTGGCACAAGGTAAGTGACGCTTAAAGCAGACGAGTATCTGGGACAAACGCACTATACAACACATAGGTCTGTGAGAAGATAAACTGAGCTGGTGAAACTGGAGCCGCGTGGACACGTGCCCTCAGTGCTCAGCTGGTCTGATTGTGCCACTGGCCTCATTTACATGGTCATAAAACTGGATTTCTAATTCTGTATGGTTTTTTTCCCCAGTGAGTTATGAGGACTGCTGCCTGAAGTATGTGAAAGAAAACCCCTACCACAAAAGACATGCAGTGACGTACAGATACCAGGAGACAGACGGAGGCTGCAACATCCCTGCTATAATGTAACGAGCACCGCGGCAGCGCTTCTTATTTTAACGGAAGCGTCCCATCGTAGCTTCTAAAAATAAACTCGTGTTTGCATCAATTCTCCTTCAGCTTCGTGATGAGGAAGGGCCGTCTGGTCTGCGCAAACCCCAGGGAGGCTTGGGTGGTACAGCTGAAGAGTAAGCTTGACCGGAGAGCAATCAAGGCCAGAATGCAGGTGAGCGAACGTCGAGGGCGGTTTCTGCAAATCTCTGCCAGATGTTTGATTTTACATATTCACCCCAAATCAAAAACACGTCTCTGCTCTTCGCAGCAGCACAAGACAAAGAGGACCAGGGTGTGATCGCTGACGGCGCCCATTCAGCCGTGTGGTGACCCTTATCATCTAAGCAACAGGTTTATGGCGTCTTTCTGGAAGGAGGTGGGCCAAGAAAGTCCTGTAGCACTACTTTCGCTTTCACTCTCCATTAAGATAAAGGTCAAAAGCTTGTGTAGAGCTGCAGCAGCACTCGTTGTCCAGGGTTCGATGCCGATGCTGAGAGACCGACATGTAAAAATCTTGGCTGCACGTCTTGCCTTTTAATGCATCAGATACTCAATAAGCTGTTTATTATATAAATGCTGACAGAATGTGAATGAATACTGATAAAATAATATATAATGTTATATTTTCCTGATAGCTTTGTGTAATAATGTGTTCAAATGAAAACAAACCGCTGACTGTAAATAAATCTGTGATCTGTGTCATGGGGAAGCAGAAGCTTGTGTGTTGATTTCTAAACGGGGTCCTTTTGTTTGTATATGTGTGGGTTTTTTGCAATTATACATTCTCAATATTAAAATAAACTTACTCTCCAAGCTGGTTTAGATTTATTTCTTGCTTTGTATGTTTTGCAATGTTTTTCTATTTCAACTGACAAAACTGAGAAGACGACCTGATGGTGGTGAATATGACTAGTCTGTGTCTAATGTATCACCTATCGGCATCATCACAAACATGAGTCCAGTGTAACCAGTAGATATGTAACCAGTCTCAGACAATAAACCTTTGAAGTGACTCTTTTAAAGTCATAGGAAATCACTTATATCAAAACCAGTGCCCTTTACCTTAATAAAACCATATACAACAGTGTGAGTTCAGGTTTTACATGTCACAGCCTGTCTTTTTCTCTGTGCACTGCAAAGTGAATAGGAAATAAACCAGGGAGATTTAGAAGTCTGTGGATGTGACATTTGTTGATTTACAACCAGTTTCTAGTCTGACATGCCGCTGCGTTTGCTCATTGATCCACACACATTACGTTCCCATTTCCACGGACATTTGTGAGAACTGCTGGGACACGCAGCTGATAAAATCTCACTATGAGTAATGCAGTTTGACTTTACTGTCTGCTCAGATTGATGACTTCCACACATCAGTGCATTGTGGAGGTCTCGTCTTCCAAAATGCAACGTGCTAAAGGAGGCTCCATGGCAACATTATCAGACAATAGAGGCACATACCCAGCAGTGTGTCATTACCTGGAACTTGTTGATTAAAGCAAAAGTATGAACAAATCTGCTCAATTAATGTACACATTGGTAGCAATTGAGATGATGGAACGGTTGCTAAAAAGGTGAAGTGAGGCAATTTACAGTGAAAAGGAAATAATCCGTGGCACACAGGTGCAGTATTTGTTTGAATCAGCTGCCAGTTTAGCCCAAAGGAAGAGGTGATAGATCACCTGACGAATTCATAACAATTACGAAGACATTAATAGAACACGCAGCATTGATGGACGCCTGAAATTGCATTCGGCATGACTAATAGATGCCACCTTCAGAGGTCAGAGCATTAGGTTACAGCTTGGAGAGGCTTGTGATGCCGGGGCGCCGTCGCTTCTTGTTTAGACCACAACGCCGCTGACATGTGCTGCAGCCGCCGCTGCTACAAGCCGGGGCAGAGAGAAACGGCCCGTTGGCACGGCGACGAGGGCCTCGTCAGGCTCTCATCAAAGGGCAGAAGAGGATGAAAGCTGGCCACGAACTACTGGAAATGGAACCCATGAGCAGGTAAATGTGAAAACACAAAAAAGTAGGTCATACAACGATGACTTATAATATATATAAAAGCATAAACCTCATAACGGCAGCATGAGAAGAGGAGTCTGTACAGGTTTAGAGCCGAGTAGTGACGCATAAATCATAAAAAGCTCAGATGAAAGCAGTAATGAGGTATTGCACAGCAGCAGGTATTTGGACCCTGCATTGTATTTATTGCCACAACAATCAGTACTGTTCTACCTGAGCCCAAAACCGTTGTAACAGCTACTTTCCTTCACTCTGAACAACCGTGTACTTGCAGGGCCGTAAATAACGAGAGGCGCGGGAGCGCGGCCTCGTGCAGACGTGCGGCCGTGCTCCTCACATGATGAGGCAGACGGCGGAGTCGCGCCTGTTCAGCGCGCCGTCAGAGCCGGCTCGCCACTTCATTCGGACTCGTGACCGTTCCGCGCGCGGCTGGAGAGCCTCCGCCGAGCTCTTCCTCTGGCGGCGGTGCAGCAGAATCCGGTAGCAGCCGGTGACGGGGCTCCTCAGGTCCGAGCTGCTGTTGAGGTGCAGCCTGGTGATGCCCAGGTCCTCCAGCGCTGCCTTCACCACCAGCTCGTCCGGGCTGGGGTCGTAGGCGGGGTCCCCGAGGCGCGAGGGCGTGGGGCTGCAGGAGGAGTAGGCCTGGGGGGACTGGATGCCTCTCATCCAGCCGCCGGCCATGATCTGAGGCGGAGTGAGCCGGTCCACGGGCACCAGCCTCAGGAGGCCCGCGATGACCTCCCGACACGACCCGGGCACATGGGAGGGGACGGCGTAGGAGCCCTGCAGGATGCAGCGCCTCAGCCGCCCCGCGGTGGCGGCCTGGAACGGCATG
Source organism: Betta splendens (assembly GCF_900634795.4). Classification (NCBI taxonomy): domain Eukaryota; kingdom Metazoa; phylum Chordata; class Actinopteri; order Anabantiformes; family Osphronemidae; genus Betta; species Betta splendens. Next base: position 13,743,561 of record NC_040897.2, read on the forward strand.
GTGGCCGTCACCATGAAGTAGAGCAGGACGCCCAGAGCCCAGAGGTCCGCAAAGTGGGCCACGTAGCCCTTGTCTCTGAGGAGCTCCGGAGCCGCGTAGGGCGGCGAGCCGCAGAAGGAGTGGAGGATGTCGCTGGGGCGGCAGGAGGCGCTGAAGCCGAAGTCACCCACTTTAATGCAGCAGGCGCTGCTGTAGAAGATGTTCTCAGCCTTCAGGTCCCTGTGGACAACATGCTCATCATGCTGGAAGAGAGCAGAGGGTGCTTTAGTTTCAAACCAGTCGAACTGACCAGCTATAATGAGCTCATCCCGCGGCCTCACCATGTACTTGACTGCAGACAGGATCTGTGCGAAGGCGAGCCGGGCCTCCAGGTCGGACATGCGCCCCCTGGTGCTGATGCGGGAGAAGAGCTCCCCTCCGCCGGCGTGCTCCATCACCAGGTAGAGGCGGCGGGCGGTGTCGGCCACCTCGTACAGGCGCACGATGTGGGGGTGCGCCAGCCGCTCCATGCAGGACACCTCCGACGCCAGCAGCGCCCGCGAGCGCCCGCCCAGACGCGCCTTATCCAGGATCTTCACCGCCACCCGCTCTGCCGTGACGACAGCGCCACCTTTCATATCATCTAATCTCCTCATTATGTGTTGATCAACGTCTTTCAGCATTTCCCTCAAAGTGTTTGCTTATCGCAAGCTGCAGGCGGCGAAGGCTGGAGACAAACTGTGGCTCAGCTGCTTGATGGGATTATGTATCACCTCCTGACATCTGGATTGACCCAGACTGGACTTACATTGAGCAATAAGCTGTGTTGTATTTATTATACTCTAAAGCCTAACTGATGGATGATATGGATCTTTTGGCAGCATGAGATGCAGCAGAACGTGACAAAGGCGTTAGTCTGTGGTGGTAAAACCCTCCGAACATTATTATGTTACTGTTACATAAAAGCATATTTGAAACTCGCCCAAGTCTGCTATTGTGTGCACACTGTGTCTTATGAAACCACACAAAGCACGTTCCGCTAAACGTGGCCGGTTCCAGTGTCTCACCTCGGGTCAGGTCGTGTATCCCCAGTCTGACCTGGGAGAAGCTGCCGGAGCCGATCTCCCCCCTCAGCTGGTAGAAGCCCACCCGTCGCCCGGACGCCAGGTCATCCAGCACCGCCTCTGTGTGGGTCAGGTCGTACAAGGCCTTCGCCAAAGCCGTGCGCCGCGGCGCCTCCCCTCCGTCGGCCGCGCCCCCCTTCGCCTCCGCCATCCGGGGTGAGGGTGTGAGGACGGCCTCCTGCAGCGGCGGCGTCTTCAGCTGGGCCCCTGAGAGGCAGGCGTCAGATTGGGATCATACATGCTGGTGTAAACGGATGAGTGCATGAAGAATAAACTTACTCACATGTTTTCCCCTTTAGGTTCTTCCTGCTCTTTTCTATGTTGATTGCGTTGTTCCTGCCGGTCAAATACATGGTGGCGCTCCCAGACACCAGAGCGAAGTGTGACAGATGCTCTGATCGCTCCACTGCTCCCGCTCTGTGTGACCTGGAGCTGCTGTCCTGTAACCCAGACTCTGGGACTCCTCCCTCTGCAGACACAGGACACAGGCTTTACAGGGGCTTGACGTGAACCCAGACGGGTACAGGTGCTTGAAGGGGACATTGAAGGATAAGCTGCTCAACATCACCACCATCATCATTATTAGGACATTTAGAAATGGATGTAACTGTTAACAGGATCCAAATTCAGGACTTTCATTGTATTTAGGGGGCTTAATGTCATTGTAGTCTCCAAAGTACTAAATGAAAATCTAGAACTACATATTAACAATATGATACATGCTTTAACAGTATAAAAGATAATCTTTCATTCAAACGTAGTAAAGATGTGTTGCTTTCACATCTTCCCTGTGTCTGAATAACAAATGGTGTGTGAAGGTGTCCTCAGTAGGACAGCGACCCAGACACGGAGCAGTGGACTGTCTGCCACCGTCACCCCATCACCCGGCGCTGGGAAGCATAAGCTGCAGGTCCATGTCACAGATGAGTCATGTTAATCCAATCAGCACCTGGGTGATCGTCTCAGCACGTGCAGCGGTGAAGGAGAGTCCACGCCGGCACCAGAAGCTGGGAGTCACTCAGCAAACCAGTCACCAGGAAGACATTAAAAATAGCTTCAGGCTCTTTAATGATTTACAAAAACGTCCCCAGATGAATTGTTTTGTTCATGTGGTGGTGAACTCCATGAAGCTCAAACAAACTCTGTGCGCTACATGATTAAATTAAGAAATCACGGAGACTAAAACTGTGTTTTATCAAGATTGTGATCGGATTTCAGTAAGATTTAATGAACGGAAACAATAGAAACCGTGGGAGCCGTCGCCCTAATCAAGGTGTCTGAGTGATGATGATCTGTTGATCCGCGTGAAGATGAGGGATCACATCAGCACTTCAAAGCATAATCAGCATTTTATGAAGAGGTAGAAACCAGGAGGATCCACGGACGTGACTGTCACAAAGACCAACGTTTGGAACAAATGGGGAACTTTTCATTAATAATGTGTGTTTTATTAGTTCTTCTTTCCCAACTGGGTTCTTTAGAAAACCATGTGAACCTCCAGCGTTAATACAGACGACGTGATTCAACCTCGTACTTTTTCAAGAAGACTCCTTAAGGGAAGTTCTGAGAGGTCTGGCCATTTGGTGCCACGATGAATAAACACAAAGGTGCTGGAGTTTCCAGGACCAGGGCCCCACGCTGATCCTGTTTATGTGTTTTGGCCGGGTTTTGTTTTAACCCCGAGGTGCTAAACACCTTCCCCCTGAGATAAAAGATGATTAATGCCTTTGACTGAGCGACACTTTAACGGTTCTAGGCTACTTAAGCCCTTTATTAGCGCCAGCTCAGGCCCGGGCGACACACTAGAGCCGCAGGTCCTCGTAGCAGAAACAGACAGGACGCGGAGGCTTCCTTTGAAGACCACCTTCCCACTCTGCATTGAAATTTGATTAGCGATTTGATCCAACGCCTTGTTTTGGAGGCTTCGGCTCAACCCTTTAAATATCAGAGGCGCTGGAGCAGAGGGACAGTCAGGATCCGGCAGCTGAGGAGTAGCTTTGGACTGAAGCCATGGACGTTCCTCCTCTCATGCTCCTGCTGGGTCTGCTCCACCTGACCTGTAAGTACTGCATTATTCTGCTTGGTTCCTTCACTGCTACTGATGCGGCTCCTGGTTAATCCCTGTGTGTGTGATGGAAAACGTGATGCCCATAGCTTTAAATGAACTGACTGGACTTTGTGAGTGTGAACAACGTCTGTGGGGCTTCAACATGTGCATTTCTTGTGCTTTCAAGGGACTGGAGTGTTGAGCAGACACACAGATCACAGAAATCTGTTCACACAGAGAGCGTGCTGCAAGAGACAGAGCCATGTTGTATATATTGGACAAGGTAACAATGCATTGGGTTTAAACATAGAGGTTCTTATTGATCATCAGTCGAGGCCTTGCAGTTTGAAATCACGCCCACTTGGCTTTTCTCTCTCTCTCTCTATCTTTCTCCTCTCTCTCTCTCTCTCTCTCTCTCTCTCTCTCTCTCTCTCAGACATCTCAGGGGGTCCTGTCAGCATAGACGTGGGGATGTGCAGGCCACACTGCGGGGGGGGGTCCAGGTCGTCACATGACGCTGCACAGCAGGAGTATTCGAAGTACTCGTCGATGCTGGAATTTCTCAAGAGCAAAAGAGTGAGTGAGGCTTCTGCACGCTGCCACAGGGGCGCGCTGTAACGTTGAGATCTGTCACCCCTCTGAGCCTCTAATAATAGGTTTGACAGTGAGTCAGAGAGGATTTAAACATTTAGATGGTTTAACACAAACAAATGAACTAAAATCTCAGCCTGTGAGTGTAAAAACACACTGATGCAAACGCCAAAATGACGTTTCTCCCTGAAGATTAAAGCGCGCGGCTCGGACGCTCCGGAGGCGGCGGCGCCGACCCAGCTGCCCTCGTGCGGGATGAACCAGGCGTGCGAGCCCACCGGCATGCGGGTGGAGCGGGTGCTGCTGCTGGAGGGCCCGCGGGAGGTGGAGGTCATCGAGGAGTGCCACTGCGAGATCCGGCTGTCGCAGTGCTTCCGCGTGCCGGCGCTGCGGACGTATTACTCGGACACGCCGTACGAGGCCGTCATCGACGTGGGAGGATGCTCCCGGTCCAAGGGCTCCCCGGGTGTGTATGCAGGAAACCAGGAAGTGAAGCCAGCGCCACAGGCACCCAGGAAATAAACAGGAAATAGCTTGTTTATAAAGACGGTGCACAATATCCATACAACACATTGCAAACATCTGGTATATGAGAGCTTTGACTAAAAGAACAGCTGGACCTCTGGAGAAGCAGTAGACGCTGGTTTAAAGACACGAGGATGAGAACGCTGAGCGGAGGCTGCGTTCAGTGACTCGGGTCCACTAACATGTTCCTATTCAATGCTTCACAGAGGGGTTCTCCTGTGTCCCCACGGTGTTCGACTCGGCCTTGGTGGAAACGCCCAACAAAGTGGACCTGGTCCAGACTGTGGTGGCCTGCGAGCTGAAGGAGAGCTGCTACCGGGTCTCACATGTAGAGTATTACTACGAAGCCGTGTACCACGCAGAGGGAGTCAAAGAGGAGCGGCTCAAAGTAAGTCCACCTCGTCTGGGTTTCCTCCGGCGCGCGTGGACCAGAACCTTCTTTGACGACGCCACTTTCGCCTCTTTTGTGATCGCGTGGGGAGGAAATGGGGCGGGAGTCGGGCGTCAGACCGTAATGAAGTGTCTTTATTCACCAGCCGTGCGTCGGGGGCAGCACTTAATCAAGCTAATCCGCTGCTGGGCGGCTGGCACCGCACGCCCCCGCTGTGAAGGGCCTCGGCGTGTGTGCTCCATGCTTATTCATGCGCGGCCCACGGCAGCAGACGCCATCAGTTTCATTTGCAAATGAGCAAAGTGGGGTTTTTTCTGCCGCAGCTCAGTCGACTTTTCTGCACGGAGCAGGAAAAGTGTATTAGAAAGCAAAACACTGTGACACGTGTTTCAGCTTCTTCTCAGTATTAACTGTGCTTTTGCACAAATGCATTAAAACAAAATGTGTCTGTAGAAGGAATTTAAACACTGTTCTTTTACTCACAGCATTAATTCAGCTCCCACTTCAAAGGTATTTCCTGCAAAGTGCGCTTCACTGTAATAAGTTCTTATCTTTGATTTGAGCATCGTACTACGATCAGATAACAAATGGGGGAGTGGGGAGGATTTAGATTTACAGGCGCAGTCATCTGCTGTGCTCGAGCACCTAAAGTGTGAGCGCATTGCAAACACAAATGGCCCCTGCAGGTGTTGAATCAAAGCAGTCCCCGGCAGCTGAGTCCCCTCCAACCGGGTCAATATTTGTGGCCAGCTGTGAGCTGATTGCTCTCTCTCTGTGTTGCTAATTTTCCACAGGAAATAGATGTGGGCAGATGCTTGGGAGGCTGCGTAACAGGAAACCAGTGCCTTCTCAGGTAAGTACGAACACAGCTGCCACACACACCTCCTCCGCTCCTCTCATGATAATTGCCCGTGAGCTCCGACGCCTCGGTCACTAAGCATTCGGGCCTTTATGCTCCTTTCTGCGCCAAATGTCTCTCAGGCCTCCTGCTGTGCGAGAGATTGTGACAGACATGTAAAAAGCTGCCGTGCTTTCTTTGTAATGCCACTGGTTGGAAAAAATACCAAACAAAAGAAAACAATATAACATAATAAACTCTTCTATTTATTTAACTGTCACAGGTCTCTATTACGTGGGCACAAAATGACTTTAATATATATTTTTTAATTTATATCTGCAGGAGTCCATCTGATCCAGCCACTTGTCAGCTGTGGGCTGAGAGACAGTCCAGCTCCTGCGTTCCTCAGGGTCACGAGAGCCACAGCTTCATCAACCAGCACGGCCACATTCGCACGGTCCTCTCCATCACGTCCTGCGTGTGTCAGAGCTAAAGGCGATGCCCCCTACTGGAAAACCAGCGGCTCCGGAGGCTTCACAGGCTCCCACAGCGTGCAACCGGTTCACCTGAACACTGCAGCTTTAGAGACTTTCTACACTAAACTATTATTTGTAATATATGTAATATATGTAAATATGACGATTTTGTAAATAAAGACTGCACAGACTGAAATATTTTGCAACACAAAAAACTACAAATAAAAACCAACAAAAACAAGAACAAGATTCCAAATAATTGTTAGTCTGTTCAAGGTCAGGTAAGAATCATATACAGCACTATATGATACTACAGATAACTACAGAATCAATGCAGTGCGAATGCAACCTCACCAGTTAAATAGGATTTGCAACAAATCAGCTCCAAAAGCCTGGAAATAAGTTTCAAGACGCACAGAAACCATCCAGGTCTCTGGAAAAACACACGTGCACGCTCTTAATTGTTCCTTGTCCTCATATGAATGTGTGAAACAAACCTCACAGTTTACTGCGCCATTAAATAGAAGCGGTTTATGGCTTGTTTCAAAGGTGCGACGTAGGTCGAACTTTGATCTCTTGGACGCTCAGAAAGAGGAAAAGAATGGACCGTGTTTGTTTTTTTGTTGCGTAACGTTCGTGCGTAAATGTGCGTAAAATGGATCAAAGGCAACAAATGGCACAAGTCGCCACTTGTGGATATCGGGTGAAAGACTTGAGCAGGTTTCATAGATTCAAGCATGAAACTGATAGGGAGCTTAGAGATAAAATTACAAATGAATGTGTCCACGCACATGTTTAATCTTCATCCATTCTGTTTGTGGTGAAATAAACATTAATTAGACTAACACTAAATACAATTTATATTAAGCACCAAATCCTGGCTGCCCTTTATATATTTATGCTGTAACCCACGTCCGAAACAACTCGGAAAAGGCCGAATTAAAGTTTTATCAGCTGAGGTTTTAGGAGAAAAAGTCACGACCAACCGTTTATCGCCACATTAAATCGCGCCGCCGCAGGAGCTCGATGCAGCTGCTGTGGTTTCAAAAGCAAACCCGCAAATTGGGCGATGATCCGGCTGTAATTGCATAAGCAGTTATGCAAATCTCACGACGTGTAGTCCGCGACACCCGTCCTTTCACAGAATTAAACGGTTTACACCAAAGACACTGCGAGCATTATTCTAAATTGATGGATTCGTTTGCGCGCAGTGAAGCGAGAGCCTCGACGCGTCCGCGAGGAGTTGGTTCCGTCCATAACTTTATCTCCTTCCTCTATCGACGTATAAACCAAAGATAAAACCTAATCCACATAAACCCATCGCTGGTCTGTAACAGGCCAGTTTCAGTATATTTGGAGGTTTGTTGCCAGACATGGAGACAATGGGACGGTATAAAATCTACAATCGGGTTCACACCTTGTTAACACCTCCATTAGTCGCCCTTTTATATTCGCTGATTGGTGATTTACATTTGCGACCAAATAGCATCTTTGCTGCTGTTTACCGAGGCTTCGGGGGCACTGGGGAGTCACCGGGGGCATTTGTTATAAAAGTGGACCTTCGTGGAGCCCGCAGTCACTCACTCCGACTCCAGCTCGTGCGCTCCGAGGACGCAGACGCACCGCGAGCGCAGAGATGTTGATGTCCGCGTTCTGCTTCGCCTCCTTCCTGTGCGCCGTCGCGGCGCGGCCCTCCTTCAGCTACATGGAAAACCACTTCAGCGTCGACACCGAGTCGGAGGAGATCCGCTCGGCCGCCATCAAGAGGCTGCTGGAGGTTTTCGGGATGGACGACCCCCCTGCGGTCCACGGACGCAAGCAGCCGCCCCAGTACATGCTCGATCTGTACAACACGGTGGCTGACGTGGACGGAGTCACCAAGGACCCGAACCTACTGGAGGGCAACACTGTGCGCAGCTTCTTTGACAAAAGTAAGACTGCGTGCGTTTGAAGGTGTAACCGTGCACGTGTTTACGCTGGTGTCTAATTATATACCGTGCTCGCAGCGCGCAGTGAACAGGTGGAGTACAGGTTCAACTTGTCCACGGTGGCCAGAACCGAGAAAGTTCTCACCGCAGAGCTTCACCTCTTCAAGCTGCGCCCTCAGGCAACGCCGACCTTCAACCGGCATCACTTCTGTCAGGTACGTGGGAGAAACGCTTGCTCAAAGGCAGCGGGCGGCGTTGGTTGGGTGCTCACGGTGCTGCGACGCTCCCTGCAGGTCAGCATCTACCAGCTGCTCGACGCCGCCAGGGCCAACGGCACGCAGGACCGGAAGCTGCTGTCGTCTCGCCTGGTGCCGGTCCACTCCAGCGGGTGGGAGGTGTTCACCATCACACAAGCGGTAGGTTCCGAGCGCTGCTCCTCACGAGCCGCCGGGCCAGCGCTCAAACAGCAGCTCAGCCTGCGCTTCTCTCTGCACAGGTCCGATCCTGGATGGCGGACGAGGGCAGTAACCTGGGCCTCCACGTGGTGGCTCGCACCCTGGGAGGAAGCCCCGTGGAGCCCAAGCTGGTCCGCTTCGCCTCCGGACGCAACCATCACCAGAGTAAGCAGCCCATGCTGGTCCTGTTCACCGACGACGGCCGCCGCTCCACGACTCTGCAGAGCACAGGTGAGAGTCCGGCGCCGGACGGTCACGCTTTGCTCCCACCGCCTCCTAATTCATGCACATCAGGCTCAGGCCAATCAGACGACTCAGCCCTTCTCTGCTCCCCCACTCCCAGGCGGCGCCGCGGCCGTGGCCAGCCTGCCCCCGGCCCCGCTGGCCGGTTCTGCCGCCCGCAGGGCCCGCTCCGTGGACTCGGGCGAGGAGGCCGAGGCGTCCAGGTCCTGCACGCGCCTGCCGCTCTACGTGGACTTCGACGAGATCGGCTGGTCGGGCTGGATCGTGTCCCCCAGGGGCTACAACGCGTACCACTGCAAGGGCTCCTGCCCGTTCCCCCTGGGCCAGAACATGAGGCCCAGCAACCACGCCACGGTCCAGTCCATCATCAACGCGCTGAAGCTCATCAAAGGCATCGAGACGCCGTGCTGCGTGCCCGACAAGCTCTTCTCCATCAACCTGCTCTACTTCGACGACGAGGAGAACGTGGTGCTGAAGCAGTACAACGACATGGTGGCGGGAAGCTGCGGCTGCCACTGACGTCAACCAGACTCTGACGTCAGGATGCACAGATGGGAACTGGGTCTGGAACCGCCACCGTGCTACTCATGAGCCAACATGTGACACTGTAATATATGTATATATCTATAAATTATAATATATGATGTAAGTGATCTCAGGTGTAAATGTGTATATGTTTTCTTTTCTGAATGGCATTAGAATAAATGCCGGAAATCCAAAATAAGGAAATGCATTTGTAAAAACGTTTGTATTCAGCTGTAGTTTGTGTTGCACGCGTTGATGTTAGCAGAACAAAATATTTGTACATAAACTGATTTAAAAGATTCTTTTGCAGGAATGAATTCATTGTGCTGATGCTTTTGGAAAATGGGATTGTATTGTTCACAACGACAGCATTAATAAACAAATTAAACAAATGCTAGCCGCCTACTTGTGCAAAGGTTCATTCAAGCTGAATGACGACTGTGTAGATTGGCTTTTTTTTGACAGACATCTGATCGGAGGCCAGTCTGCACAGCCTCCTCTCCACCACTAGAGGGCGCTGAGCTGCACCTGGGTGACGACAGCTCAGTCTGAAAAGGAAGGAAGGCTGCAAGAGCAAATGCAAATATATGTAAAACAGTAAGTTCATGTTATGAGTACAGACTATCTTACAGGCTTCAACATAAAAACCACACAAACCTCTGAACCATGTTTTCTTTCACAGCCTGTTTAGGGTCATCATCCATCTACTTCCCTGTGAAGCAGCATTCTGTTAGTTTACTTAAACTAGTTTTGGTGCACGTTCAAAAGTCGTATTTTACTTTAGACTACTGCCCTTTAGGCATCAACTGTCTTAAGGTTTGTCAATCTAATTAATCAGCAACCACAACATTAGGCAAGGAATATGCGGTGTCAAAGAAAATAATTAAAATCACTCACATTGATTCCAATAATCAGAATTGGAAACGTCGCTGTGGTTTTAATTTGGCTCGAGTTTATTTTTGGCAGCGCAGCGACATTCCAGGACGTGTTTTAATTCACACCTCGCTGAGTAATTAAAGCTGGCGTTTTCCTCCAGGCAGAGAGCAAACAAAGGCAGAAGATCCGAATCAACGGGAGGCTGAAGCAGAAGAAGCCACATGAAAGCACACATCAGCAAGATATAGACAGATGCAGGCGATACGGAGCAGAGCTTCAATCTTTATACAGTAGATTGTGACTGCTCATTATTTGTCTTATACTGGGTTTTCATTCGTGGATGATCCCCAGGGCTTTTACTAGATGCAGTCAAGATGTTTGAGTGTGTGTGTCACATCAGAAATACTTCAACCTGACTGTGCAGGACTGTGGGATAAACTGTGTCTCATCATAAACTCTATGGGCCCAGCACAAAGCCCTGTCTCTAAAGAGTGTAACCCGAGCGCTGAGCAAGGCGTTGGCCATAGAGTGGCACTAAAGGGGGTTGATAGCACTTGACATGATGCTGGACGACAGCCCTCGCTCATTGTCACAGGGGCTGCGCTTCACAATAGAGAAAACCATGAAATGCTGCCATTATAACGGGACCAAAGGAGCCGGCGACAGCCCGACACCTGATCTCTTCATTGGCTCCCGCTTCCTTTTGTCCCCGTATTTCATATCTGACATATCCACACGCCCTAAACGTGCACTTGATGTTGGAGCAGCGATGGACCTGAAGCTCCGCTCCAGTCATGGGGAATAAACAGACCATCTTTACAGCGCAGCAGCTGGACGCATACCAGGTCGGTGTCAGTCTTTTGTGTAGCGGGGCCATGTGGGGCGTCCGCCGGCTGCTGATCAGGGCAAAGCTTTTATTTTAGCTAGTGCAGTCCAGTTGGGTCAACATTGAGTTTGCTCAATGTTTTTTTTGATCATATGTCTGTTTGACATTCAGCGGTAGAAGCAAACTAACACTCCTAGTTTTTTTTTTTTAATTCATCAGCAAATGATGAAATTACTTACAATAATTACGTGGCCGGTGATTAAACAACACACTGTATGAGAAACGCTGCATCCGCATGAAATCAAGCTCATTCCTGTCGTGTTTGCAGGACTGTACCTATTTTACAAGAAAAGAAATTCTCAGGTGAGCGTACAATGACATTATCAACTGTGTAATTATATAATCGGAGTATCTGCTGGTGAAAAACCCAGACACAGCTGATTATCGCTGGACACAATACTGCACTGTAACTTTAAACTACAGAGGACTGTCCCACTGTGGGGCCGACCAGCTTTGACATCACCTGCTACGTAAAATCTGATTTTTTTTCACAACACTTTAAGAACTAGTTCTGTATCTAAATATTAGATTCTTACCTAAATACTTTCTACACAACTAGATAATACAGAAGATACCGTATTTTGTAATTCAATACTGAAAGTAAATATTTGAAACCTTTCTCTAGACTCTTCTACCGTTATCGGGATTTGGCACCACAGCTCGTTCCCCTTGACTACACCAACCACCCAGATGTGAAGTTACCATATGAGCTGATTGGCAGCATGCCAGAGCTGAAGGTGGACCCGGTGCTCCGCACACACCCTGCACACCCACTCTCTCCCTGTGTTCCCACTTCATAATTAATGACCAACTAATCGACAGAATTCTTTGGACGCGTATACATTACCCGACTCCTTTAAACTGGCAGAATGCTGGTGGGTCCCTCAGGACACACTTGTTGGAAAAGGGTCAATTATCTGCCTCTTAACACAATGACAGCAAGGTAAACAGGTGTGTTAACACACCTGAGATAGGGAAGCAAAAGGGAGAGTGAGACATTCACGATCATACTTTGCCTTGTGGTCGCCATTAGTCAAAATCTGGACAGTTTATAGATTATGGAGCAGCATGACACCCAAATAAAAAGTAGCATGTGGTCGTAATGTTGTGGCTGATTTACACATGTAAATAAAACACAGTTTTACGGCTTGATATTCATCAGAGGAAGTCGTAGCAGATGCTTCCACCTCTGGGCTCACAGTCGTCTGGTGTCTCCTCTGTCCAGGACAACCCGTTTCGCCAGAGGATCGCTGAGGTTTTCTCTGAGGACGGAGAAGGAAACATGACCCTGGACGACTTCTTAGACATGTTTTCAGTCCTGAGCGAGATGGCACCGCGCGACCTCAAGGCCTACTACGCATTCAAAATATATGGTAACGTATTAAAGTGGGGTTTAAAGAAGTTGTGTGTTCTTTTGCTGAAGTCCCTGAATACTGGAACATTATTAGTAGTAAGAGTATATGTTGAAAATGAATCAGACCTCAGTGATGTCCAACTCTGTTAGGGGAAATTCAAACAAGCTGTTAGTGAAGTTCAACAACAGAATCTTAGAGTCACCCGTTTTAAATCTGGGCTGGTTGGAACCTTTAGAAAGTCAAATACCACCAGTCACAGGTCAAAGGCAGATAGATTTTAATCCTCCTTGTGTGTTTCTAGGACTTATTGATGGGAGAAACTGCTCTTATTATATGATTCCTGAAACTCATTTTCTGCAGTCATCCGTGAAAAGAAAGCAAACAATGTTACATATGTTGGGGAAACGACCCTTAGAGTAAAGACCCAAAATTGTTCTGATACCAGAATAAAGAAAAACCCTTTTAAACCCTTACATAAGCTTGAACTCTGACCCCCTGTTCGCCCTGCTGTCTTAACAATAGCGCTGAGACATGGGAATCATGCATTTTAATACAGTAACGCTACACTGTATGATAGCTCCACATGCGTGGTGAAGGGTTACGGAGCTGTAACCACGACAGACGGCGCACGCACGCTGCTAAATGATTAACCAGCCTATTAGAGAGACAAAGAGCTGGTCAAAGTCAGCACCGATGTCCCCCTAATTAACAACTGCTGACAGAAGAAGACGTTACCTACACATGGTCTCAGTCATGGGTCAAGGAAACGCTTTCATTCATTAATCATGAGCTACAGAGGAAAATAAGGTTGAAGAAAGTTATGATGCTAATGAAGACCTGGATTAACCTCTGGGTGCGTTGGCTTTAGACTCTCAGCAGCTTGTTGTATCTGGTCACATCAGCTCCAAGGCAGAAAAAGGAAACTCATTTTCTCAGTTAACTTTTTTTCTATTGTGTTTTGCAAGATTTTAACGATGATGACTTCATCTGCAAATCAGACCTGGAGAAGACGCTGAACAAGCTGACCCGTAACGAGCTGACGGAGGACGAGGTGAGGATGGTATGTGAGAAGGTGATCGATGAAGCCGACCTGGACAACGACGGGCGTCTGTCCCTCGAGGACTTCCAGCACATGATAGTTCGAGCTCCGGACTTCCTCAGGTGAAGCCTCAGTAATTATGAAGTAGAGACGTCAATGCTCTGTATGCTAATGGAAGCCTGTCTCCTTACAGCACCTTCCACATAAGGATATAAAGAAATGAAGCAGTAAGGTAGATTACATTAGTTTGATTTTGAATCTACAACCAAAGACTGACCTGCGTCGCAGCTGGAAAGCAGAGAAACACTGAACATATTTATGAGAATTAATAAATCACAAAACGGTGACTGGAAATCATCAGTGAAGATGATGATGTGACAGTGGGTGAGTCACCAAAAAGAAGCCTCAGCCAACCATCAAGACAAGCTTCATTAGCTGGGACCATCAAGTCCATGGGTTTTCCATCAAGGTGTCCAGTTTCCCCAGACTATAAAAACACATGCTACAGTTTTGCAGTGGGGCAAAACAGGTCAGTAAAGGAAAAGCAGATGTCAAAGCAGTTTCATGAAGGGAGGTCAGGAGAGTAGATTGCAAAGAGAAGATGAAATAAAAGTAGAGTTTTACATTCTTATTTTATTAAATCAAAAGTACACATATCTACGAACTGTAGATTGTAGATACTCGTATATGGGTTTAGAAAGTACAGTACAATTTAAGTAGACCTCTTTTTGTCAATGTGGTATTTACATTTTTCCCACCCACCCAAGTGTATTGCATTATTCTCCCTGTATACTTCATAATGGAATGAAAATATGGCTGTAAAAGGAATGTTCAGTCTATGACGACATGTGATAGAACTCTGGAGGATATGATGAAGTTAGAGGGAAAATGACAGAGCTTGAGTCCCACAGAAGCCTGCTCCCTATTTCTCCACGTTTGACTTAAAGCTACAGAATCACGCTGATGAGTCAACAGATAGAGCAGATAGAGCAACAGCGTTTTCTTCCAACAAACCATGTACTGATCTTGGCTCAGTGAATGACAAAACACAGGAAACAACCTGCCCGCACATACAACAGCACAGGCCTCAAGTAGCACGACACACATATGCACAGGTCCAGGATTCACGATGCATAGATCCCTATGACGAACAAATGCTCAAGGTACAAATGAGGTCCCAAAGGATTCAATATTACAAACATGTGGCAAGCAACACACGTCCAAGAGCTTCTTTTCTGACTAGCAAAGTGTGGAAGGAAACACAATACAATACAAGTAAAGGTACACTTTGTAGTTCATGGTGGCTGGTCGCTTACTAAAATACTAGTGAAGGTTTCACTTTGGTGGACGCTGGGTGCATACAATGCCTCTGGTGCCACCTAGTGGTCAAACTACAGAGCAACAAGGAAACAAATGCACAGGAAAATGTACAATACTTCTAGTCAGGCCGTTTCTAAGCTTAAGTCAAGTCTGCTTTCATTTAAGACAAAACCAGATCGCCTTAAACCTACAGTTTGGCAGGGCAGTAGCACAGCAACAAGGGAGGGTTCTCAGAGGAAGAGCAAGGAGGTCAAGTCATTTATACATGGATGCAGCAAATTTTAGGAATTGTGCCCATGACATTACCGAGACTCACTAGATCAAAATATGTCAACTAAGCAAGTGTATTGTAAAACTACCACTTGGCACAGACTACACACAACACGAGTTACTGGTAAAGTGCAAAGAGAGCTGCGTGGATAGTAGAGAAGGGGCTTACAGTGCGGAACCTCAAGAGTGATTTTAATTGCTGATCAAATAACCAGAGACATCATTAGCCCAAGAGCGAGTCCAAGCTGTTACAAATCCTTCATTTAGAGCTCAAACAGTCGACAGAGAGAAAATATATTGCTAAATGGTTGTAACCTCCGCTTTTCAAACAAAAATACCAAATCCAAGTATTAGACTCTTAAACGTGACGATCTGTGTCGTCCACAGATACAGACGGCGACATGGTTTTGCAGTAATAATCATTGTTTTATCAAATGTCTGCTGAGGACTGCGTGCAAATCAAAGAGCAGAACTGAAACAGGAACACATTCAAATGTTTTCCCTTTTGATTCTTGCCTCATTACAGTTGATGCACTATGAAGTGAAAAGAAAGCCTGTGCAGCTCTGATTCAGACGCTCGAGTTCAAGCCTATCAGTCTCCAAGTGTCATCCATCACATAAAAAGGGAATAAGCACTAATAAAATAGATCTA
This sequence comes from Betta splendens, assembly GCF_900634795.4. Lineage (NCBI taxonomy): Eukaryota > Metazoa > Chordata > Actinopteri > Anabantiformes > Osphronemidae > Betta > Betta splendens. The sequence goes on from NC_040897.2 coordinate 13,759,081, forward strand.
AATATCACATTTGTATTTATAATTCAAAATTTGAAATGAATGAAACAAACTCTCATTCTCATTGTGCTACCAGCTGGATGTAATAGGTGTGGAGATCAGAAAGACGAACGAGAAAAGCAAGAGGCTGTCTTTTGTTTGATATGGAACATCTGGACCAGGACCTCCGCTTGTCATGCAGTCTGATCCATGAAGACAACAAATCTCCTTAAAAATGGAGATGCACCACTTGGAAGCTTTTAGAAGAGGAAAGAAGGGGGACTGGATGTCCTCCACTTAGGGAGAATAATGGTTGGTGGTGACTGAGAGAACATGGGGAGGGGAGGAAGTGCTGAGAGCAGTCCATGTATGTCCAGCCAGCTAGCAGCTAGCATCAAAAGCCTCAGACCTCAGAGTAGGCTGCAGCGGAAGAAGCTGGTCTTTTTCTGAGGCTCTGAGATCTTGACTCCATGACTGCTTCCCTGTGGTGCGTTTCCCTCCTGCAGCAAGAACAAACAAGTCACTGAAAAGTCATGTACTACTGACCCGGTGGTGACTATATTTGATCAGAGTGTTTTTCCACAAGCGCAGTCACTTGAAAGTGTCCAACTGAAGCAGATTCATTACATGTATCGATTTCTAAAAGTATGAAAGTAAAGTTATATTATCAGAATGCTTTTCTTACCAATTTTGTGTCCATTTTTGATTTGATGTCTCTGGCAAGTGTTAAAAATGCCTGTGAACAACAAAAAATATGTATAAATGTTGGTGCACTTATTAATCATTGGACCTCCGTGGGAAGTTGATGCTTACATTTTCCACATTGATGTTGGCTTTTGCACTGGTCTCCATGAATTTGATTCCATACTCTAGAGCAAGCTGAAACAAATTAAAGGGAAGATTACATTTACGGGTTTATGTTTATTTATGCTAAGACACTTTTACGTTGTACATAGGGTTCATATTATTAGTAATATTGCATTACTCACCTTCTCGCCCCTCTCTTTGGATACCTGACGCTTGTCATTGATGTCACACTTGTTGCCAAGAACCATCTTTTCAACATCGGATGATGCATGCTTGATTAAAAGAAAAAGGATGTAATGAAACCTCACACTGATCTGAGCATTCAACAAAGAAGAGACTACGCTTGTTACAGTAAGTACCTCCTCGATGTTTCTTATCCAGTTCTTGATGTTATCAAAGGACTTCTCATTGGTGATGTCATAGACAAGCATGATGCCCTGTAAATAATTGAAATGTCTTGAATGGGAAAACTGACGTGTTGGATTTCACTCCATCAGTGTGTAATAACACCCACCATGGCTCCTCTGTAGTAGGCTGTGGTGATTGTTCGGAAGCGCTCCTGGCCGGCTGTGTCCCTGAAAACAGGCCAAGATTAGAGTGATATATCACAGAAATCGATGCAAATGCAAAACAAATTCAAAACAGCCTAAATGATTGAACAAGATCGTGTGTGCTCATCTTAAAAAGATTTTTCCAATCACAAAGCTGTAAGTTGTTTATGCAAATTATAGGACAGTATAAACTTGAAGTGAGACATTTTAAGACAATAACGGACGATTTTAAGATAAGGACAAATTCTATACGAAGCTGTAGTTGTAGCGCAGTCTGTTGTACAACCTAAGAGCTCGAAAAATAAATCTGAGAGCTGTTCAGGGAAGCAGATGTTGTAGGAAGCTGCCCTTAAACGTGTGCCGCCCCTCGCCCATTAGCCAAGAACTGACAAAACACAGACATCAGGGGAAATCTGCTACTCATTTATTAAACTTACCATATCTGCAGCTTTATCTTCTTGCCTTCAAGTTCTATTGTTCTAATCTTGAAATCAATGCCTGGGAGAATAAAGAAATCACCATGCTTGTCAATGATAATGTTAGCTAGTTAGCTTTGTCTGGCTAGCTGTCAAACACGGACACAAAAAATATTAACGATCGGTAGGAATAAACAATAACTCGGCTTCAAAACACACAGTAATAACAAGCGTAAACAAAATTAATGAGGCTCTGATGTTGCTAACGATAACTAAAGCGCGTTACACGTCCGTGTTTCCGGTGTCTTTTCATGAATTAGACGGGGACTAACGTTACAGCTAGCTAGGTAACCGCTAATTTTAGCCACCCGGCACAAGTTTACGACTTGTCAGAAACATTTACATTTGTGACTCACACGCTGATATCAGGTAACGGTGTTCTTACAATCGCCACCTCCTTCTAAACATAACATGTTAAATAATTTAAATGACACCTGAAAAGTTTAACAATTTATAAATGCCCAACAGAAACTACTTTCGGTCTACAACTCAGCACATCAACGGTCCCAGCAAGTAGACGGAGCCGCGGGGACAGCCCATTGTCGTTTTGTAAACACAGAAAAGAGCAGTTAACACCAAAAAAGTCCTACCTATAGTTGAGATAAACGTTGAGTTGAAGGCGTCTTCCGAAAACCTGAACAACACGCAGGTCTTCCCGACACCAGAGTCACCGATTAGCAGTAATTTAAACAAATAATCGTACGTCTTCGCCATACTGGGTATTATTGCGGAAATCCCGCCCGGCGAAGCAGCGATGAATGTCTGGAAACGACGCCCCCTGGTGGCTCGGAATCCACCTGCAGCTTCAACGTGCGCCCAGGCGCCGCACGAATGCGCATTTCACGTGCGGCTGTTTGAATGTGCGTACTTAAAACGATTGAAAGTCTGCTTTGCGTGACATAAAGACTCGGGCCAGAATAACACATTTGTTTCTGCAAGTGGTTCAGCGCTTGACTGTTTATACAGTGCGCGCACTATGCACTAAAAAGGACCGGCAGACGCGAAGCCTCGTTCCAGAACCCGGACAGTTGTTAAACAGCATAATGGTGTGTGGAAACAAAGTGTTCCTGCATCTGGCAGCTTTGGCAAACACGCCAAGCGTGGGAGTGGGACGAGTCGTGTCCAGCGTGAAGCGCCTGTGACTTCTCAAACCCATTCCTCAGCTCACGTGCAGCCGAAGAGGCGGCATTAAAGCTTAGATCATATTTTCTACACGTGATAATTAATTACAGTAAATGTAAACACACATCAGGGCTGTTATGTTAAATAGGTTGATAAAACCAAATTAAAGTTTTGTGCAAACAGTGCAACAGGCTTTGTTTCATACATGGAACTTGTCACAGCTCTTCTTTGGATTTAGGTGCTGCTTGTATTATAATCCCAGACCACCTCCCTGATGTTGGGATCAGGCCTCCGTGGGGGCAGGACCATCTGTTACAGGGTACATTCTTTGTCTATCAGACACTGATGAGCCTTTTCTTCTGGGAGTGTGTGTTAATGATGCTGCAGATGAACTTGTGATCTATGCATTAGTAACAGATGTCGTGGTGTGGATTTATTCTTGTAACTAGGGAAAAAGAGGGATTGTGTGTTTGCCTGTGAATGAAGTGCAATTATCAGTAGTACAGCTATTTAGTTAGACACAGAATAGGAAAAGCACATTGTGTTCAAACAGCTCAAAAGGACAAAAAAAACAACAAAACAAAACATTGAACTTTAATTGTCTGCATCATTTTATTTATATTCAGAGTTTGGTCTTTATTAGAAGCAGTGAAGCTGAAATCACACAGACCCCAAACCATTTAAAAAAGAGAAAAGGAAAAGAACCATAAATACATAAAAATGAGTACATGTGTTTTAACAACTAAGAATAAGCGTGAAATCACAGAATGAATGTAAAAAATATCTTTTACAAAGCGACTTGAACTGACTGATGCTCCTCCCGACATCTTACAAGTTATTGAGCTCCTGCAGCGTTTGGTCGAGGACTTGGTGCATTTGTGCCTTTTCGTCTTTAGCGTGCGATAGGCTCTCTGTAATAACAAAGCAGCAGGCATAAAATGCAGTGACTTATGTACAGAGGTTAGTAGCAAAAGAAAAAGGCTTGTGTATCATTTGTAAACCTGAGAACACAAACACTACACCGAACAGAACAGCTGAGGCATAAATGAGAAAAAGCACATCTGCTCAGTGGTGGAAGTAGGCGTAATTGAAGAGACAGAGGACAGGATAAAATAGAAATGTCTTTATTAGATATTTTAATGCAAAGAGAGGAGAAAGCAGTGAGAGCAAAGGCAGGAAAGAATAGATAAAGTGCCTCCATTCAGGCAAGACAAGAGGGAAAGTGGAAACAGCACAGGCTCTACAAGGTGTTCATATCATTGAGAGCGTGATCCAGCTCCTCGCTGATAGCCTTGTATTTCAGCTTCTGAGTGTACAGTTCATCTGCAGGTCAGAGGAAGGGCAGGGACAAAGCGTGTGGAGGAGGTTCAGAGAGAAACGCACAACGGTTGCAGTCGGGAAGAGAAAGAAAAGTGAGGATTAGAAAAAAAGATCAAGAAAATGAAAACTAGAGGTTAAAGGGAGGAGGGCTGGAGTGAGGCGTACCTTCTAAATCATCTATGGTCTTTTCCAGCTTAGCGACCGTCCTCTCTGCGAACTCTGCACGGGTTTCCGCCTTTCAGTCATAAAGCAATATGAATATTAATCATCCACACAGTCGAGCGTCACTGAGAATGAGCAGACACGAACGTACCTCCTTCAGCCGATCATTCAGGACTTTTATCTCCTCCTCGTATTTGTCTTCTTTATCAGAGTACTACAGAAACAAAAGTAAGTTATTTGTGGAATCTGGAAAATAGGTGAAAAGGAACGATAGAGTTACATGTACAATCAAAGGGCCTTTGAGCAAGGCACTCGGGTTGCTGGTGCTCCACCGCCTGGGCCCAGTGTGAATGTGTGAAGCAGAGAGCACTCACCTTATCAGACTGGGCCTCTAGAGACTTCAGGTTGTTGGTGACATTCTTCAGCTCCTCCTCCAGGTCCCCACATTTCCTGTTCATACGAGTGAATACAAACGTTCAATGTGTTCTCTTTAGTCACACTCACTCATCTAACACTTCTGTACTTACAGCTCTGCAATCTCTGCCCTCTCCTCCGCTCTCTCCAGCTCACCCTCGAGGATCACCAGCTTACGGGCAACCTGACATTACAAAAGGCAGTAAATCGCAGGTGGACAACAAAGGCGACGTCACGCGGCTGAAAATTAAAGGTCGCCCTCGTACCTCCTCGTACTTGCGGTCGGCCTCCTCGGCGATGTGTTTGGCTTCTTTCAGCTGCATCTCCTGAATCTCCATCTTCTCCTCGTCCTTCATGGCTCGGTTCTCGATCACCTTCATGCCTCTAAAGGATGAGAAAGACGCACAGCCCTGAGTTCCACCGGGCCCCAGACACGCCTTTCACGGCTTGGGTCGACATCTGGCGGAATCTGCACCTTTCGCTCTCGTCCGCAGCCTTCTCCGCCTCCTCCAGCTTCTGCAGGGCTGTGGCCAGGCGCTCCTGAGCGCGGTCCAGCTCCTCCTCCACCAGCTGAATCCTGCGGTTCAGAGATGCCACCTCGCCCTCGGCCTGCAGCAACACAGGAAAAAAAATAGTGTGTGTGTGAGAGGGGTCAAAGGTCAGCCAGGAAGCCCAGTGCCGCCCCAGGAAGCACAAGGCTGCACGTTGACTTAGAACACGAAGCTCGTCACTATTACGCGTCGTGGGCCAGTTTAACTTTAATACGAAGAGTGTGAGACAGTTGGATAATAATAGAAGCCTATCCTGTGAAAACATAGCTGCACCCTCTGGCAAAGCACCTACTGCACTCGACTCGTCAATCCAGTCCAGTAAAGCAGGTTTCAGGCACACGCACGTCACCCCAGGAGCCAGGCCGAGTCCTGGACTTTGCAGCTTGACCACGTGCTGACGACGCGCAAACGAGTGCAGACTCGGGCCGTGAACCCATGAACCACCGGAGCACAGCGGCTGCTTCAAAGTGGGCCCGTTTCCTGTCGAACCCATATCAGGCCAGACGCGCCCGCTCCCGTCTTCCTGGGCAAAGCCTGAGGAGGAAGGGAGGATTACGGCTCCCAGGTTCACTCCCGTGTCAGTCGGTGGAAAAGCTCAGAGCAACAAGAACAACGACTTTTAAAGCTTTTTACACAACAGGAACGGAGGCTCTCCCCGGTGTCGTCCAACATTCTGTGGGACGAGTCCAAACCCAACATGCCCTAATGTTTGGAGAACCAGGCCAACAGCTAGTGGGGGCGCTCGTGGCGCTTCGAACCCATTCAGGACAATACAGGGCGGCTTGAAGTTCGGTGACGCGGCCGAACAAAAGCATGACAAGTCGCGTCGCCTCTAAACGGCCTCAACGCGCCTCGAACGCCGTTTTTGACGCGGCCCAGTATAAAGATCTCAATCGGAACACGGAACCGCCGCGTTATCGGCCTCTGTAAACGGAGCCCGACGGACACTTTGAGTCCGTCCGACAGTCGAGATGCTCGAACGCGTGGATAAAGCGCAGCTCGCGCTCAAACACGCGACGCAAAGTCTCACTTTCTCGCGCAGCTCGCGCTCCGTGTCCACCTCCCTCTGCACCGCCAGCGCACGGTCCTCCGCTTCATCAACTTGTTGCTGGAGGCTCTGGATCTTCTTCTTCACCATCTCCATGACTGCGGCGCGTCGGTCGCTTCGTTTCCTCGACGAGCAGAAAAGCGGGGAGAGGAGCTCGACGACGGATCCGTCCACGACGACCTGCGGCGGCGTCTAGAAGTTAATGATTGACGCAAGAGCTGCAGGCCTGGACGAGCGCGTTCCTCCCGGACAGGAAATCACGGACGCGCAGGGTCGGGATGGGGAGAAGGGGGAGAAAGGGGGCTGGGAGTTTTCAGGAAATTTATGGGGAGATCCTCCAATCCTGTGAAGAAGCCCGTCTCAGATGACATCACAGGGTTTGGAAGGGGAGGGCTTCTGCTCCTTTCCTCTTTAACAAAAGAGGTGCGTGATGTCAGGTTGAGCGCGTGTGACCGTGGGTCTGGATTTCGTATTGTGGACGTGTAAGGGGATCGGCCTCACTCAGATGTGAGCCTTTTCCGAAGTAAACCGCGTGAATGGAGAGTTGGGCGAAAGAATGAGGAAGAACGCGTGCGTGCGTGCGCGCGCGCAAAAGGCGGATGAGGCAAAGTTATAATGTGCGTGAAGGTCCAAAGATTTAGTGGCACGGGGGAGGAGGGAGGGTCGAGCTGGGTGGGGCGGCTGTAATCCTCCTCAGCGGGGGTTGTTGACCTGCAGAGGCTTGGAATGTAAATTGATTTGGGTGCAGACATGACCCGTGGCCATCGGGTGGCGACACATTCCTTCAGCGCCTCCTCCTCTCCTAGTCTCCCCTTTAACTTTAACTACTGATTTATATAAATATATATATAACATTTAAAGGCATCAGCAGCGTGAGAGAACTGTGAAACACATTAGAGGAAGTGGTGCAGGACAGATCTTCAATAATCAGATTCCTGATCTTTAACATTTAGTCTTTCACTGGTGGCTTTAAAGCTGCCTGAAAACCGAATAAAAAACAATGAATTGTCACAGTCAAATAATCACAGGAACGTTTTGCCCAAATTTACAATTTTTTACCAATGAAAAATCCCAATAAAGGATTATTATTCTTCAAAGTTATAAGTATCACATACGAAACTACACTTTAAAGAGTGTGTAGTGTTCACCCACTTAACGCTTAAGTAAATCCTTGTTTAAACAGACCAGACATTACTAGAAATGAGATCATAAGTGAAGCAGACCCACTTCAAGGGCTATTGTTCACTGATGAGGTATGCAGTGCAGAGCCAGACAGAGGAGAGCGTGAGGCCGTAAAAGGCCACAGCATCGATTTCATTTGACACTGCAGTTTGGGCTTCTCTGTTTGCTTAAGCTGCATTCCTGGGATTCCTGGTCGGCTGCAGACCGGCTACGTGTTGCCTGTGCTTGAGAAATAGCTCAGACCTGAGTGAGCCACCAGCAGCTCAGTGGTTCTCCAAATGAAAGACACGCAACCAGCATTACAGGGTGGCTGATAGGCTGCAGGAGGTCGATCTGTAACGGGTTTGATCATTAGGTGCTGGCGCTATAGCTAAAGAGTAAAGCGCTGCTACCTATAATTTCGGGCTCTGAAATTCTCCAATCTGGGGAAGACGATGCATCAAAGGCTTCCTGAGGAAGCTGCTCTCTCCTCTCAGCTATCAGTGAACCTCCACAGGCACCACTGGAGCATCCTCTGTGTCACAGCCCAGGACAGGAAAGACCTGTGCAGGACAGTAACAACAGCCCAGAAGACTGTGGGACGTCTGCTTCCAGACGCAGAGAAAGAAAAGCCAGCGGAACCCCCGTCTCTCCGGTCGTGAACCCGTTGCCCCCTTCCCTTCCTGGAAGAAGACTGCGCCGTTTAACCTCAGACAAGCAGGCTGAAGAATAGCTGTCGTCCTCACCCCACACACAACAAATGGGCTCCAGCCCTAATTGAAGTCTGAGCACATCTATGACCATAACATTGTGAATTTTCCCAATTTGCTGCAGCTCGCTTTGATCGCTCTGTCCTGCCGTCTTTTCTGAATTATTCCTTACTTTTTACCTGCTGCCTTAGTCTTAGTCTTTAAGGTGCACCCTCTCTAATCATGTTGTTGATTGTTCATTTTGTCCGTTTTTTCGCTTCGATTTATACTTTCCCTCATCTGTGAAGCTGGTGCGATTAATAAAGTTTTTTCAATCTTGAATCCTTGCACAAATCATCATCTCCTACACTTTCCTACTACAGTTTCACACGTCTTCTTGGCTCAAACTCACGTCTGTGGCCTTCTTCTCTGACAGCTCCAGCTTCTCCTGAGCGTCCTTCAGGGCCTCCGAGTACTTGTCCAGCTCATCCTCCGTCCCCTTCAGTTTCTTCTGCAGAGCCAGTAGCTCGTCCTCCAACTGTAGGCCAGAGAGGACAGAGCAGTCAGACAGTCAAGAGTTAAACAGGGCGGGAAATCTGATAGAAAATAAAGAAATGATGTGACAAAGGAACTGGTCAGTTGATTCAAATAATGCCTGTACATAACATGTTTTAATCAGGACTCCATCTCCAGTAAAGTCCTTGTATATCCTGAAGTCTGTGAAGGACTGAGTAGCTACTGTTGCTGGGAAGACAAACTGAATATTTGACATTCTTGGGCAATTTAGGTGAAGCGATCCCTTTAATTGCGTCTGAACTTCTGTGTTATGTCTGTTGATGCTCAGCATTAGTTTTGTATATTCTCTGTGCTTCCCGTCGGCCCAGCTTCACTCTGATGTTCGTCTCGCCGCGCCAAGAATAGCAAAGGAGCATTCTTAGCACCGCGCGTCCCGCCATCCAAACAAACTGAAGAGCGCTACATAATCTTCTAGGATTTCACGCTGACTGTTCCCTGATGTGGAAGACATGCCAGGCGCCCATGTGTGCAGTGCCAGTGACAACTGTCACTCCCTGTGTTAGCTGAGGGTGTGATTAGGGCATTAGCCTCCACAGGGAGGATTCTTTCCACTCTGCTTTCAAGTAGATCCTGGTTTTGAGCTCCTCCAACTCCACGCACCTTGTGGAATTCCTCCCATGCCGCCGTGATGATGACACCGCCACCCTCTGTGCAGTAATTGCCTCTATTTAAAAACCCATTTAACTCCAACTTCAGGTCGGACTCTGCGTGTATCAAGTGGTATGAGTACGCTATGATTAACTAAGCCCTCAGAATACATCAGGCTGACGGGGCTCCACTCCTCCACCACCAAATATGGACGCGCATGTGTGGAATTTGTGAGGTTTTCTCTCAGATGCAGATGAGCTCGCTGATCGAGGATTAGGTGTCGACCGCGCTCCTCGCTGTCATTGAGGCCACGCATCCCTGTGGACATTCTCCACTCTCACCATCCCACCACAAGACAAGGCTCTGGGGCCTCAGTGTCAGCTGCTCTCAGCACTTCAGCATGTGCTGCTCGTTGCATAGTTAACATTGTGCATTTAGCCTCGACGCTGCTTGGATGATATCAATATGGGAATCATATAAGGAAACAGCAAGTTACCTCAGTGTTAAAATAAGACTTACGCAGACATTGCTGTACAATTTGACATTATCACACATTACTTACAATGCCTTATTTTACACCTTTTAGTTTTATATAAGTTTATCTGCATACGTTTCTCCTTTTGGTGTTGTGTTATTAAATATTAGATCATCCTATGAAGTATGATTATATATAACTTTATAATTATAGATGTGATGTTGATTCATTGCACAGCTCACTCCATATCCAAGCCCACTCATTGCTTTTTGAACCCATCACATCCTACCTGCGGTTTCCCCTAAAAGCCGTCGGCCGCATCTCACCTGCTTGCACTTATCCTCCGCCGCCTTCTGGTCTGTCTCAGCCTGCTCTGCCCTGTCGATGGCGTTCTCCTTGTCCAGCTTCAGCATCTGCATCTTCTTCTTGATGGCCTCCATGGCGACGCTGAGCTTGTGGTGTCGGATTTGCGCGAAGGTAAATGTTGATGTTTCAGAGGAAGACCTCTCAAAAAAAGGGGTTGAAGGGAAGAGAAGGCAGATGCAGAGAGGAGAGGTGGGAGCTGAGAGCGAGCGAGCACAGGAGAGGAGAGGAGGATGCAAACTGATTTAAACTTGACTGGGTTTGGAGACAGCCCCAGTCCCCAGTGACAGCCCTTTCCCACCGTTTACCCCGCTCTGCCACTCCCTGCTCCCTACTTTAGGACTTACTTCGCCCCCTCCCTTATGTAAACTTCACCTCTCCACAGCAGGGGGAACAACATGTTGTAAATGTTTGACAGCACTCACCCTCTCGCCTTATTTGGATTGTGGCCCTTTGTTTTAGCCAGAAGCGGTGGATCCACTCAAAGGACACATTCACATTAGTGTTTAGAGTTACTGAAGGTTCTGTCCCGCTCCATACTGTACGCCTGTGTTCCTACTTAGGAATGTTCAAATTGATGTTAATACCAGAGTTGGTTAGAAAGGACATAGTTTTCATTCTAGCTCTGAATGAAAAAGGGCTGTATGGAAAATCATCCAGCCAAAGAAAATTTAGGGGAAAACGATGTCTGCATGTGATCTACAGCAGGCAGCTGGAGCTTTACAGCTGAGCTGCGCAGACATAAACCACAGGTCTACTGCAATTAAATTCCTCCTAATTACTATTGGTTTGACAAGCCGTCATTTACATCTGTTTTCTGTAATTTGTGAAGCAGACAATATCAAAAATATTGTTGACTGGGGGATATGACGTGTTCTAGTGATGGATTCCTGGAAGCTTTATGCTCCACAAAGAGGTTTGGAAAGGTTCTATATCACATGTGGCTCCACTTTGTTTACAATTGTTTAAGAAAAGAAAAACAAATTGACATGAAACAAATGTAAATATGACGTACACTGATGTGTGTCTGGTGCATTTTCTGATGACATCATTGCTGATGGTGAATCTCTCCTGTGCCAGCTGCCCTGGCTAAAAATAAACACAAGGAAAGTCAGAGAAGAGTGAAGACGTAAAGGACAGAGGTCATTAAAACAGCATCTATTAAACTCGTCATCAATTTGACAAATTCACTTCATGTTTTTTTATGTTTTTGCTTTGTTTGGTCAATATACACAAAAAATCCTAAAGAAATGAAACTGTCCAAACCCAAATTAGTGTGAGTTTAATATTGATTCATGATTGATTGTGAAGGTGAATTTTTTCGAAATCATGCCAACTTTCCAAAAATCCTGAGCCCAGCCTATATTCCTTAGTTTACTGAAACTTCACAAATTTTCACAAAGTTTACTTCTCCTTGAATCTAAGAGACCAACATTATTGTCAGTGGATTATGGTTAATTTTTAACAACAGAGGGAAGTTGTTGTCTCCTTTAAAATCCAGGGGTCAATACAAGCTTACGTCATGACCTATAATGATAAGACTAATGACTCTGCGCCTTATTTGGTTGCTCAGGATGTTGGCTGCGCTCAGTGTTATGACAACACATTACTTAGATTCAATACTAAGAGTGTAACATGACAAATATTGATTTTGGACATGTGTCATAAGACAAATCTTGAAAAGTTCTCGTTGTAGAGTGAGTCAAATGGAGGTCTGGATTGAAACCAGTACAAAATAGATGGCGAGAAAGAGAGAGGAGGTAAGAGGGAGAGAAATAGAGGCAGAGTGAATCAGATGCAGAGTGAGAGAAATCAGAGCCCTCCCACAGGAAACCGAGCTAAACTCCTCTTCTCCTTGTAAGGTAAAAACTCCCCCAAAAGCCACAGGATCGCCTTGGGAGCAAAGTCAAAGTCCTGCTAAGTATAAATCACGAAGCCATGGGAATGGTGGAACAGATTAGAGCGCATGAATATGAACTCTACCACAAAGAATACAAACTACAGCAGTTTTAGTAGCGCTCGATGCCATGCAAGCAACGAATGGACTTTTACTGTGAGGCGTTTTAACTGCAGATGTCCATTTAATTCAACAGCGGTGTAATATTACAATAGACAGTCTAATCAGACAATGTGCCACATTAGTAATATTTGCTGTGGCAACACCTGCACATCTGACTGTAGTAAACCAAGCCCATTTGTGACCAAAGTCAACAATGACCGTACACCAGTAGGAGAGAACTGGAAGCCTGTTGTATTTGCCTCTGTAACTCAGTCCAGTTGTATTTACAACCTCCCACAATGTATGGCTGGTAATTCACCAGTCCAGCCACTGATGATGTGGGATTCATTAAGAATAAACTCATACAAAGTGTTTATCTCCTCTGCTTCAGTTCCCTGTGTATAAAACTTAACTTTATCAGTAAGACAGAGTGGTGAAAGTCCTGCACCAGCTGCTGGGTTGCTATACATGAGCAGGCTGTTAGACCTCAGCTATGTTAATGACAAGCCTGTATTAACTCCAACTGTTCCAGTAGCAGTATGTTGTTTCAGTTATCTCTTCACCTCTCATGAAGTCAGTGTTTGTTGATTGGCTGCCAATTGAGATTTGTACACAAGGAGCTGTAATCAGAGAATTTATTAGTACTCACCACTGAGGGCAGACAGATGAGATCGTACACAGCTTACTGGCTCCACAGCATAGTCGAATGTCAAAAGGGCATTCTTCTGTAAATATTTATTAACATTTGACCAACGCATACAAGCTTTTACTGTTCATTAAACGTTGACAAAGTCTCCATAATAATAATAAATAAATAAACTTGTGTATTTGCAATAAAACTCTTGAAATCAAAAGAAAGAACATTTTAAAAGGAATCAACAAATTGTGTTTTTCATGACAGATGTTAAAAAATAAATTTAAAACGTAACCATTGATGAAAACAGTTACACAACAGGCCAGAAGCACATCAGTTTAAACAAAATGAAAATGGTGCAAACCTGTGAAGCACAAGGGTTTTCCTGATGTACATCACTGACTCCTCCAGCAGGAGAAGCTACAGGACAAAAACTGAACAACACAATAGTTGACAGAGAACGTGCACATACTGAAGACTCCCATGTCATTCAATGCATTTTGAATTAACGTCTGAGGAATCAATTAAATAAGTGTTTCTTCTCTTTGTTTGAAGGTTCTGTTTCTTCACAACTTTCCAAGTGAGGTACTTACTTCAGTGTTATCTTGGTGCGTAGTGAAGGTTGTTTGCTCTATAACCCATACACTTGGCAGCCCTCGGTACTACGGCCTCCCTACCGGCAGGGGGCGCGCGGGCTGTCACCGGTCAATGTGTCTATACGGAAAGGGTCGTTAGCTTCTTTACAGTATTATGAATGAAAGTCGGTTCTTTGAATTTACCTCTCATCTTGCTGTTATTGAACATTAATAACAAGGTGCCGGGAGCGAGCTGAACTAAGCTCGTACAAATTAGTTCAAGATGTCTGCGAGTGCCGTGTACGTGTTAGATCTAAAAGGAAAGGTAAGATAACGGTGCACCCTGCTAGCTTGCTAAGCTAACGTCGGCTAGCTGGCTAACACATTCTTCAGTGACAACACATGATGTGGCTCAATCTGCAGTTTGCTAGCTAATGTGTCAGCACGGTTTTAAACGCCGTGTCAGGACTGGAGTTTGATATTTGCCCCTGAGCTTGTAGGTCGTAATCATATGATATTTAAAACTGAAAAGTAGCGATAATACATGTGGCCAGCTGTTAGCAGGAAATGTGAAGAGGTTACGAAGCTAACTTCACCTATCTGGTACATCAAATATACAAATGCAAAGCTGAATAATAACATAATACTACTTAACGACATTTCAAGTGTACTTGTTAAGGTATGAAGAAAATGTCATGGGTATTAATGCCGGAAAAGTAGTAAAAAAACAAGTACTCATTCTATTTGATTGTCAATTAGATCTTAATTTTTAATTTTTTTTAAATTTATCTGACACTTCTAGATGTCTTGTGCAAAACATCACATTGCTGCACAGTGCTAAACGTGTGTCTAACAGGTCCTGGTGTGCCGAAACTACCGGGGAGATGTGGACATGTCAGAGATTGAGCACTTCATGACCCTTCTGATGGACAAAGAGGAGGAGGGGACCCTCTCTCCTATCCTGGCCCATGGCGGAGTCCGCTTTATGTGGATTAAACACAATAACCTCTACCGTATCCTTGTCATCCTCCATGCTGTATTTGTACCCAAGCAACTGCTCTGCACTTGGTTTTGCATCTCTTTTGTTTAAGTTTCTTAACCTACAACACAACAGTGGTTGCAACATCCAAGAAAAATGCTAGCGTCTCGCTGGTCTTTTCCTTCTTGTACAAAATTGTCCAGGTATGTTTGGGTGCTCTGGAATATACAGCACCAACAAAGTTATGCACTGAACATTAACAGCGATGGAGAGTGTATTTTCAAATGGTATTTGTGTTCATTAGGTTTTTTCAGAGTATTTCAAAGAGTTAGAGGAAGAGAGTATTCGCGATAACTTTGTTATCATATATGAGTTGATGGATGAACTGATGGACTTCGGCTATCCTCAGACCACTGACAGCAAGATTCTGCAAGAGTGAGTGTTATTTTTTTGCCTCTTTTTCTCCAGGCCTAATTTTTTGTTGACAACTTTCTCAATGTGTCGTTTTTGATTATTATGAAGTGTATGAAACAGGGGTGTCCCTAGTCCCTGAGGGCCATAGTTAATTATGTAGATTAACCAGATAGATAGACAGACAGACACACGCAGTTTACAGGATTTGTGGCTTTGTAATTCTGGATTTTCCCAGATGTTCTGAGTTCAACCATCTGTCAGTTCAGTCATTCCTACCATAACAGTCTCAGTTCTTCTTTGATGCTTTCTGGGAATTTGCCACCGCAGACATGCCATTTCCAGTTTTGCTTCACATTGTTTATATTTTTCTTTCTCAGATACATAACCCAGGAGGGTCACAAGCTAGACACTGGTGCCCCACGACCTCCTGCCACAGTCACCAACGCAGTCTCTTGGAGGTCAGAGGGTATCAAGTACAGGAAGAACGAGGTCTTCCTGGACGTCATTGAATCAGTCAACCTCCTGGTAAGAACTCCTTGTTTTAGAAGCACTGTGTTGCTTAAGGGATACCGGTCACTGACTTTGTAAACTTCCTCCCTGCATGCGTCACAACAGAGTCAATCAGTGTTTTGGTGTCTCTTGGCCTTTTTTACACCTTGACACTTTTATTTCCTCCATTGTTTAGGTTAGTGCCAATGGTAATGTTCTACGCAGTGAGATCGTTGGCTCCATTAAGATGCGAGTCTTCCTATCTGGAATGCCCGAGTTGCGGCTGGGCCTTAATGATAAGGTTCTGTTTGAAAACACTGGACGTGAGTTCTCACCTTTTCCAATTGTCTTGTTCAAATTATTTGAGGTATATGGGAGAAGGAGGTGTCGGATAGAAGTTATGATTACACTAATAATGTAAATTTTGTAATTTTATAAATAAACATTATATGTATCTAATACCTCAAGTTGATGAGAGGGAAAAACATAATTAAATTACTTATATCTATGTAGGAGGGAAGAGTAAATCAGTAGAGCTGGAGGACGTGAAGTTTCACCAGTGTGTCCGCCTGTCTCGCTTTGAGAATGACCGCACAATCTCCTTCATCCCTCCGGATGGAGAGTTTGAGCTCATGTCTTACCGCCTCAACACTCACGTAAGTACTATAGGGTAAACACGTTTGCACCAAAGTAAGACTGACCCTTGTTCAAGAGTAAAGACAGAAATTGTCTGATAACTGTGAAGTTCATGTGTTTTATGTTGTAAATACATTTCTACACACAACTCCTAACCTATGGGGTCACCATCAAATTTGCCTTTGCACAAATGAAACAAAAAAGCTGTATTCTCAACAATATAAAGTGCCTGCTATAGTCAGAAACTTTGTGTCAGAAAAGTTAAAACTGGACTCTGGTTCTCAATAAATGTTTCACAATACTGTTACCAGTAAGCTTGTGGAAAGGGAAGGAAGTACATTTAAATGAAGGAGTTTTCCAATTGTAGCTTTTTGCAATTCTTATAGATGAATCTGAAGTTGCGCTGCGACTGACAACATATACCTGAGGTTACAGTCTTGAAGATGTGCATAATTTATTTCATTTTTGGCTTATAATACTACAAAGGCACGTTTCATGCATTCCATGTTTTAATATGTACAGACAGTCTTGTATCAGTCTTTTTTCAGCTAAACTGTTGCTATCTTATGGATAAACATGTTTATCCATAAGATAGTATTAATTAGTTTCCTCGAGTTTGTATAATTAAATGTTGAGTTTTGTGTAGTAACAACTACTGCCCACTAGGTGGTGACTCTGTCACTTTTGATTTTTAAACTGGTATGCTGTTACATTCAGATATTTCTGTTGTGTATGTTTCAGGTGAAGCCCTTGATCTGGATTGAATCTGTAATTGAGAAGCATTCCCACAGTCGCATTGAGTACATGATTAAGGTATGGCACTTGGGGTTGTGTCCTTTGTAGCATTGTTGATGCTGCTTTTAACAGGGTTTCATAATTACTGAATAGGTTCTGAGGTGTGCTCATTTCAGGAGCTAGCATTTACTGTAATGATTTTCAGAGATATTATTTATGTGGCATGTCATGTTGCCGTGAGTGACTATATAAGATTATACAGTCATTCAGTCATTAAACCCTGGTTTAATCCTGTTCAGGTGGGACTCTTTAATAAACCTGACCTGCTTGTTTTGCATCTTAGGCAAAGAGTCAATTTAAAAGGCGTTCCACTGCTAACAACGTGGAGATCCACATTCCTGTGCCAACTGACGCCGACTCACCCAAATTCAAGACCACGGTGGGCAGCGTGAAGTGGGTGCCTGAGAACAGCGAGATCGTCTGGTCAATTAAGTCCTTTCCTGTGAGCATTACGAATTACTGTAGAATCCAATGTCAGGGTTTAGGCTTGCAGTATTATAGTTATTATCCCAGACAATCATTTCTGCATTTGGCACTTAATCTACATCATCTTTCAATTTATTATATTAATTAAAATGAATAAAACATTAAAATCTTTAAAGCATTATTTTGTTAAAACTTTAAGAACTTTTCCAGAGATCGTTAGAATATCAACCTTGTAAGACTTGTGCTTTGGTTGCGTGTCAAAGAGTTTGTGTCTTGACTTGTCACAGGGCGGAAAGGAGTATTTGATGCGAGCCCACTTTGGTCTGCCAAGTGTAGAGGCTGAAGATAAAGAGGGAAAACCACCAATCAGTGTCAAGTTTGAGATCCCATACTTCACCACCTCAGGCATCCAGGTATGTCTTCCTTACACACACACACACACACACACACACACACACACACACACACACACACACACACACACACACACACACACACACACACAAACAAACAACCTACCTAATGTGTTTACTTATTTATTTAGGTAACCATGTGGGAGCAGACTAAAGCACACACAGTTTCTGATTGCCATGCAGCGCATACGCAGGCGTAGTTAGAAGTCTTTGTGTTTTTTCGTCATCCTGGATTCAGTATTCATGGCATGTGGCACTCTTGCGTCCTCTCTCTCCCTGGAGCTGGAATTTTAACAATTTATGTGTCCTGTAGTTGGCCACAGGGGGCAGTAAGGCAGCACACTTTGACTGTGTTATAGTAGAGCATGTCAGAGAGGAACTGCTCTTCAACTTTAGCTTCTCCCTTCCTCTTCATAATAGTAATAGAAAACATCATTCACTACAGGTAAGTACATTCATTGGACTTTGATTGTGAGTCACATAAGAGAGAAGCGAGCATTTTCCCCCCACATTTGGATGGAAACTGTTGACTGACCACAGACTCACACAGATGTGCAGCATACAGTGTATAATCACAGTTGTCCGGTGATTATATGTGTCGCACCACAGTAACACAAAATAAAGGTTTCCCATGTCTTGATGAGAGGAAACAATGGAAACGCAACAAAATTCATCTGAAAATATCAGCATTACGATAGAGCAGCTTTTATCTGATACATTACATTCTCATAGTTAACCCTCAGTTTTACATTAACTAGACCTTATTAAACATTGTGCTTTATTATCTAAGGCAAGCAGTCCTACCTGACCTACTCTCAGGGATCAAGTGTTATTTAAACCAGGCGTTGTAAAATTCAAGCATATTTTTAAAGAAAAAACTGGTTTACCTGGAACATTTCACAAGATGTCGAAGAAAATCTGATTTGCTAAACATCCAAGATGGATCATGACAGAACATTACTTATAAGTTATGACATAAGTACTGGTATACGATGCAGTTTGTACATTTGTTAAAACAAAATGAAATTTCAAGCATTAAACTTCAGAGAAACTAAACACGGAGAATCTAAATTATATTTACATCTAAACCTTGAACACGTTCTTTGGCTCCCATCATACTGTTGACAGTCTGCTTTAAATCACAGTTAATTTTATGTGACTTTCTTGCCTACACACTCTAATTAGTTCCTAACCTTTAATACTGGTTTCTGTATGACATTGCAAGAAGCAATATTTTCCAACTTTTCCACATTTCCTATCATAGTCAATAAAACATTATTAAGTTGGACATTGTGCAGCCCACTCGGAAATGAGACGCTCAAACCCAATTCAATTGAAATATATGATATTTGTAATTGGGGAGGGAATGACGGTATAAAAATTCCTGCCATTTTCCAAGGTAATTTGACAGCTGTTAAAAATAATGTCTTTTTCCTTCCATTCAAATGATCACCAATCCATAAATGAGCAAAAGCACAAATAACAGCAGCTGTGTAAAGTCATGTAAAGAGGCAGGTGTGGAGTTTGCACATCAAGGAGATTCTGCTACTGTTAATTTAAAATGGGACTTTTTATTGTCGTGTTTGTGTATATATATAATGTTATAATTTACACAGTAGCTCATTCAGCCTTTGTAGGTCTGATTACCATTGCTCATCGTTTGGTGCAATAGCAAGCGAGGTTTGGTGATGGATCCTCTTTTTGTGTTTTTTTTTTTTTTACAAACCAATGCTGACTCTTATTCAAACACAATGAAACTAAATGTTTCCTGTTCACTTCAAACTGGACACACCCTATATCATTACCAGTATTAGCAGGACCTCATCGTTGAATGCATTTTCATTTAAACCATCTTAAAGACGGTACAAGAACTTGGATGGTCTTGGATCCTCCTAAACACCACAATGCACATTTCTGCTGAGTGCTAGAAATGATGGGAAAAAAATGCCACCATGTTGTGAGATCTCACAAACGATCTATTAAGAACTATATTCCCATCAAACTCTTGCGTCAAGCCCGGACCCTTTTCTTTATTACAGGGTAAGGGCAGACTGGGTCTCAGGCTCAGATGCAGCTAGAAACATGACTGTACGTGTGAGAAGAGGCTGCAAAGTTTAATTAGATGCATGTAAATATCAAAGCATGAGAAAGTTCCTCTTAACTCTACCACTAAGTGTAGGGGAGCACATATGTGAAGTGTGTACAATGCACGTAACTGCACCTTGTAAATTTAATTGCAAATGGAGCAACCCGGCACTTTAGCCAAGTGGCAGTATGAGCAGAGTTGGGGTTACATTTTAAAATCTACCTACGAGGTGATGAGAATGCAAACAAGTTGGCAGATGCTTCTGGGGCCATAGCCCCTACCAAAAGCTTGATAAATCCAGACCACACATGTAGTCTGTACTTACTAAACGAGATACAACAAACATCCTCCTTTCCCCTTCTCATCTTACAAACCATAATGATATTCTGTGGAGGCTGGCTTTTGATGCTGTTTTGCTGAGTACGTACTCACGGTCAGGCCGACTGCATGTTTGGCTCCTGGGTTCAGGGAGAAGTGCTGTGCCGGCAAACTCGGTGATCCTGCGTCTTATGTGTTTGTCATCATGTGTCTGGTAGCCGAGGCGCTCTCTGGCTCTGACCTCACTGTGTAGTGGAAGGTAATAACAAGGCGGCCACTGCCGAGGCCTCGCCAGAGTCCGCCACCACTCGACCCACAAATTCCTGCCCTGTCTGTCCCTGCTTTCAGATGGGAACTGTCACGATGGAGACATGGTGGCATCTCCCACAGAGGGGTCATGCCAAACCTGACCCGTTCCCATCATTCAAGTAATTTCAACAACACGTATAGAAGCTGAAAAAGATCATATAAATCCAAAGGAGCCTTGGCAATACTTTGATTAAGGAGCAACAAGTTCAGGGTGGAATTATTAATTATTATTTAATTAACTTAATTTCATAACATTTAGTACAAATTGTTACAACATCAGTTTCTTCAACAGCTCCTTCCCCACCAGACTGGGGAAAACCATGCATGCAATCATGTTCAGTGATGTTCAGGATAGAACAGGTATTTTTAGCTGTTCTTCTCGACATTCGGCACTGTAACACTGCTCTGGTGAAATATCGGTTAATGCCTTGTGAAAGTTGTCTCTTGATTGTGCTGATGTGCATTTTTTTAAACTTGCTGGCCTCGAAAAACTCGGTTATGTAAATTAACAGTGTGTGCCTTGAAAGTTGTTTTTTAGCCGCTTCCCTCTTCTCAGTGTGACTCATACTACTGCTTCCTCATCAAAAACACTACTTACTATCAGCTCACCGCAATCTTAAAGGGGTATTCTGCTGCAACTTTATCTCTGTTCTGTTCTGAAATATTCTCATCAAGTTTGTTCCCATTTTGTGTTTTCTCCGGACAGGTGCGCTACCTGAAGATCATTGAGAAGAGTGGATATCAGGCTTTGCCGTGGGTGCGCTACATCACCCAAAACGGAGGTAGGTTAAGAGTTCACTGATGCTGAGTAGAGTGTAGAGTGCCCATATGTGCAGGCATTAGGCAACAGTTGGGCAATGCAGTGCAATGTGGTGGGAACTCACATTGTACTGATGCACTTCTATGAAAAGGGGATTCATTCTAGAACATGTGGCAACGTCCTGCGAAATGTGAGAAAGTGAACTTTTTTTTGTCGAGCTTTCCCGATCTTCACCAATGTTGCACATGTCGGCCTTTTTGCTAATGTTGCCATTAATTGCCAAACATCCTCCTCTCATTTCCTTTATATTATATTCAATCTGGGCGGAAAGCATCAGCTGCCTCGACTCGATTTCTCCTCGATTCTGTCTTTTCTCTGTACATTTGATTAAATCTCATCCATTTCCTCCCCAGATTACCAGCTCCGGACCCAGTAGGCAGCACGTCAGCCGGCAGTAGGCAGGTGGAAAGCAGAGGGGGTGGAGTAGTGATGCTAATGTGCTATCAATGGCAGGTGTCCATCACGAAACCACAGTATCTACATTTTGTGTTTGCATTAGTTGATGTTATATTCATTTCTGATCAATGCAATTATTAGATGGAACCTTCAGTTAGTAAGGTTAAATTGATTTATGTATGATTTACTACTGTGGGCCTCGTCATGTACGTGAGGCCAAGGAAAGCAGGAGTTTGTTGTATGTTTACATCCAACCATTGCAAATCTCTACACAATCTATGTGAGTGGGCCAAATGGCTTGATATCGGATGTTACATCTCTTATTTACTGTCCCTGTAGTCACCTCCACACAGGTCAATAACACACTTACATGAGTATTATTTTTTTCTTTTATATCTGAAGCTGCTTTTTTGTCAGAATTCTGTTTGTTGACTATCTGTATATATTTGTTACACATTAATGCCCTCAGTGTTATCAGTTTGATACTGTAAATTGATTTCATTTTATACCATCCTCCTTACGTGATGCCATTGAATGTCAAAGCAATGCCTTCCTGCTTGGCTGCTATGATTTCAATTTGCCAGTCTGAGTCCCTAGACATGCAGCTTTGCAAAAACTATTAGTCAGTGAGTTTAAGTTGCAGGTTAAAAAAAAATCCAAGTAAAAAAATGCTGTCCACCTGTTCCTGTTTTCCCTGTCTGTAACCGTGCTATTTTAAATCATTAAATGTCTATTTAGAGAAAACCGTTCCATTGCATGATGCGTCATTACTTATGTGATGTCACGGCACAGTGAGCTGTCCTCTGCAGGCACCTGTCCGACAGTCTGAGGAGGAAATGCTTAACAGTGGGGAAAACTCTGTCGAGAGACACAGAGTGAGGGGGGTTTCCTGTGTCAGGCCTGCGGTTGGAGCTAACCCTGCACGGTTCTTTCCATTCCATCCTGGAGGTCCTTTCAAACAGTGTGGCTCTTAATACCCCAGGTCTGTAATGTCATAGACAACTGAGAGCCAGCCCTCCGTAAACATGCAGGAGATCTGGGAAGGATGTGACTCAAACTGCGGTCAACCATCACAGACGTGCTAGAAAGAATCGTAGGATGGACTAAAACAGACCTTCTATTGTTCAGGTCATTCAGACTGCAGCGGCCCTGCATGAGGTCATTATGTAAATGTGTCTGCGATACTCTAAATTTACCACAAGCAGGTGAGTTGAGTACTTATTACTCAACACAAGTTAGTCTTGATTTTATCATATTATTCCTGGAAGCATCTGTTTTGCTCAAACACTTACACAGCGGCTGTGCTGAGCCTGGGAACATGTAATTCACTTTCTAAACTGGTAAAAAGGATTTCAATAGTCTGCCCTCCTCAAAAAGTATTACACTCATCAATCAATCAATTAATCAGTGTACTTTTTTTATCCTCCACACAATCCGTTCTGTTCTAGCATTAAAAAACTTATGTTTAAGTTGCATTTTTCTTTCTCAGTTTATAATCAGAAAATGTGTTAATTTTGCTACACAAGAAAAAAAAACAATCCTACATGTTGTACTTGATCCTTTGTGTTCTTGGTCTTTGGTGACAGATTTTTTGATTTTTGATAAACTCGTGTTGAATGTGCTGATCTGCATGTGGATACATGCCCTATCTATGGTATGAGACTGGTAATGACATCTACTCAGACTGGATTACATTTATCTCATCAACTGTCTGGGCTCAGAAAAGCTCTGCTTGTGGACCTTTTGATCATTTTTAATGGTTTGCCAACTTATTACTACAGGCATAAGTTGAAATCCCTACGACACAGCTGCTGCTAGTGGCCAGTGTGTGCTCTCGCTCACTGGGGAACAGACTCTGTGATACTTGGCTGAGCGTGTGAATATAGTATTTGGCACTTGATGAGAAGATTGCATTCGAGAAGCATATGAGGACTCAGAGGGAAGGCTTGACAAGCCTCGTGTTGCAAGACTGCTTACACAAGGGTTGCTGCAATACAACATGAGTATCCTCTTTCATATTCACAAATATTGAAGACAAATATATACTCTTAACCAAGATTAACTATGATTATGCACAACTTCTTCATTTGTAAACACGTGTCTATCTATAATTCCAAATTCCAAACACTGTCCATCTATAATTCCAAATGGGAGTGCTGTCCAGCTGTCACTGCAAAGGTCACCAGTTCATCACCAGTTTAGTTTCCTGGCCTAAAATACCTTAGGGGCCAGAAGGCCACAAAATCAACTATTTAATGTAGACTTTCAATTTGATTCAACAATACAAACTGCAAGTGTTGTTTTAACAGCATTGATTTAATAACGAGGTCACATACCGTTCCTGCTTCGTTTTTACTTTGATCTGTCCAAGAACAAAATACCTGCACATTCCATGCCTACAGCGGAACAAGTCAGGTGAACAGACAGAGCAGACGTTTCACCTTTCCCCTGAGGTGATTGTGTGGTTGCCATGTCAACCGTACTGTGTTGTCACTGATTTTACGTTAGTTGCAATGGAAAATAACTATGGTTACTTAACAGCGTGATGAAACAACAGGTATTGGCCTGACAGCGTGGCAGTGTCAACTTTAATCACAGGTGTGCCACGAGGAACCCTGTGTTTATCCACACACGGAACCCTGGCGCCTAGCAACCGAGGGAAATCCTCTGGTGTCGCATCAGGACTCTGATCCCTGCGTGACGTCAAGGCAGGTCGTTCCCCTCTCAGGCACGCACGGTGCCCCATAATCATCTGTGTGAAGTCTCTCACCCTCCGTTGTGAAATGCGAAAAGCTGATGAGTCACTTTGAGACAAAGTGCAGAAAAGGTTTCTTACTATAGGTGAAGCCGCAGAATGTGAGCGACTTCCTCCCACAGAAACCTGAAATAGTTGTTATGCTGGTTGAAAACTACCGGGAGCTCAGTGTGTGGTCCAGGCTGGCTGAGGGTATTCCTAAAGTGGAGGAAAGTTTCCAGTGTAGACTTTAGAACAATATTTCCTTAAAAAGCCTATAGCTGCGTGTTGGGCTATCGTGGCCTTGAGGCACTGTCGTAATCCCTCAGTCTCCGCAGCCCACATCGCTGACAGATAAGAGTGCCGAGACATCCTGGTGCAGTACGTGACAGCTCTACATCACAGCTTTCACATTTGGTTAATTAGTTCTAGTGTTAGTGTGTCAAGGTGCACATCCGGGTAAATACCTGGCACCCTTGCTATATTTACTTCTCATAAAAAAAAAGATCTGATTAACAGGTGTTTTGCTCTATCTCTGCATTGGAAACTGACTCATCAGAAGTAGGGTCCAAAGTCTGAAACATCAGCGAGTAGCGTGGCGCACATACAACTTTACTCATCTCATCATGCGCACACCATATTATTATGGACTACTAGAGCAATGGGTCCCAACCTGTGGGTCCAACCCCCCAAAGAGTGAGTGGGTGGTCCTTAAAATACATCTCCTGATATATCTTGGGACCACCCTAGAGAAGAAGGCCCCAAAATATATCAAGGGGGTCAGCAGATGATTAAAGGGATGAGAAAGGAAAAACTGTTTAATATAGTCTATTTTCTTACTTTTTTCAAATGTTTGTTTTTTCTCTCAAGTACTGGATATTGACCCATTTTTAGGTTTCTACCAAGCAGCTCTGAGAAGCTCTTTTCTCTGTAACGGTGCTCCAGGCTAAACTCTTATGTGTCATCATGCAACGTGCTCATAATGACAGTGGCATGCAGGCATAACGATTTCTGCATTCACGTCATTCACACATAAACGCATCAGAACTCAATGTTCACACTTCAACTTGAAAATAAACAGAAACACTGAGAAATGCAGTCACACCAAAGCGTGCCATGTAAATATTCATTTATATCATCAAACTCCACATCCTGGCTGCTAAGGGAAAGTCAACAAACAACCCAGTAGTAGGATTCATCTTCTGAGGACTATGAATGTTGGTCCAACTGAGTTTGTTTTTCTGAATTGTTTGCATCACAATCATTTGTTTTTTAGGAAAAATAAAGAAAAATGACACTATTTATAAGTGATACCCAAAGACTATAACTTGTGATATGGAATCAGCTGTTTGATGTTGTCTGAAGTGTCACATACATGTGTCATCCTACCTTTTACAAACACTTTAACTATTTATATACTCACACTCATATATTTATACTGTAACGTAAGACAGTCATCGTGTACATTACGTGTATTACACAGTGAGCTCAGTTCACATTCAATGGAATTCTGACTTCATCTCTTTCAGCTTCAGAGTCCCGCTGCTTGTTTTTCTGGGAAACTCTGATGGTATCCAAAATAAAACCGGCACGCACCGTGCACTGTCAGCGGAGCCGTGTTGGTTTTGTCAGTCAGTAAATGTGTCAATGTTATACTAACACTGAAAGCAGAGACAAAAGACACAGCTTTCAAAACATGCCCCGGGTACTGTACTTCTTTAGACTCCGCATTTACCCCTTTCTCCTCTGTGCCGAGCTGCTACGGGGACATGACACGTTATGTGTAATGATGTTTTTCCAGAGACTGGGAAGAATAATGTTTGAACAATGAATTTCACTCACAACTGTTCATTTCTGAAAAGTAAGCACCCCCCAAAACAAATACAGATTTGCCAAAGGAAGCTCTCTTGAAAAAAATATGTCTTCCTCTTTCAAATACATAAAAGGATGCTAAACACTTAATTCACTCAGTGCTGGGTATAATTTATGTTGTATTGTAATAAAGGAAGTTGCTCGTTCTTTTCTGTGTCGACACAAAACTGTCAAAATAATGTTGCTCGGGGCAGCATGGTAATGGAGAAGTCTTTTCTTGAAGCACAATAGAGGGTAAAATCCTTGCCTGTTCTCTTTGAGAATGCACAGGACACCTGGCTGTTAGATGTAAGTTCAAAGGCTTGTAGGAGCTTTCAGCAACCTTCTGTTCTTGTTTCATATTCAGATGCAGAAAGACAAGTGCACTGGGAGCACAAGGACACCTTGCACTCTGGATAATGACAATTGCAGATCTTCAGCGGCGCTACAGTGGACAAACCGCTGCTTCAAATTACAATTTTAACGAGCTACAAGTCCACCGAATCAACATCTGGATATTATCTGAGCAGTAACAGCTGTAATAAACATCGACAGACTTGTAAGAAACCCCCTAATTCACTTTGATTGTGCCTTTTGGTTTTACTCCCTGCTACTGAAAATATTTGTGTTTTGCCTTCTCTCGCTCCTCTGGACATTTGATAGGCCTTGGACGCTGTCCGACATACTTTCTTCTGTCTTAATGCTCGCCCGCTGCACCAAATTATATTTTAGCACAAGTGCATGGCAACAGCAAAACAAAGAGGCACAAGATGGATTCCTTGGCCGACCACTTTTTGAATTACTGATCATGTAAAAACCCACTGTGGCTCCCAGATTGCAAACATCAGTCCTTGGAGCCTGCATTCAAACCAGTCCTCTAAATAGGCTTGTCTATTTCTGTTGGGCTGCGGGGGAAACATGTGTTTGACATCAGCATCACCCACTAGCCCTTTTTTAGCGGGGCTTCATTGTCCCCTTACGGCAACTCAATTCAGATTAATGGGTGACGATAGCTGAATACAAGGAGCACCGGTAATTACCATCAAATCAATGCTCTCACATTTGAGGAGAGCTCTGCCAACTGAGGTTAGGTGGTTTTTGGATCCACAGCATGTCTCATTTTGAATCTGTTTGGGATGCAGTTTATTCTAGCCCTGGATAGACAGCAACAAAGCAAACAAAGACACAAAGTACAGTGTGTCCCACGCCACAACAAACTCGCTGAAGCTATCAAGCCATGTACAACATGTTCAACATCAAAGGGCGCAGTCGGCTATAAATCAGCAAATTACTCAGAAACCTGATGCGCACTCACAGTTTGGGCAGGCGAAAGTGAACAAGCAAGTGCTGCTAAGAAGCTCATAATCAAAATACTCAACAGACAAATTGCTTCAGCTGTGCTGCTGACGGCCCAGTGGAAAAATGAAAGTAGCGCTAACAACTCACATGTGTATTTCGGCGAGGGACAACAACTTCTATTTCTTCATTTCATGAAATACTGACCCCAAACCTCATTCTAACCATTCTAACCCTACTTATGTTTGTATTTTGTTTTATTTATCTATATATAACCCTAACATCCACTGTTGTTTAAACTTATATATACTTGTACTTGTTTGACTTTGAACAGAAGCCGCACCACATGACAGGCACATGGACATTTGCGGTGCTGCGTGTCACACAGCCCTTTTGCGGTAAAGAAGCAAAATCTTCACATTATATGTGTCCACAACACAGCATCTTCTCTTTCTTTTGGACTTTTATGAATTTCCGTGACCCTAAGCTATATGTCAGCATAAAGTAGGACACAAGGACTTGTCTAGACTTCGGCTCTCTGGATGAAATGTTGGGATAAAACCCCTCCTGTTAAAGCAGGTGACATTGTCATGAACCCAACTCAATGCCTTCTCCCTGTCCCAAAAAGACCTTGTGTATTTACTCAATCAGCTCATGGGGAAGAGGAGGAATGAAAGGCCTGTGTGACACCAGCTACCTCACTCTATAATTTCCGTCCCCATTTTCCACCAAGACCACTCAATCTTACAGCCATATGGCGGTTTGCTGCCATAACCATTCACAGCTGAGTAAAAATAAACCTTTGGGATGTATCCTAGGGACAGGGGTTTAAAGACGGTTTCAGTATGACTCGTGTTTGACTTTGAGCTGGTTATGATAACCTACTGTGATTCATCCTATCTGCAAATGATTCCCCTCATGTGGCACGAGACTAAGGTCGGGGTGTACAATATCATTCAGTTAAGACTCAAGGGTGAGGCAAAAATAGAAATTTACCACATGAAGAAGCTCAGACCAGAAATAGCTTGTTTGATGGGTATAGGTTTCAGTGGTGCAATGATGGGGTCTCTCTAGAGAGCCTTAAAAGCTCCCCCTCATTTATGATTAGGGGTAGGGTGGGTGCACACGTGGTTAGCTTACTGTGTGCTTCTGCATATGATGCTGAAAAAGCTCAAGAAGTCAAGCATCCCAAAGCTTTTAGCTTAAAATGTCTTACAATAATAATGTAATAATGATGTAATAATAATAATGTAAATTACACACTCCCAAGGTAAACACACCTACAGAATGCCACATACTGGTAATCCCAGACACAATTATTTAGATTAACTGATGTTATTTCTTGAGCATTTCAGCAAACACATGTCTTCATAACACAGTCTGGTGTAGTAACTGCAGTACTGTCTATGCTGGAGGTGTGGCTGCTGCCTACAGAGTCTCATGCCAATTAACCTGTAAATGTGGTCAGAGGTGTGCAGACATGGAGACACAGCGTTCAACCACTTCTAAGCAGTTAAAGTAATTGCTATCTCAATAATTATAGTTGTGATTTATGATCGCACAGGTATTGTAACAGTTTCTATTTCACAACAGAAAAAAAACTGTTGGTACTCGTGGTAATTAACACCTTAAATCCTTTTGTATTTGCAGGACGTTGATGTACTAAACCTGTTTGCATTCACGGACTTAAAGGACTTCGCCTAACAAAAACCTGACTAATCCCAGTAGGTTTTTAGCCTATTGGGATAAAACAACGGGGCTCTGGGTACGGCAATTGTAGCGCCACGGTTGCGCATCACTGTTGGCCACAGCTATTAGACAGATTGCCATCAGATCTTTCACAAACATCCATGTGGCACAGGCAACAAGGCCGAATCAGTTCACTGATGTTTCTTGCTGCCTCACTATGAAGATTCACATAAGTGAGTTTATGTGAAATTATTGCCATGAGGTTTGATAAACCAAATCCATGACTCCATCGTTAACTGCCTCATTGAGCCACTAGCATGGCTCTAAATTAGTTTATTTCATCAGTTGTGACTTCTGTAAAACATAAATTTAATTATAGGTCACTGCCTCACTGCCTCTGAAAGTAAACGGTTTCCACTTCTAGTAATAAGTTCCCAGTTAACAGTAGGAGAGATGGCAGTCACTGTTCAAAACTGAAATCTCAAATGTAACTGCACTGAATGCATCACACAGAAGCACCCTCATATATCTTATATGCATAATGTTTAGCAAAGAAAACAAGCTCCTAGGTTGACTTTTTAAATCCAGGTTAAGTGACTTTTTGACTTTAAGTACTTACTGAGTATTTGAAAGGTCAGCGAACGAAGCTGACGTTCCCAAGCTTTACATATACACAGATCAAATTACAATTTTCTTTCGCCCGAAAAAAAAATTAAAAAGCACTCATGTCATAAATGAAAATGCAAACTGACTTTGACCGTGAGAAAAATAATGTCTCTCTGCTAACATTTAAACAGCACAGGGACTCGTCACAACTCATAACAGAGAGTGCTTCCTCATAACTTCATGCCTAAGTTATTATTTTAAAAAGAACACACCAGGAATCTGTGACCTAAAATGTGTCTGGTGCTGATAGATAGAAGGAAATAACTTACTGTTATGCAAATTGTCTGTCAACTATCTAACAGCATCTTAACAGAACATGCTGTATTGTTAAACCACAGTTTGGAAGAACACTTTCAACTACACAGGAAATCATACTTCGGTTTCATTAGCATACATGAGATCCACCAGTTAGTAACTAAACACCTAATGCATCGCTGACAATGCTTTAATAAGCTTGAAAACGATGATGTATCAATAATATTCAATATGTAAGTATAACAAAGCGACAGCTCTCAAACCCTAATCCCTGCTTGCTGTCCAATGTAATGACAGCACCCTAAAGAAATCAGTCTAAAAATATGTGTTGTTATTAGAAAATAGCTGTCACAAAACTATGCGGAGTTTGTATTTAGTGGTCTTAACCTAAACCTCAGGTATGTGTTTGTGTGCATTTGTAGTAGAGTGTTCATATATAAATAGCGTGTAAACCTGTTGGATTCCCAGAAGAACCAAACGGAGAATGGAGCTGTTTGAGCAACAGCCACTTATTTCAGGTGATGGATCTGGATCTACACGCATGCCTGCGGGACACCTTCCATTTCCCTAACGCTGTGTAAAATGTTTGAAGATGGAGGGCAGACCTTCCCCGGGCCCCTCCCCTTCCACTCCCCGCTCATCTGACACATAATAGCCTCCATATCTCGTTCTTCCTCTCTTGTTCCCTCTTTTCTTCAACATGCAGCCCTGACAGGACAGGTGAAGAGAGGTGAGGAGCAACAAGAGGTGACAGCATCCCTCAGGCCCAGAGCCTCTCTGCTTTGATGTCCCACGACAGATACGGTCATTGACGGTACCTCACTAAACCCACCCTTCCCCCTAAAAACACCGATCTCCCTCAATTCAGGCTGCACTAATCTCGGCGATCCTTATCTCCACACATCAAAACAAGCACCAAAGGACAAAAAACTTTTGTGTCGCAAAGTTCATCAAAGTTCAACACAATCTCCTGACTTACTGTAAATCTTAAAGGCAAGGCTCTGTCCACGGGGATGAGACTGTGCAACCTGTTTGTGTACTGTTTGGGCTCCACTTTCCAGAGGAGCTGAGGTTGAGCCAGAGCTCGCCACTATGTCAGACTCGTAGCTTTTAAAACAGATGCTGGACTCGCCGTGGCCAAACCACCCTCACTTTTAGTGTTGACCCATGTGGTAATTCTATTTAGCTTCTTACAGACCCCATTAAATTTACCCAAATTACTTGAGCCAAATATATCAAGCAATTTCAGTTTATTTGGAGACGCCTTTAGCGAGTCACTTTTAGTTTCACCAGCACAGGTGGTTTGAAGGAATACTCCAAGTGATATATTTTGAGGATGATTTAACTTTATTCCCCCCGGAGATGTGCTAAAGTGTTTGAGTTATATTGTTAGAAGATGGAGTGGGAAAGTGCTCGAACATGTGTTCTCTCAGAATGACAAAAGGAATAGGGATTTTTGCCTTACAGCGTTAAGCATCCACTGCCTCTGCACCGTCCCATAGGGAACGAATGGCAGAGTGACAAATACACTCAGCCTTGGTGGAAAATTAGCGAAGCAGTAGGCGGTTACAGAGGAAGAAATTAGTCAAATGTGTTGATTCTCAATGTCTAATTTAGAAGAACATCCCCATAAAGTCATCAGCACTCCATCCTAATCATCCATTACCCTCCTACATTGACAACACCAACAAAGAGTCCCATTTCCCGCTGCAGATGGTTAGCTGCAATGGTTTTATAATAGTGTACACTTTGAAATGTCCTCTTGTATTTTATAGGAAAAAGGAAAAATAATAACAGCGACATTCCTGAGGGGCTGTAATTTTCTTCCGGCGGGGAAAAGTTGTCCATTATGGTCAGGGTCAAGGAACACATGCAACCCCGTCATCAGGGCTGCGTGGTCGGCCACATCAGAACAGGCCGTCACAAGCAGTGGAAAGGCCCTGTCTGTTAGCACAACACGCAGCCAATCACCAGCCAGAGGCCCCAGTGCCTCGGTACATTTGCCCCCCCTAACCACGCCACGCTCTAATTTAAGCACACATATTCCATTGAAATTACAGCATGCATACCCACCCTTCCCTGCAATTTACATGATTTGCACGCTGATGGGGTGAACAACAATGCTGATATAGTGGATTCCGAGGAGGTTTTCTCTTCCCTTGTTTGGCAGACAAAACAAAAAGACTAAGACAACAGCGCTGCTGCACAGCAATCAATCACTGAACTGTGAAGAGTAAAAGTCATTCCCTGAATTCACTGCCTTTATCACACAAGGCACATGAAATTGCCTCAAAAAACTAGTGTTATGAACAGGCAGCAAAAATTGAGACGTGCTGTCCTAAATTCACGTCATTTATGCTGGTACATTTATTCCATCCAGATGTGCAACAAAAACAAAAGTTAGGTGTTTGACAAGACTCATTTAATTTTTCATTCTATTTGAGATTTACTACATTTTAATGTCACACTAATATGAGTTTGTGCAGATTGATGCTACAACATTAGGTCTGGTGCATGTACGTATATGTGTGTGTTGTAACCATGCCAAAATGGAAACATTAATCTTGATTATGTAAGCAATAGCAGTATGAGTGTGGGTAATAAATAATAACGATAACACAAATGTTTTTAAACAGGCTTAAAAAAATATGTAGCACGTTGTTGCTGGCAAATGTGAATGTACCATGTAGTGCACACCTCTTGGAAGCGATTGGATTGGAAGCATTAATATTTTTATAACCTCAGTCAAGCACTAACTAATGCATTAATATTAAATTGTTTACCAATAATTTTATTTTGTGTTGACTTCATGTAGTGCAGTGAAGTCAAAGACAAAGGCTCAGGAGGGGCGACCATCCGCCCCAACCAGCCGTGGTGAGGAGATAAAGGACAGATAAACGCACAAAAACAACCATCGGGCAGCAAACATACAATAAAGTTATTAATAAAATATAAAAACGCAAGCGACAGTGGAAAAACTGGAGCTAAAAGGCAGCTTGTGCCAGGTTTTATGCTTGGGCTGTTCATGTATTAACCAATTCATGTCAGCTAAATGAGGGTTTTACAAACAACATAACTCTCTTAGGAGCATTATAAAAACACAACACACCCATGTGTGAAAATGTGCAACCAGAACAAGCTGTCAATCACAGAGAAAAATGTTGCTCATCATGGGCTTTGGTCAGGCAAGAATACACGTCTTTGATCAAAACGGACGAGTGCGTTCGCTTGTGTGGGATGTTGCTTGGCTGCATCAACACTGCAATTCAGAATGGAATTTTACAGGTGTTGTGGGAATGTGAGGCTGCTCGCTGCAAAACAACTTATCCACACACCTACACACGTGCAAGCCTTCAGCTGTTGCTGGGTCTAAAGCTATTTGGTTTTCGGCCTCTGACGTGTTGACAGTGAACACCATCGAGATCGCACTAGGGCTGTCTGAGTGTGTAATAGGTGCAACGAAAGACATGAAGACAATGTACTCTGCACACCTTACTCGGGAATGCCTTGAGAAAAACGCAAACCACTGGATTGCCAAGTGCATCTTGGGATAGACGGCGACAGTGATGAGTCACTGCAGCAGGCTGGGAACTTGAAAGGTGCAGGTTCTGTGGCGTCTTGGTATTTTGACTATTCACACAATCAGATCGAGACGTGGTTGATGCTGTTTGACTTTATTTTTAGAAAGCCTGGCTGTTGTGCTTTGTGTTTGTTTATTTCATATGTTATGTGATCTTCTTAGAAGTGGATTCCATGAAGTGTTACACGTTGTAGCATGAGCTGCTCAGATAATGAGTTAGCAAAGTGCATATGGTAATATGTATAATCCTAAAAAAGTTGAATTGGGTAATGATTAATTGTCACAATAAGGTGCAATAATGGACAGTAGAAGCTGAACAGAAACAGAAAAGTACAGGAAAAAATAATTAAACTATTAGCTAAAAATTATTATTAGTTAGTGAAAAGAAACAAAGTAACATATATCAACAAAACTTTGTATAAGCTAATGAAATGATTTAAAGGATAAATGTTAAGTGAAAAAATAAAAGTTAATACTAATGCATATGTTATCCAATACACACACCTATTTGGTTGTGTCTGAAATCACTCCCTATGTAATGCACCACATAGGGTGTTCATGACTTTGTAGGGGTGTCCAGCATATTAAAGACTCTCTGCTGTATTACAGGGAGTAGTTAATGACTGAACAGGGAGTGATTATGGCACCAGCCTTTGTTTATGAAGACGTTAAGAACAGGACAGGTGTGGTGTTGATTGAGAGTTGTTACTCTTCATCAGATTAAATAAGATGGGAAAGCTGAACCAGACCGTGCTTTATAGCAGAACCATTCTAATCTCCAGTCTTTATTTTGGATTCATTTCAAATGCTGAAACCTGGCAATCGTTCAGTGTAAGTGCATCATGCACGACTGTCACGTTTACAGTTCAAGGCCGGCTTTGTTCCGCAGTGGTGTGGTTCATTCATTTACTCAGGTGTGTTAAAGGCCCCACAATGCTATGGTATCACACAGTAAGTGCTTTTCAATGAGAATTTGTTCATTGTCACATAAGATGGAGAGCCAAGGGGGCCTTGGCATTTGAAAAGGCCATATTTGAGGGCCTCCTCTGTGAGTGTTTACCTTCAAGGACAAATGAAGCCATTGAGTCCCTGCGAGCTGTGAATGAGCTCCTTCTGCACACACAGGCTTTTTGAATGCACATCAAAACAACCTCAGCAAACCCAGGAACACATTCCTCCAGCATTTAATGTGAGGGCAAATACTCAACCACTTCAATAAAATACCTTTCGGATGGAATTGCATAAGTCAGGAAAGCAAGCAGTGGCCAGACCGAGGTGAAACTCAGGGAAGACCAACGGATGAAGGTTTACCTGCAGATTTCAGGGACTGTTACAGAGAGGGGATTTATTGTGTTGACAGATTTACAGTGGACGTACATGCAACTCAGTACAAAAACCTGACTGAGCCAGAGCCCCGGCTGTCATGTCGCTATATATCAAGACGTTAATCAGACTTGCCTCCCCAAAACTGAGTTCATCTATCACATCTTAGAATAAAGAACAGAAGCAGTTGAAAAAACATTGTCTGCCACATGTCTATTTATACATGCCGTCTTTTTGAGGTTGGAGAGACAATAACAAGCTGAGCCCTACGAAGGCCATTCTATTTTAATTATACTGTACGAAAGCTCCCCCGCCCCATCTTCCTCCCCTTTCTACAACCCCTTCCCTTCACAAACACGCACAAAAGGCATCGCATTACACGCTAACATCCCCGCTCCCTGCGCCATATAATTATACAATCGGCAGAAAACATTTATTTTTAGGGTTCGTAAATGTTTGCCTTCTGCTTGTGTGTACGAAGCTGAGAGAACAAGCAGGAGTATTTCACTATAAATTTTTTAACAACTCCTTTTTCATTGTCCAGTTTGGGGATTTTATGATCGGTAGGCACTGAGTGGAGTTGAGAGCATTTCTAGATCCAGGATCGTCTAAGAAAATACTTAGAATAGAGATGGGTACAGGTGTAACTAGTTAAGAAGCACTTAGATGTTAATGAAGGATTAAAGAGGCATGATGCAGTTTTTACGGCAAGCTTGTCGGTGTGATAGAAATTCACCAATGTCAATATATAAAAAATAATAAATAAAAATAAAATATAAATAAATAAAAGGAGCAACAACTATGAGTTTTCCCACTTTTACTTACTATGCTGCACCATGACCAGCACTGGTATTTGTCTTCCCTCGCTGGATGAAAAAAGGGGAACAAATTTAAACGGACGATTGTGCCATAAAATCATGAACAATGACCTCCAACAGTAACTTTTCCTTTTTTAATTGCCGTTTCTCTGAACACTCGCTGCCAAGCGGCCTTTTTTCTTCTCTATCCTTGTTTCTTCTATTACCGACCGCAGAACTGGCCGTGAAGTGAGTTTTGCATGCCAGAAACCACTTATACTGGCAAATTAGTCACTGGGATTGGTTGATAACTGTATCAGAGTCATAAAGCTGTAATAATGTATTACAGGCAGTGTGTGGAAATTAAAATCCTTGTCACGGGATCTTTAACCTCTGTGTGACTAAGTGACATTTTTCAGGCATGAGTATTTAGGGTTTAGCTTGTTCCTCCTATGACCAATACTGCGCACCTGCCAGTTCAGGCCATAAGAAAGGAACAGGGTTTTTAAATCCAGAAAAATCTGCTGGTCTGGTGTTTTGCAGGAAACCTCTACAGTAAAATGATGTTCACACTGTTTGTGTAAAACCCAATAGCTTTAGCTGCGCTACTGAGCATCCAACTCTTTGAAAGCACTAAACTGAAGGAATCTGTGGCACTTTATGTAACGTTTTTGTTATCTTTTTCGATCCAAGAAAAAAAAGCATTTGTGTTTCTGCTCATTCAACATGAACCAAAGAATTAATGCATGTTTCTAGTTAATGCTGATTACGGAACTTTCTGTGCTGTTTGACCAGCCCACGTTAGCAAACTTTATATAGCTGGCAATGAGAACAAGACGGCACAAAGCTCGTGCTATTAGTTATTACTCATCGTATGTTCATTGAAGAGGTATTTTAGTGTCAAAGATTACAAAGAGTAAGAAGAGATAATTAGTGCTGATATACGCGGTGACTTGTCTCCCTAACGCTCTTCTGTCCATCACAACTTCTAAAGGACATTATTTTTGGATCTGCTCACTTCTCATCGCATTGTTTAAGTGAACAGTACAATCAGGCCGCATGATGATGATGCCAATAATGAGCACATGTTTCATCTGTGAGGTACATGTGACCTGCAGCGCTGCAGTGACTCTACACCTGCTCTGTCTGCGTTATATTTCCCAAGCTGCACAATCACCCACAAAAGGCAGTTAGTGGTAGCTGCAAGCTTTATCTGGCATTTACCATTAATTAAACATTTGCTAAGGACACTATTGAGCCTGGTGATGTGCCAGGTTATAATCTATTCTGCAGCAGTGGGACACTGGATCCATGCCAAAAATAAAGGTAATCTGTTTACTTCTTCACATTTATCTTATCTAACGTATGCAGATGCGTGATTGTAGACGTACAGGATACAATTAAAGTGATGTCCTCCCTCCTATATGTCCATTACGTTTAATATTAATTTACACGCAACTTAAAAGCCTGAAATGTAAAATACATACAAAAGCAATAAACATAAACTAAATGAACAAGCATTTAAGTTTGAGTGGTGAGTTTCTTCACCTACAGGCCAAAATCCCATCTTTGCCAAATTCTGTTAT
Organism: Betta splendens; assembly: GCF_900634795.4. Lineage (NCBI taxonomy): Eukaryota > Metazoa > Chordata > Actinopteri > Anabantiformes > Osphronemidae > Betta > Betta splendens. The sequence continues at coordinate 13,796,426 of NC_040897.2, forward strand.
CACTGGTACATTTAGTTCGATGGGAGACAATAGTGGCCACACCCATTTCTGCGGTAACACTGACTCATACACAAAAATCAAGCACAGGCCAAACTTTTCACACTCATTTCAACGATTGTGTAAGTGACCACATTAAGAGAAATTAAATATATACATGCATAAACATCCAGGATATTCCAGTGATGCACAACTGCTTTTAGTGATTTACTGCACATCGTTTCAGCCACTGAGTTGTCGAGAAATCTGCAGTTTCTCTGCAACAGGTTTGCGTCACCAGGAACTTTTACAGCTTCTACTTCAACTGCTTTCAGCGGTATCGTATTAAATACAGTTTACAGTCTTTTTTTCTTTTTAAGGCATTAATTTTAAGAAATAACAGCACAACTAATGACTCATCATCTGTGGGCTATGAATTGGCACTTTCTGATTCCTTTATCCAGCCTAAATCTTCAGACAACAGTTCTGACTCCTCTCATAGAGAAGACCTGACCTTTGGCTTTGGAAAGACCTGATGAGGTCATTCTGGTCAAGTCAGCTCATTAATCTTGTTCAGTTCCATGAACACTTTTCGAATTATCTTTGGCTTGGGCATTTTTAATTGTACCAGTTTAAAACAGTATTTTATACCCTGCTCAGTTTTGGAGGTTGAGTACAGTAAAACAATCTGACTGTTCATCACTTCCTGCCAAAGGAGGCTGCTACTGGATGAGGTTATCAGCCACAAACGAGAAACATTTCATGTGCCAAGAAATCCCTCCTGGAAATTCCAAAGTCACACATTAGAATTACTCTTATTTTGCCCTAAAGTTGTTGTTCCTAAGAAAACAAATGAGATGGACTTCTATTGTCATTCTGGATTGGTGTGGAGACAGAGGGACCTCAGGGCTACAGCTTTGTTACCTGCACTTAGTGTTTAATGTCGATGGGAGAAGGAGGGGGGCCCTTTACCCAAGATGCTATCAGATGATGGAGTATTTACTCCGTTGGTGTTTTCTGTAATTAAAGAGTTTGCCTTTACTAAAAGCTGTGACCACTAATCACTTCAACAACTGTTGTCCTCCAGTGGCCTTTGATGCTCTCGTGGAGCCGCGTCCGCTTCGGTTAAATTCTAAAAATACACACGATAACCCCTGACATGGTAATAATCAGCAATGAAACTCAACTCAGCTTCATATCAGGAAGAAATGAAACTCCCTTTTGTGGATGATTTCCCTCCTGCTGCAATTACAAGATGATCCCATCAGCCAAATCACTTTAATGTTTCAAATAACATTTCACCTTTGAAATATGATACTGGCACACAAAATCTGCAGCCTACAGGAGCAGCGTGCCTAAAGGAAACCACTGAGAAGCCTTGACTGTGTTAAGCTGGACAGCTTATCTACAACACATCTCCAGGGCTGCTTAAAAACTCTGCAATTATGGGTTGTCACAAAGAGAGACATGATGAGTTAAGCTGGGCTGCTGGAGCGTCAAGTTTTTTTTTTTGAAAGATTACAAGAGACATCAGGCACAAACACAAAACCCATTTTTACTACAAGGCTACTTCTCAGCAGGCACACCACCGACCTTTAATGTTAAAATGCGGTTAAACTAATGTCAGTTATTGATGTGATGTTAATGTGATGTTGCAACAACTTTAAATGCTAACGCTTGTAAACACGTTTATGCTATGAACCAACATTAAGATAAGATTTGGTGAAATACCAAAATTGTGACAAAAATTCCGGGGGTTGGAACATATTTTACGTTACGTTAACAGTAAGACGCTGATGTAATGTTGCCACATCAGTGCTGATTCATCTTTCAAAATCATAATCCGATGGTCAACCATGATCATGACGTGGAATAAACTATGACTTAACGTTCAAACAAGACAGTTAAACAAGTTTTAACTTTGTAAACCAAAAACCGTTATCATGCATGGAAATACCTTCAAATGTAGGTATTTTATTAAATATTTGCCAGCATCTATCAAAGGGTAACTCAATATCACTGTTGGACTGCTTCTGTTGTCAGCGTGGATTAGCCAGATAATAATGCAAAGAAGCTGCTCATTGACAAGCGTAGAATATCAAGAAACACAACCTCTATCGTGCTAAGGACAATAATCTCTATGACAGCAGTAAACCTCGTATTTTGTATCACATGTGTCTTGTATCTCGTATCTCTTATCTTTTAACCTTTCCAGTACATGAGCAAACCACGTGATGTCATTTCCACCACTTTAGGTTTGGTAGGACCGTGGAAGATTAAAGGTGCTTCCGATGCGCTTCCTCTCTCTTAGAACAAGCAGTTGTGTTCTCCTTCTAATTTGCCTCCCGTCGTTTGCTTTGTGCGCACATTGAAGCCTTTGAAGTAAAGAGTGAAGTCTGCTCAGCCTGTGATGTAAGCACTTTGTGTGTGTATGTGCATGCGAAAGCAGCGGCTCCGGTGTGATAATACAAAATATAATAGTTCAACAAAAGCTAGGTTTCCTGTCGTCCTCATTCCCATGTAACACAATGCAGGTGGACAATAGACGCGGGCTCAGCCACCGTCATTATCCGCTGAGATTCACGGTGAGCTTCAGTTACATGAGCTCGGCACACATTTCTTTAGTGACTACACCGAAGAGGTGAACCTCCGCTTTATCTGCATGACCGTCAGTATAAGGTTGCATATGAAGGCTTGTGTTTCGTAATGCTACTGTATGGATGTTATTGTTGTGTTTTGTTTTGTTTTACATTTGGGAATAAAATTCTCCCAGAGCAACACAAGCACAACAGGCAACATTTAAAATGTAAACCAAAGTTATTTTCAAGCCAATTTTCCCATTATAAACTGTAAATATAACTGTTGAGAGACTCAGCTGACAGATGTTGAAGCATTCCACATTCTGATTACAATTGAGATTTTGATTACGTAAGTGGAACAATGAACGTGCAATCAGACACACATACATTTACTTTCCTGTAGTCCAAATCCTCCTATTCAAGATTCACAAATCCTTATTTATCCTAGAGGTAAACTGAAACAGGATTAAATAAAGAAACTCTGTTATTCTATTTTCTGCATTCTGTACCTTGTTTACACCGTTTCAGCAGCAGGTTGCTCACATTCCTCTGTCCCACTGGGCTATTTTGGTGCACAGGTTGACTTTCAGGAGGTTCTATTCACTGGTTCTGACAGAAGCTGCTCATAGCAACACAGCCAATTCTCCAGCAGTCAGCGTACAATAATACAAGAGGCCCTTCACAATGCAAGCGGCCACTCACAATGCCGGGCCATTAACAATGAGGGGACTAAAGCAGCAATCAGCGTAGGACTCCTGATGAGGCAGACCTGGGCTGTGCAGACGTCTGGGCTGGGGATTTAACCAGAGGCCTCGGGCCATCATACCTGACCCTATGCAACCTGAGACACAGTGTGGAAGGATGGGGAAGGGGAGGAGATGATGGGGGTGGGGTGGATGAAATCCAGAAAAAATATTTAAGAAAAACATCAGAAAACTTTTGAGTAGCGCTATTGGTGTTTTACCAACGGTCCAAAAATGCCCATTCACTATGATGGAATCTGAAAGAAAAACGTCCTCCTAACTGAGGCAGCGTTGACATAGCATCATTTTTGTATAAACTGCTTTTCATGCTCACTTTGATGGCACATACAGCAGGGTTAAACAGAGAGGTGGGAGCCCAAATAGGTGGGGGGGTGCACCTAAGCCAGAGCCTCTGTTTGAAATGACTGTTATTAACATTTCTTGTTTGAAACAGGCTTAGTCGAAAAATAGGGATGAGAGGAGCACCTAAGGGTAGACTTTTGTCTTCATAATACTGATATTTAATGTAGCAAACTGGTATTCACCTCCAAATCACTAAAACAACTTAATATGTTACATTTGTTGAACATCTACACATATAGATGAACAGAACAGAAAGGCCCTTTGAGAGAGCAGTAGACGCCAAAGTAAAGAACAAACACCCTTTTAATGGAAGAAACCTCCAGCAGAACCATTCTCAAAGCGGGAGGCCATTTGCCTCAACTGGTTGGAGCGAACTAACTATGAAGGAAAAGCATCATAGTCCCTATAACAAAGACGCTGTCTGCAAAACCGATGGTGAAATTCATCTTAATTACGTTTAATTTAATTTTAATTAATTATTGAATTAAGTGTGAGTTTCACATCATAACTTACTTTTACATTTGTCTGACAGCTCACAAACATGAAAAAACAAAGTTAGTAAGTAAGCATGCACTTTAAAACATAGGGGAAATGGATGTGTCCAAAAAACAATAATAATAATAATAATAATAATAATAATAATAATAATAATAATAATAATAATAATAATAATAATAATAATAATAATAATAATAATAATAATAATAATAATATAAAACTGCTCCAGCTCACGCTTAGCAATGAAAAAAACATTGAAGGGTAAAATTGTGTGTACTAGTGTCAGTTGCCTGTGTGTGTGTGCTGCATAAATATTTACAATCTCTAACCAAATGAGTGTGCTGATGTGGATTTAAACGCTAACATTACCAAGAATGAAATAATGAGCTTGTGGTTTCACGGAGCTAAAGGAAAACATTTGGACAAATATGGATGGTGAGTAAATGGGGCCTTTGTTGAGCACTGTGATACTTCTCACTCTGCACAAACACAAAGGACGTGTCGGAGGTGATAAAGAAAACAAATGTCAAGTTCTTTCACTGTGCTATCAGCTGCCTTTCAGTGGAGGCTGCACAGGTGCCTTGTGCATGCGTCCATGCGAGTGTGTGTGTGGAAGCACGTCCAGCTGCAGCGGAGTTATGCTGCTGATAGTCACAATTTGACTTCATATAACCTTTCATTAAATCCCACCCCACGTCTTCCTCTAAACGCAGAGTTCATCTTGCTTCGCCTCTGTTCTCAAAGCAGAGGTTCGAGTCGTAAGAGACATTGTTGCGCTGAGAGTCCTTGAGATACGTTTGAAAGCGTTTCTTCCTCAAACAGGTTGAGTGAGCGGTTGCATAAAACTCCTCACATAAAAACTGAACGCAGTGCGACTGGCTAGTGAGCTGTAAGGAATTTAATGTGCTGTTTGTGAGAAAATCAAACCTTCACCCGGCCTTACCTGTAGAACCCGACGCTCCTCATAAATGGTAAATAATTACAAAGGAAAAGATCGCGCACAGAAAGCGCTTTGTACCAAGACAGACAAAACGCAGCCAGCGCTTTTTTATTTTTATCTCTCTGTCAACAGAAGTGCATGTTTCGTTTATGATGTGCTCATTAAAATACTTGAAGAGTGTTTCAGGCAAAATGATACTGAGAGGCTGCATTCATACTGCTCGGTAGATCATTTTATTACACTTTTATTGCCTGTAGATGTAAACAAAGCAGAACAAATTCTTCTGCAAGGTTTTTTTTTATATTATCTAATGTTTTTGTTGTGCGCGTCTGCAGGACGCCAAGTCGTAAACCTCTTGCTGTTTTAAATGACGATGTAGTGCTTACCTAAAAGGTTATTTTTTTAAGTTCATAAATGGCTCCATGAGCTACGGTACTTGTAAAATATTTTTACAAATACACAAAAGGTTTACGGTTTGAAACATTATTGGCAGAAGAAATTTTGAAGTAGTAATAAAGTAAAATAAATTTTGACTTATAACTCCATCAAATACTTCTAGATCTTTGTACTCAATGAATAATTGTGTTACATAAATCTGCTTTTATTACAACTGCACAGTGAGGGCGTGATACATATTGAGAGCTGAGGGGACAGGTAAACACACGCGGAATGTAGTAATCGTTTTATTAGCCAAAACACACCTACACTGTGTGCTTACGTCCAAAGTTGATTTAGTGATATTTTCTAAATGCACGTCTGATATAGAAACCTCCCTATCTTCAGAAAATATATGCACAGCATATAATTTAAACATCAGTCATTTTGAAAAATTGAAAACAAAGTAATCAAAATGCAGTCAAAAAAGACCCTTGACATAGATTAATCAGCTTCACCTTATCTGTAGAAATAAAGATAAGTGCTAAATGAAAAAACGAATTGCTGCAAAGCTGATGTTAACGCCCAATGCTTTGCAAACAGTTTTGACATCCTTTGAACTCTGCATTTACCTTGAACGATAGCAGGGATTTTATCAGCTGCAGGACTAGTGAGTAGGAAAATGTACGGCTTTCTCTGAAATACAGAGGTAAAGAAAATGTTGGGTTAATCAATAATAGGTTTAATTTCTGTCCATTTTTTCATCCTTTGCGACATTTAGATGTCTTCAGTGTCTCTGGCTTTTATTTGTTTTCAACTTGTAAAACAAATATAGCACTTTTAAGTATAATGGAATAAAACGTCAACCTGGTCCAACTGACATCTTCAGTGTTGTAGGAGGAGAAAATGGTTCAGATCAACATAAAAAGTTGCGTTTGTGAATGAGTGCAGATTTACCTGCTCTCCCTGAATTACCAGATTTGTTCAGAGCTGTGCTTTTACTTTTTATGAGGACAGAGGATGGTTCAGTACAGAAGCTATAGAAATAAATGTCACAAACGCAGTTACAGCACATTCAAAGCGTTTTATTTACTATTGTTATTAAAAGAAATAAGACACAAGTGTTTACAATAATTTTAAGGTTTCCAGAAAGGAGCTTTTTATATTAATGATTCAGCCCTTATGTAATATATTTAAAATAATCAATATGTAAAAATACTGTATGCAAATCGTGGCCTGTTTCTAAAAGGGAACCCTGTCTGGCCCTCCCCTTTCTTCTCTCTCCTACAGTGAAGCTGTCACATCAAGTCTCTCATCACATCTGGGGTCAGACCCAGGCCAACGTGTTGTCTACAGGTGAGAGGAGAATCCTCCTCATACTCATGCTTAACACTGCATTGATGAGGAGCTGCTGAGTGAGGTCAGTGTAAACCAGGATTAACCCTTCCCACCTTCTGCTTGACCACAGGGTCAGTGGAAACTCTCACTTACGTGGCTGAAATACTTCAGTGGTTTAAAGATCTTTTCTTGACTTGTGTTACCGGTTTGCTCGTTGCATAATACATACACATCCAATTATTTCTTTTAAATATATGTCGTCATGAGTCAACACATTTTGTTTATTTGTCCCATTTCTTGGTTTGGTATTTAGCACAAGATCAATGGCCTAATTGCAAGAGCTGAGATTTCCATCTCTGATCAATTATTAGTAGCTGACCTACTTACTAACACGAAAGATATTTGATCAGACATTCCGTTGTAATGTCACCATAGTATTGCGCACCGCACTAATCAACGTCTCATTATGTGGTTTGCCAGGGTGTTGATGGTTCTTGTTTCATTTTCATTAGGCCTTTAAAAATCTGTTGTTTTTCCCAAGATATATTTATGGTAATCCTACATGCAGGTGGTTAAATGAGATATTCGGTTAGGTAAAAAACTAAACGTATACACTGGATAACGTGGAATTTATTTTCAGTCCTTAGTTTGCATTAAGGAAATATTAGATTGTATTCAAATGAATTCCAACGAACTATTTAATTGCTAGAACACATAACTCAATGCCTGATTATTTTCACACATTGCAATTGACCTATTACTCACATTGTAATTAAGCACCCTATTAGCAAATGAGATACAGGCGCCAAAGGTGAGAATTCCCGTGGATCACTGAACTTGGTCCGGTTCAGGGCAGGACAATCACTAGCTCCTTGCAGCCACTCTGACCTCCCAAGCAGTGTTTGTTCTCTGGCAAAGCCGGAACATGTTTTCACTGTGGATCCTGGGCTCGTAAAACTCAGTAATTAGAGGGCATCCTTCAGCCGAGTGCAACTATCAGTCAGTCATTTTATGTTTATGACCGTTTTTTCTGTTGCTATAAAACTGTGTTGGTGAAGTGTTGTATAGCTTACTTAGGGATCCTGGGTTCATGATAAGACACCTACAACGTCCTCATATCAGCAGGAGGTTAATGCTGTCTCCACTGGGTTTTAACCCTTGAACAGGTACAGATACATAGATTTGTAGTTCACCCACGCATGTTTCCACAGCCAAAACCTATGTCTACACCTCTGTAGTAATGTCTCGTGTTGCAATTACTCTTGTCTGACATTCCTTGGCTTTAAAAAAAGGCGAGATCCTCCTGCACAAGCTCTGACAACCAAACTACATTCCCATTCTTGAGTCGCATGCAAGATGGAGATTTAAACATACAGATAACGAGCAACGCAGCTGTTGCGGTGTCTTGCTCAACGCAAATGCATTCACACGCAACAAAAATGCAGATAAGAATGTCTACGAAAATCTCAAGTCAAACAGATACTGTACATAAGACATGAGAAAAGATCAACAGTCCGGGTCCCATCCAGCAAGCATGCAGTGAGTCACGCCAGCTTGGGCAAATGTTGTCTGGCATGACTCACAACCACCGACACATGGGTCTCCAGAGCACGTGGATGGGCACACACAAACAGGCAAGTCATGGCAGACTGCTGCATCCAGCCTGACAGCCATTTACACCTGGTTAATGCCTCTGATCTATCTCTCATCGAATAATCCCTTAAACACAACTATGTACTGTTTGTGTGTACATGTGACAACGCACACGGATGCGTGACTGGTCCATCTCTGCAGGAGTCCTGCTCCTGCACCCATTCACATGGCCATATGCTCTTACTAGCCCGATGCGAACGGCAATAACCGTGACTCACTGAGTCAACATACACGTAAGTCTCATTTCTTTGGCTCTGATCTATTCCCATCACACACTGTCTTAGTCTGCCTTTATGCCCAGCTAAGGATGGGACTATCACTCATGCATAGGTTCTGAGAACACATACATAACCTCCAACATAAATACATACAATACTTTGTTTCTTTTGTTTTGGGCTCAGAGTTGCAAAGCAAACACACACTTGTCACTCTGGCAGTTTGCAAGCTTTGCATATCCTCCTGTGTTTCTTTTTAAACAGGATTTAGAGATTAAACCTTTACAGGGGACGCAGCGGCCAACATATTTTCCAAATCAGTATATTCTAATTGCACGATGTACGTACCACACATTTATTAACCATTTCCTACAAATAAGAGAATAAGAGGTATATAACGTATGTTTGTACAGTTAGTGTGAGGCTGGGCTGGTTTCTTGGTTTGTTCTGGGAGCTCCCACATTGACTCAGACCAACGTTCCTTCAACCTGACACTAGATGAGACATTGTGTGAAAGGATTAATGACTCTCTAGGCAATACAGCACACCTGGTTGAAACTCTCCATCGTATTATGCGTGCTCATACAGCTGGTTATTCATTTTGGTGGAATGCTGCAATTCCTGCTGATGCCTTAAGACAAACAAAAGAAAACATCTGACCAACTGTTTTGGCCTTTAAGGACTATGTTGTACATTCCTATGTGTCATAAAAGTATCTTTTTTAAAAAGAGCAAACATGTTACAGGTATAACTTTAATTTCTAATAGTGTAATTCCACATCTTGTTTTAAAAAATTCCAAAGTTTCATTTAGGGTTTAAAAAAATGCCCTTGATGAAACAGCTGCTTTTATTTTAAAATTTCTGCTCTGGCTCCAAGTTAATATCTGATCTGTAATCATCATTTGATTACAAGAGCGGGATAAAATCAATGAATCTACACCATGTTAAACTAAAGATCTGATTTGATAAACACCTCTCGCATTCAGTATAAATATGCATGCAGTAATATGTTCCTCAGTCATTGTGTAAAGAAAGATAAATCCACAATCTGTAATTTCTTTTAGTTTTCAGATGTGAGATTAAAGCTACAAAACGCAACTTCAGCCAGCAGCAGCTCAACACTCGGCTCTTCCCAGATCTGTCTTTCTGCTCCTTGCATGTCTGCTTTGCTCCATCAGGTTTGGAGCCGCAGTTCAGATATTACTCACTGTGAAATTACAATAAAAAGATGATAAACTAAAGCAGAAATGATTGAAATCCTCTACTTGGTTCAGCGGAGAGGCCCTAAATTGAAAAGCTAAGTCAAGCCATTCTGTCTCAGAGACAGTATCACAAACATCTCTCTGAAAATGCATTACAAAACAACATATAATATAAAATAATCTAACTGATCCTCTACAATGTTCAGATCAGCAGTAAAACACACATAATACTGGTAAACTCAATAGTTTATGGGCTGATGCCATCCTCAGTGCAAAGACAATATAAAGTGAGTATTTCACTTTATATTCAAAACACTGAAACACAGATTTTGAAGAATATTTAAGATAAACGCAACAAGCAATATAGCATAGCTATTGAGCAAGTAAACAGAAAAGCTGGAGGAAAACAAGGAGCTGCACATGTCACTCACCCTGTATACAGAGGAAGGCTGTTCTCCTGTCTGTCACAGTGGTGAAGCCCAACATCCTGTCAAGGAATGTCCCACTGGGCTAAAACTGCTCAGCTGATGTTCTGGAAGCGGCTAGCGACGCTGAAGATTAGCCGTTGAACATTTGCAGCTAGTCTTCACTCAAAGACAGACATAGTTTGTTTTTAAAAGTACGGAAGTCTTCCTTTCTCCTCTCTGTGTGCAGCTGGAGTCGTATTTTTATTCAGTTTATACAAATTATTTACGTATTTATTGTGTTCCATTAGTGCACTTACTGTAAAAAAGGCACTAAGCTAACGATAAAACCGCCTAAAGATGGCGTTGATGTTGTGATGTTGTTGGCGCGGACCACTGGCCTCCCTCGATTGGCTGCTCGCTAATTACAGTTCACCAGGGTCAGGACGTCAGCCTGATCTGATTGGTTAATCTTTTGTCACCAAGAGATGCGCACCTTTACGGACATGGCGGCGGTGCAATGCACTCTTTCACCGCGTCATTGGAGGGGGCGCTGTTTTACTCATTAAACAAAGGAGTAGAGGCACAAAACTTATAAACAAAGTATTTAAAATGATTTGTCATGTCAAACCTGACAATCATTTTAATACAAAATCACTAAATATGTATCAGGGTAGTAACAAACTTATTTAAACCTAATACTACATATTTGTATTGTTAACTGAACCAGATACACTCAATGATCACATTATGTCAATCCAACTTTAGGAAACTCCATCTGTATATATAGAAAGCTCAGATTATTTGAAATACTGTCAATTTTGTTTTGGCACAAATGAAAGTGACACCAGATGCAATAGAGAGGCTAAGTGAACATATTGCATACGTAGGAATGGATTTTGATGCCACTGTGTACTAAATTAACCTCAATTGAATTCAGATCCAACATGGATAATTCCCACTGCAGGCTGCCCAGGAGCTCAGCGTGATCCAGGTCTCAGAGGAGACCCCCAGGCACCATCCAGCTACTCATCAGGGGCATGCCCAGACGTCGGGAGTGCCTACAGACACACGGGCGCCATGCACACGTCTGAGTCACACCGTCAACTGCAGTGGATGAGCCTGTGATTCCAGTTGTCCCTCACGTTCATTTTCAGAGTGATTTTGATTTTCATCATTTTGTCCTCAACTGCAATACAGTTTAGGTATATTAGACATTTAGAATACAGTTTTGTGAATTTAGTGTAATAATTGATGTTACACCAATCACTGAAATATTCTCTTTTATTGATGTCATGGTTAATTTACAGTCATTTTATTGTCTTTATGCACTTTAGCTAATTTCATTTAAAATCATACTTGACGAAAGCTGATTCTGCCATATCATACATCTGTCGTCCCCATATTTTACTCATTACGTGCAAAAGGTTGACAAAATAAGTCTAATTTTTATATACATTTGTTGTCACCATGCTGTGCTCTGATCATGCAGCCGTGACCTCCTCACGGATACACAGGGTCTGAGGGTGAAGACGAGGTCTCTGAGATCCTGTTGTGGCCACTACACTGGACACCACAACTCACTCGGTCCCTAACTGAGAATAGGAAATGGTTTTTTCCCTCTTCTTTTCATTTTTCTCTTCAGGGTCGCGTAAACACGAGCGCCAGACCTGAGTGGGATCAAAGTGCTCATTAAAGAAGCCCACAACCCTGAGAAATGGCAGACCAAATAGCAGCCCACGATGGCGGGCGAAAACTAAAATAGGAACAAGGGCATGCATTCATTTCCCAGGAATGGGGTGTCTTAGGCAATTGCCATTGAGCAACGACACAGTTTCAAACAGCAGTTTTTAAAAGCTCTAAACTCAAAACAGAGGAGAAGTTGTGCTCTGATGATGATGATGATGATGATGATGATGATGATGATGATGATGATGATGATGACGATGATGATGGTGATGATGATGTTGATAATTTCCACTTACTTCAGGTAACGGATGTGTGCACTGTGAGTTTTATATACCTAAGAAAACTATTCTGGCGCAGAAACAATGTGTGAACAGCCTTTTTTATTGTCACACGTGTTCAACACAGCTGTTACTAAAGTCAAATGAGAGTTTGAGGATATGTCATTTTAAAGCAAAGTGGTCCAAACGAAGAGACTAGTGTGCCAGCAATTCATTCCAGGGGTCAGTGCCGCTCATGCATGATCAACAAGTCTATAAACAGGTGAGCAAACCAGTTAAAATAACATACACTAATATGGAAAGAAATGTGCATTATGTCTCATTTTCATACCACAGGCGCGTCACAGTTTCTACTTATTTAACGGTTTCTGCCAGCTGGGCTGAAAAACTGAAAATGTGATGCGTGTGTAGCGGAACACACGCTCCATTGTAGGTCGACAAACGCAGACCTGTGATTCACAGCGAGCAACTGATTTCTTTCTGTCCACGGGGTTATCGTCAGAATGTGCTGCCGCGTCTCATATCGACGCGCGCGACCCCGAGTTACGGCTTTGATGTGGCTTCTCCGCGAAACCAGCAGATCTATTACACATCAACGCTCCTTAAAGCCTCAATCAGAGAATGTTAGCGTGCGCGAGCGGGACAATGGGTTCCTCCGGTTCCAAACGTAAATCAGAGCCTCCTTGTGTAAACAGAGGGAACAAAACAACCTGGAATCATCTGTTGATTCACATTTCTATTTGAGTCTTTGTGATTATGGCTTTCCCACTATTGCTCTGTAATTACACGGCTGCTCTCCTCAGCAGCACGGTTCACATTACAAGTGTGGTTATCAACATGTGTGCGAGTCAGTGAGAATGTGTCAGTGAGCGTACGTGACAGGAAGAGGAGGACGCGCGGCGCAGGGAGCGCGTGCCTGTGGTCGACCTATTACCCCCAGCGTCCACTGAGGAGGCTCATTATCAGATGTAAAGCGTGATGCGTGACTGTACCGCTGACTGACATGCACAGCTGTTTCAGTGTTGAAAAATATCTTAAGACTTTTAAATCTAGATCCAGTTTCTAATAAATTCTGAAAGTTGTGTGTGTTAAATTACACTTTACTGACAGTAGATACTCCTACTTTTAAAACTGTTAAATTATGGGTTCATTATTCATTATGGTGAACGGCCGATCGCTTCTTTATCACCATTTTACGCCGCCAGCACCATCTGTTGTTTGAGGCACTTTTTTACTGTCCGGAGCAGTGGGTAGGTTCTGTAGGTGCACATACTGTAGGCTGTGATGCTGCCCTTTTCCTGCGTACGCCTCCACTGACCTTCACCCACCAGCAGGAGCAGCAAACACTCATCCTGTCTTAGATAGGACTGAGGAAGGCAGTCAAAGTTCCAGCAACACTGGACTCATAATGAAAGTCGCCTGCATCTGCTCGCAGCCTATACATCACACGTATGCTTCACTTCCTGTTAACGTCTTATCTGTAGCCTAACGTGTCTTTTGTGGCAGTTACTTGTGTTTTAGGCTTCATTGAGGTTTCAACAGTTACTTGTTCACCTAGATCCAGAAACCGTTGATTAGGGTTGGTCTTGGGACTTAAAGATGAGTCTATTCCTCTTTGCTTTTTAATTCTGAGCCCATTGGACCTTTACATCTAACTGCAGTTCTTCTAATATCTCTACGCCAAACTAAAACGGCAGGTGAACTCTAGGCTGACTGGCTGCTGTAATGTTAGTGTTCCTACAGTTAGTTTAAATGCAATTGACTGTGGAGCACCAGGTGAAGGGATTGGCATCCATTGACTGCAGGGTTGGATTAAAAGAGGTATTTTTACACAGTGTTTTTGGTGCTTAAATCTGGGGAATCTGTATAATTCTTTCACCGCTGTGTTTTTTTAGTTGTGAACACAGCCCCCAAAACTTAAGGATTAGGCAAAAGTGTGTTTCCTCCGTTGAAGGGGGGACTTTTGAAGCGAAACTAAAGCCTTTAGGTAAAACCACATTTCAAACTGTGGAATTTTGACTCTCCGGAGAAGCCATCAGTCAAACGAAGGACGGGGCTGAGTTGCAGTTCTTCTAAGCTCATGAGACAGTGCCAACAGTCCCACTTTTTAAGTGTAGATAGAGATATTCCCAGGTGAGGCTTAGACAGGCCTAAGCTGGAATGATGAATTAGGCTATTCACCTCTCCCAAATCCACACAGACCTCTGTGTGTTTTGTCACATGAAAACACAAGGTTGCCTCTTGTACCCCAGGCCCAAGTATGTAAAAACAGAGGAAATAGCTGAAAGAAAAGGTGTCATTTTCCTTCATGTGAAAGAACACACATGTGTGTGTGCGTAGTAAGAGTGAGAGTGCCTGCTCGTGTGAGCAGCATATGGAGGGAAAGTGAGAGCGCGAAGGGTGAAAAAGAAACTGGCCTCTAATTTGCTGATCTCAGCTGATTACATTTTCCCGTCCAGACGGTAGACATTCCTCCAACCTGCGGCCGCAACCGTCGGGCCCCTCGGTTTTAACTCGGCAGCACAGTCCCATTAGAGGTAAACACGTATGAGTCTATGCAGGCCACAGAAACAGGTGGGTGTGAGGGGGAGGGTGGTCAAAACAAGCCTGTCAGAGGTCAGCGAGCAGACAGGACGATGAAGGCTTCGATAGATAGCAGGAGGAGACGGGTTTTGCGAGTTTTTTTAACTTTTCTACATCAGATTTTCTCACAGACATCAAAAAGGAGGGAAGAAGGTCCCCTGCGGTTTCTGTTTGTTTAGATGGCTGCGAAAGAGCAACATCAGTGAGTCAAAGAGTTGAACATCATATCTGTTTGCTCCTCTAAGTACAGCCCTGTAATGTGAGCTCCCTGAGGCCATCAGAGCAAAGCTGTCATTCCCACAGAGACTAAACCACTTCATATCTTGGTCGCTTGTGAAATAGCGGGACCTGGCACCAGACGCGTCCACGGGACACGGGAACGATGTGACATGGCAAAAATGAGTCAGTGTGTGTGTGTGTGTGTGTGTGTGTGCGTGCGTGATGCAACTGCAGCGTGTAGCTTGTCAGAGCCGACCCGTGCGTCACAGGACAAGTGAGTGTCTGCTAAGTAAAAGTGCCAGTGAAAAAAGGATCAAATACTAAGTTACAACACTATTAATCTGGATACAAATACTTATTAGGCAGCCTAATAAGTTGCTAGAGCTAATTGTGCTGTTAAAGTATCACCAATTTCTTTAATATAATTGAAGAATTGCATGTGAATGAGTCTCAAATTGATAATTTGACATAAATGAAACCATCTGAGAGGTTTAGAGGGAAACTCCGCCACCAGACACAGTTTATTTAATTAGCTCTGACAAAATAAAAGCGCGCGGGAGCGTGAACGGTGCAGTTTGTCTTTCTGTTTGTAATGTGGCGACACAGGAGTATGACATAACATCACGTCTGAGCGCTAAAGAGGAGCCGACCCTGAGCACCTCGTGTACTCGGTTACTTTCCACATCCACGCAGTCAAAACACACCTCACCCCAGTGTCAGCATCAGTTTTTCCGCCATGGAGGCAACAAAGGTCATGGAAGTACTGGCAGCGTTTCAGCGCCCCCCCCTCCTCAGCGGGCCACACGTTTACTATCAACAGGAAACATCTTTCACAGTAAAGGAAGCGTTACTCTCTAATTGGGCTGATGTGATTCAATGTCCAGGCCGCTCTCAGCCAATGGGAGGGGGCTTATTTTAAGATGAGGTATAAAAGGGAACCGAGGCTCGAACGGAAAGCTCAGATGGCGCCGCGTTCTCACACTGACTACATGATGTGCTCGCCGCTCAACTTCTGCAAACTTGTTAAAACTGTACATAGACACATTACTAAGCACATCTGGTTTCATTGTTGTTTCATGGATCCCATAACACATCATAAAACCACAGTCTAAGCAAAAGAAGATGGGGGAAACCCAGAGCGTGAAAAAGTGGACTTGGAGTTTGGGAGACAAGTCACTTATGTAGTCAGGACGGTGTCATAGGGGGAAAGATAAATCATGCAAAGCTGAGAGGCGTGAGAAGGTGAGTGGAAAGTTGTGGTGAGCTTGACCTCATGACGGGCCCTCGCCCCTTCATGTTTTGCTGATGCCACAGTCTCATTTCTGCTCTTTACGTCCCAACGCTGACATTTTTCTCCGCTTCGGCAAACTGCGAGAGGCATGAGAGCACGGCCAAAAATACCACTCCACAGAGAGTGACATCAGGGCAGCGCGAGCGCTGACGGAGTTCCCTGATTAGCGTCCTAGCACGCAGGGACAAAGGGCCCCTGAAATCACAGGAAACAGAACAATAAAAGAGCCGGCGCACATTCCAAGAAAAGCAGCGCGCCACAGAAACACAACGTGATCCAGGACACTGCCGCCACTGAACGTCTGATGAAAGCTCGAGCCGAGAGTGACTGAGCGAGCGGCTGAATTCCTGATGATATCTTTGATCGAGAGGGGAAAAATAAAAAGACGACATGAATATGAGCCATGTGTGGATACGATTTAACCTAAATTACGAGCTCCACACAGTTCCGACCTTTCATTTTTCATACACTTGCACATGCGAAACCACCCAACCCTCAAAACTGCGGGGTCCCGGCCGCTAAAAGCGACCGGCAGGCCCACACGGCTTCCTCACGATCTATTAGGTCTCAGCCTGGACTCAGGAAATAACTGGCTCCTTCCCCTTCTCCAAAATGGCAGCTCTGTTTCCGCAGAATTGGTTTCGCTGGATTAAAACAATTCCCCACCACCCCATAATTTGTGGGATCCTTATAACATGACACACCCTGCCATACGTTTCCATTATAACCCCATTCTATCCTTTGAGGAGGATATTTCAGGATGTCCGTTTATTAGTAAAAGACCCTCTAGCTTTGGAAGGGGGGGGGGGGGGGGTGCTCCATGTTAATGCCTGCAAAGAGAAGCAGCTAAATGGCTCAGATTTCCCCTCAATTGTTCAGAAGCAGGTAACAACAGGGTTGGGCAGAGAACCCTCAGTGTGGTCCCACAAATTCTAGGTCAAGCAGAGATGAAGTGGATCTATTTTCAGCAAAACGTGCTGTTTATCTCTGCGTGCAAAACCAGTGGGGAACCTCTTCCCCCACAAGTCAGGCCCACTTCTCCAGCGTGTGGCATGTGTGGCTGGGTATGTGATGCGGCTGCAAGATTGTCGCTTTCCCTCTGTCACTCGTTTCACGGCTAATTCAATTAGGCAACAATGAGTTCGCGCTGCGCTAAACATGTGAAAAGCTTTGCTGAGCGTCTAATTGCCTCATCAGAGAAGGAACAGGGGGTGCGTGAACAGGCTGCAAGTGCTTCGGTGCGTTTCTTGGCCGAGAGTCTCAGTCGGCCTCGTGCAAAATAAAAAGGCCAGATGAGTGTAAATCTTCAGTTGACATCAGCGTCTGCACAAACAAATTAGGGCCCGGCGTGTGCTTGACTCACTTGGGCCCACACATTATACACACAAGTGGTGTGCGTGTGCTGCGGGAGCCTGTGTGAGGTCCGCGGCGCGTTGCTGTCGCGGCTGGGCAGGAAGAACTGTGATTCTCAGGCTCGTCTGCCTGCAAACGGCGCAAATGTGCACAAGCGGCGATGTGTTGGCGATGGGCGCCTGCAAACGCTTTAAATAGGCAGCGTTTGCACCCCCGAAGGTGCACCGCGCTGAGCAGAGGGGAACTGTGATTGTTCATTGCAAACATGCAAGCCGCTCAGTCAGTTTGCGTTAACCCACAACACACAAGAGCTCGCGCTCACACACATGAAACACACACTTCAGGAAATTATGGCCAAACTGTGAGAAGATTCACTGTTCGAAAAACAGGAAGTGGTTACCAGCTGCATTAAACCAGAGTGCACCTCTGTAATACTTACCCTGAAAATACACTGAAAAGCTACAATATCTGAAGCCTTAAAAGCAGAACTGACACCAAACTGTTCTGCCACCGACTCAAATTGAATTTTTATCTGTTTCATTTGCATTAGTGGCAGCTGGATGTTCAAACAAGTGCATTCTTCAAGGATTGACGTTGACGCTGGAATGCAGCTCCTCAAAGAAGCAGAAGCTCACGTGTGCTCAGGCCTCTGCAGGACAAAGAGGGCCTGAGTTGCATAATGTGCCAGGCAGGTGGATTAGCTGCGGTTTATTTGCTCGCACTATGTCTGTGCCTCGGGTCAAACAGAGCTGAAAGTGGGCCCTGCTTCCAAATGACAGCATGCACTTATGGATCAAGTGTGTTGATCCCCTGAGCCGGCGCTGGTCGCGAGCGTGACCCGTCCTGCTGCGGAGCACTGCCCAGGCACGCCGGCGCTCGCACAGCGACAAAGGCAGCAGGACAATTAATTGAGCCCGGAATCATTACGTGAGTGGTTGGTGTCAGCGGCTCTTAGCGCAACAGGTCCCGTGACGAGCCGGGTGAGAACAGGTTATGACAGTTGAGCGCCGCTCCAAACAAGATGGGCCTGATAGCGCTCCGGGGTGAGCTCAGGTGAGCCTTAAGTGGTCAGTCAAGGTCGAGAGGGCAGCGGCGGAACGCTCTCTGGGGGTCACGGCCTGGGCTGAGCTCCAGCTTTGACCTTTGACCCCTGCGTGGTCGCAGATGCTCGGAGGTGTGAGAGCTGCTGCTCGTTGTTGTTGTTGTTGTTGTTGCTGCTGTTGATGCGTTTCCCCCTCGCTGTTGCTACGTGTCGCCATTCGCTGCAACAGTACAAGATGGTCACATGTTTTGAGAATAGCTTATAGATGAATAAGGTTCAGTCATAAAACAGCTACGTCAGTAGCGTTTTGTTGTGCTAATAACCCCAGTCACTCATACATAGGTCCGACCCTTTCTTGACATATTAGAAAAATATGCAAAGGAGCCCGAGTTGGACGTGCACGTTAATTATACACATCTATAATCACCATTGTTCTCGCGTCAAACCCTCACCCTCCTATATTTAAGCTGCGCTCCTCAGCTTTGATAGAAACACGCCCCCGTGTATTTCCAACCCACAGAAAGCCCATTACAGGCTGACAACCGCCGGGCCCCACTCAGGAAGTGAGTGAAGAGGCACAGATGATACGAGACATACAGGTTATTAAAGAGCAGCGGCGCGGAGGTGGAGTTTGAAGTCAACCAGTCGGGTGAGGCCCCACGAGCCGTTACAGTAGGTTAATTATACCTTAGCTCAAGTGTTAAATGGAGCAGTAACCTGCGCTTTGCTGCCATTTATTGAAGCCAGGTGTGGAGAATAAATCAATTAGGAGGCTTCAGAAGGGCTGTGAGTCACTGCAGCTCGTGGGGGAGTCCTCAAAGCAGCGTTGCTTTATATTGGGCTCTGTGTGGGCATTCTCGGTTCTGCTACAGTAGAAAACGTTACCATATTTAAAATAGATGTAAAACCTCCAACTGTAACTTTGTACACACTTAAAATCAGGTTACATCAGTGGATCGCTCACAGCCACAAAAGAAACTGCTGAAAGTTGAAAAGGAAACCGACGTGCGGCTCAGCAAACCACTCTCTCCGTTGAGGTAGCACACTTCACACATGACTGGTGTGGATGTGCTCTGTGCAGAGTGGACCCACCTGGTTAGCTGACGAAACCACACCGTAAACACCAATTCCTGTCAGCAGCCTAAGAGTGAAACAGACACATCAGATTCTGAGTGCTGCGCGTGCCAAATTGTCGGTGCACACCGGATCTCGTTTGTTTGTCAACCACAGGTTGTTATCTGCTCTGTCTTTTTGCAGCCAAACCCAAAAATCTAAATTACTCAGTTGCAGATACACCCTCCACACCTGAACACTCCCTTCAACTGTTCTAACTGTCCAGAGTCAAGACACCAGAAATTACTTAATCGCCTCTTGTCTTCGTCGCTCTTCGTCCCAGCAACCGATTCTCAACACCTTTCTCACCCCTCACCCGCCTGAAACAGGGGTGTTTTATGGCAGTTTGACTCGGGGTTAATGTCCCCATCCTCCTTTGAGATAGCATCAGTACCGGGCCGGGCCCTCGCCCCCCTCCTCAGAGCCGCGTGAGTTATGGACCTGCTCTGTGCTCGGCCCGAGTCGCGACGCCTCCAGGACTTCAGTTTCTGCTTAAAACATTACATGAAACCTCAGCAAATCAGCTGTTCGTGGGGTCAAAGCGCTGCTTCCAGCAAGTGTTTGCCAACGCGCTCGTCACGCAGCGATGATGCGCCTGCGCTGGATTCCCCAAGTTGCCAAAACTCTCTGTCAGATGAACTTCTTGCCACATCAGAGCGACCGCAGCCGGGAATCAGCCCCTCGTGTCCAGTTTGCAGCGAGAGCGAGTGAGGGGATGAAACAGCTGATGTGATGCGAGGCCGAGCTCCCGGTCACGTCCACGGACGCCTCGCGACCTTTTGACCTTTCGCGGCCCCGCAACACCTCAGCCGATGACCTGTCGCCGCCTCCCACTGCCGGCGTGTTTCATTCATTTTCATCCGTTTCATCATCGCATTCGAACTCATTACGCGCTCATTTCCCAAACAAGTCACTAACACGTTCCCGACAGTGCGTCCGCGCGGCCCGCGCTCCCAACGCAGAACACGGCGGCATTCACCAGCGCAGGATCAAGCGAGCGCTCTGTACAAACACACCACTGCACTGAGGGGATCGCAGCCAGGTGTAGAGGCAGGAAATACCTGGAGCATTCTTTGCCCCAGGAATGTTTTTATTAGCCTGTTCACAAATGTCGCCATTTTGAGGTGTGTACACTATAAAGTGCGCTGCAGGCCGGACCGCTCCATCAGGCGGCCGGCGCTTTCAACAGAGAACCTGTGTGGAGCCTGGGGTGATGCTATTTAAACAGCTGGCACAGTTTAGCTCGGCATGTTCGCATGTGCAGGTCTGAGGGAAAACACCCCCCGCTCTGACAGCATAGAGCCCACTTTATCCAGCGTCACCGCATTTAACGGCATCATCCTCCGCTTTGTGTCGCTGAGACATTTTAATGCTCTTTTGGAGCCGGTAGCTGATGAGCAGCCACCGACTGAAAACAGGGTAAAACGGCCTGACTCAATCCTGTCAAACCACAAACGCCTCTCTTTTTCTTTTTTCTACGGCTGGCGTTTTTTTTTTCTCGTGCAGATCAAAAATTCACGAGCCGTTTTCCCCCGTTTCCCCTGTTTGCGCTGAGCTAAGGCGATAACGGAGCGCGCTCCGAAGCGCCGAGGCTGCCGCCGAGACGGAGCGCGAGCGAAGTGTGTGGACCGTGGGAAACACTTTGAATTGTCAAATGTCCAAAGACTGGTTCAGAAACGTTCCAGCGCTTTTTGGAGGCTGCTCGTTCTCATTTATCAAATAAAAGGCACCTTTTTAGTACGTTGGAGTGAAAAAACAACATTTTCACAGTCAGTGAAGTGTGTGTGTGTGTGTGTGTGTGTGTGGGACCGGTATGATTCCTGGTGTTAACAGCTAATAAACTGAGGCCCATCCCCATCGCTGCTCTACTGGCTCAATTATATCCACATGTAGCCACTATTCCTGCCATGTTCTCCAGAGTGGGCTGCATATTTTTCAAAGGTGGGTTTCCATAACACTTGCTGAAAGCTCCTCTGCTTGTGGAAACTGGTGTGGGGGCCCGCGCCCCCCCTCCCCCCCCATCGGCCTTCAGCAGCCTCACCTCGGCCCGTCGAGCGGCCCGAATCCCTGGACAGAGCGCAAACAAAATGCTGATTTAATTTCTTGCCCCATAAAGTTCCCGCGGTGGGTGGAAGAGGGAGGTTTTATGTGGGTCCAGGGGACCGGTATGCACTCGCTGTGCAGTTTGTGGTCCCGAGGTGTTCGGCGCTGGCAGAGCGGAAGAGTGGAAACACCTCCCAGTCCTGGACTCGCTCAGGAACTCCCGCCGCTGGTTCTGAGTCCGTTTTTATAGAACACGGGTCGGGAGGAAGCAGCGTCGTGTCCCTATCGAAGCCAGAACACGTCGCGCTCGTCCCCCGTTCGCCCGCCCGTCTCAGCGTAAAGGACCAGTCCGCGCGCTGCAGCAGTGGTGCCAGTGAAACGGTTCTTTACTCGAGGAATTCACAAGCGCTCGCTCTGCTGTTTTCTTAACAAATGTTTTAGGGTTTCAGTAATTGGAGCAGGACTGGAGCCAGCTCTTTGAATGTCACCCCTCTGGCGCGTGCCAACCTTCTCCTGCTAAACATTTCTCTCCCCCCTTCCTCCCCCCTCCTTTTTCCTACAGAGGGGGGATGGTGAACCTCAATGCTATCATTCTTTGATTCTGTTTGAATCTGGCCGCGTGTGAGCAGGAAACGTGTTTCCTGAGTGGTCCGGGAGCAGGAGGAGGGAGGAGGGGGCTGTAATAAGCAGGGGGCGGGTAGTTAAAAATAACCGGCCTATATAAGCGCCGAGCACGATCCCCGCCGCTCTCAGAGCCTCTCGCTCGGCCGGGACGTCCCGTCCGCAGCCGGCGCTGCCGCTCGCGCCCACGCGCTGGTTTTTCCGGCGCCGGGCCAGAAGCAAAACATGAGGAAAGAGGCTGGTGCTGGTGTTGTCATGTTTCTAAACACGCAGGGGTCAAAGGTCACATGCGTAACCGTTTTGGCGTCTTTTCGTTTCTCACACATATTTGGGTTGAGTGCTCTTGTTTGTGTGTTTGGGTGGAACAGGAATAGGAAGGACGATATCGCCTGCCTCTCAAAATAAAACTGCAAGTCACAGAAAAACGCGGCCGCAAATGGTGGAAACGTCGTACGACGGCGACGCCGGCGTGCGTCAGTGTAAAGAATTAGCCTGGATGCGTGTCAGCGGCTCCATCACGCCGATAGTCGCGGATAATGTTGTCCATACAGAAGTCAGCAGCTTCACAATTGTGAAACCACACAATGTTACCCAATGGTAGAAGCGTTGTGTAAATCCCACTTCAGGGAAGGAGATTTTCGGAGGCTTCTCTAGAAATGTTGCTCATCCACATTCAGCTCCGCTTCACGCGCTCCCGCGTCGTTCCTCTTCTGCAGGGAAAGCGCCTCACGCTGATTGGACGAGAGGCCGCGGGACCTGCGGAGGTTCCGAGGCGTCCGACCCCTGACCTCTGCGTGAGGGGGAGAAAGTCCCCGCCGCCGGAGCGAAGCGTGAAGAGCTGCGAGGGGTTTCAGGCCCAGTCCCACCGTGGGGCCCGGCCCGGCCCGGCCCGGCCCGGCCGGTAACCGGGCCCTGGCGCCTTCCTGCCGCTCCACCGACCGCATGCATGCGTGCGCAGCAGGTGCACCAAACGGCTGCTGATGTAATAAATGAGTCGTAAGATCTGAAATAAAACACATGTACGACACCGCAGCATTGAGGTTGTCGTCACTGAACCTCTCCTCCCATTCTAACGTGGGACCTCCATCATCACCTGCAGCAGCGGCGTGCTCATCCTTCACGTCCCTGTTGGTCATCGTTGAAATTCCCTGTGTTTGTGAGTCAGACGCTGTCCTGCGTGTGACCCTTCATGAAACCGCTCTGCTCAGAGCGAACGTCCCCACTGGTGTGAATTCCCCGCCGGTACTGGGACTGCTGGGTTCCCGATGGTCCCACTGGTTTCTGCGCGCGCCGCGCACAAGGGGAAGTTGGACTCTCACTCTCGCCGGCGGCGGCGGCGGCGGCGTGAGGCAGAAGCGCAGGGGTCAGCGTCAGCGGTCAGGGGTCACGCATCAGGCCTCGCCAGCGCACTTCCTCCCCGGCCTTACTGGACTCCTGCCGTGTGATGCACGTTCCAGCGAACACGCAGCGCGGAGCGGCCGCCAGGATGTGGAAACCCAGCAGCTGCACACGGTCCGACGGCGGTGCTGGTGACAGCCTGACCAGAGGTGACGTGTCCGTGATCAACGGCTGAGTGTTTACTGTCCTTTACTGTACAGTATTACACTAGTGCTAGTAACCACAAGTGAAGTTTAAAATGCAAAGGATGAGTCACGCATCCGGGGCTTTTACTTAAGCGAAGGGCCTGAACGCACCGCTCCTCACATGCTGATAATTATGGGATTCAGAAAAACTGAAATAAACGCAAAACATGTGTCGACCTACTGCAGCGTCCACTGTGGGCCCTTTAGTGGAGATTTTCTTCTTTAATATTAGTTCCTTTGCTGAAGACCTGAATATCTGGATGGAACAAGTCCTGAGAACATCTCTCTTAGTTGTTCACGAGACAAGGCCGCGTCTCCTTCCAGAAACCAGAGCCTTCAGCAGAAACGCCGAAGGAGCACGCTTGTCATGCAAATGGGCTCCAATCGACACCGCAGCTCCCCGTCGCCCATTTGCACCTGAATGGGACGCTGCCTCCAATCGTGTTTACATCGGGACCGGTGAAAGCGTCGAGGAGCACGAAAACCGTTGCAGACAATCGTGGCGCCTGTTTGGACAAGCCCGCTGCGACGGAACAAAGCCGTCTTCCTGTAATGATAATGAGCCGAGAGCGAGACGCGGCGAGCAGGTGGAGGCAGCGGGGCGCGCGCCCGCGCCCGCGCGCGCACACGCGCACCTGTGATTGGGCTGCTTTGCCTTGGTTTTTAGACGCCGACGGGGAAAAGTCGAATAGAAGCTTTGGAGGCGCTTTTACGACGCTGCAGCGGCAAGAACACGCAGCACGGATGAATTCGGAGACGTGGAATTCAAGGGAACACGTGAACAGAAACGAGTCATAGCAACAAAATGTCCTGATTCTTTGTTTCCGCGGCTGTTCTTCCAGAGTTACAAGCAACCGAGCCTAATTGTACTGGACACGCTAATTAGCTGTGCGTAAAGCTGTTCAGCTATGCCGTCGGTGCTGCTTGGCCTGCGGCGCTTTCTGTCACCGTGCTCCTTCTTATTCACGCTGTTACGTAATGGTTGCTATATTGCCTGAGTGTTTGTAATTTGCCTGCAACTTTTTTCCAGGTTTTTTTTTTTTTTTTTTTTTCTCAGGTGGGCCGGTCTCCGTCTACGTCATCGCTCGGGGGCGGGCCCGCTGTTTATAGGATCCTCTGCGCTGCGCGTACAGTCACAGGGCGCACTGATCCCCGCTGCCTGCACGAGCTGCTTTATAAAGAGCTAAATTTACCGAACTTTACGTTGTTTCCTGAGCGCTCACAATTGGCCAGGCGCGCTCCAGCGACAGACTTATAAGTTTGCGGGACCTCCTACCACTCTTAAACCTGGTTCATGTCTTCGGAGCGCAGCTGCGGCGAAGCCACTGTGAAATAGGCGCACGGACTCTGGCGCGGCTGCCGCTGAACGCGAGGCAACTTTGACGAGAGAATTTGTTTTGTTTTTTTTTTTTTTATTTCACCGAGCGATGGCCTTAACCGGAGTGATGCTGCCGTCGTTTTCGACATTCTCAAACCAAAGAGAGAAAACCTGGGAAAACGTGAGTTCATCCTCCTGCGCGTTTGCACATTCACCTGTTTGGGCTCTAATTTAATGTTTGCGTAAAGTTGTTGGAACTCATTTGCGCTTTATAGCAACAACAGACAAAAAGCTGGATTGAGACCATTTAGTATTTTTTGCAGTGTAAAATGTTTTTTTGCATCAATATCACCATAATTGTCCTAAAAAGTAACTTTTCTTCATTCTTCCAGAGGTGGAAAGGCGATAACTGCTCCATGCTTGAAATGGTACACAACCTGGACAATCACGGCAAAAAGGACGACGAGGATCTGAGTAATTTCTTGGATCTGGATTTTATTCTCGCCAACACAACGTGCTCAGACAACGCTCCGGAATACGGGGGCGCGGTGGACGCCAGCATGTACCCAGCGGGCAGCTCCGTGCCGTACGCGGCAGACGACCACCGCTCCCCGCCGCCCCCGTACGGCGCCAGCCTCATGACCGAGCTGCTCCGCTCCGAGGGCACCGGCGGCTACGGCGTCGCGCGCAGCCCCGGCGTCCAGGGGCGGTTTTACGTCCACTCTGCGCCCTTTCCCCGCACGGAGAACATCAAAGTGGAGCCGTCCATGGACAGTTACGGACCCGTTATGGGGATGGTGCCGCAGAGCTGCAGCAAAATCAAGCAGGAGGGCAACGTTTCGTGCATGATGTCCTTCGAGCAGCCGCGGGTGGCGATCTCTCCGCGGGCGGCCAGCAGCATGACGCCGCCGCTCAGCCCCGATGACCAGGGCGCGCTGGACTGCCAGGCGCAGCTGTGTGCGCCGATGAGCTTCCCGCAGAAGTACCACGCGCCGGCGGCGTTCCCGCACCACCCGCCGGCCCCGCACATGCAGATGCCCTACCACGCACCGCACGGCGCCTTCGGCATGTATGACGAGGGGCTCGGCCTGCAGCCGGGCGCGCAGAGGGTGATGCTCACCCCCCCCTCCTCCCCGCTGGAGCTGCTCGAGTCCAAGCCCAAGAGGGGGCGGCGCACGTGGCCCCGGAAGCGCACCGCGACGCACACCTGCACCTTCGCCGGCTGCGGGAAGACGTACACCAAGAGCTCCCACCTGAAGGCGCACCTGAGGACTCACACCGGTAAGTCCGCGCGCACGTGCGCCGGCGACGCGCTGCGCGGCGGCGCCGCCGTCCGTCGAGCACGCGCTCATGTTGCCACTCTTGTGTCCCGTGCAGGTGAGAAGCCGTACCACTGCAGCTGGGAGGGCTGCGGCTGGAAGTTCGCCCGCTCCGACGAGCTGACCCGTCACTTCCGCAAACACACGGGCCACCGGCCGTTCCAGTGCCACCTGTGCGAGCGCGCCTTCTCCAGGTCGGACCACCTGGCGCTCCACATGAAGAGACACATGTGAAGAAGTCACACATGAACTGGGGGATCGAGGGGGGGTGTTATTTTTATAGTGATTCAACTGATGTATTTTTTATTTAAATTGTTCACCACATGACCAAAGTCTTTTTATATAATATTGATTTTAAAAGTTTGTGTTATTATTTTTAATAACGTAGCTGGTACTACTTTGGTTGTAGGAAAGCTTTAGAAAAGCTTGTTTGCTCTCGAGCAGGCGGACCAAGAAGGGGCTGGCCCTGTACATACTACTCTTCCTCGACAGAACTGGAATGCGGTGTTTGACACAAGTGCCTTTTTTATCACTGTAAAACTGTTCGTGACAGAACGACATGGCCACATAATCCTTAATCCTTAATTATAGGACTCAAGTGCACATACGGTTCCCTGACATGTGCAAGACAATGTTTTTCAAACTGCCTCAGTGTCTGGACGGCCTGTTTTATTTTATTGCTTTCTCTATTTGGAGTTATGCTCGTTTCTTCTGGTGTGAAACTTTTGGATCCAACCCCTCTGTACATTATCAGGGCTTGACGTCCTGTGTATTATTTTTTACTTAAATTTATATAAATATGTACATGGATTTTATACTGTAAAATGTATTTATTGTAAATATTAAAACAATGACACGGAGCAGTCGACTGGGATCGTTTCATGCACGCTTACTCATTCTGGAGTCATCTTGTTCACACATTGACTTATATAAACCACATCTGAGAGCGCTTCTCGCATCGTGCGCGCAGGGCGGCTCAGGAGGTGCAGCAGACCTGCAGCCCATCGCACCGCTCACGCCTCGTAGCCACTTACATTTGAAAACGCCAGCACTTGATTTCCACTCTGATGTTGTGCAGCTGCAAGACAGAGAAGGGCAGCCGCTTGTGGGCTCAGCCTATAAATACAAACACTGCATTTCCATAATTACAGAGTGGGCCGGGAGCCGTCTGGACAGAGGGGCACAGCAAACCCTCATCAGGGAGCCCATAGACTCCATTTCTGATGGGTAGAAATTACAGTGGCACATCAAAGGACCTTAATACTACAATTACACGGAGCCACTCGGCAGCAGCGTTTCAAAGTCTGCGTCTGTTTGGTGTCAGCAAGGACTTTGTTTCACCCACACCAGGAGCGGATGTACACGCATTAAAACAAATCAAGCCGATAGGAAACACTGCTCCTCATATGTGGCGCTAATAAAACAATTCCCCACGTCTGCGTTGTTCCAATTTTACCGCTTCAGCACAG
Source organism: Betta splendens (assembly GCF_900634795.4). Classification (NCBI taxonomy): domain Eukaryota; kingdom Metazoa; phylum Chordata; class Actinopteri; order Anabantiformes; family Osphronemidae; genus Betta; species Betta splendens. The sequence continues at coordinate 13,824,633 of NC_040897.2, forward strand.
TGTGATGGGACAAAGCACGGGGTCACGTATGGAGTCACGCTGCTCCACAGTTCAGCACATCCATAAATATAAACCATGAGAATGTGACTTAAATGTGTCACTTTTTACTAGAATTTATTCTGAAAAAGAGGAAGTACCAACCAAGACCAAAATATCTGCATTGGAACATTCAAATGTTATCACTCTCATTTCACTTTTTTTTGTTCCAATATCAAAACAGAACTTCAAGACATGCACAAGCACAACTTTAAATTCACTGTAGCATAACTCTACTTCACCAGATAAAGTAAAGAAAGATGCAAATAGCACCTAAGAACACTTTACTTAACACCGCTGTTTCTTTGGGAAACTTTAACTGACGTCTGTATTCATCAGATACATTAACGTGGCATCGTCAACCCTTCACTCTGGGTCGTTTCCATTCACATTTCCATTCAATAAGTACCAGGTTCCAGTAATCTTATAAACCAGTTTTATTTAGCCATTAATGTTTTGAGCTACTTGGTTATTTAAAAAAAAAAACAACAACAATGGATAATCACAAACATACACATACATACTGTGCAATATATCATGTTACAATGCTGATATGTTGATAAATAAGGCGCTGCCACTCTGCACATGTCCAGTAGGTTCTGGAATATACAGTGCTTACATTATGTGTTGAATGAACCTGATTAGTGTCACATAATTACAAAGAAGCAATAATTTAAGGCCTTTGTACAAATGTCCTCGAACTCGATCAGACGATATTAAACCTAAAGACATAACCAGAAATAAAGATCACGGATTAGAGCGAGTACAGACATAGTAAAAAAGGACAGTTTGATGTAACAGCACCAGGATAAACTAGATCGTTTTATACTTGGTTTCCAAGAGGCTTTTAGTTGTATGGGAGTGCAACATGGTTGGGAAGGAAACCAACGATAAACCATGTGACGCCGATTGCTGAATGATGCAACGGATCATTGAGATGGACTGAACTTTGTTCACAATAAAGGAAGACGTCAGTGAATATCGACTGCAACTTGATGATCGTACAATGAACGATGACACAGAGTCAGGTTAATATAAAGGAAAGCTAACTAAGATGCCTTTCAAGCATAAACGTCATGTTTGTCTTGGAGAGTTTGTTGGTAAGAAACATTGGCTTCAATCCGTTTAAAGTTATAAATAGCAGTTAAATAGCAAATGCTAGGAACACTTGTAACATTAAGATAAAAACCTAAATCATGCCGTTTCCATGCTAATGCCTACATTTCAGCTCTTTGTTTTCCTCATTGTCTCAGTATTTACAGCTGTTTCCTTACAAAACTAATTGAACAGGACAGTTCTTGTGTATGGGTTGGCGTTTTTATATAAATGTTTAACAAATTAACAAAAAAAACCCATTAAAACCAGTGCACTGTCCAAATCCTTCATTCATCTAAAGTAAAATAACATAAAATGTTGTTTTGATGCAACAAACAGACTTAAGACAGACTTATAAAGAGCTAGATGTAGGTTGTAGTCAGGAACTGTGCTGGTTTGGTTCAGGTTGCATTAAATCGCTATGTTCTTGCAGGATGAAGTGAGGCTTAAATCTAGTGGCTCCCTTATTGTCCATGATTATAGGAGCCGTGGACTTTGGGAGCACTGAACCTGAACTGGCTGCTAAATGTGGAATCATCTGACACGAGTCCAATCGCGCCGGGGAAGCACTGCTCTCTTCAAATTGGTAACAGGGGCTGCTAGTCATATTGGGCCAGTGTCTGTGCTGCTGTCATGGGCCTGCGGACTGTAAGGCAGAAAGAAGACTAAAAGCTGGGGCGGGGCGGGGCGATCTGGGCCGGGCCGTGTCAGGCGCCGGGCATGTCGGCTTTGCTCAGAGCGATGGCGAGCTCCAGGTCCTGCTGCTCCTGGAGCCGCAGCCTCCTCAGCCTCTCCTGCTCCTCACGCTCGCTCTCCCGCTTGGCCCAATCCAGCTGCTGTCTCTCACTTCCAAACTAGGGCAGGAAGTCCAGCATTAGATGGAGAAACACACACACACACACACACGAAAAGACAGAGATTGAACATTAGCTGATAATAAAACGTGGATGCAAATTTGAAATCAGGCTTTTCCCATTAGGCGGAACTAAAACTACGGCTGCACACAAATCTACACATAATAGCAGCAATTTGAGCAAATAAACAATTACAATTGACTTGGATGTTGACAAAAAAAGCCTTGGATGTGACAAAAAAAGCCAAGAAAGCAGCACAAAAGAAAAAAGATTTTCTCTCAATATGCAGTGCTACACTGGCACCAGAAATGACTGTTTCCCGCAAATTTCCAGTGCATGATGAACATTTGTTGAGGATAATTGTGCTTGTGAATCACGGCTCTCAGATTATGCAGTGCGGACAAGCTGTTCACATGCAAAGGACTGACCACCACACCCTCGTACGGTCTTACCTTGACATGTTCAGATCCTGGCAGAAAAACAAAGATTACAACAGAAGAAAACAAACCCCTTTCACAACCGTCATGCAGACATGAGGGACAAATATGAATTCACGTCTCGTCAGATGATAAAACCCAGACACAAAAAGCTGCCATGCAGAATTTCTCCGCTCGAGAACGTGCTCAGCCGTCGGTTAACCGCGATGGTAAAGAAGCGGAGGGCGAGGAACAAAGAGGTCCTTTTGCTCTGCTTCCAGGCCGATAACGCTCCGACAACGTGAGCCTTAGCGTGTGCTTTAAAGCGCTGCCTGAAGACGTTCACCAGTGCACGTGTAAGTGTACAACAGCTCACTTCCTGTCAAGGCTGAAGCTAAAGACCACAGTGAGCATGCAAGTCGCCTCACCGCTCGATGAAGGTAACTCTGGAGCCGTCCAAGGAGTCATGCAAACATGGATTGTGGTTTCACACCGAGAGCTTACGCAGCTCTGAGACGTTAGTCAGGTCCTGTGATCGACACAGGCCCCAGCAACAGAAAGCTAAAACCGTTGAGTCGCCTGCTCTAAGTAATGACCCAAGGTCAGAAGATCATGCAGGCACCTCAGGGGGAACCAAGAAGACGACACTCACAGAGGCAAAATCTGCAAAAGCCACAGGACGGTGTTCTGTAACAAAACAGCCTCTACTGCACGCGCTGTGGAACGCCTCTGCTGAACCCACACTGAGCAGAGCTCCTGGAGGAGAGGACATTTATATCAACCATCAATCTGTGAAAACAAAGCCTAATGACCTTTAACCCCCTGGGAAAACAGCATCACACTTAAAGCGCGTGCCTTGTAATGGCCATGTTGATCACTTTTCACAGGAAGCCTGTTTAAGCTCAGTACTCACCCACGGGTGATATCGCTTTAAAAAAAAAAAAAAAGGTGCTAACCACAATTTGAGTAAAGAGCACTGAAGCATTGCGGCTTCGGTGTTGCTTTTTTGGAACATAATTGTAAAAAGGACACACCCAAGTGCTTTGAACATGTTCCGTATTGATAGTGGTGTTTATTTCGACATATCAGAATACAAGAATTAATCTCCCTTCAACTTACTGCTCATTTAAACACATGCATACATACACTCGTAAAGGGCTGTCGGACATCGCTGGAACACACCAACGCAGCTCAATAACACTTACTCCCTGCACCAAAGCTAGTTGTGCAGTTGACCCTGCGTTCAGAAGAGCCCGAGAGTTCGAGAGGGGGCTTCTCACTTCCCCATGCGAGGCACACGTCTAAAGGTAGCTCATTGGCCAACAGTGGGTACTCATGCTTACCCTTTACTGTGTGGTGAAGCAAAGAGGAAGGCCAACTTTCTCACGCTGATGCTTCTGCTGAAACAATAAGCACAAGGCAACAGCGGAAGGGCATGTCCTGGGCATGGCCCGTGAGTGTGTGTGAGAGAAGTGTGTCGCACACACACAGGCTAAAAAAAAACTCCAAATGCATCTAAATGGAGGAAGAGTGGCTTTAGTCGCATCACACTGTGAACCAGCTTAACCCACACAGAACTGGCTTTCCCACCAGCTTGTAACCTGCCATCAGCCTTCCTGTCACAGCTTCAAAAGAAGAAATGACTTTCTCGGCATGGTCACACCTCAGCGGAGGACACAGCAGAACCACAGTTTATCGCGATGAACGTTGTTGTTTGTATGTTCACCCAGTACACGGAGCGAAAGCAAATAAAAAGTACACAAGACGACTCGGGCAAAATAAATGATATAAATGCTTTAAAACAGCCTTACATGCTATTTATGAACAGCAGTGAACTGCTGATGTCAAGTTAAGCAGCAACCATGAACATTCACACGTATGATTTATGAACATGCATCACATCAGAGCTCACCATATGGAGGAGCGGGCCGGTTAGGCACATTTTTCTTTGCCGGGGGCACAGGATTGTTTGACTTCTTTTCAAACATCAGAGAAGATAAAAACAAAAAACAACAACTCAGAGATCACAGAAAATGATGAGTAGCAGAAACATTAGCAAAAATCTCATGGCTGTTTTCATAAATGTGATAAATTGACAGAGAAATAAAAAAAAAAAATCACTCATGATTAGGGAGAAATGAACAACACAGCTTTCTACAGCTTAAGTGGAAAAGGATGCTTTATGGCCCGAGTGATTCATAGCTGCAGGAGCCCCAGGAGCTTACCTTTGACATCTGACTAAAGTCAGCAAATCCTCCTCCCTTGCTTCCAAAGGGGTCTGCAGTCCCAAACGCATCTGTGACAAAAGTACATTGAAAAGCATTTGGAACGTTTGAATATGTTTATGGAAAAATCCCAAAACTATAATGAAGTTCAGCCCCAAACCGCACGTTCAGAATCGGTTTCTGTGCCCTGCCTGTTCTGAGTACGTACTATTTTCGGAGGAGGGAATGTGGCACGAACGTTTAATTTTCCATGACATTTCACAAAAACCTGGAAAGCAGAGGTTTTGTTGAACCTGACGTATGCATCTGATCAACTAATTAAAGGCATCAGTTGGCGCACTGTTGACCAGAACTGTGCCCGGGTTGTTTTGAAGCTCAGCGGTAGGCCGCACTTTTAATGAAAGAAAAAAAAAGCCAAGCTGCCGATGGTCACAGTGAAAAAACAAAACATTGTAACACTATATGTTTGTTGTGTTTGTGCGACCACAAGAGACCCCATTCATGTGAAGCAGGCGGTGTTTTCTTTCACGCACAGTAACTCAGCTCAGCTGTACAGTTGCCTCTGTGTTCGTCTGAAGGTGTGTAGCAGAGCAGAGATTTGACCTGCAGCAACCGCCGGCTTTAAACAACGTCCACACTGAAGAAACGGCAGCAGCTCGAGGAGATATGAAGACATCACAGAGGCAGCAGTGAAGCGGTTAGAGGGCTGCCAGTGTATTCTATTAGAGTAGGACCAGCAGTCACAGAGTGCTGTTATGCTTGGCTCCTGCCAGCCTCCTGTTTTTCCAGGGTAAGGGGAGTATTTTTAGTTGGTCTGTAGTTAAATGCGTAGGTACATTTCTAAAAATAGCCCCGAACCACAGGAAAAATTGAAGCCACAGCGAGTAAAAATTGTTTGCCCTTAATGCCCCCACCCCTGAATAAAAACTAAATCTACCACGTCACCCAGAACGGCGAAGAATAACTCTTCACAGAACATTCTGTCATGTTCAGATGCAGGTTTGTAGTCACACTAAGAAACCTGCACGGAAAATGTAGCAGGGGGAGGACTGCGTGGTTGCTGTATGAGTGTGACACGGTGACATGGCAATAAGTAAACAGAGTACACACAAGGGCAGCACCGTGACTCCACTACACGAGGAGGAGGATAAACATGACATGTATGGAAAACAAGCACTGTGCTACATTTGTGTCAAGCAGTAATACACAGACACACACTGCATTTGAGCAGCAAGTTACCTGAATCCTTTAGAGTTGGGCTTTTTGATGCAAACGGGTCACTACTGCCAAAGACACTGGGCTGAGAAAAGAGGAAAAACACATCAGTGAACAGCGTCATAGGGTAAAGACGTCAGAGCAACAGCAAGTCATTTAGTACTGGTGTCTCTATAGTCATTTAACAAACATGACGCGTCTTTACATGTAGTGTCACTTTAGTTTTACAAAGGCAGCGTGTAAGATACCTTGGCTGGAGGGGGGGGTTTTCTACCAAAAGGCTCTGAGGGTCTGTCTGTACTCTTAAAGAAATCATCAGAAGATGTGCCTTTGAAGGGATCGCTTTGTTTGAAAGGGTCTCCTCCAAACGGATCTAAGAAAAAAGAATCACTCCCAGCCTCAGTTGTTTTACAGCATGAAAAGCTTCAAGGTGCAACAAACATCTAAACATCACTGATCTGAACTTCAGACCTTTAAAGGGGTCGGAGTTGAAGGGGTTCTCTCTCTGGAAGGGGTCGGCTGGAGGCTCCTTGAAGCTGCTGTTGTTAAACTTTGCTATTCTAGATTTGAGAGATCCCCCCTAACGAATGGGAGCATAAAATATATTGTAACAAATGTGGCAACAAAATGATTTGACAGTAAAGTATAAAAATGCTGTTAGTGACTATTTTAGAAGGTTTGCAGAACAACATGACAATAGAAAAAGGATGTGCATTTTCAAAAACCTCAAAGAAAAAGAGAGAACAATACTTTTAAATGATAGGAAAAAAACTACAAAACATTAGGGGAATTAGGATCATGCGTTATAAAAGGCCCTTGTCTGTTTGTTTGCTTGTCCCAAATCAGAAGCAGGTTATCAGGCAGGAGCCTGGAAAAACCTCTATTTTAAGAAAGCAACTACTCACTACTGGACTTCTTAAACCTCCGTTTTCCTTCTCAGGGAATCCTTCGCTCAAGTCCGGCAGGTTGCTGAGGTTCCCACTATTCAAGTCATTCAAAGCGCTGTTATACTGTTCAATGGTCTTGGTCACCTCTTTTTGGCTGTCCTGGATCAGCGAGAGTTTACTGCGGGCCTAAAAAAACCCACATAAAACAACCTTTAATAAGAGTTTGACTGATATAAGCTTCGATAAGTCAGTTTAGAACAAGCTGACAAGAAAATGTATAATGTGATCATGAATTAATGGTGACTAATGAATTAGTTAGAAAAAATTAAATTTCAGTGCATTTCGTTTTAATTTCATGTGTTCATTTCATCTTGCTTCAATAGAAATATAAGGGAGACTAATTCCAACTCAAACCAAACCAACTGTTATAAACAGAAATCCATATGAATTTTCTCTAATTCCTGTATTATATAAATATATATATATATATATATATATATATATAATCCTTATAAATCTATCTAATCTCAGCCTTATCTTATGCCACACATTACTAGGTCAGGCAAACATTTTAAAAGGCCAGAAGTGACACACTCCTATACAGAACACACTACCATGGCACGCTAGCTGCCCTGACCTGGTTGATCTCTTCCTGCGTGGTTTTCAGAGACTTGATGATACTGTCTAAGCGGACGCGAGCGGAGAGCAGGTTCTGCTCCAGCTGGGCCTCCTCCTCCTGCAGGCGGCTCAGATTCATCTTGGTGCGACTCAGTTCACTCTCTTGGCTGCGAAGGTCAGTCTCCTGCGAGCTGATCTGGCTCTGCAGGGACGTGATCTGGATTTTGGATGGCCAGCAAAAACAAAAACAAAAAAATGATGTTAGAGAGATGTTAGCTTTGATTTTAATGTACCTGCTTTGATGCAAGTTTGTCTTAAAACCTTACTGCCATTTCATTTCTCAATTAGTAATGCTTCACTTCCTAACATGTACGTAATTTCTCTGGTGCGGCTTCCTATCAAATTCTGCTTACCTCACTCTTTGTTTGACATTTGATATGTGGCATTATCTCACTCTAAAAATACCAAAGTGTTATCAGCAACGCACTGAACTTTTACCACAATAAGATAACACCAAAGCAGGAGCATGATTAGAAACACGACATGATCCCTAATGATTATTTCATGCTAATTTGATAATATCTAACCATCTGGGACTCCTCTTGGCACTTCTGCTTGACGTCGTTGAGCATTCCTTCCAGCTTGGAACGCTGCTGATCCATCTCCTCCAGACGTTCCTGGGCATCCTGCTTTTGGGACTCCAAGTCCTGAAGGCTGCTGCTTTCCCTGTCCAAGTCATTCTGCATGTCCTAAGGGAACGTGAACCCGCACACAATTGTCAGTCAGAGCTTCAATTGCAAGCTTCTATAGTTCACATTTGTACATTATTGCAGTGCGTCCTTACCTGAACTTCACTGTTTTGTTGTCTGATAGTTTCCTCCTTTAGCCGGATTTCTTGCTCCAGGATGAATTTGTCTCTTTAGATGAAAAAAACCCAAAGAAGCAACATTTAATAAATCCTAACAACAACAACAACAACAACAACAACAACATGCCAATGACTGTCAACTGATGGTTACTAAAAGGAACAGAAGGGATATCTGTTTGATTACAGCTGCATACGTTACATACTGAGATTGCACACACACACACACACACGCAGACACACGCGCGCACACACGCAGAAACACGATAAGTTAACAGTGACTTAGATCACCTGAAAGCATTATTAGAAAAGTCCTATTGTCTCCGTTAGAAGACAAAACAAACAACGAGAGCACGGAAAATCTATAACAAATAACTTAACTGTGCTTCACATCACCACCCCCCTTTTCTTAAAGGAAGTAAAACAAAGCCATCCTCCTGCTACTCACGGTGCAGGGGCTCACCTCTGCAGCTGAGCTATTTCCTGGCTGAGGTCATCCAACTCTTTCATGCCTGTCAGCTCTACCGACCCTGTGGAGCCGATGCTGTCCTGAGGCGAGAGACATTGAGACAGATGAGAGAGAGAAATGGAGAGTTGGTAAGAAAATACGTGGAAGACATGTGGGTGACAGGAGGTGAAAACAGAGACAACACAGGTGACAGTTCAAGGTAGGACAGGGAAATGGATTAAATGAAGGTAAAGAAGACATGAGAGGGGAAAAATGCTCTGCACAGCTTCAGGGGAGAGAAGGAAGAGAGCAGAAGGGACATGAGTGGCACGCTGGGGAGACAGGAGCTCCCCACTGATACGTGTAACAAAACAAAGACACAGGAAGGAAACACAGCACCTCGCACAGCTAGGAAAAGAGCAAGAGAGTCAGACAATGCATGAATAAAAGTGATGCACGCAGACAGAACAATACAGAAGAATGTATAGTATAGTACAGAGAAATTTGGCCAGTGATCAACACACCTGTGGTAAACTGAATTTCCCGTTAACATTAGACCCCCTGAAGGAAGTGTGTAAAACATGTTTGAAATGATACTTAGATAAATGCATATTTGTATCCACGTCTATTACAATGAAGGATACAATAAATTACTTTCCTTACTGTTAACTACTCTTAGTGACTTAGTGAGTCATTTGACAGTTGGAACTTTAGTTTATTGTACTATTCCTGACAAATCAACAGCAGGTGGCAGCATGCAGTCCTATTGACACACGCTTCAGACATACAAATACGATGGAACATAAGCGCCATCTTGTGACACAAAGCTCAACTACTCACTCTTCGCATATTAGAAAGTGCAGCAGGCCTCACAGAAGATATAAACCCCGTGTAGTTCTGGTAGGCAGGACAGAAAAGAGCTCAAAAAAGCAAAAGCAGAAACAATTGTTTTGCAAAGCTTAAGGGTAGACAGTAAAACTTTCAAATCCATACAGAAACGTATGGAAACAGCGCTGCAGTACAGATGCAAGTGAGAATTCAAATAAATAGGGCTGGTAAGAAGTAAAGCAGTGGATGGGCTAACGTCAAAACTCACAGCCACTGAAGTTGCACTTCTTTCTGAGGGGGGAATCATGTCCGGAGTGAGAGCGGAGGGAGGGTCTACACCTTTATTGGACTTCTGATGGATCAGATACATGGCCAGAGAGAACTGCTCCCGGGTCAGCTTGCCTGTCTGTTTAGTATCAGCCAATCCCCTTTAACAGAAAGAGAAAGTTGATCGTTTAACACATATTCTTTGGAGAAAAAAAAAGGAAAACACACATTTAGTCTGAACTGGACTGACCATATCTGTGCCAACATTGTCTGTGAGAGAGTGGACTGCATGAAGATCTCTATGACCTCAGTGCCGCTGACAAGGCCGTCATTGTCCAAGTCTGTCTGCCTGAAAAGTTCATCATACCTCTCCCTGTCAGCCACTGGTACCACCCAGTTCACCACTGGCTAGAATTAAAAGAAATGCGACACACATGGAAGTTAAAATAAGAGATACTAGCTAACAAAGAAAACAGTACAAACCCTTCCTAAAACGCTCCCAGCATGAAGTACCTTACTGGTTTGTTTATAAATCACATGCATTCACACAAATGCAAAACTCATAATATTATGTAAAATCTAAGAATACAATGACGTTACTGTAAATAGACAACTAATCCAGGTAAGTGTATGTACATATTTAGTACTGTTTTAGTGTATTAATGTTTTATTTCTATCAGAAATGACATGTGGTATGGACTACTCTAGTTTTTAGCTTTGGGTAATTACACGGAAAACTGAGTTGTGTCGGTTTATCTTTATCATTGACAGACTGCAGGTTGTAGACGATATCTGCTGTTTTAAAAAGGCACAGAAAGAGAAACTCACACACCTATTCACTACACTTAAAACAATGAGGCAAAACAAGTCTACCCATTACCTGAAGCAAAGAATCAATACATGACAAACTGGTTCTTTTGAAAAGTCCTGGGTTACACGCATCTACAAACTGTTCCCAAGGTCTACTCATCTGCTTGTTTTCCAAATATCTGGCCCTGCTAATTAATTTCTGTCAGTCATGTCCCTTCATTTAGAAGCAGAAAAAACAGGAATTGATTTAATTTATACCACACTCATTGAGATGGTATCCTTTAGCTTCAAAGTGACTGACCTTACAGTAACTGATCCAGGTAATCAGCCTTGAGCAGGGCAAGACAGTGAAACTTGAGAATCAGGTTTTGGAACCCCTGACTAATGTTAAGCATGCAGTCTTTTATTTCAGTAAGGCAGCATTTCTTTTCCTGCTTCATGAAGGAAACAACTTTATAAACAGTTAGCAAAGCAGCTAAGAATGTACACACTTGTGCACACAGACAATCGGTGAAGATTGTGAAGATTTACTTTGTAAAAAAACTGCCCTCGTCACAATCTTACATTTAACATGAAAGTAATGCAGGACACTACATGGTAGTTTCATTGTTTTGTGCACATAACTGAAATAATGCAGTCACAACACCTGAGAAGAGAAACACACTTCAGGCAACATACCGGTGAGCTGGATTTGAAGGAGTGTTTGGGTGAAACATTGACAATACTGGGACTCAGGGAAGACGCACTACCCAGAGGAGGAGTACTTCTTAAGGTCTCCATGATAGGAGTTGAGGTGACACCAAGCCCTGAAGGAACAGGCAGCACACCCATAGCGCCAGGCAGCACCCCCACAGCACCAGGCAGTGCTCCTGCAGCCTTCTTTCTTTTAGATGGGGGGATGAGGGAAGCAGGTAAAGTAGCTGGAAGAGGCTCCTTTTCCATGGTCCTATAGACAAGATGCATGACCTAGAAAACAGAGTCATCTAATTATTTATAAATTTTTTGGTTAGATCTCCTTCACTAATACCTACACCCCTATCTATTCCAAAGTACACATAAGCAAGCTCACCACTGTGAATTCCTCTTTGTCCAGATATCCATCTTTGTCGACATCACTTAGGTCCCAAATCTACAAAACAATACATAAAATGACTAAATAAACCTTATGTAGTCATTTTTAGCTTGGTAGCACTCCAGAGTCAGCACAGACTGTCTAACAATGAAACAAGACAAATTTGTTTACCTTTCCTAAAACATCCAGAGGTAGGTTGGAGTTCATCAAAACTGGCCTGACTTTATCACCAGGGAGGAGACCATTGACAGGGGACAGACTTTCAAAAATGCTCTCAAATTTCCCCTTTTCATCAGGCTGAGAATGCAATAAAAATTTAATGAGATAAATTTACTTACATCCTGAAGAATGATCATAACATGCCTTACCCTTATAGCCCACTGTGAGTCAGGTGTTATCATTGGAACACTTAATAATGGGCTGTTAGTGTCTTTCTGTAAAAGATAAAAGGTACAGCACACCAACATATTACTTTCTTAGACTAACAATACCTATTAATTTCTCACACTTAATTTTGTCTAACATGTCATTTCAGAAAAGCATTTTTTACTCTTACAAATTTGGGTGCCGCTAAGGTTTGGTTAAGGTTGTAAAGGCTGATATCATTTCCACTCTGTGCTGAGGCCACCAGTCTCAAAGCTATGAAGAAACCCTAAAAAAGGAAGAAAGTAAAGGGAAATGCTGTGGTTTATGCACACGTCAGCATCAGCATTCCTTTAAAATGTATTGAGAAATTCAGTCTCACTCGTTTATCCAAAAATCCTTTTCTTTCCGAATCAGCCAACTCCCAAATCTATGAAAAAGGGAAAGAAACAGTCTAAATGTTAGTGACTAGACATGTAAGTGGTTTTGTGTGTGCGTGTTTGAAACTTACCTTTCCCAGCGTAACATCCGAGAGTCCTGACTTCTTAAGGAACTGAGCTGCATCTCCAGCTGATATTCTGCCCGTGTGACCTGGATCCAACTACGAATAACAAACAGCAACACACTAAGTGGGTACAACTGACATGACTGCGTTGACTGTTTATACATGTCAGAAAGCATTAACTGGTTTGCAGAGTGGGTGAAAAGACCTCACCTGTCTGTAGTAGCTTTCATAGACCGGGTTTCCACCTGATAACTGGAGACGCACACACGTAAGAAGTATAACCCCCAATAGGTCAGCTAGCACATATCCAAATTAGCTCATTTGTTAGGAAGCTACAACTGGCTAAACGCGTAGCCACACTACAGTCCGCTGAGCTAAAACTGGATAAGCTAACGTTAGATCAGTTCATGTTAGTTTTTAACTAGTAACCGGCTTTGTACTCTGAATAACAGCGTCATCTGCCCCTCCAACGTACAGTAACTTAGCTAACCACTTCCACTGAACGCTACATGATAACGTAAGGTTGCTAACACACCCCCACGGGCCAGAATTCTCCGCTGCGCATAGACCATTAATGTGGTAAGACCGTACGGCGGCTGTCACCACCACTTGACGACGACAAATATCACAACCGGAGACTTTTCTTGAGGTATTTGAAGTTGTTACCTGAATAAGAGTCATGAGCGCCGCCATATTTCCTGGTGTCTCGGGAGTGCGCACACGCCCCTAAACCGAGCGGGGACGAGCGGCAGCGCAGAGGTTCCGGTAGAGAAAAGAGCCCCGGCGCGACACAGCTGATCAACAGCTAACGCAAGTTCAAAAAGCAGGCAGTTACTACGGAGTTATAAAAAAAGAACTAACATTATCAAAAGCAAACTAATGTGAAGTTTGATCAAGTTTTGATCCATATTTCTTTTGTAATTTTGATAAGATCTACATCAGCATTCATTATTTAATGGTATGACACTATAATTGAACATTTGAAAACCATATGTTAATCCCAAGCTTCACTGTGATTAGTTAGACTTTTGACAACATAGTACCATTACCATGTGTGCACTACTTAGTTAATGTAATTTGTCTTTTTATGTTTTATGTAAAGAAAACTACTGTCAAGAAATTGACTAAACCTAATTCATTAAGCATAAACTGATCTATTAAAGTAAGAATTTTGTGAAGCCATATTTAAACTACACACAGGACCAGTCACATTATAATCTTTTAATAAAAACTTTGGTATCAATAACATTCTGTCCAATATTCTGCCTTGATGAAGTCATGAGTCAAACTAGACAATCATTAGAAATTTCTTCAGGTATTCAGCATGTAATGCATGTAAAGACATGTTGAATTTTTTGAATTATACCATTGTCAAGGAAATTTTTTTTAAAAAGAACAATTTCATGTGCATTAGATAATTCATTTATGTCTTAACATCTTATTGTCTCAGTGAGAATAGACAATAAATTCAGTGCCAAAGACATAATCAAAATAATTTACATTACAGGCTTTATTTAACTTTGACATTTATCCCTTATTATCTTTGTATTATCTTAAGTTATGCACACGTTTTTTTTCCACTAGACTGAAACAGAAGTTACCCCTTGATTAACGATGCTTAAAATCTGAATGGCTAATCGTTCTCTGCAGATGGCACAGTTTGAGGTCAAAAATGAAAACAGTCAAGCACGTGAGCAACTGTGCAGGAATATCCCCGAATAAAGATATGCAGAGTCAGAAAATCAAGAAAACATTATATGTCAATGCCTCCTTATGTAGTTATTAAAACTGACGAACAAACTTTGCTATTTGTTGAAGACTTTAGAATCAGCTTCGCATTTGGGTCAACAAGGTAACATGAATAACAAAACGAAAGACAAAGTTCACTAACTCGAACCAGCCCCCATTCGCTACATTTGCCCCTCTCAAAAAACCAAGCTAAATTGTTTCCAGATATCAGGCAAAGGATGCACAGCAGCCACAGTACCCCTGGGAATTACAGGACAGTTTCTACACCTCCTCAAAGCTCATCTTTAGCCTTTGCTTCCTCATCATCCATTTCTGAAAGTGCATCCTCTAAATCATTCGTTTCATCCTCATCTTCTTCTTCCGCCTCCTCATCCAAATGTTCATCATCATCCTCAGCTTCAGCGTCTTGTTCTTTACTCTTCTCCTCCTCCTCTTTTCGTTTCACTTCATCTTGCTCCTGTTTCATTTTCTTCTCTGGTTCCTGTAGGAAGTGTTTATTTAAATCAAGAAATGTTTGTGTATCTAAAAATACTGTAGTCTTTTGATTGTGTGTTTGTTTTACACATCACGACACAACTGTGATCTGGCATACCTTTGTCACACCCCATGTCTCTTTTCCAATGTCTTCTGCTTCCTTGATGTCATCTGTTATCAGGAAGTTGTCAAAGATGGTTCCAGATTTTACCTGAGGCAAACAGTAACAAACATTCCATTAAAGTCTTTCCAGTACTAAGATAATAACTTTGCTATTGGAAAAGTTTCTTACCTGCCAGAGATCAAGGCCTAGAACACCAATTTTATCAAACTTGTAGATGTTCGGATCAGCGCTGTATTCAGGATTGTCAATCTCAGGATGCACCCACACTCCTTTGTAGTCGGGGTTGTCAATTTGTTTGGGTTTCCATTCTCCCTGTGATGCAGAAGGCAGGAGAGAGAATGTAAGGGTTTACTAAATTAAATGATACCACGTAAAGGATTAGCTCCAGCCACGAGTATCGTATTTCCCCACTACCTTATATTCTGGGTTGGGAATCATGGGTGGCTCCCACTCTCCATCCATATCCTCATCCCAATCCTCTGGCTTTTTAGCATCAGGGTCTGGAATGTTTTCAGGTTTGTCCCAGTCCTATAAAATAATGTCATGTGAATGACAAATGTAAGACACATGTTTCATAGACCTAACAACAGCTGCAGTGGTAGATCTTTTCACTAGGTAATCAAATAACTGAAGTAAGGGATTTGCTGTATTAATTTTGTAATTTGGTTTAATTACCTCAGGCTTAGTGTCATCAGCATCATCAATCTTAGCACGGTCATCCCAGTCCTCTGGCTTCTTTGCTTCAGGGTCCTTAATTTTCTTAGGGGGGAGGAAGTCCCAGTCATCCTCCAGACTGCCAGATTCTACCTTCTCGTTGTCAATTTTCACCTCATAGGTCTGATCTGGATTCAGGATGAGTGTGTACAAGTGGCTCAGCTCATCATCCTAGAAGAAATGGTCCAGTTGGATTAATGCATCCATGTCTTTCTCGTATGTATTAATCGTATTTATTAAAAAAAAAAAAATACCTTGCATTTTATTTCTTTCTTGATGAGATGATTCTTGCCCTTGTAGTTGAAGATGACGTGAACCTTCTTGGTGCTGTAGCCACAGATATCAGGGCCTAGACATAAAAAAATGCAATTAATAGCTGTTCTAAAGCCTGCTACCTTGTAACTGAATCGTTAATTTGTCATGAACATCACTAACCAAACATAACGTAGTACGAGGACTCTCCATGCATATCGGTCTGATCCAAGTCAGAAGGGAAGACCTTTACATAGCCACCACCACAATCAATCTTTTGTTCATGCTTCACTGTGAACTGAATGACCAGTGGTTTGCCCTCATTGCTGAACGGGTCGAAGCGGGCAGAGGTGGCATAGAAGCGAGCGTCCTGGCTCGTCTGCAAACCTAAAAGTGCACATGAAGGAATTTTATGGGAATTGTGAACATGGCATCATCAGAAGTTTGCTTTTTGTAAAACAATGCATGTGATGTCAGAAACATTCACCCTTGTCCTTGTCAGCATCTCCATAGAAGTTGCCAGCCGTTAGTTTCCACTCTCCATAGTCAGACTTGTGTTTGGAGTTCACCCAGCGACTTCTCCATTCATCTGAGCACAAAACGATCAGTAAGTTTGCTGAGGATTAATTAACCCTTGGACGGCAGAAATCGACCCAAGTGCCTAACGGAACATTAGTGTTACGAAATATGACTGTAATTCGTTGAAAACAGTTGTATTAGAATGTGAGGGCCGCGATTGGGAAGTCCCTGGTAAGTGTATTAAGCTAGCTACGTTTGCTAGCACTGGGGCCTTGGTAAAGTTAGCTAACAATCAATTAATTTAAAGTTACCAGCGAGATCCTATTTACAAAATTATGGACTGAAAAAGAAAACATTTCGTTAACAGGTAGAGATTTTACGAAAAACCGATACCTCATGGCTGGCGTTCTAATAGTTCTAGAGTTCTAATATTGAAAATGTGCATGGAAAGCTTACCACCGTCCAGAAACTCCTCCCGAAAATAAATCTTTGCATTTACACAGTAGACTGCTAATATCACTGCAACTACACCCAAAACCTGCATTTTCCCCATCTCGGATGAAGTTTGCAATACGGCGATCGCTCGTGCTGACCAGTCAATAGCGCTCGCAGACGGGAAGGGAATATTTTAGAGTCGCTCAAGCGAACAGATGTCTGCCTGCCATTGGAGAACACGGTGGTGTGGCTGGACCAATCAGAGTGCACCACGAAACACACGGCGTACCCGTTGGCTGATCCAGGATCGGTGGTCAGTAGCCACGAAGGGACACTTCGACATGTACGGAGATAGCCGAAGGTTGTTCTCGGCTGCTGGTTGCCAGCTCGCGCGAGTTTTACACCTGTTGGTCATTATGTCACCAACACTGTATATTACTATTGTTTGTTTTACTATTGTTTGACACGAAATACAAGAAGTAACGTAAATTACTCGTTGCACGAAATTTGTATAGTAAATTTATAATCTTTTATATTTAAACATAAATGCCTACTAGCTAGGTTGCCTTCGCGCAGTCACGTGGTTCGAGGTCTAAACTGTGGTTACAGTAATACATTTAATGTCAGTATATGAATCTACCAGCAGAGGGCGCCAAATATCAAACGTAGAAATACAACTGTTTTTACTTTGTCATTCACAAAAACAAGCCCAGCCACGCACTATTTATAATATTTTAAATTATTTATAACACTCTTTATAATATTTTAATGTAAATAAATAAGCTAAATGTTCTGGAGAAATAAAACTGGTTAAATTTAAATTGATTCCTTTTCATGAGTCCTATTCATACTTTTTAATAACTCTCAGTTTCAATTCATGCTGACCACCAGTGATCGGCATCACCTGTGTTTTTTCCTTAAGCAGGTCTCTGATCTCTTCACTGGGGCCACACTGTGGCACTTTATTGTAGAAGCCACTCTCCATCCTTTTGATAATAACTACGCTGAAGCAAGGTTGAACCCGGATCTCAGACCTCTCTTTGAACCTGACCCTTGTCCTGAAGTCTGACCTCCTCTTTTTTGACCTGCTGCCTTGTTATTCAGACCTTGATTGCTGATCGTGGTCCAAATATCCTGTTGGGATGTTTTGTGACCTTCATAACAAGATATGTGTGATTATCTGTGTGTATTTCTATCTGACACCTCTTATGAGTTCATCTTGGGATGAAGCCTGGAATCATGTGTATTAACCCTAAATGTCTTAGTAATCCTCTAGATCAAACCTCCCTCTTTTTCCTGTATTTAACTATTTTTTTCTTGTCTCAACACCCAAACTTCAGGTCGTGATAGTATTGAGCTGCGCGTGAACCCAAAGAGGACATGGAAAAGTTATATAATACTTAAGGCTTGAACCAAGATGACTTGAGGCCAGGTCAGAAAGGAGGGACAGTGGGTCAATCCCAGATCGCTTATGATTAATTGTTGCTCCTCGATCCTTGTTTGACCTGAATGTATTTTTATTTCTGAGGTGATGTCCATACATTATATGACCTTTATAACTTATAAATAAAAAAATAGAAGAAGAAAATATTTTCTGGCACTTATCTGCTGGAAAAAGTATTTGTTACCTGAGAAAAATCTCTGTTTTACAAATATACATGCTCATGTCTCCATGTCTATTTTGCTTTAAGAATCAGCTGTTGGTAATATGCTGAGGCTTTTTTTTCCTCAGAGTGAACGCTGGGGTGAAGACAAGTAACTGGCGCCAGCCATCAAACCCCCAAACCCTGAGTGATCAACAATGATGTCAAGAGGGGAGAATGGTGTCCCTTTGAAAAGTGTTCTTAATCAAACCCAATTAATTCCGCTCCTTTCCCTTATTATTTCCACCATTGAGCGTGTCCTGCTAGTCAGCCTGTTAACTAGAGCCCGGGCCCCAGCAGAGGTCATGCTTAGCCAAGCAAAATAACATAATAATGTGTGTAATTAATTATTAATTCTGAATAGTCATCTCAGGCAAAGATTTATTCAGTCTTTCTGACAAAGGTTTGGTGCCAAATATCTGAGGTATGACATGGATATTAAGCACTTAGTGTTTCTATAATAATAATTAAATTTACCATGTGTATGATGTTCTATTTCTATATATCTATACTGTATATAGATATATATGCACAAAATAATAGATTTTAGGTTTAGGTTGTCTGCTGGATAATGCTTTGTGTTTACACACAACATAAACGTCTATAGAAAGCCCGGTCCAAAAATAAAGTGGGTTAAGCCACACAGTCTGCTGGAGGGCAATTAGTGGTCTCTGCAGCCTTGCAAGCGAGGCCTCCTGACACCCCCGGTCGGGCCTGATGGAGTGGAGCTTCATCTGCCTAACGGCCTGGCAGGGCTCCACGGGCCTGGGCGAACACAACAGGCCTCCACCAGGCCGGCTCCCTCCGTCACAGCCTGCGCGGCCTATTGTACGGCAGCGCTCATTAAGGCCACTAAGTCATATGGGTGCCCCACAAATAGAGGCCAGGATGGAAAAACAACGCCCACACAGCACTACTGTAACGTCATGCATATGTAAAAAAATGCTACAAAGTCACGTATAAATGTTTTATTTGAGTAAAACAACCTGTTTATGTCTTTGGCTTCTTAGTTGACGCTTGGTAACAATACTATGAATGCTGCAGTTTCTAAAGGCCTCTTGATCCCACTTCCTTATGCATCATTACACCCATACACTCTACTTCAGTCCAACACAGCAACTCAGTTTTATTGCAGCACAATATATAATAATATGGTTTATTCATATTAAATATAGTGACCAAAATATTAGTCATCTCCTTGTAAAAGTAGAATTAAAGCAGAGTTCCTACAAAACAGAGAAATATATTTTTCAGAGCCACAGAATCATGTTAGTCAAACGTGACCCCGTCCTTTCAGCCCCCTCCTCATTTCATTACAAACATATCGAATGCACATGCGTTACGAACGTCTCCTCCATCAGCGCGACCTCATGACCCGCCGCTACGTCACCTCCTCTCTATGATCCAGCCGTTACATAAAACGGCTATTTTCAAGCAGCAAGAGAAGCTGCCAGAGGCCGTTAACTTTCCCCGCGCTAAGTCCGCCTGACTTAAGTGAATATTGTGTCAACAGCGCCATTAGAGGCAGCCATTACAAGATAGGATGAAGATTAATGAAGAGCGGCCACCATTAAACTGTACAGATCTGCATTTGTAAATTACAAATCATTTAAATGGGGAGGTTTGTGGGGAGGGGCAGAGTTAATCAGGGGTTTCAGGGGCATCTGAGGGCATTCTGTCTGTGGCTGAGAATCTGAGGTTAATCGCTTTAAAATCAGTAATTAGGTGTTAAGAGGTATGCTTGTCTGTTTAAATTAGCCTCTGAGCCAGATTACTCTCTGTGACTTCCGATGACCTCCCCCACCAGGACTCAACGCTGCCCAAAAGGCCAATTTTAATGATCTAAATAAAAAGCACCCTGTCAAATTAATGGTAGTTTCAGATTTTACCCCAAAATAGCAACAGCAAGAGCTAAAACACCTCCACAGTCAAGCAGAATGAGTTGAAAGAAAATGATAAGACAGCATTTGAGCAAATATTTCATGATTTTCTCAGTTTCGCATTTGTATAAATTTTAATATTTCCACTGCTACACTGACGCCCTCACATACAGTGTACTAGCTTAGCTACAACGTTAGCGATGTTAGCATGGTGGTGGACCGGGTCAGTAGCCGCGTTCAACGCGTGACGGTTCTGACACCTGTGGATCACGGCCAGCAGTAAATGTTTCACATGGTGGTTCCTCACAGCTCGAACTAGCAGGCGGTTCTGCTGTGGCTGATGGTTGGATAGAAAATACAAAATCATTACATTCACGTCGACGCTGCTCCCGACCATTTTGAAGGACGGTTGCTCCATCTTCCACGGGGCAATAAAAAAATGTTCCTTCAAAATAAATCGCACTGTTAGAAAAAAAAATTGTATCATTTCAAATTCCTCTTGTGTCACGCGAACTCCTCGCTGATGCACGCGGCAGCGAGCGGTTTGTAAACATGTCCGGGTCATCAGCCCGTCCGCGGCGGCTCCAGTTACATGTGCTGCCAGGTTTTGTCCATGGATTGAATGTGCTCTTTGGCCTTCATCCTGAGCGCGGCGATGCTGGAGCTCCGGTCGTCCTCCATGGGGTACTTGTCGTTGAAGCTGGGCGGGCACTGGTAGGGAGTTGGGCCCATGGGCTGCATGCCCTGCACCTGCACCATGCCGGGTGCGGCGCTGAGGAAGCTGTGGCCCGGGTAGGCGGGCTGCAGGCCCTGCGGCGAGCCCATGAACCCGGGGATGCTGTGCATGGGCGTGGCGCTGGAGATGGGCGAGGTCAGCCAGGGGTCCAGGGGCATGGGGTTGGCCACGGGCCCCACGCTGGGCGGCATGGGCGGGCGGTTGAAGGACAGCATGGGCGAGTCGTGGAGCTTCATGGTGCTGGTGTCCATCTTCTCCTGGCGTCTCCACTTTGCCCTTCGGTTCTGGAACCACACCTGGACAGAAGAACACACGGCCGTTGTTCTCGCCGTATCCTGGCAAACGCCGCGTTCAACGCGTGATGGCGTCTGGTCTTTACCTGAACCCGGACCTCAGGCAGGTTGACCTTCATGGCCAGCTCCTCGCGGCTGTAGACGTCCGGGTAGTGGGACTTCTCGAAGGCCCGCTCCAGCTCGTGAAGCTGATAGGTGGTGAAGGTGGTGCGGTTGCGTCGGTGCTTCTTTTTCGTGTGCTCCTCGTCCTTCATGGCGTCTGGAGAGACCTCACCAGTGTTGAGGTCCTTTTGCAGGTCACTTATTTCTCCGTCACACTTGTCACCGGAGAAGAGGTCGGAGTCTAACACGGGGAGAGGACACTTCAGACTCACTGACCACACTAAAGTAAGACTGGACCCCCTGTTGGTCATTTCAACATCTGTACTGAGTAACAGGTGAGGAATCTGCTTAGTATCAAGTCTCATTTAGTTGGCAAAGCTGAAGACATGCAGGCAAAACAGAACTGTAGCAATAAGAGTCGTGAAGTCATAGAGAGCAAATCATCGGCCAACAATCTTTTAAATCAAAATAAACTTCTGGAAGAAAATGCTCCATTTAGAACACGGCTCTTTCAGAAAGTGAAATCTCCTCCCATCGTGATAAAACAGCTTAATGGCTGATGGTTCATCGCTGCTGAGCGACTCTGAACCCCAGGGGTTGAACTCATCTTTCACTGAATTCGTCCCTGGAAATAATCCCATAGTAACAGATGCTACCTGTTAAACCTGCGAGTCTAATCTAACGAGGACTTTAGTTGGCTTCTGCCCAAGTAAACAGTCATGGGCCAGATTGTGAAGATTGTTTCTTCCAAGAAATGGATGTAGAGCAAGTTGGCCATGTGTGCGCTGCAGCCAAGCCCGTGACTCGTGCCGAGCATCGCTGCCATTGTCCAAAGCTCTGTGCTGAGCTGTGGCCTTTTAGTAGGTCAGCGTGACACGCTGAAGCCCAGCAGTGCAGCAGGTGTGTGTGAGCCACATCTGGAAGCATCCATAACATGACTCAAGGTTCAGAATTGAACCTAGTCTGACTCAGACCTATCTATCACCCTCTGTTAAAACTGACTGGAGCTGGTTATTTGCAGCCAGGCACGCTTTGCTAAGTGCTACGTATACATCATACTGTGTCCCCTGTGGAAGTATTCTAAGTTGGTCAGATGAAATGAGATGAAACCCCTCATTTTGGCTCATTTTGGCCAAACTCACCGTGGTAGGACGAATGCTGGGAGCTGTCGCCCAGATCTGGAAGGTGCCCATAGGGGTCTGACGGGACGTGCTTCTCGGCGCCCTGGGGGTTCTGCTCGCTGACTTTGTGACCGGCCTCGTCTCCTATCGAGTGCAGCAACGAGTCCTGGTCCTTAGTGAATCCCAGTATGACGTCGATACTGTGGACTCTGCCGCCGCCACTTGACCCGGAGCCTTTGGCCATGTCATAGTTGTCAAGGCAGCTTTCATCCACTATTCCTAGAGTATCCATTGACAAATGCATCCGCGCCTCTGGAGACTATGTGGTCGTTCTTAGTGGAAAAAATAAAAATCTAAAACTTCCTAATATCAACTGAGAAAAGGCAGATTCTGTATGTTTATGTTTTACATGCAGAGGAGCAAAGTGTTGAATCATTCAAGTATCAGGTCACTGAGGCTGAATGTGTTGGTTTCGCAAACAAACAGAAAACTCACATCTTTGCCTGAAAACAATGACAGAAAAGAAAAGAAACGTAAGTATTTCCTTAATTTCAGTCAATCTGTTTTCGCAAGCGGCACATTTTTCTTCAAAAACAATGATACTTATCACAACTGCTAATTATGATCAGAAACGCTCATTTGTTGTAAACTAAGGGGCTATTTTTTTCAGATTCTAAAGTAAGTCTGAAGAATCAGTGCACGATTATTCTGTTCTAAAATTTTTATATTTATGAAATAAATAAAAATATATTTATACAGCTTATAAGATTCAATTTCCCACTTAACATTTTGTAAGTAAGTAAGTCAGTAAGTGTTCTTACCTTGCTTCAGTTTCCTCTCACAGGCTCCGCTAAGCACATGGTGCCTCTGTAGTCCATAAGTAGACTAATGACACTGACAATATTCAGTGTAGGCACTTGTTACTCCCCGTTAAGCCCTCCAAATCCCTCGCACACAAGTGAGCAAGCACATGTAATGTCTTTCTGTCCTGACAAAACTCTCCTTAACCACACAGGACACCACAGCCCGCAGGGTAATGGTAGTAAAACCAAAGGGTAGAAGAGCTTTATTAATTGGGATCGTTCCCCTTTAAGAATGACTGACAGTTGTTTTCTGGTCAAGTAATTGCTCCAAATGTGTCCTGCATTCAGACCACAGAGGGAGGCCATTGCTAATAATGCCTCCACAAAACTTTCTTTCAGAAAATCTATTGTCTGCAAGATAATGGCTTGTACAGAGAGTTTTCGCTAATCCCTTCATTAGGGGAAACGTAAGGGAGAAAAGACACAGGCAGACTTTTAACTGGAACGGCTCCACATTGTAAAGACTTGTGTTCAGAAACTGTTGCGTTTAAGTTTTTGTAAGAGTGATTTTGAACTTTGCTCAGACTCCAATAACAAAAGATAAATCATTTTAGATTAGATTACACAGTTTGTCGCCAAAGTCAATGAAAGGTGTGTTTTTATTTAAGGGCGTATGTTTACGCATACAGAGTAAATGTTAGTAAACAACTAATGCTAAAATAATAATGATAATAAACCTAGATGAAATTATGAGGCAGGAAAACAGACAGCAAAGATTTTAAAGTGTTAAAGCAAAGCCGTAATGGATAAATCCTCACTTCAGCCTCATTGATCAACATAATCAACTAGTGGATAATACTCGTTAAACGCTGAGCGCAGCCCTGGAAAGGATTTACGTACAGTCATATTGATAACTGGTGCAAACACGGACATTGTACAGAACATGAGCTGTTGGACCGGTTCGCGTTGTGCCTCTTCTCAGAACTGGTGGGTCGGGGGCTCTGTGTACATTTCAGCCTACAGGTTTCTCTTTGCCAGCTGGCAGAGCCAAAGCTGCAGCTACAGTAGGTGTTGCAGAGATCAACCCTACCCTTAATGAGGCTGAGGACTTAACCAGAGATTTCCTCTGACCTCACTCCTCCTCACTGCAGATATATTTAGGATTTTTTTGTGAGCCAGATATTAAATCCAACATAAACATTTGATGACGAAAGTATCATTTTTGTCTGTGAAATTTGTAAATTAAAAAATTTGTTTATGTCCAGTGTGAAGAAAATTAAACACACACGTTTCAACAAGCCTGAAGCCTCAACTAAGCACAAACTCCTTCTAATAATAATAATATTAATATTTAAAAATTTGTTCGTAGCACCTGTTGCAGAACTGAAATACAGATGATGTTCGAGAGACCTGACCAAGGATTCGTCATCAACGCACGCACATCTTGGATTCAGGTAGATGCCCAGAATCTTCACACTTGCTTCCATGACTGACACATGCTAAACAGCTGAGGAATCTGAAATGCTAACGAGTTTAAAGCCATCTGGCAACAGCAGGCTGCGCTGCCAATGCTTTCTACCAGCAGAACGGCTGTGGGTAAGTGGCTTTGGCTGAGCAACTTTTCCTAGTTGTCGTGGCTTTTCCAAGAAAGCGCAGACTGCAGAGCTCATTACTTGTGGCTGCCAGAAGTGTGTGCATCATGTTAAACGTGCATCATGTTAAAAGTGCATCATGTTAAACGTGTGCATCACATTGTCCTCTGGTCAAATATGAACAGGTTGTTCCTCCGTTCTTTCTAAAATCAAATTAGCAGGGGATCCTTAGGGGCTAGTATCAGCAGTTAGTACAGTACAAACCTGACATGAACATGTAAAACATGAATCAATATGAAGACAACCAATGATTGAAATGTGATGTCATGAGGTAGGACTAGATAAGAGGAACTACTATGTACTGGGTAAATTAAAAGCTGATTAGTATTTTCTTTCATATGTGTGAAATTATGTGTTGGTAAACTGCTTTTACATGTTTGAATAAATATTATTGATAAAAAAAGAAAACACATTCACATTATATTTATATTTGCGCATCTACACATGAAAACACTGAGCCAGCGATGATGGAGAATGGTCTTGAACACATTAAAATTTTCTAAATATTGATGATGTGGTTTGTTTTTGGCGAAGGTTTACCGTTACCTAAAAAGTCTCATACTTGTTAGTTAAGCTAATACCAGGCTCATAGGCCATAAGCTTGAGAAATTGATAATCATTTTTATCACATTATTATATTAAAGCTGTCCCTCTTTGCTTGTTTTCCCATTATCCTAATTGAGTACAAATTGGTTAAGAGGGTACAGTATAGCTATCAAGCTCCTTAGTTTTATCAGATGACAATTTAAGCCCATGGATCCTATTAGGAAGAAAGCGGCTAATGTTTAAAGGCGCTGTGTCAGCTTATAGGGGGAAAGGGGGATGGTGAGCAGCAGGAGAATGACAGGGAGATGATGGAAAGGGAGGGTAAAACGCTGAGGCCGCTCATGTGATGAGCTCAGGCTGAAATGTGAAGGAGAAGCTGAGGCCGTGGCGTTTGGACGCACGGCTCTGCTACGACAGGTTGATTGGTAGAATAAGTGGACGATTGGTTAAAAAAAAAGTTGCAGGAGTATTGAAACTGTACAATATTATACAATATTATACTTTATCATAAGATGAGCCATTTCATGTAAGTCTGGTTTGTGAAGTAACAGGGACGATGGTTGAGTATGAGGTTCTTCTTAAATTGCACCTCAACCTGTCCCATAATGTCTATTAAACAAAGAGCAGGAGGAAACCTGTTTAGCGCTGTAGTTGTGGAATGTGCTGTATTTTGACCCACTGACCTGATTGTACTTCACTTACAGTACATACAACTTCCATTAGGTAAGAAACATAAATGTAGGTCTTTTATCTTAATCTTTTAGTTTGTCACAAACGGTTTATCCGCCCCCTCAACTCATCCAGATTAAGACCTATTGACCTACAGTATAGTTAAGACCCATTTAACCTGTTGAGCTGACAAAAAACACGTTTTATTTCGGTTAAAGGCTTTATTCAAACATTTAAACAGGCATTTACAGTTACATTAGCTGGTGGATGCTCTGGACGGGCCAGTCTGTATTTGATGGACAGCAGCAGAACCTCCTCCTACATGAGGCCGCACTTCTCCTCCGCCGCCTGCTTCACCTCTGCGGCCGCCGCCTGCGCTTTGGCCTTCAGCGCGTCCACGTCCACGCTCTGGAGCGCCGTCAGGAGCGACTGGCTGGCCTCCTCCTCCTCCTCGTCTTCATCCACCATCTTGGCGAGGTCCTCGGGCAGGTCCACGTCGTCTCCGGCCATTTGGACGGTCGCGCTGTCCTGAGCGCTCTGCAAAACCAACACGCCGAAGCTGTGATCGACACGGACTCCTTTTACTGGGAACCATCGACTCATGAACACTTACATCTGGGAGTCGATACTTGTCTCTTAGCGCCACTCGTAGATTTGCCCTCTCAGCCTTTCGCGTGGCAAAGTCCTTGTCTCGCTGGATCCTGCACAGCACACACCATTATGTGTCATTTCTGCAGAGGAGCCTCTTTATTACAAACCACACAGAAACATGCAGAGAATGAACCGTTCCAGCAGGAATGAGGGCGATTCCTGAAGGCTCTGATCTGTGTCATTGAATCCCTCCCGTCTCCAACGGGCAGGTGCGTCCAACCAGCAGACGGTGAGCGAATTAAAAGGTTGAAGGGCGGCGAAGGAGGCAGGTGGCGGAGAGTCAAGCGTTCCTTGGAACAGTGTCCGCCCATCAGCAGCATAACCACATTACAGTAATGTTGTTAGCAAGCGAAAACAGTTCGCACCTACGGCTTAATCAGAGTCTGTGGGAACGTGCTATGAAACATTAGCTTATTAATCCCGTTAAGAGACGTCAGCGGCTCAGGCTGCACCGCTCCGACGCGTCCAACTTTAACTTCCACCGCTGTTCTCTGCATTGATATCATTATTACAGGCAGTTTTATTATAATATATTGTGAATTAGCGATAAAGCCAGCACGTGGCTTCAGGCCCGTGTCGCTGTGAGCTCTTCCTCTGTCACCTCTGCTTCTAGCTTGTATTTAAGGGTGGTCTGCACGGGTCCTGACTCTGTTCTAATAAGATTAGCAGCACTGAGAGCTGCCGCTTGGCTCAGATCTGCAGGTGCCTGGTGTCTGACTGCACACCTTCCATGTTGTTTCCTTCCACGCACGTAGGTGTGAAAGGAGCCTGTGTTGGAGCGCGTGAACGCAACATTAGCTGAAGAATGAAGATACAAGAGTGACCAAGTGACATTAGAACCTAGAAACATAGAGGGGGAACAACGATTCATTAATCAATAACAGCAGTGCTTATTGTTTTTAAATAAGAAAATATGGTACAGCCATAAAACATTTATGACCCCTGTGTTGATTATAGCTGAAAGCTTTCTGTAGTATTTACAGAACATTGCATAATACTAATCACACCTGCTCATCCATGCTTAATGCACATGTAGCTCATATTCTTTTTTTATGATGCAGCCGTATATTAATTTCGCTAATAATTTGTTCGGTGATGTGGAAATGGCTTCCACGGAGCACTTTATTTGCTGTTTGCTGCTCCACAGCGCGTCCTCTGCTGTTTATCAGCTGTTTATCCTCCTAACGCGCGATGCCCTGACTCCACATTTTCCGGCAGGGCGTCCGTGCGGTCACAAACAGTGAGCGTCCACCTACTTCTCCTCCACCAGCTGCCTCTGGTACTCCTCACACTCCTCCCTGGTCATGCCCCTGCATGCAGCCGTCTCCTTCCCCTCCGCCGCCGTGCTGCGCTCCTCGCCGCCTCCGCTAAAACTCCTCAGCTTATCGCCCAGCACCTGATTCATGAGAAAAGCCATGGACCTCCTCGCACAGATGTTCAGCTCCACGGACTCTGGAGGCGCGAGCGGGAGACGATCACGAAAATCTGTAAATTATCACTACGCAAACTCTCCAAATTGAAGCCTTGGCGTCTGCGAGGGGAGATGATTACACTGGATTCATAACTTGAGGCTGGAGTAAAACCTTTAAAGAGCTTAGCTCATAATTGGCCGCCTACAGGCCACAGCCCCACTCACAGCCTGCAGATCCCCATCAGCTGAACCCACCTGAGCCAGGTCTCCATCAGTGGCTGCGATCCTGACTTCCCGTTGCCCCACCCAGAGGAGAGCCTGTCAATCAGCCAAGAGGAAGCTGACTGGGCGCTCCCACAGGCTGCGCTGCCCTCACTGTGCTGCTGGCTCTCAGTCACACAACAGGTCCGGGAGAATCTGCCGAGGTCTGTGTCTCCGAGAAAGTCTCACTTTTAAAGTCTGTTTTCTAAACTGAATGTTTCTTTAGAAATTGTTAAAGACTCGATTGTAAAACTGCTGCATTCGTTTGCTGCCGGTTTAGCTTTTGAGGAGTCATCATGGACAAGAAGCCACCCACTTGCACTGAGCTGCCTCAGCTGGACTCAGGCACAAAGTCAGCTCGTCGCTCACGTAACGTGGTGTCTTTTCTGAAGAGGAACGCTTTTCTCCTCCTCACGTTGCTCACGGTAGCGCTGGGTGAGCGCTTCTCATACATTTTGCTTCTCCGTGCATTCGCTCTGCTGCTGTTTTGGATCCTGACCTCTGTTTGCTGCTCTCAGGAATCGGCCTGGGCTTCGCGCTGCGCTTCGCCAAGCTTCCGGCCGCGTACGTGACGTACGTGGCCTTCCCCGGCGAGCTGCTGATGAGGGTCCTGCAGATGCTGGTGCTGCCGCTCATCGTCTCCAGCGTGATCACAGGTCAGCGGCTCCATTGCGGCACATTCTGAGATTTCATTTCAGTCAATCAGTAAACGGACCTGACGCCCGTCAACACAGCAGGTCAATAAACGGCTGCTGCACGTTTTGCCAGACTTATAAACACGTGTTATGAGCCTGACAGACTTATGTCACCAACATTAAAATGTACACATTAACCCTGGATTATTGTGCCTCCACGTGTTCACAGGCATGGCCACACTAGACAGAAGGTCTAACGGCAAAGTGGGGCTGAGGGCCTTCAGCTACTACATGGCCACCACCGTGGTGGCGGCGTTCACCGGCGTCGGCTTGGCTGTCTCCATCCGGCCCGGAAGCTCCTTCAGAAACTCCTCGGCGCGGCCGGCGACGCGGCGGCTTCTGTGCAGAACGTGGACTCCTTCCTGGACCTGATCAGGTGCAACACGTGAGAGCGGTGAAATCCGCCGGAGCTGTGGCGGCAGCATCTAACTGGTGACTGTGGTTTTGCAGGAACATGTTCCCGTCCAATCTGGTTGAAGCTTGTTTGAAGAAGGTACGATGTGCGTCTGTCACTGAAGTTGTGTGATTTGTACAGACTTTCATATCTTTTCCTTTGCTTTCCAGTATCAAACAGTTTACTCTGAGAAGGTTTCCACAGGGATGCATCCTGGTAGCAACAACACAACCACGGAGCTCAGTGAGAATCTCTTTCCCTCCTTAGACTGACTGTGAAGCTGCTCCCTCAGCACTTCGTACATACAGTACAACGGTTGTTTTTGTTGTTGTGTTGTTGTTGCTGTGCCACAGTCCCGATGCCGGGCACCGCGGACGGAGTCAATTACTTCGGTCTGATGGTCTTCTCCGTGGCCTTTGGCCTCGTCCTGGGCGGCATGGAGGCCGAAGGGAAGCCTCTCAGGGACTTCTTCGAGTG
The DNA here is from genome assembly GCF_900634795.4 of Betta splendens. Classification (NCBI taxonomy): domain Eukaryota; kingdom Metazoa; phylum Chordata; class Actinopteri; order Anabantiformes; family Osphronemidae; genus Betta; species Betta splendens. The sequence continues at coordinate 13,854,738 of NC_040897.2, forward strand.
CCTGAACTCGGCCATCATGAGGCTGGTGAACGTGGTCATGTGGTGAGCATGCGGCCAGAAACGTGACCCGCTCACGTCAGGTTTACGACGGGTTTCATAAGAACGCCTGTACGGACTGATCCAATAAAATAAAGCCACTCTATAAAGAAATAAGACTGTAAAGGCTGAATCAGGCTGTACCTAATAAATTCCCAGCTCCGTTGCACAATGCAATGCCCTCGTTGCCCCTGTGCTTTGTGACCCTGCTCATTGCACCAGTAAACTGCCTCTCGCAGGTACTGCCCGCTGGGAATCCTCTTCCTGCTGGCGGGGCAGGTCGTGAAGATGGCGGACGCCGGGGAGCTGGGTCGGGACGTGGCCATGTACACGGCCACGGTGCTCGCCGGCCTGGCCATCCACAGCCTGCTCACGCTGCCCCTCATCTACTTCGTGGTCACGCGGAGGAATCCCTACAGGTTCATGGGCGGCGTGCTCCAGGCCCTCGCCACCGCCTTCGGGACGTCGTCGAGGTCGGCGCGGCCGCCGAGGTTAAACATTAAGCGTTAAACGCCGGGGCATCGCTGACTGTCACTGCTTCACAGCTCCGCCACGCTCCCTGTGAGCCTCCACTGCATGGAGGAGAACCACAGCATGGACAAGCAGGTGACCCGCTTCATGCTTCCCGTTGGCGCCACCATGAACATGGACGGCGGCGCCCTCTACGAGGCCGTGGCCGCTCTGTTCATAGCTCAGCTGAACGGCATTGAGCTCAACGTGGGTCAGATCATCCTCCTCAGGTACCGCAGGAACGCGTCTCCTCGTTAGAGCTGCCCTCATTAAAAGATGCCCAACTCAAGCTGCCGGTCCTCCTCCAGTCTGGTGGTCACGGCTGCGAGCACTGGCGCCGCCGGCATCCCGCAGGCTGGCATGGTGTCCATGCTGATCGTGCTGTCGTCCGTGGGGCTGCCGACCGAAGACATATCGCTGCTCATGATCGTGGACTGGATCCTGTAAGTCGCCGTCGTCCCACAGGGCACGTGTTTTGTCCCGCTCCAGTCACGTGAAGGGCTTTTGTGTCAGGGACCGCGTGAGGACGGCCACCAACGTGCTGGGCGACTGCATCGGCGTCGGCGTCGTGCATCACCTGTCCAGACGCGAGCTGCAGGGCGCCGGTCCTGCAGACGACGCTGTGGAGGAGAGATTGTAGCTCCAACAGCATCTGTGGCGCTAAATAACCTATTTATGAACGTTTTTGGTTTTTGTTGGTTAATTATGCACATGTCTGCAGAGTTTCATTATATGATTATTATATCATATAATTACTCATTTCAAATGAAAATGAGTAAAGGCTTAACAGACTTATCACATTCTTTACAGTGAGGGGTTTTTAATTGGTAAAAATAATACTAATATCTAAATGTTTAATAAACATCAATACTTCTGGTTGATTTTTTCTTAAAACTCTCTGGACTTTCCACAATATCAAGCGTGGGAAACTCTCTATCACCATCTTGTGGCAAGATGTTGGAAATAAAGAAAAAAAGATTATGTAATGACCCAGTTCCATAAGAGGTAAATACATATAGGACTGTTTAATATTTAATACTAGTCGAGGGGATGAGCTTATACAGAAACGTGACTGGCTGTATTTCATCTGCAATAATTGTATAGTTTACTACTGTAAGAAAATGTGATTTTCTCACCTGTATTGTCTTAGATAAACACATTTTTCATGTAAACAGAACACACTGATATATTTTAACGTATTCATGAAATCAATAATAAAGAAATCATGCTGTAGTTTCCTCTGAAGGTAATTGCTCTAAATTCAACTGTGCTTCATTTGTGTGCAAACCAATGCTTTTAGGAACAAGAACCATTTTCCAGTATTTCACTTGTGTTATTAATAGAAACGGTGACATGGCCAAAATAGACTTTCTACCAAGCAGCCAATGGCTGGAGAAGAATGGGAAAGTGGGCCCACTGGGCGTTGAGCTCAGTGTCAGAGAGAGCGCATCCTGTCTTTACTGACATCACCCAGAGCTCAGTGCAGCTGTGAGGCGAGAGGGAGGGAGGCGGGGGAGGACCGAGCATCACAGCCAGCGAGCGGGAGCAAAAGGAGGGGAGCTGATGCAGAGGAGGGATTATATCAACAGCGAGGGAGCTTAAACGAGGCGGTGAGAAACAGTGAGCGAGAGTGTGTGAGGGAGGAAGATGCTGTTGCCAGGGAACAGCGCCGAAGCGGGACCATCCATCTTTTCCAGCTCGCAGCATCAACACACATAAGACTGTGACTGTGAAATGGGCCGAACGTGAGGAGAAGAGAAACAGCTGATCCCGAGTCCGAGCAGCAAAGAGCGTCAAGGAGAAGGTAGGCAGGTGTGATTACATAACCTTTAGAGCGCGGTTCCCATACGGTGACATCAGCACAGCAGGATTAGAGCCTGGGGTGGGGACGTTAGCGCTGGGTGGGTGTGTGTGTGGGGGGGGGCAAAGGAGAAGTAAACAGGAGGAAGAGCAGGATTAGGCTTTGTTCAAACCCAGCATGTGACGGAGTGAGCGACGGAGGGGAATGAAGGGACGAGAGACGCGCTTTCGCCCCCGTCCTCCAGGATCCAAACAGCCCAGGTCCACATGTAAACAGCGATGAGCCTCGTTCTGCTCAGGTAGAGACGGAGGAAGACCTGCGTCTGAGGCTTTACAGGAGCAAGTGCACGTGAGTGAGTACGTGACCAATGACAGCGGACGTGATGGAACAGCTGCTAGTTTGTCCATGAATCCTTCATCATTTCATTCATTTTATTTAATGGACACAGTGAATTCATTTATATAATGTATTGACTCATGTTCATGTTTATTAGTTTGTCATGAGCTTCAAAGGCCTCAGCTCTGCTCATCTTCAGGCCACAAGTGGTTGGTTACAGATTGTGAAATTCAATTCGAGACAGCTATATTTATTTATTTGCTTTTGTATTTCAAAGCATGAAGTTCAAAGCGATTAGTTCAACACCTGAGTCTTGCATCTGTCGCTGTGGATCTGGTTGAGGGAATGACGCATGTGGAGCCAAATCCCCGCCAGGCACGTGTTGCTGCAGCATCATTCTGTCTCCATCAGTCAGTTTGCTGTTTTTTATGAGCAGCCAGGTCCTGGAAAAAAGCATTTTCTGTGATTTAGACGGTCGAGCGCTGGAGTCTGGCACCCGAGCGCTCCTCTCCGTCCTGTAGACTTCCATTAGGACGCAGCATCAGCATCAGCACCAGCACCAGCACCAGCAGCGCCCCAGGGCCTCGGCCTTTTAGCCCACATTCACGGCCTCTCTGTGCGGGTTCTGCTGTGTCCCGCTACAGCGGATCAGTGCCGTCCCAATGGACAAATGCACCGTATTAGCGTCTGTTTGAGCGTGAACTTGAACTGAGACGCGGCGACACAAGGACACGGCCCTGTCTGCGTGGATGACCTCTGCCTAAGAGCAAGAGCGGAGCTTCTACTGCCATCGTTTTAAATGTGATTTATCTGCGGATGCTCAGCCACTTTCTACTGTGGCCGGTCATATGATTTGTTTCTCCCCGAGGGCCTGCGTGAGTAATGCTGTTTTATTTTTATCACGTCCTCCAGAGAGAGTGTGGGACTGAACTAAAACAAAGCAGCATCACCTTCATTACCCACAATGCAGCTGGGTGGGGTCCCACCCTGTCTGATCGACAGCTTCACCTTTCAGACTCCACACCTTGAGCTAAAGGGTGGAGCTCCCCGTTTATACAGCGCTAAGCCCTGTGGGTTCTAAGATTTGGTGTCCGACCAATAAAAATGGCTTTGTGTGTGTGTGTGTGTGTGTGTGTGTGTGTGTGTGTGTGTGTGTGTGTGTGTGTGTGTGTGTGTGTGTGTGTGTGTGTGTGGACCACAGGCAGCTGGAGCCCGTCCTCAGGGGGAGGATGGGTACAGCCGAGGCCACGCTACGCATGGACAGCATGGAGGTGAAGGACGAGTGGCAGGATGAAGACTTCCCCAGGTGTGTGTGTGTGTGTGTGTGTGTGTGTAGCTTATCTGACTTGTACACAGGATTTGAGAAGCAGGACAGTCAGTTGTGTGTGCTTTAAAGTTAAAGGGCAGCAGGTGTGTTCGTTGCTTGTGTGTGTGTGTGTGTGTGTGTGTGTGTGTGTGTGTGTGTGTGTGTGTGTGTGTGTGTGTGTGTGTGTGTGTGTGTGTGTGTGTGTGTGTGTGTGTGTGTGTTACGTGAAGAGGTTGACACGTCGTGTCAGTTCTCAAATGTAAGAAGAGCTTCTTTGTGAATAATGGGCCCAGGAAACATTTTATTCAACACAATGTGTTTTCACAGCACAGGATTTTTTTATTGAGCAGCATTTTAAAGGAAAGCTACGTAAAAAAAAATGGAGCCACGTTATTACAGAGTAATAAGAGATTTGGTCTGAGTGTTACGCTTTATTATTACCCACTGGAACCTGCAGCCTGTGTAAAAGCATTTACGCTCATTCCCTCTCACCTGTTAAGCTGCTGGCGGCATAATAACAGTGATTATCCACAGGCGCCATCAACTTGCCCACACTTGTACAGTTTAATGTGTCTGAGTGCTTGTGTGCTGCTGCAGCAGCAACTATTAAAACCTCCACAGTTTATGAACTACAGATTCTGGGATGTTTCACAATATTCATCATTCATCATTGTGCTGTTGTGTTGCTATAATTCCATATGTGTATTTCTTGCAGGCCTCTGCCAGAGGATGGTTTTACTGATAACAGGAACAGTGAGTGAGATCAGCCCAGGCTTCAATCCTGGTTCTGGCTGAAGATTCTGTCTGAGCGTCTGTCTGCGTCCTTCCAGATCCGCCCAGCAGCCTCAACGTGGGCGAGGCCCTGAGCCAGAACAAGCGCCGCACCCTGGTCGCCCCCGACATGAACCTGTCCCTGGACCAGAGCGAGGGCTCCGTGCTGTCCGACGACCTGGACATCAACGTGGACGACATGGAAACGCCCGACGAGACGGACTCGCTGGAGTTCATCAACAACGGCAACGAACTGGAGTGGGAAGGTCAGACACACACAAACCCGCGCCGCGTCGGGTGAAAACGGGCAGCGGGCGTCAGCGTTTGTCCCCGTGCGACAGATGACACGCCCGTCGCCAGCGCCAAGCGTCTCCCGGGCGACGGCGAGGAGGAGAGGGACTCGAGCGGCCGCCTGTGGAGGACGGTGGTCATCGGCGACCAGGAGCAGCGCATCGACATGCAGGTCATCCGGCCGTTCCTCCGGGTGGTGACGCACGGAGGTGAGCGGTGGGAACGTCTCACGCAGCACGTCCACACAGAATGATGTGATCGATGATGTGGTCGTCTCTCAGGTTATTACGGCGAGGGCCTGAACGCCATCATCGTGTTCGCAGCCTGCTACCTTCCTGACAGCAGCTGTGAGGACTACACCTACATCATGGAGAACCTTTTCCTGTGAGCACCCTGATTCCATCCATGCAAACTTAGCTTGACTTTTTATACTGGTAAATGGGCATAGATTTTCTATGGACGGAGAATAAGGTGCTTCAGTCCTGTGTTGCTGTGTTGCTTTGATCTGAACTTGCTCGGCTCCGTCTTCAGCTACGTTGTGAGCAGCCTGGAGCTGCTGGTGGCAGAGGACTACATGATCATTTACCTGAATGGAGCCACTCCTCGCAGGAAGATGCCCGGCATCGGCTGGCTGAAGAGATGCTACCAGATGATTGACAGGAAGTAAGACGGGCCAATGAATCAGAACGAAAGGCACATTTATACTGATATAAATATATTCTGTACTACAGTATCTGAATGTCTCACGCAGGCTTAGGAAGAACCTGAAGTGTCTCATTATCGCTCACCCAACGTGGTTTATCCGGACTGTTCTCGCCATCTCCCGGCCTTTCATCAGGTGAGCATCCATGAAAAACAGGGGAAAGGGCCGAACCAGGAGCAGGGGCTCCTCCAGGAGCACGTTCTGCCACTCACTGCCTGTCGCTGCTCGTTCTCCGCAGTGTGAAGTTCATGGATAAGATCCGCTACGTTCACACGCTGGAGGAGCTGAGCCAGCTCATCCCCATGGAGCACGTGCAGATCCCCGAGTGTGTGCTGCAGTGAGTACTCTGGGCCACCAGGGGGCGCTGTGGAGACACAGCACGCTGTGTTCAGCAATGAAACCCTGATGAATGTTAAAGAAGATGATGTCACATAAATACCAGAGTCTCTTTATTCTCCTCCTTAAAGGTACGATGACGACAAGATAAAAGCACAAAAAGAAAGGTAACATTCTTACATTCAGTGGACTGTGCAGTAAACAGTACTACTGCATAAATACTATTCCTACTTACTTGCAGAATGGAGCAACAGACCAGCTCAACATTGTCTAAAGAAAGGTGAGCTCATCTGACAAAAACTGAACCACTGAACAAATTTCTTTTGTCCAAAACTTGACTTTGACACATGTTTGTTGTTGCCCTAACTCTAATCTTTCACTTCCAGGCCAAAGTCAATGCTAGCGGACGTTGGCCGTGACATCTGACCTTAAGGTAACGGTTCCACCGATTTGAGCAACTTTCCATGCACTAGATCCAAACCCGGTTTGTAATGTCAGTCCACTGTAACTAATCTGTGACACGGGCGGAACCATTTAAGTCCCCCAACCATGGGTTTTACAGTAAATCATCAGAATGCTGGACAGTTGCCTGCCAACCTGGACCCCTGGACACGGGTCCAAAGGGTCCGGTCTCTGAGGAAGGGAGAGCTGAGATCCGATACCATGACTCTGACCTGAAAAATAATACTGTGCATTAATATTCCAATTAATGCTTTACACTGATGAGAAACATCTCTATGCAAGGGGCAATAATATGAGTGAGTGATCCAAGGGGTTGAGTGTTTCTCAGTGACATGTCTGAGCCTGTTTTAACCATGAATCACAACACTGGTCCCTCTAAATGTCCAGGAACAAAGAGTCATTTCAAACCAAATGCCTGTGTCTGATTTCTGTGACTGAGCACAGAATGAACTGCTGTGCTATTAGTGTCGCTCATCGAGACCGGCTCCTGTTCACATTTGCCAAGTCATGTTTCAGTTCTTCAAATCCAGCCTCTGTTTAAGTCTGTGAAACGTTAAACGGTTCCCCAACATCATGTTCCCTCCGTGCCTTCCTGTTACATAAAGCACAGCTGCTCATGTCTTTAAGCGCGTCCAGACCAACCAATCGATTCTATTTTTGATGGCTCGTATGGCCGCGGTCTGGCAAATTGATCTGCACTGCACAGAAATACCCGCTGCAGCAGGTTGGGGCGGGTTGGGCTTATTTTAGAACCCGGTTCCCCCCCGGTGCTGTTCTAACCGTTAGCATGAGCCTCCATATATCAAAGAAACGATGGGCCAGAGGACTGGCCAGCATCCCAGGAATGGACACGGGCACCGTCTTCTAACCAAATGCTAGCGGAGGAAGCAGGAGAAAAATAAATAGGCAAACCTGATCTGTGTCAAGACGATTCAGTTCACATGTGTGTGTCTCCTGACACCCTGCCAAAGTTATAGACCATAAGAAAAAGCTTGTACTGGTGGAGATTCACACGTTACTTGATTATTTCAGAATAAAGGTGAGAAAACATTTGAACTTACTGTATTTTCATTGCAGAGCTGTTTTTGAAGAGTGACTCCTCGTTACGACGGGAGCCGTCGTCACACGTTTGCAGCACAGGACTGAAACTCCCGACTGGACCTGTTAGATGCAAAACCATCATTTACCATGTATTCAGTGTCATCGAAGCATCATGAGCTGTAACATGTGCTGCCTGCATGTCACGTTATGCATGACTTCTGCTACATACAATACATACAATAGAGGACAACGTATGAACTCTTCTTCATCCTCCAGGCTGGAAATTCCGTGTACATAGTTGTAGATATGTTTTTAAAAAAAGTGGTTTGCACAGATCATTCATTGTTTGTTTTATGGCCGTCTACCAAAACATGATGTGCAATGTTGACCCTCTTAGACCTACAGTAGGTGTTACTTATGCAAGTGTGTTGCAGTTGTGGGGTTTTCTGATATGCAGCCAGCATGCTGGTCCACATCCCTCCTGTTGCTGTTGCATGACTTTTCATGTCATTAGCGCGACCCGTTTTAAAAAGTACTTTTACAAGTAGGAAAGTAAATATTGTTACAGATTAAATATATTTAAAGCGAGATTATTGGTAAAAGTGTTATTTATGAGAAGTAAATGTGCCATTTAATGTTTGTAAGAAAATAAATCTACTACAAAAACGACACCTGCTGTAAACGTTTGCTACAGAACAGATCATTTCATCATCAACAAGACACCCCATGTTTATTACAGCTTATGTTATGACCTTTTTATTCCCTCTATTATTAAAGTCATTAACGGGTACAATTCTTATTTGTGAGTGTGCTGGCGAGTCATGATGTTCTGTGTCATCTGACTGTGTCATCTGTTCTTCACAGGGGTCATTTGCAGTTAAAGTGACATTGCTTTGATGGCAGCTCAAAGTCAGTTAGGGGTTTTTTTTATATATATAAAATGTGTAATAATTTATATAATCACTTATTGCTAGTGAACCTATTTTGGATGGATTTGTCTGTAGGAGAAAAAACAAACTATAAACAAACCAGTTTCATTAGAGGATTGACAAACTTAACAAAATGTTTTCTATTTAATAATATAATGGGACTAGTTTAAAACAGATTAAAACTGTTGTTACTTACAAAAATAAAGTCCAGGTTCAACAGCTTTGTTACAGGCTTAATAAAGTGGTTAATAAAGTCAGAGAGCGTTAGCCGACATAGCTTGCTAGCTTAGCGGCTAATGTAGCACTAACACAAGGTTTACATGTTTTATGTTGGGAATGTCTGATTTTACTGGAAATGTTTTTTTATAATTGGATAAAGATGATTTTCTGCTTTTGCCTGAGATGTACTGTATAATTCAAATAAGACATTAGGTATTTAAGTGAATAATTTAATGAATTGTAAAATCTTCTTGTTAGGTTAAGGTGGATTAATTTAGAGAGTAGGATGGAGTCTAGAGAGGAGACACAGTAAAACCAGGTGAAACAGTGATGATGTTACATTAATAATTTGTCGTTGAAAGCAATATTAATATATTGATGTATATCATAGTGGTTTAAAAACCTATAACATCTTTGATGTCTCCAGAGAAACGGCATCAACCAACACATTTTTTCTTTGGTGGCAAAAATTCATCAAAATGCAGTTGAAGTACGGGTGTGTCTCTCCTACAAGTGTCAGAGGTGAAAAGTATGTGCAGCACATGCTTTACATGTCAGACCATGTGGTGCAGCGTCTGCAATGTGAAGCTCAAGTATTCACCACAATGCAAAGTTAGGTTCTTTAAGTGCAAACAATTGCAAAAGATTATTTCAATTCAAAGTAATCTTGTCACCACACAATGTTTCTCTTGTCTGTAAAGTCAATGAAGCCCAAAGCCCTGAATATGAGACCACGTGCTACTGGCTGAGGCTCAAAGTTCACCTCTACACTGATAGGAACGACCATAAAGGAAAGGGAATACAAGTATACGCTGCAGACCTCCAAAGGAGTGTGTGGGCTGATAAGCCAGGGACGCTCACCCTCACAGACGTATACGTGATATCAGACCTATACCCATGACTCAGGGTGCTGAGAGTCATGTACTTCAACTGGTTGCATCAGAAATATGTGTGACGCAACAAGGCACGCAGGAGCCTTCTATATATAGTGCCCCTGGTTTTCACCCAACTATAGACGTCCAAGCACGCAAGTTTACGCCCTAAAATCCAAATACTAAAACTTTCTACCACTTTCTAGCCTCCTCCTCCTTTCCTTTCACCCTCTCCCTACAGCTTTCTAACTTACCACGTGTCTTTATCTGGCTTTTTCCCAAGATAATTAAATTGTATTTCACAGCTTAGCGACATCACAGTTTCCCAGTTATCTTTCACGAACTGTGTTGAGAGTGGGATCTGCCCTGCGTTGGGCCGGCATGTGTTCACTGGCCCCTGGAAGCAGGTGGAAAATTTGGGATCTATTTTCAAGCACAATGGGAGGCTCCCAAGTTCTGCCTCTCGCATTGGCGTTGTGACCTATAAAGTAGCAGCTCATTGGCTGCCGGAAAAACCAGAAGCCGATTGGTTGAAGAGGCTGTGACGCTGCAGTCATACCCTTTATATGCCACGAGGCGATTGTCTATTAATGAAGTAGTAAAAGGGGGGAACAACTGTGGCACAAAAGAAAGAAAAGGTTATTAAAAAGAATTTGGTAGAGTATTTGCTTTGGACAGGTTCCCTTCTTTTACTTACTTAATTCCAGAGGTGACCAACAGACAAAAGAAGTGGAAATGAAGATTATCATAGGCATTGGAGGGTAAGTGGCATTCATTTATACTACTACAGTACAGTAGCTGACGGTCCTACAGTAGTGTAATAATTTATGACTGAAACTCATCTGTTGGGTGTGAAATTGATCTTGTTTGTAGAGTGACCAACGGTGGGAAGACAACTTTGACAAATAGACTACTAAAAACATTGCCCAACTGTTGTGTTGTGCACCAGGATGACTTTTTCAAGGTAAGAAAACTGACCCTAACCTTCCCTTTTGAGCTTTGATAGTTGAAGTCCAGATTATAATCCACCAGTCTGACCTGCGGATGTGCTGACATCGCAGTAGCCTAGTAATCTGGCTGATTGTCTCCTGGACAGCCGCTGAAAGGGCTAAATGTCCCCACTCAAAGTCAGACTTTCTCGTTATCATGAGTCATTATTCTCATTTGGCTTAAATGAAGCCAGAAGAAGTTTTTTCACCACGCCCACCATCATACAACGCTCCATTCAAGGTCAGCAAAGGACAACTGACAATTTACCAGCCTATTTTGTTTTTTTAATCAATTTTTGATTTTTCAATAAATCAAATTTTTCGGCTTCTATCCGTCGACTATGGCCGCATGATAAAAAAAACAAAAAACAATGCAGTTTGCGAGTCGCAAGAGATAAAACCCTTAGAGCCTCACCAAGAAAAAGATCACTGCACTACTTTTGGTGGAGACAAGTCCTTGACTTGTCCTGTCCAGGTGTAATCAGCTCCAACTGCTTACTAGGTTGCAGCAATGTTTTATTGGTGACTGTTATTTCAGAAACCCAATCAAATAGAAGTCGGGGAGGACGGCTTTAGACAATGGGATGGTAAGAATGGATTTCGCGTAGGAAAACAAGCAGTAATGTACTTTTTCTTTCCTGCACATTTCTTTGGTAACCAATCAATCCTAAACTTTCTGTTATTCTTCCATCTATTCTGTAAATGCTACAGACATTCGCTAACCGTGAAGCACATTGGTGATGAGTGCTGGTCGTGCATGCGGTAAAACCGTCTTGTCTCTCTCTTCTTTTGTCCATCAGTGATAACAGCTTTGGACATGGAGGCAATGGTGAACACAGTGAAGGGCTGGCAGGAGAACCCAGTCAAGTTTGCCCGCTCCCACGGTGTGAGCCTGAGCACTGAAGCGCAGAAGCCTGGCTCGAAGGACCAGGAGGTCCATGTTCTCATTGTGGAGGGGTTCCTCATCTACAACTACAAGTTAGACACTTCTCATCTCACTTGTTTTATAAAGTTCTGGCCTTCAAAGCTCTTCACTAATTCTAGCTCTGCCTTCTCTCTGCAGGCCACTTCTGGACATCTATGACAAATGTTTCTACATTTCCATTCCGTATGAGGAGTGCAAAAGGAGGAGAAGGTAACAAGCTACAGTAGACTGTGGGAGCAACTTTAGAGCCAACAGTTCAAGACTCACACGACTTGATTCATATACTTTTGCAGTACAAGGACATATACAGTCCCCGACCCCCCCGGTCTGTTCGATGGCCACGTCTGGCCCATGTACTTGAAACACAGGAAAGAGATGGAGAACAACTGCAGTAATATCGGTATGTTGAGGGAGCTAATCAACATGTAATAAAATAACAATTAAAAATTTATAATAATTCAAAGATTAAATAATGAATTATTATATGTTCCTTTTTCTGTGCAGAGTACCTCGACGGCTTGAAATCAAAGGAAGACATCTTCAGCAGCGTGTATGAGTGTATTCAGAACTCTCTGCTGAACAGCTTATAGGTAAGTTAAACTCTATAAACTGTATGACCAAACACAGTTCAGCCTAAGTTTTATCATCCAGAGTAAGTAACGTCTCTCTTCTCTCTTCACAGCAGGGGGCCAGCGGCCGGTCTGTGTATAGATATGTAAATATAATGTTGAGTCAATGTGTAACACCTGGTTCTGTACTTCAAGCATGTTTTGTACATAGTTAATCATGCCGTGTATCAAGAACTAATGGCAAGACAGTGTTTTGCATAATGCTGTGTAACTTTTTCTAAATGATAAAAGATGAGCCATGTCTAGACCGACCAGTGTTTGACATCAGGATCTAAACTCTGGGAGGAAGGATTTGTGTTTGCAACTTAAAGAAACAACTGAATTCACTTCTTGGGTCTTGTTTTTCTTACTAATTGCATCACACGCTGCTTCATGCTCCTCATAAACAATCGTAGACTGTGCTTTGCAACAGAAACACTGGAGTAATAGGAGGATGAGTCATAACATCCTCTGAAATCAGCTTCCTTATCACTGAGATTAGATACAGGACAATGTGAAAACGTCTGACAAGCTGCGATCACGTGCACGCTTGCAACGATTAACTGTTAAAAAGAAAGGTGGGGCACATCACACTTTACAGGGAATACTGTACATCTTATCCTTATAAATCTGTATATAAATCATTTTATACAAAAATGACCCTCTATGACATTAAAATAAAACAAAAGCGTTTTTATATTGTGTATCAGGACATCATGATGCACATTTTTATTAAAGGTACAATTTGTATAGTCATTAACTGAGATAATTGAAGAAGCCTCTTAATTATCTCTAAAGTTTCCAAACGAATCCAACAGCTCTTAAATGATGCAGTGACATGTGAGTAGTTTAGTTGTACTGTAGAGATTTAACTGCAAAAAAACCCAAATGTATGCCATAGAGTAATGAATACTACATCTTCATCTGCATCATCAATATATTTCATGTTTGTGGAATAAAGTATGAAGCACTTTCACACCACAGAGCTTAAAGGCCGCAGGAAGTGAGAATTCCTGCTGTGATTTAGTCACTTTCCAGCCTCTTTACTCTGCACAGAACGTGGAAGTGAAACATTTTACGAAAGGTTTATTGAACTTCGCAATCAAGGACCTACTGTAAAACCTGCCTCTGAGTCATAAAACAAGTGGCCACGATGACGAAGCCTTCAAAGGATTTACAGTATAAAAGAATCAAGGACTTCCGCGTGTCAATAGGCCTTTAGCGTCATATAGACCTTTTTATCTTTGCTTCCTGCACTCACAGATCACCCGACGCTGGGAGACATTTCCATGGCGGGACCTGGCAGGGCCACAGGGTGTGTCGGGGGGGTGTCGGGGTCTTGTGATGCATTTCTACGAGTCTTTAAATGCCAGCAGATGGTCTGGGCCGGGGGCGGCCGGTCTGAGCGTTTATATTTAGGCTAAGTGCCTGGAGTGTCAGGAGAATATAATATACGAGGGCACGGCCACGTTGCCCCCTCGCCACTTCCAGCCTCGTATGACTCAGGGGCCGCACGCCAGGTGAGAGCCCCACGCGCTCCCACGTCAGCCGGCGCCATGGCAACCCCCAGAAGAAGAGCTGGGGGCCCATATTTGGGTGGAGAGGCCGGGACACGGGATCGGAGCGGCCGCCACGTGTCCCTCGGAGACCCGTGTGTGAGCAGTGATGGGCAGTGGTCGTCTGCCACAAACCAGGCAGCTCCCGTTGTGACAGTTCAAGAGCTCATTAATGTTTGGATCATGACATACTGGATATGACTCAGCTTTTATCACCAGCAAAAACAATAATACCAGTGTGTATAAAGCATTTATTTAGTCTAGATAAATTCTGGCTTTACTCAGTGTTTCCATATTAAAACATGAAGACCTGGATGGTTACATTGCAGTACATTAAATAGCACTGGGTCAGTTGCAGTATTAAAATCACTCTGGTTCTGCACCTGGAGCTGTGGAGCTAATGCATCCAACCAAACCAACGAGAAGCAGCAGCTGTTCTGTTTAGGTTTGGTCTGTTTTAAATCTTTCATTATTGTTCGATTGAAGGAGGTTAAACAAATGCTTTAGTGACACACATTAAACCTGATGATGATGTTGACAAGTATCAATAGTGATTATTATAGTTTGTGTTAAAAATCTGAATCTAAGGTGAAAAGTGGATTAATATATAAAAGGTATTATTCAAGTACAGAAAGTAGTTTCGTGCTTGAGGAAGTGTACTTGTACTTTCTCGAGTATTTCTTTTAGCCTCAAAGTCCTTAATAGAGCACGTATTAATTTCTCCCATTACTTTTTTGTCACGTCAATAAAAACGTGAAGCCAGACACAGCGACATGCTGAAACACGAGGAGCGCTGAGGAGGCGGGCGCTGGCGAAGGTTAATGACGGATTAACCAAGACGTGTCACAAAAACCTGCTGATCTGCAGCGGTGCCGAGTCCAAGTGACCCATAAGCCGTCATTCACCAATCAATTCCGTTTTACTTCAGGTTAGACTAGAAGTTAACTGACTCCTCCACATCATCAGAGTCATTCATGTTCATGTGTTTCAAACGTTTTGTCTCACCTGCATTGTCTCCCCATGATCTGTGGTAAAGCCTCTGGATCTATCATTTTACTCCTCAGACTGGCAGTGAGGCCTCAGGGGAAGACAACAGGTACATTCCTTGTGGGGAAGCTTTCTTGTGGTAAAACCATTTTAAGACCATCATCTTCCTTAAACCTCACAAGAAGCAAAGCCTGGACACCTAGATTCATGGGATAAGATATATTCAAAGCGTAAACGAATTAGTCTTTCACACGGTGAAAGATCTGCTGCTGCTGCTGCTGCTGCTGCTGCTGCTGGTGAACCATGAAAACAACCAGAACCCGTTTATTTTATTTCTAACTTACAGCAAAGATTAGGTTTTTGTGGCAGCACTTGTTGTGATTTGTTTACTTTCAGGTCAGACACACAAGAAAGACTGAATTCAACAGTGATACTTACTGGCTAAACTTTGTGGGTTACTGTCCTGCTCGGGAGGTCTTGTGCCAAACCAGTGCCGAGGATCTGTGGCTCTTATAAGTCTGGACTGCAGCACCGAGCGGAGCAGGGCAGTGCTGGACTTTGGAGCAGGGGAGGGCGTCTCGGGCCAAGAATAGAAAAGCTCTCAGCCCGCGGTCCTGACGCCCTATTTGGCAGAAGCGCACACCACGATGCTCCATGTGAGGCCACAAAAGCTGGCTCCAGCCTGAGACGTGTGTGTGTGTGTGTGTGTGTGTGTGTGTGTGTGTGTGTGTGTGTGTGTGTGTGTGTGTGTGTGTGTGTGTGGCAGATCTACACAAAAACGGTAACAACAGCGATGTTTTTGCTGTAGACTCAGACATTTCCTTCTAAAACTCCCAACTGGTGTTTCTTTATTAATGATGCATTAAGTTGCACAAACATTTATAAAACAGTGCAGAAGCCTTCTTGTTACACACAGTTCATGCAACAGTGAAATCCTCCTTCGTCCTGTGCTGTAGTGACTCCGAACTACCAGTCGTTTGATACTGTGTGGACGCAGACTGCCGCCTTCTGGTGGAGCACGTGTAGTTCCTCATGAGCGCAAACAGCCGTGAGCCACAGTTTTCCAGGAGTTTTCACAAGGCTTAATAAAAAAAGACATAGAATTTATTTTCACTTATTTATGTTTATCGGAAAAATGCTCTTCAAAGGCAACTGGATTTGGCATCTGACGAAATACACAGCATGGGATTTTGTGTTTTATTCTTTAATTTGTCTTTTTAATCAAGCTGAAATTGAAACTATGATATAACAGTTAACTCTGGTTTTCCCCCCACTGGACCCATTGGTCCTGGAAAAGAACCAGTTTGAACAGTTACATCTAGACCCAGTTAACGCCTGCGCGTAAAGTTTACTCGGTAAACTTCCACAAGGCCGCCGCCGGGTTCCGTTTTCCTGCTAGAAACCCTGCGCTCAGTAAACGAGCAGGAAAAAAAGGCCACAGCCCTCTTCTGTTCGCCAGTCCTCCTCAAAGCTGACATGTTCTGGTTCTGTGTTGCAGCTGGGACTGAGCGCGCACGCCCGCTTTCCATCCACTTTGCGCAAACGCAATCCATGTCATAACTTCGCGCAGGAGAAACTCCGCTGTGTCTAGTTCCATTATGGCAAAACGCTCAATTTTATTTTTATACTTTTTCCAAGGGACCCTTCACCTCATCTCCGGACAGCCGCGCGCAGCTGGCCCCTGGCGGCAGCGGGTTCGGTGGGAGAACAACGGGCAGGTGTACAGTTTGCTCAGCACTGGATCCGAGTATCAGAACCCAGTGCGGTCCAGGAGCCAGCCGCAGGTTCATGTGGGCGGGAGACGGGACGGAACCAGGGGCCAAACGCCGGGGGCGCTTGTGAGGACCGGACGCGGTGAGTCCGGACGCGGCGCGGGGCTCGGTTCGTTTGGACACGACGGCAGACAGGTCGTGTCTGTCAGCGTTGGCACCGGTCGACGTCCATTTGGAGGTTCTGGAGGTTATCCGGGCGCGCGACGCATTAACGCGTCCGCGGCGACGAGCAGCGGCGGCGGAGCCGGTTCTGTGGAGACAACTGGACCACAACCCCGACCAGCAGAACCGGGGCCCGGTGCGCCTGTCACCAGGCAACGTCAGCCCGTCTCTGGAGCCGCCGCTCTCACATCGGACGTTGCCAACGACCCGACCGCAAACGGGGAGAACATGGTTAACGACGACCCTCGAAACCCGTTAAAAACCCACAGGAATTCCGTTCTCTACAACGTGTATCCCACGAGAGGCAGGTCAGTGGCGCGCACGCGCCGTCCGCCTGGCACTGGCTATGGGACGAGCTATTTCCAAAATGGTAAGGTTTAATGACACACTGGGCTGAAATAGAAATAGGTTTTTAATCAGTGATGGACATTTTAAAGGTAAATTCACTAGCACGTAGAATTATTAACAGTCACAGCTTCTCCTGAAAACCTTTGATTCACCAGATTGTTGCCAGCATAAAGTGTCAACATAAAACAAGGATTATCCCTTTAATCTCCTCAGGGTTGCCAGACCTGGTTCCAGATCCGTACGCCATCCAAGCAGGTGCTTACGTCCAGCGCATGCAGATGTATGCGCTGCGCTGTGCGGCGGAGGAGAACTGTCTGTCCAGGTAGAGATTCATGTCTTCAGCATGTGTGTAGTGCGTAGATACAGACGCACAAAGATGTTTTCTTCGCTTTCAAGAGCTGTTTGGTCAACGCCGTTCAGGACAACTCTTCTTTTCATTCAGTTCCACGAGCGCTTTGATCTTGTGATGGAGCCTTGATTATGAAACGCGGTGCCAGCACATAAATATTCTGGGTCGGTTCTCAGAAGCATTAGGCCCAATGGAACAAACTAGCGCCGGGAGCGCGGCCAGCGGCCGTTTCCAGATCAGATTATGCCCCTTTCCCCTGTGATGCGTTCAAGGTCGGCGTACGGACCGGCTGTGCGAGACATCGACTTCCGAGTCCTCCTGCGGTTCCCCCAGAAAGTGAAGAACCAGGGCACCTCAGACTTCCTGCCTGTGAAGCCCAGATATCAGTGGGACTGGCACAGCTGCCACCAGTGAGTTACCACAGACAAGTTACACAAGACTGATCAAAACAAGCGCCCAGACCCCCACACCCTCCAGCTGCCTGGAGGTCTGAGGGCATTCCTGGTTTGACTCTGTCCCACTTGCTCTAAACTCCCAGACACTACCACAGCATGGACGCCTTCAGCAACTACGACCTGCTGGACGCCGGCAGCGGACGCCGGGTGGCTGAGGGACACAAAGCCAGCTTCTGCCTGGAGGACACCAGCTGCGACGCTGGATTCAGGCGACGCTACGCCTGCACCTCCCACACACAGGTAACGCATGGCTGCAGGCGTGCGAGGGTCACGTCAGCATCCAAAGCAGCGCAGATCACCAAAATAAAAGCTTCAGGTCAACCAGTGGCACCAGAAGAGTGAAAAGTAGTTTCAAGCTAAATTATTTCGCTAAAAACTAAATAATTATATAAAACATGATGATTCTGTCTATTAACAGAAGTTGTCGACTTATATATAAGGTTAAATTAGTTTTAGGGTAGTGAAACGTTGCAGCTTCGCCTCTCAGAAATGTTTTTCAGCTAAAGCTTTGCTGTTTGAAGAAACCGTTCTGCAGAAACAGGAATATTTATTATATCTGTTGTCTGGACGCTGGTCTGAGTCTGGCTTTTGGCGCTTTAGAGCCGCTTTGCTTCCAAGGACTGTTGGTATAACTTAAACTCAAATCCGCTTCGAATGCTGCACGTGTAGGAAAATCACAGTCAAAGTCATTAAAGAGCTTGAATCGAGGCTTTAGACCTCATTGGGGCCTTTTTCAGGGTCTGAGCCCAGGATGTCACGACATCTACGCTGCCAACATCGACTGTCAGTGGATCGACGTCACTGATGTCCCTCCAGGAAACTACATCCTGAAGGTAGCGTGTCACACGAGTTCTGCGTCCACGTTCGATATTATGACCTGCGTTTGGAGAATCCGCCTGATTTTTGTTTTCAGGTTACCGTGAATCCTAACTTCTACGTCCTGGAGTCAGACTTCACCAACAACATCGTGAGATGTGACATTATTTACACGGGAGTCTACGTCCAGACACGCAACTGTCGAGTAACAAGGTGCTTTATGAGCGTTTCTGTTGAACATCAGCCTCTATTTATTTTCATTTCTGAAAAGTATAAGAATGGATCACCTGAAAATAATTCATTTTTCATAATTTATGTATAAATGGTTCATCAAACTCTCAAAAACTCTTAAATTAGCAGAAGAATTAAATTAAATTAGCAGAAGAATGCTGTTCTAAACACAGCTCATGGCGAATGAAGAGTTTGAAGCATTTGTTTTGGACGGGCACAGAATCGAGCCGTCTGACGCCTGGCGTGTTTGTACGTGTTGGACAACCTCTCTCTTCCTGTCTGTCTTTTTCAGGGGGTGAATTCTCCCATTCTGTGGATCACATCTCTCCCTGAACAACCAGATGAACAGCGATGGAGGAGTTGGTTCCAGCTGTGAGTCTACGTCTCTGCTGTGGATGCATTCCTGGTATTCAACCTTTACACGTGGAACTAGTGAGAGCAGCAGATTTACTTGATCTACTTCTACTTTTCATTTTCTTATTGCAGAAAGACCGTTTTTAGTCCTGTGTTGAATTAAGTTTGTATTTTGGTTTATTGCTTTTCATTTTTCTGGAGTTTGTCGTCTTTTTGTTATGTCTTTAGCTGTTACAGTTTTATTTAAAAGGATGAAGTTTCTTTTGTTGTCTTTTTCTCATCCACATTAACGCAGCTAACTCTGACTCACTGAGGATTAGGATGTTTCAGACCTTGGTCATAAATAACTCATTTAATGTCAGAGTACGATGAAAAATGTAAACATGTGTTAGATTTGATGCAATAAAGATGTTGGGTTAGTTCTGTGGGTCCGACTCAGGAGTCAGTTTCTCCCTATGTTTTTTTAGATCAATTACTAGACTTCCCTGCGGCTGATGTGTGCGGGTTGTGGCCTCAGACGCTGGCAGGGCAGCAGGCAGACACTAGCGGCATGTTTGCTGACAGGCCTCTGTGAAGACGCGCCCCACAGGATCTTATACAGCCGTGTCACATCTCCTAAAGCGCAGCAGGCCCTGATGAATGGAGGCCTTCTCCCCCGCCGTCCTCCCCGGTTCATGCATCCGGGAGCGCTTCTCAGCAGCCTGGGACTCGTTACGTCACCACCTCATTCACATCCACAGGGTTTTGTCTACGACGACCGGCGTTTTAGTACATATTTTGTCTGAGTGGGAGGAATGACACAATCCACCTGAGAGCATCTCCAGCAAGTCATTCAGAGATGATTTACCAAGGACAAGCGTGTATTTTGCACAAGCACCAGACTGTTTCAAACAAGCGGGGAATGACAGCGGAAACAGTGAATGTGTGCATTCAGTTGCGTGTCTTTACCTTGAACAAATTAGCTTCTCAAAAGAGAGCTTTGTACAGTATATCATGAGGCGGTGAACGATATGAAGGAAAACATGCAGGATCCGGAGCAAAGAAGATTAGACTGAAATGCTTTGTGGTGGAACTTGCCAAAAGGACTCCCTGCCAGACCTGTCTATGTTATTGAAAGTGTCAGGAAAAGTCCCCCGACTCATATTTATGCAATCCCATTCCTGTCTAGGAATCTTTCAGGACAATATTTAGGGACAGCCAGTGTTCCCTGTGCAGTTAAAGTCTGGATCGCCTGCAGTGCACCATGTTTACGCTTGCTGATTAGTTTACCTCTGTGGATGGGGAGAACATCATTTCAATCAGGACAGACCCGACAGAACAAAATATCAGAAACAGCTCAGTAGTGACATGAACACGAGGAGGCTTTAGACACTATTTTGGGACATAACTAGTACAGAAGATCCCCCATGGAGACGGAGCTGGAGGCCAGTAATGGTCTGATGAGCACCAAAACAAATGAAACCAACCTGTTATACACGGAATACCAGGCTGATTAATCCAATATTTGTTCATAAACCAGAAACCATCGGCCTCTTGGTCAGTGTCATACTGTATAACAGTATGAAACCAGGTGGTGGTAGAAAACAGAGGAGTCAAAAATACCAAATGCCAACCATGTGTTACTGGAAGAAGCTTCAGAGCATAAAATAGTCATAGGATTCATCCTGACTGCTTACAAATGCATGTTTCACGGCAGTCTGGCCAGTGATGCTGAACTGCTGAACTTCTAAAACCTCCCTAGAACTCAGCTGGTCTCCTTCTTTTTAAACCAGTGTGTCATTTTAAACATGCCAAGCTGTGGATAAAAACAGTGACTGTTGACTCAGCTGTGGAGCTTCACACCAACATCTGGACGGAGTCTCTCGTTTGTCTTACACAAACTGCTGCTGAGACAGGGGCGAAGGCTGGCAGCCGGTCGGCGTGCAGGTAGGTAAGCGAGGAGGGGACGGGCTGCGGCAAGGAGACACATTTTCCCCATGTGTCGGCACATGGGTGGGCAGTGTTTGGGTAGTCACTAAGGGCAGGGTTTGGCATTCGCAGGTCAGATCACACAACAAAGCGGGGTCGTAATAGAGGAACGTGCTCGGCCTGGCGAGAAGGTCTCAACAGGTTGGTTTAGGCACAGAGCAGAGAAATTCCTCAGCACTTGTGTCATTCCATTGAGATTAGGAAGAGCGTTGAGGTCAGTCGAGAACAGTCATAGATCAGCTGGAGAACAGCCCAAGATCAGCTGTAGATCAGCTGTAGAAGAGCTGTAGAACAGCCGTAGATCAGCTGTAGAACAGCTGTACATCAGCAGTAGATCAGCCATAAAGCAGCCATAGATCAGCTGGAGAACAGCAGTAGATCAGCTGTAGATCAGCCATACAGCAGTCGTAGGTCAGCTGTAGAACAACTGTAGAACAGCTGTAGAAAAGTCATAGATCAGCTGTAGAACAAGCGTAGAACAGCCGTAGAACAGTCGCATATCTGCTGCAGAACAGCCCGAGATCAGCCATAGAAGAGTCGTAGAAGAGCCGTAGAACAGCAGTAGATCAGCAGTAGATCAGCTGTAGAACAGCTGTAGATCAGCAGTAGATCAGCTGTAGAACAGCTGTAGATCAGCAGTAGATCAGCCATAAAGCAGCCATAGATCAGCTGGAGAACAGCAGTAGATCAGCCATAAAGCAGTCGTAGATCAGCTATAGAACAACCGTAGAACAGCAGTAGATCAGCCATAAAGCAGCCAGAGACCAGCCGTAGATCAGCTGTAGAACAGCAGCATGAAGCAGGTGTAGATCAGCTGGAGAACAGCTGGAGATGGGGGATACTTCCTCACACAGGGTCTCTTACATAACCAGCAGACATACATTTGTGAGTGGGACTGATGATGACTTCTGTGCTGCCTTCTAGCTGGGTGGTATTGTGACTTGGGTGGTATTTGAAGGGATGACTCAGAGGATTTACGATTCTTTGATTGCTGAGCCACTGTTCCGTCTGCAAGCGCTTCGTCTCTCACTTCAAACACTTTCTATTAATTTTCCTCTGAACTAATTTGTTTTGTTCCCTTTTAAAAGCCCTCAAAGACGCTTCCAATCATGAAGCAGACGTTGCTTTTACGCAAGGATTTTAGAAGATGGATTTCTGGTGTGATTTTCTTTGACAAACTGGAAACTTTGTTGACTTCAGAAAGACAACTTAAAATGCCTGACTGGTTTCAGTTACAGAGATCTTCAGAGATCACCTTAGAATTCAGATTCTGCAGTTCTACAAGCTTGAACCAATTCCTGGTTGTTGGGTTCTCACACTTGTTCTTATTTTTGCTGACAGCTTTGAGATGCTGCTCTGAAACCCAGGCAGGTTCTAAAGTTCTGCTCTGAGGATTAACGCCTGTTTGGCACTTGCAAATTGATATTCATGCAGTGTTTAGTTCCTCTCCGAAGACATTTGCTTCAAATGTGAGTTTTTCAAATAGGGAAAGTGAAAGAAAGGCTTTTCACTCAGACCTCTCCCATGAATAGCAAGCACAGCGTTAGTGAATCTGAAAGACCACAAATATTCTGACACAGTTTGTGAATAAGCCGTAATAAAATTTTGTTTTTGTTTATACAAGAAAACACAAGTTAAAAAAACTCAAGTCATCATCAGCTCAAACCTCCAGAGATTCACACGCTAAAAGATGAATCAACAAAATTGTGATAAAATTTATTTATGATAAAAATAAAACAGTACTAATAAAAGTCATAATTTAAGCAAAATCAACAGGTGCAAGTAGAAAATGTCTGCACACACACACACACACACACGCATGTCCCTTCCAGCCCCAGTCACACACCTGCTCCCACTTCCCTCCCATTATCCAAACCTGCAGTTAAACCAGCTCCTCGTTAGCGTTCGCCTGTCTGGTCCTTGCTCCTTCTTCTCTGTCCGCTCACCTGCCTGCACCTCCGTCTCTGTCTGATTCTGCTCCCTGTCACCCTTTTATTTACCACCTACAGGTCTGTGGCTCTGATTTAGCGTCTTCCTGTGACCTTAAGCTCTGGGGAGGTCCTTTCAGTCTAATGGACTCCGTTGGTACGTGGCCTCCACTCGCTCATCATCCCTGCACCCTCACCTCTCACTTGTCATGGAACAATTACTATTCAGTGTCCAGGACAGTGAACAGTTTGCATGTGTCATTCTCCATCTGCCGCTGCAGCTTCACTGATACGCAGGCGGAAGGTGGCGGGACGAGAGCTGCGCTCCGATGGCGGAGGTCTGAGTCGAGCAGCGAGGGACCGCGCGCTGCCGTCTCCACATCAGCCGGAGCCTCCCTCCAACTTCCACAACTCACTCCTGCTTCAGTGCCGAGTGAAAAATACCCCAGAGCCGGGGGCAACGAAGTGCTGGCGTCGTTTATCGTATTCCACGCTCAGATGTGGGACATTCAGCAGTCAGTGCATCTCTAGAGGTTGATGGCTGAGACGTCAGATTGATTCGTTGAGGGAAAGTGCATCGAAATGGGTTGTATTGCAGTTTAATCTCATCTAGTCTCCTTTTCCCACGTAGCTGCAAGGACTGTTAAGTATCTCTACAATAGTTTGGATTATATAAATCCTAATCTAGCATACATTTGTTTAGGTAGTATCTAGACTGGTGTAAGCTGCCTAAAAATAGATGTTTCTGCAATAAAAATACTAAAAATAAGTTATACTGGCATGTATCTGGGTTGTAGCAGTTCACAGTTTATCCTTTCAGCTCAAGGAGTAGAAACATAAATGTTCTTCCAGGGAGGTTCGACTGGCACCCGTCCATGCGTCTGTGCTCGCATGATGTGCGGCCATGGGTCGACCCGGTCCGTTCCGTCCCCGCCTTCGGGCCGCGCTCCGTTTCCACCGGCTGACGGCTCGTCTCAGCGGCATCAGCTCCTGCTGCAGACAGCGTGACAAACAAAGGGGGGAACAGTTTAGATTCAGAGCTCCACGTACGAAGGAGGCGCCGGTCACATGGCGTTTCTGAGGAAACGCGCCCTAATCTGTGCTGTGCTGGAAGTGAGGCGCTGTGTGTGTCCTTGTGCGTCTTGAGTCATTTGCGGAGGAGAACAGTGGAGCAGGGTTTATCAAAGTTGTGGGGACGATGTAGGTGCGTGTTCAGATGTGTGCATCTCTGAAAACCAGTGTTCATTGGCTGATAATGAGAAAATGTGCAGGCTGTCACATTGTTTGTGGTCTCTTTATACAAGCAACAAAGCACAAACACAATTTATACATAAAGCTGAATTCACACGGTGCTATTAGGTTTCAGAGTGAGTCTTTTAAACAGAGTTTTCATTATCCAGGAGTTTTTGAAGGTTGCTCCAACGCGCCAAGGAAATAAATCCAGGACAACTGAAAACAAGTTTATAGAGTCTCCAGACATCTTTACTGCAGACGTACAGCAGAAAGTCTGTCGAACCGCCAGGAATTACAGCTGTCACAGACGACGGGCCCAAAGAGCCGCCTGGAAGACGCCGTCGGAGAGAATCATGCTGTCGGTCTGACAGAAGAGAGTGGAGCCGGTCAACAACACACGAGTCGCGTTGGCTCTGCACAGCACGCATTCATATCTCAGCCGAAAACCTGTAAAACCCACGCTTCCTATCAGGAAGAAGACGTGGCTTATAATGTGTTCCGTTCACATTTGGGGCCAATAATGTTTAATATTGAAGCACAAACAGGCTGATTGTTACAGTATGTTAGTGGTAAATTGATAAAACACACCTTTGTTCAGCAGCATTAATCATGATACACGATGTCCCAGTGACCCCTGGATTCTGCTTATTTGGGGACATAAGACGTTTTTGGAAT
This sequence comes from Betta splendens, assembly GCF_900634795.4. NCBI lineage: Eukaryota > Metazoa > Chordata > Actinopteri > Anabantiformes > Osphronemidae > Betta > Betta splendens. Next base: position 13,879,707 of record NC_040897.2, read on the forward strand.
CTAGCGCATCCTTTAAATGTGATGACTTCCTATAAAAAGCTGTGAGTGTGTGTGTGTGTGTGTGTGTGTGTGTGTGTGTGTGTGTGTGTGTGTGTGTGTGTGTGTGTGTGTGTGTGTCTTGTGATGATGGTCAGTGTAACATTGAACCTGCTCTGGGTGACTAATTCAGATGAATCAGGCCTTTAAAGAACAGCATCCGTGCTTTAATAGATTCTGAATGCAAAAAGGCTGCATTAAACCTCCTGTGGCTCAATAATAACTCCTCATCTGGTTAAATGGACGCCTCTATCCTATCAAACGTCATAATTAGACCCCTCCTCTCCATCAGCCGCTCTGACTGCCGTCTCTCGTCCTAAAGCTGCAGCAGAATGGGCTGGAGCTCTGCTTCGTCTACATGGACGTCGCACGTAAAGCACGTGGCCGGGTTTTATGATCAGAACCAGATTGAGCTTGCCCAAGTCAGACGCCAGAAAAATAGATTGCAGTTCCGCATAGTCCGCGCAAGAGGGGGGTGCAGAAAGGCGCGCGTGTGACTCTGCAGCACCGGTGGACGTCTGCGGGACTTTAACACGAGCATCTGCCGTTTGACTCCTCTCCGGAGCCGCAGGGACGGGTTTCACAGATGTCGGGTTGTTATTGAGCGTCTGCTTCTGGTTTGTAGTTCATCTGAATGTGGCGCTACCGGGAAATGACGCCGGCTCTGAGTCAGAGCCTCGATGGTCCTGTAAATATAATGACGCTTCTCTCGTGTCACGTGACACCAGAACGGCCCAGAAAAGACGGAGCCGCTGCCAACTTTCAGTTCCCTCGAAGTCATGACTAAGTTACACTGTAAAAAAACTCGACTCGAGATTTTATCTGCAAAGTCGAGTGGTTAAAGTGGAGGAATTTTGCGCTGCTTTGAGAGAACTCCACGCGTTTGATGTGAAAGCCGTTCACTGCGTCGCGTGAAACTCGATCCCTGCTGCTCTCGACCACACGCGTCACGCTCCCCACTCGGAACGAGGCCGACACGTTTTGCAGTGGAGTGGAGGCTGGGAAATCATGTGACATCAACAAAAGCAGATACACTACGCCCACTCCACCACCGCCCACACGCAGCCGCCACACACACACACACACACACACACACACACACACACACACACACACACACACACACACACACACACACACACAAACTCCCCTCTGTAACAGGCGGCTGCAATTCATTTAGTGCCAGTAAACACGGCCAACGTCATCAGCTCAGACACAAACATCAACAAAGGAGAAAGGTCGACGTGTTCCTGAACTCACCATGAGTTGTTCCCCCGCCTGCTCTCTTTGACCTCCATTTGCTGCACCAGGGTCTCATGTTTCGGGCCCCGTGGCACCGGGGCAGACCACCCCCTCCCTCCCTCACACCATGCTGGTGCTCTGGCGGCCCCTGCTCGGGTGGGCGGGGGTCTTCAGAGGCCTGGGGGGCGCGTGCAGACCCTTGCCACACCGCCCGTTCTGCGGATACGGCGGAGGCTTGTGGTTCTTGGAGGTGGAGGTGCTGTTCCCAACGATGACCTTGGGGTCCAGGCTCCGCGGGTGCTGGTGCTGGTGCGGGTCCGAGTGCGGGGGGTCTCCCGGGGGGCACATGTGAGGCAGGTGGCCGTTGGCGGCCGGCCGGTCGGCGTCCCTGGCGTGAGCGGGGGGGGTGAAGCGGCTGGTTTTGACGACGGACGCGACATGGACAGGTGACGGAGAGTTAGTCCTTAGGATGATGCGGTCCTCGTCCGCGAGGACCGGCCCGGCGTCCGCCGCGCGTGCGGAGCCGCGGGGGCGGCTGGTCGACTCCTGAGCGATGGCCGGCGTCTCGTCGCCGAGGTCCATGTTGGCTGTGAGGCGATCGATTTGCTGGACCACCTGAATAACAATAGGCACAGTCAATACTCAGACAATACTGAGTACTCCACTATGACCAGTGTAGATACAGTATGTGCCCTGTGGACGGATCTCGGCCTCCTAATCATCCAGCGGCTCATGCAGAGGTCACGCTGATTTCTGCTTCACCCTTTGTAGATATTTTTAAGGTGGCTTATTTATAACTGATGACATTTAGGGTCTGGCAGCGAGCGGAGCGGGACGAATGGAGCCCAGAGCAGAACAGGTTCACAATGAGTGCGATCCTGAGAACCTCAGCACTGAACTCCAGCTAACAAACCTCTGGACGCCGTTATTTTAATGCAGCCGAGTGGAACTAGCTGCATTTCCCTCCATTAAGGACCCTCAGTCACGTTCTGACTGTGATTCAAGCTGAAGCTGCGCGCTTCGTTTCCAGGCGTCTCAGACCTGTTTGATCTGTAGCGCAGCATCAGACGCACGGGCTCTGAGGCAGTGCTACGTTACGGCTGCATGCGAGAACAGACCCCAGCCGGGCCTTTTAATGCGTCGCTGCCCGTTTTCTGCAGCGCTCCGCGAACGGTCAGTGAAAATGGCTCTGAATCGCCGCTTCGCTGAGAGATGACGAGTGAGTGACGAGCGACGCGGTCACCGAGCTCTCACACGTATCATCACCCGAGCCTCGCGTCGGCGCTCTGAGGAAAGCTAACATGCACCGGGGCGGCTCCTCCTACCTCTTTCATCTCCACGTGAACTTGCTTCAAACCCCCCAACACGTCCTCCAGATCCGTCACCACCTGTCGGATCTGATCCCTCACCGAGTCCCGTCGGCCCTTCTGCCTCGCTGCCTCCGACGCGCGGCACCGGTGGCCGGTGGCGGTTGTCGCGATGGAGGACTCTGGGCTGGTGACGCCGGAGGAGGCGGCGTGGGGGGGGGTCCTCCTCCTGCTTTGGTTCAAGTGCTGCTGTGGGACTTCTGTGGGGAAGAAGCCTCTGTGGGCGCCGCTCTGCCCGTTGCAGTCCTCTGATCCGCCCCTCTGCCCGGCCCGGTCCTGATGGCTATCTCTCCCGGCGCCGTGCTGGAGGAAGGCAGGCCCGGCTCCGCCGAGGCCGTTGGGCAGGGGCAGAGGGGGGCTGCGTGGCCCGGAGGAGCACCCGCATCCTTCCTCCTCCTGCTCATCCACCGTGACGTATCTGACGCTCCTCCGGTGCCGGTGCCCGTGACCTCTGACCTGGAGATGGGGGAGAGGATGTGGCACCAGCGCCGCGCAGCCACACGGCGGGACGGGCGGGAGGCGCCTCAGCCCGGCCTCCGGCGGGGGGCTCCGCTGGGCCGGGTCCGGGTCCGGCGCCGGGTCGTGATGACCCGGCCCTGCGAACACAGGCCTCCTCTGTGGGCTGCGCTGAGCGCTGGCTCCGGTCCTGTCTCTCCCCCTTGGAGCCGTCCGCCCGGCCCGGCGCCCCGGCCCGTTGGGCTGCCGGGGGCGGAGGCAGCCGTGGCAGGCGCCGTGCTGGAGGACGCGGTGGAAGCCCGCGGTCTGAGCGCCGTCTGTGTACATGTCCCAAGGAGTCGCGAGGCGGGCGAGGAAAGCGTTCAGAGCAGCAGCGGTCTCCGCCCCTGCCTGCCGCCTGCAGCCCAGTCATTCACTCGCTCTGCTTTCCTCATCCGCGTCTTCCCACAAGAAAACTTTTCTTCGGCTCCGGTCTCTCCTCTCCCTCCCTTTCCTTCCTGCCTGTTGTTTCCCTTCTTCTTCTTCTCTTCGTCTCTACACCCGTTCTCCTCCTCCCTCCACTCGTTCTCCTACTTCTCCTAACTTTTTCTCCCTCCACCCCTGTAGCCCTGTCTCCTACACGGGGCCCTTCTCCTCCCTCCCTCCCTCTCTTTCTACCTCTCCCGCCTCGTTGTTCTGTCTCATTTGCTGCTGCAGGCTCTCTCTCTCTCTCTCTCTCTCTCTCTCTCTCTCTCTCTCGGGCTGTGTATTTCCCGTTTCCTCCCCTCCCCTCCTCTCTCCCGCTGTCCTCTCCTTCTCCACCTCTCACTTTGGCTGTTGCCTGTGGTATATTCCCTCACGGAGCCGACCGTACCTGAATGTGCGAATTCCTTCTCTCGGCGCCGCCTGAACTCCGCTCGCTCCGCGCGGCTCCCGTGGCGACGGACTCCGCGCGGCTCTGTCCCTCCACGACCGCGTGAAGGAGCCTCGGCTCCGGTGCTGAGCTCATTAGCCCAACAACAGCCTTTGCACTCTGCAATTAAACACTGCCTGGGATTCCTCGGCCGGAGACGGAGAGAGGAGGGGAGGGTGAGGGAGGGGAGGAGAGAAGCACTGGGGGAGGTGGGGTTTCGAACATAGAGGCAGCAGACAGTTCTGTAAGTCAAGGAGACGGAGCCGCTGCCTCTGTACAAGGGGAACATTTTTCATTACTGTGTAACTCCTTTTATCTGCAGCTCCTTCCTCTCTTTGTCCTTCGCCACTCCTGTCATTCACACTCCTTAAAGGCAATTCATCTCAGCAGTTGAGGAAAAACTCCAGTCTGAGAGCAGACAGCGCCGCAGCTCTGTGCAGGAAAGTCCCCTCAAGTCCACACAAAACCCGTGTGTTCAAATCATCCTCCATCAGGCTCACGGCAGATGCACAGGATGATAAAAAAACACCAGCACGCCACGTCCGCGGCCGCGGCAGCTGCAGCCAGTGTTTGTTCCCAAGGGAAATAAAGAGGAGCTTTGAAAACAATGCGCGGCACAAGGGAAGCACTGGGAATAACAGCAGAGGAGTGTGACGGGGATCCATCGGCCCCAGAGGCTGTGGGTTCAAACACAGCTGGGAACAACCTGTGAGCAGAACCTGCATGATGGAGGTGAGGGCAGCAACAGTGTTCGGCTCCGTTACTACGTCATGTGTAGAAACCAGAGCTGCATTCCAGACAGAGAGGAACACACAGGAGCATCGTTCTTCAAACAGCTGATTCGCTGCCTAATGAAACGGCATTTTTGGCAATATTTCCACCTGAGTCCGACGCGTCGGGATCTCTTCTAAACGTTCTATATGAAACCGCTGCACTCAGCTCCGCATGTCTCATACATATTCATGCTCTCAATCCAGTCTAAAGACAGAAAGTCGATGAGAGGAGACACACAGCACCGCGAGCTGCCGTCTTAAACTCGGCATTTCTCAGCAGGTGTTCCTCAGGCAAATCCTGAGCTACAAAAGCAATATGAAAGGTTGCGGCTGTCACACTGTCTGCGCTCATACATATAGATGGGTGTAGTAAGTTGCCTCAGAAAGTTCCCAGCCGAGACGCTCTTACATCACATTTCTTTGTGCCGACCTGCCCGGCTCTCGCTTCGCTGCACAACTTCGGGGCAACTGTGGAGCAGAGAATAGGAGCCACACTTCACTGCGCGCCGCCCGGTCCTCGCCGGGGTCAAGATGACCTAATTAGCACATATGGATACTTCTAAATGAGTGTATACCCAGTGCTCAGCGTGCTGGTGGGGGTTTGTCACATGGCGTGTGGCCCATTTACCCTCCAGCAAACGCAGGGGCCTAGAAACGGACTGATGCAGACGCCAGCGTGCCACATCGTGCAACTTCCAGGTTTAGACTGATTGGAGCGTTAGCTTGCAAGAGAGAAATCCCATGGTGATGTTTGTGACATCAACACGTCCATATGCACGATTTAACCTCATTAAACACAACAGCACTACAGCAAAAACCTGAGTGCATTTATTAAGTTTCAACATTTTGACGGGTGTGATACCTGCAGAGAACTGAATGTGCAGCTTTGTGGCACATTAGCGTGAAGATCAGCTCATTTGTGGGGATTCGCTGTGAATAGAACTGGACCCGCTCCACATCAAACGACCGACAGGCACAGTTTGCAGCTAGTCGGCGAAAGCAGCGAAGCGTTCAGCAGCCGCAGACGGATTCACCTCAGGGGCCGGCGGAGACGAACAGCTGACTGAATGCTGAGCCTCGCTTCGTGACTCCAGGTGAACGATTTTCATGTGTGTGTGTGTGTGTGTGTGTGTGTGTGTGTGTTTGCTGAATTTTTTCAGGCGACGGCGTCTCAGCTCGCAGCTTGTGTGAAGCTTGAATCTAGGTGCTGCAGGTTTTTTTATTTAATTCCATCAACTTTGCTTCGTCATGACTTGTTGCTGGGTTGATTTGACAGCGATGTGTCATTGGCGTCTGCGTCACATCCACAGATGGCTCCTCTGTAGCTGATGAAGCTCTCCACATGTGCTGACGCTGGCTCACAGGTAATAATTCACTGACCCCATGCTCTTTGTTCTGGGGGGGGTGTGAGTATTTTAAACTCCCAATCACCTACATTATAATTATAACAGAGCACAGTCAAGCTAAAAACAGCTTTTAGCTCCCACCGACCAGCCGTCTGTGCTACAGAGGCGCTTAATTGAAATCTGTAATTGTTTCAGAGTCCTGGGTTTGTTCAGGCGTCGGTGCTGCAGCAGCACAAATCTGCATCTTTTCCTCCGCGCCGCAGTCTCCTGAACAACAGCGACAGGTTTAATAAAGAAAATTGAGCACAGATAATGGCTTCTACCTGTTTTCCTGTTATTTGCCAAGTCTACAAAAAGAATGAGGATCCCAGATATAGTGCCCACTGAGTGGTGTGATGAGTATGAACAGTTCCTGCATCTGTGGATGAGGTCAATCTAATTCCACTCTCAAACGATCTCCTAATATGAGTAAATTATAGCATTTCCTGAGGAGCCGCTGCCTTCGCCAAATTGCAAGTAACATTTTCGTCTAAAAATTAGATTACATGTTACTTTATGTTACTTCACTGTCAGAAAGTAAGTAAGTGGCAAATTAGATGTTAAAAATACCCAGAACTGGCAGCAGAATCACACTGATTCTCCTCCGGTCGCATCTTAAAGGTGAAATAATGTCCAAAAGCCTTTGGAGCAGGATTAAACTCGTCGAGGCGAGACAAAGTGTCCTGCACTTTGAAGCAGCCGCAGTCGGCAGCTATTTTCTCTGCAGTGACAAGAAATAGCGCCGGGCCCACTCTGCATCTCAATCTCACACCCGGCGAGCTCATATCATATATCAGAGCTCAGTGTGTCTATACATGTCCTGCTCTCGCGGAGGACAATGGCTGCGTTGTTCCAGGCAATTATAAAGCGATTTGTATTTGTCGTAGCAACATGAAAACACTGGGACTTATGAGGTGACTTCTGTGGTAGGACAATGTGCATTTTGCTTTAGAATGTGAAAAACTCTCAAAAGGCATTCATCGCATGCAACTGAGAGGCTGGAGACATCGTCCAGGCGGTGCACGAGAGCGCCTGCGTCTCTATGAGGCCTTCAAGGACACCACGAGGGACTCAGCTAAAAAAAGGCCTCGACTCCGAATGACAATGGCAAAGAGCACTAATGGACGGGCTAATGGCGGCGAGCGGCAGCGTTGCCTTGGGACGCGCGGCTGAGACGGCTCGCGGAGCGCTGTTGCCACGGCCGCCAGCAGGAAATGGGAGCGAGATGATTCATTCCGTCCTGCCGGCGTGAGATGTGACAAAGACGCGGCGCTGAAAGCAAATGAAACAGAGCCCGCGTTCACCTGGTTTAGCTTCAGAAGGGAAGGGGTGGTGAGTGGGGGGGGGCGTTTGTCCCTGCATGACGGCGCATGGGACGTAGCACAGCCGCTGAACGGCCTCTGGCTTCATGAGGAAGGTGAAGCCCTGGACCTGCCTGGGTCGATGGACACATGATGGATGCTCTGCTCTGAGCTTCCTATGGAAATTATATTGTTTGTGGAGCCAGTGAATCCATTTTAAATTAAAAAAAACGGGAGAAACGTTGATAAAATAACATTTTATTACTACAAACATCCCAAATAAATAATTCCTGTTCTCTCTTTTTTCTAACAGCCTTCAGCAGCATCAGCGTTGGATTCAGACACAGCCTCCACAGGCTCAGGTTGTCTGTTCAAGGTCGCGCGTTACTTCAAAGTGATCGCTCATGTTTACTCACCACAAACAGCCCCGTCGTTTATTCGCTGCCTTTCACAGCGTTGCATCTTCAAACTTGGTGGAAACTCAACAAAGCCGGGGTTGGTGGTGAAAGAGTGAACTGTGGGAAGAGCTGCCTTTTAACACAAACAGCCCAGCCTCCAGCTTTCGTGCTGCGAGATGAATAGCGATGCACCGAGGGAGAAATCAAAGCTGTGCTCAACTTGGCAGCCGCTCGCCAGCTATTGTGTTTAATTTCACATCCACTATGATAACGTGTGAAGTCGTCCAAGGTAGCGGGTTAATGTCACAATCCTCATCTGCTCCTCAGCCTCAAACAAAAGCATTCGCTTAAAACAACGTAAATGTGGCTCTTGGATGTCTTTTATTGTGAAGAGAATGGAAATATAAAGAGATGGTGACAGTAAATCCTCCTCTGATGTCCTCAATTTACATCTTATCTAAAGGGAAACTTCCAGCAGGGAAAGGCTGTTGCTCTCCAGCAGAGGAGCTTTGTTAAGACGTCCTCAAGAGACTGAAAGCCTGATGGCCAGTGGAGGTGCTGAGAGGTTTCATGCTTCGTAAACAGCCTTTAAATAAAGGCGGCCGGTCCTGCAGGAGCCGGGCTGAACCGCTCCCTGGAGCGGCCAAGTCTGGGCGTGTGGTTTAACGCGCCGTGCTGACACAGAGCTCGGTCTTGGCTCCAGCTCCAGCCTATCTTATTTTCCTAAGTGGTAGTATCTCATTTAGTGCTGCAGCTTCCATATGGTATTGTCTGTGAGACCCGAGGCTGTTCGGCCCAGTAAATCACAGTGAGAGTCCTGAAACAATAGCATTCTGTAATGAGGCAACGCTAAAGCTGAAGGCCATAATCCTGGGGCTCTTATTCTAAAAAACGGCATCTTTATAAACATACATGAAGACTTTAAGAATCTTGATTTTTTTTTTTAAGCAGGAAATAAATTCTGCTGATCGATTTTTAAAGCTCAGTGACAGAAATGATCAACAGACTTGGAGAAGTTGCTCCAGTTGAAGTAGCTGCTGCCAGAAGTTGTAATAAAATAAAGACGGTGAACGAGGTTCAGACGATCTGTGCGATTATTTATTTGCTGTCGAGCCGTTCCGCTTTCACACACTGTAATTAACTCCCCAGCGTTTCCTGTGTGACACCGCTTGAACCAGAGAGACGAGCAGCGACAGCTCGGTCCCGCTCGCCTCGCAGCCGCTGCGTGGGTCAAAGGTCACGCAGTCGTTTGAGCGCATGCGCTCTCCTGCCTGTTGTTTTCTAGCGTTAAAGTCCGCTGATTCCGCTGCGCGTTCGCGATGAGTGAGCCGCTCGCGCCGCAGCTGCTCGCAAAGCAAATAATCCGGCTTGTAGAACATTGTTAAAATGCTCCTTCTACTCCATTTCCTGACCAAGTGGCCGTGAAATTGATTGAAATGATCTCTTGTTCCCCTGAAGTAGGTTGAAATTCCCCTCGCGGCCAGTAGGGGGCAGTCATGGTCCTCGACAGGTGTGCAAGGACGTCCACGGGCCAGGAGAACGCTCCGAGTCAGTCAAACATTAGTTTCCACGGTGCGCTGTCTGCTGTCTGCATCTCAACCCATTTTAAATAATGAATCATAAAAATAATCCCAGTTGCGAGACTCAGCTTTTGTTGACAGAAACAACCTTTTCTGCCACAAACACATTGCTCATCCTCGTCCTTCAGTCTCATTCTTGGCCGCTGAGAAGCGTATTCATGCATTTATCACCTCCACGTTTGATTAATGCAACAGCACCCTCTATAGCGCATCCTCCAAAGCCCTGCAGTGCATCCAGAGAACCTGCACTCTCTCTCTCTCTCATTCTCTCACTCTGTCGCTCTCTCTCTTTCTTTCTCACTCTCTCTCTCCCTCTTACTCTTACTCTCTCTCTCTCTCTCTCCTCTGTCTCTGTCTCTCTCCTACTTTATTCGCTCCCTCTGTAATGTTGGCTTTGCATGCACCGAGGCCTGCAGCCCCGTCATCTCTGTGGCGTATTTAACAATCGCGTCTCCCCCCAGAGCCGCCAGCGCCAGCGCCCTGAAGCCCAGAGCAGGAGACGGGAAACATACAAATCCCTCATTAACCGCGTTCAGTCTGACAGTCAGCGTCAGAGGCTTTTTCAGTGTCTGCTGATTTCTGCAGAATCACCAGGCTTTTATTTATAACTTCAAAAGTTTGACATGATCTTTTAAATCTGGTCTTCTATTATATTAAAGCTCATATATGTTAGTGAGTGTGAGGTAATTCTGTAAAACACAAAGATAATGTGTAGGCGGAGCAGGGAGACGGCTGGAATGCGTCCTCGCGGGGGCTCATTAGATGTTCAGTCATGCCCCCGGTGAAATGTGAAACACAAGAAGACGTGGCACAATTAGCAGCTTAGACGTATGGATCACTGGGGTTGACGCCTCTCCTGGATTAAAGGGTGCGCCGGTCAGAACCACAGATTCTAGTCCCACTGTTCCACAGACCATCATGCAGACGGAGGTTCAAACAATCTGCACGTTTGATAAAAAAAGCATCAGGTTATGATGAAACGTGAGCAGCCCGTCAAAGGCAGCTCACCTTTAAACTCCACGCTGTGCATAAAGGACAGTCGGGCCTCTCAGAGCCAGCGCGCCCATTAGCCCGGGCTAATGGGTCCAGGATTCCCAGCCAGGCGCTGCCCATCACTCCGTACCGGCTCTGGTTTCACACAGGAGCCGCCTCATCTCTTTGAGGTCGGGGCGGCGCCGCTCCAGAACAGCGACCCCTGAGAAGGCGCTCCGTCGCCCTCAGACCAGCGCGTGTGTGTTTAGAAACCAGAAAAGTCCAGTGAAGTCCAGGGAAGAGGACCTCCACCCCAACAACGTCTCTGGGGTTTCACTTTGTTAAAATAGCAAGTCCAACGTGTAGGAAACACCTTTAAATGTTGTGCGTGCTGTGTCAGCTTCCTGTTTCCTCTGAAATGTAAAGTGGATATTGGCTCAATCGCAGGGGGAAATTGTTTTGGGCCGTGCCTGTGATCTTGGGTTTCACGGCTCTGCTTCGCTAAATGGGCCGAGTGCATTAGGGCCGAGAGAGCAGCGGAGTGCTCTTAAAAGCGGGGAAGAGGAAAACAACCGGGCCCAAACGGCGTCCGCGGCTCTGCACGACCGGGACTGACCGGGGCGGTGACGTGGAGCGGCCGCACAGGGTGGGCGGGGGGAGAGGGGGGGGGCTCGGTAGCGCAGGGAGCTCTCCAACGTGTTTCCAAATGCACCTTGGTCATTATCGTTCCTATATCTTGATGTGGAATTGTATTTGCAGCACGGTTGATTTGTTTATGTGTCTCATTTTGAAAGTCAGCAATGACACGAACTTCCAGCTTTTATACAACACTCTTCGCTCGGCGCGTCTCCTCGTTCGCTCTCCTCCACCGTCCGGTGACTCATCGCGCTGGCGCAAACACGCCGCCGGTGTTCGCTACCGGCGGCGTGTGTAAATTCCACACCTGTCCCATCATCCTGCCTCCCTCCCTCCCTCCTTTGTGCCGCCGCTCTTTCACACATGCCCCCCGCTCCCTCCCCCGCGCCCACACGCTCACACACACCGGGCGGCTCGAGGAGCAGAAGGCAAAGCGGCGCTGCCTCGCTGAGAACACGCACCGGAGGAGCGCGAGCGGCGGCGGGGCGGCGGCGGAGCGGCAGCGGAGCGGCGGCCTGTCGTCGAGCCGCAGGTGAGTCTACAGTTCAGGCGCTTTTATGGCCTGAGAGGAGGAACGCTGCTGAGACGCTACTGGAGAGTGTGTTGGAATGACACTGGGTGCTCTCTTCTTCTTCTTCTTCTTCTTCTGTCCTCTTTACATCTTCCTCATCTCTGTGAGGTTTAACGGGATTCACCCTTTCATTAAGGAGGAAGGACAGAAGAAGCTGGGAAAAGTTGAGTGAAGCCATTTTTGCAGGTGAAAGAGGAGATGTTGGTATTCGGCTTATTTAGGCTTAAGATCATCACACTCCTTGGCCACAGGAGGAGGAGGAGGAAGAGGAGGGGGAGGAGGTGTCGCGATGACAAAAGCTGCAGCTGCCTTTTCTTCTCCTGAAGCGCGGTGAAAAATGACATAATGGCAGCGAGCTCAGGTAACGTCACCCAGAAACTTATACCCTTGAAACTAATCTAACTCCTGGGCCGAGTTCCCTGCGTTTGTGCATGAGTGTGAAATCCAAGGGTTTTTGGCTGTTTTCTCGAGAGCAGAGTTTCAAAGGGGAGGATGAAAAGTTGAATTGTCTCGTGAATACCTCCAGAGACGGAACCGGGGAGTGTGACGCTTGCATCAGAATGAGAAAAGACTATGAGGGTGAGAAGTGGACGCACGTGATGAAGGTGGTTCTGTTTCCCATGTGGGACACTTCTCCCTGATGGGCAAAGGTTTGGACCTACAGCAGGTTTGAACATGTGTTATTAACTCTCATTTGACTCCTTTCAAGCTCTGAGCACGCAGCAGGTAACGTAGTAATATACAGTAATGTGTTGCTGCCTCTCCTTCTCTTTTCTTTAAAGAGCTGTTGTTTGCAGGACGACTTGCGGGTTCGGATCCCGCCGCTCCGGGTCGACTTTTCTGAAGATGCAGAACTTAGCTCATTGGCGAGCATTGAACCGAACGAGACTTGTTCACAGTGGCTAAGTTCAGTGTCGGCCTAGAAAGCGCCAGCCGCCCGCACACCTGGAGCCAGAGAGGTGGGACCAGAACCCGGACGGACGGGCCCACCTGGGCCGTGGAGCCGGGAGGAATGCTGAGCATGCCTGGACACACGAGCAGCTGATTTATGGGCCTCCATGAAGGAGGAGAAGGAAGGGCAGCGAAGCGCAGATGCTGCCGTTAGGCTGAGACGTGACCCACGTGCAGTAATGAATCACTTCAACACGCCTTCTCTCAATGTTAGCGATAAGAATCACCCAAACGCATAAAGGTCATGGTTTCAGCCATTACAGTCTCAAATCCGAACCTCTCTTTGCTCTGCAGCTTTTAAAATAGATCCATAACTTCAGTTTTTGTGCTGTCACTCACTCTGACGGCGCGATAATGAGGCGTTTTGGGGGTTGTGCACTCGTGTGCCTACTGAACTGGATTCAGTGTGTCTCTGCAGAACTGGCTCAGTCCAGCAGGAACAAGAGTGGAACCTAATAAGACACCATTAGCGCTAACAAGCCCATCACCGTCATCATCATCATCATCATCATCGCCCCCTGTTAAAATGATACGAGGAGCCACCAGCGTGTTTATCACAGCCCTGCAGCCGCGGCCGTGTTTTACCAGGAGCGATGAATCTGTAGTTTGGACATTAAGCGGTGATGTGCGTCTGTGTGTGTGCGTGTGTGTGCGCGCGTGCGTGCGTGCGTGCGTGTGTGTGTGCGTGCGTGCGTGTGCATGTGTGTCCTCCTGTGTGGGCGACCGTGGCTGCTTCTGCACAGAGCCATTATCAGCAGCAGCTGATTTGTGCTGAGTAACACTTTACGGTGCCTCTCTTCATTCCTCACACCATAATAAGCTGTCAGTGTGTCGGCGAGCCTCCTCACCAAATTGGGACACGCCACCTCAACACCCCTGCAGTCATTACACACCTGAGCGGACAGGAGCTGCACAGCATACGCAAAGCCCGTCTTCATAGGACATGCTATTGATTTTGGATGTGCTCAGATGTTGGAAGAATCGCTTTTCTCTGTGTAGAATCATCATGTGGACGCAATAATTAAATAGCTGCAGACTTGTAGACTTCATACAAAACTTTATTAGTTGGAACACAATGAACATAACCATGGTATCATTTATCATTTGTTGTGCTGATTTCTGCAGTTTCATGCTTAAACCTGAATAATTTACATAATTTATCACGTAAGAGATTGATCTGCACATAAAGGCACAGTTCAACTTTTTCTACTGTTTGTCTTTTTTGAGCACAAACTCAAGTATGAACGAGACTCTGGTGTTTTTTTGCCGCTCTAAGCACTTTGTTGCTGTCTCACAGCGAACAAAGATAAACAAAGATGTTTGTTTGTGCAGGTGAGATGAAAAGCAACCAAACACTGAGACATGCTGCCAATTCAGCACATTGCGGGATAACAAATAAATGTTGTATTGTATCTAACAGCTCAAAAAACCCCAAAATAAAATAAAACATTCCGTGTGAAGACCCAATTATGATAATGTATAGTCAGGTAATGCAAACTCCCCCGTTACAGTACAACATGGTTACAGTTATTTACTGTAAACATGTAAAGGCCTATTTTATACGACTTTATTCTACTGTGTTCTGCACGTTCTGTTCTAAATCCAAAGCATTACACTGTTTCATTGTGTATTTAATGATCTTGGGGCATTGGGCCACATCTGCGTATTAGTGCCTTGATCCAGTTTTTATATTATATGACATGAGACATAGTGTCTTTGTTTTAATGTTTTTTTGTGTCTTCGTAGCTATATTTTTTATAACCGTTCTACTTCACACTGACTCGGTAACGGGTTGAAGTTCAGGCTCGGACGTCTATTGTATCTGCCTGAGTGAGTTGTTGTTAACGCACTAATCGTCCACACGAGGGCGCTCAAATTTCACAGAACAGCAATAACGAGGTCAATAAAAATGTTCAGTTGTGTCGCTTTCTGTTACGTTTTACTATTATTATTATTATTTTTTGTGTAAAAATTAATGTAGCGTTTGTTTGTTTTTTAAGCAGTTTCGTCTTATCTTGGTTAAACGGCTTTCGATCAGAGACCGAGTCTTCTAAGTCTTTATTTATTCCGGGCGCGTGGACGGGTGCGCGTGCAGCGCGCGTGGAGGAATCAAGGAAGTGAAGTCTGGCAAAGTTTTCGTCCGGGACGTCGCGGAGCACGCGCTAAGCGCTAACTCCAGTGCCACACAGTGATTTGACGGGGAGACGCCGACGCCGCGTCGCGTGGGGGTTCGAACCGGGGGCTGGAGCGGTTTCCGGGCGCACCTTGTCGCGTCGCTCAGGTGAATATTCACTTTTGGGGGGGGTTCCTGGAGTTCCTGGCCGCAGCCGCTCTCTCCGCCTCCGCTCCGCGCTGTCAGGAGCCTCTGGGCTTTTCACAGAGGACATGACTCGCTTTTTCTCCACAGGTGAGACCCGCACGGCCCGATGGGCGCTTTTTGGCCCCGTCGTTTGCTCCAGTTTGACATTCGTTGCTCGTGTGGGATTGAGGCTAAAGGAAATACGGGTTGTGGTTGTTACTGTTTTTACGTGTTGACGCTGTGAGTGGAAATAGGGGCATTGGCCGCTGGGACTTCTGATCTTCTATTCATAAGAGTCAGCTGTTTCTACACTTACCTGTGTGAAGGTAGAGCTGGAGCCGTGATCCAGGCTGTTCTCCTGTTCCAGGATGAGCAGCACCAGCGGAGCCCGGGACCCTGAGCAGGATGGACCGGCCTGCGTTGTGCAGATCTACTCCAGGCTCCTGCAGGACGCCTCTGCCAGCTGCCTCCTGCAGATCGGCGCCGCGGACTCGACGCGCACCGTCATCGGCAACGCCGTGTCCGCCATGGGCCTGGAGCCGGGCCGGGCGTACAGCCTGCTGGAGGTCCGGCGGAGCGGCCGGGACGCGAGGCCGCTGGAGGCCCGGGACCGCCCGCTGCAGCGGGTGCTGCTGTGGCCCGCGGAGCTGCAGCGGTGGCACCCGCCGAGCCGCGGCCACTACTTCGTCCTGCATGAGCAGCAGGTCAGCAGCGGAGACGAGGGCGCCCGCGAGCGGGACGACGACCTCTGCGACCTCGCGGCTGTGACCGAGGAGAACGTCCTGCAGGTTCTGCACCGGCGGTTCGACCGCCTCAAAATATACACCTACACCAGAAACATCCTGCTCGCCGTCAACCCCTACAAGTTCCTGCCCGACTACTACAACCCCAAGTACGTGAAGATGTACGAGAACCAGCCGCTGGGCAAACTGAGCCCCCACGTCTTCGCCGTCGCCGAGGCGGCCTATCGCGCCATGCTGAGCCGGCAGGCGGACCAGTGCATCGTCATGTCGGGAGAGAGCGGGTCCGGGAAGACGGAGAGCAGCGGTTTCCTCATCCACTGCCTGACCGCGCTCAGCCAGAAGACCTGCTCCAGTGGGCTGGAGCGGACCGTGCTCGGCGCCGGCCTGGTGCTCGAGGTGGGTCACCGGCAAGCGGACCTTCAGGGTTCCCACACACCGGCTCCACTGTGTTGTGTGCGCGTGCGCGCCTGAAAGCGATCAGAAACGAGCCGTCGCTCCGTGTCCTGGACCAACGGGCCCTCGGTGCCTGTGTGAAGCGGCCGCGATGAAACCATGAGCTCATAATCGTTATCAGCCATAAATGCTAGCTGTTAATCCTGGGAGGAAATGCTGCCCAGCTCTCTGGTTTCAACTCATTCTCAGGGGGAACTGAAAGACCAGTGCGTTCTGTGTTCAGATGAGCCCATGTTGCAGCATGGAAGGGTTGAGTCATGAACTTGGCATAGTTGGCAATAGTTCAGTGTTTGGGATGTTATAGCAAAGATGAATGAAGGTTCAAGCGACTTCAAATATCACACATTTCTAAAATACAGTAGAAACTTTTAAAAGGCTGCAACATTTGCTAAAATTGGATTTGCGCTATAATAATTGCTGAAGCTTCATTTTCGATGAGTTATTCATAGACTCTGGACCCGGCTTAAAAAGTGAACCGCTTCATAAAATCAGCGTTTTTATCCGCTCAGCATTTGGCTCATCTGATGATACTGTAGGATCAGATTTGACTCCGTGGCAGTAAATTAGACACAGTAACAGCTGTAAAGACTCCCACTCGGAACCAACACTTCATGCAGTAAATGGTTTGGAGGATGCTGGTGTCTCTGGATCATCGTCTCTCTGATATAAAAGGCCCATCATGTCCATCTGCTGCCGTTTGAACCAATCCTGACCTTGGATTCATGGCAAAATCATTGTTATACACATGAGACATCTTTAGAAATGCTAATGCGAATGATGTGAGGGGAATTTAGGTCAAATGGTTTTTATAGAAAGACCCAGTGTCAGTTTTCTGGGAAACATTTTACGCATGAGTGTTTTTCCTCTTAAGTGGGAAGTAAAACATTAGCTCGTTTCACTTCTGTCAAATCGCGGGGTTCCCGTCTCCCGTCGGTTTGCGTTGCCGCTCCCAGCGTCTGTGAAACGTCTGTGAAGGTGCCGATCCGTGTGCAAGTACGAGCACGAACGCGCCGACCCAGCCTTTGAGCAAAGCGTGTCGGCGGTCCCGCCTCCTCACGCGCTCCCTGGGGGGCCTCCCCCGCGTCACACAGCGCCCGACCCGCACCCTCCCTCCGTTCAGCCCAACGAGAGGCCTCGGGCCCAACCGGAGCAGCTCTATCTCCATTTACATGGAGCTCAGCCAGGAATCCCTGAGAAGTGGCCTCTCTAGAAACAACCCTGTTTATCTGGGTTTCGCCTTCTCACACCCAGTTTTCTTGTTTACTGGAAAACAAACGCACGACTTCCTTTTCTTTTCTCCTTCCTTGTCTTTAAATGTCTTCCTCAAAGTATGGAGTCTGTTTAAAATGAGAAAGGGGGGGGTCCTCGGAGGGAGGGAGGGTGCCGGCGCCGGGTGTCGAGGCTGGAACGCGCAGGGCGTTGTCTGTGAGGGAGCACCAGAGGGAGAAGAGCAGCAGGAACGCGTTGGAACAGGTTCAGGCAGGTGTGCAGGCGAGCCAGTTCATCACAGGGCCGTAAATCCACAGGCTCGCGCTTTCTTTCACTCCTCTTCTTTTGTTCAGGTGCGTTATTTCAGGAACCCACCCCCCGTTCAATAAAAGGCTCACACCTCATACAAAGTAGTGCCTCTGAGGTGGAGGAGTCTTGGAGTATATTATATTGTGGTCCATGTTTAGTTGGAAGTCATGTGAATGGCCAGATGCATGTTCATGGTGGGGGGAGCAGAGTGCATCATGGGAAACCTTGAAGGAAGGTCCCGCTCCCTGACGCTGGTCTTTCATTGACCCCGGTGAAACTGAAAGGCCGTGTTTGACAGATCCCTCTCTACCGCGTGCATTCCAGCCAGTAACTGTTGCAGCGCCGCTGCCAATGAGCGATAAACACACAGGACCTGCCGCGTGGGCTGAGCGGCGGCTTGTCAAGACACGACCCTCGGTGAAGCGCCCGTGGGAAACGGGCTGATGCGCAGCGATCATTCATTTCCTGCAACGCCTGAATTCTGTCAAAACTGCCGATGGCTCCGTTTGCATTAATCATTGACCATGTTTATGTCGCGTTGGTGCGAGTGCAGTCGAGGGGGACAAGCGTTTATTGAACAGTGGTTTGAACTCCTCTCGACCAGGCCTTCGGCAACGCCAGGACCGCCGAGAACAACAACTCCAGTCGCTTTGGGAGGTTCGTCCAGCTCAACTTCCTGGAGAGCGGCGTCATCAGAGGGTGAAGCCCCATTGTTCCTTGATCGCGTTTAGCTCATATCTTAACACTTGACTGGCATTTATAGCCCGTGTTTCTCCTGCAGGGCGGTTATTGAGAAGTACCTGCTGGAAAAGTGCCGCCTGGTGTCCAAGAATAAGAATGAAAGGTACGCGTTCTCGCATGGCGGCCTGTTTGCGCCGCCTCACCTGTGTAACGCCTCTGTGACCTCTGACCTGCAGGAACTTCCACGTGTTCTACTACCTGCTGGCTGGTGCGTCCATAGACGAGCAGGAGGACTTTCATCTCCTCAGGCCACAGGACTATCTCTACCTCAAGCAGGTACCGCGGATCCCTGCGCTTTCACAGCAGTGAAAGAGTCCAGGAACGGGAGGAAACCTGAGGATGAACAGACCCACTTGTAGGAAATAAACACACGCTTGCTGCTCTCAGGCTCTGAGTGCACCTGCTTTTCCTCGAAGTCACTGACAAGCTCCAGCATGTTCTGTCACATCAATACTGACCAGCTGCCAACAGATTCCACCTCCACGTGCCAGATTAGTTCATTAATGTGTAACCAGCTGTATTAACTCATTCTTCTGTTGCAGAAGGATCTTTGCTTCGACGATGAGGACAAACTGGGCCATGATTACAAACGGCTCCATCAGGCCATGGAGATGGTTGGATTCCTGCCTTCCACCAAGAAACAGTATGTCCTGCTGCAGTAATGACCATCACACACGCTGTACATGTCTCTGACCCAGACCCAGTGGTGGAGTCTGTGCTTGACTGAGTCTCCCGAGTCTAAAACATGCACGGATGTTAATTAGTCGCCCTATGTCTCCATGCGAAAGCCCTCAGACTGACTGACGTCTCAGCTCAAGGACGCATTGAGGAGTAGCCTGAGGCTCACGATGGTCTGACAACAAAGCTGTCTTTGTAGGAGTGTGAGGAAACGCTGAGACCAGCGTTTGTTGTCTCAGCGCCTCACAAAACGTCTGAGTCGCCGCGTTTAGAAACCCAAACTCACCGGCCGCTCGCGTAAGCAAAGTGGCGCGTCTCAGCTCGGAGCGGCGGCGGCGGTAACAGGTCGGAGCTTGTCAAGCGAGGCGGGAGAAAAATGCAGCAAACGCCTGGCAGCTCCCGCAGAACCGTGCTGGTGAATAAAGCCACAGAGAGCAGAGTCAAGAAGCAGGACCTTTAATTGACCACGTCACCGTTTTCACAGCGCTGTTGTGTTTATACAGTGGACGAACCTGACTGTGCTTGACCTGGGTGCACAGTTCACTTGGCTGATACTGAAATGTTACAGGAAACACTGTTACTATCAATGACACACTGTCATCCTCGTCAGTAAGACGTCGTTTCTAACGTCTGTCATCGTGTCCCAAACTCTGGTGAAACGGCTTATTTGGTTCAGTCCAAACCTGTTTTTCTTAAACCTGAGGTGCTCTAGTGTGTTATGACACTACACGCAGTTCTTGCATGTGACTTTGTGCCTTGCAGCATATTTTCCATCCTCTCCTCCATCCTGCTGCTGGGCAACGTGACCTACACGGCGTCAGAGCACAGTCAGGACCTGGAGGTTGGACCTGCAGACGTCCTGTCCACACTGTGTGACCTGCTCAAGGTACGGCCCGGAATGATGGATTCCACTACACAATGACAAAGCCTCACTGGAGTTCATCATCTACAGCAGGACGGCTCAGCTAAACCCTTCCACAAAGACCGCTGAGCTGCTAAAGAAAACACTCATCGCTCGACCTAAAATAACTTTGTATTGTTTCCCATCACACCTGTTTCAACCTGTTCTGTTTGTCAAGTGCACTCATTAGTATTTAATTAGTATTTATATATTACTGTAGTTGAGTTGTTCCAACGTGATTTTTTTTAAATCTGCAGGTGAAACAGGAAAATCTAGTGAAAGCTTTGACTAAGAGGACAACAGTGACCACCAAGGCCACCGTAGTTTCACCGTACACACTCCAGCAGGTACAATGTCCCTCAGGTTTAATCTTTAAACCAGTAAACCCCACATATTGACTGATCCTATCGAGTAGTTTGGGGGAAAAAAATATATAATTTTTGTGTTAAAGTCAAATTGTTGTTTTTAAGTTGTGTAAAATGCATTTGATTGTAATTATTTCTTTTATTTCCCATTGACCTAAATTGCATTTTTTCAGATTTGCTTTTCATTTAATGTTTCTCTGCAAACAGGCTTTCAAAATACGCGACTCCATGGCCAAGTCTCTGTACGGCGCGCTCTTTGACTGGATCGTCCTTCACATCAACCATACATTGCTCAATAGACGGGACATGGAGGAGTCTGTCTCTGTAAGTAGCTGTTGGGTTACAAAATAACGCTCAGTAATGAAATGAATTCATATCATACATTTTTATCATGAATGTTCTTGTTTGTAGTGTTTGTCCATTGGTGTCTTGGACTTATTTGGATTCGAGAACCTACAGACGAACAGCTTAGAGCAGCTCTGCATCAACTACGCCAATGAAAAGCTCCAGCATTACGTCACCCAGATCATCTTCAAGCTTGATCAGGTTCAGTACTTGCAGCCAAAAATGTCCCTTTTATCTCATTTACATTCATAACTGGCTCTTGTGTGCCCTGCCCTTATTTCCCTCGGTGCATGCAAAGTAGTTTACAGTGTGACCCTGGGACACAGCTTGTCTTTGTGTTTTGCTCTGCTGCTCTGTTTGCCGTGTCTGTACTATATACTGTACTATACATGTTACTGTTACTGTACGTCCACACACCGGTGGAATCTGATGATGGACTTGTGATTCTAAAACCACTCTAGGAGGAGTATGCGTCAGAGGGCATCACTTGGCAAAACATCAACTACACTGACAACAGTGGCTGCATAGAGCTGATCAGCGGGAAACCAACAGGACTGTTTGACCTGCTGGAGAGAAGGTAGACGCTGACGTGTGACCCAGTATGATTCACACCTCACCAGAGATTTAAGGTCACTTTATATGACTAAGAGCTTGTGAGAAATCCCTGGGTATGAACCAGCTTCCCCGTCTGTGATATAAATAAGATAATGAACACTTGCATCTACAGATAGCGGGGGAACAAAATGGTCTGATACATGTTTATCTCCCTTTGTGTCTCTTCAGTGTCTGTCAGACCACAGATGAAACCCTGTTGGACAAGTTGACACAGCACCATCAGGACAACAAATGCTTTGTACTCTCCCCCATCAGAAGGCTGACTTTTGGCATTCAGCACTTTGCTGGGAGGGTTTATTATGACATCAAGGTGGAGCATTCTCACAAAACCAGTTTAAAATCTGGAGTTTACCATGTTTGGTGCCATGTATGTGATTTGAAGTAGAATTCACAGCCAGCTACAGTAAAATATCTCTAATTTAATTTATGCAGTGTTTAAGCCCTCACACTGTTTATTTCGAGCTATAATGGAAAGTATCCCAGTCTTACACAGATTGCTCTTGTCCATCAGGATTTTAGAGAGAAAAACACGGAGCACATGCGCCCTGAGGTGGTCTCACTGCTGCGGAGCAGCGATCGAGCCTTCCTGCGTCACCTCATCGCATCCAATCCCATCATGCTGTTCAGATGGGGAATTCTGCGAGCCACCATCCGCATCGTCTCGGTTTTTAAGATGATGGGACGCCAGCGAGCGCAGTCACGTGTGTAGTTTTACTCATTAACAGCCACCACCAGAGGCGAAATAACACTTGTTTCTTTGTCAGTGCTCCGGTGGTTATTGTACTTTTGTTACAGTCGTTGTCAGGCGAAAATCCCTCAAATCCCTCAGCGAAACGAGACACAGAAGCAGCGCTGTAGACAGACTGTCCAGGTAAACACACCGCCAGCAGTCTTTGGCTTGATTTTGAGTTTTTTTATAAACAAAATGATGCAGGTGTTGCCCTTAAAGCACCTTCCTTAATGTAAAATTGCAATCGATAAAAAAAGGACTTACTTTCCTTTATGTAAAAAATAGGAACTGGAATTGGAATAGAAATTTTACTGCTTGTAAAGTTTGAATAAATATTCTGACTTTTACAATTACAGTGTAAATCTGGATTTTTCATTTGATAACGCTGATGAAAATCCACTGGAAGTGTTTGAAGACATCTTTGCCACTTTTGAAATGAGAAAGTAAGTAAGCATCATTTGTTATATAGAGCCTTGTTGTGTCTAATTAATTATTTGATTTACTTATGCATCTATATTTTTTTTTTCAGGAAAAACAGAGGCAGTCGAAAGAAGCAAGTCATTCCAAAGGTAAAATGTTAGTAATGAGCTCCTGTTTCAACTGTTTGTTAGATCAGACATTGACTTCATCTGTTTATCGTTCATCTGTTACTACAGGTCCTTTTTTAGTGTTGTCTGTCAGAAAAGTCATGGTCTTCTTCATTTTTTGTCAAACAGAACCTCATGAACGTGCGCTCACTCCAGCACGTTGTCAGTCTCACTGCACACGACCGAACCAGCAAATCCACCTTCCACCCTCACCTGAGGACAAAGCCCCTCACGATGAGCGCTCGCTTTCAGGTTCCTCTAATGAACTCTACTGCTTCTGTCTTTCCTGATATCCAACATAAACCCTGTGTCTTAGGAGGATTCATCCAGTTGCTGCTCGCTTTGATTTGCTGATAGAATAAAAGACCCTCACAGTTTCACATGATGTCTCACACAGGCCTCAGTGCAAATGCTGATGGAGACCATTGAAAAAGCAGAGCCTTTCCTCATTTTCTGTGTGCGCTCCAATTCTAAAAAGGTAAAACCACATTCAGATCTCTTCAATCAAGCTAGTAAACATACTTTATATTATATATAGGCTGGTCAGCACAGTTCATCACTTGGGGGAATATTTTGTTTTCATAGGAGGAGCTGCAGTTTGATGAAGATCTGGTGCTCCATCAAATCAGGTATATGGGCATAGTGCAGATGGTTGAAGTTCAGAAGTCTGGCTACAGTGCAAAGTACACATTTAAGGTAACATTAGAACTGTTTAGAGCTTCAACTTTGCTCTGAAATGGATTAATAATACATGACTTTTATCTGAAAACCAAATTAATTAGCAGTTTTGATACTTTTCTGTTGGGTACAGGAATTTGCTGAGAAATTCAGGATGCTGCTTCCTAAAGGATGCCCTGCAACCCAGGAAAGCATAACTTATCTACTTGAGGGGATGGAGCTGGATAAGAGCACCTATCAAATAGGCAAAAGCAAGGTACGAAGTTAAACCCACATTAATATGATGTTAATAACTGATGCTCATCATATATTATAATCTGAATGAAACTGGCAATAACGTCACCCATGCGTACTGCGTTACCCATGTGTCTGTCTGTTTCCGTCTGCTCAGGTGTTCCTCAAAGAAAAGGAAAGGCAGCTGCTTCAAGATACGCTTAACAGAGAAGTGATGCGACACATCATCACGCTGCAGCGCTGGATCCGCTCCGTTCTGTTGAGGATCCACTATCTGCAAAGCAGAGATGCCAGGAGGATCATGGAGGTGACGTCAAGTCACAAGACACAGGCTTTTCACCTTTAGCTTGTTTAATGTAGACTAGTCTGGAAGCAAAAAACTGATGTTAAGACTCCTGGCTTTTCAGAGAAACTGGCGTGAGTTTTACCTGTTTGAGAACCGAGCTGCTACAGTGATCCAGACGGCGTGGAGGAGCTCTCAGAAGAGGTTAAAGGAGCACCGTGAGCAGGAGGAGGCGGCCAAACTCGGACAAGACAGGTATCCAAACCCCTCTATTTACACTGATACTCTATTTATGTAAGTGAGTCCGGTCTGATTGTCTTCTTTTCAAAGCAGCTCGACTAAAACGCTACCAAAGCAGAACAAAGTGGAGCAGAGCCCCAACAGGACTCAGCAGCCAGACCCGGACGATGGCCAGTCCGTGCAGCCGCAGAGGGACGGGCAGGAGGGCAGAGCCCCCCTCGCTCTGCTCAATAGACCCTTCTCCGTCCCAGAGGACACCACGCTTGCCTCTGACAACCGCTCCTCCAGCCTCACAAAGAGCAGCTCCCTCCAGCGCTCCAGCAAAGACCCTGGGGACATGAAGGAGAAGCGCGAGAGGTGGAAGGAGCGGTACAGTGAGGACCAGAGAGGGGAATCAGTCCCCGAACTATTCAGGGGACGATACAGTGCAAAAGACATTTCGTAAGTTTCAGTTCTTAGACTCTTCATTAGGAAATTTTTAGAAATGTGTTTTAACTCCAATATGTGTCATCAACTTCTTCCTAAAATATACATTTGATGCTATTTCAGAGTTTTATTTTATCCCTACACTAATCGACAGCTCCTCTCATATTTCTCTCTGCAAAACAGCCTCAAAATGAAGTCGTTTTCAGTTGATGACATGTCCCACGTCCACTCCTCAGGTTCTGATATCTCCTCTTCTACCAGTGAGGTAATGTTGTTATCATTTAAAACCGCGCGTTTAGAACTACAGCGTTTAACCAGTCTGTCCCTTTGCATTTCACCTAGTCATTGCACAGTGCCGATGTTAGGTTTGGGTTTTCAGAGAGGCCTCCCAGTTTGTGCCTTATCACCTTTCCTGACCCAATTAGGTCACAGTGCGTCCGAGCAACCATCCCAAGCGCAAGCGCCACTTGGCCAACACCCGCAGCCATTTGATGTTTAACTGGAGGCTGTCTGAGGAGGATGAGTGGTGGAACTTTCCGCTGCCTCCAGACAGCCCCCTTGAGCCCAACCAGAAGATCTCGGCCAGTCTGGCCGCCGATCTGGACCTAGAATCCCGGGTCAAGGTACTGACCGAAGGGATATATTGGCGACAACTCTCCTCTGCATGCAAGCCTTGCATGTGTCCCAAATAAATCCCAGGTTGCATTGTGGTGGAACAAAAAGTACAGGTTCCCAAAGCTCATTGCTGCTTGTTAGTCCGCAGGTCTGGCGTGTGGTCATTGCTTTTGTTCTTGGTCACTAATGGGTTCGTCCGTTCAAAAGTAGATTTTGTTTAAATTATTAAATGTTGGCTTTGCGATTCTCCCTGGCAGCGTGTACTG
Organism: Betta splendens; assembly: GCF_900634795.4. NCBI lineage: Eukaryota > Metazoa > Chordata > Actinopteri > Anabantiformes > Osphronemidae > Betta > Betta splendens. The sequence continues at coordinate 13,904,984 of NC_040897.2, forward strand.
GTCAAAACCATGTCCATCGTAACAACATCACAAATAATCACACATTAAATTACTATTTACTGTAGGAAATGTCAGGATTCTGTAGAAACAGTCACGAGTTTAAATGCAAAAGTATTAAAAGGCGGCAAGTTCAGCTTTGCATGATAAGCAAACCTGATGAACACTAGAACCGTGCTGACGGTTGGAGGGTCTGCTGGTGGGGGGGGCTGCGGGAAGCTTTGAGAAGACGGGTGTGGCCGCTGCAGGGGAGCGTGCTGGGAAAAGAGTCTTTGATTGACACATCAGAGAAGGCGTCTTTTCGGATGTTACAGTGTTCACGTTCATGCCGTCACAGATACAAATAGAACCCGATGGGATGGGCTTCTGCATTCCGAGCAGGTCCTCGTCTGAGGACCTGGGACAGCACGAGTCCAGCCACTCACCTTTGACCACGCCTGAGAGGTAACGCTCTCCTCCCTCCTCAATAATTAGAAAAGTATTTGAATTTTTGGGTGTTCAAAGCCAACATTTCTTAATCTTCTTCTGTGCAGGATTTGGTTTATCGGAAGGTTCCTGAAGAAACGAGCTGCCAAACACCAAACACCAAACAATGAGTCCTCGGATAAAACCGGTAAATCAAAACTGTGCATACTCAAGTTCACTAAAGAGTATGGCGTTGTTTACTGGATGCTGGTTGTAGAGGTCACAGTTTAGCAGTTGACTTGTTTCACTTACTGCCATCTAGAGGCTGTCAGTCAATGCAGATTGTAATATTAAAGACACTCCATGGTTGTGATTACAAGTCTCTCCTTGTGACACCTTCAGTCACGCTGCCCAGGTACAATACACACCCGTACTACGCACCAAACCAAAACCCCAAAGCCTCTCGAAACCCCACCATCCGGATCAGCCGAGCCACACGGGCGGTGGATATAAATGCGTCGCTGGACCGTGTGATCACAGACCCCAAGGAGCTGCGAATCCTGGACGAATTCCTCGGCAATCAGGTGAGAGAGGAGAGGGGCGGTTTTCTCACACGCTCGCCCAAAGTCCAGTATATGCAATATTTCAACTTGACTCTTTTTTTAGGTGAATGAGCTGCAGACAAGAATGAAAAAACTCTCGCCAACAGAGAACATCTTCTTCCAAGCCACCAAGGACTTCAGGGAGACCATCAAAGGCATGTACTCCCTGGAGGTGAGTTCAGCATCGGCACGGATGTCAAAGCAGAGGCACGGATAAGGAGACGTAAACATTTTGCGCCTTTTGTGGCAAACAGAAGCCCCAGATCGGCTACAAGGATCTGATGAAGGGCTACCACACCACCGTGTGCACGCTGGCAGGCGCTCAGCAGGAGGCGGAGGTCCCGATGGTGGTCAACCTGTTTCAGTCTGTGCTGGATGGCTTCATCAGGGGAGAGCTGAAACGAATGGAGTCTGAACCGTCCAAGGTAGATGTCGGAGTTTCAGTCAGCTCCTTAACTTATACAGCTCGACTCACTCAAACAGAATGTCTCACTTTTGGCTTTTCTCAGGCTACTAAGACGAAGAGGAAGGGCAGTAAATGCGTAAGCTGAATATCTTCCTCTGCACCATTATGGATGTCTAATGGATGTTGGTGGTGAAACGTGGTGTGATGCGTCCAACCTTTCTCTACAGCTCGATCTCCTGGATCATCCGTTCAGCACGTACCAGGTGAACGTGGTGCAGACGTGTGATATTTGTACGTCCCACATCAGGGGAATGGAGAAAGCCTGCATCTGCAGCGGTGGGTTCAGGGAGCGACAAGATGTTACCGTTCAAAAAGAAAGACCAAGAAGCTGCAAAAACACTGATCGTCTCTGTTTGTTTTTTTTTTGTTTTTTTGTTTCTGATTTAGCCTGTGATTTGGTGTGTCACAAGAAATGCCTGAACAGAATCGAAACGCACTGCTCTAAACGTGCAAAACAGGTAAAGGCTATTAAAAGAAAAAAAAACACATTGTGTGACTTCCACATGTGTAACTCTTGTGTACCTCCCCCTAATACGGACAGAATGGCAGCTTGTCGGGCTCCCTTTACTTTGGAGTGCAGGTGTCAGCGCTCATCAGTGACACCAACCCGGTGCCCAAGGTGATGGAGATGCTGCTGTTTCACGTGGAGCTCAACGGCCTCTACACCGAGGGGATCTATCGCAAATCGGGCTCTGCATGTCGCGCAAAGGAACTCCAGCACGTCCTGGATACTGGTAAGAAACTGGTTCAGACTCAATAATTTAAATAATTCTTTTTATCATCTATCTTTATATCAGCTTCTATGAATGAAGTTTGGGGGTTTTAAAAATCACTTTGCATTGTTCTTTTGCTGTGTTTCCTCTGTGTGCTGTGTGTTCAGATCCGGAGCATGTGTGTTTAGAAAACTATCCCATCCACACCATCACAGGCCTGGTTAAACGCTGGCTCAGGGAGCTCCCTGACCCGCTCATGACCTTTTCCCGCTACGGCGACTTCCTTCATGCTGTGGGTGAGTAAATGCTAAGTGCACAAAACGGTGTGGTTATTATGTAAAGTCTGTGCTTTTTTACATTTACACACTCAGGCAAAGTCAAACAGATAGAAAACGTATCTTGTCAGTGAAATCTGTGCTTTTTGTGTCGTGTCATTCCCAGAGCTGCCGGAGAAAGCGGAAAGAATAAAGGCTATTTACCAAAAAATTGATGAACTGCCACCTGCTAATTACGCCACATTGGAGCGGCTCATCTTTCACCTTGTCAGGTTGGAAGATTGCCTTTTTACTTGTGTGAGAAATGTCCTGCGGGAGCTTGACCGCTTTGCTTTTCAGGGTGGCGAAGGAAGAGGAGCACAACAAGATGTCCCCAGAGGCTCTTGCTATCGTGTTTGCTCCCTGCATCCTGCGGACTCCTGATTCCGACGATCCCTTCCTTTGCATGAAGGACGTGCCCAGGACAACACTGTGAGCTGTTATTCCTCTTTTACACAAATGAAGTGTGAATGCTTGACTCCAAATAGCTGAGTGTATTTAGCCCCGACTCTGTCTGCAGGTGTGTGGAAACCCTGATCTGTGAGCAGTTGAGACGCTACACAGAGAAGATGAAGAATATCAACGAGCTGGAGTTTGCAGAAGCTTTGGCTGTCAATCAGCTCAAACTGAGGAGACAGAATACGGTGAGCAACTCCTTTAGGCCTGTTTATGTAAAGCCTGCTGTAAGATTGCAAAGATGAATATTGCAATGCATCAGGGACTACTGTCACTTTTTATTGAAACAAATAGTTTTTAGAGAAGTAGCTCACATTCCATAGTTGCTGTTTTGATTCAGTAACCTGCTTTATTGCCTGACAATTACTGCTGTGATCCCTGTGCAGGTTGTTGAGAGGCCACCCGGGCTGCACGTCCCAGAGCCTGATGCCGACGAAATGGAGAAAACTCTGATTGAAAGAATCAAGTCCATCAAGCAAGAAAAGTGAGCTCATTGTCAAATTAGTGTTAAAGTGTCAGTGCGTCTGTAACATCCTGGTAGTCAGTATCAACGCTGTGTTCTGTTATTTCCAGGGTTGACTTGGTGATTGGATTACCTGATCTGGAGCAGGACAACTTTGACAACTTTGACAGCGATATCCTGATGTCATCATTAAACTCTGATAGTTTAGAGGACATTCTGAGGAGCATGGGATGGGAAGGTCAGTAGGGAGGTAAACTATTTTCACCTTGTATTACAAAGCTCGAATCAAATAACATTAACACTGTAAACTTACATTTCATGTACCAGGAAAGGCTGCCATGCAGCCAACAACCAAGGAACCTGAGCGCCAGGATAACGCTACTGGCACGATGCCGGCAGTCCGAAGTGTCAGGGCTCAGACAGATGTCCACATCACGCCAGATGTTGCACAGTCCAGGAACAGACAAGGTCTCTCTTCTCAAACCAACCAGGGCACTAGGGAGAGTTTCAGTGGGAGACTTGACCCTGACATTCCTTACATTGATGAGGATGAGGTTTAAAGCCGAACCTAACCCAAGCTTTAACAGTTTGAAAAGTTTGAATACTCTCAGAAGATTTGTGCCATGCAAAAAAAAAACTGTGAACTCTTTCATCATGTGAACTGTTCCTCTAAAGGCTTTTATGTCAAATTTGAAGAAACAATAATAATGTCTCAGACCTTCAGATACACTGTATGTGATGTTTTTATACATATTTCACATTTGTAAAATACACATTTTATAAACAAACATGATGCTGGGAGCAGTTGAGGATACTATTACATTAGTCATTAATGGATGCTACTCTGAACACTGGTACCAATGTGGGTTCATACTGTTTGTAGAAAAAAAAAACATTAAGAGTCTATTTTGTATAAAGTGGGTCTACATTACTGTATATTGTGTTGCTTGTTGGAACTTCATCCATATCTGTGCATATGAGGCTGTTAAGTTGCATTTTTCATGACAGGCCATAAATGTTCTGCGTTAATTGACTGAAAACATTTTCATTTCATTTTGTCGCTTATCTTTTATTTTGCAAATCTGCTCAGTTTAGTCCACTTCGTTTTAGCTGTACATGTAGGCTCTTCATCTTCATATTGCGTTGGGGTAAGAATCAAGCACACTGACGTTTGCTTGCTTGTCTCTCTAAGGCTACTGCCAATAACACATGTATTCACTTTCATAATACCAATAAAGCAAAAACTGTTACTGGGACAGTTTTTGTGAAAGATTCTGTTCAATACTTGTGTAAATACTTATCTTCTAGCGTTGCCTATTGGTGATAATAACATGTATATAACAGAAAGCTTATGAAAACTGTTGGGTTTATAGACATTGTACTGAAAAGATGCAATTGTTGGCTTCATTTAAAAATTTGTTACAAATTCAAATAAAAAAATGCTTTAACTTTATCAACTACAATATTAAAATCAATACATACGTAAAATCGTTTAGCCTGTGCATATTTGGTAGTGTTTATTTATATGAATATCATGCTATGCGTGACGTGTTTTTGTGAATTATGTTTGCAGAAGTATGAACCTTGTGGACGTTTTATAAACACAACGATTTACCTTATAAGGGATTTCCTTTTTGTTACCCGCGACGTGACGTCTTCGAATCACTATTTGAGGGTCAATAACGCCGTATGACTTTTTAAGCCAATAAGAGAGCAGCTTTTCCAACAGGCGACCAATCCTCGAGCCCCATTGATTGAAGGGGCGGGTCAATATTTTGTTGAGGAAGAGGGGTTGAAGTGAGGTGGGGAAAAGAAATCATCATTTGGTTAGCTAGCTGCTAGCTGCATGTAGCCGACTGTCGAGGTGTTATGAGCCTGGTGGTCGAAATCAATAGGTTGTTTTAGTTTTAATAGTCGCAACGATGACCCTCTAACAACAAGAATGGACATAAGTTAACAATGACGGGGGAGAAAAAGAAGAAGAAGCGGCTGAACCGCAGCATTCTTCTTGCAAAGAAAATTATAATAAAAGATGGAGGAAGTGTGAGTTAAATATTTATTTATCTTCGTTAGCTTAGCTTACCACTAATCTTAGATGGTCTTTATGCTCAGAGAATGTAGTACATGTGTTGAAGACGTATTCGTCGCCAAATCGTTGTTGCTTTCTGTCTTTGGTTGTTTGTCCTCGCTGATAATGTTCACCGTTAGCTGGTTGTGGAAGGGACCGCCTAGCGAAGTGGCTAACATAGCACCTGCTAATGTTAGCGGCCTACGGTAGCTAGCTAGTAATTTACACGTCAGCTCAGGTAACGTTAGCTAGCTGATTTCACGTTAGCACGAGCTTTCTTTTGTCGTCTGGTCCCCTGGAGTACTTCGTTTACTTAATGTATTAGCGTATTTGATTATGCAAGGTGAAAAGTACTTCGCGGTTATTTCAGACCCTTAAAAGAATTACGTGTGACACCATCAGTAACCTAGCGCCACAACAACCTGGGTAGCATTAGTCTGCTAGCAGATGGGTTTAATTGGGGTTTATTTATGTCCTGTTGCAATAACGGACACTCTTCAGCTAGTTTTAACCCTCTAACCACCTGGCTAAATAAATTGTGTTTCATTACGAACTCTGTCTAAAAGAGTCCTAGAGCCTAATGCGATTTTAACGCTTTAGACATTCTGGCAATAATGCTAACTGTAAACTAGCCTGTCAGCTTTGCACAAGCAAAAATATTTACTGTTGCTGCCAAAGGTGACATCCGCTGTCTAACGTACGTAACGAAGTTTCTAACTAGCTGCATGCTGGCTGTTTACCAGCGGGGGTAATGTTTGTTTGAATAGCAGACTTGGTCTGTTCATGTCCCCTATTTGTAGTCGTATAACTACTAACCTGAAACCGTTTCAATATCAGGAATTAGGATACTTTGGATAATCTATTAAGTGAATTTGGTTCTTGGCAAAAGTTTAATATGGTAGGACTGGTAGGAATGCAGTGCTGGTTATGTAATCAGTTAGAGAGCTATGCCAAAACTCCTGGATGGTCATATGAAGACACAGAAATGTATAACAGAACAAGTTACTATCATTTTCCTACATTAAGCTTTTTAGCTTGATGATAGACACGTGTCTACTTCCTATCTCTTTTCAATTAAGCCCTTTTATAATATTACTGTTTTTGCTTTACTCCATTGCTTCAGCTAGGTTTGACCATTCAGCCATTATAGTTTCACTTTAAGCATGCACCAATTGCTTCTAATAGGTTTAGATGCTCTCTAGTGAATTGTGAAATGCACCTTCTGAATTCTCAAATTGACGTCCTTTCAAAAGAAAGGAAGTTACAACATTGCTATAATAAGGCAGTTAAAGATTGTTCCTCCTTTCTTAGTAAAGCCCGAGGTGTTAGAATACACGTCATAAACCAGTGCAACTTCATGGTCGAATGAGGAGCTGTCGTACATGCCTCTTTAGGGTGTTTTACTGTGATGCTATCGCTTCCCACAGGGGAAATGGTGAACCACGTGCTCAAGCAAACTCAACTGGTACCTTTCTTGTTAAAGTGATCTTGGCCTAGTTTTCAATCTCCACAATTATAACACCTTGCTGTGTTTCCTCCCAGAGTGTGCTATGCATCCAAGCTCACTCACTCACATTTTTCTCTTTAGCTTATAGACTTCGTTTTATTCATAGATTTCATTTAAAGTCAAATCTTTAAATTCTCCAGGGAGTGGTTCATTAAGGAAAAAGGAACAATTTGCCTTGATGAAACACAGTACTGGTCATTGAAAATGCACACATTCACAGATTACATTGTCCTATACATAGTGATTGTCTAGGTGCAAATATTTTTTTCTTCCTTATTTTCATTGAAATAATGTTTGTATTTAGTTTATTATATTCTATTATACTTTTATTTACTTTTTCTGATCTTTCTAAACTATCAAGCTGTTTCAGCCAGTTTCCAGTAACATAATTCATGTAATAGACATGTCTGTTCATCAGGAACATCTGCTCTACTAACTCAAACTTTATTACTGTACTGATGGCTTTAAATTCCTGTGTGTGTGTGTGTGGCTCTAGTATCTGCAGGCAAATGCTGCCTTGCAATTCAAAGTTAATTTGTTACCATTAAAAGGCATTTGTGCAGGTTGACATGTTGTTTTGCTGCTTGTCAGCTAACAGCTTTTCTATTTGCCTTTCTTTGTCTCCATCCAGCCTCAGGGAATTGGTGAACCCAGTGTTTACCATGCTGTGGTGGTCATCTTCTTGGAGTTCTTTGCATGGGGTCTCCTTACCACCCCAATGCTCACGGTAAGCCCAGACACATACTGATTTTGTAAACCAACAACACAGATTGAACAAATTCATATCCCTACACCTCTCTCCTCTAAAACCTAGCCAACGAGTGCCCTTTCCCATTGACTGGAATCACACAAGGCCCATCAGTGTCTATGAATAATTGAATCCCTAATCACATGAGCCAGGCCCTCAGTGACACAGTCTTGTTTTTTGTTTGTGTGTTGGCAGATGTTTGGCCAGGCGCTAATAGGCTGAGAAATATGAAAAGGGCATCAAACAGTTTTATTGTCTGAGCACTGGTTCTTTGTTAAAAAGGCTTATCAGAGGTCAATGGTTTGTGTTGTAAGGCCACAGCACAGAGGCCCACTAGACAAACCATGCCACACATTTGCAGAGAGGGTTGGATCAAGTATTTACTACAGGCACCGCAAACAGCATCTGTTTTTAATTGTTGTTTTTATAAAAGCGCTACTAGAAATTCCACAATTTAAATAATAAAAAAAGTCATATAAATATAACACTGTTTTTGTTAAAGTTTCCTACTAGTCCTACTAGTTGGGAATGTATATTAAAAGATTTCCATTTTATGAAAGTAGCCAAACATTTATAGAAACCCTGTCTTTTTCTCCACTAGTCTGAATGGCTTTGTGTGGAAACTGGTATCGCAAACAAATGATGAGCAAACATCTGTGAGCCACATGAGGTGAACAAGCAGTGCATAGCTTTGTGCGGGTTCTTGTTTTAAGAGGAGGTTGTATGTGTAACTCTTAAGGATTAATTACTATAGGGATATTACTGTCGGGATTTGTGGGTGGGTGCAGGTTTTGCAAATCGAAGGGCGTTAAAGATGAGAGGGACTGGTTCACTGCTCCCAGTGAGCATAGTTCTTCATTAGTATCCAGCAGCAACAGTCTTTGCTGAGCTGTGTGTGTTTGGGTAACCACCTCCCAGAGGAACCCAGGGGATTCTTAGCCATGCCATGAGTTTTCCATCTGTACCCCTGAACAATAACATGATCCTTTTGTTCAGTCTCAGTCAAGCTCCATATATTATTCAAAAAAATATACAAACAAGAATTTGTGTTTCCACAGTGGGGTCATTAATGCTTGCAGTACTTTCTTCCCCCTCTCTTCTCTGCATTTTCAGTTAAGGTAGTTATACAATGACAGACCGTGACTCACAAACTATTATTTTCCTACATTTTTCATCTTTATACAGTGGGATTTAGGTTTGTGAGATATATGCAATGCTTTGAGAAACCTCTATAGACCGTATGCATATAGATGATTAGAGCGGAGTCTCAAAAATACATCGTCTACAAAACAGAAAAAAGATGTTGTAATAAGGTGTTGAAATGCAATCTGTATCAAGAACCATGCAATATGCTGTGAGACGTCTGGAGTTGCCCACATTCTAATGCTGGCTTCTTGTGTCAAGCTTTAAGTGACACTAAACTATACATGTTTACTAAAGAGTAAATGATCATCCTCAGCCGAACACTGTGTACCAGGTAAAGTGTCTGATGATTACTATGAAGGATGCCTGTAACCACAATAACACGTCATTCAGAGCAAAGCTGGCCAGTCAGTCAACTTCTGAGCTCAACTCATTCCTTATAAAAAAAAAAACTGAAAGTAAGATTATGGCTGTCAGACTCTACTGCTTTTGACGCTGAGAATATACAACAGGATGTTTGTGTGTCTGGGTTTTAGTCTAAATTTATCTTTTTGGACTAGTCGCAATTTGTAGGAGGTCTATTGTATCTCGGTTTCGTAGCCTATTTATATATGTGAAATAAAGATGTTTCAGCAGTCGTGTGGGGAAATTACACTGTTTATTACAGAGTGTAACTACTAAATAGGCAGTCAATGCCCCGTTTGAAAGGTCTTAGCAAAGAGCAAGAATCAATGAGATTACTAAATATCTATTCAAAATAACCCACATGTCTTGATGTAAAGTGATTTTTTTAGTTTTTTACGGTCAGAGCACTAATAACAATGGAGCAAAGCTTTATGACGGCCTACATACAAACTACAAACACCCCTCTTTTTTAGCTGCTTCGCTCTCTGGTTTACAGGCAGCCGTGCTGCGTCAGACCGGTTTCTCTACAGTGGCTGCACTGTCCTATAAGCATAGCAAGTTTGATTCTGCTCAGTCAGCAGGGAAAGCAATAGAATTAATGTTAGCATCAACTGATCTACACAACACCATGGAAGCTGCTGCATGTGAGCTTTGTGCACTTTACAAGTAAATCTGGAGTCACTGTTCTATGATATGTACCAAAACACTTCAAGGACAGCATGCCTTTAGAAGCCTAATGTGAACCATTAATATGCCTGAATAGAAATCTGTAAATACTCTGATCCAGGTTAGTTACAGCATTTATTCATCAACTATAAAAACAGCAACAGTGAGCTAAAAAGGACTTTGGCCATACAATGAGTGCATCATTTATTTTCTTATCGGTGAGATTGTTGTTGACAAAACTCAGTCACTTTTATTACTGTTGTTTTCTCCTCATCGTCGTGGTGGTGAAACAGGTTTCATTCAGGTTTTTATGTCTGCCCTATATGTATTTTTGCTGAACCTCCATCTGCAACATCGTCTTCCAAATACCTTTAACGAAACAAGGTCATGTGTTAGGGGGAAGCATGTGAACTATGCTAGCAGTTAGTCAAACAGCTGCAGACTGTAGATTAATTAAATGGTGCTGTGGTGTTCTCTGTTTGTTCTGCAGGTATTACATCAGACATTCCCCCAGCACACATTCCTGATGAATGGGTTAATTCATGGTGTCAAGGTAAGATACAAGAGTACACATCAACAGAAACGCAAGGATTCAGAAACTGTCCCATGTGGTGGCAGTGTAATGAGAATGTGTGCAAATGTGCGGTCCAGTAGCCAGTGTTGGAATTGGCTGGGTGTTTCTTTTTGTTTGTTTTTTTTCCTAAAACTAGTCTTTTGATAGTCTTAACATTAAACCAAAAACTCTGTTAGCTAGCATTCTTTTAGTGCTGCAAGTTTGTCTTGCATCTCTTTGCCTAAGGAAAATCTGGCAGGCATGTGTGCGCTTGTTCAGCAACGCCCTGCTCAGCACCACATCAGCTACATGTTCACATCTGCAAGTTGCCCAGTAAACATTGCTGGTTCCCCAGTTTGCTAGACTAGATCAGCTGAAGCACTTTTTTAGGGTGAAGTACCCCAGCTGCTGATTAGCAAGGAGGGACTGTGTCTAAGATAATTGGTGTGAACTTTATGTGCTGATCCATACCACAGCAAACATTATGCGATGAAGAAATGATGAGTCTGCAGTCCAGAAGACTCTTAATCAGTCAGAGTGCTTAAAGGATCAACTCACCAGCTGCATTCAAAATGTGTCTGGCTTTAGCTTTATATGGGAGACATCATGCATCGACTGCAGCTACTGAAGATTCATAGTTTCACATTCCCGGAGAGTCTTTTTCTAGCTCTAGCTTGCTGATCATTTTCTTTTATGTTTCTCATACATCCTCTCTCGTGTGTCCAATCAAGGGCCTGTTATCGTTTTTAAGTGCTCCACTGATTGGAGCCTTGTCAGACGTATGGGGGCGCAAGTCCTTTCTGCTGCTTACAGTCTTCTTCACATGTGCACCTATTCCCCTAATGAAGATCAGCCCATGGTGAGTACAAAATGGGTTGGGATTTCTGTCTGTCTGTCTGTGTCTGTCTGTCTAGTTGTGGTGTGTGTTGTACAGCCTGAATACATTCTTTTCCAAACACACTGTACATACAATACAACTGGGTGGGTTTTCTCTACAACTTGTGAATCAAAGTCGTAAAGCATCAACATAGGTTGTGTGTTCACACACACATAACTAAGGCGTCAGTATCTGGCCTTTCATTTTATGCGTAATTGTAAGGTTTACACAGCTGCTCGCCTGGTTCTGTTCACCTAGCTTTGTCCACTGCTCGCTGAAGTACCTTGTAATGCTGTCATAAATCACTGTTTTCTTCTTGCAGGTGGTACTTTGCAGTCATCTCCATGTCCGGAGTCTTTGCCGTCACCTTCTCTGTGATCTTTGCATATGTGGCTGATATCACACAGGAGCATGAGAGAAGCACAGCCTATGGTTTGGTAAGGAAATTAATGTCCTGTGAAATATATGCTCACAGTTTAGAACAGGGAGGAATAACCTATGTATCTGTAATGAAAGGTCTTCATCTAATCGGTGGTCAGCAGTTCTAAAAAGCTGATCTTATCGTGATCAGAATGTGTGAGAAAGACCTGAGAACAAATATTTTACGATGTTACCGGTGCAGTCTTGCATTAACCATCAGTCACCGCCACGCCTCCCTCACCTCAGCTCTGCTTTGCCCTTCATCCAGGTATCAGCTACCTTTGCGGCTAGTCTGGTTACCAGCCCGGCCATTGGCGCGTATCTGTCCACGCACTACAGTGACACCTTGGTGGTGATCCTGGCCACAGCCATCGCCCTACTTGACATCTGCTTCATCTTGGTGGCCGTACCAGAGTCGCTGCCTGAGAAGATGAGGCCGGCATCGTGGGGAGCGCCTATCTCCTGGGAACAGGCTGACCCATTCGCTGTAAGCAAAAATACTGCAGTTATTAGTTGTAGTTGAGTAGCACTTAACATATCAGTTTTATTCAGCCGTTTAAAATTGCACAGCTACTTTTTGATGAATAGCCACATTAACTTTATATAAACATTATGCTTGTGCCTTGAATGAGATTAGGAGTTTTTTTCTTCTCGGGCAGCACAGGCACATTTGTTGATAAAAGTTTTAAATTAAATATTAAAGTATGCTGAATATCAGAAACAATGCTTGTTAAGGTTAAATTCTTATAAACAATGAAGTTGTTGTTGTTTTATGTTACAGTCTCTGCGTAAAGTGGGTCAGGACTCCACGGTGCTCCTCATCTGCATCACAGTGTTTCTCTCCTTCCTCCCAGAGGCCGGCCAGTACTCTAGCTTCTTCCTCTATCTCAGACAGGTAAGACCCATAGACTGGAGCCACAGGTAATCACAGACATCATGAAGATTATTCTAAAATGTCTCTGCTGCTAAGACAGAGTGCACATGTAAAATGGATACATCCTGCCATTTAGTGTTGGTTAAGGGGAGAAGTGTAGTTCTGAAATTAACATGCGCCTGTAGAATCACAGCATTATTTGGTTTGCTGTTTGTGTTGCTAATGACATTTTCTTAGGGAATAAAGCTCTACTGGGTGAAATTTGCCGAGCACACGCTTTCACCATTTCTTTAAGATTAGAACTGTGGGTCTGCATGAATAAGTGGAGCAAATTCATGAGGTGCCCAGCAAAATGCAGACAACCCATTGTATTTCAAATGCTGGTAGCCAGAAACAGATGCTTATTTCTAGACTGGCCACAGCCAGCAGCTCTGCCGTGCCATGATCACCTCATTCTTCTAAACAGTGTCAAGTTTAGGATTGTAATGTCTGTGTACACTGTGCCAAATAAACAAGTCAGTCAAGCTAACAGCGTGTCATGCCTTACCGCTACCCTCCTAAGAGGATGGCAAACACGGGGGCTTGTGTTACTCCCCACGCCCGAATGCCCTCGTTATGCCAGCATTTCGTTATCATATGTCAGTCCTGTTAGAAGCCTTTGCCCTCCTCTTCCTTGTTGCTTGTGTTATGCTAATGTGACGCTGTCTCCCTCAGGTCATTCACTTCTCATTAGAGACTGTGGCTGCCTTTATTGCTGTCTTGGGGATCCTGTCCATTCTCGCTCAGGTAACCTGAGGAAAAATACGTAACATACCTATGTTGTACTGACCAACATTTACCTGCATCTACCTGCGTCCAGTCTGGCATCTCTTGATGCCAAGAGATGCCGCTTGTCCAGTCTGGCATCTCTTGATGCCAGACTTGACAGGCGATACAGAACACAACAAAAAACTCTCTAACGTCTGTGGTGTGTTTCTAGACGGTGGTGTTGGGAATCCTGATGCGTTCAATAGGGAATAAGAACACAATCTTGCTCGGCCTTGGCTTCCAGATCCTCCAGCTGGCGTGGTACGGCTTTGGCTCTCAGCCCTGGTGAGTAACTTTTTTTTCTTCACGACACTTGATGTGACTAAATGTAGCTGCACGATTAGGGAATGTGTTAAAAAATTAATATGCCACTAGTCTATTACCGGGTAGATGTAATTTACACTGAACCTGCTTGTTCAACCTCGGTCCAAAGCCAAATAGTCCAAACATAAACCCAATCTTGATATAGATGTCAAAGAAATGGAACAACTAGTTTATTAAAATTGCAGAGTAGAATCCTTTTTAAAGTAATTCTTTGACAAACCACCAGAGGGCAGCATAGACTTGGATAACTCTCGGCAATAATGACATTCACACAGGATTTTACTATGCTTAATCCAAAAGTAATAGCACAACAGTTATCTTGTGTGTTTCTCTGCTCCGGTCTAATACACAAACAAACACTTTTGCCCCAAACGCAGCTTGGTTTCATTTCTCCTGAGTTGAGATCATAACAGCTTTAGCAGGTCGACCTGTTGTTTTGGCCTGAAGGGGAAGGCAGGGCAGCCATAATACCTATTGATTCTGAGAGATGTCTAGCTGTTGTTCTTCTCTGCTTTGGTCAATACCCTGAAAATTAGGTTAAACAAAGGTTAAGTTGACTGTCTTTTAGATTAAGGTGAGAAATCTTTCCATGGCTTCCAGAGTGAACCTAAATGGAATACAAAATAAAACCTAATCTCAAAGTGCTTTTGACATTTTAAACTTTGCTTTTTGCTGTTGTTTGGTTTGACATTTTATTCTAATGAGATTTTTTGGGGAGATTTAAGGTTTTACCCGTAGTCGACGTATTGACCAGCTCCCAACCATGTGTATAAACAGAGATTTTGAAAGGTTAAGTAAAGTTTTGTTTCTATCCCTAATAAATGTGTGTTGCCACTGTCAGGATGATTTGGGCGGCTGGAGCCGTTGCAGCCATGTCCCACATCACTTTCCCTGCCATCAGCGCCATCGTGTCCCGTAACGCAGACCCAGACCAACAAGGTGAGTTTACACAGTGTCACCAAAACAAGACCCACTCTGGTCCGTTTGCATATCAGTATTATAGGTGTCTGTGTCCTTACGGTGCTTTGTTTCTGGCTCTTTCTGTAGGTGTTGTACAGGGGATGATTACAGGAATTCGGGGCCTCTGTAGCGGTTTGGGCCCTGCTCTTTATGGATTCGTCTTCTACCTGTTCCACGTGGAGCTCGCGGACACTGAAGGCTCGGAGAAAGGTCCCAAACCCAACATGGCCAACCCCACCGATGAGGTCAGCGTCCAGATCTGTAAAACAAAAATCACAGCATGTTCTGACTTCTGTGCTGTACATTGACAAACGCTTTCTCTTCAGAGTGCCATCATCCCCGGTCCTCCCTTCCTGTTCGGTGCGTGCTCAGTGCTGCTGTCTCTGCTGGTGGCCCTGTTTATCCCAGAGCACACGGGGCCTGGCATGAGGCCTGGTGCATACAAGAAGCACAGCAACGGAGCACAGAGTCACTCCCACAGCCCCCAGGGCAGTGGGGCCGAGGGCAAGGAGCCCCTGCTGGAGGACAGCAGCGTATAACCTCAGCCGAGGGGGGCACACACCCTCGCTCCACCCCTGAACCCCGGCACACATGAACTGATACACACGTTTGACCACATGGACACATGCACACTTCAGGCACAGTGTGTGCCTGAAATTCAGGCACAGGTCGCACTGTTGTGCCATGATGAGGCGTTGGTGTCCACAGTACAAAAGTGAGCACTCGCTCCTTAGCAGCCCTTTTGAGTTCTCTTTATGGAAAAACGTGTGTGTGTGTGTGTGTGTGTGTGTGTGTGTGTGTGTGTGTGTGTGTGTGTGTGTGTGTGTGTGTGTGTGTGTGTGTGTGTGTGTGTGTGTGTGTGTGTGTGTGTGTGTGTGTGTGTGTGTGTGTGTGTGTGTGTGTGTGTGTGTGTGTGTGTGTGTGTGTGTGTGTGTGTGTGTGGCTGAGCTGGACTTATTCTTGGTTTCTACAACGCAGTAATAGTGGAGCATACAGTTGCCGCCCCCCGCCCCCCTCCTGGTGCAAAACAACTCAAGAGATTTAGGAGTGAGAGTAATAGCAGATCTGAAATGTTTCTAAATCCCTGTGTGAACCCTGAAGCCAGTGAAGTGGCAACTTAGTCCAACGAGAGAATAACAGTTAGCTGAGCACTTGTCTAACGGTATTTCATAAGCTAACTTCTGTTCTCATGCCTGACGTTCTTCCTCTGGGATGCTCAGCATCTGAGAGACGAGTCTCTATCCAGTTTTGGAGATGTGTAACTGAGATGAAGCAGCAAAGGGGTTCATGTAAGAAGCTTCGTAAGACCAGATATCACACTTCTGTGAGAGGAGTGTTCAACAGAGACCACTTTATTAGCTAAAGCAGTTTTTCAATGTTTACTTGCCATTCTCTAGATACGTCGTACACTTTGGGCTGTATATTTTTCTCTGTCTGAACTAAAGTCAAGGTTTTTAAATCGAAAAACAAATGTTGCCTTGAAAAGACTTAATATAGACATTACGTAACCTGTATGAAGACCAAGGTCTGACGGAGGCTCTGTAATCTTGTGCTATCGCTCCCATCGGAGCACTTACACTCTTCTTTTGTTTTCATGTCCTTCCTGTGTCTTTGTTTCCATTTATTACCATCAGGGTTAAAACTGCAGAACCCGTGGTTTTATTTTGAAAGCTTTTGAGCTTTTGGAGGTAGAGCAGTGCTATCAGCATGTCGGTGTTGACACTGACCATTAGTATGAGGACGTTGAAATAATATCACTAGGTTAAACACAATATCAGTCATGCTGCTGCAGTATGTAAGTCAAAGGTGAGCAATGATTGGATTCTATTCCAATGAACTTAGTCCCTTAGTGCAGGTGGTTGGAAACCCCAAAAAGACATAAAAATGAATGAACAGATAAAAATTTTCCTGCGGCTTTTAATCCGTATCGTCACCTGCCATAGAAATCTGCTGCTGTTGCTCTCCCAGCCAACATGTGGCGCCGGTTGGACCTTTCCCTGTCACGGTTTTCAACATTTTAGTTTGAACTTGCCTCTTAAGTCCATTTAGACCAAATATGACGACAGCATATGTTTTGTGCCAATTTTGTTTCTTGTTTTTTCTGTTTGTGCGCTTGAGTGATTCAAATATTTTCTCTTTGTTTTTCTCTTGTCTTAATTTCTTTGACTTTAGGTTTTAATGCTATTAAATATAGCCTTTTAAAACTTTTTCCATAACGTGGCTAGATGGGAAATAACCGAATGTCCATCTATTTCTTTTCGATCTTGGTCTTCATTTAGAAACAAGCATTTCACTTTAAGTTCCATTTGATGCTCTTATTTTGCCCAGCTTTACTAGTGGATCATAACAAGGTGAATGTTCCGAGCCCGGCAGTAGATGTTGACCACACTAAGCTCAACATCGTCACCTCACCTGTCATTGTTTTATTGTATCAGAGGGGATGTTACCGAACAAGAGGCTGTTGACATAATCTCTGAATTTAAATATATATTTGCATTATCATTTATTGAACAAATTGGTTGGATTCTGCACCAGCTCCTTGTGCGCCCCCACAGCTTCCATGCAAACAAGCAATGTACAAACGTCACCTGTACGTAATGAAAATGTATATATTTATTGCTCAACGTGAGAGCCTCTTGGGTTGTTTGGTGCAGTTACTATATATTTCTCAACTTACCTGCTAGCCACTCCTGTTTTATTACGTGGTTTGTGGCCTGAATCCCCCTCTCTGTGTGCCTAAAATTAGCCAAGAAAGGAGAATGGCAACATAAGTAAACGGTGGTTATTATGTAAATATGGGAAACTAATGATAAACTTATTTATTAAAGGTTTATTGTACAATGAAATGTTTTGTCAGTCTCTGCACTGTGTAGTTCATGTTCCTGTCTCTGCCAGTCAGGGGTGTGTCTCAGCGATCATCGGAGATGTGATGGTTGCTAAATGCATTTAGATCCCAAAATAAACAGGAGGTGTTTATTTTAGCCTTCATTGGCTGCTCCTAATACCTGGAGTTTGGGGTAAAGCTCTTAACTTTGTTCCCAGGCACTTTAACGATCCGCCGTCGGGTTGCAGATCTTGAGTTTTTGCCCGCACACAGTTATTAATTCACAGAACTAAGCTTCTTTACTTTCTGCGGTCTGAGCCCTGCTTTATTAAAGCCACGTCAGTAGAAGGAAAATCTGTCCAAGGTATCAACAGGTTTGAAGTGTCTTAAAGTAAAGATTGGCGTTTTCTCAAAGACCTTAGTGCCGTAAGTAGTTTGACACGGACCATTAGTGTGTAAAGCATAAGCCTTCACTGTAGTGAAGTAAAAGTTAGTAAAACTAATGTACACCTGGTGTCTCCTCACAGTTGAAGACGGTGTTCAGATGAAAAACATGTGCTGATTCTTATTTCTCAGCTGCTAAAAGGTAGATGCTAACATTTCGCAGCATTTAGAGAACCGATCCTCCAGCCATGCCTGTGCACCCCCCCCCACCACACACACACACACACACACACACACACACACACACACTGGTGTTTCCTTCTGTCTGCTGGAATATGATGATGTACGCAAAAGTGTCCAAGTGGAGCAGCAGGTGTTATGTGGTCTTAACCTGGGATAGAGGAGATAATAATAAGACTCTTAACCATAATCCATGCCCACTGGTTCCCGACCAGCCTGCAAACAGCACTGGGCACTGTCGCATCCAGTTTGATGTAATCACCAACTCCTGCTGACGCTGTTTTATATCACTGTGTGAAGTTAGTTTCCTTTACACATGCAGACACGCGTCCGACATGTGGGTTTTGTTCCAGGGCACTAGGTGCAGGCTGCATCCACAGCACACGGCCCGGTCCGGATCCACCGCGTGCTAAAGCGGCGGGCGTGTTGGAACAACAGCGCTGCAGAGACGGCGGCTGCTCAGATCACGTCCAAGGCGTCGGTCGGTGCGAGTCCTCACGTGTTTGAGCACTGGCCTCCTGCACTTGGCCGGAGCCCAAACGGGCCCCAGCGCCACTGCTATAAATGTACGCGTCCGTTAACCTCCGAGAGCCACTGCATCCATCAAGGAGCCCTCAAAACGTACAGTATTGTCTTTGTGGGACTGGAAATGGCAACAGGAAATAGTTTTCCTCCAGCGCCGTGCGTCCCGAGCCCCAGCGACGCACTGGGAAAGGGGAAGCGGCCCCGTGCTGGACGTCCCGCTTGGCCCTGACACGCGGCACCATCTTTTCCTGCGGTGGACAAGTGTGGCTCGCTGGCGTCGAGGAAGAGCCCCGGGATGAATCATGTGTGAACTCCATTGTTCTTGCCGTCAGACAGGTCTGTGTGAACCTGGGCTTCCCGCTAACCTCTGCCACCACGCATGCTTTCCCATGTTCTATATGCAGACGCCCGTGTGTGGTCGCATGACGGAGCTGAAGGGCGGGTGTGGGGCTCTGGGCCCGACCCCAACCTCTGCACACGTCTTCCTTCAAGGCCGAGCTTGGAGAATGTTATCAGTGGCCAACGTCTCGTATTCACCTCTCAGACCTGCCTCGTCCCCTACACTGTAGATGGACAAAAATAACTCCACTACATACGACAGCGTCTTTATAGCAATAGACCACGTCGCCTCATTCTGAAATCTTTGGTGTGAATCACATCAAGCTTTAAAGCTTGTATAGTTTTCCAGTGTGTGGTTTTCAGTTTTCGTGTACTGGGTCAAATGTAAAATCACAGTTACGGAGCAATGTAAATATTAAAATCCTGCATATGAAGTGCATGTGATTAGCATTTAATAGCTTCACGCGCGTAAAACCCTGAGGAGCACAGACGACTGCACTTTAAAGAGTCTACATAAAAAACGTACTTTTAGTATTTTTATATCTGTAGTTGTTAATCTGCGAAATACCAAGTCTTTGCTTTGAGCCTATTATGGCTCGGTTTCCAGGTAAACACTGATTGACCCAGAGTCGTCTTGGGCCCAAGGCCGAATTCATAATCCAAAGCTTATTGTTCTATTTGATTCCAGGCCATTTACTCCAACTATGTCAGGCAACACGTAAATATCGGATGTACTGAAACTTCCTTCAAGGCACTACAACAGAGGAGATCAAAAAGAGGCGCACAATGGAAGTACGAGCCGCTCAGACAGGAAACCACGCGATGGGGAATGAGTCCAGGACTCACCACAGCAATTTCCATACGTCAGTAAACGATGGGAAAAGGAGTCTGCACTTCATTTACTGATTTGTTTCATCTGACATTTTACAAATAAAGGATTTGGCATTCGAGGACCTTCTAACAGTAAACATATGGTGAAACTGTTTTGAAGTCAACATTAAGGTAAACACTGACATTTAAAACTGGTGAGAGGCTGTAAATAGGACTCAAAGTTATAAACAACTATATGACATATTTTAGAGATTAATCACATTTCATGAAGTTGTAAAGCTGCTTTAAAATGTATTACAATAATAATGTCAATAATATTAAAGTATGGCCACGTTCTATGTGATAATAGTCAAGCACAGGAGAAAATATGTTGGAGCTTTTCACAAGTGGGACACGGCGTCATCCAGTCACTTTAATCCCATTATGGCTCCTCACGCCTTCAGACTGCACACTTAATACAGGATTATGTTTAAGGTATAGATTTCACAGTGGCACAGTGAACCTGAGCTGATGCACAGCTTCATTGATCTGCGAAGCTGCAGTTGAGCATCGTTCTGCCGTTTCCTCCTTGTTGCACTTTGTGATGAATTCTTCTGAAGACGCGCTGGTTTCACTTCCCTTTAAATCAGTGCCTGTTCGCCGCGTGCTGGAGCTGCAGACGGAGCGGTGCAGGACAGTGCTCCACCACGTGAGCGCGTCTGTCAGCGGCAGCAGCGCCGGTCATTTTCCACTGATCTCAATGAACAGGACTTCGTCTTGTACCAAACCCGGTTCCTGTGCCGGAGGATGTAATCAGGTGGTGGAGCGGCGGGAAGAGCGATCTGAGCCATTCCCAGCCTCTGCATCACAGTGTGAAACAGGCATTTGATGCGTTTCCATTAGTGCGTCTGAGTGTGAGAACATTTCAGGATCAAAAGCAGATTCCAGTTCTGTTTTTAAACAATGGTGAATCACACGCAGACGTTTCTTCCTCGTCTCGTTTCCTCAGCTTCCTAAGATAACAGGATCGTCTTCAATGTCAAATGTGCAGAAACACTGACTAACATTAAACACGTGGACCGAGGCCTCCATGTTCTGGCCCGTTTTGCTCTCCGGGCTTATGTCTCTGACCCGGTTCATGGCTCTGATCCAGGTCCACGTGGATCTATGATACAACTTGCAGATGCTAGTTTGAAGCAAGAATTTGACAGGAAATCAATCTTAAAGCTTTTTTCCTGTTTTGTTGTACAAGGAATTTGGTTTCCACAACACACCACGATGTTCTTACCAACAAAAAACAATACCTAGTGACTTGAATGCATCTTTATTGATGAGAACTTGGACTTAAGTTTGTCATTAATTTGATTTTACATTTCTTACTTTATCAGCCAGTAAACTACACCTTGTGACAAGTGCAGAAGCCACAGTAATCATTGTGTGTGATGATAGATGCTACTCTGTGTCTTATTACCATCTTATAGAGCTCTGACTGACTTTAATGAGGGTTCAGGTGCAGAAGAAGGAAATTTAGTAGAAACATGAATCACTTCAGTAAATTGTGGTGTCAGGAGTAGTAAAACCTCACACAAGATAATTTCTGTAGTTCACAGCTGTCCTGTGTGTTATGATTGTGTAAATGATCACTTCCGGTGCTTTAAGGCAGTTAAGTGAATCAGAGTTATGAGATTAGATAAATCCACGATAGGAGATTAACCCCGGACCATAAAACAGGTGAAATGATTCATTTCTACTCTTGATGTGTAATGAGCCTTTGTGGCGTTGCACTTACTGGCCACTCCCCAAACCACATATCTCCCTTTTTTACATTTTTTTTTACAAATATTACTCACATTCTGGACTATGCAATTATCTCAACTAGTTTATTTTTGAAGCAGTGTGAAATTCTAATAGGGCTGAAACTTGTCAATTAAGTAAAATTGGGAGTAAAAGGTTTAAAAACATGTTCTACAGCTTTTTGTTATTATTTTAATTGCAGCCTAGTGACACAATTGTCAGCTACAGATAGAACCACAGTGTCACAACAGCAAAACATGCAACATGCTGTCGTTATTATTATTATTATTATTATTATTATTATTATTATTATTATTATTATTATTATTATTATTATATTTGTAGTAGCAAGCAACAATAAAGCCGCTGATCTGGATCCTGTGAGGTGGGAGTAAGCGCGTTCGTTTTCAGCAGCCTTCACTTGGATCGGTGTGTTGTGTAATCCAATAAGCTCCAGTCCGTATTTCCCCTGGAGCCCATCTGGCTCGCTGGCAGGTTTGTTTACTGGCGGAGAGGCTGGGAGAAGGGGATCCTGCAGGACCTGGAGACGGCACCGACTCTGTCCTGTCTGTGCGAGGAGGACAAGCGAAATCGCACGAGTGCGCCCGCAGATTTTCTCCTCTCCACACTCACGCGCGCGCGCCTCGGTCGTTGTCTTTGCATCTGCGCCGGACACGAGCGCAACTTGGAGAATCTGATAATTTATTTTATTTTATTGTGCGCCTCCAAAACAAACACGCGCGGAGCGGAGCCACGACGGAGCGTCGTCTGTCAGCGTTCGGAGAATCTGTGCCCGGGCTGAGGACGAGGCGAGGCTGTGGAGCGGGTCCACGCTCCGCGTTTCACAACCCACGCGAGTCAACTGGGATGTTTTGCGCTCGCTGCGGGACTTGAGAGGATTTTACGAAAGACGCGCTAACGTTGCGCCACGCACGCCACAGTCCGCAGCGAACGGCTCCACAAAGCTAACGAATTAAGTTGAGGGGCGTTTTTAATGATGTGCACTCGCACGCCACGCTTTTGTTTTTTAAAAAGGAGGAAGAATTCCGTCTGAATGTGTTTGCATGACATTTGTCAGAGTTCAAGTGAGACGGGGCTGGCGAAAAGCAGCGCAAACTTCACTTGTGGCCTGGATTGTGGTGGCGGAGCACGGGCTAGCATGCTAGCTAGCTAATCGGATAGCAACAGCGTTAGCTTCTTCTCGGCTGCCACGTCGGGTTTGACTTTTTCCCCCCACATCCTCCTGCTCAACCGGGACTTCTAAATTATCTGATGCTGGACCGATGTTGAAAGACTCAAAGGGAGCGCTCGTGGGCCGCGTGGCGCCCGTGAACGGGGCTTCTCCATGAGGAGGCTAACGTTAGCCGCAGCAGCAGCGCTAGCTCACGAGCGTTTGAGTGAACACGTTGGACCCGTTCCTCCGCCCATCTTCCGGGATGTCTGATGTTTATTTTTGTTTACCTGTTGGCCCACGCCGCAAAACAAAACCAGTTTCCTGAGGCATTTCTCTCCAGTCTAGACTGTCCGCCTCGTCAAGGATTATTGCGTGTTGACCTGGATGGTGTCTCACACCGGCTCAGTTATGCGTCTCCGGACTTTGTGTTTGGGTTTTGCGCTGGCCGCTGTCTGCTTTGTGATGAGCTGTCATCCAGCGACAGGAGAGAGTAAGTCCTTCTACACAGTTTACGTTTACATTAAACCTTTAATTGACTTAAGTGACCACAGTAAATAATTTTTCCCGTCTATAATCCACTGCTTGCGAAAACTTTGCGATTTTAAGAGTCCAGAAATTTAACATTTAACATGTCTTACTTTGCGCTGCGTGGATTAACATGAATAATTTAACTGAACAAAAATGTATTTATATTTGGGAAATTTATTATAAAAATTAAACGCAGGGCTGTTATTGAGGTATAAACAATTATATGCCTAAATATAAAAATAACATAATGTAACACTGCGAAGCCGCAATGAGGACGCTGTGTTAATGGTGAGTTCAGTGGAGCTTTACTGTCATACTGATTTTTTTTTTTTTTTTTTTTTTAGTTTTGTTTTGTTGCTGCTGCTTGTTTGATCAAGGAACTTAGGCAGCAAGTTGTAGTTGGTTTCTGCATCAAAGGGACAAAGGTTAACTCTTATCAGCTATTTGAGTCTGCAAGAACTGTAAACAAAATGTTTTGTCCCAAATAAGTGAGTAATGAGCGAGTTTGGAAGGATTAATAGGCGGTTATTGTTCATGGTGAAGCCTGTGCTTGTTGCTGTGGGCACTACAGGAATGTAACAATAAGCCCTCTTTTCAGCTCCAAACAATCTGTTTTACATTTTCCAGCCAGCAAACCCCAGTGATAAGAATGAATGAACTATTTGAAATCACCCGGAGGCATTTTCACGTTTCTCTAAAGCCGCATAGATTGCATGTGCTCCCAGTTTTCCACCTTCTTTGAGCAAATATTGGCTGGACGCTACTGGACCCAACCTGTCAGATGATGTGCTGTGTTTTTAGATGTGTGTGTGTGTGTGTGTATGTGTGCGCACTCATAGATAACGCCAGCAGTGGCCAGTCGGGTAAATATTCACTCATCGTCCCACATACCAGGAGCTTTTGTAATTTTTATCTAGGCATATGATTCTGGTTTCAAATGTGAGATAAAGAAGTGTCCGGCTTCTTTGTTTATGAAAGAGCGATGGTTGTGGTTTCGGTGGAGCTGTGCAGGTTATAAGGTGCAGAACCACTGGTGTGTGTTCAGGCCATCTGTTATTAAATCAAGCCCACTTCTATCTATAAGTTGCAACTAACTTATGATTTAGTAGTTTTTCCATTTATTAAACATTAAAATAGGAGCAAACCCCTTTTTAAATTAACCTCTGGCACCAAGGTCCATGCACGTCTTTTTATTCCTGAACATGTGTCTTATGTCAAAATATTCAGTTTATTATAATTTAGGAGGAGAAACAGCAAAATCTAAAAACTGAACTCAACACGTTTGTTAGTTTGTGAACTAGAAATTGTTTGCAATTTATCACAGCTCTTAGCACCTTTTTAAAGACAGTTTTAATAATTTTTAATTGATTATAGTTGTTTGTTGTGAATGACATTTTTGAAAGAGGTTATTGTAATTATTGATTTAAAAACTATATTACTATAATTAAAAACTTTTACAGATGCTCAGCTTAACACAAATAATTTGTTTCAAAGTGTTAATCCATTTTTTTTCCGTTCTCTGCCAAAAATATGAGGGAAGTTTGTGTTGTTCTACCAATCCTGGCATCTACTGCGGCAGCTACTGCTTTGTGATGTGAAGGAAAACAATAGCTCTGGCTCTCACTCACCTTTCATCAGATTTTTGCAAGATGTCATCGAACCAGTTTGAGCGAGAATTTTATGACCGAAGTCAAAGAAGGTTGTGTAATTGCTGCCCCCCCTCCTCTTCTTCCTGCTGCTCTCGGAGTGAGCGTGAACCACAGAATGGAAGAGTGGAACCTGGGCCCCACACCCAGTGTCCGACTCTCTGAAGCTACTGGTTGGTTTCTGTCCAGCTCAGCTTCATGGAAACATTTGTTTAACGAGGAAAGAAAATCATATCATCATTAGATGTGTAGATTGACAATCACGCAAGGCCTCATGTTTCAAACTGCATCATTCATACCCCACCCTCGTGTACTTACTCTCTGGTTACACAGCATTTGTTTTTTTTTTAACAAATGACTTTGCTGCAGTTTTTCCAAAATCATCTAAATTTGGAGATAAAATATTTGATCTTTTTCACAATGAGAGATGAATGTAATCTGTTTTTAAGTTGTGTGTATTGTTTAGTGTTTTTTCATATTGTAATAGTTTATTTGAGCATTTCTGTGTTGAGTGTTGCTTGGTGTGTTCTTGTACTTAAGCAAATATCAGGAGGTTGTGTATGTTCATCTCACATATATTTTCAAAGAGTATGTTCATGTACGTTTCTCTTTTGACACTTCATTAAGACCGCCTAGAAAGGAAGCAGACACAATCTATTTTCTAAGTGTTGCTGCTGTTGTGGCTGAGCTGTATATTTGCATAAAGACCCTGTCGGTTGAATGTAAAGGCGAAGGGTAACGGGCACAAACTGGGGTCAATGTCCGGCTCCGGTTGCTCGTTGAAGTCTCTGCAGGCTCAGACGTCAGAGCGCAGCGTATTGTTGAGCCTGCTCGTTATATTAAGGCCGTCGGCCGGCGTGAGGGCTCGCTGTGTGGCCGCAGCAGGTGTCATGGCCGCCGTGATGCACGCCTCCTGTCTGCAGGAGCGCCGGTGGTGCCGACGCGTCCCCTCCCAACCACTTCACAAGATAAAAACACTGCCACTGCAGCCTTAAGCTCGGGAAGCCGCAAGTATTGTGTGTTTGACATGACTACGGTAGAATGGGTTTTACGCCTGTCATCCTCAACAATACGCTGGCGGACAGGTTAATGTTTGAAAGCTGTGTGCAGTCAGAGTGGAGTGACACACCTGCAGGCGCTGCATGGAGGCAGCCGTGTGTCAGGTCCTCACCCTTCACACCGAGCCTCGGCTGCTTGTTGTGGAGCTCCGCCGGTTTATAGGTAATAATTACCTCCCTTCCGGTTTTACCTGTAACGTCCACATGCATTTAAAAACCGGTGTGAGCCCTAATGCACCCAAATGAGGCCGTGTTTGACTCTTTGGCTTTCAACACGTGGCGTGTTGAAACGGATCGCAGGCTCCGCTTTTTACGTTTTAAAATAAAATGGATTGTCATGCTGGTCGGCAGAGAGAATAGAGTGAGCAGTGAGTGAGGTCTGAAGCGCCAAATGATCTTTGGTCCGGAGCCATCACACGGTCCCAGGAGGAAGCTCTGTGCTTTTAAAGGCTCTCTATTTAAAGACTGGGGCCTGAATTACTCTGCTTTAATTGTGTTCCCTGCTCTGTGGCATCGTTGATGCGCTGCGATCACAATTGTCACCTCCGCCGCACATCTGGCCACTTTCATGACATACTTCACCTGAACTACACCTGCTGATGAGACGGTTTTAGAAATAATGTAATATCTAATCGTGTGCAGGTGACTCTTAATTAACCTTAATTGCAGCTGCTGCTTCTTAACGAAGCCTTGAGGTGAAGCGAGTGTTGACCTTCCCTTTTAAAACCCCATGTTTTGGCTCATGTACGTATTTCTTCATTTAATAGGCGAGACGGGAGGACAAGTGAGTGAAAGTTCTCTTTGCTGTTTACACACGTGTCAGCGTGGAAAAATGTGTTTCTGTGACATTTTGTGGATCTGCGGTTACTAGCCCGAAACAAAACAGCAGCGAAACCTTGCAAAGGGAAGTGTTGCAATCACTGAGCGCTCGTGCTCCTGCACGCTGACTGGGGCCTCAGATATTGTTCCCCCGTCAGTCTAACCTGCCGCCCCCTCCTCCTCCACCGCCTCCACCCCGACCCCCAGACCCCGCGTCAGGAGAGGAGACGCTCCGGGGCCTGTTGATGCCTGCAGCTCTGGTGGGAAGAAGGTGGATTTTCCACGGTGGACGGAGGATGAAGCAGAGGAACTGCAGTGTTTGCGCGCTGCATTTTAAGGCAACAGTCCTGACATAGGTTTAGATTGAGCCCTGTCTTGTGACCTGGGCCCATTTTACGCCTTGCGCTCCCAGCGGCCTCTGGACGGTTTGTCGTCTGCGTTTAGCTCCGCTCACGTGGTCGTGTTGCAACTTATTTAGTGAACGGATCTGTGACAAGGAGCGTGTGTAAAGCTGTGTCACAGGAGTCCGCTGCCCTTTGACCCCCACGTTCTCCACATTGTATAGTGTATGTGTTTTCTTTCATGTTTAAGATTTTCTACCTACAAGCCTTGATTAATTAGTCACAACTCAAGTTTTGTCCACATCAAGTAAAACAGGCTCTTTTTAAACAATTGTTAGACTTAATAACTGTTTTTAAACATGAAAGCAAAAGCATTTGAAGCTTTTAAAACCTTTCAGAACGCTGTGAACTGGGTCCTGGTCTTCAGATCACGTCTTTAAAACATACTCAAGCTAATATTACAGTGACTGTAAAAAGTATTAACTTGCTGTTTCTCCATCCATTCTCTGTTAATCTCCCTGTTTAATAACTTCGGCTCCATCAGTGAGTTTTATTCCTTATAGAGGATGGTCCAGGTGGATTGTGTTTATGCTATGTTTAAGCTGGGATGAAAGTTAAAGGATAAAGTTATGATATTTTACCCTTTTATTAATAATTGAACTTTTAGCCAGAGTCCAAAACAGCAACAAATCTAGCTTCTTTCTGTTCATTTTCAGTCGTTGTTTTATTATAGGAAAACTATTACTATTGCTAATTCTGTTGTTTGTTTCATTTGTCTGTTCCTAATTTGGCACTTTTGCTCTTTGGTGTGTAGTTGAGATTCAGCTCTAATTAACAGACACCATGTTCCGTGGTTGAAAGTGGAGCCGGGGATGGGAATGAGTGTCTGTGAAGCAGCGTTCTGAGGAGAAAAGAGGCCAAATGAAACCAGGTGTCGGCTCTTCTGTCCTGTTGGCCTCCTTGTTTTTGCCAACATGTTTTTCATTTCTTGCAGCATTGAACCATTAGGTCACTCCTTTTTATTATATATTATATTTATTTGATCTAAGGCGAGAGCAGTGCTGGAAACGGTGGAAATCTGCCCCTCTAATGACTCTATTTAATGATTCAGTGCACTTTGTCTGTGTTTTCAGGCCGTCTGGCTCAAAGTAAGTGATGAATGGCAAGCTGGAGCCGTCACCATAGCAACCTTTGTGTTATCTCCCGTTTTTTTCCTTTACAACCAAACAGGGAGGATTTAAATTCTTGCATGCACCTGGTTTGTTTTGCTCCGGCCGTGGCGTCACCATCACAGACTTTCTCCTCCCGCCACAGTCCTGCTCCTAGACTAAGTGTTCACACATGGTGAAGTCAGCGCCGCCAGTCCTCTCCCTGCTGTCGCTCTAAAATTCCTCACTAACTCACCAGGGCGGCCATGTTCCAGTCGTCAATGAGCGCCACTATGGGTTCGGCCGCACTGTATTAGATTCTCTATTGGGAATGCAGGGCTAAAAATACTGGCCTGGCTGAAAGTGAACACTGATAGGAACCTGGACCCGCTCCTCTGTGATGAAGTGCCTTCACCGCAGGGTCACTCGGTACGGCGCTGGCCCGCTCCAGAACCACTGACCTCTCATATTGTGCACTTTGGCTGTTTTACGCTTTAAACACTTCTGTTTCAGTGTGTTTGTAGTTCTCTGTGAGGAAACGGGAGCTTCTTAGTGCTATCAGATGTCCCCATTGAGGCTGCGTTTGCTGTGCAGTCGTCTGGCAGTTAACCTCAGTCTGATAGGAAGCGTTTCATTTTGGGGGCGAGTGTGTTGAACATGCAGGTTTGCGGCGAGCTGTCCGTGCCCGGAACCGGGCGACGAGTCCAGTCCTTGAAGAGAGCTGCAGATGTAAAAGCAGTTTAAAAAGAGAAGTGTACTTTTGAGCGAGCCAGGCCTCGTTTAATAGCCTGCAATTTAAAGCCGTGTTGGTGGCGTTTGCATGTATTTTAAACAAGCCTCTAAGTTGTAGAGTGAGCTCTGGTTGAGGTCGGGGAGTGAAAGCGTCTGTCTGGACATCAGCCACTGGACGCTGCGCTTGTCGGCCGTCTCGCTCCGTTATGTAACTGAAAATGTAAAACGAGCCCCGGCCGTGAGGCGGTACGCGCCTCGCCGTGTTCCACCGCTTCCCCCCACAGTCCCACCGGGCGGCGCACCTCCAGCTGGAGCCAGGACCCGCCGGCTGTGGACAACGGGGCTGGAATGTCTCGACGTGATGATGCAAAGGAAAATCTCCTCTTCACCAGAATTTCTTGTGTTGTTTCGAAAGAGACGGGGCCCAAAAGCTGTGTATTTACAGTAGCTGCTGTAGGTCGGTACCGGAGGTGAACTGCCGGCAGGTCACAGGTCTTTATCGCAATTTTCACTTCATAATGCCGCTAATGCTTTAAGTGGGTGACAGGTCTGGACTGCAGGCCGTTCAGCTGCTGGGCTCTGGTAATAGGTGCAGAATGTGGTTTTGCCTCGCTCAAAATAAGCAAGGCCTTCCCCCCGTACAGCTGAGGTGGTTGAGACAAGTGACCCGTCTGTGGCTGAGGAATCTCTTATTGGCTCAGACCACGCGTCTGGGTGAGAACGGACAAAGTCACAAATCTGCTGCTGGTGCAATACACAACTATTAGTGCTTCAGTTCACCTCAAGACAAATATCTTCACTGAAGCAGTAGCATTTTTTTTTAAATATGTGGCTCCACAAATCAGCTCTGAGGGTGAGCACATCGTGTCATTCCTGTGCCAGTGCTCCTTATTTAACGCTCAGTCAAACATGTGGTTGCTTATAATGTAATCTTCTGTTCATAAAAGGCACTAATCAGTAATATCTAATTCCCAAATCATCAGTTTTTCACCTCTTGCTTCCAACTTTACTTTTATGTCCATAGGAATTTGTTTCACTTATACAGCAGTACTGTTTTAACAGAATCTGCATGTGTTCTCTACTTTTCAGTTTGTCCAAGTAAGGACATCCGGAACAATGTGACCAACCTGCAGACACTCGAGAACTGTACTGTGATCGAAGGTCACCTGAAGATCTTACTCATGTTCAAGACCAAGCCTGAGGATTTCCGCGGCCTCAGTTTCCCCAAGCTGAGAGTGGTGACCGACTACCTGCTGCTCTTCAGAATCTACGGTCTGGAGAGCCTCAGCGACCTTTTCCCCAACCTGACGGTCATCAGAGGCAACAACCTGTTCTTCAACTACGCCCTGGTGGTGTTCGAGATGCTCCAGCTGCGGGAGATCGGCCTCCACAGCCTGATGAACATCACCCGAGGAGCCGTGAGGATCGAGAAGAACCCCGACCTCTGCTACCTCTCCACCCTGGACTGGTCCAAGATCCTGGACTCGGTTGAAGACAACTACATCACGGTCAACAAGAACGACAGGGAGTGCGGAGACGTTTGCCCGAGGGCGGCCGACGGGAAGACCACCTGCCAGACGACCACCATCAACGGACTGTTCAGTGAACGCTGCTGGACGCAGAACCACTGTCAGAGAAGTAAGTGTTCCTGTTGTTGATGGAGAATGAAGCAGAGTAAAAAGCAGAACCATTAGCATCACGATGTCAGAAGGAACCCAGATGTTTCAGAACTCAATTTATGGCATTTGTTTGGAGCTTTTTCTCACAGACTCATAATTGTAAATTCACAGTTTAATAGAAACACAGCTAAAATAATGCAGTGTAATAAAAGGTTGTTTGGTGTTAAGAAGGTGAAGAGTAAGTGTTTGGGGAACCTGAACAGGTGTTGGCACCTGTAGCTTCTGTTACTTCAAATCCGAATCTAATTTAGGTCACGATTTATCATCTGTCGTTGTTATTTTAGCATTCAGCAAATAAAAACAAAATCATCCGAACGTCAAGCAACTGGTTTTCCTGAATGCTGGTAAAATACAAGTAAAAAATCAAATAAATAACCAAGGAATAACATGTGGTTGTGATTATATCAGAGTAAAGGTTGATTTTCTTGCTCATTAATCAGCCGTCACAGGCTTTTGTTGTTTTCATCCACATCTTGTCTTAGTTGAACAGGAGCCGTTTAAATTTAAACCCGTGCTGGAAACTGCATAATTTAGTTTCGCTGTACGATTTATTCTGTTCATAAAAGTCCCACCTGTGACTTCACCGTCTTATGATTAGACCAGTAGCAGCCCCTTTGTGCAGCTTTCGTAGCTACTTTCCCTCAGCACATCATTATTTCCATTTCTCCAGCGTAACGTTTCATCTCCTCATCTGGAGCCACAAAAGGCCGACATCATCAGCATCGATGACGAATGGCCGTTTCAGACTTGTTTTTCCAAATATTGGTCATGTGCCTGTTTAGTGTTGAAATGTCAGAGCGGTGTCATGTGCTCAGGTTTAGTTAAGAAGCCGAGTCCAAGTTGCCCTCGCTGTGATGTGACGCGAGGCCCGTTTGAATACGTGATGTCACTGGACCGCGGAGCTCCCACTGAAGGCGGCCGCCGACTCGGTGGCACATTTCTCATTGTCCCCCGTAAACACAGCTGCCGGGACAAAGTCCGTTCCCCCGGCGTTCCGGCTCCGACTGCAGAACACCAAGCCCACCCGTTTCACACTGTCAAAGGGTTCAAGTTCAAGTGCTGGGAAGAATTTTGCGCTTGGGTGCCGTCTGAACACCTTGGCTCACACCATTACGCAACACTGCGTGCATCAGGCCCTTTCTGCCTGTTTGATGTGGCAGAGAGACGCGCTGTAGAGCAGCACGGGGCCCGGACGTAAAACTTTTACACTGACGTTTCATTGTTTTTCCATCACCCGGAAGACCTATTGTCAAATAGTCGTGAATGTGGAGATGGAAATGTTGTATAAATGTCTCAGCGCTTATGATTTCTTAATTGTGCTCCCTGAATCAGAAGCAGATGACTGGCAAGTGCTGGTCTGCTCACATGGGCCGTGTTCTGCCGGGCTGTGGGCTGTGGTCTTGTGGTCTGGGACCTGCGTTCACTAAAGCTCGAAAAGACCTGTGAAACCCGGGCTTCAACCGCAGGACGGAGCGCGAGGCGTTCGCTGTCCTCCGCAGGTCTTACTGTCTTAATAAACAAACAGACCAATTGTGATTGCGTTACCTTTAAGAGCTCCTATTGTGACGACGGGGCAGTAGTTAAGTGGTGCAAGCGCCAAAGGTGATTACAGGTCAACCAACAAAACAAGGCCTGGCTCCGCTCCCACGTTGACCCATTTCCCTTCCCGGCTTTAATAAGCGGAACGCTCACAGGTTCTCCCAGCGCGCTCGCTGTTAATTACTCCTTTTGTTTTTGCACCAATGCTCGCATCCATTCAGCAAATTGTATTGTAAATGTCAAACACGCACACTGGGTCAGAGCTTTTTACCCAGTTTCGTGTAAAGTTTTTGTCGACAGTGGCTTGGAAAAAAATCATCATTAGGACGATAATTACTGTGTGAATAATAATCATTTAATCATCAGAAGTTGAATCGGACACAATTGGAAGCACGACTTGAAATGAATTTATCTTTTCAGAGGGTGAGTTTTCACAAGAGATACTTGATCTGAGGATTGAAGGACAGACAGTTTGGACACAACAACTGCCTTTGTCTAGTTGTATGTTTGAGCCTTGAAAGTAATAGACAAAATTGTGTTTTCATATGTGAAGCCTGAACAGTCCTTTTCAATCTGAGGCAAAGCATTTATTCCCTTTTTAGAAATGGAGTTGAAATTAGAAACTGACATAAAGGGAAATATTCCTGTGAACTGTTTCTGTAGGCGTGTTCTTCGCCAACACTCATTTGAGATAATGGGCATTTGATTATGTTTTGGTAATGGCTCTTATGCAGCACAGCTTGTTTGGCTGGGAGACGTCCGTCTGGCCTGAGCCCTGAAACAGGCTGAAAACATTGGCTGAGATTCAGTGGGAAATCAGGGACTTTCCCTCGGTTTCTTGCTTTTTCGCACAGCTGCACCGACGCCGTCTTTCAGTCTGTGCATTAGGTTAAAGGTGAATGTTGAACTGCTTGGTGGGGTTCTTGTGTTAACATGCCTGGTGCATCAATCCCATCCCATCACCAAGCCCAGAGCGGTACTGTGTGAGCCACATCTGTCACCTGCCCATCGCAGCCTCCGCCTGCGCAGATGTGACATCCTTCCACCGCCCGGACGCTCTCTGTCCTCGCAGGAAACGCGCGCCTCCGTCTCCTCTGGGAAACCGAGAACGCTGTCATGACGACCCCGTGCGAAACCTGCGATATGAGGAGTGTAAATTTATTTACAGCAGCAGACAGATGCCCGTCCAGCAATCACAAGATGAATGTGGAGATTCGTCAGGGTCAGTGTGTGTAACATGGGCTGTAAATCTGCCTCACAGGGACATAACCCCTGTGTGTGTGTGTGTGTGTGTGTGTGTGTGTGTGTGTGTGTGTGTGTGTGTGTGTGTGTGTGTGTGTGTGTGTGTGTGTGTGTGTGTGTGTGTGTGTGTGTGTGTGTGTGTGTGTGTGTGTGTGTGTGTGGCTATTGTTTAGTCTTGTTGCTAGGAAACAGGGCAGTAACATTGTGGTGTAATCGTGGACATGGACACATCAGTCATTTGCCCAGACCATATAAGAAGGAGAAGCCGGGTCACCGCTGGGCCGAGGGGCCGGGTCCCGCTGGCGCTGACCTCCGCTCCCGTCTCCGCTCGCTTTGTCACCGCTCCCACACGTATTGGTCGGCGCTGGCGCCACGATCCGTTTCCAGCCCAAACAGTGGCGCCCGTCAAGTTCACAGAGCGTCCTCCTCGATTGTTTCCTGTCTTTGTTGGTCCACTTCCTCTCGGAGGTTATGAATGGACGCGGAGGTCCGGAGCGCTGCCGCTGTGCCGACACTTTTATGGAGCCAGAATTCTGGTGTGTGACCCGTGGCAAGACAGGAGGAAGAACACACATAGCTGCTAGTAAAAGTGTGTGGGGACTGTTAGTGAGCTTCATCCTAACTTATGATGCTTTAGCTGATGAATCCATTAGGATATTTACCATTATTGTTCCATTCTTATTCATTTAATCAATGCAATGCATCATTATTTTAAGGTGGAATTGTTTGCGTTCCTATTATAAACACAGTAGCTGCTGTTGGGCTTGTTATCGCAGACCTGTGCCCTCCGACGTCCTTCTGACTTACAGAAACCTGGCCCAAACCAGTTGCAGCAGCTCAGCGCAGCTCATGGATTCATTGTCTGTGACGTTGCTACTAAAACATGAAGTGTGTTTGAGAGCAAACACGGCCTCGTTCTCCTCCCAGCACATTAATCATGCCTTAGTTTGTCATCTGCCTCTATTTTTGACTTGCCCTCTTTGATTCCCTACGCTCCACAATCACTCTTTTTATTTGGTTTCAATTTGACTTTAAATATTTAATAGTTTTAATGCAGTTTTTAAAATTTTGTCTATTACTTTTATTTTTAATACGTTTCAGTTTGTTTTTTATAGTCCTGTTTTTTTAAAATAAGTATTTTGTTTGATTAAAATCTAGTTTCAGTTGTTTTCTTCATAAAATCATCAGGACTCAATCATTACCACAAATATAAAATATATAACTTTGAGACGCTCTCTCACCTGTGGATTTCAGCTTGTTTTTCCTTTCACAGAGGCAGGAGTTTAATCAAATCTCCTTCACGCTGTTTCACTCTTGTTGTTCCAGCTGAGTTTACAGGAGTTTACGAAACCTCACTGTGCAAAAGTTTATTACTTTCTCGTTTCTGTCCAGAAGTAGTTTAAAAGCAAGTGATTTGGCCGCATTATCCCATTTTTGCTGCCGTTCCTGGGTCTGTCCACAGATGTTTAATGGATTATGAACTTGCTGTGATTGAGCGTCATCTGTCTGGAAATTAAGTCTCGCGTCTCAGTGGATGTTTAGAGTTGTGCAGTGCCACAGGAAAACATGGAGAATAAAGCGGCTGTGTTTAAACGGCTGTTAGTTTGAATTGGCCCCAGCAAAAGTTAAATACAAACCAGCTTTGTGTACTTAGTGCTTGTGTTCTGTGGTCAATAAAAAATGCGTGAAATTGAAGAAAATACTTGACTTGTCTTCCGGGCCATAAAACTTAATTGTAGACCTTCGTACTACAAATTGTGGCCCGTTTAGCCTGATCTCCAGTAGTTTGCTTCGTCATCAGGAAGGAGGAGGAAGGAACGGGAGCGAATGCTCGTCTGCAGCTTTAAACCCAGACCCCTCTCTGCGCGCACACACACACACACACACACACACACACCGTGGGCCCTTTTCCTTTGAGCTGACTTAACCGCTCTGGCACTCGCGCTGCAGAGCTGCACCCTGCGAACCCTCGGCGTTCAGCCGCTGGAGCCGTTCCCATGGAATCCCAGACATTTCAGGCATCCGTTAAAGCTGGGCTGAAAGGCGTTTCTTCCTCTGCGCCGTCCGCGCTCGCGCTCCCCTCAGCCCTCGCTGCCGCTTCAGTCCCACCAGAAGTTAACGCAGCTGTGGCCCAAGTGTTGTTTTCTTGTTTTATCAGGGAAGAACCTTTGTGAGTCGGGTAAACAGTCCTGGTGTCGTCATGGCGATGTGTTGTACCTGTACCGATCCGGTAATGAGATCATTTCATCATTAAATGGGAGTTGATCAATTTTGTGGCATTAAGGAATGAGGCAGAAAAAAAATAGGAAATATTTGGAAATATAAAATTTTATTGAAATTGAATTTTATTTTTTATTTCTCGTTAGGTTTCAACAGTTTTGTGCAGATGTTCTGATGACGCACAATCAGTGAACCTTTTATAATGAACTTTACCCCAGAGTCTGAATTTACTTCCAGAGTTTATTCTTTCTCAAGTCCAGGAGCTATCATGGTTTTTACTATCAAGTAATTATTTTTAAGAACTTTATAGAACCATACACCGACTGAGTCAGTCTATAATTAAATAGATGAGATTTTTTTGCACTTTTGATTCCTTACTTCGTTTAGGTGCTTTATCTTTCCAGGGGTTTGGCCCTGCTGGAAAAACAAGCCATTAAAAGGACTTTTACCCCAGTAGAGGTTCCTGGACTGTAGTTTCTAGGAAGAGAGGCCATAACGCACACCTTCAAACAGAAACGCAGCGAGGAGTTTTCCCGTCTTCTTTTAATGGTCATTTTGTTGTGTTCGTGCTACGTTGCTCACGTTGCTAGTAGAAGTACAAAGATCAGCGGCAGTGACTACATTTGAGTTTTAAAAAAGACAAAGGACGTTGTGGTGCAGCATTAATGCCAGACATGGGGTCGAGGTCATAACAGGTAGTAAAACTCTCAAAACGTAGTTGTGATTATTTCCGTCTGACACTAAGCCCTGGAAGGAAATGAAGATTCAAGGCTATGGTGTGCGTCATTTGCCTGTCAAGTAGGCAGTGTAATTACCCATCAATGAGAGCACAGTGTGCATCATTTCTATTCAAGTCACGGATAAACTGGATATCCTGCCTCAGATGACGGCGGCAGCAGGACCACATTAAAAACAAAAAGTGCTTTTTCATGTTGTTTGTGTGTTTTTGTTCTATTAACGGAGGCCGGGGGCCGTTAATGAAAGTGTTTATGGTTCCTGTTGCTGGTTACCAGGAAAAATGAGACAAATAAACCCAAAGCATTAGGAGCTGCTTTTTGAAATCACCCCACAGTGTTAAACTTAGAACATGTGATTTTACCTTAATTATATTGACTCTGTTTAAAGGTTTGTTATTCATCAGGTGCATGAACATGAAAGTCTTTGAGCTTCTGCTTCCAAACAGACTGAAGTTGAATTTAAAGTAAAGAAAATTTTAAAACACCAACATTTAATTGACCTATGGTGGAGCAGTAATTTCAGCTTTATTCCCACTACGTGGTCCTCACCTCTTAATAATATAATGACTCATTCCCTAATCGTCTAATTAAATGTCGTCGTCCAGTGCAATGAGTAATTGGAGGCGCTTGTATGTTGCTCCCATCCGCACTATCCTTATTTGCTCCCAGTGGGGAAACTACATCACATCTGCTCCACACAGATGTGCAAGGAATCCAGGCAATGTGCAAGTTCTCTCGGAGGTTTGTTTTTTAAAGGTGTTGCACACCGAGTTACATGAGTGTTATGAAGGAACAAAGGGAAAGCAGCTCGGAGGTCGGGCCCGTGTTTGCTTTGAGAACATTCTGTCTCCTCTTCTGCTACTGTACAGCTGTAACATGCCGCCTGCCAGGTGGATAAACCTGCATGTTGTGGTCCTGACTCAGCAAACCACTTTAAACCGCCCCTGACGTGAAATAAGCGTGAAATAGATCTGATTGGACCCTGATAAAGCACTGGTTCCTCATTACGGACTGTAGAGTTTACTCTACAGAGTTTTAATAAGCGTAGCCAGGTTATACTGTTCATTTGTTCCCTAAGGAACGTTTGTACCAGCTCTTTGATGCTTTGCCGCATGCACAGACTCAGCCCTTAACACCAAACTTGCTGCAGCAAGTCCAACCGAACCAGATCATTCTGTGCAGCCTTTGGAAACCACAAACATCAATATTTAGTCCTGTTATCAAAGAGTGAATTTCCAAAGTGTTGGGTATCAACAGGTCTGTGAGTAGTTGCCAACGGTTGGCAATACTCAGCAGCTATTTTTTTCAAGTTGATTTATTCACTTGCTCAGCAGAAGGTTAATTTGGGTTATATTAAATATGAAAAAAAAGTGGTTTGAAGAATTGTATATAGTGCATTCCCTGTGTTTATGGTCTTTAATGAAATGATGGATTCCTCTAAAATGAACATCGTGGATCAAATTCATTTAATGGCGAATAATCTTTTTCTCTGTTTCTTTTCTTGCTGCCTTTTCTATTTTTTGCATGACCTCACTCTCCCGAAATATTCAGTCAGCTGTTGTGCAGGCACTGAGCGCCAAGCAATCCATGTCAAATCTGAAACATGAATCAATCGTCAAAGTTCCGCTATGCATTTAGCGGTTTCGTTGCTGTAGTTCCTCCGTGTTTTTTTGTGTGGGACGTTCGAAAGATCGCTTTTCAAATCGCTCTCTGTCGGTTCTTCCGTGGGATTCTTCTCTTCTAGGCCTTGAGCGAAACTTTCTTTCATAAGAAACTAAATACCGGCCTTGTCATGGCCGTGGAATTTTAATTACCATCCAGCGCACCGCCACGTTCCCACTTTCCTGGGGTTTAATATGATCTTGCGTATGCTGCTGTTTTATCACAGTAACCCAGAAAGGTTCACAATTATATTAGGGAGGTTTGTGACTAATGAGAAATACAGAGGTTGTTAGCGTTGGGGGGGGACTCAGACTTTTAGTTCTCCTCGCGTTACTCGTATAACTTTAACGTATAACGTATTTTTGCTTACATGCAGAAAAGCGAGTGGCTCTTTTGCAGGAGACGTGGATCCTTTCAGCCGCTGTGTTGTTGAAACTTGGTGTTGGCTGGAAGGCTGCACGGATCGTTTCTTCACCTCCCCTTTCCTAGTTGGCATCGCTCTTACGGGGTGTTTTCATCTCTGCCTTAGCGCTGGTTTGTTGTATTCCATTTTAGGCTTTGGATTAAGCGTGTCGTCGAGCCTGAAATGAATGATGCAGGGCAACAGGAGAAATGGCTCGTGCCCTTTTTTTTTACTGGAATCACTGCAGGAATAAGTAAAGCAAATGGGAAAAAATCCCCAAATATTAGAATAATTTCATAATTATACAAAAGGTCAACCCCCCCCTCACGTCCCCCGTTTTAGTTTATTCGTTAATGCTTTAAATCACTGTAGAAAAATGGTTAATAGTCCTCTGAAACCAGTTTTTATTAGGCTGCTTTTCTAGAAGGACGGCAACAGAATATTTAGAATGACTTAAAAATGAGCTGGAGTCGTCTGATGTGCAGATTTGGATCTGGGTGGAAATTTTTCAGCCGTTGCGGGGCCTCTGAAGCCAGTAAGAACTCCTAATGAGCGGCGGTCATGATGAGGCATGATCCGTCTCCTCGGGCGCTGAGCTGCTCAGCACAACACTAACATAACATGATTGTCTCAGCGCGAGTTTGAACCCATTACCACGCGGAGGACCACGTTCCTCCCAGCGAAGGCCTGGGACCGAGGGGGCGGCGTGCGTCCCTTCAGTCCATCAAAGATTTAAGTGTAAGCTGAAAATGATTCCGATCATTACTTTTGGTGGCGGCGGCGCGGCTCACTTTAGTTCGGCCCGGGCCTGTTACTATGTGGCCCGCATGCCTCCCAGCGCTGCTGCTCTCTGACTGGCTGGGAGGCGGCGGGGACGCGAAGGGTTAAACCGCGCGCCTGTCATCTTTGGAGACGGGAGAGGCCGTTTGAATGGCTAGCCTCCACGGCTAGCCAACACATTGGCTAAAGCCGAGGGTGGATCAGCTGCTGGACCTGTGCTCTGGCGCGGAGCCCCGCTGCAGGATCGGGAGTCGGCCGGCGCGAACAGCCGGGCTTTTGTGTGGAAACGTGCGTGTGTGCGCGAGGCGTTGAAGGGCAGCTTTGAGAGCAAACTTTAAAGAGGCGGAGGGAGAGGGGGAATTTTGTGCGTCCCGACCTCGCTGCAGCGGAGTAGATTGTTTAGGCTGAGGCTGACGCAGGTAAAAGGTGGTTATATCATTTGTTTTTCCAGCTCTGGGCCCCTTCGGCCTCTCAGCGTTTGCCATTCTCATATTGCTGCTGCCCCCCCCCCCCCCCTCCCCAGGCACTCGTCATGTGCTTAAAGAGCTTACCTCCGTTAGTGTAGGAGGACAGGGGGTCCGTGTTGTTTTGTTCTCTTAAGGGCTGATCTCATGACGCTAATGAAGCCGAGCGGTTCTGGACACATGCTCCCTGGATCACACTCGGCCATAGCTGGTTAACAGGAAGCTGTTATAACGCGTGACGAGAGTCACCGCGTCCTCAGAGCCCAAGCGCGGCACAGAACGTTTTCCTTTGCTGTCGGCGTGATTGAATTTGACTTCAGACCTGAGACTCAGCTCTTCCTGCTCCGTCCACAGGCCGACGGCGGTCGGTCTGCTGCGTTTGCCTC
This sequence comes from Betta splendens, assembly GCF_900634795.4. Taxonomy (NCBI): domain Eukaryota; kingdom Metazoa; phylum Chordata; class Actinopteri; order Anabantiformes; family Osphronemidae; genus Betta; species Betta splendens. The sequence goes on from NC_040897.2 coordinate 13,945,226, forward strand.
CGCCTGGCCTTCGTCGTGTACTCGCGCCTACACAACAGCAGCACACCTGTCAGTCCACAGGACCAAGTGTTATGTAACCCACCGACCTACACGCAGAGAAATGTGCATAAACCGCCGCGCTGCAGACGCGAATGCTCAGCAGAGCAGCAAATCTAAATGACCGATCATCATCGTTCGCTTCGTTGCGAACCATAAATCTGTTTCATTTTGGGCAACAGCTCTCTTGCACAACTCTGTTTTCCCTCCAATGCCAGTTTTTCTTTTGCCCTCCGTCTCAGTTGGTCATTTTGTCAGCGAGTGCAGGACCCCCTGCTGTTTGTGTTCAGTGAGCCTGTTGACCAATGGCAGATGGTCCTCTGCGCTGCTGACTAAAGACATCTGACCGCACGTTCTGTGGCTTCTCCAATAGAAGGGCACCGATTTAACCCCCCTCTGCCACTCGTTACTGCTGATCTATAACATGTACCATTCTCCCTCTTCCCACCTGCAGTGTGTCCTGTTCAGTGCAAACATCGAGCCTGCACCAGGGACGACCAGTGCTGCCACGACCAGTGCCTGGGCGGCTGCCTGAGGCCCAGCTCGGCCAGCCACTGCGTGGCCTGCCGCGGCCTCCAGCACGAGGGCAGCTGCGTGGAGCGCTGCCCCGAAAGCCACTTGGTCTTCAAAGGCTGGCGCTGCGTCTCCTCCTCCTTCTGCCAGGACCTTCACAACAAATGCAAGCGGGAGAAGGAGCACAGCAAAGGCACCGACTGCCACGAGTACGTGAGCCACAACGGCGCCTGCGTCCCCGAGTGCCCGTCGGGCTACACCACCGTCAACTCCTCCTCGTAAGTGGACACTCGAGTCGCTCCGATGGGCTCTTGATCCGAGGTTCTCGATGCACAGTCGAACACACAGCCACCGATGTTGGAAGAGATTCCAGGCTCTGTACACGCTTTTGGGTGTTTGGAGATATTCTTAATCTGTGTGCGTGTGTAATTTTCCTTTGGAGAATGCATGCTGCTAAAAACAGGCAACACACGCTGCTGTAATTTAACAGCAGATTGGATTGTTAATAAAAATATTTGGTATTGTGCAGTGCTGTAATCAGCTACATTCTTAGAAAGAAGATTAGGCTAAAATGCTGCTCGTAAACATATTGCGCTTTGTATTTTGGGACACTCATTCCTTATTATTTTGGAGCAGAGTCGGTAGCGTTACAGTAACAACATCTCCACCTGATCATTAATGATGAAGTTGAGGTTTTGTTCATGTTGTGTTTGCGCGGCACCATCATGTGGATCCCTGGGTTGAACCCAAGCATTGCTCTGGGTACGTGCAGACACACACCTTTGTGTGTGTGTGACAAAGAGACTGCAAGCAGCTAGGTCAAAGTGTTGCAAGGGAGTAGGAAGGATGACGCATTTATGGGTCTGATTTTGGGTCAGGTTGTTTTTTCTCTTCTCTTGTTTTTCTTCTATCTCGTGCTGCATAAAGTTGATGGTTGCATTTATTAACTGCAGGCAAATGAGTGTGTTTCCCTTTTTTCTTGGTATCTTGCATAGTTACGTTCAAGTAGACTTCCCCTACTACGGGAGGTGCTGACCTGCCTTTGGCCTTCATTGACTGATTTGTGCGGGTGTGGCTGGGAGCCCAGAGCCTCCAGGCAGTCTTAATCACTCGGCTCGGGCTGTGGTGGAAATCACAGCCTCAGCAGTTGTCTTGTTCCACTTGTTACGGACTAGTTGATTGTTTGAACACCTCAGTTGAAGGCAGGTTGCACCGTCTCCACGTGGCTGGATGCAGAGTGAGGGTCTGTGTTGCGTTGAGCTGCAGCCATCTGTCAGACAGCTATGACGGTGGCTGTGCTGTTTGTCATTTATTCATCCACCAAGGATAAATAAAGATTCAAATCCTCCGTGGGATTTAAATCTAAAGCAATTGGCTGCCGCTGACCTTTGGTGAACCCAGCTGTACTAATATCTCTCCACCTTTTCACTTTGCCTCCCTTTCTGTTCCCCTTATTGCTCATCTGTTCCCTTTGGCATCTGTCTCCCCTCATTGGCTCGAAGCTAATCCTGTGGAAATGAAAGTGCCGTGAGGATAAGCAGTGTTATGAGTGTCATAACACCACAGAGGACGGTGGAAAGTGCACATGTGGCACTGGAGAGGGAAAAGGTCACGATAGATCAGGGAAGTTCAGAAAAACATTGCCTGGAACCATCTTTTATAATATATTAGCAGCACTTTTAAAGGAGTATTCTTAGAGGGTTGGTTTAATGTCTTACACAACAATGCACCCCTCTGTTTTATATTTACTGTCTGTTTATGCAGAGCAATACAATACTTCCACTCTTATTATTAAAAACTCAGCTCAGCACCTTGTCACCTCTAAACCAGCCATCACAACAATACAAACCCAACCTGCAGACAGACGTATGACTCAACCTGCCTCCTGTCTACAGTCTCCTCAATCTGAAACCCTCAAAAACCATCCTCCACACCGCGCACTCCCCTCAAAGTGTCTGTGTGAATATGAGAAGGTGACGATGGCTGTTTACTTTGGATTTGACCTCATCAGAGTTTGCACTTGCCTCATTCTGAGTGTGGAGACTGTACAGGCAGCTTTTCAGGAAATGGGTTGATATGATTGGTACACAAAGCCGCGACCATATACCTGTCAGGGACGTGTTACGAAAACATTATGTAAACCAGGACATTTAGCTCCGTTGATAATGTGAAGAATTGAGGTCACTTCATGTTTAATTAATTCAGACTATTGTCTGTGTTGTTACGCATGAACTGCAGCTAAAAGCTGGATTAAAGCAACTAGAATCTATATTTTCCTGTCGCAACAAATCACATAACTCATTGTTTGCCGTGTTGAATGACGTGAATCACCAGACTTTAGCGTCTTTCGGGTCATTATTTTTCTGATGGTAGCTTTGATGCTTCGCCTCAGTGTCACTGCTGTCTGTGTTTTCAGCCGTTCCAGGCAGTGCCCCATTCAGTGAATTGGGTTAATGCTGACGCATCCTGCTGAATGTTTTGTCTAATAAGTGTGTTTTCGTCGTCCAGGCTCCAGTGCACTCCCTGCGCCGGGCTCTGTCCGAAGGTGTGCATGGGTCTGAAAACCGTGGACTCGGTCACGGCCGCCCAGGCTTTAAGAGGCTGCACTGTTCTCAATGGGAGTCTGGTCATCAACCTCCGTGGAGGAAGTGAGTATCAGTGATTGTTCAGTTGTTTTTGTCTCTATGTCTGAACCAGATGCAAGAAAATTGTAAAAGTTTTTTTCAACAGGCCAAACATTGACTGTCTGTAGCTTTTGTTTGTCAAAGAACGTTCAAGTGTGAGGCGTAGCTGCCAAAGAACATCTGTCTGGAGCACTGTGCAGCTTCAGAAGTCACTTTTAGCGCGTCCTTTGGTTTTCTGTAGACAACATCGCAGCTGAACTGGAGGCCAGCCTGGGCCAGCTGGAAGAGATCACTGGCTCCCTAACAGTGCGACGTTCCTACGCCCTGGTGTCCCTCTCGTTTTTCCGCAAACTGCGTGTTATTCGTGGAGAGGAACAGGAAGCCGGGTGAGACTGTAGCTCCTGAGCTCCTCATCTTCGCCGTCTCAGAGCCGTCTCCTGTAATTATGAGTTAAAAGCAGAAGGAGTGACCTTTTCAAAATGGTTTTCTGTGGTATCTTTCTTTTTGGATAGAGTTTCCCAAATGACATATGAGGCTTCATTCAAATGAGGTGGAAAACAGTTGTAGCACAGTAGCATTTACAGTAACAGAGCTGCCAGATGATGCTAATTATACACGACTCATGCACATCTCTATTCACGTTACATGTTTCATTATTTAACACAAGCTCCTCTGCCTCTCTAGGAATTACTCATTTTACGCCCTGGACAACCAGAACCTCCGGCAGCTGTGGGACTGGTCCAAGCACAAGCTCAACATTCTGCAGGGACGCATGTTTTTCCACTACAACTCCAAGCTCTGCATGTCTGAGATCCGCAAGATGGAGGAGGTCACAGGAACCAAAGACCGGGAGGTGAAGAACTACATCGCCTCCAAGACCAACGGAGACCAGGCCTCATGTAAGAACCCAGTCTCTACACATGCGTCGGGGGTTCCTATAGCAACAGGACACAGTCCATCAGATCATAATTATTGCTATGATAGTCATATCCTGTTCTCATATGTTTGCAGATGTCCTCTGGACGCTCTTTTACTGACATGGTTAGTAGGAACAGTCAGCAGAGCAAAGCACACAAAGTTGTTGAGCGTCATGTACAAAATGTTAATGATTATAGCCACATCCAGATAAGAACAGCAGGGTGACTGTGGTACAACACGAGTCTAGGAATAAACCTAGAGACTCCAGGCTGCTCAGGAAGGCAGTCAGCCACTTCTTCCAAGTGTTATGATGTTTAACTTTACAGAAGCCGGTTTTCCCAATTTATCTGCCAAACGTCTGTTTCATCACACAAACATGTTCATCACAGCAGCGGGTAATTATGAACACGCTTTACAAAATGCACAGCAGCTTTGCTTCAGTCCAAACTGTGCCATTAATGTGCAAGAGTGGGAAAGCTCATCAGTACCCGTCATCTGCCGGTGTTGTTGTAAAGCAGCACTGATATGTGTTTTGTTTACGATGTGTCATACTTAACACTGGATGTCGTTTTAAGCTTCATATTTCTACTGTGTAAAAGCTGGCAGCTGGAAGAACACGTGCTAAGATGCGTCCGGCTGTGTTCTTCTCTTCTAAGGGGAAGTTTTTGTTTTACACGTGTCCTTTTACACATTGACACACGCGACAAAGAAGAGGAAGAACACTTACTCTGTGCCTCACATTTCCTGCCGTCAGCACATTGCGTAATAGTCCACGCGTCTCTCTTCGCCTGAGCTCTCTGATGCATCTTGAATTCAGCAGCCACTTGAAGCTAGCTGAGGTGTCATCACGAGGCCCAAATGCGACAAGTAAATAGTCCGTGGCCAGTTTGGGGTTCAGAGGGCGATGACGACCCTGTCTGTTCAGTCCCTGATGTTCATGAGTTTGCTCCAGCCGTCCATTCACTTCTTCTTCGTTGTAGTTTTTTAATTTAATTAGCTAATGTGTGTTTCAGGTGAGAACCACGTGTTGAAGTTCACTCAGGTCCGAACCATGAGCGATAAAATAATGGTGAAGTGGGAAGCGTTCTGGCCTCCAGACTTCAGAGACCTGCTGGGCTTCATGGTGCTTTACAAAGAAGCGTAAGTGTCAGTCAGTCACACCAGACTTCGATCTCGGCTGGGCTAAATTGTCATATGTACGGTGTAGTTAAGAAAATGCTGAATAGAAACACATTCAGTGAGTTTCAACTCCTGCCTCAAAGGCAAACACCTGCAGAGACTTTGTGACAGCAGCTCAAAACAGATCAGATACGTTCGGAGAGCATCAGGGCTTTGCTGTCAAAATGACGAGCACATCTTCGTTCCCTGCTTTGAACCTCCCGCAGCCTCAGTAGTTTAGCTTAGCATAGCTCTGCCCTCCTACAGGTGTGGTGTTTGTTCAAAAGGTATTTTATTATTTATAACAGAATGTACCACCACTACACCATTTTTTTAATGAACTATTTTTACTGCTTTTTTCCGCACAATAGTCCTTTTCAGAACGTGACCGAGTTTGACGGGCAGGACGCCTGCGGCTCCAACAGCTGGGTCATCGCTGACGTGGACCCTCCGCGCCGAGCGACGGAAGGCGACAAAGAGCAGTTCGAACCGGGCCATCTCATCATGCCGCTGAAGCCCTGGACGCAGTACGCCATCATGGTGAAAACCCAGCTGTCGGCCTCCGACGAGCACCAGGTCCATGGAGCCAAGAGCAACATCATCTACGTTCGCACCAATGCCACCAGTAAGACTGCATTTGTATTTGATAGAAAAAGACAAACCCCAGTGAAGGACCTGCTGCATGTCACACCCTCTATGTCCCCATTGTTTCCTGTCCACCTGCTTTCTGTTCAATAATAAAATAATACTAATTATTTTTCACCAAAGGTATATAATATAATTATAATTAGATATTCTATTGGAAGAAATGGAAAAAACAATACATAATTCTCATATATTTCCATGTGGCCTTAATTGAACCTTTACGTGTCCAAGTTTATAAACTTCCAGCTGTTGAAAGGCACTTTAGATTTGACCAGAGTATTTTTAGGGCTGTTTGTTTCCTGCGGCGCTGCTATCTTTGACGGGCGGCTTCAGTGTCGGGCTGCTGCCACAACGTCCTCGGCGCAGGAACAGTGACGAGACCGACAGACGGCGCGGTTCGCCTGGAGTGCGACGACCTGCCACCAGAGCAGCGCGTCTGCATCAGCGTCTGCATCAGCGTCTGCATCAGCGTCTGCATCAGCGTCTGCAAATCGCCTCCTTATTTGCGCTCTATCAGCCACAGCGCGTCACATGCGGTGCGGATCGGCCCGTCGAGCGGCTCGCTTTTAAACTGCCTGGATTTCCTTCTCCATGACGCCTGGCACGCATTGACGTCCAGCCGTCTGGGTCACGGTGTGTCTGTTCTACCCAGCGCACCTCATCAGAAGGGCACAGCTGTCATTACAAATAAGCTGCTGCTGCGCAAACGTAGTCTGACAATGCAGCCAGGCCAGTGTGTCACACCGATAAAACGCTGTGACAACAGGCCGCTCGCTGTGACTCCTCTGGGTCCAAATCCAACATCCTCCTCTATTTTTAATTCCCATAACTTCATGCGATGACAGCTTGATCGCTGTCTCCTCGGTGTTCCTTCTCAGAGTTGTTCTGAGGCCGGAGACTCTTAAGATGTGAAAAAGTTTTCCATTTTGCCTCCCACTCAACAACTGACTCATATCTCGACTTAAGAGTCGCTGATTCACAATCAGATATGAGGTGATGCCAGTCAGGGCTCAGCGCTAGCTGGTAACCTCTTTTTCCATTTTCTATAAGCAAAAAGCACTAAACATGTTTTGGTGTGTTACAGATAAAAGACGCTGTCCTGAAACAGAGTAGGTGCTGTGGCTGCTAGAGTCAGTCTGGGTTTATTAATTCTCACCAACAACAAAGACTCACGGCAGTCTCAGTCCTGCATGCAAATCTCAGAATGACTCATGTTTCTCATGCTGCGTGCATTAGTGCTTCAAATGTGCGCTCACTACGCAGCAACAAATTAAAAACATCCACACCAGCGCTTATGTCAAGTGCCACATGAAGCAACACTGAGCACATGTCGCCACATAGGATGCAGATCATTTACATGTTACCACAAGCTGATGAGAGCGAAAACTGGTGTTTTTACATGAACGAGACCCAGAACAACACATGAAACGGTGTCAGTAACCTACAAGTGAATTTAAAGAGCACATCATGACTATATCAGTGAAATGTATGTATGAACGTACAAGGGTGGGGTCTAGGAATTATTACCTTTTGTTTGTTCTTTTGCCGTCATTAACCTGCAGCACTTGAAAATGATTCAAGACCACAGATCTGAGGGGAAAACCCAGGTCAGACAGATGTTTGTCACAGAGCAACACTCTTCCAGTAAATGAGTTTCATGAGTTAAAATGTGTCAGGTAATGTAAATCAGACTGAAGCATCACTTCTCCTTTTGCTATTTTAGATAAGAACCTAGTGCAGCATCATTTCCCCATATTTACACTGAGCAATGTCGAGGATTAAACCACATTTCATCTCTGAATTTATTAAATGTCTTAAACACTATCAGTTGTTTCTGCCGGTTAAATGTTCCTCCCTATTAATCAGCTTCCTCTGTTTTTGGTGATGTCTCCCCAGAACCCTCGGTTCCGCTGGACCCCATTTCCTCATCCAACTCTTCCTCCCAGATCATCCTCAAGTGGAAACCTCCCAATGACCCCAATGGCAACATCACCCACTACCTGGTCTTCTGCCAGCGCCAGCCTGAAGCCAGCGAGCTCTACAAGTTTGACTACTGTCAGAAGGGTGAGCCACATTGTTGATGCTTGTACTTCTGTTTTAGTGGTTTTGTATGTGATGCCAGCTCTGCATTGGACAAACACTATTGACAGTTGCTCTAAGTAATGGCTGTGTGATCTAGTTCTCATATTAGCATTTTACTAGGATTTGTAAATGCATACAAACCAATTATTCAGGGATGGATAAAACAATGGAATCTTGATCAACCATAGACGCACATGTAAAACAGACAACCTCAACCTTATTGTGGATATATTTAAGCCATGAACTGTGCAGAAATAAGGTAAAAGTATCATAATGTCCACATCAGAGTTCAGTTGTGAAAATGGGATGATTTCTACAACAGTCTCAGTTGTTGTGGTGGTGCTCAGCTGTGTGAAAGAAGAACTGGCTCCTACCATCACTGCTCAAAGCGTCCTCTTATAACCCCCCATCATTCCCTCACATCCAGATGGGAGATGGAAGTCTGTGGGGAGGTCATGTCACTCCAAATGTATGTCCACTAGAGAGGGTGAGAACCTGGGCGTGACAAAAGACAGACCTGCCCCACGGCCACGTGTGTCTGTGGATATTTGTGCACACTGCTTGTTGCACCTGACATCCCTTTCTCTCTGACTGATTGATTTGCTTCTTTGTTTTCCTCCGGCTCCCGCGTCTGCTTTTATAACGTCAGGGATGAAGTTACCCTCGCGGGTGCCCACTCAGGTGGACAACGACGAGGAGCAGAAGTGGAACCAGACGGAGGAGCAGGGCCAGGGGACGCGGTGCTGCGCCTGCCCCAAGACGGAAAAGGAGCTCAAGAAGGAAAAAGAGGATTCAGAGTACCGCAAAACCTTTGAGGATTACCTCCACAACGAAGTCTTTGAGATAAAGTAAGACAGGAGTGTTTGTGCCGTAGGATTCATAGTTGTTGTTCTCAATTATTCTTCCCGTCTTCATTCTCGCATGATGTAAAACTCTTTTAAAACTCTCTCCTGTTCAGACACTCGAGACAGCGACGCTCCGTGATGGGCATCGCCAACCGAACGCACCCCTTCCTCACCACCGCCCCAAGCCCGCCCATGGGCATGCCGTCCCCCGAGGATGAGGACAAGGAAACCTTCGAGAGCACCAAGACTGTGGTCACGGTCCACTCCAAGGAGTCCACGGTCATCTCCCACCTCCGCCATTTCACCAGCTACCAGATAGAGATCCACGCCTGCAACCACCCCACCGACCCGGCCCGCTGCAGCATGGCGGCGTATGTCAGCGCCCGCACCATGCCTGAAGGTACACTCCTTCACCCCTCATCAGCCAATATATGATTCATATAATAATAAACGGTGTACCTTTGTTCTCTGCAGACAAAGCTGATAACATTATGGGCCCCATTAGTCACAACGTTGTAGAAAGTACGGTGCATATTACATGGCAGGAACCTGAAGCCCCTAATGGCATGATCATCCTTTACGAGGTCAACTACAAAAGGCTGGGGGACTCTGAGGTAAAGAACACACACTCAAGTGTAGCCGTAGTGGTTTGGGTCTTTGTGTCAACACACGAGTGCACCACATCTTTACTCAAGACATTGTTATTAACTTTCTCATTAAGCCCAGTAGCCGAGCGCGTAATGAAAGACAGTTTAAATGAATTAAAATGCATCCATCTTAAAACAAGCCACACAGCACAGACAAATAAAAACGCAATACTCATTACTTGACCTGCATTTTCAAGTCATTTTGCCCATTCTACTTTAATAAGTAATTAAAGTTTTAGTTTCTATGGAGACTGGTCAACAAAACTTTTGTCTGATGCTGCAGAAGACAATAAGCAGCAGCTGGGACACAGAAGCATACGTGTCTCAGTTAGGGGTTATTGAGTGAAAACTGATGTGATCTAATCAAACAGTTGAACCATAATCTGTTAAAACATATTTTAAAATGTGCATTTTGTCCTGTTGTTTACGCTTTCGTGTTTTTCTTCTGAAGGAGTTGCACTACTGTGTGTCAAGGAAACTGTACAAAAGCAACCGTGGCTGCAGTCTGAAGGTGATGCATCCTGGGAACTATACCGTCAGAATCCGGGCCACATCACTCGCTGGGAACGGATCCTGGACCGAGCCCACATACTTCTACGTGCAGGATCCAAGTAAGTGTTCCTCTGCAACAAAGGCAAACAAAACTAGAACTTGATCCACCAGCAATTTAGGAAAACTCAATGACCCCTTTATTTTCGATGTGGTTCACTAATAAATGTCTTCTACAGCTGATCCTCTCTACATCGTAAAGATCATCATTGGCCCAGTCATCTGTTTTGTCCTGCTGTTTTTTGTGGCCTTGACCGGATTCGTCATGTTCAAAAAGAAGTATGCATGTTTTTTTCACACTATCCACTTATTATGGAATAGATTATGTGAAAGTAAATCCCTCTATGTTTTTTTTCACCTATCAGTCAAACTCAAGGTCCCAGTGGTCCCATTTACGCCTCGTCAAACCCAGAATATCTCAGCGCTAACGATGGTAGGTGAAGTGTTTTGAAGCAACTTTTAAGATGAGTTTTTCACTCTATGGAGTTTACGTAATCAGATTATGTCTTTTTTCAAAATTTGTTCCAGTGTACGAGGAGGACGAGTGGGAGGTTCCCAGAGACAAGATCCTCATTCTGAGAGAACTGGGTCAGGGGTCGTTCGGCATGGTCTACGAAGGCATCGCCAAAGACATTATCAAGGGCGAGGCAGAAACACGTGTGGCAGTGAAGACGGTGAACGAGTCAGCCAGCCTGAGGGAGAGAATCGAGTTCCTGAATGAGGCCTCCGTCATGAAGGCCTTCACCTGCCATCACGTGGTGAGCAGCGGTGACACCTCTATGGTTCCTGCGGACACGTCATTTGATCAAATCAGCCTAGAATGAGCCCTTGTTCTTTTCACCCAGGTACGTCTGCTGGGTGTTGTGTCCAAAGGCCAGCCCACGCTGGTGGTAATGGAGCTGATGACCCACGGAGACCTGAAGAGCTTCCTGCGCTCTCTGCGGCCTGATGCGGAGGTAAAGCGATTACACTGTCTGATGCAGTCGCAGTGACTGTGCAGTGTTTCGGTTCCCTTAGCAGTGACAGAGTACATGAACTGCATCACTGTTTACTGGCCCACAGCCTGACGTTTCCCTCCATCTGCTGCTTTCTCCTCAGACAGATTGTTGTGGAGATGTGTTCATTAGATCATTGTCTGTCTGGTCTAGTATGGATATATTGGATATATACAGTTTTATTATTAAGGTTTAATTTTAAGTATGATGATTACCTTTTGAATGTATAAACCTGATTATGCAGTAATGTGTTCTTAAGATGAAGGCTGTGTGTTAGCAGGACGTGAGGTAAACGTCTGTGTTTTGTTCCTCAGAACAACCCAGGGCGTCCACCGCCCACCGTGAAGGAGATGATCCAAATGGCTGCTGAGATTGCAGATGGCATGGCTTACCTGAACGCCAAGAAGTATGTCCACAGAGATCTGGCGGCTAGGAACTGCATGGTAGCTCAGGATCTGACGGTCAAAATAGGAGGTATGGTATTAAACAACAAAGAATGTCATCAGTGTAAACTGCATGTATCTGAACACCCTAAACCCAGCTGAGACACAGCTGCATAGAAATACGTATTTATCCTGTGTCTGTGGCTGAAACGCACTCACCTCTTATTAAAGTATAAATTATAAAGCACTTTAGTGTCACTGAGGGAATGAAAAATTTCTTCTTTGCTTCCTAGACTTTGGCATGACGAGAGACATCTACGAGACCGACTACTACAGAAAAGGAGGGAAGGGCCTGCTGCCCGTCAGGTGGATGGCACCCGAGTCTCTGAAGGACGGAGTGTTCACTGCACATTCGGACTGCTGGTCAGTCACACCTCCAGCTTTAGTGTAGGAGCTGTACAGTTCATAACAGCAGCTATAAGTGAAAGTTTAGCAGCCCTCAAATAAAATGTTAAACAGTCAAGTAATATATTTATATTCTGTTCAATCAGATGCCACTTCCTCCTTTAAATCATTCTGTGGTGTTTTTTGATTGTTTTGTTTGGTCATTACATCAACTAATCTTCCAGGGCCAAATCATTTCCTGAGTTCAGACCAGAATAGCAAGTAGTAAACACATTACATATATTAACATGAGATGTGTCTACGTGTGTATGATGCTTTTCATCCACTGAAGCTGCTGCTGCTTGTGCCCTAGAGGCAGATTTCCTCTGTCTGGTGTCTAATTGGACCGTCCTCATTCTCCCCGTGTTGTTGTTGTCTCTCTACCTGTTTGCCAGGTCCTTTGGTGTGGTTCTGTGGGAGATCAGCACGCTGGCTGAGCAGCCGTACCAGGGCCTGTCCAACGAGCAGGTCCTGAAGTTCGTTATGGACGGAGGCTACCTGGACCGGCCAGACAACTGCGCTAACAGACTGTAAGAACAGACAGCACATCTATACAACATATAGGAGGACAAATCTGTGGCTAGGCAAGCGCTGTATTAAATGATGTAATGTTCTTCTTTCAGACACCACCTGATGCAGATGTGTTGGCAGTACAACCCCAAGATGCGTCCCACCTTCCAGGAGATCATCGAGATGCTGCGCGAGGACCTGCACCCTTCCTTCCAGGAGGTCTCCTTCTTCTACAGTGAGGAGAACAAGCCGCCCGAGAGCGACGACTTCGACCTGGACATGGAAAACATGGAGAGCATCCCGCTGGACCCGTCGTCGTACTCCCAGAGGGAGCAGTGCTCGGACAGAGACGAGGCCGCCTCCATGGGCCTGAGGGGCAGTTATGAGGAGCACCACATGCCGTTCACACACATGAACGGGGGAAAGACCAACGGACGGATACTGGCCCTACCACGGTCCAGCCCCTCCTAACAAACTATACGTACCCCGCTCAGAAACAGTGATACTTTAGGTTTAAATATATTTTTGTTGTCATTTTATACAGATCACACTTTTATCACACTCTTCAGATGCCCCTCAATGCATATCTCAGGACCTTATTTTTCTCCTCAGATGCCACAAACACACTACAGTAAGTCCACGCACAGATGGCAGAAGACACTTTTTGTATTTAAGGATGACTCTCCCACATCCCTCTGTTAATGATTGTAGTTTAGATACTGTACATACTGTATATTGCCAAGTTTGTGCTGGGCTGGGTGGATAATGGATTCAACTGTGAAACTAACTCTTGACACACAAGAAGGCTGCTAACTCCCCCCATCTCTCCCTAAAGTCCAGATGGACTCTCACTGCTAATTCAACTACAGTGTTCATCCCCGGGTAGCAACGTTTTGAAAAAAGTGCCCTTCTATTTTGTCTGTGGCCTACATCAGTTGTCATGGGACTGTATCTGAATCTTTGTAAGGAAATAGATGACGAACTGATAATTAAAGGCTTCGGGAACTTTGTGCTGGGACGGTCGAAGGCTGTCCATCCTCGAACAAACTCATATTCATTGGAGAAGCTGGTTGAAGTGGCTTACCTCCTCACACACGGCAGTATTCCAAAAAGGCTCACAGGATTAACACAGGACCTTTTTCCGGATTATATATTTTTTTAAGTTATTTACCAGTTCTCTTTTTTGAGTTTTCACATTTACAGCTGAAGGATATATAAACTGTATTCACGTTGGCAAACAAGTTCCTCAGATTGACCAATAGCTGCTTCTTTGGTATATTTTAGTGGGTATAGAGGATAAAATATATAAATATATTATTGATGTTTTGTACATAGCTGATCTGTTGTCATTCTTGAGGTATTTCTGGTCATAGAAAATGTTTTTACATGTTAGTCTCTTATGTTTATTTTTTTTCTAATCCAGAAAAATCATTAATTCGCTTTTTTGGACTCATGATCAACCAACAGCACTTGGCATTTTGCTACGCGATGCCCGGGGGGAGAAGTGTTCGGCGTCTTTGCTTAAGATGTCTGCCTGTCATATCTAGATCAAATAAAATAGTGCTGTAAATAATGCAGCAATGCGCATTGATGAAGAGGCTCTGGTTCTGTGTATTATTTCCATGTCTCAGTCCACGGCCTTACAGTGAACTCTGAGACGTGCGGTCATGTGGTTTCATCCCATTGAGTGGAACATGCCAAGGTATGTTGACACAGTGGCTCAGACCTGGGTTCAACAGGCCTGAAGCTGAGCGGTCTGTGGTGCTATGGCGCCACCTACTGGAGACTCCGCTGTCAGGTTTCACCTAAATCTGTTGCAGTCTAATTCAACCCCGGTGATATTTATCTGTTTTTGCTAAAGGTGCCTCCGTGATATTATTTTCAGTTAATAATTATTAAGCATTACAGAAGTTATACTGTGTATTAGAGTGCATATGTATTAGCTACTCTAACTAAACCTGATTTAAACGTGTGTGTATGTGTGTTAAAGTAAGTCTTTAAGAGCTTTAATATTCATTGTTTTCTAAAGCTAAAGTTATCTTATTGTAAATTGTACATACAAGTAGAAGAACCTCAAGTACTGACCAAAAGTAAACCTAAAACCTAAACCTAGTGTTTTTAGCATGAATGTACGTGTCATGTATGTAAGTATGTTAAACCCTTAACATTTACTCACGACAGTTTTCTGCACATGTGTATTTTGTGTTAAATGCCTAAACAGAACAAGACAATTTCATACAACAACCTGTCAATCAACGCTAAATATAAATGAACGTACCGTGTCGAGGCTACAGTCACCCGGGACGAACGTGTTACCAGAGGAAGGACTCACTCGGCTCCACTCGGCTCTACTCGGCCCCTCCCGGCTGCACTCGACTCCTCCCTCGGCTCCCGTTTTTTTTATCGGCGCACTTGTTCCTCCGCAGGCATCCTCGCTGTCTCTGCGGAGGGATGTCGTCTCACGCCCGATGCGTCGCATGGAAGTGAGCGCAGAGTTGCGGCTGCTTCATCACTTAACCAGGGTAAGAAGATAAAGCTGTTGTTAAAAGGTCCTTAATATGGATGAAGACATGCGTTAAACTGTTTACGCCGCATAACATTTATGAAACGCGTCGCGGCCATGGAAACAAAACGTTGCTTACAAAAATATTGACTTTGCGTGTTAATTTAGCGTTTACCACCTAAAAATGATTATCAATAATCAAAAAGCGGCATAAAGCCAGTGTCCTCTACTTTAGTTCGACTTGTGTTAGTTTGATGAAAGTTAGCTAAAGTTTTTAGCCAACTAGCTAACATTAGCCTTCAACCGGCGACGTTCTAAAGCACCTGTCTGTGCTTATGAAGTCTGCTTTCAGTGGGTCCACGTCCGCTAACGTGAGCATTCCTCGCATTCCCGTCCGGTTAATGCAATAACTGCGTGAAAGACGATGGGTTTGTTTTCTTAATGGGAACGTTGTACAGACGACGACCCTGAGATTCGTTTTTTGTGTTGCAATTTATAAGTAATGTAAAATCTTGCCAGGTGGTTCACCGCAAACTTTAAAGTCACGCGGAGTGATCTATAAGATGCAACGACATTTCGCCAAAAGTGAACGTTAGTTTACGCGGAAGGATACTGAATCTGGGATCTTAATTACAGCTCAAATTAAACGTGATTAAAATATTTGAACAAGAAGCTAGTGGCGTTTCTGGGGAAGTATTGACTGAAATGTGAGTCGTTGATGACACACTGTACTCAAGTCAAGTTTTTTCATGGCCAGTGTTTGAAATGACAGATGTACAAAGGAAACACAAAAGACCACAAATAGATGCAAAACAGCCACAAGGGTGAAAAATGACCACAAAGAGGCAGAAGATGGTTGGTTTGTGCCACAAAACAACACAACAACCTCAGGAAGTTATTTGACCAGAAGAGAAATGGAGGTTCCTTGTACTGTTGATGAGCAGGATCCCAGGTGAGCTCAGACGTCTGAGCGTGGCCCTACTTTATGAGCCAGCTTTTGGTGTTTATGGGCAGGAAGTGCAAACAGGCTTGGAATCGCCTCCTCACACAGGCCAATCCGAACCAGACTGGCATAAGACTGTGACGCACCACGCTCAAAATAGAAGCTACCGTCAGTATGTAGAAGTTAATGAGTAAACCGAGTAAACCAAAGCCATTAGTCCTCCTGTGTCTTCAGGTGAAACTGCTTCACGCTAACGCAGCATCTGGGTGTTTTGTCCCGTGTCTCGGCCTCTGCAGGATACTGGGAAGACTTGCTGGTCCAGTTTTGTCTGGAGGGAATGACCTGTATTTCATGCTGTTCTGTTACCTTCCCTTCCAGCCGCGGTGAATCATTTGAGGTGTGGTTGGTTCTGAAAACACTGCGGCTGAACCGTGCAAGCGCAGCATGGCTAATGACATACCATGAAGCTTAGAAACGGGTCTCAAAAGAAAGTAATAGCACACAGGGGCCTGGGAAAAGAGCTTAAACAACAGGTGCTACTCAGACGCTGTGTGTATAGGAGTTATGACATCATCCACTACCTTTGCTGATTGTCTGCATTGCATTTTGTGTTTTTTGTAGTTCAGGCTTTTATTATTGTATTCAGGCTGTTTACTTCTGGTCAAGGGACGACTATTAAGAATTCAATGTTGATTAATGTGAGAAGTAAATAAAACTAACTACTAAGTCATAATATACAAGCAGAGATCGCATTGCTTTCTAAAGACCAATGCCTACTTTTATTTGAACTTTTGAGAACAGATACAAACAATCTCAAACTCCGGACTGTACACCTTGACTCCTTGTTTCCGTCCCACACATGGTTTCTGGTGTCCTCTGCAAATCCCCCACTAGCTGTTGGCTCGGAGCAAGCCAGACTGGAAGGAAGGAGTTTGTTTTGGACACAGGTGTGTGTGCTTTAGGTGTGTCTCGCCCACTAACTGCTGACTTTTGGTCTTTTGTGACTTGCGTTGTTTATGCATCCTGTTTTGCAGTTGGTTTCTGTCAGGTTTGTTCCGTATGGTTGATGCTTATTCTATATCCTCAAGGGCCCATTATGAAGTGTCCCTCACTTTGTTTTATGGCAGTTTGTCAGTCAGGCTCCAAACCAAAAGCATGCAGTGTCTGTCTTTTCCTGCATGTTCCTCTTTTGTATCATCCACTGGTTTAACCGGGTTATTTTCCTCTTGCATTTTGTTCAGTGTCACGTGAAACTGGAATATCACGGAAAGCCAACGCAGGCAGACGTGTGCTGTATGTGAGCTCGGTTAGTCATTTTAACTTCCACTTTACTTCGTCTCATCAGGAGGTTAAGCTAAAGCCCACTGTCGGCCAGGAGTGAGTGCGTCTTTGCATGAACTAATGTTGAACAACACACCTGAGTGATTCCTTTTTGGTTTGGTCACGCTCCGAAACCTACCAGAACTGTCAGGCGCTCTTTCACACTGCACTTGTTATGCTAATACTGTGTTTGAGCCAGACAGCACTTAGATTTCACAAGCACCTGCCCCCTCCCTATTTCATGTACCTGAAACTTGATTTAGTGCTATTATCTTAGGTGTGACGTTTAGCTTTTGGAAGCCATCTCACAACAAAAGCAGAAACTGAGCAGGGGCATGTGTGTGTCTGTGTGTGTTTGTGAGAGAGTCTCAGGCATCTAGGTGAGGTTCTCTGGAAGTTGAATCATAGCTTCATAGCATAGTCTTCCAGTAGAAAACTTATTGAAATTAAAACTGGGACCTTGTTTCTAACCAAGAGAAGAAGCACAAAACATAATGAACAAGAAAATGGAACTGACCAAATATGTGCATTTTAGACCCCTGGTGCAGATGTTTCTTTAAATTACAAACGGAACGACCCTGCTGTCATTTTGATCAGACACAATTGATCTTGATTGATTTGATCTTTTAATGTTTGATTCCATTGCGCATTTTCCGCAAAAAATGTTTTTTCTTGCATCTTTGCCTGAGGTTGTTCCGATTCAAGCTGTGCTGACAGTTTGTCAAACCAGTTCTGTCTCTGCTGGGCTTGTCGTGGAACAGCCTGTTTTTTTAGTCTCCGCACTGAAAAGCATTACCTACACGGTATTACAGGATAGAGGTTTATAAGACCATGTGGAAAGGTAGGTGTAAGTGAGTATTGAACCCTTTTATTCTGGACCTGGTTGGTGATACCTGTTAATTCAAAATCAGTTGTGAGTATTTAACCATGCTCATTTAAAATTAAATAACTAAATTAAGATTGCTTTGTTTTGCAGGGAGCCTTTAAGCCTGGGCTGATGAATCATCCAAAGAGCCTTTAAGTGACAGATATCAAGGTTTGTTTGTTTACAAGCTTTTAATAGCTGTAATTCTTATTGCTGTAATTGTGGTTCACTAAGTTAATAGTTTGTTGTATACATTTGTATCCAGTTTAACTTTCTCTGTCCACTTCTCTCTCTCTCTCTCTCTCTCTCTCTTGTTTGCACTTGCTTGCTCACTCGCTCGCTCGCTCGCTCGCTCTCTTCCTATCTTGTTCCACGTCTTGGTGTATTTGCCTTGTCTCTACAGTGGTGCTTCTTTCCTGGCCTCCAATGGCCTTGCTGCTAGTTACAGTAGCCCAGGCATGACTGTAACGTCTAAGAAACACAGTGTCGAGCCCTCTTCATCTCACGAAGGCACGAGTCCCAGGTAGGCGATATGTTTTGTTTTAGGAATTTCTTACTAACATGCATCATTTGCGTCTAAATCAGCAGCTGAAATATGAAACTAGACATGCTTCCCCAGGTTCATTCTGGGCCTGACTGCTGACATTTCTCCTAAGCAGTAGCATGACAGGCTTGCAGCTTTGGTGTTTCAATGCTGGCGTCACATGTTTGTTTGCTTTTTTTGTTTGTTTTTTTTACCTGTTGAGCCTCGTCTAGATCTGGCACAGCACAGATGGATGAACCTGACGCTTTGCGAGGGAAGATACACTTTGAGGAATCTGTCTTATTGGCTTCCGTGTTGGCTGAGCCCATCAACCTAGAAGGTCAGTTGCGGGCCGTGACAGCAATCGGTACCCAGCTCTCGTCTGTTTGAGTGTCCTGTTGGAGGGCTTGATATTTATTGTTATGACATTTACTTCTGTCTTTTTAAATACATTTAATGAAAAAATAAACCTGACATGTTTCTGTCTTTAAAAATAGTCTGTGACTAGTAATAAATCACTAGGAAACTCTGCTCCTTGTTTGGGTGACACAGATCTTATTGTGACTGTCCTGTGTGTCATTCAGATTCCTATTATGTTCAGCTGCAAGCTGAACTCAACGCAGATGCTCAGAATCTGGAGGCAGAGTCCTGGAGCGTAGCTGTGGACCACAACTATGTGAAGGCCCTGAGCAAAGAGGCTGTTAAAAGACAGGATGTCATCTATGGTAGGCTGCAAGTTCAAAATCAAATGAATGAGTTTCAAAATAAAATGTGACGATTCAAATCCAAAATAATCTGTGTTCAACAAATTTATTTGTAATTCACATATTAAAAAGCATGAATTCTTGATAACACGCATTCGTTTGGGATGATGATGATAATGATGATGATAGAATTGTTCTTACAAGAAATGTCCTGACACTTTAAATAATTGATTTATTTTCTGTCGACTTCCTAGAATTGATGCAGACAGAGCTGAACCATGTTCGCACCTTAAAAGTCCTTGTTCACGTGTACATGCATGAGTTGAGAAGGTCGCTGACGATGGAGGAAGCCAAGCTGGAATGTCTCTTTCCTGGAGTGGAAGCTCTGCTCAGTCTTCACCAGAACTTTCTTAACCGCCTCAAAGAACACCAGAACCAGTGTCTGGAGGAAGGAGGCCCAAACTACCAGATCACAAACCTGGGTGAAATCCTAACCGATCAGGTAATATTAGCTGTAGTCACAGTTATTATGGCTAATGTTTAAAGCACCTGCTAAAAGCTACAGTATTGTCACAACATGTATGTCGTGGTGTGTTGTTGTCCTAATTATTTGTGCTTTTGGTTTCAAACCAGCATCTTAACTGCTTTGTCTGTCTTGGGTGTGTTCTTCAAAATTATTCAGATGATGAGCAGGAAGTGTTGTGCAACTTATGTATTAAAATCACCCTTAGGGCATTCATCACATTTTTCCTACTACTATCCTTAGCATAATATGAACATAGTGACATATGATGTTACTAAATTGTAGCTTTGTAAAAAAATAATATCTTTTTTAAAGTGTTGTGCATTTGCTGTCACAGTTTTCAGGTTCAGTGGGAGAATTAATGAGAAAGTACTACAGTTGGTTTTGCAGCCATCACATGGAAACCGTGAGCTTCTACAAAGAACAGTTACAGAGCAACAAGAAGTTTCAGTTTGTCATTAAGGTAAGCGGTCTAATGTCATTTGGTCGTACCCAAGAATGTTGCAACCACTGGTAAAACTGGCAGCTGCACCGTTCTTCCACGTTCTACAATGAAAGCCTCCTTGTATTTCTTTTACAGAAAATAGGCCAGTTGCCTGTAGTGCGACGATTAGGAATTCCTGAGTGTTTCCTGTTGGTGACACAACGCATCACAAAATATCCAGTCCTGGTGGAGCGGATCCTAGAGAACACTGAAGGTAGAAACCACTTCCTCTTAATGAGACAAATACTGATGGAATATATCTTTTTGTCATCAAATATTTCATGCTCTTTACAGCTGAAACAAGTGAGGGTCGGTTTCTGAAACATTCTCTGGAGTTGATAAAAAACACGATCTCAAAGGTAAATGATCAGGTCAGGGAATACGAGAAACTCGCTCGTCTGAGCCAGCGCCTGGACCCAAAGTCTCAAGGCCGGATGAAGGATGGGCGACTGTTCCGTAGAGAAGATCTGAACCTGAACGCGAGGAAGTTGCTGCATGAAGGCACTGTCACCTGGAAGTCCTCTGGCAAACAGAGAGGTAGGTGTGTGTGTGTGTGTGTGTGTGTGTGTGTGTGTGTGTGTGTGTGTGTGTGTGTGTGTGTGTGTGTGTGTGTGTGTGTGTGTGTGTGTGTGTGTGTGTGTGTGTGTGTGTGTGTGTGTGTGTGTGTGTGTGTGTGTAAACTAATTAAGGTAAAAATGCTAATGAAATTCTATATATTGTGCCTGCAGCCATTATAAAAGTAAGGTCCCTCTGCGCAAGGCTTCTCTCTATTAGTTAAGCCAACGAAGGTAGTTATTCCTCTTTTAAATTTTGGGACAAACCACTTATGTACTGGAGTATGACTCAGAGAACCAGTATAACAACAATGTTTTGTCATTACTCAGTAGTCATAGATTAACAGTTGCAAATGATGCAAGGTCGATATGTCAACATTAGCCTCCTGTGTTTTGTTGCTGAGCAGCTTTATTTGTCCCCTGCAGACGTCCACGCTGTGCTGCTGTCAGACGTGCTCCTCCTCCTACAGGAGAAAGACCAGAAGCTTGTGTTTGCTGCCATGGTATGTTCTGCCAGGACATGACTGTGTAGACGCAACAGAAGCATCACCCATCATCATTATTATTATTAATGTTATTGTTATTATGATTATTATTGCAGCTTTGTTCATAATTCATTAGTCTGTATGATATAAAGGTGACGAGTTTAATTTGGTGACTCGTGCAGGAAAACAACTCACCAGTGATCTCACTTCAAAGGCTGATCGTTAGAGAGGTGGCTCATGAAGACAAAGCCCTGTTTCTTATCTGTGCCTGCGAATCCAGCAATCCAACGATGTACGAGATCCACACAAGCTCCAAGGAGGAATGCATCACCTGGATGGAGCTCATACGGGGGGCCGTGGACCGGTAGGAATCCATCCAGGACTTTGTGCTAATGTTTGATGCCGGTGACTTAAAAGGGACCTGTTTAATGAGACTCTAATGGTTAGATCACAGAAAGGTTGTTTTGCAGGGTTGTGAAATGCGCCTTTTAAAATATTATTTGGTGTTTGTGTGTGTGATTCCAGCTGCCGAGAGGATGAGGAATACAGCGAACTGCTTGCTAGACTGCAGATATGTCAAGGTAAGCTGAGTTTGATCCTTCCCTAAGTTTATCAGAACATCCTGCCAGTACTTGAGCCCCTTTTCCTTCAACTTCGTTAATAATAAATGTTAATTACCACATTTTTCTTTGACTAGACAGTAGTGTTGTATACTAACAGTTTATATCAGCTGTAATAATTCTTTATTTTTCACCCTATTACTTGATCTAAACGTTGCATTTTCTTCTGTTACTCTATTACTTTGTTAGATATTCTTAAGGAGAAGGATGATCAGATATGGCAGCATCTGACAGAGAAGCAGCAGGTTTTTGCTGCTCTTTATGAGACTACGACAGAACAGGAATCCCCCTACAAAGACCTGCAGCTGGAGAACAGGGAGACGCTGCTGGAGGCAGCCATCACAGAGGGTGAGGGCTGAACACATCACATCTTAGTAATGTGGTTCCATTAACATTTCAGTAGTAGTAATTCAGTCATGTGTCATAATGAAACATGTATGTATTTTGTGGATTTGCTTACTGTAATGATCTAAAAGCCAATTATACAGTGTAATCATGACAGAGCATAAAAGATTACTAAATAATTTTCTGCTATTTGTTGTCTAGTGGAAAATCTGCAGAACCTGCTCCACTTGAGGTTAAAAGACCCCAACGTCACTGCAGACACATTGGAAGGTGAGTTGACTGGTATTTCAGTCAGCCCTGGGCTATTACAAAGAAAAGCCTGGGTCCTCATAGTCAAAATCCAATCTCGATAGAACAGGTTTTTGGAACGCTGACATGAGTTGTGTCATGTGCAGTGTGATGCTCATAAACCTTGATTTGGCTGTGAATTCATCCCTAAAGAATTTGGAGTCAACCAATCAACTACGAATTAAAAACATTTAGTTAGCCCATTCTTGACTGTCCTTTTAAACGAGAAACTTGGTTCCTATAATTAAGCTATGGGATTGGACAAACCTGAGTTTCTCTGGTATATTTCTCCCTGATGATGACTATAATAATGATGATAATAATAATAATAATCATCTTGTGTTCTGCTTTCCTCAGCTGGGATTGAGAGACCTGATGGAAGGAAGACAAGTTACATGTACAGTGACACTGCTACTGATTTACAGTTCCAGGACTATTTTGGCCCAGAGGAATCTGTGAGTGAGACAAAAGGATCTAAAACTTGTGACTTGGCGATTCCAGAACGGAAAGTATTTACATGATTTGTGCTATTTTGTTTTTAGGCTGATTACGACATGGTTCCGGTGCCAGACTACAATTTATCCTCCAGTCACTTCCCAGAGCCAGAGGTATTCTATTTTTTTTTTTTTCTATTGGGGTTCTGCATCTTGGCCAAGGTGATGGGGTGAAGTCTTGATTGTCAAGGTTCCTTTTAATTTCTAATTATTTAACATTGAAGACATTTTTTGCTCTTTTGTTTAGGTGTGTGATAGTGTAATGAAACTTGCACAGTTGCTTTACAGCTTAAAGGTAAGATCATGTCAATTTGTTGCAAATATGTCTTGGTTTTTTTTATAATGCTTTGGCTAAATATACAGTGTGTTTGATTTACCAGCCACAATCATTGGTTTTCCATTCATGTAAAGAGAAGAAACGGTGTCTTTGTTTCCACTCACCTGTAATTGATTGTTCGATATGCAGGCAGTCGCGGTCCAGCAGGACAGCCAGACGGAGCTGCAGCGTGCGTTTCAGTCAAAGATCCAGCAGCCCACACGGCATTACAGCAGTGTTCTGCTCGAGCAGGAGAAGCAGCGCAACCAGGAGAAGCAGAAGGAAGAACAGAGGAAGCTGCACAAGATGCAGGCTCAACATCAGGAGGAGCAGCAGAGATGGGAGGAGGTGAAAGAGAAGCAAATGGAACAGATTCTGATCCTGGAGGCCGAGCTGAGACAGAGGCAAGAGGACTGCATGACCTGGGAGAAAAAGCTTAAAGAGGAGAGTGCCGAGCTGGAGAGGCAGAAGGAAGAACACCAGCAGCACCTGGAGACCTTGAGGATTACTGTCAAAATGGTAGAAAAGGATAAGGAGCTTGTGACTCATGAGAAGGAACGATTGGAGAAAATTAAGAGAAAAATGAGCATGTCAAAGCCGGTGATCCCCAACTACGATGATCCTGCACAGGTAAGAGATGAGGAGGAAGGAAGGTGATCACTCGTAGATCTTTACTTTTAGCACACTGGTGAACAATGTTGGTCTAGGATGCACATTCTAAAAGCAATGCTTATTTATGATTCAGCCATGACCAAGTCTTCCCCTGTACCTCCAGATCTTGAATTTCTCGTTCAGGGGGAGCATGGTAAATGGAGGCAGGTATCTGACCTCGCCTATCCTTGAGGCCAACGTTCCCACCCCCATGGACCCCAGGGAAATCCCTCCAAAGGTTCCACCCCGCAAGGAGAGCATAAGGGTCCCCACAGTCAAACCTGAGCTGCCCATCCACCTGATCAGCACCACTAACCAGACTTCCACAGCAACAGTGCGCCAGCGGATCCCCACCAAGCTGCTGCAGGAGCCTCCGTCCAAAGGGAAGGAGAAGAGCCTGAAGAAAAACAAGTCCCATAAAAGAGCAAACAGCGCAGGTAAGGTCCTCATCTCCCAGTGATCCAGAGTTCTGAACATTTGGTTTTTTTAATACAGGTTATTTAGCACAGTTAATATCTAAGTGTTTTTGCATTCAGCTTCTATAGATGTGAACCAGGTGGTGCCCATCCGTGTGACAGGAAAAGAAGGAGGCAGTCTAAGGTCCACCAATAACAGGAGTCCTCCTCCAATAATCTACCAGCCAGGTAACTGATCCCAGCTGTGGCCAGTTTGGGTCTAAACTAAACAAGGCTTTTCAGTAAACTTGGATTTGTGACTTAACAGCTACCCCTAGTGAAGATTGTGCAAGTTGCCAAACATGAGTCAAGAAATTTATTTTTCACCCTATTTTGAGATTATTGTCACACAAAATACATTTATTACATTTTCTTACAAAAATTACATTTATTACTTTTTCTGCCTTTAGATATCTTCAAACCTCCGAGACCTTCCCCGAGTGTGAAGTCATCGGACTCTTTGAGCACAAAGTTGAGGAACAACAGCAGCGATGAGCCTCCACCGGTTCCACCTCCGTTCCCTATAGAGGTCTCGAAAAGCAACGGACAGAAGGTGATATTCCTCTGAACTGAAACTACACACGTCTTGGCTGAGGCCTCGTCCAGTGGTCAGACTTGGACTGACTGACTTCATCACACCGGATGAATCAGCTGAGGAAGCAACGTGACGATCATTTTATAAAGTTGTTGAAAAAATGTAAAGCACAAGGCTCCTATGTACATAGAGAGAATATTTTAAAGATGTTACTAAAACGATTATTGCCAAAGACCTTTTAGTATATTTAAATGATAGGTCTTTTAATGAGCGTATCAGTTTTACCTCTGTTTAAAGTGCCATGCATGACGTTATCTGGTAGCCTGAATTTATACCGTCAAAATTCAAGTTAAGCGTTTGTGAAAGACACTAGTGTCTATGGATGTAAACATGCGGTTTGTAAATATAAGAGCAGTCTCAGTTCCTCTGTGGAGGCTTAGTGCACAGACGGTGGGTGTGACATATTTATGAAGCTGGTTTCAGACAGCGATTATGTGTTGGATAGTTTAACATTGTTTTTTCTCAGTTAGAAACACGTTGGCCACTGTCACTGTCGTCTTTACATTAAACAAACAATTTGACATCTCCCTAAAACCAGTGGGTCATGGAATAAAAGATGACGGACTTTACATCTTTGTGTTCTTGTGGAGTGATTTTACAAACTAAAATCCGTCTTGAGTGACTGAAGGAATTAAACCAGGAATGTGTTGCAGGACTTTTCTAAGAAAGGACTCTTTCTCTCAATGAACATCATACAACAGACATGTGAAGACAGAAGCTCGATTAAATGAAACAGTTTCAGATTTTTCTGTCTGATTTATTGATGAAACCACTAACAAAACATTTTCACATTATGTTTGACAATATTATAACAAAAGGTGAATTAGAAACGTAAGATCAAGTACTGGGTCACAAAGGCATGTGCCACAACAAAAATCACAAATGCGCAAAGAAATGAAAGTTTTTTTTGGTCTTCATCAGAGATGTGTTGGCAAAAATACCAAAAAATGAATATCTAAACAAGCTTGTGAGCAGAGTTCCATTGTGTCGTCACTCGCAGTAATGGCACAGCCACGGCGTCTGCTTTATGCATCGGCCACATGAGTACTTGTAGCAGCCGACGCACCGCCTGGTCGTGCGGTTCTCCTTGCATCGGTGTTTCACCTGACACACGGCTCTTTTTCCGGGTTCAGGTGCGGGAGGCTGTTGCCGGAGCAACTGCTCCTTTCGCGCCCTCTTCTCACCCACGTGCGGGTTCGCCAACTCCGTGGCGAGCTCCGCCAGGAAGTCCGCGCGTCCCTCCTTCCTCCCGGTGCACGCTTCATACAGCGCATGCGCGTTCAGCGCTGCCATGTCGATCATGACGTAGAACACGGCCACTGGCCAGCGCCGCGTCGCTGCGCGGACGCTGTGGTTCCGCAGCATCTGCGCCATCGCGTCCACGCCGCTCCTCGTGCTGTCGTACAGGGCGACCGTGTTCGGCTTCCGTTTGGGGGCGTTCTCCGCGTGAACCACGCTGTGCATGCTGCTCAGGACGTGCACGCGCGTCCTCCGTGTGCGCGCGTACGCCGTCAGCGCGGCACCGCTGGTCGAGAACACCTGATACATGAGACAAGTTGTTATTTTCATGGCACGTTCACACACACTTTAGAAACACACACACACAGAACCGCAATAGACCCGCAACGCACCTGAGTGGTGAACGGTCTGCGGTCCGTCTGTTTAGCGGACTGAGGGATTTCCCAGTGATTCTCGTCGACTGCGCCGAGGATGGTGGTTTTGCGGCTACGCAGTCGTTGCGCAAGTGACAGCGACGTGAAGCGACTGTCCGTGGTGACGTTTCTGCCCGTGTCCAGGAACGGCTCCATCAGACGCATCACCACATCTGCACTGGGACCACTGGGATCTTTGCCGAGACACGGGAGGACGTTGCAAATGTACTTGGACTTCGCGTCGCAGGCGACCCAGAACTTGAGCCCAAACCTCTCGGGCTTCGACGCGACGTACTGCAGGAAACGGCAGCGGGTCTTTGTCGGGAAGAGCAGCGCGTCAACGGCGACGTGTGCGCCGGGGCTGTAGGAGGAGACGCAGTTGGAGACAAACGACCGCCACACGTGGGAAACTGCAGCGAACTCGTCGGTCTTCGCTCGCTCCACGCGCGTGGAGCTGTCGTCAAAGCGCAGGTGTCGCATGATGTCCTGGAAGCGGTCACGTGACATGGTGCCAGTGACCAGCGGTTGTCCCAGGGTCGCTGACCAGTAGTCACTTAGTGATGGAAGCTTGACGACCCCCCGGAAGAGGATTATTGAGATAAATGCCATAAGTTCCGGGATGTCCACGAACCAAGAATCGTGGTCCGTTCGCCGTGCGTGTTGAACGGTGCATTGTTGAATGCTGTGAAGCATGTCCAGAGTGATGAACCTCAGGAAGCTCTCGAGGCGACTGGAGACGCTTCTCTTGGCCGCAGCCGTCGGCTCTCCGTCCGCGGCGTACGCTTCTGTGGGCGTGAGAGGGAGACGCGCCCCCACGCGTTCTTCGCGCCACGCGGTTCCGTCCGTCGCTGTCTGCGACAGGTCAGAACCCAAACGAGCCCTTTTTGGTTGAGGACGGGTCTCATCATCTGCAGTGGGAACAAGTCAAACTGTGAGCACTGGGAAAGTCGAAATCACATATCACTAATAATGCCAGTGTCCTCCTCTGAACATTGTCTAAAATACAAAGGTATTTGCACATTTTAACTAAAAATCGGGGAAAAAAAGTAATATGAAATGAAATCTGACCTGAAGACAGGTCTGAGTCCGAATCCGGCTGGAGGTCAATGTCGTCCCCATCGGAGTCACAGGGGTTGACTTGGCTCAGGATCGTGTCCAGTGCTCGCTGAGTGAGGCTTTGCTGCATGTTGGTTCCTTGGAGAGGAGGTTCGTCCACCACAAAGTTCTGGAGGGCCCAGAGGTAGTAGGTGGTGTTCTGCCAGGTATTTATGCACCTCAGCGCAAAAGGAACCACGTCTCACCTGAGAGCAGGCTGCTTCTATGGATGTGTAAATGTACCTCCATTCACCACAACTGGGCGAGACCCTCCACGCATGTGAGAAATGGCCCATCAAGTCCTCCCGCTATGCGTGAACGACCCTCAGTCATCACCCCGCCCCCCATCCTCCTCCACACCAACAAACGAACCCCAGCACCCAACGTTTGCATGAAGACGTTGTCTTAATTAGTCTTTGTTCCCTGAAAAGTTAGAAACGTGTTTAAGAAAAATGAAGAGTATGTGCCCACGGCGTCGTATCTGCTCCAACATCTCACAATATATTGGCTTCACATATTTCTGTTGGTTATGGGTCACGATTTAATTCATTTAATTAATAATATAAATAATACCAACATAGTTTGAGCGCACATTGCGTCGTAAAAACGTGGAGCGGCCCTTTTTTCGTTTTTTTTCGGTTTTATAGAATAGATCGAACGACACTATTCTATGGAAAACTACAACGAAGAAAATATTACATATATAGAATAAATCTCTCGCTTAATACAGATCTCTGTACTTTTACTGGGTATTTTAAGATGTATTAGTTTAAACTGGCATCTAATGCTAAAAGCAATATTTGTTTGGGTTTGAATATAATGACTTTGGTCCTCAGACTCACACGAGTATGTCCTTGTACTACAGGTAGTACTATAACTTCACAAAGACCTGAGTACTTTTACTGTATAGTTTGGGATTAAGCAGCATTTCATAGAACTATGTCATATTGTAATACAGTCAACTTTGATGGTGAATAACAGGCCCAGATCACTTTGTTCTTGTTCTACAGGGTGTGTACTATCAGCCCACAGTAATTTTACTGTACAGTTTAGGATTTTGTACCATGTCATACTGTAATATGGGCCTTACAGTCATATTTGATGGTAATAACTTGACGTCGGTTTATATGCCAGACCCACACCACTCCTTTTTCTAGTGTACTATCATCCAGTATCACAGTATGACATGGTACTTTCAAGTACTACTAAATCCTAAACAATACAGCAAAAGTACTTAGATCTTTTTGGGGTAACAGTTGCATCCTATATTATAAACAGGGATGATTTGCGCCTCTTCCTCTAATAAAAACCAGCCATTAGTGCCGGTCACCAGCTGAGGAGATATTCATCAACAGCCAGATACGCTCATCCTCGTTGATCGCACACAAAAGAGGAGACACGAGTTGGGAATGCGCGCTATTGTTTCGTTCCAGCGATACGGGCCGTGGAGCAGCTGATTTACATGCTGATGACTTCGATCACGATGGGATTGTTTGGGTTCAATTACCGCATTGGTGGTGCCTTTCACAGTATGTGCTAATTCAGTGTGTGTGTGCGTGTGTGTGTGTGTGTGTGGCCCTGCTGCCCCGTCACCAGTCCGTGTACGTGAAAACAGTTTAAAACGACTCGTTGATACGTTTTCAGTTTTTCTCTCAAAACTAGAGAACAAGAAAATCCAATTCGATGTCTTGTTGTTTTTTTTAAATCAGATGTTTTAATGTTTTTTGACACGGTGCTTTAATTAAATTTCGTTTGTTACTTATGTGAAGAAAAACAAAAAACTGGTGTGTTTTTTTGCCTTAACCAGAAGACGGCTTGTTTTCAGTCAATATCTGTAAGTTCAGTCTGTAAAGAAAATATAGATCCATTACTTAATTTGCGCCTGAGCACCGCTTCCTGCCGTCGTTGTACTCAGTTTCAAAATAAGAGTTTCGTCAACTGTTACAGACTGGTCATTGTTATTCATCTGTTGCCCTGAGCTTCACCAATGCCAGAAAAACTCTTATTCTCTCCTGAAATTGACATGTTGTGATGAAACAATATTTGTAGGAGTGAGTGGTTACTCTGGTCGTTTTGGTTTATTATTGATGCATTATTTCATTCATTATTGCATTTATTATACTTCATTTCATTCAGTTCAAGCCAGATTGGCGTTTGACTTGTTCTTTGTTCTGAGGTATTAGTGAAGCACAGTGCTTGTTTGTACTGACAGAGTGCTGCTGTAAATAAAGGTAAGCATGAACAGTCACGAGTCATAAAACGTAAGGGACTGAATGCTGTTTCAACGAACGATGAACGATATGGCGCCGTGGAACTGCTTATTTACCCTTTATTTTGTTTGGTGTCAATTGTAGGACACTGTAAATATATATAGACATTTTCACAAAAGGAGTCATTGAAACAATAACAACTGGGTTTGTTTTTCTATAGCTTTAATACTAAATTTAAAAAGCAGCCTCTCGTTCATCCGGTCCCTAATCCCTTTCTACACTTTACGTTCAGTCTGAGCCTGTCGACTGTGGACCCGAGTGGGTCAACTCAACAACATGCATGAACATTCTGGTTGTCCGTCGTTGAGCGTGACCTCGTTAACAACCGTTTCTTCCACGTCCGGCTCCAGCGTCTGTTCTGAACCACGTCGGGAAGAGTTGCTCGTGCTGGCGCGAAAGTACGAATCCCGTGCGTCGGCGATCAGCTGATCCCGCCACGCCCCCGCGCCGCCACGCCCCCCACCCAGCTGCATAAATCCCGCAACAGTTCCGGCCGTCGTTCGTTGCAACTTTAGTGCGAAAGACAGAGCAAATGACCAAGATTTCCAAGACGCACTCCGAGGATGTCCGCGTCCTGCGTGGAACAGGGAAGAGTCTCCGTGAGATCAGGGCTCACCTTGCGTCCGCTGGAGTCAACGTGTCTGAGCGGACCATACGCAGGCACTATAAGGCGCGTGAGCCAAGGCGCGCGCGCCCGAGAAAGATGTTTAGGTAAGTCACGTGTGTGTTTGTGGGTTCTGTGCGCCGATTTTACATGTTATCGTTTAAAACTCTTCTTTTTGTTTTGATTGACACGCGTGCTCTCTGTCTTTCTAGCCACGTGTTGGCTGCTATTGACGACCTCACCAGGAAGAACACAGAATTAGTGTCCAGAGATGTGCAAGCGATCCTGCGATCCGACTACGGGGTGGACGTCAGCCGGACCTCCATCCGCTACGCCCGCAGGAAGCTGGGCTGGACGTTCACCAAAACGGAGTTTTGTCCGAAGATCAGCGAACACAACCAAGAAGCGCGGCTGCGACGGGCTCAGCAGTGGATCGAGACCAACGAACGGTTTCACGATGTGCTGTTCACCGATGAAACAACCGTGACAGTGGAGCGTTTTGCCCTGAAACTCCACGTTTGGGGCATGATTTCAAGGTGTGGACCGGGACCGATTATTATTTTTGAGGGGCCCGTGGATGCAGAGGTCTTCGTGGAGTCCATAATCAAGAGGACGGTGGGGCCCTTCATAAGGAAGCACTTTGGACCACGGCATCGGTTTTTCCAGAACGACGACCCGGCACACGTCGCTGCCAGCGCCTGTCTGGAGGAGGAGGGGATTAACTGGGAGCGCACACCGGACGAATCGCCGGATTTGAACCCATTGGAGAAAGTATGGCGTCTGGTGAAGGACTTTGTTCACAGAGAAGCCAAGCCCAGAACCAAGAACCAGCTCATAGAAGCGCTGCAGTTCTACTGGAGGAACAGACTGACGGCAAAGATATGCAACACTCTCATTTCTGATTTAGAGAAAGTCCTTCCATTAATTATAGAGAGACAGGGAAAACATAGTGGAAGATGATGTATGTTGTAATCTGTGCACCGAGACTAATTAAACAACATTTGGCTTCTAACAACAATGCTCCTTTTCTCCTCCGTCGATGCTTCAAACGGCTACACGTCACGATTGAGTCACAGACATTTTAATCTGGGAGCGAACTAAAATATCGACAGGGAAATGATATGAAGTATGTCTCAGCTCGGTCAGATGGTGTAAAATACAGTTCCTTTCACTTCACTACTTTCAAACACTGTTCTTCTGGTTGGTCACAAAATATCTGAAAGACGTAAAATCCAATGCTCACTTGTAGAGGATTTTGTTTAAAATAATAAATTATTCCGCCAGGATTCACCTTGTAGCGGATAGTAATAGCAAGCTTAAAGGAAAACTTCACAAATTTTCAATGTGGGTTTACCTGAACGACCTTGGGTAATATTTAAGAATGAAGGGACACTCCATAAGGATTGCTCCATATATTTTTTATTTTTTTTTTGCGAACTTCTCTTTTATTCCTGAATCTGACTCTTTGCTGTGAATTATTCTACAATCAGGCGAGCAGCTTCGGACGTTATCACGCTATTCAATGGTTCATTATCACTGGTTATCAGCACATATGTATGGGCCGGTAGGTACCAACCCACCTACTGGCAGCGGTGAGTAGGTGGAGTAGAGCGTTGTCATCTGTTCGTAAGGTAGATCACGGCTTGGATGATTAAACCAACGGAGTCAGTAGGGGGCGCTGTTGCGCTGTTTTTGATTTTGATAATAACCTAGCCACGAGCTAGCTGTATTGTGCTAGCTAACCCTAACCTTAACCGCAATAACATCCAACGCTGCTGAAGGTGGCAACTTAGCTAGCTGCTATCTGTTAGCGAGTAGGTAGAACAGGCACCTATGGGCTGATAAGTACTGATCGTGCCCATGTGTTAACGGTGATAACTTTCGAAGCGGGTGATCAGGCATGTATTCCAGAATCTTGAGTAACAATTTCTACATCCTTGTTTGAGGCACAGGGGCTCATTTGGCATATGACCCCCAAATGGACTTCTATAACTTCTACAATAGGTCCAGTGCACATAACTCTGGTCACAATGTCAAATATTGTAGGGGCTGCTTGCCGCGTCCACGACCTCAAAGACCACTTATGTTGCTAGGTTTTAATTTTTTTCTGGTCGTCCAAACACAAATCACCTTTGTGTAGCTTCACCTAAGAAGATAAGAAGATCCAAAGACAGTCTTTATGGTTGAAATAAAAAAATATATTGTCTATGACACAACCAGGTTCAATACAGTACAATATTCAATGCACAGATGCTTTCTGCTGCCAGGTGTTACACGTTACATCCAATTTGAGTATGGTCAAAAACTCGCATCACACACCAGCTCATGCTTCCCTTTACTCACCACAGCACTCTGTCGCTAATACCTCAGAACTGTTAAACAGTAATCTGGCTTGCACTGTATGAAACGAAGAATATAATAAATGCAATAATGAATAAAATAATGCATCAACAAACCAAAACAATCAGAGTAACCACTCAGTGGCTTGTACAAATATTGTTGCATCACCACATTTCAATTTCAGGAGAGAATAAGAGTTTTTGATTGATCATTGGTGAAGCTCAAGGCAACAGATGAATAACAATGACCAGTCCGTAACAGTTGATGAGACTCTTATTTTGAAATGGACTGTGTTGCTGTCAGTGAAGCTATGATCCAGGTAAAGACCAGGCTACATGCTGCTCATACAAATATTATTTCCACATTTGACTATGAAGCTGCTCAGACAACATGTGGCCACAAGATTGATAGAGGCTGATGGTGGAGCCATGAAATACACAGTTTCAAACAACAGCCTTTACATTTTTAAATAAAAAAAATATTAAAAGAAAAACAGCTTATGATGCTGCATGACAATAAAACACTAACTCACAATTTGCACAAACACGAGCAATCACACAATACATAAAGTGACGTTGTTTTCATAAATATTCTAAAAACTCAATGGGTGCAAACAAAGCCTCATGCAGGCTCCTCCATCCTGCATTTCAGCCACAGCTCAGTGCATAGTGTATACATTTACCTTTTTCTTTCTTACTTCCATTCGGGCATCATGGAGGCCCCATGTATGCAGCACGCTGCACACTACTGTGTGTAGTGGCCGCACTAACCTACATGGAGTAAGTATAACTTGGGACCAAGTCAAATCTACAGAAAGTAACACACTGTAACGTTTCTCAGCACCACATCCTCTAATGAATAAAACATTTGTAACAAACAATGCCCTGATGCCACTTTGACTGGCAAACACTGGTTCTGCCTCAATAAACTGTCAGACAAGTGCCGTAAATACTTGCTGTACATTTGTCTAAACTTCCCTTCTTTCATACACACATTATTTAAATTATTGACACAAACAATTATAGCTCTTAAAACAGTGTAAAAGCATCAAACAGCAGTCACAAATTCTATTGTATTGCATTATATTATTCACCTCTTAGCTTTTCTGATCAGGGGTCGCCCCAGTGAACCATCTTATTCCTGTTGACAATTCGAATGTTTGTTTTGGGCATGTTTTACGCTGGATCCACTTCCATTCTATTTTATTCTGTTTATATCCTATCTTCCACTCTGGATCAGTGGCCAACACGGACAAGCACTAACTCTCACATTCACACCTACAAACACTTTAGACTCCCCTACATTATATTTTACTATATTTATATATATATATATATATATTAAAAGTGCTACAGGGGCCTTTTTAAACCCGTCTTCTCTTGCCTCAACACATATTTAGACTGAAAGTTTTGTGACACTCTTTCGAGGATCATTAGTCTGTTAGTGAAAGAAATAACCAAAATTCAACATGCTGCAAAGTATAAAATCCTCTTTTCCAATTCTTCAGAATCCATGGTGTTTCTTTTCTCAATGTCTCATCCTGAAGATAGAAACATGTATATAAATATAGATATAAATAAATTATAAACTTAAACTGCATAGAAATGGTTAATACTGTAAATCTGTTATACATCATTGCAGTCACCATGCGAACAAACACTGATGTCTCACCTGCTGTAGATCACACTGTCCTCTCATCTTTAGGAGATGGATTTCCTACTATTAAAAAAACATCTTAATCAGCAAAGTAACAATTTCGCAAAATTGGTTTCATCATCAGTAATGTGTGGTGTCTACTGTATATTGAAATCTTACCTGGGTGGAGTTGGAAACATTCCTTCTTCTTTTTCAAACAGTAAAGGGCGTCAGGAGTGAGATGCACTAACAATTGTGCCGCACCTGTTATTATTAGCACAACAACTAAAACAACAGCCATTATGGCAATTATTCTAGTTGATGTCAGTAGTGATTTGTTGGTAGTGTGTTTTTCTTCACATTGAGAATCAGCTGAAGCTGTTCCTGCTTTTACCAGCTGATGATTTCTTGTCTTACATCTGAAATGATAGAGGTTTTGTATTTGTGGGATTCATGAATTTCCTGCTTTTGTTAGAAACCAGGTGTGAATGTGGCTGATGTGGAGCTTCACGTACTGTGTGTGGGGTCCACAAGATGTGAGTGGTCCATCTAAGGTTCCATTGCTGCAGTCAGAGCACTCAGTGTCAGAGGACACTGTTCCTGATCAGACATTCATACATTTAAATTAAAACAGGTCAAATTGATTCATAAAGAAGAATGTACCACTGAAGACAAACCACAGGAAAAAACAACCAACATGTATTTGTTCATAAATCCACACTTATAATAACATAAAACTGTGATGAACAAGGCACCAACCCTTTTTACTGATATATTGTCCTGGTTCACAGCTTCTGTGTCTCTTTGCTGCATAACAACTGTTATCTGAAGCCTGCACACAGTAAAATCCCTCCAGTGGTTCACAAACTGTGTCTGATGTTGTTGTACATGACGTCTTTGTTTTCAGACCAGAATCTGCGAAGACACAGATGTTACAGGTAAGAAAAATCAAACACATTCAATCTGAAAAAAAAAATCCTTTCTCATATGTAGGAAAATAGAATTTTAAATTTCATATATTTATGAACACATAGAAAGTGTCAGCAAAAATGCTGGTAGGCCAATAAAGCCACCAGCTCATTCTTCTTTCTCTTTCGGCTTTTCCCATTAGGGGTCGCCACAGTGAAGCTCCATCTCCAACATCCTTCTACCAATATGTTCACTCTCCCTCCTCTGCACACGTCCACGCGATCTCAGTCTGGCCTCTGACTTGGCTGCTAACAGGCTGGTTCCTGATTCTGTCCAAGCTGGTCACCACGAGGAGAACCTCAGCATCTTCTGTGTTCTCAGGGGGAAATGAAATCTATCAAATCTACACCTACTCCCTGAGCCTGGCTTCCACTTCTCTTTTCCACAGCTTTATTGTGTGACTGATCAGCTTTGTTCCTCTGTGGTTGCTGCAGTTCTGCGTGTCACCCTTGTTCTTGAAGATCGGCACCAGAACGCGTTTTCCTCCATTCCTGACGCATCTTCTCACTCTATTTTGAACAAACTAGTTAGAAACTCCACTGTTGTCTCTCCTAGACACTTCCGCACCTCCACAGGCACGTCATCAGGACCAGTGGCGTGTGGTGAGGTTCATGGCTGGTGAGGCACAAAGTCCTCTGGTGTCAGATTTTACAATCATAATACCTTAAAGTAGTGTTTTTTCACTATTTGCTCTCGTGCTGTTTCATATCGTCAACTTCAGCTACATGTCATGTCATATCAGCTGCTGCTGCATTGGACTTTTGGTCTTCACTGCCTTCAATGACGCCACCATTTCTTGTCACTACGGACCCATGAACCCACTATTGACGGGTTCATGGGTTGTTCATGCTGTGTTGCTAGCTCTCAGTTTGTTCATGCCATGTCTTAGTTCAGTGTTCAGCCTACGTTTTGCTAGTTCTTCCTAGTTTGCTGTGCTTATTCATTATTCAGTTCATTGAGTGTTTTCTGCCTCCTGATGTGTTTGGTTTAGTCTGGAAGGAGTGTTTTGTGTTTGGATTAAACAAACTGTTTTTTCTTTATTCTAAATGAGTTATAAATTTTATGACTCACCTTGGCTCTTTTCTGTCTGAATAGACTTCTGAGACTTCCCCTTTTTCCAATTTGTATTTCCTGTTCCACCATAAACACATCTTCCTCCTTTCTTGTCCTTTCACCCTCCTCATTCATCAGCCCCTTAGAATCCTGCTTTCATCTTCTCTGCACACTCTTCTGGGTTGTTAGCATCTTTCCATCTCTGTCTTTAATCACTCTTATCTTCCCATCTCTATCTGGCTGGCCGGGCTCTCCTTCCTTCGTGTCTAACCTGATATTCAGCTCATCGTAAGCTCTCTATTTCTTTCTTTGCCACCTCCCTTCAATCTGCACTACATTTGCTTGTGCTCCTTCCTTGTAAATGTACAACTAAAATGACAAAACCCTAAAAATGTCCAGCTCCAGAAAAAATAACTAAGAGTTCAGAATAAACAATAGATGTTTAATTAGACAGTTCTTTCATGAGGTTATGATGATGACTGATTCATGAAGATTATCTGATTGTTGGACTAAAGACTCTTAGACAACAATGTAAATCTACCTTGATCACAGTCTGCGCAGGGTGAACACTGTTTGAGCCCAGTGGAATGATTCATGAACGTTCCTTGTGAGCAGGGAAAACAGGACGTAGGTCTTGAAACGGCGCAATCAGTTTTAACTCGACTACCTGTTAAAAACATCATCAACATGATATAAATGACCATAACTTGTACCTTAGTGAAAGGTCCCATTAACCCTCAGCTGGATCTTACCAGGAGAACACATACGGCAGCATTTGTCTCCATTCTGGTA
The DNA here is from genome assembly GCF_900634795.4 of Betta splendens. Taxonomy (NCBI): domain Eukaryota; kingdom Metazoa; phylum Chordata; class Actinopteri; order Anabantiformes; family Osphronemidae; genus Betta; species Betta splendens. The sequence continues at coordinate 13,982,653 of NC_040897.2, forward strand.
CTCATGTATATCACATCTGAGTGTTTTTATACTGAAGACCTTCATCACTAACAGCTATGGGGAGAAAAACAGAGTTTGTCAGAATGGAGTCTGGTTAAAATGATAAAATAATATATGAGGATGCTACTTACTAAAATGAACAGGACAGTAGAGGTCACAGATTTCCTGCCTCTCAAAATCATCTTCAACAGCAAACTAAGTGTTCAGAAGACACCATCTCACTGAGGTTTGGTCTGAGACTTGTTGAGTTGTAACATCCAGAGCCAGAAACAAAGCATCTGTAAAAAAAATAGGCAATGAATGAAATAGGCAATAGACAAATGATAAGATTATAGATTTTTGTTAAAAAATGCATAACTTGCAGTTTTAAAGCAACGCAGTTTCCAACAATTAGTTTTTACTTTCTCTTATAAAACTAAGAGCAGCAGTTTTGTTCTGACTTGTCTCGTGTAGTACAGTACAAATTCTAACTCGCACCTTCTCCGCTCACTAATGAAATGAACCTCTCACCCAAGCTGCATGTTCTGCTGACTAAGCCTAATGGTCATGCATGCTACAGGACATGCTTCCTGTGCTGACTGCATGCCACCTCCTCTACGTGTGTGTGTGTGTGTGTGTGTGTGTGTGTGTGTGAGAGAGAGAGAGAGAGCAGAAAAGAGGTTTTTTTCTGATGTCTGAAGGGTTGGGTTTTTTTGCATCTTTCAAAAGGTGTTTGGGTAAATCATATATAATAAATCATCTCTTTACTTTGTTGTACACAAAAACAAACAAACAAAAAACACTTAACATGTTTATGCACGTTTACAGAGAAGGAGGAAAGTGCATCTGACTCTTCTGCTGAAAGTGGAGAAGACACTGAGGATCCTGCTTTCCCTCAAGAGTGGACAGAAAAAAATGGGCAAGTCTGGTCTCCATCTCCTTCTAGCACTTTGCGTTATATGCAAGCACCCACTGGCGTTATTCTAGGGCCCACAAAATGTGGACCCTGTGTGTTCTCTTTGTTGTTAAAGTTACAAATATGTTGCAGTCTTCAAGGGAGCAGGCAAGGCGAAGTAGGAAGTCGGAAAGTACCAAACTAAAACAGGAAATGTTCAACGAGAGTCCAGGTTGTGACACAATTTGCTTTTAAAGTTTTTTTTTTTTTAAATCTTTTCAGTTAAAATTACATTGCAGATGTTTGCATATTTGATAAATCCTTGTATGGTGCCTTTAAGGTTCCCTTGATATCTGTTCTATTTGGTCAAATTTTTATTTAGTCTGGTCCTTGCAATATGCATTAAAAGTGCAGACAAAAATAAAATGCATTGTTAAAACTGTCATTATAAGCTTCATTCAAATTGCATTATATTATGAATGCACACTTGATAATTAAAAATATAATGTTGAACTAAAGTAATTACATAATGGTATAAAATGAATTGGATTATGTTGGAATAAAGTGATTAAATATGTTTCAATAAATTGGTATCAGCAAAAAGCAATTGTTTTTATTGAAAAAAGCCAACTTCCCCCCAAAGTAAGCTTGATATAACCATAATCCAACAAGGCAGCCTGGAGTCACATGTTTGGCCTGCAGCCAGGAGATTTCAGTGCAATAAAGCAAAGGTGAAACTGTTTCAACTGTTTCCGCTTCAACTGGACTAGGTTCCGCCTGGTTCACATTCGTAACACACTGTGTAAACAGCAATAAGTAGCTGTTACTGTTGACAAGAGGAACTGTGTGTACAGCATCCCGCTTTCAGTTCCTTTAACCTAGAACGCTAAAGTCAATAACATAATGCGCCTTCCACAAAAGAGGCGTGTGTCAGTTTAACCATCGACGCAAGGAAAATCTGCTGGCTGCTACAAGTACTCATGTCGCCAATGCATAGAGCATCCAAAAAAGCCTGTTTTCGCTTTGACCAGTGACTTCAGTAGTGATGTTGTTCTTTCCATGACAGTGTCTTTTTTTTAGTTACATGTCATTCAGTCATGTATCTGAAAGTGTTTCTTTTGAAATCTCGTAATTTCCGCTTTTAAGACATAAAGCCTGTTTTCAGTGTTCTTTGGTCGCTTTGACCTGTAACGTATGCAGAGATTTTGTTTTTTCCATTTTGAAACCTAAAAGGATTTCATTTGATTTTTTGCAAGAAATCAAGAAAAACACATTGTGCTTTGTCTCCCACACAGACACCATGAGGCCAAAACCCATCGCTGATACAATATGAATAACTACTGCGGTGGCTGGCTGTTAAATTTGTAGCATACACAAAAAAACCCATAATAACCTTTAAGCAAACTGAAAAGGAAAAAAAGCTAATAAATGCTGTTAAATGTAAATTTGGGCTCAAACCACAACCATAATAACACCACATCTTACAGGGTATGAACTGTTGAGCCAACGCTGCTGGACTTATTCTGACTTTGGTGAGACGTGACCGACAATAAAGCTGTAAAACTAGCGCTTGCGTCAGACATCGATTAGCCAGCTGTTAACAACTGTTCTTATTATAGAGTAAAGTAGCAGTTACAGGACTCGTCTCTCACCATCTGTTGTGACTCCTCTACGTTCTTCAAACTGGTGCCACAAATCCAGGATTAACAAAGGATTTTCACACAGCAGTTCAATGATAAACAGTAACACCACACACTGATCTGTCAAGAGTTCGGACAGTTAAAGACTTACGTCTGTGATCACCACCCTCCAGCGCTCTGTTGCCTTGTTCGTGTTTCTTGTTCTGACCATCCCTCTGTTTCCTGTTTTCTGCTGCCCATCTATTTTTGGCTTGCCCATGTGTGACAGACCTGAGTGAGCCTCCTCCTTGCCTGTACCGCCACCTAGGACTTTTCCTTTGTATGATCTCCGCCCCTGGTTTCTGGACCTTGCCTAAGCCATTAAAGCGACACTGATCCTAGATCAGGCTTCTTTGTGGCTCTAGAAGAAGTACGGCCTCATTGTGTGTAACCTGCACCCAACAACACTCCTGCAGCGTGCTGCATACATGGGGTACAATGATGCATCCATGATGCCTAAATGGAAGTAGGAAAAAAGATATATACTGTACTAATCTGTGTACAATATGACTGATCTCACTGAGGTCAAACTCTTCACGTTTTGTTTGTAGAGTTATAATTAGTTTTATCAGAATCAGAATCCTTTTTATTGACCAGTTTTGCACAAAACATGAATTATTTGCATAAAAAGAAATAAAAAATAGACTAAAATAAATTAAAAATTAGCATCACAGATGTTTCACTTAGTTGATGTAGAGTGGTGTATTTTGCCAATGCATTACATTTGTGACAGACCAAAAAAACTTTCATTTCTTTGCGCATTTGTGGTTTTTGTTGTGGAACATGTCTTTGACCCAGGACTTGATTAGATCATAGGTTTCTGCCAAAATACAACGTATCTTTGTTTTTATACTGTCAAACATAATGTGAAAATGTTTTTAGTGTTTTCATCAATAAACATGACTAAAGAGATTAATTTTTTTTTACGGTTAGATTTTGTTCTTTCCATTTGGAAACTTAAAAGTGTTTCATTTGATTTTTTGCAAGAAATCAAGAAAACACATAAAGTAACTTTGGTGTTTTTACGGTTAAAGCCTGTTTTTAGTGTATTTCGGTCGCTTTCACCTGTGACACATACAGTGATTTTTGTCTGTTTTGAAACCTAAAAGTGTTTCATTTGATATTTTGCAAGAAATCAAGAAATGCCAGAAGCCACCTACCTTTTATTCTTTGCAAATGTTTATGGTACTATTTTTATGAATATATCTGTTGTAAAAAGAAAAATGCATGTGTGTGGATTGCTCCCTAAGACAGCACAGTGAAACACAGGTTCAGCGAGAAGTGCAACTAAGCCTTAAATGAAACGATGCAAAGTGAGGTATTAAATATGATGTTTGTTTATTATTTCTCCATCGGAGGCAATGAAACCAGCTGGAGAAAAACTGGTGCATGAATAATCTCATGTCCTGTAAAACACTGCTGCTTGTTCAAGTGCAGACATTCAATCAACTAAGCTGCTCTGATTTCATTTCTGATCATGATGAGTTCACAGCAAACTCTTAACAGGGTTTATAAATGCATGAGGATTGGAGTTCTGTCTATATGCAGTGAGTGCTGTTCTCCTTTAGAATGGAGGATGAAGATAATGTTGATTACCTTTTGTTATTTCTTTGACTACACATGAACATATTTACAGACATGAACCAAGCATTTCTGTCGGTCCATGAGTTAAAATTATTGTGCAAACGCCTCTGTACAAACAAATTCAACAACACTGGTATCACAACCCGTCACCGGCGCCTCCGTTTACTCAGCTCGGGCCCAGTACTTTTATACATGACACATTGTGCTTTATCTCGCACACAGACACCATAAGGCCAAAACCCATCGCTGATACAATATGAATAACTACTGCGGTGGCTGGCTGTTAAATTTGTAGCATACACAAAAAACCCCAAAATGACCTTTAAGCAAACTGAAAAGGAAAAAAGCTAATAAATGCTGTTAAATGTAATTTTGGGCTCAAACCACAACCATAATAGCACCACATCTTAAAGGGTATGAACTGTTGAGCCAACGCTGCTGGACTTATTCTAACTTTGGTGAGACGTGACCGACACTAAAGCGCGCGCACACACACACACACACACACACACACACACACACACACACACACACACACACACACACACACACACACACACACACACACACACACACACACAGGGCCGCTGAATCACAGCAGCGACAGGTGGTTCCAGAGGCTCACAGAGTGGATCCGTTGTTTCCCAGCGGCGCTCGGCTTTATTTGCACCGTGGCTTTTGGCCGTCGGGACTGAACACGTTCTGATTTCATGAAGCACGGAGACGTAAACTGATGCATGTGTCCTGTGAGCAAACTGACAAGGGGATGTTGCTGCAGACACTGGTTGTTTAGGCTTCAGATGGGATCACTTAGGGCTTAAAGAATCTTTCTGAGTTGGCCATTACAGGAGGAACAGTGCGTGTCCCTGAAACAGCTCGCGCTTCCCTTTGCACCAAGTGCAAATAAACATTTAACGTGTTCACTCATCAAGACACAAATTGGAAGAAGAAATGAAAGGATGTGAAATGGGAAATGCCGTGCTAAAGTCCAGCTCAGTCACACTTGTGGTCTCCCCCGTCTTTCTCGGCCGGAGGCTCTTCCTGAGGCGAGTGCTGGGGCCCGTTGTCGCTCTGACCTGCGGCTTCACTGGTTTGGGGTTCTGCTTTGGGGGAGGGTCCCTCTGTCTGCGGCGCGGCAGTTTGTGTACAGTTGATTGGGGCGAGGACTATGGGAGGCTGTTAGGGACATAAAGATATAGTCTGTGTGAGACGCCTGCAATGTATCGGGTCCAAAACTAATTTTGATGATGAACCACAAAAGTCGGTCAGTCCTTCCTCCACTGATTAAACACATCTGATCAGATGTATAAAGGAAATGAAAGCTCCACAATCTTATCATGTCATCATTAAAGCAGAGAGGCAACACATGAAATCCCCTACTTCATTAATGGGTGTTGTAATTACCCATGTTACTTCCTAATCACTACTGTCAGCAGATACACAACACAGGAAGAACTGAACAAATTAGGCCTTAAGTGGGATCGGGATGTGTTTAATGATGGAGTGAAGAGTAAGCGCAGATAAAGTACCTGCAGTGACATTCACAGACAGCTGAGCCCTCAGCAGCAGACTAGAGCACAGCCAAGTAAAATAAAGGGCAGGGGCAGCGATGGGGGGGAGGGGAGGACAGTGAAATAGAAAGAGGCAGGTTGAACTGATGGAATTATTTTAAGGGGTTACTCAAATTGAAATTCTATTTTACTCTGCACGTTATTAATCTGGTTTGTATTTTTTTTAAAGTCTTTTTGTTCCTCGGCAGAAGGCAGTCATGTCAAACTGGTATTCACCACAAATCCACTCCCGGTCCAGAACTGGGGCAGCTCCTTGCGCCACAGCGCCACGGCCAGGCTGGTGAGCAGAGTGCAAGGCACCAGGTAGAGCAGCGCCGGCTGGCCCTTCTGCATCACGGCCAGAGCCACGAACGTGATGAGCAGCCCCACGCCGTAGGCTGGAGGCGACAGCAAGAGAGACGTCAGCAAGCAAACGGACGGTGCCTCCACTCACAACAGAACGGACTGGAACGCACCGATGGTACAGGCCACAAAGTAGATCCTGGAGGACTGCGATAGGATGTCAAACCTGTGACAGTACACCACCAGCAGACCTGGAGGGAGGGACGACGGTCAGAACAAAGGAAGGATGAAAGAAAGACAGGAAGCCGTTATTGGTCATTATCACATCTGTTTACAATGTAATGACCAAACTGGTCTTGCTGATGACCAATGCTGACGCTCCGCCCACTGAGCCACCAGACCAAAGGTAGCTCCATTCCACAGCTCATCGCAGCCCAGTTTGGATGTTGATCACATCTCTATGTACCTCATTAAAAAAAGTGACGATGATGACGATTACCTGGCACTAAAACATCACCGAAGCCCAGGAGAGAGAAGGGCCGATCACAGAGAGCCAGGGGGGAGGAGTTTAACCTGGGCACTTTGAGAACCATGGGAAGCTGGAGGAACAGGAGGTTCTGTCATGACACAAAACGCAGCCACAGACGCAGACGAGGGATTTGGAGGAGGAGCTCACCTTTTCATGTGTGGTGGAGTTAGCGGGACCAGCTGCCACCTCCACCATGATGCTTTTTCCTCCCTGAGGAGAGAGAGCCTTTAGTAACATAAGCGCGAGGCGACACTTAAACAGCTCAGACTGGGAAACAGATACTGACGAACCTTCGTAAGGAACGGCGTAATAAACACAAAGAAGACGTCGTAGACGAAAAGGACGCTCAGTAGTAAAGTACAAGCCTGCAGAGAGAAACAGAGGCCACGGGGTGATTTAGTGCAGGCATGATTCAGTCTATCATAAACATACAGAAGTGCCGATCCACCTTAAATGTGGGCAGTCGGACTGTTTTCAGCATGTAGAGACAGAAGGCGATGCCCAGGGCGTCCTGCAACACCCACGCCCACCTGCAGCGCACAGTACACGCGTGAGCTGGAACATGTAAGAGCTGAACGCACGAGGAGCCACGGAAAGAGTCTCAACTCACTGGTCCTCGTTGCGGAAAACCATCCAGGTGACGCTGACGCCGACGCAGACGGCCGACAGCAGCAGCATGCGGATCTGCGGCCGCTTGTGCAGGTACGGCAGGTTGTTCTCCGGGATTCTGCGAGAGGAGAAGGAAGACGGGTCAGAGGCGGAGAAGGGTGGAACGCACGCAGGGCGGCGGCCGGAGGAGCCTCACCTGCACTTGCAGAAAGGAAGTCTCCTCACGAAAGGCCACAGACAGCTGTAGAGGCCGACGGAGGAGGCCACGCAGAAGATGACGATGACCCAAATGGCTGAAACAAACAATTAGAGCGTGTTGGTAGACATCCACTCAACCTGCTTCAGATTCACTCTGCCTGGACTCGCTGACAAGTTTGACAGCATTTGAACATCAAAATAAGAAAAATGATGACCAGTAAGGTTTGTGTGGTAGAAAGTCGAGAGGGCTGCATTCAGACTGTCCGTTAGAGAGGGAAACGTTGGTCAAGCCCTGCCAGACCATAATGAGTGAGGGAGGAAGTTAAGCACTGCTTGTGAGAGGCAAGCGATCCCCGGCGCAGCAGCAAATACCAGGGACGCACATGAGAGGGATCTGAGCAAGGAGCGTTAGCGTGAGGAGTGTGTAGCTGCGTCGTACCCAGGTGGTCGTAGAAGTAGTAGAGCAGCACCAACATGCTGCAACACATGACCACAAACACGCAAATCATGATGGGCGTCACGTCCACCGTCTCCTCGTCCTGCTTCTCTGCGCCGTCGTCCCGCTTGTGCTTCATGTAGCCTCTGCACAAGGAAGAAAGCGAGTCACGGCGTGGATGTGGGGCGCTGACGTCGCCTCGGCGCCCTCTCCAGGCTTTCAGCTGGTGAAATGCCAGTGCAGCCGGGGTGACATCCCGCCGGCGACAGTCAATATTTACCAGTTGGCATTTGCAGCATTTCTGACTTCAGCAAACAGACCTCGTTTTTTTTTTTTTTTTTTTTTTTTGCCTGAGGTCGTGTACATCACAGACCCCGTCTGACTGCACCCTCGTCACCTTGGCAACGCCGCAAAGGAAGAACAGTCTGACGGGCTTCAGTCTATGAGTCATTTAAATGGCCTCAAATAAACAACACTGGCTTCTGGCGGAGTTGCAGGACTACAATAGTGACTGCTGGATTTCAGACCATGAGGAAAAACTGACTAATCCTACACTCAACTTTCTCTGCCAAGAAAACTATAAATGATGTGATGACGCCTGTGATAAATTAAGTGTGATTTAAATTTAGAAGCAAGGTACGCTCATTTGTAATGCAGTGGAATGTCCTGCAGTAAAGCTGCAAACTAAACAGACTGTACGTGGAGTCCGTCCTCGGCTCCAGTCGTGTCCACTTACTTCTTACGGTCTCTGCTGCCAGCCCAGTAGCCTCCAACGGCCACCGTCCCTACGGCCATCAAGAAGATGATCACCATGTTGTAGTCCAGCACCGGCTCGTTGGGTGCGTACATGGCCACCAATCTGCCTTTACCGAAGGTCTGCAGGGGTCAGATTTGGACGGAAACACGGTGAAAATGCATTCTTCAGTTTCTTCGCATAGAAAAATCCATTTAATGTTTCTTCACTGGATAAAGGTCGTGGTCTCACCTTGCTTATGTCCAGCATATCAGAGTAACTGAGCAGAGCGACAGGAATGTCTATCTCCTCATAATGCGACTCGTCACCACCCGGTGGCGTCTAAAATGACAAAATAAGTATTTCTTTTTTTCCTGAAGTGCCCGAAGGATTTACGTTTGATTTACAACAAGTACATGCAAACGTACCAGCCGGTCCTTGCTGACGACGAGCAGCCCTTTGGCGCCATTCATCTGGGCCAGTCTGACCTTTTCGTAGAAGGTGCAGTTGCCCCTCATCACCATGGGGATGCGATTCGGGAACCCTCCCTCCGGGACCTCGGACGGTGAGCACAGGACTGATGTTGTCAGGTCATGGATCTGGAGCCGTGACTACAAGGCAAAGATATGCAAAGTGTAACGTGGGCCTGCGTTGGTCCTAAACATCACCAGCGCCTCCAGTCATTTTAAGAAACAGCCTAAAGATGCACTTTCAGATTTTGGAATTCTGTACAAGGTTTCCTCAAAGAAAAACATTCCACTGATCCACTGCATTAGCGTAAGCTGGGAGTTAAACCTGTTTTTCTGCTCAGCTGTAAAAGCCTTTGAATATTTAATATCGGAGTCATAATCGTCTGTGCAGGTTCTCGTTCATCCAGGTCATGTTTATCCTGAAGGCTCAACTCAGTGGTCTTCCACAGAGAAGGTGAACCGTTTTCAACATGAAAACAGGCCAAGAAGAGGAAAAGAGAGAAAAGCCAGTGTCATCAAGACAGAGCGTATGAAGTTGAAGGCTCTTGATCTGTCATGACTTACTGCCTTATTGAGGTCCTGAGGTAGATGTGCCCACTGTGGGTTAAAGAATATGCAGTAATCCTTTCCTTTGTTCTTGCCCTTGTCACTGAAATGGGCCATGCCGTACTCTGCCACCACCTGCCAACAAGACATCAAAACATTATAAAGTTTCCAAATGAGACAGTAGTTGTAACAAATAGTCCAGATAAACGTCCTAATGTCAGTGCTGTAAAGCAACACATCATGTTTACCAGAACTTTACCGATGCTGGAGTAATGTTATTACACGTTTACACCTGTGCTTGCACCAAAGGTGGCTTTGTGCGCAGATGAACCACTAGACTGTCTCATTGCGCAAGTTTAAATAGAACAATAAAAAGTGCAGCTGAACGAGGTTTTCCACATCCTTGCTCCAAATGCTGATCTTAAAGGCTGAATCCTGATTTGTTAAACATCAGGTTAAAGTGCAGATTCACTTGTGTCCAGACTCAGTTGTGTTGTTTTTAGCGTGAGAACAAACATTTGAACCGTGTCGAACCTTCCGACGCCTTCTCGCTGAAACAGGTCTTTTTTATTCCTATGTCAGCTGGAGGTTTTTTTTCGTTAGACGCGCTTTATCGTGTCTCCTGTCGGAACCGTCACCTTGGTTCATATTTCTCGATCTGCTAATCACAGAGTCTGTCAGACGCTCCGGGGATCCGCTGAATCAGCAACAATCATGCTCCGTTCACAACTAAAGGTGAGTGGTGTGTGGGCATCCAGGGCCTGCGGTGATCTCCGCAAGCTAACGGTCATAGCATCAGAGCTAACGCTGCCGGAGAACGGTTAAAAGAGCAGCTTGTTTTGTTTTGCTGTTGTGTTGTGTGGCGTAGACGCGCAAACAAAGTATTTCCGGATAATCGCAAGAGGTCTCGCTCACCTTCTGGATAAAAAGCGCGGCCCAGATCAGTGTTTCGGGGACCCTCATGATACCTAGCTTGCTGTTGTTTCTCCCATCAACCACCAACCAGCTCGCCTCTGCTCCCTCAGCGGAGCCCCCACCAGCTGTTCCACCGAGATACGCCCTTTTTTGGATTCCCGGCTTCTAATTGGTTCATTTTGTCCCGACGCGCCAAAGGATGTATCTGATTGGCTGTAGCTACGTTCGATCAAAATTATAAAACAAACAAACGCCGCAGCAAAGCCATTGAACTTTAAGTTTAATACTAGATGCGGGTTTTCCAACAATTTTTTCATGTTGAAATACTTAACAGATGTGAAGATTATATGGATTACTAGCAATATAAACAATATATATGGGTAATATTTACCTGTTACCTTTGTTAGATCAAATATCATTAATAAAAAGGCAACTCGTTTTAAATAGAAGGCCAATGAGTCTCAATTTGAAATAAAATGAAGAGGATGTGTGTCAAAAATATTAGGTCATTATTATTCTCGTGTTAATATATTAAAGGCAAGAATTAGGCAGTCTTGTGATTTCTGAATAGTATATGTTGTACCCAACATAATTTCACTTCGCTTGTGTTTTGTATGAATGAGCCTACATCCCAGACAGTGGGGAATACAAGGTTTAAGTGCTGTGGTGTGACTGATCTATCTGCAGGCTCAGTCTTGTTATTTACTGACGTGATGCAGCAGCTTGATTCCCTTATCATGAAGTCATTCCATATGTTCGTCCTTCTGCTGGTTATTTACCTGCAAAGAAGGACGCATCAAACACCGGATATGAATCCATTTAAGTCTTCAGAATAAAAGGTTAATTAGTTGATGCGGTTTAAATGGACTTTCTCTGTGTCTATTTAAAGTGTCTTTTGCTCATTAACAAAACACTGCAAGACTACTTCCTATGTGCAGCCGTATTGTCATTCAACGCCACACATTCATGTGATAAGAGCAGAAGGCACATTTGTTCATGCCTTTATTAAGAAATCCAGTACCGGAAGTTGCTGGTGTCGCTAGTTCGCCTCTTCTGAGAATTCATCCACCAGTGGTTACTTCAGAGGGGAATGCAGCACTCGTAGACAGCTACGCTGTAAGTATATGTTACTTCCACGTTGTTGGTCATATTTTAATGTTATTAACTACTTTTTTTTAGCGAAGTAACGATTACGTTTACCCAAACATCGACAGCCGGTGGTTTACGTTAGCCTGTTAACACGCTAAGCTAGCTGTGTCCTGTCGCCGGGATCCTCCTCAGTTTTTTTTCCGTAAATAATCATTTGATTACAAAAGTGTGAATATGTATGCCTTTGGCAAACTTCACAGCTGTCATTGTAGTGTTTATGCTTTTTCTTTATAGTCATTTCCGAAAGAGTCTTTTAACATACATTATGAAGTTCTTTAGTATCCGATGATGCGCATGGGTTTGTTGGTCTTTTCGGGTTTACCGTGTTTTATGGATCACATTAAATAAGGTGTAGTGGTGAAAAATGAAAGAGGCGCTTTCAGCCCAGACCCTTTAATTGAGCCAGATCGCTGGTTTGGGGAGGAGATGATGTAAGTAGGACTGGTATGCAGAGGTCTGACGTCAGCTAGAAAGTGTCTGAAAACTAAAGCGGTGTTTGCTCGGGCCAAATAAGGAGGAAAAGCCATGTTGTAAGAGACCAGTTCGATGTAGGTAAATACGGCAGTTCTGACTTCTAGCAAGGTCCTTTCTCACAGGCTGCTTTTAGTAATACATCACTGTCTAGGGCACTGTGTTCTCATTGTGGTGCATGTACACCAGTCACAGCCAGTCTTCTTCAACTTATACATTTGCCTTCTCTGCTGCAGTGAATCTCAAGGCTTCCCATCATTACTCCATTCACACACAATGGCTGCCTTCAGACAAGAGGATGTCGAGATGTACTATGAGATGGGAGAGGAGCTGGGCAGGTATGTTATGCAGATTTACTGTTGTTCATCTCAATCTCTAGCGTGTCTCTGTTAGTGGTGAACAGCTTTAGGGTTTATGTGTCCTCATACCCAATGTGATGAGACAATATAAGGTAAGGTGGTTGTTGTGATTGTGATTGAGTGTCAATCAGTCAAATTGTACCTGGCAAAGGCGCAAAATATGTTGTCGCTGTCAACAGCTAACTACTATCAACACTTTCTAATTCTACCCTGTCTAATAGTTTGTGTATGAGTCATCACTTTTTGTAGTAGCCTGCGCTACACTTTCTACCTATGCCATATTTTTCTGCAGTAATGCAGCAAGAACATGACATCACTGTCTCCCCCTGTGCCTTTGCTGTGGTGTAGTTTCTCTAAATTAGAGGGCAGTCTGTGCGTAGGTGAGTTGGGGCTGACAACAAAAGGTACAGACACATTAAATGGGGCATTCCTTCACGTTCTGCACAGACAAACCTTATGAAATGTTTTCACCTCCATGCATGTTGGTCTCCTTGCTCTTGTCAGTAGGGTTATTCAAACATCAACAATCTACTTCTATCTATTAGTGCTAAGTTGGATGAGTCTGTCAGTGCTGTCAGAATACTTTTTACTATAGATGCAAGCTTTGCTATTGGGGAAAAAAACACGATTTAATGCTTCATTTTATGTCTTTTGAATTTGTTTCAAGCCACCTGGTTTATGTGTCTATTCAGCTGACAAAAACGGCAAAAGAATTGAATAAAGGCAAACATTGTGTGTGTCTTCTTTATCATTTCCCTCATTTTCTTTTCTCCTCTCTGTAGCGGACAGTTTGCCATTGTTCGTAAGTGTAAGGAGAAGAGCACTGGCGTTGAGTACGCAGCCAAGTTTATAAAGAAGCGCCGGCTGTCGTCCAGTCGGCGAGGAGTAAGTCGGGAAGAGATCGAGCGCGAAGTCAACATCCTGCGCGAGATCCAGCACAGTAACATCATCACTCTGCACGACATCTTTGAAAACAAAACGGACGTGATCCTCATCCTGGAGCTGGTGTCTGGAGGAGAGCTGTTTGACTTCCTGGCTGAGAAGGAGTCTCTGACGGAGGAGGAAGCCACACAGTTCCTTAAACAGATCCTGGACGGCGTTCAGTATCTCCATTCAAAGCGCATCGCTCACTTTGACCTCAAGGTCAGCAGTTTGTTGAGAGTTGGCAACAGCGATTGAAGAGCATTAATATTGGACAACTTTGTTGATAGTGTATCTTTTCCTGGTTGATATATAACTGTTGTGTATTTGCCAACTCATTGTGTGAATTCTAACTGGATGTAATGTACAAGTGGATCTGTAACTTTCCCTAGAGTAGCCACATCATTAATCTACGACCAAGGGGAATGATGTAAAGTGTGCATACGTGTACTAAACTAAAACCTTCTCTCTTTCTCTGACCGTTTAATTCAACAGCCAGAGAATATCATGCTGCTGGACAAAAACGTCCCCAGCCCCAGGATTAAACTCATTGACTTTGGTATTGCTCATCAAATTAAAGCAGGAAATGAGTTCAAAAATATCTTTGGAACCCCAGAATTTGTTGGTGAGATTCTTTTCCTTCTTTTGGATAAACGTCGTTCACACAGTTAAAATGTTCCACTTTGGAAATCCCAAATCAGTCTTGGTGCCCACATAGCAGCAGTTTCAGATCTCTACATCTGTTTTGAATTAAAATGTTCATTCCTCTGTGTTTTACAGCACCAGAAATAGTCAACTATGAGCCGCTTGGACTGGAGGCAGACATGTGGTAAGATATAAACATGTTTTTATTCTTTGCCATACTGACTTATGTGGGGATTTTAGTTTATGTTTGGTTTCTCTGTTCTCTGCAGGAGCATTGGTGTAATCACATACATTCTGTGAGTAATGTTTCAGATCAAAACTGGCTGTTGCAAGTTGCTGAAAGATAAATTGCTGCTTGCCTGTATGTGGTCTAAAGCAGTTTGTCTTGATATTAGTTTGAGTGGTGCGTCACCGTTCCTGGGCGAGACCAAGCAGGAGACTCTGACCAACATCTCAGCTGTTAACTACGACTTTGATGAAGAGTATTTCAGTAACACCAGCGAACTGGCCAAAGACTTCATACGTCGGCTGCTGGTCAAGGATCCAAAGTATGAACTTCAGATTTTGTCCTGACACTAAACAAGTTAAGGAACAGGAACAGAACAGAAAATCATTTTCTTTTGCAGGAAGAGAATGACCATTGATGACAGTCTCGAGCACCCCTGGATCAAGGTGGGTACTACAGAAGAATTCATGTTTAAGTGGCTGAGCTGCCTATCCAACTCACCACAGTCTCATCCCTCATGTTACAGTTTATAAATACCATAAAAATGTCTTTTCTGCAGGTGATCAAGAGGCGAAACGTACGCCAGGAGGAACGAGACAACAAGCCAGAGCGTCGCCGCCTGAAGACCACCCGGCTCAAGGAATACACCATCAAGTCCCACTCCAGCATGCCACCCAACAACACCTATGTCAACTTTGAGCGCTTCTCCCAGGTGCTTGAGGAGATCGCTGCAGCGGAGGAAGGCCTGAGGGAGCTGGAGCGGAACCAGCGCTCGTGCAGAGAGGATGTGGCAGCGCTGCTGTCTATCTATGAGGAGAAGGAGGGCTGGTACAAGGAGGAGAACCAGAGCATCTCCAGTGACCTGAGCCACATCCGCCAAGAGCTGCAGCGCACTCAGACTCAGCGCAAGAAGTGTCAAGAGGAGGCCCGAGTCGTCACACAGGCAACCAACATCCTGAAGCGCAAGTTTGGGCGCATGGAGAACCGCTACGAGGTCCTGGCTGAGCAGGTGGCCTCGGAGGTGCGCTGGGTGGAGGAGCTGGTTAAGTCCATATCTGCAGAGAAGGACGGCCTTGGGTCTGGCAGCATGCCCTGATCTGGGCCGAGCTCCGGCAGTGACTCTTTCATTCTCCAGTATCCTCCTCCTCCTCCCGTTTCCTCTGCTTGAAGCTACACAGCAGAGGGCTACAGGTCAGCTGTCCTCATAAGCTACGCTGCTGCCGTAGGGAAGATGCTCCACCAGCAAGAAGAAGAGAGGCAAAGTACTGAATCCATTCCTCGCTAAAGATGTTCATTCCTGTGTTTTCAAGAATTAATTTATAATTTTAAAATGTTATGTACTGTAACAGCTGTAGCGCATCATAGTTAAAATGATTTGCAACCTATTAGCTTATTTGTAGTTGCTACATTGTTTTTATTAACGTGCTTGTCTTTTTAAAAACTTCAGTTTTATCATTTTTTTATTGCTTTAAAGGTCACAGACGTCCGCTCAGTTGTGCCTGACTCAGGTTACTGGCCAGTTAGAAAACCTAACAACAAACAGCTTTTAATGTCAGGTTTGCACATAATTCAGGGGTTTTCTTTTTCTAGTTATGCATTTCCAGATTGGACTTGAGCTGACATTAAACTTCCCTCCTATCTGGGAGCGCATGTGCATCAAGTATGCAATGAATCTGTCAGGCTTATGTTTTACAGTTCTGCTATTTGCTTATATATTCTTTAAAGGTTCATGTAGTTTGGTACTAACCACAGACAACATATCAGCATGGGAGGCCATTATTTGTCAGTTTAGCTGTGATTTGAATTTTCATTTTATTGGACATTTTAAAAGACCTCATTTCTGTACAAATTTGTTACATCAATCCAATTAATCCTCTAAATAATTGCCTAAAAGAGCACTTAAAGTGAAAGAGCTCCGGATCATTCACTGTTTCAACGATTAGTACCAGACTATGTGTAACCTTCTAGAAAATGGATCCGTGTTGATGGATGTGTGAAACGAAGCCGCGTTCAGAATGTATGAACCCATCCCTGCAGTGCCTGTTTGCCTCGGTGAGCACACTTCTGTCATCGACCTCCTCTCTCACCGACGTCGCTCTATGTCTTACGCGCACCGACTTGCACAGTAGCCTTGTAAACCAAATAGCATGCATGGAACCTGTGCATGGAGTCTGTCCCTGCACACCTGAAACATTCCATCAGTAGGTTCCACATCCAGACGGCACATTCCCCGTGTACATGGAACCGTAGTGAACCCTATTCATTTGCACTTAAACGATTAAAGCATTGTTCCAAAGTCTATTTTAATCTGAGGTGTAAGATAAACTGTCTGTGCTTGTTTGAAATAAACAAACTTATCATTGTAACTCACTTATATGTTGTTTTTGTATGAACTTGCAAAGCTGTCTTCATATAATGATAATTTTTGATCCAGATAATTTTAGTTTTAAGATATAAAAGGGAAAAACAGAAAAGCAGTCTTAATGGAACGCTGTTAATGACATGAATGGGCCTAGAAGCGTTTGTTGCTTCCATTCACACTGCACCGTGTGAGGACGGCCCTCTGGTGGCGGAACGACACCACACACGCTGTGATTAGGTTCCATGTCTGAACTGTGAAGCAGATTCACTTTATTTGCATATTATCACGAGTGTAACACATAAATAACAATAAATAACTTGTACGTTTTTATAACTCATTACAACTTTCTTACAACTTTAACCCCTCTGATAATCTGTTTTGACATTTACAGCACCTTCAATGTGAAATCGTTTAAAAGTTAAGTCGGTCTTTTTGTTTACAAATGATACAAACAAAGTTTAAAACCATTCTGAAACAAATGGATGAGCCAAATATTAAAAGTGGCCTCATGAAAAAACAGCATTCATGATTTCAGCTCAGTCCAAGGTCAAGTGAGACGAGTCAAAGATGAGCAGTGCTTCACTTGAACAGACCTGGGTTCTGCTTTTCCTGGCGCCACAGCAGCACAAACACGTCCTCTGACAGTGGAAGTGTTCTCAGGTGTCTTTCAAACAGTTGATGTGGGCGCAGAGTTTGAGTGCAGGTCCCAGTTTGAGGTTCATGGTGCTGACCAGGTGGTCCTCTGTGAGCAGCAGCAGGGCCTGTCCATCGATTTCCTGGGAGCGAAACCCGTCTGCCACTTCCTGTCCGCCTGGGACAAAGACAAGACACACACACACACATTCACATGTGCAGGGCTGAAACCGTCAAACACCAGAGGTTGAGGGTTCAATACCTGGCAGGGAGCTGATGTAAGCGAACACCTGCTCCACGTTCCACTGGGACGGACACCCGTCCGACACGCTGAACGTATCTGTGCTTCTCTGCTCCGTCGCCCTGTCCTGCTTCCCCTCCGCCTGCTTCCGCAGCCGCGTTGTCATGGGAACTCTAGGCTCATCTTCCTCATCCTCCTCTTCCTCCTCTCTCAGCAACGAGCCGTGAGCCTGTGGTGTCCCATTGGACAAAGGTGAAGCATTTAGACTGAACCTAACGTCGGTTTGAGTCTCAGTGAATATTTGGGCTTTTACAGGTGTAAAGTTGCATTCAATATATATTTAACGAAGCATAGCCTTTTTGAGCCATTATGCATAAGTTACCTGTTGATTGAAAGGTTCGTCATGACCTTGTGACCAATAAAAGGCCCCCACAGAGCGACCTGTCCTGCAGGTCAGGCATCTTATTCACTGACCTGGCTCAGAAACTGCTGTCTGCAGGCTCCATTGACTCTGCTGGGGGGCCGGCCCCTCCTGCCCGCCGGCCTGTGGCCCGCCCTCAGCATGGAGATACGCCTGGTGCAGCTGACGCTGAACCTGCACACACGCATCACAGGGGCCGCGCTGGTCAACCGAGCCGCCGCCCGACAACCAGGCACATGTGCAGGACGCGTGCCGTTCGCTCACCTTCTGACGCACGTCATGGAGCAGAAGCGCTTGGACCTGACGAACGTGTGAGCGAAGCCTCGTTTCCCGCAGAACTCACACTGCAGCACGGCCGCCGCGCTCCCCCCGAACCCTGCGAGGCACAGCTGTTAGTCCCACGTGCACGCGCGCCGCACGTGCACGCGCACGCGCACGCTCACGCACGGGCCTCACCGGCTGCCGCTGGCCCGTCGTCCTCCACCTCCGAGTCCGATGACGCGGACGGGTCGGCGCTCGGAGGACTGCGCTCCGCTGCCGCGCCTCCGCTCGTCTGCTGCTGCTGGGGCTGCGGGAGTGAAGCCTGCTGGTCCTCCAGCAGCGAGGAGGGTCCCACCTGCATCAGTGTGAGACAAATGAACCCCCACGCACTGACATGAATACGCGTGAGGATTATGACAGGGTGACATTTATGATGATTGATGACAGTTAGTTACGTACAGGAAAGGACTCCAGACCCTCTCGGATCACGAAGCCCTCTATGAGGTGAGTGAGGACGTGGGTCGTGCGGATCCTCTCGGGGCTTCCTGGGACACTGGGGGGAGCAGGTTCAGGCTGACTGGGGCCTCTGGCTGCCGCTGGGAGGCTGGGGGGAGGAGGGGGAGGAGGGGGGCTGGTGGTGGTGAGCTGACACGGCTCCTCCACCTGTGCAGACCTTATCACTGAGGGGATGGATGCGATGGAGGATCCTGTCACTACTGGACAATAAAAAGCAGACGTTTGACCAGAGCGACAGTGTTTTTACTCATTCAGATGGGAAACTGTGCGTCACCTGCTTCGTTCTGCTGAGGAGCTGCACTGAGAGACGTCTGGGACTTGTCTGTCTGTGGAGACTGTCCGTCTCCCCCGTCCTCCAAACTCTGTCTGTTCACTTTGCATGTTTGCCCCAACTGGAAACCGAAGCACAGCAAACCATGAGCCCAACCACGAACGCAGCCCTGAAGCCTCCCATCGAAGCGCGGACTCACCGGCGAAGCTGCGTCGCGTCTGCGCGGATGCACCTTCAGGTCGACGGCCGCCGTCTGAGGAGGCGGCAGGTTCTGGTAGGGCATCTGGATCAGAGCCTCCGCCACCGGCAGCTCCTGCTCCGTCAGCAGCGCTCGGCCCGAATGGACCGCCAGGGCCTGGACCGAGTGCAGGGACAGGCTGTGGGGGGAGGCGAGGGGGGTCCTCGGCAGCCTGGGCAGAACCAGCGGCGGCGGCGGCGTTTGGTTCCGCACCTGCGGCAGCGAGGTCCGACGCTGTGGCGCCGCCAGCAGAGGCGGAGGCTGAGGCTGCACGGAGGCGGCCGGGACCGCGGCGGAAGCAGAGGAAGCAGAGGCGTTGGTGCTGGAGGCCGTCAGACGTTTGACTGACAGCGAAAGCGGGCTGGCGTTGGCTTCCGGCGCCGCTACTCTGAGCGCGATGGGCTGCAGCTGTCGGGGGCCGGAGGGTCCTGCTGCGGCCGGCTGCTGGAGGAGGAGCTGGTGGTGCGTGAGCCGCTGGGCCGGAGGACAGGTGAGCTGCTGCTTGACCACGGTGTGGGTCTGCACCGGGCACAGGGCTGCAGAGGAGGGGGGGGGGGGGGGGGGGGGGGGGGCACCATGAAGCTGGGTGTGGACTAGAACCACTCTCTGAGATGCTCCTCTCACCTGGTGGCACAAGCTGAGGTCCAGAGGCCGGCGGGGGGGCGTCAGCCGGTCCCGCTTCTGCTGAGGCGTCGGCGCAGTGGTTCGTCTTAAGAGCGCAGAAAGAGGCAGCTGGAGACGAACCGCGGGCCTGAACGGGCTGTTTGAGGACGACGCTGTGGGCCGTGGCCAGCGCCCGGGGCAGGTGAGCACCTAGAGCCAGGCTCTGCACCTGGAGACACAGCATTCACTGTCGCTCAGACACATTTTAGCGGCGGCTGTGGCTCCTGCCAGGAAACATTTGTACCTGAGAGGAGGGAGGCAGAGAGGAGCAGGAGGTGACAGCGGGGAGGTCTGTCTGCACCGCCGCCACCGTGGCTGCAGGAGTTAGAATGAGCTGACAGAAGGGAAGTCTTTTAGTAAAAGTAGAAACGAGTGCTGAAGCAAAACTTTCGCTTGAGATGTTCGAAAAGTTTCCCTCACCATCTGAGTTCGAAGGTACATCTGAGCTTGGTTACAGTTATCTGGCCTGTTCCTCAGGAGCATGGCCTGCTGGGAAATGGTGGTCGCCGCCGCGGTGGAGTTGGACGTTTGGCACCGGCCGATCAACTGGGCCGTCACTGGAGATGCTGGCAGCGTGAGCTGACGTCGATGGAAACCAGTTAGCGGTTCATATGCGAGGCTCTCACTTTGGACAGTGGACACACATACTCACAGAGCTTTGGGAAACACCAGCAGCTTGACCCAAACCACCGGAGGATGAGGGACACGCTGAAGCCTGGAACGGGACGGGGACAGATTACTTATTTATTGCTCTGGTTGTGTTTGAACCATTCTGCTCCTCCACACAGTCTGACCTGCTGCAGGGCTGCTGTCTGCAGCATGAGGTGCTGCTGCTGAGCTGCATACATCTGATGCAGGTACTGAGCCGCCATGCTTTGAGGCCTGTGGATGGCGTGCTGGATCACCTGTGTTTGGCAAAAACACCAGGTAGCACTTTGCAGAACTTCAAGCTACTCATACTGGGTTATAATGAAGACTTGGAGCGTGACAGGCTACTGGCTGTTACCTGGACCGCCTGTCTGTCAGGGGGGATGACACCGAGGGAGGTGAAGGGGGCCAGGGTGCAGGTGGTGCAGGCGGATGGGAGCGTTGCCATGGTGACGGCTGCTGATGTAGGGGCTGAAGCGGCGGTGGGGGTGACCGTCCTGTTTGGGTCCGCCGGCTTCGCCCTCTGCCTGTCCATCTCGCAGCTCACACGGGTTCAGCGACGGGAAACTGCAGAGATGAATGAACAAGAGGCCGGTCAACGCCAGTTTCCTCTGAGCTGTGAATCTCACTCATCAGAGATGACAAATGCTTGCGTTAGATCACAGGATCAGACATGTGGCAGTTCTGCCTCCAGCCTTTAGATTATCTACATCTGCCATGAAGGACACTTGGTGGCAGAAACCCTCCTGAATCTATATTTTATACTTTATTTCAGCTATAATTGTAATTAGTTATCATATAACTAACAACTAGAGATATTGAGTTATTATTAGAGTTATTTTCTACATGTCATGACAAAGTTAAAGTATCAGAATGAACCATTCAATCATTTTGTTTATAAGCAGTCTGATCGAAATAATTTATTCATGCTTCATTAAGTAATTAATGTTAAATCAGTTTTAAACACTGTGCTCCGAGGAAACATCTAAACATACATGATAAACTACAGTAAAATAAAAAAATACGGTTCAATATTAAATCTGACGATTGTCCAACAATATTACGAATAAATAACTTTTCCTGATTTTATGTCACTTATTCTTAGTTTCGTGTTGGAAATAATATTAATAAACACAATAACCGAAAGCAGACATTGTAAACAAACCGACGTGTTTATTTCAGCTAGTACAAATGTTGTAGAACATCTAATGAATATGAAATAAGGTGACTCATGTCCATAATTGATTTTTTTATTGTCTCGCTCACAGAACCAAGCAAACACCAAACAAAGCCACTGCGTATGCAACAATCGCTGAGATAAATAAAATGTTTGGGTTCAATCTGCTCGAACTGCTAGCCTTAAATAATACAGGTATTATTATACTATACATATATTATACTTATTATAAAAGAATAACACTGATGGGTAAAACGTTTAGCAGCTGGAATCTTGGCTGATCTTCCTGCAGACCGTTTTATGCACAACTAAAAAGCGGGGACACATCCAGGTAAAATACAAACGACAATAAAATCCCTATTAATAAAAAAATGCCCATAATTTAGGACCCGTCGGAAAATACATTGAACAAACCAGATGCACAATCATCCGCCTCCTGTCGGTGTTACCTGCCTGGTACTGATAAACATGGGCCGTCAGGAACTGACCATAAACCGGCACATTGTCCAAGTCATGATGCCCACTGATGCGTCAGTGCTGTCTAAAATGGAGATAAAAAAAGCAAAGCGTGCGCAGCGGGCAGTAAAAAAAGCCCTGGCACAGCACCGCTCGCAGTGCGGGAGGACCTTGCGCAGCCCGGGGAGTCCTGCTGCGCAGCGCTCAGTGCGTGACAGAGGCTGGAAAGCAGCTTATTGGGTTCTCGTATGGTTGGAAATGTTTGGAAGAAAAATGCATAAACAAGGATTTTGCGCCAGAAGAGGACACTATGACATGACATGAGTTCAAAGAGTGAAGGCCTGAGTGTCTCATTAGAGTCCGGTGTTAATACAGCAAACATTTATAATGCTTATGGAAAAAGAAAATGGACCTTTTTATTTGTATTGCAGAACAATCTGCTCCAGCTCGAGCATATGTCGCATCCCTAAATGGGGCTGTTGTCTTTAATTGAGATGTTCAGGCTCATTGTTCTACTGCATCTTCCTTCTCTGAGCCACATTAATGGATGTCTCCTGTCAAAGCAGCTCCAGTTACGATTCACACTCAATCGTGCTTCACAGTTGGGGTCTTTTTTATGTTAGATTTGTTTCATGCACACAAAACATTGAAGCCTATGTAACAGGGCTGTCTGTGCTTTGGTTCTGTTTATTAGCCTAATAACACAGCTGTTCACACCAGAATTAGAGTTTTTTTTTGTTATATTTAACAAAAACAATCAAATAAACAACCATTTTGCTTTTTGACACTGGCTTAGAGTGTTGTATATATAGTAATTAATAAATTTAATATTATATAATATTTTCGAATCAAAGCACTTGAATGCGCCACAGGTCCTCAGGAGTTGTGTGATGTCCGAGCTCAGAGAGCTGAAATGAACGCAGCTCTAACCCGTAGAAAATCGTAAACTTGGTACAGTCGGGATGCTACCGTCTATAATTAGGTTTGTTCAGGTGTAAATGTATTTACGGTGATTTTTGTTTATATGTTAATTTAAAATGTATTTGAAAAACAGTGTTTGTCGTTTTATTTATTGATGATTGAATATAAATTTCTCTAAGCGGCTAAGTTCGCGCCTCCCCAGACATTCCGGGAATGGACTCGTCCGTCGCCAGGCCTTTGCAGTAGGGAGTTGTTCGGCGGTGCTCACAAGTTTTTCTTTACTTTACATGTTATTTTTGTTTGTTTGAGGGGCCGGAATTTCCTAGTTTTTGGTTTCCCCTGCTTTTTTCTTTACTCGACCGGTTGACGGAGTGCTAAATCACAGTGTTGGGGGTGTGGTGTACAACTACAGAGCTTAAGAAGAAAGGCAGGAAAGAAGGAAGGTAGAGTCGGACTGACCGCGGCGGAGCGTATGATGCCGACGTTGCGGGACAGCACCATGTCCCACCCCGGCGAGAATTCCCATCAAGTCCGGGTGAAGGCTTATTATAAAGGGTAAGAATGGACCGTTCTCTCAGCGTGTGGCCAGTGTTGTTGTTATTCTACCAAGTATCAGTTTAGAGTTGTGCGAGGCTAACCAGTTGCTAACATTAGCTAAGTTAGCTAGCGTCTCGCTAATGTTTGGTTCTTGGTTTAGGTGAGGAGGGCAGGCAGTCCGGTGAAACTCCCCAGACGCTCGGTGCGACGCCGCGCTCTCGGGCTTAGTTGAAACCTGTCTGTGAGACCCACGAGTTGTGTAGTGAACGAAATTCACCCTGGTTTAGTTGTTGTGCCCAATAAGATTATGACACTCTTATGAAAGCTTTCAAGCTATAAGCTCAGCTAATGTTAGCTAATAGTTGCTAGCAGAGAGTTCCACTGACTTAATGCAATCCACAACTCAGACAACGTGTTGTTATTTACGGAGTTCCTTATTTATTAAAACACAAACGTGAGTTTACAACATGATGGGGTATTTGGGAATGTGAACTCCATCAGGAAATATGTACAAATAGAGCAGAACAGTCAACCGTAGTTTGTAGCTGTCACTTTTCATCGTATTCCTAAGTAATAGTGGAAACTAATGTACTGTTCACCTTAGACAATAACCAGACCTGTAACCAGGGCTTCAAGCAGCTAACACGAGTATTAGTTCAATTAATAGTTCGGCCTGGGAGATCAAATACAATAGTAAAACACGGTCCAACTGTCTAGTTCTTTTCAATGTTTAGTTTACAATAACGTATGGAACATTGCTTGAAAATGACTTGACTTTAAAATTTATGTACGTGTATATTTTTACAGCTGATGGTGCTGCTCTGTATTCTACTGTATAATATCAAAACATTAGTTTGTGTTGTTTTGAATTACTGGTTTGAAACCAGTCTTGCTTCAGATAACGTTAGAATATTTTCTTTCATATTTGAGTATTCAATTTACTTTTTAAAATCTGGTGAATGTAACAAGTTGTGTAACTCATTAAAAAACAATTTTAGCACACACTTTCATGCGTTTATGAGTATGGAGACTTTGATTTTCTGTCATGCCATACTTGGTAAAAGCTGATCAGCTGGCAACTCATTTCCTTCCATATGACAATCCCTGCCCTGCTGTCTGTCTGATTGAACTGATTGGAGGCCAGCCAAAACTTGAAAAACATGTAGTGCAAGTCATCTCTGTCAGGCATGTTGCATTTCACCCTGGCTGTGACACACCTCGGGCACTGTGATTTGTGCTCGTCGTTGGGCGTCACAGAAATGTGTGAAGTATTTATGAGGTTACTGCTGAGGAATGTTGGGTATGTTACCAAAGAGGGAATGAAGTCTGCTGGTTTTTATGAATTGCCTGTTAGGGTCAATAGAGCCAGGATGTCATCAGTGTTGTTACTACTGTAATTAAGGAAATAGGTTCAGTCATATGAGTTTGCTAATGTGAAGATCTGACTGCAGAGTTAGAAATTGACTTACTATGTAAAACAACGTCCTCTGTGCTAGTGTATTTTAGCAGTTTAGTATTGGTTGTTGTATTTGAGCTTATTCTTTTCTACTTGCATGTCTGCTGTCGTTCAGCAGACTGGTGTCAGCCTGTAGCAGTCACTGACTCAACTCATTCAGAGTCCATACAGACACTGTAAATGCACCGATCCAATGGAGAACTGATAGAGTGTGGATCAGGGGTGGGTAACTTCAGTTCTTCAGGGCCTCAGCCCCTATTTCAAGTTGAGGAAAATATTCTTTGTTGTTCTCTGACATTTTGCTGATAAAACAGTTGGGAAAATACATTGTCAGTCAATTGGTAATAAAAATGTGGTGTATAATTTTCTTTTGTCCTCTTGTGTCTGTGTGTGTGTTTTAAGCAGCTCACAACAAAAGAGAGAAAATGGAAAGGCCTTTAAGGTTATTTTTGGTTTTGTCAGATTATAGCCGTCCTTCCTCAAACTTTAGTGAACAGGACACAAACAGCTGTTTAATGTGGGTTGACGAGATAACATTTGGAAAGAAAACTTCTTGGTGAGGAGTCACTTTATGGCTTTACTTTGAAGCCTTTTTCAGTTTTATCAGTCATCTTCACTTGCAGCTCAGAATTATATTTTGCACAATGTTACGGATTTCTCCACAATGTCTGTATATGACTGTCAATGTGTCATCATGTCAGTACAGAAAAGCAGTTTTGCAGCGTTTCCATCAGCGACTATTACAAGGCTTCGTAATGTGCCAGTCAGACCAGGGTCAGGATTGTTGAGTGAGGCATGTTGTTTGGCAGGAACCTGGGATTATGCCAGCTCAATGGAGCACTTTGTTTATTTTCTCTTTCTGAAAGAAGATGTCTTCCCTTTCGAGGTCTGCCTTCTGCATCAGTGCTTCGAAAAGATGGGAAGCTTTCCATGTGTGGTGGTTTACTTTGAAAGCCCCTCAAGCACTCAGCCATGGTCTTGCACCCCCACCAGCTACACACCGACCCACCCACCGAAACACATCTCAACTCGTGACTCTGTTTACAAAGTGGGAGTATTACTTTCTGCCGGCTGCCACTCTCGTGCATGTGATACCTGTGTTGCAGCGTCTTCACATCTTGCCCATTGTGACACGGCTCCAGTGCTTGCGTGCATGTGTCAGTTTGTTGTTACTACTGACCTTGTTGCTAAGCTCAGCAGGAGTATGTTTGGATTGTATTATTGTGCAGTAAGGAGTGAGTCTGTTTCACACTTAGCATCACGTGTGGGCTCATTTCCTGGACAGCACAGCATTCTGCAGACCAGAACAGGAGTGAGGTCCTGTGGCCTTGGTCTGAGTGGAGATGGGGTGGTGAAGGTGCAGTCTAGTGGATGTGTGGCGTGCACATGGGTGTTTGAGGAAACCTCCCCTTTTGGGCGAGTTTGGTAGCATGTATTTTACATTCTCTGAGCTTGTGCATGTGGGTTGTTGGGTGCACATCGATGCGAAGCAGCTCTGACAGAGTAATGGATGGTCCTAGGTGCTCATGGAAGACCACCCTGACCCAACTGCCTGCGTGAATGCTGTCCAGATGGGCTTGTGTTGCCCTACTCGTGGCAGTTTAGATGTCAGGGGCACAGGCCGACACTCCCCTTCTCCTCCTCCGCCTCATTTAATTTATCTGGGGTGTACTGTGAAGCAGAGGAATGCCAGGTCTGTGAGGAATGCTACTT
This sequence comes from Betta splendens, assembly GCF_900634795.4. NCBI lineage: Eukaryota > Metazoa > Chordata > Actinopteri > Anabantiformes > Osphronemidae > Betta > Betta splendens. The sequence goes on from NC_040897.2 coordinate 14,009,364, forward strand.
CCTCCCCGTTACTCACCAGTGATGAGCTCCCAGTCTCTGCGCACAATCTTTCTGCCTTAATCACCCTAAGGAATCCCACAGCTCACATTCCTTTGCCTGCTTCATGTGGATGTGTTTGCTTAACATTCTTTTAATGGTTAAAATGAAACCGAACAATATTATTGCTTTCCTTAAGATTGTTTGTTAATATTTATTGGTTTAATCTCTAAAATGATAGTAAGCTTTAAAAATGTTCAGTTCAACAATTATCTGCCTGTTTACAATAGCGTTGAACCTAAATACCTTGTTTAAAATGATATGAAAACCTAATCAACTAACTGGGACTGCATCATAAATTATATAATTCTGCAAGTTAATTTGGTGATAGAGTTTGTCAAGTTTATTGATGATGCCTGTTACTGCCACTGAAGCTGAATTTACAAATCTGAAAACAGCAGGTTTGCTTTCCGTTGATATATTTGTATATGTCTAGTCTCTGCCAGTTTGCTGTTAATGTGCAATTAGCGTATTCTGCCTCTGTGTCACAGGAGGTTGTTTGAGGTACTTGAGACGTGGCTCAACTTTGACTACGACCTGTGTTTAATGAACACCCACAGTTCAGGTCTGATTACACGTGACACAGTTAAAGTCACCCGCTGGCTTAAAACTCTGCCCTCGATACTTCACAGGCACAGTGTGGGAACAGCGCTGTAGTGTTGGTCCATGTGTGTTCGTGTACTCTCTATCTTGTGCTGTTATCAGGGCCGTAGCAGGAAGTGGAGCTGCTGTGCTTGTCCTGGAGGAGAGATTAGACTCTAGGAGTTTAGTTGCCCCCCCCCCCCCTCCTCGCAGGCAATGATTAACACCAGCAGGATGGAATACGAGGGTGAGAAAATAAAAGGAGAGCGGAATCAATCTGAGCTTTGCCTCAGTTTATTCTAGCTCAGGGTGCTTTATTCATTTTTGATGTTCGCTTCTGGTCCGCACTGTTTAATACCTGCTGTGCAAAAGCAGCACGATCACGGGCCACGCTCTTCAGCTGCTCAGCTTTAATGTGAAACTCAAAGACCATCCGGTAAATCACAGCCTGGCGTGTGTGTTTGTGTGTGTTTGCAGCTGGCAAGGACTGACCCCGCCGTGGCCTTATACGCTTTACATTGTCCTTGGGCAGTTACAGTAGGTGTCCCTGGAAGTGTGCGTTGTTTACTCCATGTGTTGGGTTTTTATCATCCTCCTATAAAGCTCTCAAGTTGATGAAAATCTTAAGAGGTACTTGTCCTTGTGGGTCACTTCCTGGCGGCTGTGACAGCTTTTACGCATCACCCCTTTTTTATATTAACACTTTACTCCTGTGTTTAACCCACACCTCTCGTTTTAGCCCATTCCTTCCTCCCAACTTGCTCGTTATCCAACATATGGAGACGCCACAAGTCAGACTCCTGCCGCTTTCAGACCTGTAAAAGCGCTCGTGTAGACCTCCTCCATCTCCCGTCTTTGTGCTGTAAACACCTAAGGCTGACCAGAGGGCTGAAAGCAGGCGACAACAGTTGTTATGAAAAGATGAAGGCACATGATCGCATCTATAGCAGTAATACTCTCTGTGGTCCTTTTGACGTGTGCCCCGTGTCCCAACATTCCTCTGTGCTTGTCTGTGTGAAATGAAGGAGGAGGATGCTTTGTACAGTGTTACAGGTGCTCTTCAGGAAGTAATAGAGTGCAGTGAGCTGCGATATAGCTACAGCCATCAGGCTTGTGATTCCCTCCTCCTCTCCCTCTGCTTTTCACTCTTTTGCACTCTTTCTTCTCGTCTTTTTCCTCCATTTCTCGCCCCACATCCATGCTGTACTGATGAATGCACACACCAGTGTGACAGACGGCTAGACTGTGACGCAAACCCACTGGCGTTTGGGGGGATTCCCAGTCATGGTGAGGGGAGTGAGGGCCTTTACTTCATGTCTGGAAGTAGCGATGGAAAAAAAAATATTTAGTTGGTTTTGGATATGTCTACAAATTGTCCAGTGAAACTAAAAAAACCCGTTTGTCCTTTCTGCAGGGACATCATGATCACCCATTTTGAACCATCCATCTCATATGAGGGTCTGTACGGGGAAGTGAGAGACATGTGCTCCATGGACAACGACCAGCTCTTCACCATGAAGTGGATTGATGAGGAAGGTATGACTGCGTTACCCTCCTCCTGGCTTTAGTCCTTTTTACTCGGGTCACTTCCAGGTGGGATCGCAAAAAAGCCTGAAACGGAGGGGAAACGTGGAAGGCGGGTGGAGGAAAGCAGTCAAAGAATGTTGTTGTCTAGGCCAACCAGTTGTTTCATGCCTAACCCTGCCTACTCCTGCATGTCATAGCGGTGGATTCCTCTAGTTTTCCTCCAATGTTAGCACATGCTCAAGTTCTGATTTTCCTACACAATTCATCAATTTCGCTTGATTGCTAGTAAAAAATTTCAGCAGAGAAAAAAATCTAAACTCCTGGAAGTACTGGAGTCCAGACTTTGAGTATTCTGTATTGAGAAAGGCCGCCTGTCTACGAAGGGGAGTGTTCCTGTCAGTAGAGAATCAGATGTGCTGGTGTTTTTACAATATTCATATTACCAGAACATTATGCACAGAAAATCAGAACAAATTGTAACTTCATATAAATATAGAAGCTATAGTGCGTGTGCTCATGTCTGCCATTACACTTGACTGCAGGCTCAGTGTTGTGGTGTCAGTCAATAAAGCACACAGCCCCCTCACCCACTTCCTTGTCGTCAGCCAGTTAGTCATGCAGCAGTAATACTGTCAGAGGAAAGATGGAGCCGTCGGATTGCTCTGCTCAGGGTAAGGTCATCCTGCCCAACCTCATTAGACTCAGATCAGCTCCCACTAGTAGCCACCTACCTACAATCACTGCACTCAATTGCCCGTCTAAGAAAGTCAAGCTGCTTGATAGTCGTAATAAGGTGCTTCAGTGCCCTCCCTCTGCTCCATCCTCAGGAAGCACACACATACCGCTATGCAGTCAACTCTAATTACTACAATAATTATAAAGGACATGGAATTAATTAATACCTTCTATATCCCACTGTACTGTGTATGTGAAGTATACAAGTAGGTACATGTAATCTGATGCATCATAGAGATGTCAAAAATAATTGTCAAATTTACTCTGAACTTATTATAATTAGTGATCCAATGAAAGCTGTTCAGTAACAGTCATGAATCTGGAGCGCCTCCTGTAAGGTGTCTGCTTATGGAATAATTATCTGGCCTGTCATGAAGCATCCACACTCGACGACAGTGTGGCTCACGAGTGAAATTAACACAGAAGATGTCCACACCACTTTTAAATAGTTTGTGTGGCGGTATGTTGGTAACCAGGGAGAAATGATAGCGACACAGTGACAGACAGGACCAGTGCACAAACACTAAAGAATCAGCTTTTTACTGACATTCATTACAAGTGTATATTTTTTCAATAGGTTATTAATAAATGATCAATTGATGCTCTTACACACCTATTGACACTTAAAGTAAAGCTTAGTAAATATTAAGTGACTGCAGCAAATTGTATTGTTTTCACTCTACACTGTCACAGTTTCACTTCTTGGGTTATTTATAAAGCCAGTGGTTTGTCCTAGTAATTAGTTTAGTAAAGCACTAAGAATAGAATCCACGGCCTCTGTTTTTCTTACACTGCTTTTCCATGTGTCATAATGACACCTAACGTTCTTCCTGTCAATGGTAAGAACCTAATTAGATCTGTGACTCTGTTATGTTAATTATTGACTTGGATTAATCACTATAGAAAGAATGTACAGTTAAAGGATAGTTTTTGAAACGGTAACTTCCTCCACAACAATCTCGTTCACACCCACACTTTTCTGAGTCTTTAAAGTTCACATATTGTAATTTAGACTTCGCCCACAATGGATAAACAGAAATGTATTTTTTTATTTAAATGTCAAGCAGCCCTACTTTATACCTCACCTTTTACTTTAGCTCTGGGAAATGAAAATAGAGTTCATGCCCCATTTAATTCTCCCAGTTTTATTATTACATGACCTGTTGTGTGTTGCTGTTATTTTTATTTAAATGCCACCTGTTCATTGTTGACTTTCAACAGTAACCCGATCTTTTAAATGTCATGTAAATGAGAAATTGGGTTTCGCTACTAGGTTCTCAACAGGTGTTAGTTTCAACATAAGGACAAGAATGAAGTGCAAAGTGTGATATGCTAAATATATGTGCATACATAAGCAGCTAAAAGCTTGGGCAGCCATATTTGTTCATATCGGAATCAGAAATATTTGAAACGTTATCCCTGTGGCAAAATTAGTTTTATCCCAGATGCTCCAAAAGAAAAATGAAAAGAGTTTCTATGTACAGTTCCACCACAGGTTTAATTCAGACATTACAAGCACATGCTTTCTTCCCTAACATCTCGCCTCCACTGCAGGTGACCCCTGCACTGTGTCCTCTCAGCTGGAGTTGGAGGAAGCGCTGCGTCTCTACGAGCTCAACAAAGACTCGGAGCTCATTATCCACGGTGGGCCTTGATTCACACTTTATTTATAACCTAACGTGTTGTTCACAGATGTTGATTCTTGGACAGTAGGACTTGTTGCTCGTTCCGTGATGTCTGCTGCAATGCTGTTTGTTTTTTATGCTCAGTGAACTAATAAATGTTATCCAAACAGCTGTATTAAGTATGCTTTTAATTAGTTTACAGCCAGTCATTGCTCAGGCAAATGTGGATAATGTATGTAGATCAAATGTGTTACAGTGTGGTTGTGAAAATATTTTCTGTTTTTCTTGAGGCTTTTTTGAATCCATTATAACAATATTTTCTGTGCATTATGCTGCTTTAAAATAAAATACAATACGTCCTTAAACTAGATGGTGAGCTGAAACCGTTGCCATGAGAGACCATGAGCATCCATGTCCTATACATAAGAAGGAATCATGCAAATACGTCTTTCTGCATCGATGATCTGTGAAAGCAACATTGGGGCTGCTGTCAATTTCTGTGTAAGGCCACCTGAAGTACATGTCTAGCAATATGTAACATGTGATTCAAAGAGCAGTGACTGATGGGAACACGGATTCACTTAAGACGTGCTCAGATGATTCTTATAAAATCAGGTGTTTGTGTCACTTTGCATCCCATCAACGCTAAGTGAGCGCTTTGCTTACTCGGACGAGTTTGAGTTGGATTTAATTGGGTGACCTGTTTTTCATGTTGTGTATGTTATCGTTATGGCAGGTTCATATGCATTCAGAGTTGGAGGTAATTCTGGCGTGTGGGGGTTCCAGTGTTAGACCCATGCACAGCTGTTCCGTGTGTACGCATGCAGCAGGAACAGGTGCTCTGTGCTTAATATTAGGTTCTAATCAAATCTGAGGTGAGAGGTCAAGAGTACAGTGGACGTGAGTGTGGCGCAGGAGATGAATGGAGGAGGGGGTCGAAGAGAGGATGTGACGGTGCTGCGGGGGGTCGCAGGTCTGCTCGTTAACAAGCTTGTCAGCTGTAGCCCACACCTCGCCTGTGACTCACAGTACCTTCAGTCTCACTCGAGCCGCCTCTATCTCGCACATACATACATACATAAGCAAACCTTGCGAGTCTTAGGGTTGTGTTTTTCTCTCCTCTCTGTCTGCAAAAACACAATTGCTCCAATAAAAAAAACGTGAAGGAGTTTCATCTCGATTCCCTGAAGGTGACAGGATCTCTACAGGTCGTCACGATGAGAGGAGTTAAAATGTTGTCAGCAGCGTGCAGACTGTCGGACAAAATATCACTTTATTCAACATTCTGTTTTTGTCTTCCCAGTCTTTCCATGTGTACCAGAAAAGCCAGGCATGCCCTGTCCAGGAGAAGACAGTAAGCTGAACCCCTTTCTCCTTTCTTGTTTTTCAAACTGGCCTCCCAGATACATGTAAATAGCTATTTCATTTACTGTCTCAAATTGAGGCACCTAAAGAAAATCCGCTTATTGTAGTCACATCAGACAGGCAGTTGTTTATATGTATTCACTGTAAAGAGGAGGAATTTAAGTTTAGAAAATCGCATAAAAGGATAAATAATATGTATTCGCAAATTATGTAAATAGTGTTTGTATAGTCAATGAGGAAAAAAAAGTGTTAAAGTAGATGCTTTAAACTCCCACACTGCATATGTCATTGAAGTTACACATTTACACATTTTGAAAGCAAAACATTTGTATTTGTAGCTTAAATGTACTAAAGATGTCCCTGATCAAACGTGATATTTGTATCTCCGGTGTAACTTGCTTATGTGTGTCCATTTAGCCCACACATCGCTTGAATCCCTTGCAAATAGTAAAATGAAACCACACAGATAACGCCAGTGTTTCGTCTTCATTATTTCAGAGTCGATATATCGGCGTGGGGCCCGGCGCTGGAGGAAGCTTTACTACGCCAGTGGTCACGGCTTTCAGGCCAAGCGCTTTAACAGGGTGAGACTGAGTCTGAGTGAGACAGAACAATCAGCAGGAGCGTGTTTCTAAAAGGATCACAGCTTTGTTAAAGGGCTCGTGTTTGTGAGTTAAATGTGGCCCTCTTTTTCCGAGCAGAGAGCCCACTGTGCCATCTGTACGGACCGCATCTGGGGTCTGGGGAGGCAAGGATACAAATGCATCAACTGCAAACTGCTGGTGCACAAGAAGTGCCATAAACTGGTCACAGTGGAGTGTGGTCGACCAATGTATCATGTGAGGACTGAGTATTGGTCTGATGCTGTGAAGTGCATTGTTGACATCCGTGACTCATAAGTGCTCTGCAAAATGTGTGTCTCTATTGATTATTATATTTATTGGTGTTGTTTAGGATCCAATCATCCCAGGCCAACCAGACCATACTGAACCAACAGGTAATGCTCTCACACAAAACAACGATAACTGAATTTAATCAACAGCTTCCATATATTGTTTAGTCATATTAATTTGTTGTGGACTGGTCTCCTCCTTTAAACTGAACCGAATTCGAGGTGCATCAGTGTGTCTTCAGCCGACAGCACTAGACTTAAGGTCAATCAGGTGGTTGAGAGGCTGAATGCAATGAGGCGCCTTAGGATCATTGCTGCTGTTGTTAGTGAAGCAGCCACAAAAGCCTAGATGCTCACAGGTCAGCAGGGTCTGATGAGGCGCTGTCATGGTAACTGTAGGATGGAAGAATCTGTGTTTTTCAGCCAACTGTTCTATGACAGTTTTATGCATTTTATTTCCAAATGTTTACTTCAATTTTGTTGTTTTAAATGTTGTGGTTCTGCTCTAGCGTCGAGATAAAAAGGTATTTTCTTTTCTAACTGAGCAGAGAGAAATTATTCTGGCACTGCAGGGCTGTGAACAAAGCGTGTGACTGTCTCTCACCTACTTTGTTTTCTTCTTCTCTCATCTCTCCTATTTTTTCCCGCGCTGCCTCCCCCTCTCCTTCTGTCTGTCTGTCACTCTGTCTGTCACTTTATCCTCCTCTCTCACAGCCCCACAGAATAAAGACTCCAGAGAAAGCTTGAATTACGACGGAGAAGAGAAAGAGGTGAGAGAGACATCCGTTGATGTTTGACTCCCAGTCTGTCAACCTGTCATGTGGGCTCAGCGTGTTTGTGTATATGTATATTTAGTCAGAGAATTTGGCAGGTTTTATGAGAAGAGAGAACGAATACGAACACCTGTAATTAGGAGATAGAGTTGCACTTTCTTAGCTAGAACCTACATTCAGGTCATCTGCTTTCAACCTGCTGTGACCGAATCATTTAGAGGGCATGCAGATGTACCCTCACAGTGCTGCTTCATTAATTTCCTTTTACTGAATGTAAAGCCTTTGGACAATAAACCTTTTAATCACTGCTTTTAACTCCAGAGGCTGATGAATGGCTCAGGATGTAGTTTGGTACTGGATGGGTTGGTTGTACAGAGATGGACATGAATAGGTTGGTTGGATAGAGAGATGAGGCAGAAAGCTGGATGATCTTATCTACTGTTACGCTGATGATGTAGCAGTGGGATTAGAAAGCTAGCGATTCACTACAGATTACAGGACAGTGGATAAAACTGTTTGAATGATAGAGTTCAGATTATGTAGGAAATAGTCTTTGCTAAGCTTTACTTTAAAATAGAGCTGTTTGAAGCAACTGTTCTCTATAGTTTGATACTTTGACGAAGACTTGTAATTCTTTTATAATTTATTAATTTATTTCTACTTCCTCTCAGGCACGGAACAGTAGAGACACAGGGAAGTCACCTTCTAGCCTTGGCCTCGCAGACTTTGACCTGCTAAGGGTGATCGGCAGAGGCAGCTACGCCAAGGTGCTGCTGGTGCAGCTGAAAAAGACGGAGCGCATATATGCCATGAAGGTGGTGAAGAAGGAGCTGGTCAATGACGACGAGGTAAGCATCACTAATGACTAACCTGCATCAGAGTCAAGCTTTTCTGTTCTAACGAGAGCCGCTGACTGACATATGGGTATGGATGCCTTGCCTAAACAGAACAGTAGATGGAAAGGCACGAATCGAAGACAGGTGATTTTCCACGGTTGGTGTTGTTAACAAAGCATTTACAGACTAAAGACTTAATATGAACCTCCAGATCCTAATTTAGCACTACAGACATATTTCTTTATTAAAAATATCTATAAATGACTACAGCAACTAATTATAGCCTTGAAAATCATCTACCTTATCCTTGGCTGTGGCAAAAAGGGCATCTAACCAGTAATATGCCAAGTCTGTAACACAACACTTCACATGTTGATCAACTTACTTTAAAAAAAGGCCTTCTGCCGGTTTTGTATCATTGTTGGTGTCTTGGTATAAAAATGTGCAACCCTTCTCATCTGTTTCCTACAAAGAGTAAAAACACACACACATAATGTAATTCAATTAATTAGAATATAAGAATCTTAAGGTCTCTCAGAACCCACAATGATACTTTCCAAACAGTCTAAAAATTAAAGCTAATAAATTTATATTTTATGGTAAGAGAGAACTTCCTGGACTTGGTATGAGAGAACATTAGGAATAAATTATTGATGTTTTATTTAGCAAAAAAGTAGTTGCAGGTTATTATATAATCAATGGTCATTTTTTAAAAATATTTCACATTATGTAATTGTTATTATTAAATCAGGTGGTGACATATTAAAGGCGCAATATTTCAATAATTCTGCTAAAGTAGGAAATATGTAAAGTATTTAATAAGTGAAACTGTCCCTTCAAGTCTGTACAATGTGACAGTAACACAACACCTCCGCCCCTTCAGATGTGAGAACGTTAGTTAATTGTGAAGTCATCAGTCTTCTGTCACTGTCATGTATAATTAATGTAATTAGCACAATCACTGTGAGCTGTTTTTCATGGCACCATGATTTCTACATGTGATTAAAACCCAGCGTGTGTGTTTTTCCTCTGCAACATCGAGTTGTGTTGACAGACCTCTTCGAAGACACGAGTCTTTGAGAGGGTGTAGCTAAAGCATCATGTCATCAGAAATTGATCCCAGTGAACACGTGTAGCAGCAAAGCTAGTGGCAACGGGAGTAGTTAGTCTTGATTAGACCTACTTAGCGTGATTGACAAATTGACCAAAGTGCCTCTCGATCAATGCTGAAGTGTCGCTGCACTGACGGCGTGAACGGCAACTGTGTCGAGCCCTGTTCTCACCCGAGCACCAGTAAAGCCCTGCTGATGCTGCTTTGACTGGATCAGCTTCTACCCCGCTGCTCCCTAACGTACACACATCAAACCTCAAGCCTAACCTAGGTTCAAGGGTACTATTTTAAAATGACACTGTTGTGGCTGTTTGTGTTCTTCTTTTAGGACATTGACTGGGTCCAGACGGAAAAACACGTCTTTGAGCAGGCCTCTAATCATCCCTTCCTGGTCGGCCTCCACTCCTGTTTCCAGACAGAGAGCAGGTAGTGTTCCCTGTTTCACACAACTCTGCAGAGTTAAGGCGATGCAGCAAGAGTGAATATTGGTGCTTCGACCGTTGTTGGTTTGCTTAAATACAACCAAAGTGTGGAAAGGTTGAGAGTTAAGAGTGTTCATGTCTGCCTACACATACATCTCCTGCATTTTCAGATCAGGAGGAGGAAAAGTGTTAGGTTTGACCACAACCGCGTTCTCACAAATGTCAAAGTTTTGCCACCAGAAATCCAGAGGTGTGGTGGTTGTATATGACCTGTACTTTAGCTGCGTGGCCTAAAATCCTGTGACTGAATGCATTTAGGTCAAATTCACGTAACTATATGCATGAGTTTTTAAAATGGCACGTCGCCTACTGCTCCTGTGGTCGGGTTACGTTTAGGTAAAGAGAGCACCGTTAATGTCAGGAGAGAGTGTGGTCATGGTTAAGGTTATGGGAAGATCCCCACCTAAAAACCCCTGAAGCATGGTTTACAACAACCTCAATAAATATTAATGACACTTAACATTTATCAAAGAAAATACTAATAGTCCACTGTACAGTTGAGGTGCTCTCTAAGGCGTGTGGATGTTCTCCTTCCTGTTTCGTATGAACTTGCTAGTGAAATTTGATGGATTCAGATATCATCCCAGTACATGTTGCTTTTTCCCCCCTCATCCTTTTTGTGTCCAAAAGGTTAAGTTGGGTGTGTATGTGGTTACAGTGTGACATGAGCAGATCTTCTGTTATACACCCACCCAGCCACACCTCCAGCCCCTAAACAGGACTGAACGCGCATCAAGCCAATGTTGTCATGTTAAAAAAAAATGAATACATTTCTGTCTTTTTCCAGACTGTTTTTTGTTATTGAATACGTGAACGGCGGCGATCTCATGTTCCATATGCAGAGACAAAGGAAACTCCCAGAAGAACACGCCAGGTACCTGCATCAAAGAACACGGACTCATTCTGGGTTTCACGTAACCTTATAGACCTGTAAGAATCTGCCTCCGCTTTGGCTTTTACAGATTTTACTCAGCAGAGATCAGTCTGGCGCTGAACTACCTTCACGAGCGAGGAATCATCTACAGGGATCTCAAGCTGGACAATGTGCTGCTGGACTCTGAAGGACACATCAAACTCACAGACTATGGCATGTGCAAGGTGTGGTTTCCGTTTACTGGAGGCTCTCGTGATCACGCTCTGGATAAAAGCGCCTGCAGAGCTGCAGGGGTGTTGGATTTCAGCCCGCTGAGATGATCTTTTCTTGTTTGCAGGAGGGCTTGAGACCAGGTGATACAACAAGCACTTTCTGCGGTACCCCCAATTACATCGCCCCCGAAATACTTAGAGGAGAGGATTACGGTGAGAATTGCCGCTCACAGGCACTTACTTGAAATGCTATCCGAAGATTTGGATTTCATGTAGAGCATGAGGTAGTAATATGAGGTTTTATGCAGTAATATATGTGATTTTGCTCTCAATCACTGTGATAGATGTGCAGCGGTGCCATTTGTGGGTCAGCGTCTACATTCACTGGTTTAAATTGTGTTTAGATTCGTTGGAGTTGTGCGTTTAACACGCCAAGCTGGCAGTCAGCCACCGGTGAGCGTGTGCTGCTCAGGTGTTTGTAGTGTTACATGCTAGACTAGCAGTAACCCACTCTACAGCTTGTCACCCAGTGTAGCAGGTAAGGCCCAGGTACAGGATAGTACTGAGGAGGAAACCGAAGTATGGCTTTAATGCTGAAGCACACGGCTCAATGAACACCTCACAAATTAAACTATAAAACTATTTTGTTAGGGTTGTGATTATTGGCGAAAATGAATTACAAACTAAATTACCATAAATGTGGGAAATATTTTGAAAAATCAATAAATCACAGAAGCCATTGACAGATGGTGCTTTGTCGCTGAGTGTATGGGTTGAGAAGGTGATTTATGAACGAGTAAGTACGACTCAAGTGTCGTAGCCGCGAAGAACCGAGGTTCAAGTGTTGGTGTAATATCAGCTTTGTCACTGTAATTGACTGGAGCACATAGAAGTATCTATAAACATAAGTGTCTCTGAACATAAAACAGTAGACACAGAAAAGAGCTCCTTGGTTACCAGACGAGGTATCTTAGCAACACGTTTCATTAGTAAATGATCTGATCAGTGTTGTTCTGTTATAACAGACCCTCTTTGTAGAAAGTGTGTTGATGTGTCTCAGTAGAAAAGGCAAAGGTTTGGAGAATGAAAGCTAAATGATGGCTGAATGTCACTTAACCTCGCGTAATAACTGTAACTGTTTAAAATCACTAGGGGGCAGGTTTATGAACTCATTTCACATTAGTAATTTTAGTGTTTCTTTAACATGGGGAAAAAAAACACAGACAATTTTTAAAAATCAATATTTGATGCCTGTCAGGGTCTTAATAATTCACTGTCCATAGGCATTACTACCATATGGAAGATTATGATAAAATATTCTGGCCTTAGATTTAAAAAAGGTTGACTTTTTATTGCTGTATGTTAAACGGTCTGTTGAGATGGATGATCAGTGGCGCTCACTCGTCGTGTGCCCTGTGTTTCAGGTTTCAGCGTGGACTGGTGGGCGCTGGGGGTGCTTATGTTCGAGATGATGGCGGGCCGGTCCCCCTTCGACATCGTCGGGAGCTCTGACAACCCAGACCAGAACACAGAAGACTACCTCTTCCAAGGTGAGGCACACATTACTGAGGTCTGTCAGGCGGTAACGGCTCCGTGGAAGCTTCTAACACCTTTGTATTAACACCTCTATAATGGACGCTTCTCTAAGACTCGGGGACACGCCATCTGTTTAATGCAAATGTGTGAATATAAGTGTGTTTTTGTCTACAGCTACTTCATTGTCAATATGGTTTTAAACCTGTTACATTCAGACAGACGGGGAAGATGTTACTGCTCAGTAAAGTCACATCAAAGTCATGTCTCTCATTGTGTCTGCAATCATCTGCCATTTTAGCCAGAGACCATCTTTCTGACCCTCTCTCCTTCTTGTGCGCTCACCACCTCCATCTTTTCCTCACTTTCTGCAGTAATATTGGAAAAACAAATCCGAATTCCTCGCTCGTTGTCAGTCAAAGCCGCCAGCGTCCTCAAAGGCTTCCTCAACAAGGTAAGAGTGAGTCAGGTGGGCCTGGGTTAAACAGTGTAGGCTCTAACCCCTGTGCATGGATTTATTATGGCCTCACAGTCAAACTCAAGCTTTTCTCCTCTTCTTGTTTTTCATTTTCTGGCAACTCCTTCTCTTGGCTTTTGTCTGTCTCCACACTCATCTGCTGTGTCTCGCCCTCTTTCCTACAGGATCCTAAGGAGCGTCTAGGCTGCCACCCTCAAACAGGCTTTGCCGACATCATGGGCCATCCATTCTTTCGAAATGTCGACTGGGACCTTGTGAGTAATTTAAGTTACGTAATGACAAAAATTTGATTTACTGTAATTAAGTTAATGTGTGCGTCTGCTATCTATGGTTGCGATAAAGAAACGACAATGTCTGTCTCTGGTTGAGCAGTGGAGAGTTTGTCACATTATTTCCTGTTGCGCAGATTATAGACCAGGTGGAAAAAGTACAATTTCCATTATGTAGGATTCAAGTTCATCGGCACTGAGCAAAGCGAAGCTACATTACACAGGAGGCAACAGATTTAAAGTAAAATATTAAATGTAGCTGTGTAAGTGTGATGCATGTATGTAGGAGGGGGGATGACGAGCAAAACAACAGCTGACAAACACAACGCTAGGGAGACAACAGCAGAGGCTGAGTAACAGAGGAAAGAAGACAGGAAGCCAGCGATGGGGAGGAAATGAGCATGACTCTCACAAAGACAGACGAGCTGACATCTGGAGATCTGGAGTTATACATGTTAATCTGCAGTCTTATCTCACATGGTGAAACAAGTAGAACTCGTTTCAGTTTCTTGCTTTAACTGAGTTAAACAATATTAGTAACGATAATGAACACAGAAACTTTATTGGTTGGGCAGCGGTGGCTGAAAAACGAGGCAGCGGCCCCTGAGGACCACAATATCCCACCCTCGATTCAGATCAATAACAAACCCTTTAATCGCAAACAGATTTACCCTTTAAAATTCAAATGACGACGTCCTGTGGAGTTTTCTGAAGCAATGTTTATATTCAGTGTTTCTCAGTATAACACGCTGTGTATCCTAAAGGTCTAACGCACATTAAATTAGTTTCCTTCCTCGTTAATGGTATGACGTGTAGCCTGTACCGTTATCATAACATTTCTGACCATCATACATAAACCATAAAACAGAGCCCTAGTTTCAATTCATTATTAGGAAATGCAGGTGCTAAGAATGTAGTTTAGTTTTTCCATTGCCGAAAATAGCCCTCATGTCTTTTTTTTTTTTTTTTTTTGTTTGATCTGGTTCTGTTCAAAGTTGAACCTGCTTCCTATCAATATTTGCTAAATGTCTGTACATCAGTCTGGCACGTGCTGGCGTCTAAAGGCCGGCACACAGAACAGCACTGGTGCTGGCTCGTCACTGAGTCACACACACACACACAGACCGACGGACAGACAGGGCGGCGTGTCAGGGAGTTCTGTGACCTGTTTTTCCCTGTTTGGTCTGGAACAAGAAGCCAGCAGTCGGTCAGGACGTCTGCAGGGATCGGCTTACACCCACCTCCTCCCCAACGCGGCGCTTCCCTCTGTGCTGCACCTGTTCGCCTGCAGGGGGAGGGCACACGAGTTCACCAACAACCAGACTGACGCAGTTCCTGCTGCTCTATATTTATTAAGCTTATTAAATAGTTACAGATGTAAAGGTTCCTCATAAGGTCACTGCTATAGCTTTTAATCAGAGTGACTCACCTGTGGTATTTATCTATGGAAACATATAAGAGACATAGCAGCTATAGTGGCCTCGTAAGTGCAGCACTTAACTGTTTTGTGTAGCACATTTTAAAAACGAGATAATATTTAATCTGGTAAAATCAGTGGTCCGGCAGAAATCTGTTCTAAGATGTTAATAAGTGTGTTAACATCATGCAATAAAGGTTTGCTCCCACCTTATAACTGTCTGTGTTTCAGCTGGAACAGAAGCAGGTGGTCCCTCCATTCAAGCCCAACATCTCAGGGGAATTCGGACTGGACAACTTCGACGCCCAGTTTACCAACGAGCCGATCCAGCTCACGCCTGATGACGAGTGAGCGCCCCTTCCTCCGAATCTTTTTCATCACGACCCACTCGCGTCTGCTTTCTACTAATCTGTTGCGTCGTTCGTTGCAGGGACGTAGTCAAGAAGATCGACCAGTCTGAGTTCGAAGGCTTCGAATATATCAACCCACTCCTGATGTCGGCGGAGGAGTGTGTGTGAGACGTTGCTCGTACGCCACACACACCCACACACACTCGCACACTCATGCACGTGTTACGTGGCGTCTCAGTGTCTCAAACTGCATGGTTTTGGAACAACCCAGTAACATCAACCTTTTGTTCAAGGACCACACATGCACAGTAGAACGCTTATTTGCCAAAACCAGTCTCACAGTCTGCCATTTATAACCACTTGTCCTTAAGCCTGACTTCTTTCTTAATTATTTTTATACCATGTAAATCTGCACTGATATCGACTTTCTCATCGGGGCCTCTTTATTGGTAGCCGACAAGGCTACAGAGTTCTTCCAAGGTTGCTGGGGGAGGGAGGGATGAAGCACAGCCCTTGACAGATAAACTGAGCATCCTCTCCTTCCAGCTGTTGGGGTGTCTTCAATTCATATTTTATTTGTGTGTATATGAAACGACTATTGAGGGTAAATGTTAGACAGGGCCTTTTTAGCTTCAAGCTGCAGTCACACAAAACCAATGTTAAATAAAGTTATTTTGAATTTAGCTTGGGCTCGGCATCCCTTCTGTAGAGGAATCATAACACTAGCCCTTAAAAAATAGAAAAATTAAAATCTATATATTTTCTCATGTTTAATTTAACAGCATAGCAGCCATGATGTATGTTGTTCTGTGTTACATGAACAGGCTGAGACTTTATTGCTTTTGCTGGAAACATTGTGTCTGCTTCAAGTTCCTGCAATGGCGCTTAAACAGCAGCATCTAACTAACTGTGAATGAAATGGGCTGGAAGAGAAGCACATGAAACCTGAACGTTGGAGCACAGCTTTAGTTCTGCTGTTCACACCATCCGCAACTTCATGTTTAAACAGGACCAAAAAAAGCATTTTTCTTGCCGGTACGTATTAGATGGTACAGTATGAGAAAGATGTTGTGTCCGAAGTCATACACTTTATATATTCACCTTTTCCTTTGCTCAGTTTAATACTATGCCTTCTGAAACATGGTTTGTTTTTCTACTTTCTCCATTCCATGTGTGTGTGTTGAGATTATGGAAAGAGGCTCAGTTGAGACATAGTGACGTTTCAGTCATAGGACTGTGTCTGCTGTCCTCCACTTTAACCATATCACACTATCAGACATTATGTGAAGCGGCTTTAAAGCATCTTAAAGCTCTGACCAGCTGCGTTCCACTCCCGGCTGTAATGACACTAAGTGACTGTGATCGAGTTGATGCCTCTCACTACTTATAAAAAAATGTTTTTAAGCACGTGGTGACCGGAGCAACACATTCATCTGTTACATGTTACGTCTACGTTACTGTTACTTCTTTGTAAAGCCTGTTTTCATTTTGATTTTTTTTATCACTACATTGATTCTGAAATGTTACTGTTAAATCCAATGGAGACACTACCTGTTTTATTTGTTTTGGGGTGTTCTCCACCCACAGGACTCTGCTGAACTTTATTAGTAGTGTGCAAAGAAAAACACAGACTGTCAAATAAACATTTTATTTCTCTTGTGGTAATATCTGTTTGTCTCAGCATGAATTTGTGGTTTATTTAAAGGGACATTACACATACAATTGTCCATCTGTTCTACTTCTACCTCATAGTTTTGTGTCTCTTTATGCACAAACATTATACAAGTACGAGTTGTCTTTTAATAGTTTAAAGTTAAAATGTAAGTAGCATTAACAATTGCTGCTACGATATCCCTCAGAGCTTAAAAGCCTAAATCCTTTCCTAATCCAAATTCATTAACAAAGAGACTTTATGTATCGTGTAGTTTAAGTTTACTGTCATAAGGAAACCGTTCCCATGTGAACTCTCGACCTAACGGTCTTTACAGTCATGTTGGGAAAAGGCCATACAAATAGTAGTGGACCGTCAGAACTGATGAGTTGACCAGGCTGCTGCAGTCTCACTGCACACAGCAGACCTGAGTGCTCAGACCCACATGGGCGTCTGGAGAGGAGGGAATTAGTCTGAAGTCATTAAGCCTAAGTCTTTCCAGTCCAGCTGCTTATGTCTCCACCGGTCACGCGACTCCCGCCTGCATGGAAAAGGTCATAGATACCGAAGCTGCTGGCGGTGCCCTCACACTGAGCTTAGTGTTGACAGGTGGGAAAAAAGGATCCCACCAAAAATAGTCAACTGTATTGATTTGTGTGCTGCTACAACCCATATCCTGATCCACTTAACCATTTCCTATTGTGCATATTTATTTGTGAACTATTGCAAACCTGACTGAATTATTCTGTATTCACATGATGCTCGACATAGTTCCTGTGCTCACTAACCTTTCCTAATTAGTTAATGATGTAAAATGGAGGGATATCTGAAAAAGCATCCTGATTTAATTGCTCCCATCATGTTGGGTGTTTTATTCCATCCCTGTAGGGATTAATTAAACAGCAGATGAATCATACATGGTGTTACTTTCAATCCCTTAGTAAAACACACAGTGCAGCTTACGGTGCATTTGTTGTACTACTCTGCTCAGTCTGCGTCCCATCACTGCATTTACAGCAGCTCTTGACTCCAGTGCTGAGCTAATGAGCTGTTCTCAACTATTCCCAGCGTCACTTGTTAAATGTACTTTTGTTCTGCCCCCCTGTTGTAGTAGTAGTAGTACAAACTGGGGTGTGCTACTTGCCTGATTGTAATCATGTAGTGGTGGCGTCTCGGGTAATAAAAGCATTCGTTGCATTAGCAACAACACTTGACATTCTTCCAGACAACCTCTCTTGAAACACCTCCACACTGAAAATAAACAAACAGGACTTACAGGGTCCCTGCTGCAGCAAATTACAGTCATTTACAGTCATGAGACAATAAAAAACTAAACATACCACATGTTTAAACTAAAGCTACTGAGTAAATATAAACCACAGTACTTACCTCTGAAACTGAGGAATGAAGAATATTCAGGTTAAATAGAACACTTGATGAGCGGTACTTGAGCTTAAGCTGATTTACAAGTACTATATACATCTAGATATATATATTCTCTTTCAACAATGACCATTGAATTGGAGACTGGAGCGATCAGTCCTCATGATGTCTATGTCATGGTTGGTACAAAAACTAACTTTATTCTATTGACATTTCCAGGCAAATATTAGGATTTTGAGCTATAATAATACTGATATATTATTAATACTTAATGTTTAAGGTGTAAAGAATCAAACGTTTTCTTGGTTTCTTACCAATATGTGAAAGTGGTGAAGCGAAGTCTGCTGCATCAGAAGACAACGTATTGAATGCTGCGTTTGAGTCTCGCGCTGCTTTGATCATTAAACTGTTCACCTCCACCAGCCGACGCACGCTTCCACTGAGAGTGTTCCATTCACACCACGAAGCCTGGGTTTGATCCTGTTTGAGATATGATGATGGAACATGACGAGTCTTGGTAGTAATGCACCAGTGCACATGATTCCGATCCTGGTTTCTGATCATCTATGGGCCTGATTTGCAACCGCAAAATTAGCTCTCTTTGCATTCCCATTAGCTTCCACTAAGTTAAATATAGACATCAAAGAAAACAGGTAATAATTTTGCATATTAAAAGATTTTTTTCTTATAAGACTGTTTGTGATTTTTTTGTGATTGTGTCTAACTGTTTGCATACGTACAGTTGAATGTAATAAGCCACCTCAGTGCTATAAGCACCACTACTGGGTATTGAACATATGCCTGTCATGTGGTTTCTGGTTGAAGACAGATGCTGACCCACATCCGAGAGAAAAAGCTGCTGAGTGTCTGCTCTGAACAGAACCTGCGGTAAGGTGTGCTACCTTTAGTCCACCACTTCAGCATTAAATCATCCATCGAACGGTTGGGACGTATTCCACTATCCCCCTTTGGCTTCAGACAGGATGTATGGAAGCGGCTGTGGTCGTGTTTGCCTCCCGCCCCAGGGTCCACTTAGCACGAAGTCCAATAACAGTTAGACAAAGTCCCGGCTAATGGGGAAGCTTATCAATGTGCTAGTCTGATACCGTCCGTCTGCAGGTCCCAGCTCCCCCTCCACCATCTGCACTACCTCATCCTCCAGCTTTCTGCCTCATGCTCCTAATGAACAATCAGCGCTGGTCACATTATTGCACATATGAGATTAATTTACTCCCCACAGCACGCAGAGTGATGTTATTACAGGAAAATCAATGTCCCTCTTGTTGTTCTCGGGGGCTGGACAGGGTGTATGCACATCTGCTCTCATAATACAACTGCTGACCTTGCTGTCAGAGCGAGCCAGAGAGACGCAGCGGTGAAACGGCCGACGGTGTTGTTTATCAAACCTGCATCAGGCCTCTCTGCTCTCTGGCGGACGTGTGACACCAGACGTGGGTTCGCCAACGAGGGTGTGCCCCCGCTGAAGAACCCCAGAGGCACAGTAACCTTCACACATTGAGATTTTAGAGTTTATTGGATGAGGCACAGTCACAATGGTTATGATAAATACTTTATATCAGGCATAATTAAAAAAAATCTGATTCTTGTCCTCCACGCACCTTAACTACCATTATTACTAAGGGCACAATAAGCCACTTGAATGACCTCTTGACCTTTTGCAGGGGACAGGTCCATAAAACGAGGGGGGAGGGGAGGGGGAGCCACGGGGGAAGAAAACAACCTTTTACCGAGTGACTTTGTCCTCTTATGCTCTCGTTTTCACAAACTTGATGGAAAGCCAGCGGGAAAGATAAAGCACCGATGTCGGCCGAGGCCACGTCAATATAACTGACCTGCACAAAGATGACGCTGAGCGAAGGTTTAGGCTGTAAAATACCATCTGTAGTTGTTTTGAAATATTTTATCTGTATTTATTGCCTTCACACCCAAGACTCCAGCTGCTAAAGCTAAAGGAAATATGCCCTTTTTATCACCTGGTTACTGTAGCTACTTGGTTATTCTTTCCACTGTCATATTCAGTTTCAGTTTGAGTTGAGGAAACCCAGAACCTCTGTAAGGCTCTGGGTTTTAGATTAATTAAGAAATTTAATTGTCATTTATGTGGAATTACATCCAATATACTATACATGTTATTATTAAATATAACATATACATATTGTTTTTTTTATTTCATTATTTTAAAAAAATATATATTCTGTGGACTTACATAGAACAAATTTATATCAAAGTCTTTATTAATAGGAGAATGTAAAGATCAAAACGCGTTTGATTCGTCGTGTGCTTTAATGCAGACTTGTAGCGTCAGTGAACGCACCACGCATAGATCTGCTCTGGATCGTCTCGCTCCTCTATGTTAAATGTCACCAGCTGTGATATATTTCACTCACGCCGATAAATCAAAAGTGTCACACCGCGAACCTCCTTCGGGTCTCGGCGCTGCTGCAGACGGGAGACGCCCCCGCATCGCTTCCGTCAGCCGGGTGACGTCTCCGCCTCTCAGCCCGTGTGCAGTGTGACGTTGCGGGGCTGTAGTGGAGCCTCTGGCTGCGTCCTGTTGACGGTCCGCCAGGCTTTTCCAGTGTAGACGAGCCCCTGTGCGAGCGAGGACACACGCACGCGGCGTCCAGGTAAGCGCCTCGAGACTAAATGGGTTTAGAACGGATGTGTCGGACGGTACCGGGTCAAAGCGTGTCGGTGGACGGATGGTTGGACCTGTTCAGGCGCTGAGTCGGGGCGACGCTGACCTGGTTCCGGCTGCTTTTCAAGGGGTCGCCTGCCGAACGGTCCGCGGGTTCCGTCCGCTTCACGGGTCACCGTGTGGACGGCGGTCCCGGTAGCGGACGGGGGACTGCGGCTGAGCCGAGCCGAGCCGAGCCGCGGAGTTCTGCTTGCGGACTCGGACGAGTGCGTCCCGCGGCCGCTCCACTGTCCCCGCCGCGGCCAGGCGTCCTCCGCGCCGCCCGCCCGCCCGCCCGGACCCGAGCCGAGCCGAGCCGCTCCTGTGCTGCGCCTGGTAACCTGAGGCTAACCCCGGCCGCTACGGCGGACGTGCCCTAACGGAACGACGGACGCGTCTCCACTTGAACCTCGGTCCCGTTAGACGGGACGGGCTCGGTGGAGTTGGGTTCTGCTGCTTTATTACACATTAACAGCGCGTCGTTTGGACGGAGTTTGGCTCGACGGTGCCGGCTCGTCTCCCGGGGGCAGCCGTCAGCCAGGCTAGCTAGCAATTAGCTAGCGCCTAACTAACGTCGGGCGTCCGCCGAGACGTCTGTTTCTGGAGCGATTTTCACCCACGTTTGCGCGTTTACGGCCACGTTTGCGCGTGTGCTTCATTGCGAGGCGTCTAAAATGGTGTCACGCGCTCAGATGCGTATTCGACGGGTCGACGTGGGCCGTTTGGGGGCTGCTTCTGATCGGCACCCCGTGGGGGGAGGCACGCCGCGGACGGAGCGCCCCCTCCGGCGTGCGCGCGAGCGCTCGACCGCAGTGTCTCCCCGGAGCAGACGGGAGCGTAGACAGTGAATGTCATTATCAGCGCCGTCTGCATTCCAGCGTCTCCGCGGCGAGCCAGCGGCGGATGCGGAGTGCGGCTCGTAGACTGGGGGAGGGGGGGGTCGCAGGGGACGGAGTCCGGGGCAGGAGCGTGATTTTACGCGGTGTCCTTGCGGCGAGAAGGAGCCTGAAAGTGGAGGGGCCCGCGTCAAAACGCGTGTGGGAGCTGCGAGGGTGTTGGTGGGAAGCGCTGCCGCGTCGCCAGTTCGTGGAGCAATGCGGGAGTAGTGGCTCGCGCCCCATACACGCATGTAGCCGAACCCGAGCCCCGCACCGGGGCGCCGCAGCCTCCCCGCACGCTCTCCTCGAGCTGTTTTTGTTTGATTTGATTCTTTCCCACGCCGACATTTGTCATTGAACGCCCGCGACGCGACGCTTGGCGTCGGTTTGCACGTTTCCCGTCGCCGTGGATTTGAACCACGCGATGCCGGAGTGCGTTTCTGCTTTAACGCATCTCCGCTTCGCCCGCGTCCATAAATCAAACGCGTGTCACGATGCGAAGCGGCAACGACACAGTGAATGTTGGGGTTCTGGAGCTGAAGGGCTCTCGCTCGGCGCGTCTGAGTGTCATATTGCACCATCGACTGGATTGCGCTTTAAATTGAGGACACTACACAAGTGTTGTTTACATTATAACGGCGCGTTTAGTAATTGCGCGACACGAGAAAGGGGGAAACCTCCATCTCCAGGCTGCTTTATGTCCAGCTGTGCGGGGACCGAGGGACGGGAATGACTGCTGTTAATGCTTTTATCAATTGTTTTTCATGGGGGTGATGGGGTCAGCGTGGGGTAAGCGGACCCACGGCTCAGGCACAATGTGGCCGCGAAGGACACTTTCAGTTGCAAAGCGAAATGTTGTGACCATTGTTTCAGCCACGCATTAGCAATGTAATGAGGGAGGGGCGGGGGGGGGGGGGGGGGGGGGGGGGTCTCACTCGGGTTGTCATGTCTGGTCAACTGGTTTTGCTTGTTAAAATTCTCACTCCGCGCTGCAAAGTTTGTTCCCCCCAAAAAACCTTTGGTGAGATCCTCGATGCAAATTTGCCCCCGGGGGTCAATTACAAGGGCTGAAAATGCCCTGTTTGTGTTAAGTGGCAATGACCATTTGGTTTAGTGGGCCGTGCACGCAGCCATTGACCCCCTCAGCCCCCGGCAGGGTCAGCAGCCATAAAACCGATGAGATCATTTATAGTTTGTTTATTTCTCTGAAGGAAAGTGATTGATCAGGTCTCATTCAGATAGCGGTTGTCTTTTAGTCTTTTTTTTTTGGCTAAAACCCCCTTTTTCCACACCCAGGAAGTGGATCAGAACACAGAAACCTTCAGTCACCATCATGCTTGTGTCCAACAACCAGAAGATTTGCGTCGTTTGAAAAGATTTGAACAGGGGAAAAAAAGGCTCAGAGGAATTTAAGAACTCAGTCAGCTGAAAGACCCGACGTGAGCCGGCGCTCCGACATGGCCAGCACCCAGACCAGCTTGAAAACCCCCTTCAAAGACTTGACCTCGTTCAAGGGCAACATGAAGCGCCTGTACAGGGAGCGGCTGGAGGACGCGCCCATCAAGAAGCGGGTGATGGCCGAGATCAACCTGAAGCGCCGCGGCGCCGACCCGCCCCCGAAGGCCCCCAAGGTGAAGCGGGAGCAGCCGGAGGACGGGCGCCACGACTCCGACGCCGACCCGGACGGCCGGGCCGAGCTGCACGCGGCCGGCGCCGCCAAGGCGCTGGACCTGAGCCCGGGCCTCAAGCACACGCTGGCCCAGTTCACCCTCAGCAGCCAGAGCTCCCTGGGGGGCCCGGCCGCCTTCTCGGCCCGCACCGGGCACGAGCCCCCGGCGGGGGGCCTGCCCCCCCTGCCCTCCCCTCCCGTCCTGGGCGGAGGCCCCCTGCTGGTGCCCTGCGACAGCTCCACCGAGCTCACGCACTCCCTGCTGGAGGGCGAGTCCATCTCCTGCTTCGTGGTGGGCGGCGAGAAGCGCCTGTGCCTGCCGCAGGTGCTCAACTCGGTGCTGCGCGACTTCTCCCTGCAGCAGATCAACACGGTGTGCGACGAGCTCTACGTGTACTGCTCGCGCTGCGACGCCGAGCAGCTGCACATCCTCAAGGTGCTGGGCATCCTGCCGTTCAACGCGCCGTCCTGCGGCCTCATCACGCTGACGGACGCCCAGCGCCTGTGCAACGCGCTGCTGCGGCCCGGCGCCGCGCTGCCCGCCGACGCCAGCGGCAAGCTGCCGGCCCGGGGCCTGCTGCCGGAGGGCGGGGCCAGCTTCCAGGTGGAGCACCAGTGCCTGGGCAAGTGCCAGGGCCTGTTCGTGGCGCCGTTCTACACGCAGCCGGAGGCGCCGTGCGTCCAGTGCGTCGAGTGCCAGCTGCTGTTCTCGCCGCAGAAGTTCGTCATGCACTCGCACAAGTCGCCCGACAAGCGGACGTGCCACTGGGGCTTCGACTCGGCCAAGTGGCCGTGCTACCTGCAGCTGGCCAGGAAGTACCAGGGCGCGCCGGAGGAGGCCAAGCTCAAGCAGCTCCTGGAGGAGGTCAAGGAGAAGTTCCACTACCAGCTCACGAGGTCGCTCGACAAAGTAAGTGCACGTCTAATGATGTTTTGGCGGCTTTGAAATCCTCTAGAACCGGCGGTGAACTCGCCCCCTTGTGTAACGTTCCAGAACGCCGTTGTGTGGACTCAGCCGCTTTGGCTGGACCAGCGTCGGGCTGGTGTGTGTGTGCGTGTGTGCGTGTGTGTGTGTGTGTGTGTGATGGAGGCGTGGGACAGGTGGGTCATCTCCCATCCAGGTCGGACCAGGCGGGTCCAGGTCTAGACCAGCTGGCCACAGCTGAGGGGGGTTTGGGGCATCGCTTGTTCCCTCAGGTCACCAGGAGGTCACTGGGAATGTCACTGAACAAAGGGCTCATGTGAGGTTTGGGAAGAGACTCTCAAATTCCCAAATTTAAGAATGCGCGTCAGCAGGTGCTGGTTAAAGTGTAGTGTGTGTAGTGTGGAAAACAAAACAGCTCTGAACAATTGGAAATAAAGTGGAATAGAAAACAAAAAGCGTATGAGACCAATTAGACGTTGTGCTGCATCTGTTGCTAAATAATTGTATTGAACCATAAATGATGATGTGTTGCCTAGCAACATGAACAAAATACAAGTCCTCTGGCTCATGAAATAAGAAAACGTGACTGTTCCAGATCTGATTTATGGACGTCGTCAGTGCCCCTTTTAACTCCAGGCAAATGTGGGTTGATTGCATGAATCCTGGCTCTCACTGAGAGCCCGGGTGGAACGGAGTCCTCCAAAGGTGATTCTGCTGATTCCTTTCATTTTTGCCTGGTTAAAAAAAAAATCATGTCAATGCAGTATCCAAGCCACAAGGGCATCGTGCCTATTGAAAAGTCAGCACTCGGCTGTGGGGAAAAGCTCTAGATTGTTTGGCCGCCATTGAGCGCTTGGCGTCTCACCTCCGGCCACACGGGTCGACCCGTTCTGTATTGTCTGCGGGTGGGGGTGGGGCCGTGTTCTGGTTGCACTGCCGCCCACCTGATCGATTGATAGTGGAGAAAATGCAAGTGGTGCTGTTACAGATGACGATAGAGATGGTGAAGTTTTAAGAGGAAACGAACCACCACGTAAAGTGTGTGCAAAAGGGCTGACGAATGCTGTGTGTGTGCGTGCGTGCGTGTGTGTGCATGTTTTACGTGCCAGACGCTGTCAGGCTCCGTGTGTAATAAGCTGGTAACTGGAGGCCAGTATGACACATCTTTGTCTCTCTGTCTCACACTTTGTCAGGCTCCCTGGAGCCTCTGTCTCACCACAGTTTCAGGTGCTGTCCTCCTTCTCTCTCTCTCTCTCTCTCTCTCTGCCGTTTTCTCAGTCGACGGCGTAATTTCTGCCTTTGCCCTTGTTTTTCATGCCGCTTTTAATTTGTGGGTGCGTGGCTTCGCCGGAACGGATGTGGGCGTCCTTATTAGCGAACGGACCGATTCCTGGAAAGGCCGCTGCTCCTCAGTCTGGAGGAAGCAGCTGATGTTTGGCATTAAAGCCAGATGCCAGTCCACCGCTGGAGCGGATGCTCGGGTGTGCGATAGGTCGGTGGCCAGCGGTGACCTGCCTCCATTCCAAGTGCAAACACTTGTTGTCTACACTGTGTGTGTGTGTGTGTGTTCAGCCCAGCAGGAAGTGAGGCAGACGGACACGTCTCTCACCCTGAACATCCTACAGGCCGTCCAGCCGCCTCCACTGCACCGGCTGCATGACTCATACTTTCCACATCCAGTGACTGTTAGCGGACGGCTAGCCAGACAGCGTAGCCGCGCGTCTGAGGACCGCGTTCAGCTGGTGTCAATGTGCACATTTAGAAGCAGTTGGTCGTTCCACTGGAGCCCTGAGACGCCCCGGGAGAAGAGAAACAAACAAGGGAAGTTTTTCTACCCACGCTCTCCAATGGCTCCTGTCCCACATCCTATTGGGACTGCTTGGTTGTGGAAAGGCGCAGTTAAAACTCCAGGCCTCGCTCCACAAACAGATCCCTGTGTTCCGCGGCGCTGCTGCCCTTTCTGCTGATCCGTCCTGTGTAAACACGGCCGGCTAGACAGACGCCGCCGACGTTGGGCAATGACGTGAAGCCTTTTATCAGGAGCTACTTTGGTATCAGCCAGTTCATTCTGCCTGCGGCGGCTGCGGCGGCCGCGGCGGCCGCGTGCGCTTCCCGTCGAGACGCAGTCACGCGTCGCCGTTTCTACGCTCGTATTTCTTCTTAACGGGACAGGAAGCGGCAGGAATTCCAGCTTGATGACTGTCTCCGGCACCTTGTGAAACACGGCCGCTGCCGTCGGGACATTTTGTTTGTTTGGGCTGGAGAGGCGAACGGGCCTGTTACGAAACCCCTGCATAACGAACCCGCAGCCATTAGGTCAGCGTGTATTTTAACACGCAGTTATCACACGCTGTTTTCAGCCCAGTGTTTTAACAATAAACACCAAAATCGATCTCCTCGGCGTGTTTGTCTATGACAGAATGGATAAATAGTATTTTTCAGGCGAAAGCGCTTGGTATTTTCGGCGCTGTTGAACCTCGGGGGCCTCACCTCCTGCTGGAACAGCACCGATTTGCTCCTGCGCTGCAGTCCTGTCTGCGCTGGCCCAGTCTGACATGTCAGACGGTGAGAACAGCACTCCCCTGTCTGCCTCCCTGGCTCGGCCCACACCGTTGGTGCAGAACAGACGGCAGACAGCTGCATCTCGCTGGCTTCCTCTCTCTGCTATTTGGAAACCAGTGACTTCATTACCGCAGACCAGTGCAGCTGCGCTCCTTGGCTGTCTCCTGCGCTGTCTGCTCTGTCTGTCTGCTTGTCACTCACGTCTTGGCCTGGACGTAATTGGATTTTTGGTAGACATGGTAATCGTTTATTGTGCTGCTTCTCTTATCTCTCCCTCCTCCCTCTATCTCGACGTCTATCTTCCGTCTGCTTGCTTTTCTTGACTTTACATTTGAAGCGTTTTGACTTGTGGCCTGCTCTTCACGATAGCTTCCTTTTCCTACAAGTCTCCAGTGAGAGCGATCCACTAGCTAATAATTGGGTTTAAGACCTCGTTGAATGTGAGTAATACTGACGCTGACTAAAAGGGGAAATGGAGCAAAAGGGAGGAAACAGAAAAGTGAAACGAGGAGCCTCTGACGGGGGCCACAGCCGGCGTTATGTAAGTTCCCGTCTGACACGGCTTCACCTCGGCTCTTCTTCTGTTGCCTGCCTTAACGTCCGTGACTCCGACAGGCTGTCAGACAGAACATACCTGTGGGAGGCAGCTCGACAAATAAGCGGGAGCAGACAGTAAAGGCTGCCGCGTCGGGCCTCGTTCAGCCCCTGGTGCTGAACGCGCCTCGGGCCCCTCGCTCGTCTGCCCCCGGTAGAAAATTAACCTCCACCGGCCCCGAGCTGAACCGCATCCAGCCTGGAACAGCCCTCTGCTTCGGCCAATCGCGCGCTGACTAGTTCGCATTTCCCCGGCTAGCCTCCCGCCCCCGCCCCCCCACACCCGTACACATATTTTTACGTCTGCTGCTCCTTTTCCGGGGAACAATTATTCACTTATGCTGAATAGACAGCAGCGTCTTTGAACAGAGGCCTGGAGGCGTCTGCGATGCCGGTGCCGGTGACGACGCGGTGTGGGAGCTTGACCACGCTCCCCGCGCACAAGATGGTGTCTCTTGGCCACAGTTTGCTGCCTGTTGTAAAGGCCCAAATGGGGCCCTGCAAGGTAGGAGGTGCTGAGCTGGGGGGTGGGGGTGGGGGTGGGGGGCTCTGGTATGTCGCCACCAGTATCGCAGCTCGTTGGGGAAACACCATAGACGCTGCTGCCCAGATCACACCCAAACACACGCTCACCACTGGTTTGCTGCTGGTAAATCCCCATCTTGCTCCCCCCATCTCAGCAGAGACGTGCTGCTTTTGGGCTGATGTGAAGCAGCCACAGCAGGAAGCAGAGGCCAGTGGTCAGTCCACACACAGAGAGGAGCTTCTGCCACGTCTGCCAGCGACGTCAGACTAAACACACGGCCCGAGCCTCTCCTGGTGAGAAATGTCCCGTGGGCATTAACGGAGCCCTGGACTGACAGGCTGTTTGCATGTTCGCTGTGCACCCCCCACCCCCCACCCCCCTCCAGGGTGCCAGACCAGTTTGCTGCTTGTGAGGAAAACGAGAACGCAAAGAAGTGAAAGAGAGCAGGAAATAATGGCCCGCGAGTTTAAACAAGACCGCAGGAGGACAAAGCGGCTTGGATCGCAGCACGTCTGCCGGGCCCGGGCGGTTCTGCAGGCAGAATAATGAGGAGTCTTGGTAGTAATTAATCGATGTGTTTATGAGAAGATTAGCTGTCCACTGTCTGGTCTCCCCGGGAGACAGTCGGAGCAGCAGGTTGTGTGTGCGTTGGGGGCAGGGAGGCGGCGTACTGTAAAAGGGTTGTGGGAGCCGGCAGCCTGTGCGTGATGCGTCCAAGCAGAGGCAGCGTTTGCATCTGAAAGGCTCTTCTGTGCCGCGGCCCCGGCGGGAGCGGTGATTAATGAAGATATAAATGGAGAGACCCAGAGACTGAGCTTTCCACAGGAGCGCCGCACACAGCATAGAGCGGAGTCCCTCGCTCATATTTTGTCCCACAGCCCCCCGTCTCCCAGACAGGGAGGCAAACACAGGATATCAGAGGCGGGCGATGAGTCCCGCTAGGCTGCCAGGCAGCACCTCCCAGCTCCAACAGCACGCTGATCTATTATGCATGTTACAAATGGGCAAATCGGGGGAAATGGTCAGTGTGTATTATTTAGGGATCCGTCGTCCCCTCACTTTACTTCGTTGCACACTCGCTCAAGGTTTCTCGTCAGCGCCGCCATGACGCGTTAGCGCTGACCTTCACCGCGCGCCTCGGATGAAGCGCACGGCGCCGCCGACCGGACCTGCCAACGCTGCAAGTTTGTTTTGCAGCCTCACCTTTGCTCCACTCACATCAAAAGCCATCCATCTGTTTCGTTCCCTTCGACTGCTGGCAGCCTCTGTGCCCAGTAAATCCTTATCTCGCCGGGGGTCGGACTGATCCGGGCTCGGGGCGAGGCTGTAAAGTTAGCGACTGGGAAACGGGCCGCTTTAGTGAATGCGAAGCAAGTGACATCTAGTGATTTGTCCAGTCATCAGTCTTTCTCTGCCGTCCCAAATACTAATGTGTTTACCTCGCTGCTATTCCCACCTGCTGTGACGTCGCTCATGGGAATCATCCATCTCCCCAAAATTCCTCGAGGGAGGCAAGCTTGCGTCTTACTTGCCTCATAGGCCTCAGGGGTCCACAGCAGCTCATGTAGATTCTGTAAATAGAGGTCTGTTTCCCAGCTTCTCTCCTCAGCGGCCCCACTACACCTCTGCATTATAAATAAAGGAGCCGACAATCGTTGGTGTCATTGACCTCCAGAAGCAATTAATTATCTGAACCCCCAACATAAAATATACATTGTGCATTTTTCAAGTGTTTCTCAGCAATGAAAGACAAATTAAGGGTTGAATGTGTTGAAAGTGCACTTCAGCATCTCTGCATGCAAGCTAATAGACAGTCCTCCTCAAGTGTCCCCAAGCAACGGTGTGTGTGTGTGTGTGTGTGTGTGTGTGTGTGTGTGTGTGTGTGTGTGTGTGTGTGTGTGTTGACTTTCTGAACATGTGGCACTGATTCCTCGCTTGTCCGGCTCTTGTCTGGCTCCAGGTCTCCGTTCTTAAAGCAGCCTTGACGCTGGCGCGCCCTTCACTTGATGCGTTAAAGTAAAGCGCTTCCTTGTGGTTTGCAGCAGCGTTGGGGCCGTTTCCTGTGACAGGTGCTCTTTTGATATTCCATAAATTTTGCCTGTCCTGAATCAGAATGCGCTGGCGGAGACGCATCTGGTTCTCCGTGAAAGTGAGTCACGGTGAGTGGAGGGACGCAGCCTTTAGTCAGATGATGGTGGAATTTGGCAGCTCCTCCGTCAGCTGCTTTGGCAGACGACCGCGCGGCCTCATTTCGCATTCTGCACAGCGGCGCGCCTCATAGAAGAGGAGCGAGACCTGCTTTTCTGATGTAAACCTCCAGAAATGAACGGCAGACGTCGAGACTGGGACTTCACCCTGATGTGGTTTTGACGTGTCCACAAGATGACACGTCTCATTAGAAGGATGACACACATGCACACAGTAGCACGGGACGCTGTGCAGATGACACGGACTGTAGTTGATGATTAAAGGCAGTCCAAGGGTCAGACAGACACAAACGCGACCGCCACCACCGGCCACTTCCTGTTAGCGCCGCGCCGCGCCGGCCCCGGCCCCGCAGCGTGAGTCACGGCGCCCCGTCCGTCCTGCGGTCTGCTCTGCGCTCAGTCATCAGCGTCGCCGTGGAGCCAGGACGAGGATTTATCACCGTCCCAGTGTCTCGCCCGCTCCGTTTGATCTACGCCCAGGTGTTTTCACTTAGAGCTCTGACTCAAACGTAATGACATTTACCGAACCAAACCAGGCCACGCTTTCCTTGGGTTGTTGTCGAGCTCGTCTCGAACAGGGGCCGCTCTGAAGCTTCACAGAAGAGACTGGCTTCACTGGGAGATTTCTTTAGGTTTCATCTGAGGGTTTCCATTTTATAAATAATTCACAATAATTAAGATGAAAGTGAATATAACTGACTTTTGAAGACCAGGGGACGGATTTAGAGGAATGTAGAGATGTTTCTCGAAACCAGAGCTTGTGTGAGAGGAAGAAAGCGGGAGATGGTGAAAGAGTCACGGCAGCGGAGGGATTTGCATCACGAGTGCTGCTGGTGTTTGTGTGTGGGAGCGACAGCCGAGCCCGAGGGGCCTGGACAGCAAAGCCAAGCTGCCCATGCAGAGACGAGCAGCGGAGGCTTCAAACAAGCTCCTGCATGTAATATGGATGAGAGCAGAGCTCCCTGCAGAACAGTCGCAGCACCCAGGGCCTGTTTGGATGCAGCCTGCGAGCTGTTTAGACCAGGTGGAGCTCCCTGTTTGTGGGAACGAGTCAAGGTTCAGCCTCTTTAACCTTCCTGTCCTGTATCCATCATGGCTAATGCTGCAGCTGTCCACATAACAGGAGAGCTGATCCCTGACCAGCTTTTGCAGCAAAGCATTTAAAAGCTCACTAATATACCGGTAAAGGCATTTCAACATTAGATGGGTTTGTTCATTTTGAGCAGCAGCAGCAGCAGCAGCTCGTAGCGGCTGCTTTGTAATTCATTGCGAAGGCAGAGGGTCAGGCTCCAGCTCCATTTTGTGTGTTCTCTCTGTAGTGGTAGCGGTGCATTGCTGGCTCACGCTCAGCCTCTCTTGGCTTTCAGTCTGCTTAGCAACGCTTGTCGTCCCTGCAGCTCCCTCGCTCCCCTCTGTCTCCAAGCAGCCGGACTCGCTCCATCCGTTCGAGCGCCGATGCGACGGTGGCGTCTGCGTCCGAGCCGCTGACCCGCCTCCCATCGCCCGGCTCCTCCCGGGACCCCGCCTTCGGGTGTGCGTACGCAGCGTGGCCCAGATAAGGCCGGGATGACGAGCACAGTCATCCGCAGACGTGACGGGGGCCCACTGGCCTCGTTCTCAGGCAGCGCGTCCTCGTGGGAGCGCGAAGTGTGCCGCTCGCGTCTGCCCGCGTTCTGAGCGCAGCAGCTTGCTCGCGGTACGCTACGTCACCCTCCCTGTTGTGTGATGGGCTGTCTGTTTACCCGTGTGTGTGTGTGTGTGTGTGTGTGTGTGTCCTGTTCCGGTTCACTCTCCTAGGTGAGGCCTGACAGCGCTGGTATTTAACGCTGTGGGGGGCGCCGGGGAAGGAAAGTGGAGCACACACACACACACACACACACACACACACACACACACACACACACACACACACACACACTGAGCTGCAGTGATGGAGACAGTAAGCTGCGTGTGCATATGCAGATAACGCGCTGTCTTCCTCATAGATGCCCTCCACTAACGCCAGCTTCTTTAGGCGTAGGTGCGCATGCAGGATCAAGGTCACACCTTGAAATGGGCCTGAAGGATGAAGTCGTAACCATCGTCTCATATTCTTCTTGTCGAATGTGACTTTGTAACAGAGGGCGCAACTTTCACAAGAGAGACCGGAAGTTTCACAACACTCGTCTGTCTCTGCTTTACAGGGTTGAATCACATTTCCCTCATGACGATGGTTACACTTATCTCTATGCTTAGTTTGTTTATGAGTGCTAATCAGAGTAGTTCAGGTTGATCATTTGAGGACTTGCTCTGATGCAGTGGCTCAGGAATTTACAATTGCCTCAGTGCCTTTGAGTAATGTCTCCATATTGGTACTGACATTACTAATCCATTAAACATACACTGTTACACTGAATTACAGAGGAAGTCCTGAATATTTGGGATCAGACAGACCAAATGTTTAATCACATAATTATTTCCATGTTACTGTGTCATAGAGTTTGTACTCGTCTGCCCAGTGTGTCCTAGTCAGACAATTTGTCCATTCATGAGCTAACGCTATCACAACCCTACTCAAACACTGCTGTGAATATAGACTGGGAGCCGCCACCTGGGATTCCACTGTGTAACTTGAGAAATGGAGGAGGGATGGAGCGAGGGAGAGGGAGATGAATAGAAAAATTGATTGAGGGAGCTTGAAGAGGCTGCTTTTTATGTCAAGGATCATAGAGAAATACTGTAGCGGGTTTCCAAATTAAACTCCTGTCTGCGGTGAAGCACAGTAGGTGGACCGTGTTGTTAAGGGGAGATTCCTGCTTTTTCTCCCATAGACTCCCATTAGCTGTTCTCCACCAGGTCCCACTGGTTCCAGCCTGGATGGTGTGCGTGGATTGTAAAATGGCTGACTGGAGCCGTGGAGGAGGGAGCTCCGTGCGTTAGCGCGAAGGGGGAGACGGCGGCGCGTGCTCGACGTGCACGTGACGGCTGTCTAGACACAGCGAGCATGTGGCGCACAAAAATGTGCCCCGGGCCTGAAGCCAGAGTGAGTCGGGAGTGAAGCGGTCCTCATCCGCCCGCGTGCGTACGTTTGTGTTTGTGCTCCTGGCATGACTGGTCTGCCTGATGCTTATCAGCGTGACTGTCTGGCTCTGCTCTTTCTCTTTGTGTTTGGAAAGAGGGAGGAACAGGTGCGTGGGTGTCTGGGCCAAAGAACCAACCGTCTCCTTCCTGTTTCCTCCTTTCCTGTCACCTGTTTGTCTCTCCGTCCACCTGTCCGACCTGTTCTCGCCTTTTATTGCCACTTATCTCCTTGTTCAAGGATGAAGCGTAAGGAAAAATAAGTTGTTCTTTTCACACCGTACTGTAAGAAACGCAGCGAGTCTTAAAGACGCCGTGAGGTCAAGTACTTTATATACTGGCTCTTGACTTAAAGTGATTGGCTAATACTGTTTCTTTGTGACTTTATTCACACATTATTGCCTCGTGTATTTAATTTTAAACGGACGCATTTCAGCAACTCAGTCTATGCGCACTCGCTCATAATCATAAAAAGGAAAAATTAAAGCTGAACATTTCTCATTAACAGAAGAATTCAGACCATTCTTTTGCACTGAATAAAGACCCTTAAAGGTCCTGAAGCCGCAGATGTGCAGATGACAAGTTAAGATGTGATCACGCTGCCTCTGAACCGAGCCGTCTCCGTTCACAGCGTAGTGTTAGTCAGACGGCCCGTACCGAAAAAGTGTGTTCCTTTAATGCCCTCCTTCGCTGCCTTGTTATTGATTTGGCTGCTGAAACAAAGTGTGGCTCCCAGTCTATGGATAAATGGCTTATTGGATTAAGGCCTCCCTATAAGGCCGTGTGTGTGTGTGTGTGTGTGTGTGTGTGTGTGTGTGTGTGTGTGTGTGTGTGTGTGTGTGTGTGTGTGTGTGTGTGTGTGTGCGTGTGTGTGTGCGTGTGTGTGTGCGTGTGTGTGTGCGTGCGTGTGCGTGTGCGTGCGCGTGCGTGTGTGTGTGTGTGTGTGAACACAGATCTTTTTAAGCCTGAAAAGAAGATGACAGGCATAAATGTATTTCTATGACTCCTCCAGGCACCAGAACGCTTCCATTTCCCAGCGCTGCCTCCTTCGGTCAGGAAGCGCCTGCGTCTCCGTATCTTGATCTTTGACAGAGTTGACGACTGCGGCAGAACAGGATGTGGTTTGGAAACAGACGGGGCGTGACTGACCGTCTGTGAACGTCTGTGTGTTCCTTTTTTTACTCGCTCGCTGTCTGAAAGCGGCACCCAAATAAAGGCCGTTTACTTCCTCCAGCGAGAGGAAGGAGCGCGTGAATGGCCCGACTGTCCTCCCCTGGCGTCCGCCGCCGTCCTTCACACTCCGCTTTACGCACTCTGAACGGAGAGGAGGATGAGGAAGATGAGGACAGGGAAGGAACGCTGGCGCAGTTACTGTATGTTTTATGAAGCCCTCAGCAAGATTATAGCGCTCGCCTGAGGTTTGTTTCACTGAGCCCTGGATTTTAACAGACGTGCAGACAATTGGGCCCACTGGTGTTTTATGTTTTAAGGCACAGAAGGGATGTTGATGTGTGTAGTAACACACATCACACACAGGCTGCTCTCAGATGAAAGGTCAGACTCTCTTTATTGTGGCCTAGATAAGATTTGCCATCAGGCTTGTTGAGACTAGCTGTGTGTGTGTGTGTGTGTGTGTGTGTGTGTGTGTGTGTGTGTGTGTGTGTGTGTGTGTGTGTGTGTGTGTGTGTGTGTGTGTGTGTGTGTGTCTGTGTCTGTGTCTGTGTGTGTGTGTCTGTGTCTGTGTCTGTGTGTCTGTGTGTGTGTGTGTGTGTGTGTGTCAATGTCAGGAGGATGTTTTCTGAAGGAATCGACTCACGCAACCAGATAAAGCAGGAGCAACTGACCAATGTTATTTAAACTCATACTTAGTGAAGTAAAGCATGTGAGTTGTGTGTTTGAGGACAGAGCAGCAGAGTGTAACCTCTGACTCGTCCGTGAGCTGCGTTCGCCCCCCGATCAGAAAACAGCCGTCCATGAATGATGTGGCGGCTGCTTTCGCCGGCGCAGCCAATTATGGAATCTTTCGCTCTGAGCAGAATTCAATTTTCAGCTCAAAATTGAAAAAGGGGAAAAAAAATCCCGTAATTGCAAAGTGCACACGCTTAACATTACAGTCTTCTAGATTACACTTCACACAAGATATCATGAGCACGTCAGAGTCCCTTTGATGTCAGTTTTCAGTTGAAAAGGCAACAAGTCCTTGTGGTGAGAGAGAGAAGACGCACATCTGGCCGTGACTGCGTTCACGCTGCACCTGTGTGTTGGTGGATTTAACAGTCCTACACACACACAGCAGCATTTTCTGCTCCATTAATGCGTCTGCTGCAGAAATGTCACGTGTCCCACTGGTCTCAGACGGAGTTCTGAGCTCGGGCTGTGGAACTGGGTCAGAGTGGGAGTTCACATGGCTGCGTGCGCCGTGCGTCTGCTTCATGTGACCGTGCGGCGGCGGCCGCCGGTGATTAGGAGCAACGGGGCAGAGTTCAGCTGAGCGAGTGTCTGGAATGCTAATCCACATTGTCATGAGCCTGACAAAGGGCTGGAGACATGGGGGGGTGGGGTCCTGGTGTGCGCGTGTGTGTGTGTGTGTGCGCGTGTGTGTGTGTGTGTGTGTGTGTGTGTGTGTGTGTGTGTGTGTGTGTGTGTGTGTGTGTGTGTGTGTGTGTGTGTGTGTGTGCGTCACAGGAGCCACCCAGATAAGAGAGGTGCTTCATTAATGCAGATTAGGACTGAGCACCAGTGCGTGTGTGATTATAAAGGTAGGTGGGGGGTTGTGGAAGGAGGGACGGGACCCCTCCCCCTCCTCAGCCGTTCATTAAGGAGCTGAGTGTTGAGCGGCAGGTGTGTGTGGGCTGTGGGCTGTCAGGTGAGCAGGAATGGGAACACGCCGACCGACCCACGTGCAGCTCTATATGTGGCTCCTACACACGGAGCCCTGGATGAGGCGCTGTAATGTCAGCCTGGCCGTCTCACACGCCTCCGCAGGGGGCCAGTTTGTGATGAGGTGGACGTGACTGTGAGAAACACACTGACACGCAGACAACCTTGATGCTGGAGGGGATCCAGCCTTCACACCACTGCAGCGTCGTGTTTGTTGCCTCTTTGAATCCTCCTCCCTCCTTCGCTCCATCGCTGTCCCACCCCGTCGTCCCGCTCTCCGCCTCCCTCCTCAGCCCCCCCCCCCCCCCCCCCCCACCCCCCACCCCCCACTACCGCAGTGCTGCCTTGTGAAGGTAAGAGCGGAAAAAACCACCCCGAGCGCCAACCAGAAGCGCCGGCGCTGGGACGAGCCCCTCTGTGTAGAAACACGGGCTCACCTGGCTGCACACACGGCTGCAGCGCCTGTGTTTGCCCTGCATGCGTTCGCATGCTCATTCAGCTATGCCCTTGTAAATAAGGGAGTGTGCCCTGCACAGCAACCCTGGATGCAAACACTTCCAAATGCATCACTCAGAAGGATTGATGCAGACGGTGAAAGCTTTGCTGTGGTACAGTAGCTTGGTATTTTTAACAGATGCAATGGATTTGATATGAAATAGAGAAAATAAACGGGACATTTTAAAATCTGCAATTACTGAATATTTAGCTTTTCTACAAGCGGTTACAAGTAACTGGCTTTAAACAGCTTATGGTACGTGAAATTCTTGAAAGTGGTTCGCTGAAAACAACTAAATAAAAGCTATGAACCTTAAAGAGGGAATAATTGTGATTTATTGGGGGAAGCTGCACTGGAAGCGAAGCGGAGCCGCGTACGGTTAATACCTGGCTGTCACCGTAATTAGGCCGCGTTGTTCCCAGCTTGTTTAGCTCCGGTACCAACAGTCTCTCAGCCACAGCGCAGAGGAAAATCCTTTAGTCCGGCTGACGACAGGCTGTTTATTATTCATTGTGTCCAACTTTGTGTGCGCTTTCTGTGGATAAACGATTATAGATGACTTTAAAAGGCTAGTAAGTCAATTATTGATGCTTTCGCCAACCATTATCTGTCTTTCTCTCTTCCTTCTGCTCTCTGCCTCATCACTGGATCCTCTCGCGTCCTCTGCTCTGCTTCTCTTTACTTCTCCGTTCTGTCTGTTGCTGTGGTCTACTTAGTGGCTCATATTGCAATGCTCCGGTGCCTGTGCTACCTGTGTGTGTGTGTGTGTGTGTGTGTGTGTGTGTGTGTGTGTGAGGCCTGTCTGCTGCAGATAAGCATCAGCTCCATCAGCTTGTGGCCTCTCGCTGAGCGTGCCCTGGATTTGCTTAACGCTCACGCACACGGATGCACCGCCGTCGGCGGCGCCGCTGGTGTTTGCCTGAATCCACGCGGACGCCTTCTCGCCGAGCGGCAGTGAATCATAAACAGAGAACACGCGAGTGTATGGATCAGGGAGATGCTGACTCCGACCACGCCGCCCGTGCAGTGCAGCAGACTTCTCTTGGAGACAGGACATGATGTTGCCATGTTGACTGCCACCAGGGTTTTATTTATAGCGGCCTCGTCCTAGTCTCTGCTCTCTGCATCCAGCGCCACCTTCGTTTTGTCTAACGTTATACTGCTACTGTTTCAGGACGCCGTTAGTCTCCGTCTCTCTTTAATGGCTTCATTCTCTCTTGTTTCAGAAGGCTGTGGAGGAGGAGGAGAGCCAGGTGAGGAAACCCCCTGCGGACCTCTGCTCCCCAAGTGGCAAGCTGGCCGACGCCGACCCCGTGAGAAAGGTCAGCCGCTGGTTCACCCCCCCCCCCCCCCGCATGCCTCCACCCGTCTGCTGCTCCGGCCTCCCCTCCTCCCCCCTCCCCCCGTTCCACTTGTCAGACATCCCCCTCGTACATCGCCTCACCACCCCCCCCCCTCACTGCTGCACCCACACACAGGAACGAGGCTCTTCTATCATGATTATCTTTTTTTTTTTTTTTTTTCCTCTCCCCGTCTCTCATCTGATGCCTGATGGATGATCCCTCATCCACATGTTTGCTTGCATATATTAGTTTTATTAGATTATGGCTCCAGGAGGATCACGTGCACTACAACATATTCAGATCTCCTCCTGCTGCTTCTCTGCCTTTATTGGTGTGTGTGGGCATGCGTTTGATTGCCTTTGTAATAATACATCTATTCACCTGCCAAATCATTTGCCAAGAACGTATTTGTAGCTGCAGCACAATTGCTAAACACGACAATATGCTGCAGTGGTGTGTCATACTTATGTGTGTGTTGTTTTTATGTGTTTCCACAGGGGAAGACGTCTCCACCTACTCTGGTGTTCAACCCTATATTCACAGACATCAAGGAGGAGCCAGGACACCCCACCCTGGTCCATCCCAGGTACTGCAGCAGCACCAACACACCGCTTTGCAGTGGTGGTGCTTTTTTTCATTTTAGGTCCATTTATAGCTTCATGTACTTTAGTCACCAATTTAATAGTTTCGACTATAAACACTAAAGATTTCCAATTAAATCCAAGCTGACACCAGTGCGCTGCTCTCTGCTGTCTTCTATCCTACATGACACGTGCCTCCTCGCTCTCCATATCCTCTCTAATTCCCCAAGCTCCTGCTTTCTCTCGTCTGACTTTGTTCCTCCCTCCATCCCTCCCCAGAGCACACCAGGACGGGATGGGATCTAGCGCTCTGATATCTCACGCAGTAATCTGACCCAGATTAAAAACAGGAGTTAGATGGTTTACAGTGCCGCCGCTCCATGTGACTGCCTTGACACACTGACTATGCGGAGGCTCACAGACGTCAGGCCAGACAGATTGGCCGGATTAGACTTCCTGTCACCCACCGACGTCACGTGGCGGCTACGCCCCCAACAGCGCGTCTGTGACATCGCAGCCCTGCTAATAATGAAATGCTTTGCCTCAGACACACATTGTGCCAGACATCCAAAGCACTTAAGTCCTATTTAGGTTACTAGCAACGTCCATTAGCTGCACACTTGTCAGTCAAATACGAGCCAGACTCCTGCTCGTCAGTCTCTTCTTGGGCATTTAACATGAAGGAGTTTCAGATTCCTGCTGAAGCGACCAGGCCGCTGCATTTGGGTCCAGAGGAGAGGGAGCAGGGCGTCTGTAGTCAGAGTCCCACTGAGCTGTCATGCCTAACCTAGTTCAGAGCTCCAGCCTAAGTCTGTCTGGAGGGGACTGCTGGTGGGGGAGGGGCTCATAGCTCTCCTCTTCTTCTCCTCTCCTCCTCTCTGTCTCCCTCCCTCCCTTCCTTCCCACTGTGCAGCCAGGAATACACAGATAGCGTTGGCTCGGTAGCTTCGGTGCATCTCCAGGCGCTATCTCTCCCTCGCTCGTATCCACTACCTG
The DNA here is from genome assembly GCF_900634795.4 of Betta splendens. Taxonomy (NCBI): domain Eukaryota; kingdom Metazoa; phylum Chordata; class Actinopteri; order Anabantiformes; family Osphronemidae; genus Betta; species Betta splendens. Next base: position 14,048,907 of record NC_040897.2, read on the forward strand.
GACATTTGTGATAAGCTGGAGGTCTGTTTGTGCTGAGATTCTGTAAACACACGATAAGAAAATATCCATATTCCACACTGTGCTGTCAGCTGCTGTCTTCAGAAGGTGCCGTTTACCACAGGCGGAAGCAGTCACCAAATGACTCCCGCTTTATCACTGTGATTCAGCTGTGTTTTATTGTCGCAGACATAAATGGGCGGTGCGATTTATGGCACACGTATATGTCACATTTTGTATATCGCCATTGCAAAGTACATAACATTTTATGATCTTCACAGCAAAACCAGAAGTATGTGAAAGGTGACACAATCATGAGTTGAAGAGTAGAAACAAAGACAAACCAAATGCTTGATTCAGTAGCTACAGATGCTTCACCTTGTGTGATTGAGGAGAACTGGAGGCGGCCGTGCAGTGATCAGACTTTAAA